>NC_065447.1:101683811-103063811 GCF_917563875.1 Diabrotica virgifera virgifera
AGGGTGAGTTATATGAACTTTTCGTACAAACACGTCTACATAAAAATTGTTCCTGGTTAAATTTCCTATCTAAATATAACTTTTTAAAGTCAAAGATACTTTTTTTTACAAAAATATATTCAAAAGAAAAAGCACAAAGAAACCCAAAAGAAAGAAATTTTGTTTTTGTCCCATAACTTTTGTCCACGGGGATATAGGTATAGACATTGCTTCACAGAAAAAAAACTTACATATATTCTCTTTAAAATGATGTTTGGTAAAAGTCATTAGGATTTACAGTTTTCGAAATATGATTTTTCAAAATTCGCCACTCACAGCAATTTTGGGCAATTTTCCTTGTTATTTCGCAAATATTGTTCTGTAACTTTTTTCTACGCAACTTTAGGTATATGCAATGGTACATGTAAGAGGAATAGAAATCAATTACCTTTAAAATGGTCTACTGTATAATGTTGTACGACTTCTTTTAAAGAGGTTACCTTTTTCAAGACTTTTAACGAGTTTTTATATTTTCACTATTATTTTTAAATTTTCCATTTTAACTTTTTTTTTATATGGTATATATTATATAATAAAAAAGAAAGCTTATTCTGTTTACTTTAAAATGGTGTATTATAAAAAATCCTAGGGTTATTTTTGAATAAGATATGCTTTTTCAAATTGTAATAAGTACTTGCAACGATTTTTGATTTTAGGATTATTTTTTAAATTCCCCATTATAACTTTTTTATGTGATTGTGTGTTATGATCGAATCTTATTTTTTATAGTTAATATTTTTGATCCACTTGACTCGGCCGGGCAAACTTGAAAATATGGATTAATTCCAATATTTACTGTCAAAGCTCCTGCACCACAAGTTTTGCTTGAAAAAATAGCATGTAAATGTACCAAAAGATGTACAAAAAACTGCGGTTGTAGGAAGGTAGGAATTAGTTGTTCAATATTCTGCAAAGGGTGCATGTGCATGGGTACTAATTGTGGGAACTCTAAGATAACTGAGGTGTCAGAGGAAGATATTGAAGCTAATGCTAACGAAGAGATGGACTTTGATTTTGAAATTTTTTTAAATGTCAACGTTTAAATAATTTTAACTAAAGTGATGTTTTTTAAGACTAATGTTTTTGTAAAATAAATATTTTAAATAATACAGGTAAAAAAATATCAGAGAATCACTCGGTTTCCATTATGTATTTAAATATAGATGATACACCATTTTAAAGAACAGAAAGTAAGCCCTCTTTTTTGCGCAATATATAGATAGTATATTCATGTACAAGAAAAAAAGTTATAATGAGAAATTTCAAAAATAATCGTAAAAAATGTAAAAAATAATATTTTTTTATATTAGGTATTATATGTGTGTGTGTGTGTGTTTGAGCATTATTGGCTTCGGAGTCAATGTCCATTCGCCATCCTACCTTTTTGGGATTATTTGTATTATTTATGCGGAAGCTCCAAAGGAGTGCTTCCTGCTTTCTACTGATTTGTTCAGGTATGTATCCAATCACAATCCTGCTCCAATTTTACAAAGAACTATTTTATATACCTATATCTAATTTTCAACGATTTTTGTTTTTATTTGGAATTATTTCTTTTCATTTTGATTTTTTTTTTATCATTTTTTTATGTATTTTTTTTTTATTTATTTTTTTTTTTTTTTTTTTTATTTTTTTTTATATATATATATTTTTTTTTTGATATATTTTTTTTTATTTTTCATTGTCTTTTTCAATATAATTTGGGATATTAGACTAGGACACAATTTGACGCTCAGGGGTCGATCAGAGCATTTAGACGAGACAGGTGGACCTCGGATAGGCGTAGGGCTTAACACGAAAGGAAAAAAAAACATAGGTTATAAACTTAATCTAATACATAAAATATGTTTGTACAAAATTTGATAAACATTGAAATCTTCTGCTCTTAATAGTTGAGTTAGGTTATATGGTCTGGTGATTTTGGGTATTTTGGCCATTTCTTCATTTAATAATTTAACCTCGTTTATTATTCTAGAACAGCCTAGGATCATGTGCTCCGCTGTACCTTCTTCTCCACATGAACAATTAGGAGAATCACTCAATTTTATTTTATATTTGTACTGGGGAGTTAAAACATGGTTGAACCTTAACCTGCACAAAACAGAGAAAAACCGCTTGCTTCCCGACAGTCTTGAGAACCAAGACTGGCCAGGAGGCTTGGTAACTATGTTTTTATAAAATTTTCCCTTTGGACTGTTACTATACATTTCTCTCCATTCGGCTAGTATTATGGGTTTTACGTGGCAGGCAATTTCACTGTGGGGACATTTATAACTTAAAAGCTCTCCAGTTCTACTTCCTTTCTTAGCATCTTCGTCCACTTCTTCATTCTCTTTTATTCCACAATGTCCTTTAATCCAAACTAATGATACATTGATTTTTTTTGTTTGTAATTCTTGAAGTTTAATAATTATAGTAGTCAAAATATAATTACTACTGACTTGGTGGATATTTTTTATTTTCATAATAGCACTTTTACTATCAGAACAAATTGCAAATGATTCTGCTGTAATTTTCATATTACTTATATACAGGAGAGCTTCTAATATGGCTATTAATTCTGCAGTATATATTGTAAGCTTTTCATTTAATTTAAAGGATTTTTTATGATTTTTATGTGGATCAAATATAGCGCAACCTACTTTCTTGTTGTTCTTTGATGCATCCGTGAATATATATTGACATCTGGGAAGATACTTTTCTAAATCCTCCTCAAATATGTATTGTCTAATCCTTGGGTGAAATTTTGAATAGTCTTGGAGAAAAACACAGTTAATTGGATGGATGTTATAAATATTTATGCTATATAATGGATCTATATCTGAAGAGTATATTTCTTCTATTACGTTATTTATTACATAATATGACTCAGTAATAGTTAAACTTTTTTTCAACTTCCAATAACTATGGGTAAGATCCGATGTAAACAGTATATTGATTTTTTGGACTAAGTTGCTATTTTTAGAACTTAATTTAGCTATAAAATTGGAAGCTAAAATCTTTCGGCGATATTTTAGTGGAGTTTCTGCTACTTCGGCAAATAAGCAATCAATTGGTGTACTTTTTAAAGCCCCTAGGCATAGCCTTAGACACTTATTTACTACGTGATCTATTTTTTCTAGTTGACTTTTGGAAGCTTGGTCATAGAAGAAACTACCATAATCCAGTATTGACCTAATGTAGGATTTGTACAAAAGGATTGCTACGTTTGGATCTGATCCCCATTTTGTTCCTATACCTATATCCCCGTGGACAAAAGTTATGGGACAAAAAACAAAATTTCTTTCTTTTGGGTTTCTTTGTACTTTTTCTTTTGAATATATTTTTGTAAAAAAAAGTATCTTTGACTTTAAAAAGTTATATTTAGATAGGAAATTTAACCAGGAACAATTTTTATGTAGACGTATTTGTATCAAAAGTGTATAGAACTCACCCTAATGTAACCTGTGCCCAGGGACTAATTCACCCATTTCTCAAAAACGCACCCCTTTAAATGGTAGCACTCCGCGGTTTTTTCATATATAGATGTCCATTGACCATATCAAATAATAAAACCCCGTTAACGTTGTAGTTCCTTTTAGCTATCTTATTTTGAATATAATCAATAGCCTACATGCAACCCATTCATTATTTCAAAAGACACATTTTGAGCTTGAGAAAATGTTCACAGGTTTATTTTTCGCCAAGATATCGATATCTTAATAGTGAGTTCTGAGGCGCAAGATCGGCTCACAGCGAAAATGTTCGCGCGTTAACATCTCGATAAAATTTATACTTTATTCACGACCGGGCGGTAAAGTCCGTATTATGTATACATTTGGCGGGAGTAAAGTGCCACTTTAGCGCCCGTGGGCTTTTTTATCGCCCGCCGGACGGTAATGTTAGATGGCGGATGTGGTTACTGAAACGCAAAGTTTTTATTTACCGTATTTTATTTTAATAAAGGAATTATAACTTTAGCAATTAAAAATAAGTTTCCTACATCTATAATTTTATATTTTTAACACAATTTGAACAATTATTTATAGAAATTTTAGGATTTGCTACTTTGCTCTCTTGTAAGTTGCTATGAACTTCCAGTAACTCCGTATGATTTGTGGAAGGTGCATGCCCAAAAGAATCACCATATAAATTTGGACTACAATCTGAGCAACTTGTAGATGGCATATCAGCATTGACATTTTTTGGGCGATTTTCATTTTATTTGACACGGAATCTTCAATATATCCTTCAATTAAAAGAGTTGTGCATAAAAATTTGTATGTATTTCGGGCGTAAACAGCGTTTATGGACCTTACGTGTTAATAGCCCTCGCCTGTCGGCTCGGGCTCTTACTTACACGTCGCGGTCCATAAACGTCTATTTTACGCCCTTGATACATAAATAACTATTATGCTTGCGCGGGCATAAAGTATCTGTCTTTAAAGTATGCCAGTAGTACGGTCCCATTTACGCATTCAGTATTATTTTCTGCCATCCATTGTTGAAATTTAGCGTATTCCTTGTCGTACGTTTCTGTGTATTTTTTCGGTAACAAATTCTCGGTCGCTTTTTTGGCTTTTTTAATTATTTCTTCGGAAATATCGAATTTCTCTTGGATTCTGACTTTTTTGACAATGTCACATAAAAAACTTTGTTTACATAAAACAAATTGATGACCAACATCACTTTCCTAGCAACAGTAATAAATACCTGCTGCGATACATAGTGTAGGAAACAAAGGTTGAACCTTGCAAAATGGACACAAGTCCGGTTTTATTTTTTTCTGGTATATCAAGGGGTGCTTATTATAAGACTGACTTTTTCTGAAAAAAAATTCGCCCCGGAACCTCCCTTTTCACCCCTTTAAGGGGGTAATTTGTGGTTTTTGCGGAACGTAGCCCTTCCTGTAACTTTTACAAAAAATTTCTTTTATAGAAATATAAAGAGGACTATATTTTCTACGATTTATTTCCGACAGCATCTCTCTATCATCCACCGTTTAGCAGGGGTGGCGCCCTAAAGTTGACAAGTTTTTAAAAAAGATGTTTTTAAAAAATATATATTTTTCCCTAACTGTAACGGAAATTAAGAAGAAATCCTACGGCAATTATTCACAAATGATTGACTGATTTTTCGGTATAGGTTTCAATTAAGGGTAATTGCCCTTTCTTTAATTACAGGGTGTTACATTTTAAAAAAACCTCTTTTTATACCATCTGAACCGTTTATGCTAGAGTAAAAAGACTTTTAGCGATTACCCATGTACTGGTGCTATTTACAAATTTGTATAATGCACCCCCATTTTTTCCCCGGAACCACCCAAAAAAAAAGAAGAATTAATAAATAAATTGATTTTCTTGGAATCGTTCACACACAATGCCCTTTACTAATATGCTTCATATATCATTTTGTGCACGTTATTATTACCCATGCACGGACACCAAAAGCAATTTCCTAGTGCAACCCCTGTAGCAAAAAAAAATAAATAAAATAGGGGGTTACAAATTTTTTTTTGTTTTTTGCTTTTTGATCCATATGGGCATATGCTTCATCAATAGTGCTTTTCAAGAATATATATGGTTATTGCAACATCTCTGCGAAAACCACCCCTATCCTTGAAAATATACTGCAGAAACTACCCCTATCCCTTGGCGAGCCTGTTTTACGATTTTCTCATTACCTATGTATTCTTTTTAAACAAAATTTATACAAGGTTAAAGACCACTATTTACTCTAAAAATTATGTCCTATTCATTTTTTCGTATAAGCAACCGTTACGGCACAGTGGCGCCGTAAACCTCATATATGCTTTGGCGGGCTCAAGTTTTTGTTTTTTTTTTCGTCATCTGTTCGTTTTATTGATAAAGTACTTATGCAAAATAAAACAACACAGTGCAACCTACAAATTATGACTTATGCACATTTTACATTCTTTGCTCCCCAAAGCCACAGTGGTGGCCCAAAAAAATTTTTGCATATTTTCGCCACCTACATGCATTTTATTGCATTAATGCTACCTTAACAGCACAATATTTACCCTTAGGTGGTCGCTACGCAGTGGCGGATCCAGGGAGGGGTGATGGGGTGATCACCTCCCCACCTCTCAAACCAAGTGATATTATATTCAAAGATTATAAAAATATTCATTTATTTTTATAGAAATTTAACCAATTGGCACCCCCTCTTAACGATGCTGGATCCGCCACTGTCGCTAAAGCATAAAAAGTCATTCTTATAAAAATAATATTAATATAAGTATTTCTATAAAAATAAATGAATATTTTTATAATCTTCAAATATAATATCACTTGGTTTGAGAGGGGTGGGGGTGATCGCCCCCATCACCCCTCCCTGGATCCGCCACTGCTTAGCGACCACTTAGGGGTGAATATTGTGCTATTAAGGTAGCATTAACGCAATAAAATGCGTGTAGGTGGCGAAAATTTGAAAAAAAATATTTTGGGCCACCACTGTAGCTTTGGGGAGCAAAGAATGTAAAATGTGCATAGGTCATGATTTGTAGGTTATACTGTGTTGTTTTATTTTACATAAGTACTTTATCAATAAAACAAACAGATGACGAAAAAATAAACAAAAACTGGAGCCCGTCAAAGCATGAGGTTTACGGCGCCACTGTGCCGTAACAGTTGCTTAAACGAAAAAAATGAATAGGAACTAATTTTTAGAGCAAATAGTGGTCTTTAACCTTGTATAAGTTTTGTTTAAAAAAAATGAATAGGTAATGAGAAAATCGTAAAAACATGCTGGATAAGGTATAGGGGTAGTTTCTGCAGTATATTTTCAAGGATAGGGGAGGTTTGCGCAGGGATTTTGCAATAACCATATATATTTTTGAAAAGCACTATTGATGAAGCATATGCCCATATGGATCAAAAAGCAAAAAACAAAAAAAAAATTTCAACCCCCCATTTTATTTATTGTTTTTGGCTACAGGCGTTGCACAAGAAAATGGCTCTTAGTGTCCGTGCATGGGTAATAATAACTTGCACAAAATGATATATGAAGCATATTAATGAAGGGCATTGTGTGTAAAGGATTCCAAGAAAATCACTTTATTTATTAATTCTTCTTTTTTTTGGGTGGTTCCGGGGAAAAAATGGGGGTGCATTATACAAATTTGTAAATAACACCAATACATGGGTAATCGCTGAAAGTCTTTTTACTCTAGCATAAACGGTTCAGATGGTATAAAAAGGGGTTTTTTAAAATGTAACACCCTGTAATTAAAAAAGGGCAATTGCCCTTAAGTGAGACCTATACCAAAAAATCAATCATCTATTTGTGAATAATTTCCGCAGCATTTCGTTTTAATTTCCGTTACAGTTAGGGAAAAATATATTTTTTTTAAAAACATCTTTTTTAAAAACTTGTCAACTTTTGGGGCGCCACCCTTGCTAAACGGTGGATGATAGAGAAATGCTGTTGGAAATAAATCGTAGAAAATATAGTCCTCTTCATATTTCTATAAAAGAAATTTTTTGTAAAAGGTACAGGAAGGGCTACGTTCTGCAAAAACCATAAATTACCCCTTTTAAAGGGGTGAAAAGGGGGGTTTCGGGTCGAAATTTTTTCAGAAAAAGTTAGTCTTATAATAAGCACCCCTTGATATGCCAGAAAAAAAATAAAACCGGACTTGTGTCCATTTTGCAAGGTTCAACCTCTGTTTCCTACGCTAACAGTATTACTTCTAATTAATATAAAATAAAATTAAAACTTTAATTGATGCAATGAACCGGTATAACAGAAAGTTTTGTATGCACTACGTGTATTAATAAATCTTTATACCCTCGGGCGACAGTGCTGGTTTAACCTAATTTCGGGCCCTGGGCGCTATAGGTTTAGGGGCACCCTTCATTGCTAGTCGTTGTCAGTTTTTTAACAAGAAAACACATGCACTAACAAACTATAAAGGTTTATTGTAAAATCCAAAAAATAATTTTTTAAACAAGCAAGAAGAATAGTAAACGTAAAAAATAATCCAAAAAATACATTTAAAAACATAAATAAAAAACAGAAAATTCCACAAAACAAAATACATGACAAACAAAAAACATATTCTAAAAAATACGTAAAGACAAAAATTAGATTATTTTTTTTGACTTGGCATTCGCAAACTGCCATTTAATACTATCACAGTTCAGTTTGTCCAGTTCTTCATCCTCTCTATACAATAGTGATAATGCGTCTAGGTTTTATTGACCCAAATTTGATCTTAAATATGTTTTTAATCTTTTTAAAGCCGAAAAAGACCGCTCGCTTGCCGCATTAGAAATTTGAAAATAAATTTGCAGTAAAGTTAAAATATTGGGAAAAGTTGCCTTTACATCCTGGATGACATCAAATTTTTTATAAATTGTATGTTTATTCAAATTTTGGCATAACATTACAAAATGGGTAATTTCATTATGCAAGTTCTATTTGGTTTCATCAACATCGTTTTTATATTTCTCGCATAAAGTATTAATTGACGTCTTGACTTCTTCTTCATCTAGAGTAAAAACACATTTAAAAGCTGATATTACGTCCTTGTAGCATTCAATTCTCTTTAAAAGATGTTGAGGAATGTTGTCGCATATAACATTAAACTTCAATTTTAAATTTTTCTTGTCCCTTTAAAATTGTTTGACTTTCACCTGCTGCATCGAAAAATGTTTTTCTTTTCTTTATTCTTTGAAGGTCAGTTGTATAGTAGATGTTTTGAGATACCTCGACGTAGCGAAACAAAGTTTTCGCTTCCTGTTCAATTTCGCTAAACTTATTTCTTACTTCTTCGACAAAGTTCAAAAGAGATGCCATTAATTTTACTCCAATTGACACGTTCAAGTCCACAGTTTCGAACGTTTTGCTTGTTGCATTCACTCGTTCTTACCCAAATCAATGTTTCTATTATTTCTTAACTGGAAAAAATAGGTTTTGATGGATCCATAGTTTTTAAATCATGCATTTCCAGCGTCAAATTGGGCGAACCATCTAGTTTCAATTAATCTTTTTACACAACATTATATTTGCTGCTTTCTTTCAGTAAATTCCACCTTTGAGGAGGAGCCGAAAAAAAAATCGTGTAGATACTTTGAACAGTGCTGAAATACCCAGTTGCTTCCAAGCTGGATTCACATGCAAAATTCACTGCTAGATAAAGAATGATTCGCACATGGGACATAAATAGCGGTTGATGATAATGATGCTCGTATTCTTGCTTGAAGCCCTGTGTAACGACCCGACATATTTGCGGCATTATCAAAGGTCTGTCCTCGACAATTTTCAATATCTAAGCCTAACTTTTCTAATTTGTCTATAACTACATCCGTTAAATACTCTGCGGTGTGTCTCTCCAACTGGATAAAACCAAAAAATCTCTCAACTACCGTATTGTCCTTTAGATACCTGAGGATAAAAGTAAGTTGGTCTTGATGGCTGATGTCTGAAGTAGAGTCTGCAATTATAGAGAAGTATTTGGCTTCTTTAATTTCCTGTATAAAAGTTTCTACAAGTTTTGTTCTCATCATTTCCAGGAATTCATTTCAAATTTGGTGTGACAGAACTCAACCTTTTCCTGTATTCGCATACCGCTGTAAATGCTCAGCTAAGAAGTTGTCAAATTTAGCCAAATATAAAAGACAACTTAAGTAATTGCTTCTATGACGACCCGTTAAATCCTCATTGAATCCACGGAGAGCTAGTCCTTGCGAAGCAAGTAATTTAATGGTTTCAACAACTCTTCTTATGCCCTTTACCAAATAGTCAGCTTCGCGTTCCACTTGCTCTTTCAAGCCAGCGTCTATAACTCCAATTAATGATGATCTTGTCATTAATGTGTCCATAGAATTCAGATGAAATTTACTTCCTTCGTGAGATTTGAATATGATGTGCAATTGTGAAATGTCGGTACATCCAAAATCAGTTAAAATATTTTTTTCAATTAAAAATAATTTACATGGGTAACAATAAACAGCTTTAACACTTGCGTTGTATATTAGCCAATCTTTCTTTTATTTGCCTTTATTGGGTTTAACTCTACAAAAGTTGCTTTCATTTTATCTTTTATAATAAGTTTTGTCTCCATCTTGATACATTCTTTACAATTTTCTAAGGAATCACTCTTTGGTTTAAAAGTTGTCACAGTTCTTATATGCAGTGTATTGGCGTATCTGCGTATGAGATTATTTTCGGAAAATATATAGATTATTTAGCGACCTTATTTTTCTATAATTAAAAGAAAAGGGGACCTTCGGGCCCCTTCCGGGCCCGGTACCCTGGGCGCCCGCCCCAAGCGCCCATTGGATAAACCGGCACTGTCGGGCGACATATAAAGCATTATAAGCTTGTCGTCCTTAGGGTATAAACATCTATTTAATGCACTTGACACATAAAGAACTAAAACTGTTTCCATAAGTTTTCTAGAAGATCATGATAAATCGTTTATTTCGATTATAACACCATCTAACAACAATTCGAAAAAATGTTTCGTATAAAAGTTACTAATGCCTGGTTGCACCAACAGATCTTAGGCTCCAGCTTAGGTAAGCTCTACTTCTAGATAGGGCTTCCTTGAGTATCACTTACGTTGCACTATAATTTTAGATTCTTACCTTATTATCAATTATATCTATTATTATATTATGGTATTCTTCTTGTAATATATTTTAATTATATTATATTAATTCTTATAATATCCTCGACATAAGCTTAATATATGTTGGTGCAACCGGGCATTAGTGTTTTATGAGGAATCCAAATCTCCAGAAGTCAAATCAGAATCTGCAGGAAGAAATGGGAGTTCCTATTTAAGATTTCAAAGTGGAACCTCGCCCCACCTACAAGGGATAGCGAGCGGTGCGGGAAGCATCTAAACATTCCGTATATATGTATTTGGAACGTAGGCGTTTTCTATTGGTTCTTTGCAGCAAGTGGTCATATTTCAACCAATAGGCGGCGAGGTTCCAAACGCATATACGGAATATTATTTGGTGCCAAATTCATATAGGGAATGTAAAAATATTCGTAAACCGAAAAAGATAAGTTTTTATTAGAGTCTGTTAAAAGGAGATTGATTTTAAAATACGTGTTACTGTATTATTAAATAACAATAAAACAATTATAGTATGTTATTTGGTGCAATTTCATATGCGGAATGTTAAATAATATTCGTAGACCAAAAAGTAGGACTTTTTATTAATCAGTTAAAAAAGACTGATTTTAAAATACCTATTTTGATAATAATAATTGATATTTTGATAATAATAATGTATTATTAAAGAAAAATAAAACAATGAATACCTATGTGGAATGTTATTTGGTGCGAAATTCATAAATGGGATGGTATAGATTTGCGAGACATATTTCTTTATTTGACTAAGGTCTATTTTATGGTATACAGCCAACTATAGGAAAACCTTTTTCCGTGTGAATCTTTAATAATACATTAATATTAATTTTTTTATTCTCATACTATAATAATCAATTTTGATGTCACTACCTGTATCATAATGAACTTCATTATGATACAGATTTTCATTAAGATACAGATTTTTAACCAATAGAATCGCGATATGACATTCGCGATAAAGGTGGTACAAGCGCAGTATCCAATGGCGAGTCAAATACATACGCTTTGACAGTTCTGAATATGTAAACAAACTGTCAGACTGACAAACTACTTAATTTGTTTGCGTTACAAAATTAATAAAATTGAATATATTTTTTTGTGAATGATCATAGAAAAAATCGTGTACACAACTTGCATTTAATTACACAGGTCTGCGACATAAAAATTCTTTAAAATTGAATAAGTGATTTTTATAGTATTCTCAACGCTAATTTCGGGAAAAATAGTGAAAAAATTTCATCACGTACAGTTATTCCACAAACTGCTTGTCTATTTTTAGCTTTTTTTCGATATTTTTAGACATAGTTCCGTACTCTAGTGAGTTTGAGTTTTTGTTTTTTGGATCTTTATGAACTGTTTATTAAGCCCATAGTACTTTTAATAAGTATAAAAAAGATACTTTAAGGTATTTTCGGTTACTTAGCTGTTTTTTTACTATACAAGTTGTATGTAAAATAAAGAGTTGATTAGGAGAAACCAGCATTATTTTCATGTCGGTACTTGTCCATTGCCTCCCCTCCCTCGCCATCCACTTACTGACTCACTGAGCATCTTTCATGTCAGTGCCTGTCTGCCACAGTGCCCATCCCCCTCCCCATCACCAAACAGTGAGCTTTTGCTACCTGTTCTTAAGTTCACAGTATCTCTTCACTCTGTGCTGTTCACGTGCTGTGGTTACTAGTGATTTGAAGTAGTGATTGTGAGAGTAGTATTAAATGATATCTCGTGACACACGGATAGTTGGCAATAAAGTGTGAATCAAATAACTTTCAGTGATTTTTTATCGAACTACAAAGAACATAATTCAAGGCATCAGCCTAAACAGATTGTTTTCTTGTGGTGTGAAGTTGTTTTATGAAAAATGGCTACCAGAGTATGTGTCAACTCACCAGATTGCTTCTGCTACATTTGTGGTAACTATACAGTTAAAAAGCAACAAAGAAACATTTCCGATTTTGTTGAAAAGGTATATTTTGCCTATTTTGGTATAAAGTTGGGTGATCAAGACAAGTCTTGGGCCCCACACAAAGTTTGTTCAGTGTGTGTTGAAGAACTGAGACAATGGTTTCAAGGTAAAAAGCAGTCATTTCGTTTTGGAATACCAATGGTTTGGAGGGAGCCCAAAAACCATAGTGATGACTGCTATTTTTGTTCTTGCAATGTTCAAGGTTTCAATTTGAAAAACAAAAAGGATATTTCTTACCCTAAAATCAAATCAGCCATTCGCCCTGTTCCTCATGGACCTGAAGTACCAATACCCTCTCCTCCAGTTTCTTTGGATGGTATTTTAGATGACCACGAGCCATTGGCTCAGCTAAGTGAAAATGAAGAAGACAGTGATATCTACGATCCTGGCACAACCGATCCCGTTCCATTCTCACAATCTGAACTGAATGATTTAGTTAGAGACCTAGGTCTTCCTAAAGACTCGGCAGAACTTTTAGGGTCTAGATTAAAAGATAAAAATATGTTGGCTCCGGGTACGTCCTTTTCTTGGTATCGTTCCAGGGAAAAGAAGTGTGTATCTTTTTTCTCTCAAGAAGGTGACTTGGTGTTTTGCAGTGATGTTCCTGGACTTATGGCACGTTTCAAAATAGAATATGCTCCTGATGAGTGGAGACTTTTTATAGATTCTTCAAAAAGAAGCCTTAAAGCAGTGCTTCTACACAATGGCAATAAGTATGCTTCTATGCCAGTTGGACATTCTGTTCACTTGAAAGAATGTTATGAAAACCTCGAACTGGTTTTAAACAAACTCTGCTATTCAGACCATAAATGGACACTATGTGGTGATTTGAAAGTTATCTCAATGCTGCTTGGTCAACAAAGTGGTTATACAAAGTTCCCTTGCTTTCTCTGTAAATGGGACAGTAGAGACAGAAAGCAACACCACATTAAAAAAGTTTGGCCCTTGAGAAAAACCTTACAGGTGGGAGTTAAAAATGTTGAGAGGAAAAGCCTTGTGGATCCCAAAAAGGTATGGTTAATGAAACAATTTGTAAAGGCGTTGCCAAAAGAAGGGGAGTGTTTCAAGTATCTTTGTGGACAGTTTCCTGATTTATCCGAGGCAAAACTAAAGGAAGGGGTCTTTGTCGGACCAGACATTAGAAAACTGATGAGAGATCCCAATTTTATGGACAAAATGGAAACAAACGAAAAAGCAGCATGGACATCTTTTAAACTAGTTGTTACCGGTTTCCTAGGAAACAAAAAAGGTCCTAACTACAAGACAATCGTCGCAGACATGCTCGACAACTTTAAGAAGCTGGGATGTAACATGAGCATTAAAATTCATTTCCTCCATTCACATCTAGACTACTTCCCTGCAAACCTTGGTGATGTAAGTGAAGAGCAGGGTGAACGATTCCACCAAGATATCAAGGAAATGGAAAGAAGGAATTGTTACGCGAATTGACTTTTAATTATTATTAAATAAATAAAAGACTTACTTGAAATTGTTTAATTTATAACACTTACAATTTAACACTTAAGTTTACAACAATATCTAATTTATGTTACAATTTCTAACTTATTTAATTCATTTACAAATATTATTTATCTACTTTTAAAAAATATATACATTTCAATAACCCGATCGCCACGTTACAATAATTCACGCGATGGTAAAATATTAACTGACTGCCTGCTGCTTAAAAATCATCCGCTTATATAGATACGGCTCTGCTTCGAGAACATTTGGAAGGCCTGAGGCGGGTCTACGCGTATCATCGGGGAAACTTCTGGATTAGCGGAGACATTACTCGTCGATGACGTGTCGCTGTTGTTTGTTGACTACTAGGGGCAGGGCCGGCCTCAGTTAGAAATTCGTCACATTGCCCCCTCCTTAAAAGATGGTTCCTCCTGGAACCTTGTCAGGACTGGAACTGGATGCTGGTATCGGCAACTGGAGCCTCTTTTACAACTCCCAGTTGTATAAAAGTGACAGGGGACGGTCTTCTCTCCGCACCAGTAACTATGCGGATTGCAACAGACTAACACCTGGACCTCGGTGTCTTGGAAAATTTCTTCTACCATATTTCGGATAACTCTCCAGTCTAATTGGCTGCATTCTAACTTTGGCATGGCTAACTTTTGCACGTCGGACTCCAACACGTGCTCTCTCAATTGAATTAATGCATCCCATACATCTTGGTAGGTAGGTTGGTCACGGACAGTGTCTTTTGTTACCAGATAGAATATGTAACGTGATGCATCTTGGAGTTTCAATGCTTTGCCAGGAGCTGGCAGTTGGCATTGAAGTTCTGCAACTCGACCAAACTTCCTTCGGAAGGCGGATGCCAACCCTCGTGCGTCTTTGATACTGGCCGGGATGGTATGGGCCAGCGAATAGTCATCGGGAAGTGCGAGAAAATCTCGCTTTTCTTCAGTGGTAACACCATGTCTTGCTTTACCGGTACCTCCGTAGGCACCCATGAACTCTTCAAAGGTAAGGTCAGGTATTCCTCAAATTTGGTTGACTTCCACTTCTTCATCTACGTCGTGGTCTCCCTCGTACGTCGCCAACCGGTTATGGTGGACTATCATTGGCTTTCCCCTAGGAATCTTGCTTATTCGGTAGATAACGTCATTGATTTTCTTGACAATGAGGTACGGACCCTCCCAGAACTGCTGCAACTTGGGAGAACAACCTGTTCGCTTCTTTGGATTATAAAGCCAGACTTTGTCGTTCTCCTTAAAACATCCCTTCTCGGCTTGGGTATCGTATCGTTTCTTCATGCGGTCGCTAGCGATCTGAAAGTTAGACCGGACCAACTCATGTATATCGTCCATTCTTCTTCGTAATCCATTCACGTAATCCTCACCAGCAACATCTTCTCCAGGTCGACATCCAAATTCTAGATCACAGGGTAGACGCATCTCACGTCCAAATAGGACTTTTGCTGGTGTTTGGCCAGTTGATTCATTAACAGCAGATCTATAGGCCATTGCGAAGAACGGAAGGTACTGGTCCCAGTCTCGTTGATGATTGGACACCATCTTTGTCAAATACTTGCCGACTGTCCTATTCATACGCTCCACCATTCCGTCCGATTGCGGGTGATAGGCCGTGGTCCTTGTCTTCTTCATGCCTAGTTTATCACAGATTCCTTGAAATAGATCGCCCTCAAAGTTCCTTCCTTGGTCACTGTGGATCTCCAGAGGTACTCCAAATCGGCTGATGCAGTCTTTGATTAACACATCTGCAATAGTGGCGGCCTTCTGGTCTGGAATTGCGTAGATCTCCACCCACTTCGTGAAGTAATCCATTATCACCAACATGTATTTGCAGCCATTGTCACTTTCTGGAAATGGCCCGGCAATATCCAAAGCTATTCTTTCAAACGGACTTCCAACATTGTACTGTCTCATAGGAGCCTTTCTTTTCCGGTAGGGTCCGTTACTTGTAGCACAGGTAGTACATTTCTTACACCAGTCCTTCACATCGTCGGAATTATTCATCCAATAAAATCGTTCCCGAATTCTCTGAAGGGTCTTCTTTACACCAAAATGCCCTCCTGATGGACTGTCGTGTAACTGACGAAGTACTTCGGCTACTCTGCTCTTTGGAATCACCAACTGTGTTCTCCTCACTGAACCATCATCATTTTCTATTATTCGTTTAAGCAAGCTGTCTTCCAAGATAAATGAGTCCCACTGGGCCCAATGCGTCTTAACTACTGAGCCTAGGCTTGATATTTCTTGCCAAGATGGTCGACGATTTTCTTCTTTCCATTTTCGAATCTTCTGTAAAACTGGATCTTTTTCTTGTTCTTCCTTGATCTTGGTAGGCGTCCACTCGTCGTTGACCACTGTTGTTCTTAGTACTGCTGCTTCCTTTGACTCTGTTTTGTTGCAATGGGAACATTCTGCCGGACACGGTCTTCTAGATAGTGAATCAGCGTTCCTGTGGCTAACTCCGGCTCGATGCTCGATCTTAAAATCATATTCTTGAAGTCGTTCAATCCATCTGGCTATCTGACCCTCTGGATTCTTAAACTGCATTAACCATTTAAGGGCGGCATGGTCGGTTCGGATTAGAAACTTCCTTCCGTAGAGGTATTGATAGAAGTGTTCCACTGACTTTACTACTGCTAGAAGTTCTCTTCTCGTGACGCAATAATTTCGTTCAGGTTTTGAAAGCACTTTACTAAAATATCCAAGGACTCGTTCCTGTCCTCCTTGGATCTGCGACAGCACTCCTCCAATTCCCACATTACTTGCATCCGTATCTAAGATGAACTCTCCTTCTGGCAGTGGATACCCTAATATTGGCGCTGTAATTAAATGCCTCTTCAAAGTTTCAAAGGCTGTTTGGCAGTCTCTATCCCAGCAATAATCCCTTGCTTCCTCTGTAAGTCGCGTTAATGGCTTAGCGATATCTGCAAACGTCTTAATGAATCTCCGGTAGTAAGTACATAGTCCCAGAAAACTTCTCACTTGATGTTTATCAGTTGGTTCCGGCCATTCCTTAATGGAATCGATTTTTCCTTTGTCCACGGCCACTCCTTCTTTGCTGACTATATGGCCTAGATAATTGACTTTACTTTGAAATAGCTGGCATTTCTTGGGGTTCAACATTAACTGGGCAGCTTTAAGTCGATTAAAAACGTCTTCTAAATTCTTCAGGTGGTCTTCAAACGTCTCCTCCAAAACGATTATGTCGTCTAAATACACCAGGCACGTCTTCCAAGATAACCCTCTCAACACATTTTCCATAAGCCTCTCAAATGTCGCAGGAGCATTACAGAGTCCGAACGGCATAACGTTGAATTCCCATAATCCAGATCCTGTCGTAAAGGCCGTCTTCTCCTTGTCCACTGGATCCGTTTCTACCTGCCAATATCCAGACTTCAAGTCCAACGTAGAAAACAATTTACTTCCAGCCAATGTGTCCAACGTGTCGTCGATCCGAGGCAGAGGATAACTATCTTTCTTGGTAACATTGTTCAACAAACGGTAGTCCACACAGAACCTCGTAGTTCCATCTTTCTTCTTGACCAGGACCACCGGAGAGACCCATGGGCTCGTAGAAGATTCTATCACCCCGTCTTTCTTCATTTCTTGAACAATCCTTTCAGCTTCCTCTCTCTTTGCCTGTGATTATCGTCGAGCTGTTTGACGAATTGGCCTAGCGGTACCAGTGTCAATTTTATGTTTGACAACTGTCGTTCTTCCTGTCTTTCCTCCTTTCGGTACGAATATGTCACGATATTGCCTAAGAAATTCCCTTAATTTTCTTTTTTCCATTTGATTTAGAGACTGGCCTGCAACTGCAACCATTTGGTCGAACTTGTCGTTGGAATTATCTGATGTTGTCGTCTGACGGGTTATGGATGTCACGGGTACACAAGTTCCTACTTTTGTCTCCTTCTTGATGGTCACTGGGTAGTCATTGACATTAATCAATATCACGGGAATTTCTTTAGCAGAAGTAACCAATTCCTTTCCAATTATGATTCCTCGGCCAACCTCCTCGTCGTGGTTCCATGGCTCCATCATAATAGGTGTTCCTTCTTCCACAATTCCCTGTAGCCGCGCTACGATGATCGTTTCACTCCTCGCAGGCACAACTTTATCTTCTCTAATAGCTGCTAGCATAGTGCTGTCATCATGTGGATGAAGAAATACCTCCTCGTTGCCAACTTTGATTACCCTGTTCTTAAAATCCAATTGAAATCCACGCAAATTCATTACGTCCATTCCTAATATAACATCTTCTTCGATGTCTGCAACTATGACAGTATGGACGAACTTTTCTGCTCCAATCCCCAATTGTATCTGGATTTCTCCGTGGATGTTGGCATTTTCACCTGTGGCAGTCCGCAGTCGCAACCTCGTTGGTAAGAGTTTCTTACGACGTATATCGTGTTTATAACTGACGGTCGTATAATGGTCCTGGTCGCTCCGGTATCCACCAACAATGTATACTTTTTACCATTTATTTCTCCATCTACATATACATTATCTTCACGACATTTCAAAGAAGCTATTAGTATTAGATGGTCTTTAGAGGAGTTCTGAGTCGAGGCTGCCCCCCTAGGGTCTGTGCATTCTCTTATTTCCTGCTGGTGAGTTTCTTGATTTGCGTTCTTCCTTAAACTCCGTGCGTACCCCTTTTCACCACAATTGCAGCAATTCATGGTCTTCGTTTTCTTCGATGTAAAGCCTTTCACCATATTTACCAGCTGGTCAAGTTTGTCTTCATCCTCTTCCTCTTTCACGGTCCTAACTTTACTGTACCCGCCAGAGGCCTGGGTAGCTGATTCGTATTCGAGGGCGGCAGACAAGACATCGACCAGCGTCTTGTGACGAGCTAACCGCAGTGTTCTTTGCATTTCATGATCACGAAGGCCATCAATGAATGTTTGAACAGCCAACTTTTCCATCATATCTTCGGGAGCTGTTGGATATGCATATCGTACCAACCTGGCAATATCGACCTCGTATTCTTGAAGAGCTTCATCTTTCTTTTGTCTTCGATTTTTAAACTGCGACTGATAGACATGCTCTAAATGTTCGTGCCCGTATCGCATATTCAGTCTCTTCTTCAGCTGCTCGAAGTCATCTGTCTCCTCTACGGCTATGGTCTGGAGGACATCCAAAGCATCGCCTCGAAGAGCAATAATGAGGTTTACAGCTTTTTCTTTTTCGGACCATCCGTTCGCTCTGGCCGCAGATCCGAACTGTTTCATGTAGTTGTTCCATGATGACTTTCCGTCGAAATTTGGCACCTTAACACGAGCATGACCTACACTCCCTTCAACTATCGACCGTGGCTCCAATTTGTATTTGGTTTCATCATCTTTAATGTCTGTTAAGATGGGTTCCATCCCTTTGTCTGCTTTTTCCGTTTCCTCCATTTTCTTTTCTAATTCCTTGATCTTTTCCTCAAAAGTAGATTTTATGGACGATATCTTGTCGTCAAAATCCGACGTGACTTTAGAGATCTCGTTAGTCATCTTGCTTTCAAGGGATGAAATATCACCCGAAACTTTCGAAATTTCACTAGAAACTTTCTTTTCTAACGATATAATGTCTGTCGAAACTTTAGAAACATCGGAGGAAACTTTCGAAACATCCGAGGAAACTTGGGAAATTTCACTAGAAACCTTTTTCTCTAACGATGTGATCTCTGTTGAAACTTTGTTCTCTAGCGATGTAATGTCTGTCGAAACTTTAGAAACATCGGAGGAAACTTTCGAAATCGACGAGATCACAGCAGCAAGCTTGTCTTCAAACAAATAGGTTTCTGGATCTTGACCCTCTTCTTGAAGAGCGTTCTTTAGACGTTCGACTAGATCAGCCTTTTTCCCAGTAGTGTCCATGTCTCTCTCCTCTAACTGGTTGCGGAGCTCCTTAACGATCAAATCAGTGTTTTTCTTATGTTGTGAAGACATTGTCACACACTTTATTTATTACGATTTATATTTTATTTATTTTTAAAGGTTCCACACTCTATTTAAACCGAAAATTTTTACGTTGATTTCATTTATTTCAAGTATCCTCACTTCTGCACCATTGTTACGCGAATTGACTTTTAATTATTATTAAATAAATAAAAGGCTTACTTGAAATTGTTTAATTTATAACACTTACAATTTAACACTTAAGTTTACAACAATATCTAATTTATGTTACAATTTCTAACTTATTTAATTCATTTACAAATATTATTTATCTACTTTTAAAAAATATATACATTTCAATAACCCGATCGCCACGTTACAATAATTCACGCGATGGTAAAATATTAACTGACTGCCTGCTGCTTAAAAATCATCCGCTTATATAGATACGGCTCTGCTTCGAGAACATTTGGAAGGCCTGAGGCGGGTCTACGCGTATCATCGGGGAAACTTCTGGATTAGCGGAGACATTACTCGTCGATGACGTGTCGCTGTTGTTTGTTGACTACTAGGGGCAGGGCCGGCCTCAGTTAGAAATTCGTCACAGTATCAAGGAAGATGGAACGTCAACATGATAGCGGACTAATGCTGGATGCTAAAACGAGATGACCCTCAACGAGTACACAGCCGGAAAAGCAATAAAAGAAGCTTCGACGGAAAGCAAAAGCGTTACTATAAGGACTTATGAGCTTCAAGAGAAATGTAAGTGTACTAGATATGTAGTTTATAACATGTATTATACATGAAATAAAATCCTTTAACTTAAGAAAAAATTTGAAAAATTGCTAAAATTTTGTTATTATACCAAAAAGTAATTCCTTTTTTGTGAGAAAACCTTACGTGATAGAAAAAAATGGATTGCATTTTTGCAATCAGCGCTGAAAAATACATAAAAATCAGTTATCAAATTCCAAACAATTTTAAAAAATATATTTTTTCTAACAATAAAACACTGAAAACGTTTGTTTTCTATACTTCCACAAAATTTATTATATCTAAGTGACTACAGCTGTTTCGGCGGAGTGCCTTTCTCAAGTAATATAGTTTACAATGTGTTTGCCTTTTTAATCTTCAACTGAAGAGGTTGAGGAGTGGGGAGCTGTTTGTCTCGAGTTGGTCATTCAGAATTATATCTGTATTTTTCAGTTTATTAATTTCCATAGATTCTAAAAAAGATAGCTTAAGGCCTTTATTTTGAATATGTAGAATTTGAAACTCTTCATTGAAAGAATGATTATGATCTAGAAGGTGAAGTGCGTATGTAGAAGTGTCTGTTTTTCTATTGTTGAATGCCCTTTTGTGTTCTGCTATCCGTTTGTCAAAAGTTCTGCCAGTTTGACCGATGTACGTTTTCGGACAGTCACCAAAAGTTAGTTTGTACACACCACTCTGTAGTTGCTTTCTCTTTCGGCTTTTATTGTTCTTAATATATTTGCTTAAGTTGTTGTTAGTTCTGAAAGCTGGTGTTATTCCTTTCTTTTTTATGTATCTGGCTATTGTTGTTGTTATCTTGCCAGTATATGTGAGAGAGCAGAAGGTACTGGGTTCTTTCTGTGGTGGTGGATACACTAATTTCAGGGCTTTCTTATGGAGTTTTTGGTTTAAAATTTTGTTAACTGTTTGTTCGTTATAGCCGTTGTTTACTGCTATTTGTTTAATGATGTTTAGTTCTATTTCGAAGTTATTTTTTGTCATGGGAATTTCTGTCAGTCTATGTATCATGCTATGGTAGGCTGCTAATTTGTGTTGTGTAGGATGGGATGATGAATTGTGTATAGTTGCGTCAGTATGGGTAGGTTTATGATATACGGAGAACTCATGTTGGTTGTGTAGTCTGGAAATCGTTACATCTAGAAAGTTTATAGAGTTATTCTGTTCTGTTTCTACTGTAAACTCAATATTATTATGAAGTGAATTAATATATGATAGAAATTGGTCAAGTTGTCTGTTAGTTCCTGTAAAGCATACTAGTATATCATCCACGTATCTCCACCAATATAAGAACTGTTTAAATACGGGATGTTTAGAAATTGTTGTTTCAAGTTGGTTCATAAATATATCTGACAGCAATGGGCTTAGAGGATTACCCATAATAAGTCCTGCACTGTTGTTTGTGTATATTTGATTATTGAATTCAAAATAGTCTTGATTTATGCAAATTTCAAGAAGGTGTAAAATTTCAGATGCAACGATCGGATTTGTACTATTATGGTCTAAAAGATTCTTAACTAAAACAAAAGTTTCTGTAGGAGGAACACTAGGAAAAAGATTTTTTACGTCAAATGAAATTAGTCTGGAGTTTTTGGGCAATTGAAAATGTTGTATTTTATTAACTAGTTCTAGTGTATTTTTTACGGTGAATTTAGGTGAAAATTTAGTGTATTCTGTAATAATATCTGACAGTTTTTTTGAAATTTTATATGACGGAGCTGTATAAAAAGAAACTACAGGTCTTATTGGGTGGTCAGGTTTGTGTAGTTTAATAAAAGAGTATAATTTAGGAGGTTGTGGGTTCATAATATTAAGGTATTTCTGTTCTGTTGGATTTAGTATTGATTTTGAATTTTCAATGGCTAGTTTAATTTGTTTTCGGTATTTTTCTGTGGGGTCTTTGTTTAGTTTTATACTGTTTTGGTTAGTTAAAAATTCTATTGTTTTGTTATTATAGTCTCGTTTGTCGATAGCAATAGTAGTGTTACCTTTGTCTGCTTTTGTACATTTGTACCTTTTTGTGAAAACGTACATCGGTCAAACTGGCAGAACTTTTGACAAACGGATAGCAGAACACAAAAGGGCATTCAACAATAGAAAAACAGACACTTCTACATACGCACTTCACCTTCTAGATCATAATCATTCTTTCAATGAAGAGTTTCAAATTCTACATATTCAAAATAAAGGCCTTAAGCTATCTTTTTTAGAATCTATGGAAATTAATAAACTGAAAAATACAGATATAATTCTGAATGACCAACTCGAGACAAACAGCTCCCCACTCCTCAACCTCTTCAGTTGAAGATTAAAAAGGCAAACACATTGTAAACTATATTACTTGAGAAAGGCACTCCGCCGAAACAGCTGTAGTCACTTAGATATAATAAATTTTGTGGAAGTATAGAAAACAAACGTTTTCAGTGTTTTATTGTTAGATAAAATGAACTTCCATCAAGTAACGGTCGAATCCATCAATATATTTTTTGTAAACCTGTGTTATAATTATGAAGCTCGTACTCTATACGAAACGAGCTGCCTAGCGGCGATCCCTTATAATCGCTTCATAATGACCATTATAAAATGCTCGTTGCATAATATACTATTAAAAACCAGTCTCATTTTAACTGGCTTTAATAAAAATCTTTTTTTTTTGTTCTACGAATATTTAACATACCGTATATGAATTTCGTACCAAATAGCATTCCTTATACTATAATTGTTTTATTTTTATTTATTAATACAGTAACAAGTATTCTAAAATCAATATCCTTTACACAGACTCTAATAAGAGTTATTAGGTCTGGATCCCGCTTATGAAAAAAAAGTTGATTAATAGCAAGCTGAAAATTTGTTAATAGCTTAAGGGTGTCTAGTCGGACAAACTTTGATATATGGGAACACTGGAAGAGGGGAAGATTTAATTGTGGAACAGGTTAAAATTTGGAACGGTCAGACCACGAAAACGTCACATGTATTTTGTCCGACAGAACTTCCAATTGATTTGTTACCCTTTCACTTCCCCACCTTTAAACCCATCAGAGAAGTATGACAACTGTCACTATGACAGGAGAATTTTATAAAATACTCCTGTCACGGACGTGTTAAGGTGGGAAACTATGGAATGTAATGTTAATTTATACGTTTATATCGATAATTTCCACCTCTACAAGTTTTATCTCTTTTTATTCCAAAATGTATTGTGTTTTCAATCTTTTGCATTATTTTGCCCGTTATTAGTACGCTCATCACTGTATAAATTATTGTAATCACTGAATACATAGTTACTGAAAGATAATCCTATTACTTAAATTAATTAATAATTTAAGCGATTATACAAGTATCGGTTATCCAAGTACTTACAAAAACTGAACGAAATTGCCATCTCTATGTTGGTGCTGACAATGTCATTGTCAACTAATATTTACATCTCGTGCAGCTTACATTCCAGTGAGAATTTTACTACACGTAATTTTTCGTGTAAAGAAAGAAAAAGTAGGGATAGCCAATAAACTATTTGCGCCTACGCTCATAACTACTCTAACTAATGTATTGCCAAAAAGTTGTTTTTAAAATGTTTTTGTCATTATTAGAGCTACGGGTTAAATATGGTTTAAGTAGGAATTCAAAGAAGCAGTTTTCAACATTTCCTAACTAATTTTTTATTTAAGAAGTCCTTTCTGGCATAGAATTTCGACCGACCGATTTTCGTAACGTATCCTTTACGCTCCAGAGACATTTTACTATTCAAACTTTCGATTATTCAAGTTTCTGCCTTAGAATTTAGGTTAAATCCTCCGGGATTTACAGAGCCCCAAACAAATTGACAAATAAACTCGTGTATATCCACAGCACCAGGAAGAATGATTGATTGATGGGATTTTAAACAGAAGGAATTTTGGACCCTTTTCTTGCTTGAAAAAATTAATGCCAACCAATAAATTTCAACGTTCCCATATCTGAGAATATCGTTTTTATGATAATATAAAGAATAAAAAAGTTTATATTCAAAAACCGATATAAATTTCTTGATAAAGGATCGGTAACATTATGTGACATAATAAAACCAATAATTTAGAAACGATATTAAGTATGGCTTTTTCAACAAATATTTTAGTCATATTTCTTTTATTTGCTTTTTGTATTTACATAAATCATAAATTTTAGTCAAATTTAACAAAAAAATAATAAAAAAACATGAAAAAAAAATTTTTTAAGAAACGCTTTTCTTTAGCTACGAGTGACTAAAATTAAAAATATTATAAAAAAATCAACAAAAAAGCAAAAAATAAAAAAAAAATTAAAAAAATCTAACACATCTGTCAAAGAAAAGCGTGGCGCGTGTTCATCGAATAAACGGTTTTCGCCCTACGCTTTTCTTTAACGAATATATTAGATTTTTTCAATTTTTTGTTTTTTAGTTGATTTTCTTATAATATTTTTATTTTTATACACTCGTAACTAAAGAAAAGCGTTTCTTAAAAAAATTTTTTTTCATATTTTTTTATTTTTTACTTTTTAGTCTTACACTTTTCAAACAATAAAATATATTGTCATGTTTATTAAAATATGTATAAAACATACATATGATGTACTAACATGAAAAGTAGTCGGAATCGGCAAAAAATTTGAAACTTTATTGTTTATTAATGAAGCATAACGTAAACAATTAACGTAAAAAGTGAAATTATGTATTGTTCATACCATTAGCTATAAAATCCGTAAAAGTTTCAAGTTTTTACATTGTAAAAAACAAGAGAATTTAAGTGTTTTCCATTAAAATCGTTTTTTTTTTTATTTAAACAATTAATAAACATGAAAAATTCTTTTTTATTGACTATTCGTGTATTGTTCCCGCCAATGCATATGTCTGCAAATTTTCATTCATTTGCATTGAAGAAAAGACAGTCAAATTAACGTCTAAAAATTTGACGCAAAATATTGAACTAAATAAAAGCGTTTAAAAATTAATTATTAATAAACACACCGGCAAAATTAGCCGAACACGTTAAAAATGGGACATGTTTGATGTCTCGTATTTCATAAACCAGTGGTCCGATTTGAGTGATTCTTTTAGTATGTTATAGCCTCATTATTTAATAATATCGGTGTAATAATATTGTTGCTAGACAGGTAAATGTCATTTTATACCGGGTGTAACAAGCATACTGTGTTTTTTTCTTAAAGTTCGGAACACCCTGTGGAATATTCCAGCACATATAAAATATTAAAATTAAAACTCGATTGTAGAATTATGCTTTCTTAACATTTTCTTTTTTGATTTATTTGCTTATGTTGGAAAATAAAATAGTTATGTGCTTTAACAACTAACCATGTTTTTGATCAATAAATCCTCATAGTAGGGGAGAAAAGTATGCTAAATTTGCAATTACTCGAGCGTTCTTGGGACCTGGAGTGGATTGTGAAGAGTGGGTGCTACAACCAAAAAAAGTTAAGTTAGGTTTTCCATAAAGTGTGGGACTCTCCATTTTTCAATTTAATTTTCCATTTCCACCAATCGTTTTTTCCGATTATAGCGCCATTTATCCATAATAGGAAAAAATGTTGCGAATAAAAGTTGCTTATTTTTACGTCAAGGATCCAAATCTGCAATAAAAATTGGGGGCTCCTATTTAATATTTTAATGTAACCCCCACCCCACCTCCGTGGGGGTCGTGTTTGGTGACATTCGGTAGATTTTTGAAAAATATTGATTAGGTGTATTTTGCAGTTTTACGATCTGATGTTCATTTCGCAAAATATCGCAGGTCTCGTATTTATAATTTTTAATTTACCCCCCACCCCTCTCCGTGGGCTGTCACGAGCCCCCACGGAGGTGGGGTGGGGGATTTAATTTAAAATCTTAAATAGGAGCCCCAATTTTTATTGCAGATTTGGATTCTTTACGTAAAAATAAGCAACTTTTATTTGACATATTTTTTCGGATTATGGATAGATAGCGCTATAATCGGAGAAAAATGATTGTTTTCAAATGGAAAATTAAATTAAAAAATGAAAAGTCCCCCACTTTATGGAAAACTTAACTTAACCTTTTTCTGATTTTAGCACATACTCTTCACAATCCAATAGGTCCCCATAACGCTCGAGTAACTGCAAATTTAGTATACTTTCCTCCCCTACTATGAGGATTTATTGATGAAAAACATGGATAGTTGTTAACGCACATAACTTTTTTATAATCTCACATAAGTAAATGAATCGAAAAGGAAAATGTTAAGCAAGCCTAAGTCTACAATCGAGTATTAATTCTAATATTTTACATATGCTAGAATATTCCACAGGGTGTTCCAAACTTTAAGAAAAAAACACAGTATGATTAGTACACCCGGTATAAAATGGTATTTACCTGTCTAGCAACAATATTATTAAAACGATATTCTTAAA
This sequence comes from Diabrotica virgifera virgifera, assembly GCF_917563875.1. Lineage (NCBI taxonomy): Eukaryota > Metazoa > Arthropoda > Insecta > Coleoptera > Chrysomelidae > Diabrotica > Diabrotica virgifera. The sequence goes on from NC_065447.1 coordinate 101,710,983, forward strand.
TAATAGGGCTATAACATGCTAAAAGAATCACTCAAATCGGACCACTGGTTTATGAAATACGAGACATCAAACATGTCCCATTTTTAACGTGTTCGGCTAATTTTGCCGGTGTGTAGTTATAGAAAACTATTGGTTTATAAATAGAAGAAAATAATAAATGTTGGTATTAGAAAAAACAACACTTATTCAATTAACCCTAAGAAGTCGCACCTATTTTTAAGACACTAATAAAACAAGTTTTTACTTGCAAAATAGGACTTAAGTTGTTAATAAAAAATAACCCATAATAGTCTATTTACTCTCAGGTTTTGCTGTGAATTTTAAAGAACCGCTTTACTGACATAAAATGTGGCATACACATAACTTTACTAACATGTCAAAGAAAAAAATTGATAATGTGTGCTTTTGGCCTGGGGTGAGTTTCACTCCTTCTCGTGAGTGAATAAATATACGTTTAAAATAAGTCCGGAATTGGAAAACGGACTGATTCTAAGTAACTTTTGTTCTACAGAGTTATGTTACGAAGTCAATATTTTTTGAGTTATTTGTGAGTGAATATGTTCATTTTTGAACAAAAAAAAAATGTGTGTGTGTACTTTGTACGCACGTAAGAAGTTATATTTCTATATGATCTCAACGAAATAAAAAACTTTAAAAAGTTTATTTTTATTTTATAATGTTAAACTAATTTTAATACTTACCACTTTCCAAAAATCCAAATATTAAAAAAAAGACAGCAATTGTCCGCATCTGAACCCGGGACCTCCCGATCTGTAGTCGAATCTATGACCCACGATTTCACGACCTCACTGTTTATACGGTTTCTCAGACATTATGACAAATCACGGTAACAAATAGACGAAGTGAATTATGAATTATAAAAATGTTTTAATAATACGTGTTATCTTACTCCCGAGGAAGACAAATCCAAAGACCCAAAAATTCTAATAAATATACTTACTAAAAACACTAATATATTCTTTCCACACCTTTTTTGGACTGGTACATACATAACTTTAAATATAGAGCAAATAATATAGACGTTAAGAGAGGGTATACTATATGTTCTTTGGATTTAGCTATGACCCCTCCATACTGTCTGCGTGCACATGCGCGCAGAATATTAAAAATGCACTCCCAATCACGCCTAAACAAGTATAACTTAAAAAACACTTTTTAGATGGTATTTCGCAAATAACTTCAAAAGTGAGTGTCTTATTGAAAAAAATATTCTTAGCAAAAACATAGCCTAGAAAGAAGTGAAGAAAATGGTGTATTTAAGAAGTCTTAAAATCCATTAGAAGCACATTTGTAGCTAATGAAAAACAGGGTCATATTCGTCAAATCCCAAATCGAATATTTCATCGTAAAATAGCCAAAAGAAGAAGCAGTTTTTGAGAAAACTCATCACAATTCAGGTGTTTAAAATAAGTTTTTTTATAAGCTTCTAGCATCAAAAGTAAGTAAGTTACGCTCAAAATAAAGTTGGTCCCTTTTTTGGTAAACAAAATCGTAAAAATCACCCCTTAAAAAGCATCTCAAGTCTAATAAATTAATCGTTACCGCTTCACAAGTTACTTTACTTATGTAGGGTGGAATGTACTTATGGATTAAAAATATTTCTGTCGTTGCTTTAAGAAATTATAAAAAACACCGAGACCCGTCGATTTTTATAGAGTGATGAGCTCGCTAATAACCGGCAAAATAGCTCAAAAGTTGCAAAACCTAATAAAATACATTGCGAAACAAATAGAGATGAAACTAGTGGAGATGGAAATGATCGTTATAAACGTATAAATTAACAATAAATTACATAGTTTTCACCTTTAGACGTATCAGGTGAGTATGACAACTGTCACTGTGACAGTAGAATTGTATAAAATACTCCGGTCACAGACGTCTAAAGGTGGGAAACTGTGTAATGTAATCTTAATTTATACGTTTATAACGATCATTTCCACCTCCACTAGTTTCATCTCTGTTTGTTTCGCAATGTAATATGCTTTCCATCTTTTGCGCTATTTTGCCTGTGTATAACAGTATATAAGTTTAAATGTACAGGGTGATTCATGCAAGCCTACCATAATAGTCTACTATACATAATAGCTTTATTTTGAATGGAACAGCCTGTATATTTTTATATTTTTAAACGCTGGTTAACAACCAGATTTCAATGAACTATATCATGTAGGTTGTATTATGAATAATACAGGGTGAAATTTTGAAATTATAATGTATAGAAACCACTTATGGAATAGAAATATTTGTCATTATTTTAGAAAATTGTAAAAAATGCTAAAATACGTCGACTTTAAAATTTAAAAAGTGCACTGTTTAAACATAAATTTAAATAAACAGGTTGATTCACGCAAGCTTAGCATAGTCAATGATCTTTAATTTTAATAAAACACCCTATATATTTTAATGTTTTTAGAAACTCCTAAACAACCTCATCTCAAAAAAGTGTATTATTGTGAATAGTAAAAGGTGAAATTTTAAAATTATGTATAATTTTCGTTAAGATGAATTAAATATATAAAATTTGAAGTTATTGGTTTATATACTTTAAATAATGGTATTCCTTTTTAAATTAGCTTAATAAAAACATTTTTCCCAACTTATTATCAATATATTGGGTTTTGTATTTAATGTCTTGACGAAAATAATAAAATTTCAATGTTTCACCTTGTATTATTAATAGTAATACAAAATACACTTTTTTGAGATGAGGTTGTTTAGAAGCTTCTAAAAAACAAAAGTATACAGAGTTATTCATTAAAGCTAATAATCAAGGATTATGTTATACTTGTGTGAATCACTATGTATATTTAAATTTATGTTTATAAAGCGCCCACTTAAATTTAAAAGTGGAATTGTCCCAGTATTTTTTATAATTTTCTAAAATATGGACACAAACCATTTTAATTTTTAAGTAGTTTCCATAGATTAAAATTTCAAAATTTCACCCTGTATTATTATGCTTAATTAAAAATAAAGCTTATGGACGAGGCCAGGCTTGCATCAATGAATCTGTACGTTTAAAGTTATATCTAAAAAGCACACTGTTATACAAAGTGTAACAAAAATACAGGTCATAAATTAAATCACATATTTTGGTACCAAAAATAGTTCGAATGAACCTAACTTACCTTAGTACAAATATGCACATAAAAAAAGTTACAGCCCTTTGAATTTACAAAATGAAAATCGATTTTTCGAATATATCGAAAACTATTGGAGATTTTTTATTGAAAATGGACGTGTGGCATTCTTATGACAGGAGCATCTTAAAGAAAAGTTATAGTGAAATTTATACACCCCATAAAAATTTTATGGGGATTTTGTTCCCTTAAACCCCCCAAACTTTTGTGTACGTCTCAATTAAATTATTATTGTGGTACCATTAGTTAAAGTCAATATTATTAAAACTTTTTGACCTCCTAGTATTTTTTCGATAAGGCAGTTTTTATCGAGTTGAGGCTTATTTTTCAATATGTTTACATAAAAATTTTATGGGGGCTTTGTTCTTTTAAACCCTTTTAAACCCCCCAAATATTTGTGTACGTTCCAATTAAAATATTACTGCGGTACCATTAGTTAAACACAGTGTTTTTAAAACTTTTTTGTCTCTTTGTATTTTTTCGAAGTCACCTTATATCGAGATGTGACTTCTTTTTTAATATGGTTCAGAATATCCCTAAAAATGTAAATTATAAATAAATGTTCATATTATTACAAAGTCTCCATAATCGTCCTTATCCATATACAAATATGTGGTGGATTTGACAAGTATTCGAAATATCTCGATAAAAACTGACTTTTCAAAAAAGTACTAAGAGGAAAAAATGTTTTAAAAACATTGTATTTAACTAATGGTACTATAATAATAATTTAATTGGTACGTACACAAAAGTTTGGGAGGTTTAAAGAACAAAACCCCATAAAATTTTTATGGGGTGTCCAAATTTCACTTATAATTTTTTCTTAAGCTGCTACTGCCTTAAGAATGGCACATGTCCATTTTCAATAAAAAATCTTCAATAGTTTTCGATACATTCGAAAAAATCGATTTTCATTTTGTAACTTAAAAGGGTTGTAACTTTTTTTATGTGCACATCTGTACTAAGGTAAGTTAGGTTCAATCGAATTATTTTTGGTCCTAGAATATGTGATTAAATGTATGACCTGTATTTTTGTTACACCCTGTATATTTAACAATCGACGGGTTTCAGTGTTTTCATAATTTTTGAAAACAAGGACAGAAATAATTTTATTCCATAGTTAAGTGACTTCCACACTCTATATGTATTGTTTATATGATCTGTAAGTTTCATCGGTTTAAGGTGCTCAGTTTTAAAAAAATTTGGTTTAAAAATAAAAAAAATTTAAAAATTTTTTAAAAAATTTTTTGAAAAAAATAACTTAAGAGTTATTATAGATACAAAAAAATCTTAAAAAGTAAAATAATGTGGGTTTTGCTTTTTTGTATATTTTGGATTTTTGTTTTACGGTAAGACAAAAATTGGTTAATGGTCGTCTTTTTTAATCTTTTCATTCAAAACATTAAGTATCTTCTCAAATTACTTAACCTTGGCTAAATCGGCAGTTTCTAATACTCTGAACCAAATCTATAGTATTTCCTATTTTAAAACCAAACAAACCTCGTCTCACTCCAGAGTCTACAGACCAATAATTTTTCTCATCTGTGTTATGGGAAAACTGCTAGGAAATAATAAACTCTAAGCTACTGTGTACTTTAGAAAAATAAAATCTCTTCATAACGGAATAAAATGGCTTTAGAAAAAAGGTTTCTACCATCGAGAATATCCCTGACCTTGAGAGCGAATTCATGAGACGTTAACAAAAATGATGCATTTTTTGCATTTTTAACAAAATAATTTCATTGCAAAAAGAATTCATTGAATCCTCAAAAGAGATAACATTAACAAACCCAAGTCAATGAAATTGCCCAATGGAAGTATACGGACAAAGAGAAGGAGGCTGTAGAGCATCTTTTACGTGTTCACTTTCCAGGGTGGTCGACGCAATTGACTGGTAATAACTAGAGACTGGAAAATATGCACTAAAAAATGTCTAAAATATGCATGCAATATGCATTTTAAAACAAGCTGAATATGCACAATTAACATGCAAATATGCATTTATATATGCACTTATTTTTATATGAATAATTTTATGGTTTACGTTAAATACATAAATAAATAAAAAATAATAAAAATAAATAAATAGGTTTGAATTTAAACCAAATTGTATTATTATTTCTTAATATATTTTTTTAACTTCAGGTTTTGTGACAAATAAAACGGCAAAATATTTTATTTTGACCACAAGATAAATAAGAGTACAATAAAATAAATGTACATATTTTTATTGTTACAATATTGATTCATATTTTCTAAACTAATATTATAAAAAGAGTACAATAAAACAAATTTACATATTTTTATTGTTACAATAAATAATCATATATTGATTCATATTTTCTAAACTAATATTATGTCTTCTATCTGTTAATATTTGTTTATAGGCAGAAAAAGATCTCTCAACGTCACAAGATGTAATTGGGGCATATTTAAACTTTGCTATTAGAGACGGATCCATATTAATATTGTCATCGAAGTTTCCAAAATTGATTATATTATTTATTGAACGCAATAAGGTGAAACCCTCATTTTTGTTTAAAACGTCATCAAGTTTATCTTTAATTTTTACTCCAATTTCCCCATTCAGATTTGTTATTTTCTGTTTAACCGAATCAACAATAGACATACTATTGTGAAGACATAAATTTTGAGCCTCTAATTTTGTAATTGAACTTTCAATGATATCGAAATTCGATTTTATATACAACAATTGATTTTTAATAGACTTTTCTTTAAAAATATTTTGACAGTTATCAATAGCGGTACAAGTCGGATCAAAACTTGAAATAACGCTTTTGATGTCGTCGTAGTGTTCAGATAAAAATATAGCACTTTTAAGCCAAGTTCCCCATCTGGTTAATACTGGTTCTGGTGGTAAAGGAATATCGGGAAGCATCTCCCTATATACCTGTACACGTAGTGGTGCTTTCAGAAATACTTTTTTTACATTATTTATTAAGGTGTTTACATTGGGAAATTCAATTCTAACTTTCTCTGCAACTCTGTTTAGGCCGTGCGCCAAACATGTACAGTGAATTAAATTAGGGAAAAAGATTTTAAGATTGGATGCAGCTTTCATCATATATGAGGCGGCATCACTAAGCATTAATAATATTTTTTCAAATGGTACTTGATCAGGTAAAAAAAAATTTGTTAGGGATTCGTTAACAAATCTAGCTATTGTAGCATAGTTTGTTTTTTCCAAACATTTTACACTAATTAAGTATGAGTTTTTAAAATCGCCAGAGTCGTTAAGAACTCCAACAATTAGATTCGCAATTTGTCGACCCTTTGTATCCGTTGTTTCGTCGACGGAAATCCAAAGATATTCGGCTTTTAACTGATTTTTAATACTCGTCATCACATCTTTGTAACATGCACTGACATATTTTTTCCGAAGAGTTGAAGAACTTGGTATTTGAGCTGGTTTATCTTTAATCTTGCAATAAGTTTTTAAAAAGTTTTGACACGATTTATGTTCTAACTTGTGCAGAGGGATATTGCAGTTAAAAAAAAAATGGCATAAATCCTTTGCAAAGGTTTCTTGCCCAACTGACGTATTCTGAATCTGCAAACTGTTCTGTAGAATCTGCTGGCGAGGTTTATTATCATTTTTTGATAGCTTAGTTTGGTGAAGTGAAGTTTTTATGTGTTGAACTACTTGGAATTTCTTTTGACATGGAATCTGGAATATAATGATAATGATGTTTTAGATGTTTTCGTAAATAGATACCTACATTAAAATGATCAAACTTTTTAAACCTCCCCCAATTTTTTTTTATTTCTCAAAGTGAAATTGAAATCGTCAAACAATAAAGTACAGTCAGTGTACCGTAGTATACAGGGTGGGCCACTCTCAACACCTCGCTCTGTATAAGCCAAACCGTTGCGAACTTTAAAAAACAGTTTTTGAAGAAATGGGACGGTTTGTCATTTTAGAATAGACAGACACATAGATGTGCAAAGAAGTTTGATAAGTTTAAAAATCTATTGAAGTGGAGAACTTACCTTTTTATCACAAATGGTGCAAAACATACTTTCACTGTCGATAACTTTTAGATGATTTTTACTTCCAATCCAACTTCTGAGAAGACTTGATTTTTCCCTTGCTACTTTAGGCATTTTCACAATAATAATAAAATGATTTTTTTACACAGTATAGTCAATAACTTGCAATCACAAAAGTTGAATAATCGGCGATTGATTTAAGACTAACCATTCATAAAATAAAATAATCTATCCTACCCTTAAAATGCTTAAAATTTCGTTTTGGTTGGTTTTCCCAGAATAATTCATAGTTGGCCGACACCAGCAGAAAGTACAGGTAATATTTGTAATGTTATTCAAAATATAATCGGTATTTACTTAGGTAATTTGTAAATTCTGAGAAGTCTATAAATCTTAAATATCCGGATAATGATACCTGCAGCTATAAATAACGCCCATTATGTTTATGGGTACAACAACAAAGGAGCTTAACAGCAAAATATTTACTTTCACATTTTATTTTAATGGATGTTGATGTTACTAATATATACCTTATTTTTAAATGGGGTAGAGTAAATTCCCATCAAAATATGCATTTATATGCTCTTAAATCTCCAAATATGCAAGGCATATGCATTTATGAAAAACATGAGAAATATGCAGCATATATATGCATATGCATTTTGCATATAATCCAGTCTTTAGTAATAACAATCATCAAGCAAACAATAGCCCAACCAAAAGGGACTGGCTAACCGCTGACAAGATCTTTGGTTCTCACAAGGCCACATATGCTATTGAAAGTTTTGAACCTTATAAAACTGCGGGACCGGGTGGTATATTTCCTAAGCTTCTCCAGGTGGGTCTGGAAATAATCATGTGTCCCCTGATCACAATATTTAGAGCTAGCCATGCTCTGGGATACATTCCCAAAGTTTGGAGAAGTGCAAGGGTGGCGTTTATTCCCAAACCAGGAAAAACAGATTACACCTAAGCAAAATCCTACAGGCTTATAAGTCTGACCTCATTTCTTTAAAAACCATGGTAAAGATCTTAAATGAACACATCAAGAAAAACAATTTAAATGAAAATCCACTGAACCAACGGCAATGGGCGTATTAGACAGGGAAATCATTTGAAGCCGCCCTGCACAATCTAGTGTCAGAACTTGAAAGGAGTCTGCATCAGAAAGAAGTCACCCTTGCTGCATTTTTAGATATAGAAGGTGCATTTGATAATACCTCAATCGAGTCTACACAAATCGCACTGGTGAAGAAGAAAAATCAACAAACACAACATGCAAGTGGATTATTCAGATGCTTCAGAGCAGAATAATATCCACAGATACGTATGAAGATACCATAAATCTGAGAGCAACTAAGGGATGCCCTTAAGGAGGTGTATTGTCACCACCATTATGGAACATAGTTGTCGAAGATCTGATTCATGGGCTAAGCGCCCAAGGAATCTGGGTCCAGGGTTTCGCAGATAATATTGTATTAGTAACTAGGGGAAAATTTCCCAGCACTGTTACTAATCAGATGCGATATGCCCTTCACTACATAGAGAACTGGTGTCTGAAAGAGAATCTCTCCGTGAACCCTTCTAAAACTAAACTGGTAGCCTTTACAAATAAGAGGAAGTGACTGGACTGAGTGAGCTGAAATTATTTGGAGAGGTATTGGAAAGAACCAATGAGGTTAAGTTTCTAGGGGTAACCCTGGATTCGAAACTCAATTGGAGTACTCATATTACCAATATAACCAATAGGGCTAAGCGACTCTTGTGCAACTGCAAACGAGTTGTAGGTAAAACCTGGAGATTGAAATTAAAGGGGATCTGTTGGTTGTACAAATCACTGATACGACCGACAGTCACTTGTGGGTCAGTACTCTGGTGGAGAAAGACGGCTTTGCAATCTTGTGTGAACACTCTGACCACCCTACAAAGAAAAGCGCTTCTAAATATAACAGGAGCCTTGAATAGGTCAGGAACGGCTTCATTGTAGGCTAAAGCAGGTTTCCCTCCGCTGAAATTATATATTTCGGCGGTAGCCTTTATGGCCATCCTGAGACTCAAAGCAAACAATACTTGAGGCCGAATTATGCCGAATCCATCTTTATGATGAACTCAGATATGATGACACCAGAACTAATCTTCACTGAGAAGATTAATACAATTATACAGATATATAGCACAGATAGCCAATCGACTATTCTGGCTGTAAAGAACCCTCTCACCAAATCAAAACTGGTGAGAAACTGCAAATATCTCCTCAATAACCTGGCAAAAGACAATAAAGTGTCTTGAAAATGGGTGCTGGGTCATGAAGGGATGCATGGGAACGAACGAGCAGATATGTTAGCGAAACAAACCCCGAGCGAAACTTTTGAAGGCCCAGAACCTTTCTGTAGTAACACTAAAGATGCTATGAAAAACGAGGTTCAGAAATGGCTGATAAAGAATCATCAAAATAAATGGAGAACCACTTATGGGCAAATCCAGACTAAGAAAATAATCAAAAATATTGACAAAAAACTCTCGAACAGTTTGATGAACCTCAATAAACGAGAGATCAAAACGGTCACTGAAATGGTGCCTGGACATTGCCTTTTAAGAAATCACCTATACAAACTAGGTAATGCGCATGAATCATGGTGCAGAAAGTGCGAAATGGAAGAAGAGACTGCCAGATATATACTATGCCATTGAAGTGTGCTAGGTGGTGTGAGGCAGGACTTCACTGGTCAAATGAGGTTTGAACCAGAAGAGATCCTAAAACTACCAATAAGAAAACTGTTGGCCTTCGTTGAGGTCACAGGACTTATTAAAGTTTAAGGAGAAAAAGAGGGTTTGGTAAAAAGGTCTTATGACCAAATGCCAGAAACTAACGAGTCTAGCCTGAGTTAAGAAGAAGAAGAAGAAGAAGAAAATAATGCATTGCTATATATTTTGACCTATAAATAGGATTCAATCCATGTTTGTAGATAGAATATTTTAGAAAATACATTTCTGGAATATCGTATGTCATCTTGTATCCCAAACACTCTACAACAAAAAACTTTTCAAATAAAAGTAAATAACTGTTTTTCCAATATTCATATTCAGAAGAATGTGGCAACATTATTTTTAGTCATCATCAATGACATAATAAGCGATATACCCAAACTACTACAAGCTCACTTCTTATGCCGACGATCCAGTAATTTTTATCAAAGGAACTTCCTTTTGATAATAGGTGACGAATGTTGGCGATCATCATGGTAATCTTTACTTTATCTACAGCAACGCGGAAAAGCAGCACAGATGTTGTACTGAACCAGGTTCTGAGGTTCTTAAACCAGGATGTTCTTCTTATTCCTGCACCTCGGTTTCCAAATATTTCTCCTTGCAGGATGGCTTGTAGGAGGGCATATATGGATTCATTTTACATAATATGCCCAAAGTATTCCAACTTTCGATATTTGATGGTGGTTAGTACCTCTCAGTTCTTCTCCATTCTTCTAAGGACCTCCTCATTAAATTGGTGACCCGATCAGTCCATGGGATTTAAGAATTCTCGGATATAGCCACATCTCAAATGCTTCAAATTTTCGGCACATATCTTTGTTTTAGGTCCATGAGTCAACACCATAAAAAAGTACAGAGAAAATGTAGCATCTCAGCATTTTTACTTTTATACCAAGGAACATCTTTGCATCTCAGGAATGCATCTCAACATTCTTCATTTAATCAATGTAACAAATTTATATTACATGTCCTTAATTCTGCAGATATTCCTTAAACAATTAGAAATCTCGTCCCTAAAACTGGTTTCGAATTTTTAGTGTTAAAAACCATCCGAATAATATTTTCCAAGGAAATATTAGCAACTATAGTCCTGCAATAAAAAAATTATATTCAATCCATCATTAAAATTAATAGGTATGTAGTTTGATGAAAATCTTACCTGATAAGAGCACATCAATCCCATCACTCTAACTTGTAGTAAAAGGCTTATATTATATTAAATATGTCTCTTAGTCTTATGTATCTCTTTCAATCCTCGATTGGGGTTGAGATTATTGTTCGTTGAATCTCGTATCAAATCAAAAATCGACTACGATTAAATTGTCTATTCATCCGCAACCAAAACAATATTAAAAGCACTTGAACACATTCATTACAATACCCTTAAAATTGTGTCCTGGATGTTTTTCGCACGACTACAATAAGAATTTTCATAGCAATGATAAGCAAAAGCGGATAATCATCCTTACATCATAAACAGTATAGACATCGCAGCAAAAACCACTCAATTTATCTCCAAATACATTTACACAAAAAGTATAAACAACTCTGCAAATAAATCACGCACAGCAATACCTTATTACTCTGGGCTAATTAGCAAAATACAAGGAAAAGTCATTTACCAGCAATTTTATTGCTGGAATCGAATCTTATGATTGTGTATTAGGGTGGAACGAAAAATTCGAAGTCATTATTTTTTATGGGGCTAGTGCGAAAAAGTTGTGTTTTGATGTATAATAAAACTGTATGAAATCTTTTTTGTATTGGACCCTATCTTCAGGTTCCATATTAAATTTAAATTTTTGGGAATAACAAAAAAAAATTAAATTTAAAAAATTTATTTTTTTGTCAGTTCTTTGAATCTAAATAATTGTTTTATGATACAATATACATTTTAAGATTGGTAGTCTGATTTTGTGTTAAAAAACGGCATATTTCTAGACTGCAACCTTGAACGAATAAAGCCATCCCTTGATTCTGGTCCACAAACAGCAGCTGATACTTCAGTTACTAACTTAACAGTTCTTTCCACGGATTTTGTATGACGAGGGCAGTTTAAGATCTCTATGTTGTTGTAATTCCCAGAATTAATCATATCCCTTACATCTTCATTGGAAATATGTTTTAGCAAAGGAGGAGCCATAACTTTGAATCCAGAAACAGAAATTAAGTCATTATAATCTGCAGCACTAAAATTTAATGTTGGTATCTTCAATCTCCGGATCTTTTTTTCTTTCTGACTTTCTATAGCTTTCGGCACTCTGCGTAGTCCTAGCTCCTGTATATGTTTTCGTTCATCTTTCATCATACCGAGTAATACATTTTCGGGATGGGCAAAATAAGCATTCCTTTGGATAACGGCATCGACAATTTTCTTTGGCCAACTGGTAGAAATTGTGGATAAAATTTTATATAAAACCAAACTGGTGCATACACTTTTTGGATGACACTTACTAACATAATTAATTGGGGGCTGGGACATTCAGTTCCAACATACCATCAAAGCAACCGATTATCAACTGTCAGCCACCTTACGTGTGATATTTTCCCAATTTTTTGTAAGGCTCAAATCATTAGGACATTTTTCTGCAGCAACTGCTTGACTGATTTGGTACAAGTACATCTGATCGGTACTAAGGTCTGTTGTTTCTAATAATATTGCTAGGTTGTTTTCTACTGCGACAAAATCGACAACAGCCTTCTCTTCACAGCGTTCCAGAAGTTTCCCTATTGGCCCTGAAAAACCAAGTGGTCGACTGGTGCGTCTATCTAACTGTTGAATTAAATGACGTAGAGGTAGCTCATTGCAATGAAAAAAGCATACTAGCCATTGAAGTGAAGTGCCGCAGTATTTGTGACGTAGATGGTTGGACTGTAACTGTTGACAAAGGAGCAATGAATTCTTCTTCATGATCATCTGCATCAGAAGAATTTGAGTCAGACAAGCTGCTACTTATGGAAGGGTTAGACGAATCTACGGTACATGCTTTAAGAACAATTTCGTCACTATTATATTTTTGAGAACTTGCCTGTGCCTTCATGGTTCTTTTCACTTTCTTCCTTATTGCTGCAGATGCTGCAATATCCACTGGTCCAATTGTCATTTTTCGACAGGACCGTTGATCTTGAAGAACAATTCGCTCATTTTGTGGTACTTTCTTGATTTTATCACAAGTACACACACAGTTCCAGTCATGTTGCACTTGCAAGCCGCGATATTCAATAACTTTTTACACTCCTTTGGAAACTGGCAAATCTTTTCTATTTATGAATCAGATGCTTTCTGGGTTGTTGTGTACCTATCGCTTAAGATTTTAATACTCTGTATAAATATATTTAATCATATCTTGAATGCACTTATGCGATAATGTTGGAATAGAAGCTTTTATTCATATTTGTTCTACTTTCGTTGCAACGGCATTAAAGACGTCATTATTATTATTTGTCAACTTAAGTTCATTACGAATAAAGAGAAAGCACTTTAGAATGTCACACTTAGTTGGTAAAACAAGATCATGGAAATTTGAGCAGAGCTATATTTGTTTTTTCGACAAAAATAATTTTTTTTGTTTTTTCATTTTTCAAATCCAATATGGAACCCCAAGATATTTTTTTAGTTCAAAATGCTCTCGCACCAATTGTTTTCATCACCTGACACAACTTTTAAACGATAGCCACAAGAATTTTCCTTTTCTCTTATTTTTTTTGCCCTTTTTCGTTCCACCCTATTGTGTATATTAATCATATAGGTCTGCAAAGTCCGCAGATAGTGTGCTACTTTTTTTATGAACAAAATGGCGCCCGAAAATCGTGTTTTTTTCATTTTAGCTCTATAACTCCAAATATTTTAATTGTACACCAAAAACACTCACACAGAAATTCACCGTAATTAAATTCTGCATAGAAAAGTGTTTTTCTATGCAAAATCTTTAATTTTCAACTAAAATTTTAGATAAGTAATTGTTTATCAATAATTAAATAACTTGGAAATATAAAATCTCTTTTCGTAGAGATTATAATTCCAGAAGCCGATAGAAATTTAATGAAAAGTTTAGCAACAATTGAATTGTTAAATAAAAATTTACGGTCGCTATAATAACCACAATAATTATGATACATAGAAATAGCTACAATTTTTGTATAAAAAGACACTGTACTTATCCAATGTACTTTTACTTTATAGAATTGAAATTGGACTATTTAGGTGGAATCAGGAATATTTTAAAATTATAAACAATTTTTTGGCTTATAAACAATTAGAATATCTCGGGAAATATTCAATTATACTAAATCATAAAAACAGTATTAGAAAAAAAAGCGACAGGACGTTTCTTTTAAAAGAAAAAACATTTAATTTTGATTGGTGGTTCCTGAGATAGAACCGGTCAATTTACCGGCATTTACGGCAAAGATATAAACAATAGGATCATAATTATCGAACCATCACTTTTTAAGTTTTGTCCTCTTTCTCCGCACCAATTTTCATATCTTTAAAATACTCATAACATATATTATTATAATAAAACTCTCCATATTACGAGTGAAAATTGCCAAAAATAGCAAAATTTCAATCAAAAATTAGGTTGGAGAAAATGTAATCTCAAAGTTCAAAATCGGTATAAGTTAAACAAATGAATTTTCTCAGCTTCCCATGGAGCAATTCCTTCATTCTTTTTTTTGTTCCCAAGTATCTCGAGTAGAGCCATTTAACTAACGCATTATTAAATGTCAAACTTGCTTTTGTTTTGGTATAATAGATTAATTTATTTATAAGAAAAGAAAACTACATAATATTTTTTCGAGTTGTAGACTTTTTTTAGGTAAACTTACTACAAGGGTACATTTTACCGTTAAAAACACATATGTTCTCATTTGAAAGCTGTATAATTATTTAAACAATCTTTATTTAAACAAATTAAAAATTTTTGTTATAATCAAAAAATTAATTTATTATAACAAAACAAAAGCAAGTTTGGCATTTAATAAGGCGTTAGTTATATGGCTCTACTCGAGATACTTGGGAACAAAAAAAGAATGAAGAAAATTGCTCTATGGGAAGCCGAAAAATGCATTTTTTTTAACGTATACCGATTTTGAACTTTGAGATTACATTTTCTCCAACCTAATTTTTGATTGGAATTTTGCTATTTTTGGCAATTTTTACTAGTAATATCGATAGTTTTTATTACAATAATATATGTTGTGAGAATTATAAAGATATGGAAATTAGTGCAGAGAAACAGGACAAAAATAAAAAGGCGATGCTTTGAAAATTATTATCCTATTGTTTATATCTTTACCGTAAATGCCGGTCAAATTTAACCGATTGTATCTCAGGAACCACTAATCACAATTAAACTTTTTTTCTTTTAGAAGGAGCATCCTGTCACTTTTTTTCCAATACCGTTTTTACTATTTAATTTAATTGAATATTTCCGGAGATATTTTATTTGTTTATAAGCCCAAAAGTTGCTTATAATTTTAAAATATTCCTGAAGCCGCTTAAACAGCTCAATTTCAATTCTATAAAGTACATTAGATAGGTACGGTATCTTTTTATACAAAAATCATAGCTATTCTTATGTATCGTAATTATTGTGGGTATTATAGCGACCGTACATTTTTAATTTACAATTCAATTGTTGCTAAACTGTTCATTCAATTTCCATCAGCTTCTGGAATTATAATCTACACTAACAAAGCTTTTATATTGACAACTTATCTAAAATTTTAGTTGAAAACTAAAGATTTTGTTGGAAAAACCCGCATTTTCCGGGGAAAGTTTTCATCGAAGTAAATCAGCAAAAACACATCTCTATGCAGAATTTAATTACGGTGAATATTTATTTGAGTATTTTTGGTGTAAAGTTAAAATCTTTGGAGTTATAGAACAAAAATTTAAAAAACACGATTTTCGGGCGCCATTTTGTTTATAAAAAAATAGCACACTATCTGCGGCATAATGATATTATTAATATACATATATAACCATAAGATTCGATTCCAGAAATAAAATTGCTGGTAAATAACTTTTCCCAAATAGGCCTATTATCCGATTATCTGCCCAGACTATATTTAGACTAGGGCGGATCTGTGAAAAAACGTCTATTTTTGGATGTGCGATGTGGCATTCGGATTTTTGCAGATAAAGTTAGGTGACAACTTCAACAATAATAATAATTGACTTATACTCCTTCTCAAATATGCCCGGAACATTAATAACAAAATTAAAATATTTAAAAATTTCGAAAAACATCGAGTTTTTCTATTTTCCTTGCTTAGAACTTTAAAACGATTCATTTTGGAACAAAGCCGTAACAAAATCAAATAAAGGTAATTGAATTTTGTATGACAAACGACTGGTTAAAATTGTTTTAAATTTTTACCCTTTCTGCAAAATAGCAATAAATACAAAATAAGGGGGCAAAATAAGACTGTTTTTATTCAATGTTTTTCAACCACTTTGGTTGCACTTAGAATTTTCATAATTCGCTCAGAAAATTCTTACAGCATACTTAAATCGTTCACAAAATTTCATTAAAATCGACGTGATAGATTTTGGAGAATATTTTGCAATCTAATTTTTTTTTAAAGTTCAAATTTTTTAAAACTTTCTGAAGAAAAAGCAGATCATTTAGAATTTTTTGCATATAAAGAGGTACTCTAATACACTTTACAGAATTAAAATCGGATTATTTCAACGGCCTCGGCCCTGTTGGAAAATTATAAACAATTTTTTGGCTTATAAACAAATACAGTGAGGACGTTTGAGTTGACATAAATTCATTATCTCGAGAATAGGCAGATTTATATTTTTAAATTATAATTTTTTAGTGTGTTTTAATTTGCAATGCAAGGTGGTTTCTCCTTAGTGAATTTTTCCATGAACAATATTAAAAACATTTTTAAATAAAAGTGAAGTGAAAGTTATTTAGGATTTTTATTATAAACCGATTGTTTATTACGGGAAAGGAAGAAGCCATAGGTAATTAGTTCTTAGAAAATTAAGGTAAAGAAAGTTTGGAATTTTAATCTCTTTTTGTTTAACCCAAGTAAATTTTGTAGAATTTCCCGAAAGTAATTATTATGATGGTAGGAATATTTTTGAAAGTATGAGTGGGTGTTTCGAATGAAAAAAAGAATGGGGGAAGAAGAAATGTCTCTGATTGGTTTGACAATTTGGAATGGGAAGGAGAGAAGGTTGAATTTTCAGATAGTTTTGGAAAGAGGGATTATTGTGTTACCGGCATTCGAGAAGAGCAGTCAAAAGTTTTCGTGAGTAGTTCAGAAGCAAGTACTAGTGGTTGTTTTTGATAGTGAGAGTAGCTGAAAAGTGGAACGAGAGACAAATCAAATCGAGAAGAAGTACCTCATTGATTCTATAAAGTCCAAGAGAATAAGTTACAAGAATTATCGTTATTAAAATTATTTGTGACACCAAGTAAAAAAGGTACTTGGGTCTCAGGAGATTATTGTTGAGAGAGAGAGGAGAGAGTTTTGGAGTTTATTGAACGAGTACTAGCAAAAAGAGGCCTGGCTTGTGTTTTGGAGAAATAGTTGCTGGTACCCTGCTGGATTGTTTGCTGAGAACGGAGAGGGCTTTGATTGGTAGCCTAACATAATCAACAAGGAGGAGCTGTTTGCGTCAAGAGGAGACATCATTGTGTGTGAATCAAAAAGGTCAGTCAATAACTTATGTGATAGATTTTCTTTATAATCAGAAGTTAAATTTTTTTACATAAAAGCATATGCATTTAAGATTACAACATTTTAAAAATTTAATAGGAAGTATAAGTAATTTGCGAATACCAAATTTGTTTGTTTAGCTTGTTTTTTATTAAGGGTATCAAGAACAAAGCGATAAATATTTCTTTGAATTAGATTAATTTATATGGTAAAAGTTTCTTTTGGACAGTTATTCCCACAGGATTTAATTGATAAATTTATAGAGCATTGCTTTTGATAATAAAGGTATTTGTATGTGTTTATTTATGATTTTTCTATTTATTTCCTTTTCCTATTTTATCCCGATAAGGATCAACTAAGAGATACTGAAGCCACGAGAAAGGATAAGTATAACCTAAGAGAATTTAATTATTTTTTTTTTTTGACAAAAGGCACCCTGAGATTTTTTCTTAATATTTTTATGTATGATTTGCGTTAATTAAATAATTGATCAAATAAATAATAATTAACATAAAAGTAATAGAAAGCAGATCATAACAATATATAAATCATATTTAGTGACGTCATCCATCTGGGCGTGATGACGTAATCGATGATTTTTTAAACGAGAATAGGTGCCGTGTGATAGCTTAATCGAAAGGCTATTCAATTTTGTATTCACTAATATAAACATTAACATAATAATTTGTACAGTGTTTGAATTAAAAAAAATCGAATTAAATTGAATCCAATATTTAGATTAAGTTATCACACCCAGATGGATGACGTCACTAGTATGATTTTTATGCCAAAAAATTATAATTTAAAAATAAAAATCGATCTTTATCGGAATTTATCTCGATAATCGTCGATTTGTTTATAAGCCAAAACATTGTTTATAATTTTAAAACAGTGCTGAGGCCGCTTAAATAATCCTCATTTAATTCTGTAAAGTGTACTAGATAGGTTGAGAACCTCTCTATATGTAAAAAAATTAGCAAACTTCTAAATGGTCTACTTTTTTTTCAGAAAGTTTTTAAAAAATTTGAAATTTAAAAAAAATTTAGATTGCAAAATTATTATGCGAAATCTATTAAGTCGATTTTAATGAAATTTGGTGGACGGCTTAAGTATGTTGTAAGAATTTTCTAAGCGAATTATGAAGGTTCTAAAAGTGCAACCAAAGTGGTTGAAAAACATTGAATAAAAACAGTCTTTTTTGCCCCCTTATTTTCTATTTATTGCTATTGTACACAAAGGGTAATAATTTAAGACATTTTTAGCCAGTCTTATATTATACAAAATTCAATTATCTTTATTTCCTTTCCCTACGACTTTGTTCCAAAATGAATCGTTTTGAAGTTATAAGCAATGAAAATAAAAAAAAATCGATATTTTTCGAAATTTTTAAATGTTTTAATTTTTCCTTAATGTTCCGGGTATATTTGAGAGGGAGCATAAGTCAATTATAATTGTTGAAGTTGTCACCTAACTTTATCCGCAAAAATCAGAAATGCCACCTCTCATATCCACCTCAGAACAGATCTGCCCTGGTCTAATTAAAAACAAGTGAGGATAGCACTCAACTCCCTAGATATTAGTCTCCCAATAGTTCTCCCAACAAATGTTGACCATCATTCCCCCTGGATAGTAAAAGTACCCTAGCGTGTATATATTCTTACTGAATTCACCCATTATTTTAATTAAAAGCTCAATAAATAACTTATTACAAGTACATAAAATTTAGATATTTAATATTTTCACAAAAGCATCAATGATGGTGTATGCTCCGCTATAGTTTTCCCGACATCTAATCATATGTTTAAACTTCCCTCGGAAAAATTTATCTTGACGGCAGAACTTTATGCAATATACCAAGCTATAAAATATTTAAATATGTCTAACATTCTACGAGTTATTATTCTTACCGAGTCAACGTTTATTTCCCAAACATCCTATAGAAAAAAAAATTAAATCCGAATTTTTAATTGCCCAGGAAACAAATGAGCTTATAAAACTAGTATGTATCCAGGTGAGTACTTACCTTGTGACATAAAATTGTGGCACAAGTCGAAAGTGTTGTGCTTATGAAAACGTGAGTGGTGACATTCTAATCTTTGATCTATCAAAAATGACTTGGTGCCTAAGAACATAAATCCGCCACCTAGGAACAGTGCTAACCAAACTCCACCTAGGACACTCAATACTAACATATTCATACCTTTTCACAAACAGTAAGCCTCACCGGTACCTATCGCCTACACAACAATTATTTATCCAAGATGCTAGGTGATACGTGTCCAGTAGAGAATCTCAAGATACTATCTAAAACCTATGAATACGAGTATACAGGGTGAGTCATAAGGAACTGTACATACTCCTACCTCGTATAGAGGCCCCTATGGGGAATAATAAATGACCATTAAAAAGTGTCTGCTCCCATTGTTTAATAATATACAGGGCGAGTGTCGCATTTTGACAGAAATTTGTATTCGTCATAATTTTTGAACGGTCAGATCGATGTGTCTCTTATTTTGGTCAATCGTTACACTATTGCCACCTAATCAACTGATTTATTCAAACTATAAAAAATCAGGTCCGGCTTTAAAAAAATTAGTTCGTTTGGGTCTTAGAAAAAATTTCACCCTGTACAAGCTTTTTGAAAACTCTAATATGAATTTTACAAATTAGACAAGTGGGCAATTAAAATAACATATTTATTTTTTTCCGCGCACGATTGCTTAATTTTTTATAACAAAATCAACTTTGATTATGATTTAAAAGTTTGGTAAAGTGAACCATAGATTTAACAAAATTAACTTTTATTACCAAAATTAATTTTTTTTGAACAAATATTTAATTTATGTTACTACCAATCAACTGATTTATTCAAACAAGAAAAAAATCAGGCCCGGATTTAAAAAATTAATTCGTTTTGGTCTTAGAAAAAATTTCACCCTGTATACGCTTTTTGAAAACTCTAATATGATTTTTACAAGTTAGACAAAAAAGCAATTAAAATGGCATATTTATTCTTTCCCCACACGATTACTTAATTTTTTATAAAAAAAAATCAAATTTGTCTATGAATAATTAAAAGTTTGGTAAAGTGAACCATAGATTAAAAAAAAATAACTTTTATTACAAAAATGAATTTTTTTTGAACAAATATTTATGTTATCACCCAATCAACTGATTTATTCAAACTAGAAAAAAATCAGGCCCGGATTTAAAAAATTAGTTTGTTTGGGTCTTAGAAAAAATTTCACCTTGTATACGTTTTTTGAAAACTCTAATATGAATTTTACAAATAAGACAAGTAGGCAATTAAAACGGCATATTGTTTTTTCCCCACACGATTACTTATTTTTTTATTAAAAAATCAAATTTGACTATGCATAAAAAGTTTGGCAAAGTTTTTGCATAGATTTAAAAAAATTACTTTTTTTACAAAAATTAATTTACAAAAACAACGTTTTTCTTAAAATTAAAAGTTTACCACTTTTTTTTTTCTATAACACGTCTAGATCTAAAACTTCCCATAACACCTCTTTTGGACTCTATAGTTTAACATAGACGTGATCAAATTGATAAATTTTAAAATTTTCTACCTAATTTTTGCGATTTACAAGTTTGCAACTTTTACAAGAAGAAGACTGAAAGTCTACAACAACTTTCATAGTCTTCACAATAGTAAGAGGTATGTGCTGTAAATATTTCAGAAAAAAAATATTAAAATGGAACAGAGTTGTAGCGAGTTAAACCGTGAGTTCATTTTTTTTTTCATTTTTAGGTTAAAATTCCGATTTTGACAAATTTGATTTTTTAATAAAAAATTAAGTCATCGTGTGGGGAAAAAATAAATATGCCACTTTAATTGCCTCTTTGTCTTATTTGTAAAATTCATATTAGAGTTTTCAAAAAGCGTTTAAATAGTGAAATTTTTTCTAACACCAAAACGAACTAATTTTTTAAATCCGGACCTGATTTTTCTCTAGTTTGAATAAATCAGTTGTTTGGATGGTAACATAAATTACTTATTTGTGCAAAAAAAATTAATTTTTGTAATAAAAGTTATTTTTTTTAAATCTATGGTTCACTTTACCAAACTTTTAATTCATAGTGAAATTTGATTTTTTTATAAAAAATTAAGTAATTGTGTGCGGAAAAAAATAAATATGCCATTTTAATTGCCTATTTGTCTAATTTGTAAAATTCATATTAAAGTTTTCAAGAAACGTATACAGGGTGAATTTTTTCTAAGACCAAAACGAACTAATTTTTTTAAAGCCGGATCTGATTTTTTCTTGTTTGAATAAATTAGTTGATTAGGTGGTAATAGTGTTTTGGTTTAATAAATTAATAATAAAAGATTGGCCAAAATAAGAGACACATCGATCTGACCGTTCAAAAATTATGACGAATACAAATTTCTGTCAAAATGCGAAACTCGCCCTGTATATTATTAAACAATGGGAGCAGACACTTTTTAATGGTCATTTGTTATTCCCCATAGGAGCCTCTATACGAGGTAGGAGTATGTACAGTTCCTCATGACTCACCCTGTATATCGCCGGTCCGGAATAAGAATGATGTAACTGCAAATATCAAAATATCTCAAGAGAGCAAAAAAACCAGTTTTAACTATTTAAAATAGGGATTAAATGAGGAGTAATCGTCCGGGAGCATCGTTATGGCGTTTATTCTTACAATGGTGGTTTTATTTTTATCCCTATTGGTCCGAATTTCATTATCTTAATTTAAACCCCCATTTTTAACAATGTTTACAGTTACGTCATTTTTCATCTTAAAATTTTGAAATATTTAAAATAGTGATTAAATAAAGAGTAACTGTCCGGAGCAGCAATATTTATTCTTAAAATGATGGCATTTAGTTTCATCCTTATTGGTTTGAATTTCAATATCTTAATTTAATCCCCCCATTTTCAGCCCTATCTACAGTTGTGTCATTCTTGATATTAAAATTTTTCAATACAAAAAACTATTCTTAAATATTTAGTATGCCGTTAATTAGAGCGATGACTTTTATTTTCATCCCTATTGGTCCGAATTATATTATCTTAATTTAGTCCCCACATTTTCAACCCTATTTTTACAGTTGCGTCATTATTCATCTGAAACAAGGTCTAAAATGGTAAGTATTTTAATAACGACGCAACTACCCTCTAGTGGCTCAGCACATAGTAAGAGTTCTGTCGCTTTTGTATCATCTGTACACAGTATTTTAAAAGCTAATTACGCAATAAACAGGAATTGACAAAATCTAAAGTTACGTCATTGTTATTCTGGACCGGCGATATCACAATTTATAACATATTAAGCCGGACTCAAACGACTCGTGTACTTGGCGAATAATTGTTACTTGTGTATACTTGCCATGTCGTATGAGTGGGTTACTACTACAATTATTTGACAATTTATGCTTAATTATTATTATTATTAATAGTATTTTTTAATTAGTACAATAATTGTACCAGTAAACCACTTACACGACATGGCAAGTATACACAAGTAGCGATTATTCGCCAAGTACACGAGTCGTTTGAGTCCGGCGTTATATTATCGTAATTGTAGTCGCTAATATCCTATGGTTGATGCGACAGTCTTCTATAAATAAAAAAAATATTTTCTTTAAAAAAAGTAGGTACCTACTCAATTAACACAATAATACAATTTTTATTATGACAACTTGGTTAGACTTGAAATGTTTTTTTGTTACTCCAAACCATCTATGTAGCAACTATTAAAGGTATTTTTGTGGAATGTTCAAAGCATAATAATACATTAAATTTTTTGCAACTAAAACAAATTGGCAGATTATTTTTGTGTCGCACCTGCTACACGTTCCTTGTGTTTCTTGGTTTACTTTAGGAATGTTTTCTGACTCTCCGAAGTTTTATCATTTTCGGGATGTTATTGGTAGCTATGCGTGTTTTGAATGATATACGTATAAGAAAAACGATAATCTTTCTAAATATTCTTTTTCTTTTAGTTTGGCACTTCTGCTGTTACAATTGCAAGAGGCAAATAAATTTGTCTAAACATCATTTAGCATCGAATAAAACACGGCCATTGTCTATCGTCTAGTATGAATTATAAATAAAACTAAGTTTGTCAAGCTCGCCAACTCTCATTTTTTACGATTATACAACCTGTCCATTTCATGTTTTGCAATTTCTGGAACTAGATGCTTAGTGTGATTTTTCTTGGGTTTAGGACTGTATGATACTAGTGTAAACTCTGGACAGAATGGAAATCTTTTCTTCAAACTAGGAATAAGCTAGATGTTTTGTAACGTATCCGTAAAACTGTAAGTTTTCATTCATCATCATCATCAGGCAACCTCTTATGTCCACTGCTGAACATAGGTCTCTCCCATTTTTCGCCACTCTCCACGGTTCTGTGCGTCTTGTTGCCATTTCTTGGATATCCGTTTAATGTCGTCCATCCTGCGTGTTGGTGGTCGTCCTCTGCTGCGTTTGTCTTCTCTTTGGCGCCAGTCAAGAAGTTTTCTGGTCCATCTTGAGTCTTTCAGTCTCGCTATGTGATCTGCCACATTACATTTCAGCCTGGCTATACGTTTGACGACATCAGTGAGACCTGTTCTTTTCCTCAGGTCTTGGTTCCTTATATTGTCTTTTTTTGTCACGCCGAGAATCGATTTTCCATGCGCCTTTGTACCACTCGCATTTTTAGTGCTGTTGTTTTTGTGAGCGTGAGAATTTCTGCTCCGTATCTCATAATAGGAAGAACAAATTCGTAAAATATCTTCCGTCTCGTAGCTATCGGGATGTTGCTCTTAAAGATGTCTCTTAGTGAACCATACGCCGCCCAAGCAAGTGTTATTCGTCGTTGAAATTCGCAGGTCTGATTGTCCTCGTCTATTCTGATTTCATGACCGAGATAAAATATATGTACTTTTCTGGCAATTCTACCACTTGATTTTGGATGGTTAAGTATTAGCTGGTAACTAAATTTTTCATAAATTTGGTCTTACTGATGTTCATTTTAGACCTATTTTTAAAGATACGTTTTCTTATTCTTGTAGCATTTGTTGTGGTTCACCCAGATCGTCGGTAATAAGTACTATATTGTCGTCAAAACGCAGGTGATTGAGCATTAATCCATCTATTTTTATTCCTCTATTTTTCCACTTTAGCATTTTAAAGGCGTATTCGAGGACCATTATAAATATTTTAGGTGAGAGAGTATCGCCCTGTCTCACACCTCGCTTGATATGAATTTCTCTGGTGGTATCATGTAGTTTTAAACGCATTGTGGCGTTTTGGTATAATGTTTGTACTAGCTTTGTAAACCGGTATTCTATTCTACTATTGTTCAGAGGAGTTATAATGCTGTCTAATTCCACAGTGTCGAATGCTTTGTGAAAGTCTACGAAGATAAGTATCAGTGGTCTGTTATATTTTATCGATTTTTCTATTAATTTTTTTACTGTTTGTAGGTGATCGTTTGTTCCCAATTTTGAGCGGAAGCCAGTTTGTTCTCGGGGCTGGTAGAAATCCAACTTTTTTTCTATAGTTTATTTTTTAACCAGTAGGAGTAAACTAAAAAGACAGATTCACACCCAATAAGTCACTAGAATAACACCAAATACATCTTCTTTTTTGGTTGATCTAGTCGGCCCTCAACGGTAATCCACAAATATTATATTAACCTTCGGAGTACGAAGACTAGGTCAAGCGTGACCCGAAATTCACTTATTTCTTAATATTTTATGAAATAATTTTTTTACAAATCCGATTGATCGTAAGTTCTCCTTATTTGTTTCAATCTATTTTTTCGTATATAATTCGTGAACATGCAAATTACAGTTTTTCCTCTACGTAACATCTATGATGCCGGGTCACTCCTGACCCGGTCTTCGGATTTCGAAAAATATTTTTAATATGTTTGTAGGTACACGTAAATCGCAACCGTCTCTGTTTACGGGTATACGTATTCAAATATATGGCCGGAGCGAATTTACCTATGCCCGTTTTCTGTAAGGTATTAAAATCTGGCCGCCGGAGCGAACTAGTATATACCCATGGGAAACCATCTTAAAAAATTTAAATACAATAATTTAGGATTATAATTGTTATGTTTGTTTGTTTTTTGTTGAATTAAAGATACTGTTTATTAATACTGACTATTTAAAACATCCTTATAAATAAAATGAGAATGGGTCACGCTTGACCCATCTTCGTAATCTAAGTAAGTCAAATAATCTCCGTACTCCGAAGGTTAAATTAATACGTCGCTAAAGAGTTCCAAAAACTACTGCTGTTTATATAAAAGCAGTTATGTCTTCGTATATGAAATATTCAGAATATAATTCTGCATATCTCTATGCAGAATTTAATTGCGGTGAATTTTTATTTGGGTGTTTTTGTTGTAAAGTTAAAATCTTCGGAGTTATAGAGCAATAATTGAAAAAAATACGATTTGTCGGCGCCATTTTCTTTATAAAAAAAGTAGCACACTATCTGCGGACTTTGCATACTTATATTATTAATATATAGGATCTTATAATTCGATTCCAGCAATAAAATTACTGGTAAATAACTTTTTCCACCTACCTCTACCGAAAGTATACTTTTCCGGACCTGATTGTAGGGAGCAAAGTTGTACTTTTCCTCCCTAGGGAGGAAAATATTTTTCCTCCCTAGGGAGGAAAAGTAAAAGTGAGGTCATGGTGTTTCATTCATGAAATATAACTTATTGACGCCCTGTACGATATCTATTTTTTATTACGTAAGTATCTATACATTTTAACGTTTATTTAAAAACACTCTGTATTTTGCAGAATGGTAAAAAACAGTAAATTGTTATTCTGATTTAACAATGTTTACATTAATAATTGACTTATATTTGACAGTTGACAGTTATATTGTACCTACTTGTTTGTTTTAGTTCTAATAAATTTTGTTGGTTAGTTACATAAATAAATTAAGTAAAAATGAAAAAAATGACTTGTTATTTGAGGAAGGTGGAAAAACCATATGTATAACATGGGAGTAAAGTACCTTTTCCTCCCTTGAATGATTACTGCCCTCCGCTACGCGTCGGGCAGTAAACTTCATTCTCGGGAGGAAAAGTAGCACTTTCCTCCCTTGTTATACAAATAGCTATTCCATGAATTTTGCTAATTAGCCCAGAGTAAATGTGTTTGTATTCTATGATTGTACGGTTGCTACGGACAACGGGCGTAAAATCAAACTTCACGCGCTAGAGCGATAAAGTGACGGTACTCAGTAAGCGTCATTCGTTGCCATTGACTGGCGAAAAATCTTCTTTATCAATATCAAGTGATCGTAGAAAAACATAATTAATGCAATACTAATTTTATAATACCGATTTTCATGTACAATAACTGAGTTTTTCTATTGAATAATTAATTATCCTCTTGGATTCTGGTCTGATTTCTGTCATATTCAACTTTGTTTGTATGTTTAGCCTTTCATTAACATTACAATTTTCGAATTTCATGTATGTACGATGCAATTTTGCACGATATTTGTTGATTTCCAATTAACGGTTTAAACCGTTTGTGTAATCTGCAATATTCGTGTATGCTGAACAATGTGAAGCAGAATATGTGAAAACCAAACACTGCTATTGAATTGTTGATTAAGAGATAAATTAGCCAAGGAAAATAACTTAATCTATGGTTTTGTACTATGGTTTATACATGGTATTATACAGGGTCATTAATAATTATTGGAAATATTTTAACTGTTTAGCATTTGAAAATTTTCTACAGACCTAATTTTAGCTGTCGAAATCACCCAAAACACATCAAAAATCTAAAATACGTATCACGTGATAACTCTTCTGTAAATTGCCAATCCGTTAGGGATATAATTTTAATTTTAAAATTTGTTAAAGTGAAATCTGATAGCATGTTGACATTACATTTTATGGTAATGATTTGAATAGTACCGATTCTGAGGTTTTGCCAATTCTTTAGGGATATAATTTTAAAATTTGTTAAAGTGAAATCTGATAGCATGTTGACATTACATTTTATGGTAATGATTTCATTGGTACCGATTCTGAGGTTTTACTGGCTAGATGAGCCGAGAAGATGTATAGAGAGTTGCCGTGCGGGTAGGAGAGGTCATTTGAAAAAAGACCGTCAGCTGGAGCACATCATGTAAAAACGAAGAGAAATTATTTGAAATCTCAAAAGCCGTTTCCCATCCACTGAAAATGTCCAATTAATTGGTATCTAGTTTTATTCTGGTGTGATGATATTTTATTTGTTGCTGTGAGGAGATTAACCTTGTCTGCAGTTGATATTCTTTTCAAAGAAAAATAGGGAAGGTATGCTTCCCGTTATAATAACTAAGGCGTGGCATTGAATAAATTCTGCGTAATATTGAAAATTGTTTCCCAGTAAATGGTTTTATGGTGATATATCCCTGAAGGTTTTGTGGTAGTATGTTAGATCGACTGCCTCGTACCCAGGATCCGAGTAGAAATTCAACCAGCGTTTTTTCTTTTTGATTTGAACTGAACCCGCCCACATGCAATTTTCATAATGTTACAAGTTTGTAAAATTCCGTAAAGTGGTTTGATGTGCTATAAAGTTTTTTCAAGGTAATGTGAACCGGTCCTTTTATTTTATTAACTCTGGATGGATTTAAGTAATTATTTAGATAAATTTCAACATATGACTGATTTTATTTTAGAACTTAAATATTAGCCAACTTTTAACAACACACTTTTTTATAATTTTTGTAATGATTTCTTTTCATATACGTATTATAATGTAATCATTTTTTAAAAATTGTTAATTAATTTTTTATCTGATCTGTAGGAGACGGGTGACAGGTCGCGATAAAATCAAATTTGTATACAATATTGAATCGTTTGGTTTTGTAATTAACACAGTGTTTCCTGTATAATAAAATAAAGTAGCATTTGTGCTTTCCTGTTTTTTTAGTGTAACTTAAAATGTAAATTTCTTTTGTTTTAAAAGTAAGAAGCTAGCTTTTAAACTCTGGTATTTATATTATATCAAAATGTCATATCCATTTTTATATATTTTTTATGTTTTAAAAAGAAAAAGGTAATGAGCTTAATGATATTAACTATGAATGCACTAAACACACTAAATAGTGTTTGTTTTACTTACTCCTTAGATAGGATATCCTATTAAAAAATATTAACCACATATTATGTGGTTTATTGAACTTATATATATTCAAATTCCAAAATACGATATTAAAATTTTAATAGGTGATTTGAATGCCAAGGTGGGTAATGAAGAGATGTACCGAAAAACTACTGGAGGTAGTAAACATGACGAAAGTAACGAGAATGGGAAGATGCTGGTAGCCTTTGCGCAAAAGAACAACTTGAGAATTATGAATACTTACTTCGACCACAAGAAAATCCACAAAGAAACATGGATGGCTCCAGGCGGCAGAACACGCCACCAAATCGACCACGTCCTAGTGGAGAGTAAGCAGGCGAAATTAATAAGAGATATTAGAACTTACGGAGAAGCAGACGCCGATTCCGATCACAATGGTTAGGAAATTAAGAGAAACTATCCCAAAGGTCAGAGACAGAGAATAATAAATAAAAAATATGACGTTGCCAAACTAAAGAAAAAAGAAACCGCCGAAAACTTCCAAGCAGACGTGACAGCAAAACTACTGCAGAGCAAAGAGCAAGGTGACATTGAAATGAAGTGGGGAATAATAGAAGAAGCTATGAAGGAAGCAGCTCAAAAGCGGTTAGGTCAAGTTAAAAAGGGGAGAGACAAAGAATAGTTTGAAACCGATTGCAAGAAAAGCCTTAATACACGGAATCAGGCAAGACTAAAGTATAGGGATAAACCAAGTGGAGAAAACAGTAATGAATATGAAGCGGCGAGAAGAAACGCAAAAAAATGTGTAGGAGTAAGAAAAGGGAGCATATAGATAAAAAGATTCAAGATATAGAAGAGCAATATATTAATAAAAATGTAAGAAACTTCTACCAGGAGGCAAAAAGAAGCAGTGACCAATGTGCAAGAAAACAGAGCTACTAAAAGAGCAAGGAAGGCACCTAATAGGAGATAAGCAGGGGATGCTACGTAGATGGCAGGAGCATTTTAGAGAGCTACTTAATGAAGAACCTAATGGAAGTGATGAGGGGCAAGTGGAAATGCTAGAGGAAGTCAGAGACCTGGCGGAAACAATGCAGACTCCAACCGTGGAAGAAATAAGAGAAATCATACATATCATGAAAAACAACAAAAGTGCAGGCAGCAATAGTATTACTGCAGAATTAATCAAGCATGGGGGAGAAGCACTTATAACGCGAATATGTAGCCTGTTGACGAAAATCTGGGAGCGAGAGGAAATGCCGGTAGTATCGAGAGAGGCCATAGTATGTCCCATTCATAAGAAGGGAGATAGAGTAGTGTGTGAAAACTATAGGGGTATCACTCTCCTAGACGTAACATATAAGGTACTCGCCAGAGTCGTAAGAAGCAGACTGGAAAGGCACTTAAACGAGAAGGTTGGTGAGTGCCAGGGAGAATTCCAAAAGGGCAGATCCACCATAGATCAAATATTCGTGTTGAAAATGATTCAGAGCAGTACATACGAGAAACAATTAAAGTTAAACCTCCTCTTTATATACACGAAGCGCCAAAATTAACGCACCACCTTAAAAATGGAACATTTTTAATGTCTTATATTTCCTAAACCTGTCATCCGATTTTAGTGATTTTTTTAATATTTTATAGCTTTATTCTTCAAAAATATCGATGTAATAATATTGTTGCTATACAGATAAGTGTCATTGTATACCGGGTGTAATAATGGTAGTGTGTTTTTTCCTCAAAGTTTGGAACACCCTGTGGAATATTATAGCGTATATATAATATTGAAATTAAAACTCAACTGTAATCTTCAGCTATCTTAACATTTTTCTTTATGATGCATTCGCTTATGTTGGATAATAAAAAAGTTAGGTACTTTAACAACTAGCAACGTTTTTCATCAATACAGGGTGTTTCTAAATAAGTGCGACAAACTTTAAGGGGTAATTCTCCATAAAAAATAATGACAGTTTGCTTTATAAACATATTTCCGCAAATGCTTCGTTTCCGAGATACGGGATGTTGAATTTTTTCGTACAAACTGACGATTTATTTATTGCTCTAAAACCGGTTGAGATATGCAAATGAAATTTGGTAGGTTTTAAGAGGCAGTTATTGGTAATTTTTTGGCATACAACTAAGAATTTTATATTCACCATTGGCGTGCATACGGGTAATATGACCGGGTAATGTGACCCGTATGCACGCCAATGGTGAATAAAAAATTCTTAGTTGTACGTCAAAAAATTCACAATAACTACCTCTTAAAACCCACTAAATTTCATTTGCATATCTCAAACGGTTTTAGAGTAATAAATAAATCGTCAGTTTGTAAAAAAAAAATCAACATCCCGTATCACGGAAACGAAGAATTTGCGGACACATGTTTATAAAGTAAACGGTCATTATTTTTTCATGCAGAATTACCCCTTAAAGTTTGTCGCACTTATTTAGAATCACCCTGTATTGATGAAAAACGTTGCTAGTTGTTAAAGTACCTAACTTTTTTATTATCCACCATAAGCGAATGAATCTAAAAGAAAAATGTTAAGATAGCTTAAGGTTACAGTTGAGTTTTAATTTCAATATTTTATATACTCTAGAATACTCCACAGGGTGTTCCAAACTTTGAGCAAAAAACACTCTGTCATTGTTACACCCGCTATACAATGACACTTATCTGTTTAGCAACAATGTTATTACATCGATATTCTTGAAGAATAAGCTATAAAATATTTAAAAAATCACTAAAATCGGACAACAGGTTTAGGAAATATCAGACATTAAAATGTCCCATTTTTGAGGTGGTGCGTTAATTTTGGCGCTTAGTGTATTTCAAACAAGCTTACGATTTTGTGATAAGAAGGCGTTTGTACCAGGCCCTAAGAGTACTTGGAATTCCAGAAAGGATGACTCGTAAAAATGACCTTAGTGAAGACCGACAATAGAGTAAGGATAGAAGGAAACCTAACAGGAAAATTTAAAGTTAAAAGGGGATTAAAGCAGGGAGATCTGCTGTCCACAGTATTCGTTAATTTCTTGTTGGAGGTAATATTGCTAGAGAGTGGAATACTAACGGAAGGTATGCTCTTTGTCAACAGAAACCAGGTATGGCCTTTGCGGACGATGTAGTGCTAGTGGCAAGAACGGAAAGGGAACTGCTGAGGACTTTCAAACTCTTTGAAGTAAATGCCAAGCAGTATGAACTGAGAACTAATGAGCAAAAAACAAAGTATATGGAAATGGGAGAGACATCACATGAAGATACACAACTGAAAACTACCACAAACAACGAGAATAAAGAGTATTGCTTCAAAAAGGTGACGGAGTTTGAGTATCTAGGAGTAACGGTAACAAGTAAAGGGGAAGAAAGCCAAGAACAGTGCTCTAGCTCACAGTTCTTTACGGGAGCGAAACATGGATCGTGAACAAGAATCAAAAAAATATTCTGAACATCTGGAAGTGGAGTGTCCTAAGGCAGATATTCGGGGGAGTAAAAAACGATGAAGACTTTTGGAGGAGATGAACAAATGCAGAGATCATAGAGCTGTACCGGAAACCAGAAAAAAGCCAGACGGTCAGAACAAAGAGACTAAGTTGATTAGGTCATCTTGCGAGAATGGCTGACAGAAGGTGTTCAAATGACTCGCTGCTGAGAGGGGAAGGAAAGAGGAGAAGAGGACGACCTAGGAAAAAGTGGCTAGAAGCATGTAAGGAAGACCTGGAAACCATCGAGATATCAAATTGGAGAACTGCAACCATGGATAGGAGAAAATGGAGGAAAACCGTGGAGAAATTCCAAGCCATGGGCCTTTAAGGCCTGTTGAGCTATATTATATATAATATGTGGTTAACATTTTGGGATTATATGTGGCTTATATTATAAGCCTTTCATATAAAGATGAGCTTTGTCTTGTCGAAGAACTCCTTGTAGATTCATTCCAATGATAGAGTGAATCCGAGAAGCAGAAGACCTTTTTAAACGGTGTCCATTTTCAATAGATTAGAAATATTTCTCTTTTTCAATAGCTAAGGACATCTGTAAGTATCCCTTTCATTTTGGTAGTTAGTACTCCTATCACCTTAATCTTCTAAACGTAACCCACGAACCCAAACTCCCGAAATAAAACACTAAGGGCCTCTTCGCACAATAAATTTGGGTGCATTACTCCATCTTCTGTAGAGCTCATAATATCTGTTAATATCCAACACCCCCTAACCCGCTTCATAGTAGAGCACCCCATATATGCTACAACTGTATATTCTTGGGCTCAAAATATTAGCGTTTAACCCAAATCACCTAGTCCAAAAATGCTTCCTAAGGGAGCTAGAGCTCTTTGAAGATGGCGTCTTATAATTATTAGTTTTTTTAAATACCTCCACAACGATTCTATTTAGAAAAACGAAAACTGGTACGCGTATTTATCTTTCAGAGATAAATCGATTCCATAAATTTCGAATATGTAGTACCAGTCCTCCGCGTCCGTTTTGGGTGAGGCAACGGTTATTTTATCGCATAATTTTTTGACTTGAACTTTTAAGTTTTTTTGACACTGGATTACTAAATTGTGCGATATTTTATTACTAAAAGACACTCTTGTTTAACTCGGTAGAATACACCGTTTTCTAGAAAAATCGATTTGAAAATTTTTTTCAACTTGAACAATAATTATTAAAAAAAATACTATTTAGAAAAATGAAAACTGGTACGTTTATTTACCTTCCAGAGATGAATCGAATTCATCAATGGCGAATTTATAATGCCGGTTAGATACGTCGGTTTTGGGTAAGCCAACGGTTATTTTATCGCATTATTTTTTGTGCCCTTAATTTTTAAGCAAACTCGATTATTAAATTGTGAAGTATTCTAGTACTAAAAGTTACTTTTGCTTGAAGTTTTCTGACGAAATTTAGATCAAAATCTTTTATAGAAAAAAAAAATGGTGCAACTTCTGATTTTCAGAATTTTGTTTTTATTTTATTTTATTTTACGGTAATATTGTGATTATCACAATATTCCCCCACTTAAATTTAAAAATAATACATACAAAACCACTCATAACAATAGCAGTTCTCCTAAAAATGATTAATTTTTAAGGTCTTTTCTTAACTTTTTGAGTATTACGAGTAGTATAGAGAAGTACTAAACCAGTGCTCTGTAAGAAAGTGTGAAATGTCGCGCCTAGAAGTTAAATTTCAGAAAACAAATAATATGGATTATATCATTCATAGGAGATTCTGACCAATAGAAAGCTACAGAAATCTGAATTAAATCGATAATTTTTGATAATTGCCCGTCGTTTAGTATATTACGTCAGATGCCCTTCGTTGCTACGAAAAAATACATTCAGTGACATTATTGACAATTAATGTTTTAAAAATTATAAAAGTGATGACTTTCAATCGTCAAATATTTATAAAAACTTTGTGTTTAATCGTACTAATTTGTACTTACATAAATAAATTACAATAAAATTTTGGTTTTGATCAGTTTTATTCATGAAATAATCGCAACAAATTGCACTCGAACTCTAAAAGGAATATAGAATTTTAGAGCTCTTGTGCAATTACTACTGAAGGTATACCACCCGAACCTCCCGATAGAGGGAAATTTTATGTAGAAATGGAAGGAGATGGGATGATGGAATATGAGGAATTAAATAAAAATAACATTAGGGTAAATAATAAGGTAACAAACAATCAAAACCGAACAAGTAGCACTATTGACGTAAGTAACAAATTTAGTTCCAATAACGATGAAACTTTGACAAATTTAAATCAAACAGATAAGTCAGGTAAGCAAAATTTAAATAAAGTAATAAATTTCAGATTAAAACATAGATATCAATTTGGAGATAATGCACCTTATATAGTACATATAGAAAATAAAAACGGTAATATCGATCGATTACACAGGATTGGCACGGCCCGTTTGATTTTAAGTTCAGTACCTGAAATTGAAAATAATATAAACAAATTACAGTAGTTGGTAGAAATAAAACCAAGGTAGAACTAAATAATTTTGCTAGTGCTAATAAATTAATTGATTCTGAAATTCTAAAAAGCAAAGAGTATGAGGCATATATTCCAACGTTTTTTACTCAAAAGGAAGGTGTTATAAAATTTGTAGATAAAGAGATAGAAGATAATAATTTATTATCATTAATTAAACCTAAATTTGGAATTAAGTTCGAAGTATTACATGTAAAAAGAATTACAGTCAAGCCCGCTTATTGGAATACCGGTTATAGGAATATCTCGCTTTAAGGAATTGAAATTTGAGATCTCTAAACATTTCTACTATCCACCAATGATCGGTTATTAGAATATCCCGGTTATAGGAATTCTTTTACTAGGCACGAAGGCTATGCCAATAAGCGGGTTCGACTGTATGCGGAAAGTGATTCAAGATAATGGTAATAATATTTATGTAAAAACAGGAACCGTAATTGTCACTTTTAAAGTTCAGTTTATACCAAAAAATATAATAATAGAAAAAATTATATACGAGGTGGAAAATTATGCACCCAGAATAATCCAATGTTTAAAGTGTTTGAGATTTGGGCATATAAGTGCCCAATGTAGAGGAAAAGAGAGGTGTGAAATATGTGGAGAAGAATACAACAAATCTAGTTGTTCCAATCCGAATAATTTACTTTTTGTATTGTGCAAAGGAAAACACAGCGCTACTGACAAGGGAGCAGATTGTACAGAAAGACAAAAACAGGAATATATTAAAAAATTATGAATAATTATAACATATACAACATATTATGAACCTAATAATAAATATAAAAAATGTTATTTAACAGTAAGTAAAGAACAAGAAAATACTTCAAATATATATACAATATCTAAACGAAAAACATCAAGAAGTATTGATTCTAGTACAATGTTATTACATCGATATTCTTGAAGAATAAGCTATAAAATATTTAAAAAATCACTAAAATCGGACAACAGGTTTAGGAAATATCAGACATTAAAATGTCCCATTTTTGAGGTGGTGCGTTAATTTTGGCGCTTAGTGTATTTCAAACGAGCTTACGATTTTGTGATAAGAAGGCGTTTGTACCAGGCCCTAAGAGTACTTGGAATTCCAGAAAGGATGACTCGTAAAAATGACCTTAGTGAAGACCGACAATAGAGTAAGGATAGAAGGAAACCTAACAGGAAAATTTAAAGTTAAAAGGGGATTAAAGCAGGGAGATCTGCTGTCCACAGTATTCTTTAATTTCTTGTTGGAGGTAATATTGCTAGAGAGTGGAATACGAACGGAAGGTATGCTCTTTGTCAACAGAAACCAGGTATGGCCTTTGCGGACGATGTAGTGCTAGTGGCAAGAACGGAAAGGGAACTGCTGAGGACTTTCAAACTCTTTGAAGTAAATGCCAAGCAGTATGAACTGAGAACTAATGAGCAAAAAACAAAGTATATGGAAATGGGAGAGACATCACATGAAGATACACAACTGAAAACTACCACAAACAACGAGAATAAAGAGTATTGCTTCAAAAAGGTGACGGAGTTTGAGTATCTAGGAGTAACGGTAACAAGTAAAGGGGAAGAAAGCCAAGAACAGTGCTCTAGCTCACAGTTCTTAACGGGAGCGAAACATGGATCGTGAACAAGAATCAAAAAAATATTCTGAACATCTGGAAGTGGAGTGTCCTAAGGCAGATATTCGGGGGAGTAAAAAACGATGAAGACTTTTGGAGGAGATGAACAAATGCAGAGATCATAGAGCTGTACCGGAAACCAGAAAAAAGCCAGATGGTCAGAACAAAGAGACTAAGTTGATTAGGTCATCTTGCGAGAATGGCTGACAGAAGGTGTTCAAATGACTCGCTGCTGAGAGGGGAAGGAAAGAGGAGAAGAGGACGACCTAGGAGAAAGTGGCTAGAAGCATGTAAGGAAGACCTGGAAACCATCGAGATATCAAATTGGAGAACTGCAACCATGGATAGGAGAAAATGGAGGAAAACCGTGGAGAAATTCCAAGCCATGGGCCTTTAAGGCCTGTTGAGCTATATTATATATAATATGTGGTTAACATTTTGGGATTATATGTGGCTTATATTATAAGCCTTTCATATAAAGATGAGCTTTGTCTTGTCGAAGAACTCCTTGTAGATTCATTCCAATGATAGAGTGAATCCGAGAAGCAGAAGACCTTTTTAAACGGTGTCCATTTTCAATAGATTAGAAATATTTCTCTTTTTCAATAGCTAAGGACATCTGTAAGTATCCCTTTCATTTTGGTAGTTAGTACTCCTATCACCTTAATCTTCTAAACGTAACCCACGAACCCAAACTCCCGAAATAAAACACTAAGGGCCTCTTCGCACAATAAATTTGGGTGCATTACTCCATCTTCTGTAGAGCTCATAATATCTGTTAATATCCAAC
Source organism: Diabrotica virgifera virgifera (assembly GCF_917563875.1). Lineage (NCBI taxonomy): Eukaryota > Metazoa > Arthropoda > Insecta > Coleoptera > Chrysomelidae > Diabrotica > Diabrotica virgifera. The sequence continues at coordinate 101,748,120 of NC_065447.1, forward strand.
ACCCCCTAACCCGCTTCATAGTAGAGCACCCCATATATGCTACAACTGTATATTCTTGGGCTCAAAATATTAGCGTTTAACCCAAATCACCTAGTCCAAAAATGCTTCCTAAGGGAGCTAGAGCTCTTTGAAGATGGCGTCTTATAATTATTAGTTTTTTTAAATACCTCCACAACGATTCTATTTAGAAAAACGAAAACTGGTACGCGTATTTATCTTTCAGAGATAAATCGATTCCATAAATTTCGAATATGTAGTACCAGTCCTCCGCGTCCGTTTTGGGTGAGGCAACGGTTATTTTATCGCATAATTTTTTGACTTGAACTTTTAAGTTTTTTTGACACTGGATTACTAAATTGTGCGATATTTTATTACTAAAAGACACTCTTGTTTAACTCGGTAGAATACACCGTTTTCTAGAAAAATCGATTTGAAAATTTTTTTCAACTTGAACAATAATTATTAAAAAAAATACTATTTAGAAAAATGAAAACTGGTACGTTTATTTACCTTCCAGAGATGAATCGAATTCATCAATGGCGAATTTATAATGCCGGTTAGATACGTCGGTTTTGGGTAAGCCAACGGTTATTTTATCGCATTATTTTTTGTGCCCTTAATTTTTAAGCAAACTCGATTATTAAATTGTGAAGTATTCTAGTACTAAAAGTTACTTTTGCTTGAAGTTTTCTGACGAAATTTAGATCAAAATCTTTTATAGAAAAAAAAAATGGTGCAACTTCTGATTTTCAGAATTTTGTTTTTATTTTATTTTATTTTACGGTAATATTGTGATTATCACAATATTCCCCCACTTAAATTTAAAAATAATACATACAAAACCACTCATAACAATAGCAGTTCTCCTAAAAATGATTAATTTTTAAGGTCTTTTCTTAACTTTTTGAGTATTACGAGTAGTATAGAGAAGTACTAAACCAGTGCTCTGTAAGAAAGTGTGAAATGTCGCGCCTAGAAGTTAAATTTCAGAAAACAAATAATATGGATTATATCATTCATAGGAGATTCTGACCAATAGAAAGCTACAGAAATCTGAATTAAATCGATAATTTTTGATAATTGCCCGTCGTTTAGTATATTACGTCAGATGCCCTTCGTTGCTACGAAAAAATACATTCAGTGACATTATTGACAATTAATGTTTTAAAAATTATAAAAGTGATGACTTTCAATCGTCAAATATTTATAAAAACTTTGTGTTTAATCGTACTAATTTGTACTTACATAAATAAATTACAATAAAATTTTGGTTTTGATCAGTTTTATTCATGAAATAATCGCAACAAATTGCACTCGAACTCTAAAAGGAATATAGAATTTTAGAGCTCTTGTGCAATTACTACTGAAGGTATACCACCCGAACCTCCCGATAGAGGGAAATTTTATGTAGAAATGGAAGGAGATGGGATGATGGAATATGAGGAATTAAATAAAAATAACATTAGGGTAAATAATAAGGTAACAAACAATCAAAACCGAACAAGTAGCACTATTGACGTAAGTAACAAATTTAGTTCCAATAACGATGAAACTTTGACAAATTTAAATCAAACAGATAAGTCAGGTAAGCAAAATTTAAATAAAGTAATAAATTTCAGATTAAAACATAGATATCAATTTGGAGATAATGCACCTTATATAGTACATATAGAAAATAAAAACGGTAATATCGATCGATTACACAGGATTGGCACGGCCCGTTTGATTTTAAGTTCAGTACCTGAAATTGAAAATAATATAAACAAATTACAGTAGTTGGTAGAAATAAAACCAAGGTAGAACTAAATAATTTTGCTAGTGCTAATAAATTAATTGATTCTGAAATTCTAAAAAGCAAAGAGTATGAGGCATATATTCCAACGTTTTTTACTCAAAAGGAAGGTGTTATAAAATTTGTAGATAAAGAGATAGAAGATAATAATTTATTATCATTAATTAAACCTAAATTTGGAATTAAGTTCGAAGTATTACATGTAAAAAGAATTACAGTCAAGCCCGCTTATTGGAATACCGGTTATAGGAATATCTCGCTTTAAGGAATTGAAATTTGAGATCTCTAAACATTTCTACTATCCACCAATGATCGGTTATTAGAATATCCCGGTTATAGGAATTCTTTTACTAGGCACGAAGGCTATGCCAATAAGCGGGTTCGACTGTATGCGGAAAGTGATTCAAGATAATGGTAATAATATTTATGTAAAAACAGGAACCGTAATTGTCACTTTTAAAGTTCAGTTTATACCAAAAAATATAATAATAGAAAAAATTATATACGAGGTGGAAAATTATGCACCCAGAATAATCCAATGTTTAAAGTGTTTGAGATTTGGGCATATAAGTGCCCAATGTAGAGGAAAAGAGAGGTGTGAAATATGTGGAGAAGAATACAACAAATCTAGTTGTTCCAATCCGAATAATTTACTTTTTGTATTGTGCAAAGGAAAACACAGCGCTACTGACAAGGGAGCAGATTGTACAGAAAGACAAAAACAGGAATATATTAAAAAATTATGAATAATTATAACATATACAACATATTATGAACCTAATAATAAATATAAAAAATGTTATTTAACAGTAAGTAAAGAACAAGAAAATACTTCAAATATATATACAATATCTAAACGAAAAACATCAAGAAGTATTGATTCTAGTACAATGTTATTACATCGATATTCTTGAAGAATAAGCTATAAAATATTTAAAAAATCACTAAAATCGGACAACAGGTTTAGGAAATATCAGACATTAAAATGTCCCATTTTTGAGGTGGTGCGTTAATTTTGGCGCTTAGTGTATTTCAAACGAGCTTACGATTTTGTGATAAGAAGGCGTTTGTACCAGGCCCTAAGAGTACTTGGAATTCCAGAAAGGATGACTCGTAAAAATGACCTTAGTGAAGACCGACAATAGAGTAAGGATAGAAGGAAACCTAACAGGAAAATTTAAAGTTAAAAGGGGATTAAAGCAGGGAGATCTGCTGTCCACAGTATTCTTTAATTTCTTGTTGGAGGTAATATTGCTAGAGAGTGGAATACGAACGGAAGGTATGCTCTTTGTCAACAGAAACCAGGTATGGCCTTTGCGGACGATGTAGTGCTAGTGGCAAGAACGGAAAGGGAACTGCTGAGGACTTTCAAACTCTTTGAAGTAAATGCCAAGCAGTATGAACTGAGAACTAATGAGCAAAAAACAAAGTATATGGAAATGGGAGAGACATCACATGAAGATACACAACTGAAAACTACCACAAACAACGAGAATAAAGAGTATTGCTTCAAAAAGGTGACGGAGTTTGAGTATCTAGGAGTAACGGTAACAAGTAAAGGGGAAGAAAGCCAAGAACAGTGCTCTAGCTCACAGTTCTTAACGGGAGCGAAACATGGATCGTGAACAAGAATCAAAAAAATATTCTGAACATCTGGAAGTGGAGTGTCCTAAGGCAGATATTCGGGGGAGTAAAAAACGATGAAGACTTTTGGAGGAGATGAACAAATGCAGAGATCATAGAGCTGTACCGGAAACCAGAAAAAAGCCAGATGGTCAGAACAAAGAGACTAAGTTGATTAGGTCATCTTGCGAGAATGGCTGACAGAAGGTGTTCAAATGACTCGCTGCTGAGAGGGGAAGGAAAGAGGAGAAGAGGACGACCTAGGAGAAAGTGGCTAGAAGCATGTAAGGAAGACCTGGAAACCATCGAGATATCAAATTGGAGAACTGCAACCATGGATAGGAGAAAATGGAGGAAAACCGTGGAGAAATTCCAAGCCATGGGCCTTTAAGGCCTGTTGAGCTATATTATATATAATATGTGGTTAACATTTTGGGATTATATGTGGCTTATATTATAAGCCTTTCATATAAAGATGAGCTTTGTCTTGTCGAAGAACTCCTTGTAGATTCATTCCAATGATAGAGTGAATCCGAGAAGCAGAAGACCTTTTTAAACGGTGTCCATTTTCAATAGATTAGAAATATTTCTCTTTTTCAATAGCTAAGGACATCTGTAAGTATCCCTTTCATTTTGGTAGTTAGTACTCCTATCACCTTAATCTTCTAAACGTAACCCACGAACCCAAACTCCCGAAATAAAACACTAAGGGCCTCTTCGCACAATAAATTTGGGTGCATTACTCCATCTTCTGTAGAGCTCATAATATCTGTTAATATCCAACACCCCCTAACCCGCTTCATAGTAGAGCACCCCATATATGCTACAACTGTATATTCTTGGGCTCAAAATATTAGCGTTTAACCCAAATCACCTAGTCCAAAAATGCTTCCTAAGGGAGCTAGAGCTCTTTGAAGATGGCGTCTTATAATTATTAGTTTTTTTAAATACCTCTACAACGATTCTATTTAGAAAAACGAAAACTGGTACGCGTATTTATCTTTCAGAGATAAATCGATTCCATAAATTTCGAATATGTAGTACCAGTCCTCCGCGTCCGTTTTGGGTGAGGCAACGGTTATTTTATCGCATAATTTTTTGACTTGAACTTTTAAGTTTTTTTGACACTGGATTAATAAATTGTGCGATACTTTATTACTAAAAGACACTCTTGTTTAACTCGGTAGAATACACCGTTTTCTAGAAAAATCGATTTGAAAATTTTTTTCAACTTGAACAATAATTATTAAAAAAAATACTATTTAGAAAAATGAAAACTGGTACGTTTATTTACCTTCCAGGGATGAATCGAATTCATCAATTGCGAATTTATAATGCCGGTTAGTTACGTCGGTTTTGGGTAAGCCAACGGTTATTTTATCGCATTATTTTTTGTGCCCTTAATTTTTAAGGAAAATCGATTATTAAATTGTGAAGTATTCTAGTACTAAAAGTTACTTTTGCTTGAAGTTTTCTGACGAAATTTAGATCAAAATCTTTTATAGAAAAAAAAAAAATGGTGCAACTTCTGATTTTCAGAATTTTGTTTTTATTTTATTTTATTTTACGGTAATATTGTGATTTTCACAATATTCCCCCACTTAAATTTAAAAATAATACATACAAAACCACTCATAACAATAGCAGTTCTCCTAAAAATGATTAATTTTTAAGGTCTTTTCTTAACTTTTTGAGTATTACGAGTAGTATAGAGAAGTACTAAACCAGTGATCTGTAAGAAAGTGTGAAATTTCGCGCCTAGAAGTTAAATTTCAGAAAACAAATAATATGGATTATATCATTCATAGGAGATTCTGACCAATAGAAAGCTACAGAAATCTGAATTAAATCGATAATTTTTGATAATTGCCCGTCGTTTAGTATATTACGTCAGATGCCCTTCGTTGCTACGAAAAAATACATTCAGTGACATTATTGACAATTAATGTTTTAAAAATTATAAAAGTGATGACTTTCAATCGTCAAATATTTATAAAAACTTTGTGTTTAATCGTACTAATTTGTACTTACATAAATAAATTATAATAAAATTTTGGTTTTGATCAGTTTTATTCATGAAATAATCGCAACAAATTGCACTCGAACTCTAAAAGGAATATAGAATTTTAGAGCTCTTGTGCAATTACTACTGAAGGTATACCACCCGAACCTCCCGATAGAGGGAAATTTTATGTAGAAATGGAAGGAGATGGGATGATGGAATATGAGGAATTAAATAAAAATAACAGTAGGGTAAATAATAAGGTAACAAACAAACAAAACCGAACAAGTAGCACTATTGACGTAAGTAACAAATTTAGTTCCAATAACGATGAAACTTTGACAAATTTAAATCAAACAGATAAGTCAGGTAAGCAAAATTTAAATAAAGTAATAAATTTCAGATTAAAACATAGATATCAATTTGGAGATAATGCACCTTACATAGTACATATAGAAAATAAAAACGGTAATATCGATCGATTACACAGGATTGGCACGGCCCGTTTGATTTTAAGTTCAGTACCTGAAATTGAAAATAATATCAACAAATTACAGTAGTTGGTAGAAATAAAACCAAGGTAGAACTAAATAATTTTGCTAGTGCTAATAAATTAATTGATTCTGAAATTCTAAAAAGCAAAGAGTATGAGGCATATATTCCAACGTTTTTTACTCAAAAGGAAGGTGTTATAAAATTTGTAGATAAAGAGATAGAAGATAATAATTTATTATCAGTAATTAAACCTAAATTTGGAATTAAGTTCGAAGTATTACATGTAAAAAGAATTACAGTCAAGCCCGCTTATTGGAATACCGGTTATAGGAATATCTCGCTTTAAGGAATTGAAATTTGAGGTCTCTAAACATTTCTACTATCCACCAATGATCGGTTATTAGAATATCCCGGTTATAGGAATTCTTTTACTAGGCACGAAGGCTATGCCAATAAGCGGGTTCGACTGTATGCGGAAAGTGATTCAAGATAATGGTAATAATATTTATGTAAAAACAGGAACCGTAATTGTCACTTTTAAAGTTCAGTTTATACCAAAAAATATAATAATAGAAAAAATTATATACGAGGTGGAAAATTATGCACCCAGAATAATCCAATGTTTAAAGTGTTTGAGATTTGGGCATATAAGTGCCCAATGTAGAGGAAAAGATAGGTGTGAAATATGTGGAGAAGAATACAACAAATCTAGTTGTTCCAACCCGAATAATTTACTTTTTGTATTGTGCAAAGGAAAACACAGCGCTACTGACAAGGGAGCAGATTGTACAGAAAGACAAAAACAGGAATATATTAAAAAATTATGAATAATTATAACATATACAACATATTATGAAGCTAATAATAAATATAAAAAATGTTATTCAACAGTAAGTAAAGAACAAGAAAATACTTCAAATATATATACAATATCTAAACGAAAAACATCAAGTAGTATTGATTCTAGTAATGTAGATAAAGAAACAATGGAAGCACGCAGAAAAATTTTGCAAACACCGAAAGTGCAAAGTCAGCCTTGTTATAATTTTAACAATCCAATTTATTCTAACAAAAGACAAACACAAAGCGATAATCAAAATAATATAGGAGAAATAATAGTAAAATTTATTTTAGCAACATTAAATCAAATTAATCACAATTTAGATAAAAAACGTTGGAATTTAAAAAAAAACAATATTTCACAATTATTATTACCTCGTGATGGCTAACGTTTCATTTCTTCAATGGAATGCGAGATCAATTAAAACAAATAAGGGTTATTTAGAAAAAAATTTGTATGACAATAAAATAGATATAGGATTAATGTCAGAAACTTGGTTAAAAAAAAGTAATTTTATTAACTTTACTGGTTATAATGCCTTTAGGAATGATAGAGATGATGGATATTGTGGAGTAGCCATCCTTTTGAAAAAATTAATTAAATTTTACAACAGTCCTACTTTTCACCATATCAATGACATAATGTGCAATAGCATATCAATTAAAATTCAATCCGGCATAAAGATAAACATTTATTCAATATACGTAAAACCAAATCTTAAAATCACAGTAAATGAATGGAAAAAGTTTTTTAATAGTCTTGAGTAGCCTTTTATAATTGGTGGTGATTTTAAGAGCCACAATTATGGCAAAGAAACTTTGATGCCTAGACCGAATAGCAATAATAAATCTGCAATAGATCTTACAATATGCTCAGCAAATATTAGTCATTTTTTCGATTGGGATGTTGTGGACGAGACATTAGGATCAAATCATCTTGCTATTGTTATTAAGTCAAATATTACTGTTAATAAAGCGGAATGTGTAAATACAAAATTTCAATGGAACATAAATAAAGCGGATTGGTCTCTTTTCTCTTCTATCACTGATAATTTCATGGATATTGATAATAATTTAAGTTACCAACAATTTTCAAATAAGTTAAACGAATATTGTAAGATATGTATACCGGAGAAGAGAACAGGGACTAATCCACGATTTAGAAAAACTTGGTGGAATGGCAATTGTAAAAAGGTAATACAAGAACAAAAACTAGCTTTACGCAAGTTTAAACTACAGTCTAATATACAAAATTATATAAATTATAATAAATGTGTAGCAAAAACCAAAAAAGTTGTATTAGAAAGTAAGCGTAATGCATGGAGAAATTTTTGTAAAACTTTAAACAAAGATACACCAATTAAAGATATTTGGAATCAAGTCAAACGATTACAAAACATTTTTAAACCACAAGTAAATCCAGCGACTGAAGGAGAATGGGTTGAGGAGTTTTTAAGAAAATTATGTCTAGATAATGTATTTTCAAAAATTAATGTAATGGAAAGGAAAAACTCTAACCATCCACTTTTAGTTCCATTTAGTTCCTTGAAGAAAAATACTTCTCCAGGTATAGATAATGTACATTATATCATGTTGGCCAATTTACATCAAAAAGAAAAAGAAACACTGTTAAAAATTTTTAATCAAACATTTCTATCAGAAGATACTCCAGATAACTGGAGAGAGTATCGGGTGATTCCTATTCTCAAAACAAATCGGAATCCTGATTCAGTAGAATCCTAAAGAGGTATTTCATTGAGCTCCTGCATAACAAAAACTGGAAAGAATGATAAAACTTAGGCTTGAAAGTTGGCTAGAAAAAACAATAAATTTTCACAAACACAATTTGGATTTAGAAAAAATCATTCTACTGTGGAAGCAGTGAGCCATTTGGTAACAGGTATAAAAGCGTTTACAAAAAATTCTTCAGTAATAGCTCTTTTATTAGATGTTGAAGCAGCATACGGCAACGTTAATTTAAATATACTTTATAACAAAATGATACAAATAGGTCTGCCAGAATGTTTCTGTCAAAAAATAATAAAATTGTATGACTGTAGAAAAATTTATATATCGGTAAATAATAACACATTTGGTCCAAGAGTAGCGATGGGTGGTTTACCTCAAGGAGGAATATTAAGCCCTTTGTTATATTTAATTTACACTTCTGATATAGAAAAAAATTTAAACTCAACAAAAATTTTACAATTTGCAGATGATATAGATATTTATCAAGAAAACTTTAAAATTGAAAATTCAGTCAAATCCATTGAAGAAGGAGACAAACATATTAAAATATGGAGTGAATTACATGGACTAAATATATCTGATTCCAAAACCTAATTATGTATTCTTACAAGAAAACGAAAAGAAGTACCTAATCACATCTTGATAAAAAATTTCTCCTATCCAGTACAAAGTTATGTTAAATATTTGGGTATTACTTTGGATATACAGCTTCTCTGGAAAGAACATATAGACAATATAGATAAAAAAACAGAAAGAGTAATAAACCTCCTTCGATTCGTATCACATTTACGTTGGGGAGCAGATCCAAATATTTCTTTGTTGATATAAGACGAAAAAAACTTGGCATCAGCTTTTTAGTCAGATTGTATGAAAAAAAGGCAAATTTAATTTACAAAATATATCAACTGTTTTTAGCAGACCTGACAGAAAAATGTTGGATAAAAAAGAAAACTCTAAATAATATAGTACATTTATATTGAAAAATGACAATATATGATAAACACCTTTATAAATTTGACATTAACCCAAATTATAATATTGACTTTAATATTATGGAACAAGTTCAGGTATACTTTTTAAGGGACTATAGCAATTTGCCTCTATCTTTAAGAAAATTAGTGTTTATCTCTGACAGTTCACAAATTAATGTTCAAAGATTGTTGTATGCTATATACAGATGCATAAAAAAATATTGAAGGTGTGGGGTGCGCTTATTGGGACAGCAGTAATAAAATTAGTAAAATGTTCAAACTAAATTCTATTATGAATTCTATACACAGCTGAATTAATAGCGATAATGGAAGCACTAATATATTTATCTAATATAAATCATTCAAGTTTATAATTTATAGTGACAGTAAAAGTTCTCTAAGTAAAATTAGTGCTATAAATCCTAAATCAAAAGTGAACTACATTGAATTATATATAATAAATAAAATTAAAGAACTTCATCAACAAGGAAAGGTTGTTAAGTTAGCATGGGTTAAAAGCCACTGTGGAATAACTGGAAATGAAATGGTAGATGAATTGGCTAAAAACGCGGTGACAAAAGGAGTAGTAACACATTATCTTTGTACGTCTAGAGATATTGAATCAGATTTATTCAAAGAGCTTAAGCAAGAATGGAAAGAAAGGTATATTGATGAGAACATAAATACAGGAAACCACTACAGATCAATCAGAAAATATACCGGGTGTCCACTTATATTTTTCCCCGTTTTCACTGCTTATTAGTTCTAAACGGCTCAAGATAGAACTATGCGGTTTTCGCTGAAATGTTTTATTTTAGTAAAAGTTTTATCTAAATGGATTGAATTTTTTATATCGCTTTCAAATACGAAAACAAAAATGGCGGATTTAAAAAAAAACGTTTTTGACTTTTTTTTTTAATGGAACACCCAGTATATTTTTTGTAAATTGAAAGAAAGGTCATTCACCTATCCAGCAATATAAATTTTTTCAAAATCGGTTGTTAAATCACTGAGTAATTAATTTTTAAAATGAGGGGTGCAACGTGGATATCACATACCTTAATAACATAACTAATATTATATAAGCAAATTAATATTATGTTATGTGATCTCCACATTGCATCTCTCATTTTAAAAATTAATTGCGAACTCATTTGACAACCGATTTTAAAACCATTTATATCGCTGAATAGGTAAATGACCATTTTTTTAAGTTACAAAAAATATACTGGGTGTTTTGGTAAAAAAAGTCAACAACGTTATTTTTCCAAAATCCGCCATTTTTTATTTAAAAGCGATATAAAAAATGGTAATTTACCTAAAAATTTGAAAAAAAAACGGTCATTTACCTATCCAGCGATATAAAAAATTTTAAAATCGATTGTCAAATGACTGAGCAATTAATTTTTAAAATGAGAGATGCAATGTGGAAATCACATAACATAATATCAATTTGCTTATTTAGGTATGTGATATCCATGTTGCACCTCTTATTTTAAAAATTAATTACTCAGTGATTTCACAACCGATTTTGAAAAGCTTTATATTGCTGGATAGGCAAATGACCTTTCTTTCAATTTACGAAAAAATATACTGGGTGTTCCATTAAAAAAAGTCAACAACGCTTTTTTAAAAAATCCGCCATTTTTGTTTTTGTATTTGAAAGCGATATAAAAAATTTTATCCATTTAGACAAAACTTTTACTAAAATAAAACATTTCAGCGAAAACCGCATATTTCTATCTTAAGCCGTTTAGAAGTTATAGGCAGTTAAAATGGGAGAAAATATAAGTGGACACCCGGTATAACAGATAAACCTTGGTTTTCTAAAATGGAGTCGACAAAGGATATGACAAGAACCATATGCAGAATAAGATTTAACCACTGTCTTACACCATCATATATATTTAAACTTAATATATCTGATAGCCCTCAATGCATTTGTGGTCAGTTTGGTAACCTACAACACAAAATTTTGATCTGTTCTCTTATTTCTAATAAAGTTAATATGTTTTTAAATTCACTGTATTCTTTGACTGATGTCCACCATCCCATTAATTTAAATTATTTATTAACATTAGAAAATAATGAGTTGGTATACCGACTATTGTATAAACATATTTTAGATATTAAACTTAAACTGTAATTGTAAAATATAGAGTAAGTATTTCTTGTAAATTGTTATATATTAAAAGAAAAAAGAAAATAAAAAAAATATAAATAAAAAAAATAAAAAAAGATAAAAAAAGAAAAAAATATAAAAAAAATATAAAAAAATAATAGAAAAAAAATATATAATAAAAAAATATAAAAAAAGATATGTAAAAAAATGAATGACGAACTTGGACCATAGTAAAAAGCTTTCGAATTAAGTAGAGGGCTATAGAAGTATGTTGCAGTTTTTGCTGTGGAACTCTGAGAACATCATTAAGAAAAAAAATAAAAAACATATTATAAAAAATGAATTAAAAATAAATACAAAAATAATTATTAATTAGTAGAATGGTTTATTAGAGATTAATATTATTATTAGTTTTAAAATAAGATACGAAGAAATGACTAATAAAATAAAAAATAGTAATACTGGCGAATGAAGTTAGTGCCCGCAGTCATATAACAACAAATTTAGCTTTTCCAACAAAACAACAACAACTTTTCCAACAAAACCTAGAAGATGCTCTTTCTTTAGACCAAGTAGATAGTGACCCTGAGAGCACTTGGATCTATCTCAAAGATAAGGTAGTCGAGGCTGCAAAAGACTGTGAGGCAACGGTTTCCACTGGCCGTAAGCCATGGATATCCGATAATACGTGGATTGTGATTCAACGCAGATGAGAACATAAAACTAGATACGGAACAAACGATGAATACAGAGCGTTATCGAGAGAAATCAGAAAACAGTGCCGCAAAGATAAAGCTGATTACATCTCTCAAATATGCAGAGAGATAGAGGAACATGGCTGTCGAAATGAACCGAGGGACTTATTCCAGAAAATCAAACTCCTTACCAGAGAATTTAAACCTCAAACGTGGTCTGTAATAGATAAGGAAGGTAATTTAAAAACTGATACTGATGAAATATTGGAAACATGGCGAAACTACTGTGGCGAGCTATATAAAAATAACGAGGTATCAGCAGAAAATCAGTGGCCTTCTGACTACCCTAGAGAACCTACTGTCTTACTCGCTGAAGTCAAAGATGCAATTAAATCACTAAAGAGAAATAAATCCCCAGGCATTGATTCAATACCATTTGAAATACTACAGTTACTAATTGACAAAGGATTACATATCATCCATTCTATCTGTGTCGCTGTTTGGAATTCAGGAAAATGGCCGTCTGATTGGTGTATCTCAATTTATATCCCACTGCACAAAAAAGGAACTACTACCAGATATGAAAACTACCGCACACTGTCACTAATAACACATGCTAGTAAAATCTTGTTGCATATCATCAAAAACAGATTAAAAACCTATCTACATTACCAAATATCTCAGGAACAAGCGGGGTTTGTAAAGGGTAAAGGTACAAGGGAACAAATCCTGAACCTGTGGCAACTCATTGAAAAGTCTAGAGAATTTTTCAAGTACCTATGATTATATGCTTCGTTGACTACCAAAAGGCATTTGATTGTGTAAGCTGGATAAATCTGTGGTCAATTTTAATAGAAATGGGCGCACCAATGCACCTGGTGACACTTATTAAAAATCTGTACCAGTCTAATATAGCGACAGTACGACTGGATCAGAAGTTCTCACACCAATTCAAGACCGAGAGACAAAGATGCCTGTTGTCACCTGACTTATTTAACATTTATGGTGAACATGTCATGAGGATGGTTTTAGAGGGATGTGCCGGTGGAGTAACAGTAGCTGGTAAGAAAATCTCCAATTTAAGGTTTGCTGATGACACTACAATTATAGCAGCAAATGAGCAAAAAATGTTTGATCTTCTGCGAAGAGTTGAGTATGAAAGCAATAGAGTTGGTCTGAAAATCAATAAAGCTAAATCAAAAATAATGGTGGTCGACAGATTTGACACTATTCAACTGACTAACATACTACAGGAATACCAGATAGTAAACACCTTTGTCTATCTCAGGTCTAGTATAACGAACGATGGTAACTGTGAAGCAGAAGTTCGGAGACGTATTGGTATGGCAAAAAATGCGGTGAGTCGCCTAACTAAAGTTTGAAAAGAAAGATCTATCTCTCATAATATCAAGATGAGACTGGTGAATGCCCTTGTATTCTCAATATTTCTATACGGAGCAGAGACTTGGACTCTTCGCGCATGCGAGCGCCAAAAAATTGATGCCTTTGAGATGGGGTGCTGGAGAAGAATTCTGCGCAGACCTTGGACAGCTCATAGGACAAACGTTTTCATTCTAAACCAACTCAATATTAAAAAAGGCTGTCCACAATATGTCTGCAACGAATTCTGCAATTCTTTGGTCACATAGTTCGCAGACGTGACGACAGTTTGGAGAGATTAATTGTTTCTGGAAACGTTCTGGGAAGAAGATCAAGAGGACGATCACCAACTAGATGGTCTGACCAAATAAAGCATTCAGCTGGAAACTCATTCTGCGAAGCTTTTAGAGCAGCTGAAGGTAGAGACCAATGGAGAAACATGGTTAGGAATATTGGAAAAAATCACGATCCTCAGTAATGGGGAAACGACAGGAGAGAGATATATAAACCCAAATAAACAACAACACTCATAACAATAATTAATCTTGTGTGACAGATAGCAAATTAATTTTTGTTTTTCTAATTTCGATAAAAACGAAAAGTATACTGATGTATATTTAATAATCTGTCCCAAACCCTTTTTTAAAACATTACAGTTGGAAGCGACAGCAAAAACGTAGCTCTGTGGTTATTATACATTGAAATTAGAAATTTAGGTATTCCTTGACGGGTATTTGCATATTAAAACGGATTTATACTTACAGATGTGTAATTGGTGGGAGATTACATTAATCTAAATATATAATCAATCAATGAGACGAGTGAGATAATTTGACACAAAAATAATCGATCACATTATGGTAAAACGACAATTGTAATTTCTAAGTTAGACATTTATTTTTCAACTACGTAAATTTAAATATTTTATGTCATTGGTATAGTCGATATTCGAAATTTGATATTATATTTATTTAATTTTACATTAAACTACATATCTTAAATATTAGATAATATTCTGGCGAATATTTGTATAAATATTGATGTTTATATAAATATAAATATTCTGACAACTGTCAGTGTCAGATTTAATTAAGATGTCATGTAATGATTTGCGACAATCTTAAAATCCTATATGATGTCAAAATTAATGACGCACGAACAAAAAAGGTTTGTGACATAGTATACATCACAAATTGAACCATTTTACACTATTAGATCTTATTAAAAATTTTTGTAGTAATAATACATTATTTCAACGTGTAACTACCAATATAAAATAGCGTAAAGTATATGTGAATATCTGATCTTTAAAACACTTGCTCTATTTCGAGTACTCCGGCTCGCGCGTATTTTAAAAACCTCAATATCAATTTATACTGCTTTAATTTACTATTTTTTTACTATTCTAAGTAATGAAGCATAAAATAGGACAAAACCCCGCAATTTTTACAGAATAGATCGATTTGCTTGAAAATTTGAGAATAAGTAGTAGATAGTCCAAGGATCAAAATTTATATGAGGCCGAAAGGCACTTTTACCATGGGGGTGGTTGCCACCCTATTTCGGGGGTGTAAATTTTTTATTTTATTTTGACCGCAAAGGTTGGTAAAAATATTCATTCTAAGCAAAAAACGTTGTATACATTTTTTTGATAAAATTAATAGTTTTCGATTTATTCGCTATCGAAAGTGTTAGTTTTATATCGAAATAATCAATGTTTTTAATCAGTTTTCTGCTAATAACTTAAAAAGTTTTCGCTTTATCAAAACAACTTTGCTTAACAAAAATGTACCTTTTGAAAAAATAAACAACACAGTTTTTTTTTGTTTTCTTTAACCCTTAAACGCCCAGGGGTGGGTAAAAAATGTCCACCTAATGCGTATTCCCTTGTAACACATTTCTTACGTGTTTAAAAATTTTTAAAAAATAATTTATTATTAAAAAGACAGCCCTTTATCGAATGTTAATTTGGTTCTACCGATATTTTTGAAAATAAAAGTAGTATCTTGAGTTAAATATGGGTGGGCATAAAAAGTACACCCTTGGTAAAACTTGTTACTAAAGGTTTTTATATAATTTCTCGTTGGTAGGTAGATAATCCATGTAATTATCGACGTATACTTACATAATCTACATAATTATCCGCCAATGAGGAGGTTGAAAGGAAGAATGTGGAGAAAATCGACAAATCTGAATTACTGTCTCTTACGGGTATGTTAATTTTGATGTACATTGTAATTTTGTTGTAAGGTTTGTGAATTGTTTATATTAATATTTTAGGCGATGCTGTGTTTATCAAGCATAAGGATCTTAAGTTTAATCCATTTCCAACAACTCTCAATAAATATATTAGCTACTTTCGAGGTGGACATTTTTTACCCACCCTTGGGCGTACATGGAACCTAAAAAAGGTTGGGCGTTTAAGGGTTAAGACCAATAATAATCGAGCTATACTTTATTATATGTTAGCTCTTCTTCGTCAAATGCTAAATATTGTAATTTAAAGCTCAAGAGACGGGAAAACTGTACGTTTTTCGAGAATAACTTGTTCAAACTAATTTAAATTATTTAAAAATATCTATCTACAGAAATAAAAAAAGTATCTAGCTCAAAAATAAAGTGACTTATTATGAAAAGAATGTCAGTCCCTATTTTTTCCAGCGAAAAAGTGATCGGAAATTTCCCCCTACTCACCACCCTAACTAAAATTAATCATTGAACTTATTTGGCCTTCTATATTTATGTATTATTAATAGGTTCTAGAGGTTTGAGCGGTATAGAATAATTATTACTCGCACACGGTGTGGGAGTCGGGGCCTGTAAATAAATTCCTGTAACTCTGCTTGTAGTGGGGATTTTGAATGGCTACTTCGTATACGTCTTCAGTGGTCAATCAACTGTGGGTAAAGTCAGTTCGCATCGCAGTGTAAAAAATAGTACTGTCCTTTTGTTATTACGCAACACGGTCCCGTACACCGTGTGCGAGTATTTATGCACCAATTTTTGTGTTTGGATCACACATCGATATTTTTAATTAGTAAGGTAATTTAAGATCTTTTCCTTATTTTCAATATTTATAGATTAGTTTATTTATATTTATATATATATATATATATATATATATATATATATATATATATATATATATATATATATATATATATATATATATATATATATATATATATATATATTTATGCACAGATATCAAAGTGAGGTCCTGACATTACGCGCACTTAGTGAGGACCGGTAGAAAACGTAGACATAATCGTTTCAACTCTTCATAGTGACCTTGATAAGTAAATAGCAATTAAAAAATGACCAGTATACACAAAAAAGTATACGTATAAGTGTCCCGTATTGTTCAAGTATATTGCCACCCAAGTGAGGCCATTACACCCAGCTATTAAAGTGAGACTGTATATACTTTTCAGTTATGCGCACAAAGTGAGGACAACTTTACGTGTATATTTCCTTACAGCTCATCAAGTGAGGACCGTACAGTGTTGTCGGTAAATATGAGATTAGTCGTTTCTACCGACGTTTCCTGTTTCAGTCACTTGTAGTTATAAGAAGGATGTTGACGAATTGTACTTGCTCGTACTGTTTGTTAATTTTATTTACAGGCAAAACACTTATTTGATTTCAACTCCAGTATAATAACAAAAATAAAACTAACAAAATAAATATAAACAAAGTAATAACTTTAATACATACAGGGTGTTTGGTAAAGAATGGGCCATAGTTTTACCTTAGATTCCTGTGAGCTCTAAATAGGTCGATTTAAGCTAACTTACCTTAGTAGAGAATTTGATAATAACCTAAATACAGGGTGTCAAAGTTAAACTTTTATTTTATTTATTTTTGAATATTTCCTGATAGGCATGGGACAACAACACGAAATTTGATAAGTGGTGATCTTATTATATAATCTACTAAATTATGTTAAACAAACGTCTCTGGCTACTACCAGAGGCGTACGACAGGGAACATGGATGGTTGACCCTTCCCAAATTCTACGCCACGGGCGGAATTGCCATTTTAGTGCAATTTTTTGATTCTCTAATACTTTTTATGTAAAAAACATACTCTTCATTCGTAACGACAAAGCCATTAGTTTTCGAGATATTTGAAGCTAAAAACGAAGGAGCATAATACAGTAATCAAAATAAGGGTGCCTTTTCATTTTTAATTTCAAATTATTTAAGTTCAAAAATTATGCTAAAATAGCAGTTTTTTCAGTGGCGTAGAATGTGGGAAGGGTCAACCATTCACTTTCCCCTGCCGTACGCCTCTGGTATTAACCACAAACGATTATTTAACATAATTTAGTAGGGTGTACAGTACCTACACTTTCTGCCAAGTACCATAAGGATATGTCAAATAGTTTTTAAAGTTCTTAAAGTTTTAAATAAAGAATAAATTATTTAAAAAAATACTTTAAAATAATTTGACATATCCATGTGATACGTGGCAGAAAGTGTAGGCACTATACACGCTACTAAATAATGTTGAATAATAGTTTCTGGCTATGACCAGAGGCGTACGATAGGGGAAAGTGAATGGTCCTTCCGAAATTCTACGCCACTGATGAAACTGCTATTTTAGCATAATTTTTAGATTTTGCAATACTTTCTCTGCAAATAATATACTTTTTATTCGTAACGGTAAAGTCATGAGTTTTTGAGATATTTGAAGTTAAAAATGAAAAGGCACACTTATTTTGGTTAATGTTTTATGCTCCTTCGTTTTACCTTCAAATATCTCGAAAACTAATGGCTTTGTATAATAAAGTATTGGAGAATCAAAAAATTGCACTAAAATATCAATTCCGCGAGTGGCGTAGAATTTGGGAAGGGTCAACCATTCACGTTCCGCCGTCGTACGCCTCTGGTAGTAGCCAGAAACGTTTGTTTAAACATAATTTAGTAGATTGTATAATACCAGCACCATATACAAATTTCGTGTTGTTGTCCCATGCCTGTCAGGAAATATTCAAAAATAAATAAAATAAAAGTTTAACTTTGACTTTCGGTGATTAACAACTTTTGTACCAAGGTAAGTTAGCTTAAATCGACCAATTCTAAGCTCAGGAATCTGAGGTTAAGTTATGGCCCATTCTTTACCAAACACCCTGTATATTCAATTAGATGTAGATATGCACTAGTTTGATATTAAATGTATAGTTATAAACCGCATTGTAATAGTGGTAGGGGAGCCCAAGCAGGGATTTTTGCAGTTACTCGAGCGCGTCAAGCGAAACTTGGTACCCTGCAGATGTACCTCTACCGTATATTGGCTGTAAACACAAGGAAGTTCGTTAAGAGGGGCCCGAAAAATAAATCTATCCTTAAAAATACTCGAAATGTCAGATTAAGATAAGGTAAGTTCAGTACAAGCAAAAGAGTGTATATTTCAAAAATCTGACGATTTGAGCGGGGCGTAAGGAAATGGGTGAGTCAAAATCTTTCACAAAAAAAAGCGAATATTTCGCGAAATGAACATCAGATCGAAAAACTAAAGAATACGTTTTCACTATTTTTCAAAAATCTATCGAATGAACATGACCCCCCAAGGAAAGGGGTGGGGAGTAAATTTAAAATTTTAAATACAAACCCCACGATATTTCGCAAAATGAACATCAGATCGAAAAACTGCAAATAACACTTTCAAAGTTTTGTTGAAAAATCTATCGGATGGTATCAAACACGACCCCCAACGGAAGTGAGGTGGGGGGTTACTCTAAAATCTTAAATGGGACCCCCAAATTTTTATTGCAGATTTGGATTCTTTGCGTAAAAATAAGCAACTTTTATTCGAGACATTTTTTCGAATTATAGATAGATGGCGCTATATTCGGAAAAAACGATTACCTATTGGAAATGGAAAATTAAATTAAAAAATGAATTTTACTTAACTTTTTTTGGTTTTAGGACCTAATAGTCACAACCCAATTGGTCCTCATAACGCTCGAGTGACTGCAAATTTAGCATACTTTGCTCCCCCCCTATAGATTGCAACATTGTCTATAGACATGAATGCAGTAACAATAAATACAAAATTCGGAGATCCACACCCCAGATTTGAACTCGAAACCTCTGGTTTACGAATACGAGGTCTACTCACTAGGTTATCGCTCTTATACAACAATTTTTCCTGTAACGTGGTTATACAGTAGAACCCCGCAAATCCGAACTAATTGGGGGGACAGCCTGTTCGGATTCCGAAAAGTTCGGATTATCCGAAAGTTAGCCTAAGAAGCTAACGAAGATGATTTTTAAAAGATTTGGACTGCCACCGATCCCTTTATGAAACCCTATCCGCACGTTTATGCCTCCAATATTCTAAAGCTGAAAAATATTTAGATCACTGAAATATTAAATCGCTAACGCCAGTAGTTTTGTTTCGTCAGGGGACATGGAAATTCGGCCATGTAAATGATTCATTTAATTTGTAATCTGGATATTGATTACACTATGTTTCTCATGTCTCTTATCTTTTTCAATGTTTTCGTTCATAGTATACCATGGAAAATGTGTATTATGCACATTCCTTTATTGATTGTGTTTAGTCTAACTCGACGCTTTTATTCACCCATTAGTGTTCCAGTGTTTAATACTGTAGCTAGCATCTTACGCAATTATTTTCTCACATAATAAACATGTTTTTAAATTTTTATTTTGAATTTTTAAAATTTTTTTTCACTTTCCGTTGGTTCGGATTTGCCGAAAGGTCGGATTTGCGGGGTTCGGATTTGCGGGGTTCTACTGTATACTATTAACAGTAACTTCTTATAATATCTACACCTCAAGTTTCTGAATATTTTTAATTGGCTTATTACACCAATCTAGTATGTATTTAGACCACAAACTGCAATAATATCATATTTAAAATATATTTTAGACAATAAAATGTAGTTTACTGTAAACTTATGCGATATACATTTTGACAATGTCAAGTAATTTTTATTTAGGTGGGTACCTAATAAACGTCAAAATCCTAGCTACCTATTGGTAGGGGAGCCCAAGCGGAGATTTTTGCAGTAACTCGAGCGCGTCAGATTATCATATGGGGAGAAATCTGGTACCCTGTAGATGTATCTCTACCACATATAGGCTCTAAACACAGCGGAGTTCGTTAAAGGGGGCCGAAAAAAAATGTATCCTTAGAAAAACTCGAAATCATCAGATTCAGATAAGGTAAGTTAACTACATGCAAAACAGTTTATATTTCAAAAATCTGACGATTTGGGCGGGGCGTAAGGAAATGGATGAGTCACAAAGTTTCACAAGGAAAAAGCGAATATTTCGTGAAAAATACGTGCTGAATATTTGTCATAAATCTATCTAATGATACCAAACACGACTCCCCACGGAGAGGGGTGGGGGGTAAACTTTAAATTTTTAATACGAATCCCGCGATATTTCGCAAAATGATCAGATCGAAAAGCTTAAAAATACACTTATTCAAATGTTTAAAAAATCTATCGAATGGCACCAAACACGACCCCCCACGGAGGTTGGGTTGGAGGGTTACTTAAAATTTTAAATAGGAGCCCCCATTTTCTATTGCAGATTCGGATTCCTTACGTACAATAAGTAACTTTTATTTGAAACAAGTCCCCACTAAAACGGAAAACTTTACTTAATTTTTTTTGGTTTTAGAACCTACTCTTCACAACCCAATAGGTCCCCTAAGCGCTCGAGTGACTGCAAATTTAGCATACTTTCCTCCCCTACTATATGTAGTTTCATTTTTTAACTAGTGAAAAAAGTAATACAGTAAACTCTCTCTTAACGGACACCTCTCTTCGCCGGACAACTCCTTTGTACGGACGATTTTTAAAACAAAAATCATTCGGCAATATGCGAACCTGTACTTTTTAACTCCTTTCAACGGACACTCTCAACAACAGACGCGGATAATAAATAATGGTACAAATGCGGACAGTAAATGTGAAAATAAAAATTTTTATCCAAATATTTTACATTATATTATGTTATAGAACTAACTAGATTTATTATTTCAAATCAATACAGATATTACAGATGTCCATGAGTGATGAGTGATATTTGATATTACAAATGTTTACGTTATCGACACCAAGCAATAAAAGTTTGATGTTTCCGCTTCACATTAACAAACTGTATTAAGCAAAGCAAGTGAAATAATAAATTTTACTAATGTCCTGTGTCAGCCGATGAAAAGAATGCCGATATGTAAAAGGAACGTTAAATTTTATAATAACGTTATTGTGTTTTGTCTAGAATACAATTTTAACGGAAAATTGCATATGAAGCATATTCAAAAATTCAAGTTAAATTTTGATATTTTCGGATTAAGTTTCGCAATTGATTTTATCTGAACATCGACCTATATAAAATTAAAGTAACTGAAATAATTTTAGTTTTAAAGTTTTTGCAACGTAAATAACATAGCGTCCACCAAAAGGAAGTTTTTAAGTTTGAGAGAAAAAGTCGATATGGTTCATTATGAGGGGACGCATAAGTCGAGTGTTAGAAAGTTGGCAGAAAAATTTTGAATTGGAAAAACTCAAGCCATTAAAATTTTGAAACATAAAAGTTATTTAATTAATCAATTTTCTGAGTGCGGAAACCTGGAAGCCAAAAGAAAATTTTTGAAAACCGAGGGTGCTGCATTAGACCAAATTGTTTTCGATTGGTTTTGTAAAGTGAGGTCTAAAAATATTCCCGTTTCTGGTAAAATCATCCAAGAAAAAGCAATAGAAGTTGCAAAGGAGCTCTAAGTGTTGATATGAAAGCTTCTGGTGGATGGCTCGAGAAATTTTGTAAGCGACATAATATTTCGTTCAAATCCATATGTGGCGAAGCAGCTGCTGTAGATTTGTTAGTGGTTTCTGACTGGAAGGAAAAACTGCTCACTTTAATTAAAGGATACTCTCCGCGAGATATTTGTAACGCAGATGAGACGGGATTATTTTTTAGAGCCCTACCCAACAAAACTTATACCCTGAAAGGAGAAAGATGCACTGGAGGTAAGGCTTCCAAAGAAAGAATCACAATACTATTTTGCACCAACATGATAGGGGACAAAGAAAAACCACTCGTAATTGGAAAAAGTAAAAACCCCCGTTGTTTCAAGGGTTCACACAGAGAAAAATTACCTATCGAATGGTATAGCAATAAGAAGTCGTGGATGATAAGGGAAATCAGGACAGACTGGCTAAATAAATTTGATAGAAGAATGCAAAGAGAAAATCGAAAAGTTCTTTTGTTTCTAGACAATGCCACGTCTCATCCACAACTTGTTTTATCCAATGTTAAACTAATATTTCTACCGCCAAATACTACATCAGAATGCCAACCCTTGGAACAAGGGATTATAAAATGTTTTAAAACATACTACCGACAATTTTTGATTCGAAGGCTACTGTCGTCAATTGACGAATATGATTCTAAAAAGGAGATTGAGAAGTCTATTAATATTACCAACGCCTTAATTTGGACCGTAAGTGCATGGAAGAAAGTGCAACCGAAAACAATTAATACTTAATTGCTTTCTTAAAGCTGGATTCGGTTCACAGACCGATATTGTGATATTGTGGCTGAAGAAGAAGATTCTAATGACCATCTTCCAGTTTCTCAGTTGTCAAAAATAAACAAAGACTTTTCTACAGATTTATTAACTTATACGAAAATTGATGAAACCTTGTTGACAGAAAATCCCGATATAAGTAGTTAAAAGTGTGTACGAGAGTTTCAGGTGAACCAGAACCAGGCTGTTGCAACTTTATCAGAAAGTGAAAGTAACGACGAAGAAATGAATAGTTCGAATATAAAAGATATTAATGAAGCCTACAAAAACATTAAAGACGTTAAAACATTTTTTGTGTTAAAGGGAAATTCTAGTCTGGCAGAAGGCGTCTCTGAACTTGTAGATTCGGTAGAAACTCAAATTTTAAAAAATAAATTAACTAATCTTAAGCAAACCACCTTCGACGGTTTTTTTAAATAACGTAGATATTGAAGTCTACACTTTATAGTTTAATTAAATATTTAGTATTCAGAACTTATTTCTATTAAACAACTGCAATTTATTAAATGAAGTCATCATCATCATCATCATTCCTCAACCTTTTGCATCAATTGTTGGATATAGGTATCCCCCATATTCTTCCATTGTTCTCTATCTTGTGTTTTATGTATCCAATTTCAAACCGTCTTCATCAAGTCATCCATCCTTCTTTTTGGTGGTCTACCTAGGTGTCGTTTATCCTCTCTTGGTCTCCATTCTATGAGTCTTTTGGTCCACCTATTATCATTTAAACGTGCTACATGTCCAGCCCATCTCTATTAGGCTTGTGCAATTTTTTCTATGACATTTGTCACATTAGTCCTATCTCTAACTATCCTATTTAGTATCATATCACTTCTTCTTATTCCCAACATTGCTCTTTCCCTTTTTATTTGGGTAATTCTCAATTTCTTTGCATAATGTTTAGTCAAAGTTATGGTTACGGAACCATAAGTTATTGCCGACAGTATACATTGGTTGTAAATATTTTTCTTGAAGTAAATCGGTAGCGTTCCTTTTAGATATGTCCCAGCTTGCCAACTACTGCCCATCCCAAGCATCTACGACGCTGGATCTCACAAGTTTGATTGTCTTTCCCTATTCCATGAAACTAATAGAAGAAGAAGTCTTTTCCTATTCTAATTTCATCCCCTAAATAGATCTAAAAATATGAAGTAAGTATGTACATAAACTAGTCATATTTATGTATATAGGTACGTTATACAGGGTGTCCCGAAAAGATTGGTCATAAATTATACCACAGATTCTGGGGTCAAAAATAGGTTGTTTGGATCTCACTTACCTATATACAATATTGCACACAAAAAAAGTTACAGCCCTTTGAAGTTACAAAATGAAAATCGATTTTTTTTCATATATCGAAAACTCTTAGAGATTTTTTATAGACATGTGGCATACTCATGGCAGCAACATCTTAAAAAAAATTAAAGTAAAATTTGTGCATCCCATAAAAATTTTATGGGGGTTTTGTTCCCTTAATCCCCCCCAAACTTTTGTGTACGTTCCAATTAAATTATTAATGTGGCACCATTAGTTAAATACGATATTTTTAAAACTTTTTTGCTTCTTAGTACTTTTTCGATAAGCCAGTGTTTATGGAGATATTTTGAATATTTGTCGAATCCACCACATATTTGTATATGGTTAAGTACGATTATAGAGACCTGTCAATAATCTGAAAATTTATTTATAATTTACATTATTAGGTATATTTTGAAAAAGAAGCCATATCTCGATAAAAGGTGACTTATCAAAAAAAGACTAGGAGACAAAAAAGTTTTTAAAACACTTTGTTTAGCTAATGGTTACTACAATAATAGTTTAATTGGAACGTACCCAAACATTTGGGGGGTTTAAAGAAACAAAACCCCCATAAAATTTTAATGTGGACATATTAAAAAAGAAGCCGCATCTCGATAAAAACTGGCTTACCGAAAAAATACTAAGAAACAAAAAAGTTTTAAAAACGTTGTGTTTAACTAATAATACCACAATAATGAATTAATTGGAACGTACACAAAAGTTTGGGGGGGTTTAAGGGAGCAAAAACCCCATAAAATTTTTATGGGGTGGACAATTTACGGCATAATTTTGTTTTAAGATATTCCTGCCATAAGAATGCCACATGTCCATTTTCAATAAAAACTCTCTAAAGTTTTCGATATATTGAAAAAAATCGATTTTCATTTTGTAACTTCAAAGGGCTGTAACTTTTTTTATGAGCATATTTGTATTAAGGTAAGTTAGGTTCAGTTGAACTATTTTTGACCCCAGAATGTGTGGTATAATTTATGACCATTCTTTTCGGGACACCCTGTATAATGTATGTGCCTGCATGCATTTATTTTTAAAAATTGTAAGTTTACATATTTATTTTTACCTTCAACGGACACCTCCATTAAACGGACACTTTATGCGGAACGACTACTATTCGTTCAAGGGAGAGTTTACTGTATGTACTTTATGAACTGTAAAACGTGTATTAATATGAAAGCGATACTTTATGCACGGCTGTAGAAAAAAGTAATTTAATAAATGTTTACCAGTATTTAACCAGTTTATTTAATAAAAGTATTGCCACCAGTAATAAACAGGCAACATCTAAGGTGATCTTTAAATTCTTGTAATTCAAGATAATTTCTGGATTTATTGGAACTTTAAAATAGAAATATTTTTTGGTTTAAACTGGTTTTTTGGAACTAAATATTAGAGAAGTGTAAACAAAAATTTTAATGATGTAGTTACTATTTTTCATTTAAATCAAATTGTTACAGCTTTGTGTAGGTATTCCTTTATATTCAAATGTATAATTAGTTAGAAAAATGGGTGTTACTAAGCGGTCTACCGTCGTGTTTCTGCTACAGCTTGCGGTCTACCGAGAGAATTGGCGTATAAGCTTTAATATTACTATGCCGATAAAAAAATGTTTAGAAATCATTTTGTATTTTTGTGTATTTTTTAAAAACATGTAGAGTTTGTGTAAGGTCTAAAGTTAATAATTTTCGAAATATTTAAAATGGCATGAGAATTTAACCAGTATAGTGTCATTTTTAAATAATTTAATATCTTTGACATAGGTATATTAATATAATATACAATGTGAACACTATTTGCACATAAAATTTTGTTTTCATTTTTTTAAATGGTACACCCTGTATATTAGTATTGCATTTTGTAGTAAATATTACAGGACAGGCTTTCTTTTCATATCAGGTTGTATGGACCTAGCATGTTTCGTTTTGTAGATATTTAAAAAATAACTGTATATTTTACGTTTTTGCGGATTTTTTATTACTAAACAAATACATTAAAATATCATATTTTAAATTAAATAAACAACAAATTTTAAAGTCTACCTTGGTAATTTTTCTACCCTAACAGGTAGTGGCATCGGCAATCCAATCGCTGCCGATACAGTGGACGCAGTGTGAAAAATTAATCCGATGCGTACGATGCGGACCTATGGACACTTGCCTTTACCTATGG
Source organism: Diabrotica virgifera virgifera (assembly GCF_917563875.1). Classification (NCBI taxonomy): domain Eukaryota; kingdom Metazoa; phylum Arthropoda; class Insecta; order Coleoptera; family Chrysomelidae; genus Diabrotica; species Diabrotica virgifera. The sequence continues at coordinate 101,774,851 of NC_065447.1, forward strand.
TCGAAAGTCCGTTAGAATTTCTATATTTATTTTAATAAGTCACAGGGGTGAAAAAAAATTAGTCTGATATTTAATTTTAAATATATTATTCAAAGAAACTTTTTGTTTATGATAAGGGACTTTCTGACCTCGGCAATAATGTAGACTTTTATTCTGCGTTTAAATTTTTTAAAAATACCTATAAGTTTTCTCAGGATTCGAAAAAAATAAATGCGTTTAAAAAGCATTCCACCGAAATTTTGGGCCTACGCTCTCAAAAAGGATTAAATTATACATTTTTATACTGTTTGAATTTATTACGCGACGATCCACTGTTTTAAAGATTGGTTGAACGATGTTGCCAGTTGTATGGTCCTCACTATGTGTATCGTAAGATATTCAACAGGGCATAGAATATACATGGTTAGAAAATATACGCCAAAGTCAGCGCCTCTATGCGGAAAATGTCTGAACTAAAAATTGATGTGTACCATACAAAGTGAGGTCCCACTTTTTTTTGTAAAAAAACAGTGTTTGCTATCAGTACATGTCTACGAAAAAGTCTTACATTGATTGACAAAGTGAGGTCCGTATATTGGACCTCACTTTGTATAGGACCTCACTTCAACCGCAGTTTCTTTTGATAAGTGGCTCACTTCATACGCTGGGACTAAATATATATATATATATATATATATATATATATATATATATATATATATATATATATATATATATATATATATATATATATATATATATATATATAAAACACTTTTGAGTTTCGGTGGGTTGGTTATATATATATATATATATATATATATATATATATATATATATATATATATATATATATATATATATATATATATACATATATAACTTACCCAGAACCATCAGAATGAGGTTTAGGGAGATATGTGGTTTACCAACAGAACAAGTACCAGTCGTAACACCAGGAACTTCAGATCGCTGTGCTGTTTGTGATTGGAAGAAAAATAGAAAAACAAAGTTTTACTGCCAAATATGCTCAAAATATCTGTGTTTGGAATACCATTGTTCCAATGAATGTGACACCATTGTGTATTTCATGTTTTAAAAACGTTAATTAATTTTTATAACTTTTTTTATTACTACAATTACTCTTTATTTTTAATTTTTTTGTGTATTGAATTAAGATCTAAAGTTCTTAGTAAACAAATTTAACCATATTCAATTTTTTTTTTCACTTCCAAAGTTTTTGTATATACATATAAATGGATAACAATGAAAATTATTAAATTATTGATTAAAGTAATATAATGTGAACACAAACGCATATCTACAAAATTATATGATCATATATTCATTAAATAATTTAATCGTACACAATTTTGCAAAAAAAAATAATTTTAAAACACTGCTGACCCATATTTTTGGACCCGGTCTCCTGCACCGTGCGCGAGTATCCGATCACAAAAAGTTGGCGCGAGTAACGAAAGGTTAAAAAAATTTAGTTAAAGCGAATAACGATTTTTTTTAAATTGGTAAAAATGCCTTTTTCTTCAGAATAGAAAGATTAGCATCAGAGATGCGAAAAAATATGTAAACTGAAAATTGTAGCTTATTAGTTGATAAGAAAGAAGTTAGCAAAAATTTTTCCTATGGCAAAAACTGAGTGAGCTATTGACAATTAAATCTTGTAATAACATGCAAAAACCACTTTTACCAACCCTTTTACAGTCATCTCTTTTTGCGACTTATGATTTTAAAAGGATTTAATATTAACAACGTTATAGGTCTTATAGAGACCTACAAAATTTTTTTTGCCAAACTTTCTAAGATAAAAAATGAAAAAGTTACGGTTAAAAAATCAATATATTTTTTTGAAAAAAAAAAAGAGAAATCCAGTTGGAAGCTTAATATTGTAAGTTAGCGGTGTTTTTAGTCATTGGTCTTATTCCTACTTCTTTATTTATGTAAGAGTAAGAGATTTAAGAAGTTTTACTGGCTTATAATAATTAGTTTTAAAAAAACTGGATTAAAACGAGTAACGAATATTTGTAGTTTGGTAAAAAATGCCATTTTCTTCAGAATAGAAAGATTAGCATCAGAGATACGAAAAAATGTTTAAATATGAAATTGTAGGTTATTTAAATCTCAAGAACTTGGTTTGAAAATTTTTCTACGGCAAAAATTGAGTGAATCGTAAATGAGTATAATATCGAAAAACATTGATTTTTTTGTTATAAAATATAGCAAATAAATCGAAAAAGATTAATTTTATCAAAAAAATATATAGAACATTTTTTGTTTAGAATTAACATTTTTATCAACTTTTGCGGTCAAAATATAATAATTTCCACCAACAAGGTGGGGTGGTAACCACCCCCATGGTAAAAGCGCCTATCGGCATCATATAGATTTTGATCCTTGGACTATCCACTACTTAGTCTCAAATTTTCAAGCAAATCGATCCATTCTGTAAAAATTTCGAGGTGAAAAACTTCGGTTCCTGGACTAGACCTAAACTTTTGATTTTAAATGTTCCAATTTAATATCTAGTACAATGATTTTTTTTGTCTGGACTATAATGTCGAGAGGGCCACCCAGCTATGTCTATAACAATGATTATTAGTCTGAGCTGATTATCGGAGAATAGGCCAGTTTTGGGAAAAGTTATTTACCAGCAATTTTATTGCTGGAATCGAATTATAACATCCTATATATTGATAATATAGGTATGCAAAGTCCTCATATAGTGTGCTACTTTTTTTATAAACAAAATGGCGACCGAAAATCTTGTTTTTTTTTTTAATTATTGCTCTATAACTCCGAAGATTTTAACTTTACAACAAAAACACCCAAATAAAAATTCTCCGCGATTAAATTCTGCATAGAGACGTGTTTTTCCCGATCTGCTCCGATTAAAATTTTCCCTCAGAAAATGCGGGTTTTCCCAACAAAATCTTTAATTTTCAAATAAAGTTTTAGATAAGTAATTATCTACCAATAGTTAAATAATTTGGTGAAGCCTTATTGGTTTAGATTATAGTTCCAGAAGCTGGTGAAAATTAAACGAAAATCTTAGCAACAATTCAATTGTTAATTCATAATTTACGGTCGCAGTAATAACCAAAATAATTATGATACACTGATCAAACTTTGAAATCTTATAAAGATGAGATGCCTATTTAACATTTTGTCGACAAAATATTATTTTTTTTATTTTTTTGCATAATTAATAAATATTTAAAAAAATAGTTATAAACAAATTAACGTTTCTCAGAAAGTTTTTATTATATTATATTTCTAAAAAATAGCTAAAATGCGCTTTTCAAATATCTTGAAAATGAATGCATTAAAACTTTCTTGCAACCATTTGCAAAAAAGTTATGAAACAGTAAAAGAAACATAAGATTACTACGGTGTTTATAATTTTTTTAATTCTTTCAAAGCGTAGAAGTGAGTCTAAAGTACAAGCTAATTATTTACAAAAAAATATCGATTATAAGGTTAACAGTTATATTTTAATTAAAGATTATGAATATATTTTTTTGTAATTTACACGCGCGAAAGTCGACTAATACAGTACTGTAGCTAAAATTTTCACTCGGAGCGACGACCGGCCGCGCGATGTACACTTTTAATAAATAATGCATGCCGCGTGTCAGACGCTTCGAGTGAACATTTTAGCTCCGACTCTGCATCAGGCCTACTTTTGCGCGAAACATTACAAAAAAAAAGTATTTTTAATCTTTGATTAAAATATAACCATTGCACTAATTTTTGACATTCTTTGTGAGTAATTAGATTATACCATAGACTCACTTTTAAGCTTTGAAACAATTAAAACAAATAATAAACAACGGAGAAATCGTATATTTACTTTGCTGTTTCATAACTTTTTTGCAAATGGTTGAAAAATTTTTTTAAAGCATTCATTTTCAAGACCTATGAAATACGCATTTTAAGTATTTTTTAGAATTAGAATATAATAAACAATTTCTGAGAAATGTTAATCTGTTTATAACAATTTTTTTAAACATTTAAAGATTATGCAAAAAAATGAAAAATTTACATTTTGTCGACAAAATATTAAATATGCATCACACCTTTATAATCTTTCTAATGTTGATCAATGTCTCATGATTATTTTGGTTGTTATTGCGACTGTAATTTTTTAATTAACAATTGAATTGTTGCTAAAATATTCATTTCATTTTCACCGGCGTCTGACTTTATAATCTATACCAAGAATGCTTTTATTTCACCAAGCTATATAATTATTGATAAATAATTACTGGCCCAAACAATTTATTTGAAAATTCGAGATTTTGTTGGGAAAACCCACATTTTTCAAGGAAAATTTTCGTCGGAGCAAATCAGAAAAACATGCCTCTATGTAAAATTAAATTGGGGTGAATTTTTATTTGAGTATTTTTGGTGTAAAAATAAAATCTTCGGAGTTATAGAGCAATAATTGAAAAAAATACGATTTTCGGCGCCATTTTGTTTATAAAAAAAGTAGCACACTATCTGCCGACTTTGTATACCTATATTAATAATATATAGGATCTCATAATTCGATTCCAGCAATAAAATTGCTGGTAAATAACCTTTCTTTGTACTTTACTAATTAGACCAGCGTATTATAAACATTTTTTTTTCAAAATTTAAAGATTATGCAAAAAAAAAGAAAAATTTATATTTTGTCAATAAAATATTAAATAAGCATCTCATCTTTTTAATCATTATAAGTTTGATCAATGTATCATGATTATTTTGGTTATTATTGCGATCGTAAATTGTTAATTAACAATTTAATTGTTACTAAAATATTCGTTTAATTTTCACCGGCTTCTAGAATTACAATCTATACCAAGAAAGCTTTGACGTCACAAAGTTATTTAATTATTGATTAATAATTACTTACCTAAAACTTTATTTTAAAATTAGAGTTTTTGTTAGGAATACCCGCATTTTCCGAGGAAAATTTTCGTCGGAGCAAATCGTGAAAAACATATGTCTATGCAGAATTTAATTGCGGTGAATTTTTATTTGGATGTTTTTGTTGTAAAGTTAAAATCTTCGGAGTTATAGAGCAATAATTGAAAAAAATATGATTTGTCGGCGCCATTTTGTTTATAAAAAAAGTAGCACACTATTTGCGGAATTTGCATACCTATATTATTAATATATAGGATCTTATAATTCGATTCCAGCAACAAAATTGCTGGTAAATAACTTTTCCATGAATTTTGCTAATTAGCCCCAAGTATATACAGCGTGTCTACTTAAGTTGGAAACATATGGGAAACTTTTTTATTATTAATTTTACGAAAAAAAGTTATTCCTTAAAAAAAGTTCTGCATGCTCTAAAACCTAAGATTCAATCATTAAATATCAAATTTTATCAATATTATACGAGGTATGTCAAAAAATATGGATTTCATTCAAGGGTAAAGTACATTTATTTCTCTGAATATCGAAAAGTCTTATTATGAAAAGTTGTTTGGAATTAAAAACTAAGATCAAATATGCATTTGTATGCTTCTAATTGAAAAAAAAATATATTTTCCAAACTTTTCTCAAATTTATGGCTATTTAACTTCGTTTTAATTTTAATTATTTATATGGGAAATAAGCCACAATCGTTTTAATTTATTCCACATAAGATAACTCGTTTATTATTACTTTTACGAAAAAAAGGTATTCTTTATAAAAATCTCTGTATGTCCTAAGCCCTAAGATACAATCATCAGATATCACATTTTATTAATTTTATACGAGGTATTTCAAAAAATATGAATTTCACTCAGGAGTATATTGAAAATCGTTATCACAAAAAGTTGTTTAGAATTAAAAACAATGTTTCAATATGGAATTACATCCTTCGATTTGAAATATTGTGAAATATAAAGGTACATACTATACTCATGAGCAAAATTCATATTTTTTGACACACCTCGTATAAAACTAAAAAATGTTGATATATCATGGTTGTATCCTAGTTTTTAGATCATGCAGAGCTTTTTATGAATCATACCTTTTTTTCGTAAAATGAATAATAAAAGAGTTAAGTATCATATTTGTAATAAATAAAAACGATGTTGGGTATTCATAAATTTGAGAAAAATTTGTAAAATATTTTTTTTCAATTAGAAGCATGTAATTGCATATTTGATCTTAGTTTTTAATTCCAAACAACTTTCCATAATAAGAATTTTCGATAATCAGAGAAATAAAGGTATTTTACCATTGAATGAAATTCATATTTTTTGACATACCTGGTATAATATTGATAAAATTTGATATCTAGTGATTGAATCTTAGGTTTTAGAGCATGCAGAACTTTTTATGAAGAATAACTTTTTTTCGTAAAATTAATAATAAAAAAGTTTCCCATATGTTTCCAACTTAAGTAGACACGCTGTATAAAAGCTCAACTTTAATAATAAATATTCAAAAATGATGTTAGTCCATAATATATTTTCGTAAAATAAATAAATAAAATCATTCCCGCATTTTCCAATTCATATTGAAGCTTTTAATATAAATATTTAAAACGATATAGGTCCATAGTATTATGTTTTTGTAAATCACGTAAATAAAATCATTCGTCAATTTATTCCAGTAAAAATTATTTCTTAATAGACGTTAAATTTAGTATACAAGACATTTTGTCTGTAAGGAGTGAGTAGTTTATAACTAGCATAATGTGAAAAATCATTAATACATTTTGAGATTATCAGTAATAATTACATAAATGATCTAAAATTACTGATTTGTATCCCGGTTAAAAATTGGAGAGTTTTATTTTTTTTTGACAGAAATTATGTCAAATTGTCAGGAGAGAAAAACAAGTCGGTAATTTTTAAGAACTCGAGTATAATTCGGTAAGTAAAACTGTCTTTTTAAATCATTTTAAGTAATATTTTATTGATATATTTGCCTGAATATTTGCTAAACCTGATTATAGCGTTCTATTTGACAAGATTATTATTACACACATGTGAGCGGCCGTGGAGTAACGGCATAATCGCTGGCCTCATACGCCAGTGTACGTGGGTTCGATCCCTGCTAAAGACAAACCATTTTCATTTCCAATAATGACACGAGCCCTCTCACCGTGCCGCAGAGAGTACGTTAAGCCGTCGGTCATCCTGGGCTAGTGTACATCGCAGTGGCGTGCGGTGACATTTTCTGAAGAGGAAGCGATTCAATAAGGGTTTAATAAATATTTTCTTACGAGGGTCGAGATCAAAATACATACCTACTTAATAGGTGTATACCTAATATATTACCTGTTACCTTATATGGACTAAAAACAAGAACTACAAAAAATTAGGCACAGTGTTTAACACAGTCTGAGACACATGCACACGCCTTGAGAATGAGATTCGGGTGATACAAATTCATTGAGGCAAGGAGGATTTACTCTTATAAACGGGCGTCACTCCATCCCGCCCCAATGCTTCATACTATCCACTTCCCCTCCGATAGCACTCTGATGCGCCATATGGGCTCTATCAGCAAAGTGCTTATTATGTGAGAGTCCTGGATACAAGGACTCACAAACGAAATCCTACCCAGATCAATGCAGGTTAGTGACTCTAGTGAATTAGTATATCTTATATCTAGTGACTTATCATCGATCTGTACTGCTTGCTCATGGTCGAGTCCCTGCTCCAGGCTTGGTTTCTTTAAACTTAACCCGCGAGTAGTCGCGCGGTGAGATAGAATCTCAATTTTTATCCTTTTTCGCGATAACTTGATGAAAAATTTTGCAATTTTGAAAAAATTTCGTAAGTACTTCGAGGAAGGGTGTAGTAATGCGTAGGAATTTTTTTTCTTCTTCTTCTTTTTGTGGAATTTATGGCTTTGGGGAGAGCCAATTAGCTTTAACCCGCGAGTAGTCGCGCCGTTAGATAGAATCTCACATTTCATCCTTTTTCGTAATACAGTAAAACCTGTCAGTAACGGCCACTAAAAATGAAATAACTATTGGCCGATATAGAAAGGTGGCCGCTATTGCCAGTTTTTGTAGTCTACATATAATTGGTTTGGGAAATTTTTAAACTGGCCGTTAGGACAGGTGGCCGATGTTGGCAGGTGGCCGCTATCACAGGTTTTACTGTACAGTAAAATTTGTCACTTAACGGCCACTCAAAATGAAAGAACTATTGGCCGATATAGAAAGGTGGACGGTATTTTCAGTTTTTGTAGTCTACATATAATTGGTTTGGGAAATTTTTAAATTGGCCGTTAGGACAGGTGGCCGATGTTGGCAGGTGGCCGTTATCACAGGTTTTTTTAATAAAATTGTTAGAAATATATATTTTCAATATAAAAAGTAGATAAAAATAGTATAAAATAAAAATTTGTTTTAAATTCGTATTTTGAGATAGAATCTCACACGCGACTATCGACGTTACAGAAGTGAGCGCGACTACTCCCGGGTTAAAAAGAAGAATTCTATTCAAAATTGTTTTTATATTCCGATTTCGAATCACCTTCCATAACACACAACTTTCAACAATATGACACTTATTTACTTATACTTGAGTCCTATTCTCTTATCAACCAATGCAATTTTTTTGTCGAAAACATCGTCGTAAAATTTTGGATTTTCTGATAATTGTTTAATAAATGCACTCTTTTTCAATGGATAATAGGGCTAACTTGGAAAGTCTGTCTTCACTTGTAAAATTTATTGTAAAACTTTTGATGCGTTTAAATACTGAAAACCTTCGTTCAACTGATGCACTTGTAGCTGGGATACTTAGTACCTACTACTTAATTCACACAACTTGCCCACTTCACACAGAGACTGATTTAAACCAGTAGTATTCAAAAAATTCAACCGATTCCTAAGTATTTCTTTATCACTAATTTCAGGTGTTTTATAAATGACATTTAATTGAGAATGCAAAGCAGGATTATCAAAAAAAATCATAATTTAATCGTACTGAATTAAATAGGTACATACCTCTGTGGGAGATTTTAATGAATTATAATTAGACATATTAAAATTACATAATTCTACATATTTTATTTCTTTAAAATTTTCAAAGTGATAATTCATTTGTTGTAAAATATTATCAAAAATTTCGATGTATAATCGTAGATAGGTCTCTCTTTCGCCGACAATATCAATCATCATTATTTTTCTTTTAGGTTCGAAGACCATATTTTCAGCTTTATCCCAAATATTTTTAAACAGCTCATTTTTTAATCATCATAAGTCATCAAATTGTCTTACACAAAATGCAATTTCACTTGACTTCGTCTGTAAAATGTCGTAGGTACTATAAAATATCAGTAAAAGAAAAAATCTCAAAAAGTCAAATAAAATATTAGTAAAAATATTAAGCAAAAAATTGAAATCGAGCCATTTGTACCTAAGTACCTACCCCTTATAGCAGCAGTAACAGACTCCGCATCTCGTTTTCGGAATCGGAAGCGGTCGAACGAGCGCTTCCAGGCGTATCAAAATTCGCGTGAAAGGAACATGACTAGCGGGTGAGGTTATTAAACCCTGACCAATTTTTGAACGGGACAAATTCATGACAAGCCGCGATGTTTCAATGCCTATTAGTTACATAATAGATTATTTAGATTAGGGAAACATTGTTGATAATTAAATACTAATTAATAATATATGTATTTTCTTATATGGAAGTATAGGAAATCGGTGCTCCCTCCGCTTCCATGGACCGCACGCCTCTGGTACATCGACACTAGTTACTTGAAACAGGGTTAAAACTGTAATTGGCGCTGGAACTATCCGAAAGGATCTCCCCGGCAAAAATACCATACGATATTATTATTATTATTCTACACAAGCTATATTTGACAAGAATGATTATTTTTGCGTAGCAGCGAAGGGCATCCGACGTGAAATTATCAAAAAAATAATATCAACATTTATTTAGCAAGAGAGTGAGAATAAATTGAAAATAATGCGAAAATTTTTCGAAAACTTGTTGCCTGGCAATATATACGAGATGCCCGCAGGGCTCGATGGCTTTCAATATGTAGGTATACTTCGTCTAATTTACTTACCGTTGCACGTCATCCGCGTCATAGCCTGTGACGTCTCATGATACCAACACGAAATATTTATGCGGTAGGTGTGTTCTTGTTTAGATTCACTTTGCCTAGTACACTGGAAGTACAGCCACTAGACATATTTTATTATATACGCGTATACACAATAATATGTTTCATTTAATTTGTATAAATGGATTATAAAGCGTTTTTATGCAGCACGTTTGCTCGGAACACGCTGTAACTGTAATCGAACGAAGGTGACATTTTAGAATAAATTGGTAACATTTATTTGACAGTTGCGGTGATGACACTTCATATTTATGAACTAACTCAAGTAACCGATGCTTGATTTTGTTCATAGCTTAACGGTGCCGGTGTCAAGTCGGACACACTTTGATGCATGGGAACACTGGAACAGGGAAGTTTAAATTATGGAAATAGCTATATATACCATAAGCTATTACCGCTTATTTTGTCATCAAAGTTGCGGTGAAAACAATCCTTATAGGCGCAGTCGATACACTGAATGCTTGCTGGTAGGTCTGAATACTGAAAACGTGTATGCGGCGTGGTAACGACATGCTTTTCACAAAACTGGTATTATAAGCTACCAGCGCGCCTTTCTGCAACAGTCTATGTAAAAAATCGTTCAATTTTATTTTAGTTTTTTGCACAAGTATCATTTGGAATAAACCACTTGGACAAAATATGAAGGTAGGTGTCAATTGTACTTCTTTTATTATTTTTAACTAGCAGATAATTCTTTAAAAGCACTGGAATAGTTACTGTAAGAATAAACATGTTTTATGAGAATGGTTTTATGTTGTAACGGTCGAATCCATCAATTATTTATGAGAATTCTAATACCAAAATTCATTATTTTTATTTATCTTGGCGTAAAAACAATTTTTATTTATTAGTTTTGAAACTTATGTCAGTTATTAAACAATATTGTGGCAACAAATTTCTATAAAAATCTTGTTGTTTGACATTAGCGATAGGAAAATATTTGTAATAATTTTATGGATTGTACCAAATAAGAGGTTATTTTTTGATATACTAAACCAATAAAATCTCGAGATCGTAGTTTACGAACAATACTAATTTTTTTACGGATACAGTAAAGCAAACTTTAGTATTTATTTGCTAGACAAGGTTCTATAAGACTTTTAATTATTTATTAGGCCTATTTGTCATTCCATTTTTACTAGTACATTATTTAGGTTTGGTTAGATTTTTCAAGTAGATTATTCCTATGTTTGTTTAGATGTCTAGAAGTCTACCGATTACAGAAGCTGAACTCCAGTATATAGTAGACCATCCAAATGATGAAGAGTATTGTCTTTCCGAATTTGATGGCGATGAGGATGGCGATGACAATTTCCCTGAGACGAGCTCAATTTCCAGAACTCCGTCACAATACATGACTACTAGTATCGACAGCCAGTCTACATGTTCCAGTACTTCAGTACAGCTCTTGAAAAGGGTGCGCCAATGTACTCTTACAAGAAAGACAAAAATAATTCTAGTGGAAACGAAGATTTTGGTGATTCGGATCAAGATCCTAACCTTGATCCCGATGACGGATTTGGTTTCAAAGATAACAAGTTGGCTAGGTTATTTCCTAAAAACATTTTTTCTGATGAAGACGACGAGGATGAACAACTGTTAACATTACCTCAAGCAACAAATACCCTAACTCCTGCCGATAAAGATGAGAATGCGGAACAAGCTCCTGTTCCTTCAAATCAATCTTTTGTGTGGTCCAAGAAAAACGACCCGAATTCTCTTTTCGAATCATTTGATTTTACTGAGTCTTCAATCGTCCATGTTGACATTAATTCGAGAAGCCAATCGACAAATAATCGAACCTCTACTCTACCCAGAAGAATTCAGTACCACTGATGCAGAAACTACTGGAAAAGAAAACTTTTGCTTGTGGCACTGTAAGGCAAACAAGAAAATATTTTCCAAAACAAACATTAAGTGTTGATAAAGAGCATTCCCAAAATCAGTCAGATTCGGTTAGTTCTGGGGAAATATCTGTTTAAAGGTGGAAATATTGAGGTGTAAAATGTGTTAGTGTTGTCAGCAATCTATATAATTTTCAACAAAAAACTCAGGTTTTGAGAACAAAAAAAAACCGGAACCATGTCCTCAGGCAATAGCGGATTATAACAAATACATGAGTGGAGTAGATCTATTCGATCAATATCATGCTAACTACTCCATCGCATGCAAATCAAGACGTTGCTTGGTGAGTTTTTCTTTTTTCATTTTATTAAGTGAAAATTTACAATCTACTCAATTACAACAGAGTATTTAGCAAATAGTAGCAAAGTCTTGAATCCTGGCATGCTTTGGGCACCATCCATGGATGGTTCTCCAATACACCTAATCAGTTAGGTCCTCTGGCCATGTCCTTTTCAGTTTTCTTCCCACAAGTGGCGGCTGGTAGAGTTGTTGAATAGTTTGACTTTCATCGGCGAAATTTCTTTCTTGGGCTTTGTTTGCCTGTAGTTTAATAACATCTTCGATGAATGGTATCCGAAGGTCACTATGGAAAGTTATATTGGAAACGTACCATGGTGCATTCGCTATCATGCGCAGCGTCTTTGATCGAAAAGTTTGCAGTATTTTAGTGTTGCTCGGTTTGCTGCAGCCCCATAACTTCATACCGGCTTTAGTATAATTTTGTATAATAGTACTTTGTTTTCTAATGATAACTGGGATCTTTAACCTAACAGCCAATATATTTGTCTGACTTTTAAATTTAGTTGAGCTTTCTTGGTTTTGGTATGGTTCTTCCATGTCAGCTTTCGGTCCAAATCGAGTCCCAGGTACTTGACATCTGATTTTAAGGGGATAGGAATATTGTTAATATGAACCTGTGGACAGACGATCCTTCTTGTTGTGAACGTAATTTGTGAAGACTTTTCACCGTTTACTTTAACCTTCCACTTTGTTAACCATGTTTGAAGTGAATTTAAATAGTTTTGCAGTTTGTTAGAAGCTCTATCGGGGTTATCGTTTGATGTAAGGATTCTTGTATCGTCGGCAAATGGGGCCATAGTATCATCATCAGCAGGTATATCAGCAGTGTAAAGGAGAAAAAGGAAGGAACCAAGGACGCTACCTTGAGGTACTCCGGATTGTATAGGATGATATTTGGAAAGTGAGGTATTTACTTTGATTTGGAAAAAATCGATCGCTCAGATATAATTTTAATATCAGGTATATTTCACTAGGCATATTCTTTTTCACTTTACACAACAGGCCTTTATGCCACACCTTATCAAATGCCTTTTCCACATCAAGGAATACTGCCGCACACATTTTCTTTCCCTCTAAAGTTTCTTTTATATAATTTACAATCCTATGGCACTGCTGTATTGTTGAGTAGTTCTGTCGAAAGCCAAATTGATGGTCAGGTATTAAGTTTATTCTTTCGAGAATTAGGACTAAGAGAAGTCTTTCGAAAATTTTTGACATTATTGGTAGAAGGCTTATAGGACGATAGGAGGAGGGTTCTGTAGGCGCTTGCCGGTTTCGCAATCATAATTATTTGTGCGTATTTCCATTGAATAGGAAAGTGACACAGTCTTATCCTGCTGTTAATATACAGTAGTTAGCAGGACTATCGCTTTTCAAGGCAAGTGCTTTAGTACATCACCATTAATTAAGTAATAACCTGGAGCCTTATGAGGGTTAATTTTATTTATCGCCTTCCAGATCTCTGTTGGTGTACGTGGTTTCAGTGGTAGTGGTAATTGACAAGAAGCGTCGAGAAATTTGTAGACTTCTTCATCTTCAGCATTGACTTCTGTATGTAGACTAAATACCTGGGCGAGGTGTTGTGCTAATGTGTTTGATTTTTCTTCATCAGTTTTTGCCCAGCTTAGATCCGATTTTCTAATTGGTGGAATAGACGCTATTGGTCTCTTGAATTTTTTGGTTGCTTGCCATAATGAATGGTCTTTAGGTGTTAGGTTGGAGATGTAATATTTAAAAGTCTCATTACGCGCCTGGATTAAAGCTGTACGCAGTTGATGTGTTAACCGATTTAATTGTGTTTTATCCCGGGGATTCCTTGACCGCTACCATTTGGCTGTAGCTCTTCTTTTTTTATCTAAAATTTCTTTAATTTGTAAAGGAATGTTATGATCATGGATGGTAATTTTTTTATCATCTGGAGTTGATTTTCATGCAGCATATTTGTATTACTTCTGTTAAATGTTGCACTGCTTTTCTTTTTCTTGGGGTTCTTTAATTCGATGTTTTAAGTTTATATTTGTGTTAATAATAGCTTGAAATTGTTCCCAGTTGGTTCTTTTATTGCCGAGTTTTGCCACAGGTTCCTTCCATATTACAGTTGTATTTAGTGTTATGATTATTGCGGTGTGATCTGAACTTAAATCAAGACTGGGTTCTATTTTGTAATGTATATTTTAGATACCTATGATAACGGCAAAGTCTAGCAGGTCAGGAATCCTGTTTTGATCGGTTATAAGCCTCGATCCCCATACGGTGTGTTTAGCGTTCCAGTCTCCAGCTGCTATAAATCGGGGTCCTAGTTCTTGAAAAAAGGTCTTGTATTCTTCAATTGATATGGAGTGTCTAAGAGGACAGTAAATTGCTGCAATGGCAAGTGGCCATGTAAATGTTTCTATTTTTAGTATGGTTCCTTGTATGCTAGGTGTGGCGTAATATTGTAGGAAATAGTGTTTAATCTCTCTCTCCTGTCGTTTCCCCATTACTGAGGATCGTGATTTCTTCCAATACTCCTAACAATGTTTCTCCATTGGTCTCTATCTTCAGCTGCTCTAAGAGATTCGCAGAATGAGTTTCCAGCTGAATGCTTTATTTGGTCAGACCATCTAGTTGGTGATCGTCCTCTTGATCTTCTCCCCGGAACGTTTCCAGAAACAATTAATCTCTCCAAACTGTCGTCACCTCTGCGAACCATGGACCAGAGAATTGCAGGATTCGTTGCAGACATATTGTGGACAGCCTTTTTTTAATATTGAGTTGGTTTATAATGGAAACGTTTGTCCTATGAGCTGTCCAAGGTATGCGCAGCATTCTTCTCCAGCACCACATCTCAAAGGCATCAATTTTTTGGCGCTCGCATGCGCGAAAAGTCCAAGTCTCTGCTCCGTATAGAAATATTGCGAATACAAGGGCATTCACCAGTCTCATCTTGATATTTTGAGGGATAGATCTGTCTTTCTAAACTTTAGTTAGGCGACTCATCGCATTTTTTGCCACACCAATACGTCTCCGAACTTCTGCTTCACAGTTACCATCGTTAGTTATACTAGACCCGAGATAGGTAAAGGTGTTTACTATTTGGTATTCCTGTAATATGTTAGTGAGTTGAGTAGTGTCAAATCTGTCGACCACCATTATTTTTGTCTTAGCTTTATCGATTTTCAGACCAACTCTATTGCTTTCGTACTCAACTCTTCGCAGAAGATCAAACATTTCTTGCTCATTTGCTGCTATAATTGTATTGTCATCGGCAAATCTTAAATTGGAGATTTTCCTACCAGCTACTGTTACTCCACTGGCTCATCCTTGTAAAACCATGCTCATGACATGTTCACCATAAATGTTAAATAAGTCAGGTGACAACACGCATCCTTGTCTAACACCTCTCACACATAGTGTTTAATAGAAGATTTAGTAATAATTGCTGTTCCTGCGTGAGCAGTTCCATCAGGATGAGTAAGGTACGTTGTGTATAAAGGGATTTTTACTACTGTTCTTTCGGTTGAGTGTGATTCTGAGATGAGAAGAACATCTAATTTATTTACTTTTAAAAATGCTGTGATTTCCTGTACATGGTTTGTTAGCCCGTTGGCGTTTCAGGTGGCTATTCTAATCGATGGAGCCATTAATTTGTTATTTTACTAATGACTGTTGTTAGCATGTTCAGGATCATGCTTTTTGGTTCAGAAGTTGATTAAATAGATTTTTGAATTCATTTAAGAAGCTTGTCATCATGTGTGTTAAATCTTCACCAATATTTGGTCTGTTGATGTTTTCTGAGGTTATTTGAGCATAATTGATTCCATTTTGCGCATATTGTTGAGTCATTTGGTGCAGTGAAAATTTTTTTTAAACATTTTTTTGTCTGACTAATGATGCATAATGAACTACTTTTACTATTCAAAAGTATAGTTTTACAAAAACAATAGTTCTGCCCGTTAAAGGGTTAAGTTTATTTAATAGCCAATGTTGTATAATATATGAGAAAATGTTTGGAGGCCAAACATGTTGGGCATTTTAACGAGTCCGAAACGTAGAATATGTCAAATGACAAGAATTATGTTGGTCTGATTTTTGCATGAGAGTTTTATGGAAGTTTATAAAATCAATTGGAAGTTCTGTCCGACAAAATTAATGGGAAGTTTTCGTAGTCCGACGATCGAAATCCTTAAGATATAGACAGAAATGCTGGTTTATCATGTTCCACAATTAAAACTTCCCCTGTTCCAGTGTTCCCGTGCATCAAAGTTTGTCCGACTAGATACCGTTAAGCTATGAACAAATTTATAGTTTGCTATTAATAAACTTATTTTGGTACGGGGGATCCAGGACTAATAGTTACAACTAAAATTTCAAGTTACATGCATTTTATGCACACTTTCGTAAAAATATGCAAAATATGACATTTTTGCATTTTTTATGCATAATATGCAAAAATATACAATTTGCATATTTGCCTAAGTCTATTGATATTATCATAGAAAATAAGATAATAAAATTCCTTTTTGCTGTTTACATATTTGCTGAAACCAACCAATTTTAGTAATTTATAAGTTTATGTGGTACGATCTTGGTAAAGCCCTCAGGATTTAAGCGAAATTCTCCAGCAGCAACTTCAATAATCGAAAGTTTGAATAGTAAAATATTCTCGAAGCGTAAAGGATACGTTAGGAAAATCGGTCGGTGGAAATTCTGCTCGGAGAAAATGTCAAGTGAAAAATTAGCTAAAATATATTGAGCAAACGGAATCCGGCACGCTAACGTAACTTCTGTTTCGCTGCTTTTCAAGGTAGGAAACATTAATCGTAGTTAAAATCCCTCCTTTGAAGTCATTGAACAACCTCAAACATATTTGGTTTAATTAATCTTTGCGTAATACACGAAGAATATCTTAAAAAATGTAGCTGATATTATTTGTATATGTTTTTTATAATTTTGGTTAGAAACAAATGAAGAAATTTTGATTTTTGCTATGAAGATAGGAAAATGCGGTTTCGCTGAAATGTTTTATTTTAGTAAAAGTTTTGTCTGAATGTATTAAATTTTTTATATCACTTTCAATTACGAAAAAAAAAATGGCGGATTTTTGGAAAAAAACGTTGACTTTTTTTAATGGAACACCCAGTATATTTTTTTGTAAATTGAAAGAAAGGTCATTCACTTATCCAGCCATATAAAGTTTTTCAAAATATGTTGATAAATCACTGAGTAATTAATTTTTAAAATTAGCGGTGCAACGTGGATATCACATACCTAAATAACATAACTAAGCAAAATGATATATTATGTTATGTGATTTCCACATTGCATCTCTCATTTTAAAAATTATTTGCGCAGTCATTTGACAACCGATTTTAAAAAAAATTATATCGCTGGATAGGGAAATGACCGTTTTTTCAAGCTACAAAAAAATATACTGAGCGTTTCAATAAAAAAGCCAACAACGTTTTTTTTTCAAAAATCTGCCATTTCTTATTTAAAAGCGATATAAAAATGGTCATTTACCTAAAAACTTGAAAAAACGGCATTTACCTATACACCGATATAAAAATTTTTAAAATCGGTTGTCAAATGACTGAGCAATTAATTTTTAAAATCAGAGATGCAATGTGGAAATCACATATCATAATATCAATTTGCTTAGTTATGTTATTTAGGTATGTGAAATCCACGTTGCACCTCTCATTTTAAAAATTAATTACTCAGTGAGTTGACAACCGATTTTGAAAAGCTTTATAAAGCGGGATAGGTGAATGTTTTTCTTTCAATTTACAAAAAAATGTGCTATGTATTCCATTAAAAGAAAGTCAACAACGTTTTTTCAAAAATTCGCGATTTTTATTTTCGTATTTGAAAGCGATATAAAAAATTCAATCCATTCAGACAAAATTTTTACTAAAATAAAACATTTCAGCGAAAACCGCATAAGTGGACACCCGGTATAAGTATAGAGAGCTTTGGGCAAAATATAAAGAAGCTATGAACACAGCGGCGGAAATGTATAAAAACCTAACAGCACCAGAAGAAACGGAGATTGGTTCAACGAAGAGTGTAGATAATTAAACAAAAAAAATGAAGCATAATACGAGAATCCAGCAGCGCAGAACGAGATCAACTCTGTAAGATTATGAAAATTTTAGAAAAAAAAAGAAAATGTTTAGAATAAAAAAGGAAGAACAATACGAACACGCTATAAACAAAATTGTAAACTATCACAATGGAAAAGTCTCTACCAACAGATAAAGAGCTGCAGAAAATAATTCAAACCCAGAATAATAGCCTGTTACGATAGCGACGGCTCTATTATTAGTAAAAAGGAACAGATACTAAACAAATGGGCGAAACATTTTGAAGAACTGCTTAGTTGCAATCATGTTCGCTGATGAACAGTTGAATGAAGTTTAATTTGATCATATTATTGTTTAAACACTAAGTTTTTAGCTTTGATAATTTAGCTAATGGCACACACTTTTTGATTAATTCGAGGCTCTTGATAACTTCTTTGTGCGTCAATATTCCAGATTCAGTCTCTCTAGAATTTCCTGGAAATGTACTATAATTCAGAGCTTCTACTTTTCTTTTTAATAAGTTGCCGGGTCTTGGGTCTTTACTTGTTTCCAACAAGAGTTTCTATAAAGTGGTTAGGTTAGTCCATTAGAGATGCATTAAATGGAATATCAGAATTATAGTGGTTTCTTTGAAGATTAAAATTGAGATATTCTATTAGCTCCACGGTTCCCTCATTGTCCGTTTTCCACAATTCTATTGGAATATCATCAATTCCCGCTGCCTTTTTGTTCCTTATGTATCTGTATATATGAAGATTGCTTCAGTTATTTCTTTATATTTGTAGGTGCCTCTCTTTATTTATCCATCAACAGTTTTCGTTTGGCTCTACGTCATTATCCTGCTGCAAACACTGTCATGTTCTTCTTCTCTCATAAGTTCTCTGAAATTACTCTTGCCATCTTCGTGTTTGCTTTTATGTTGTTTTAAGCAGCTATACTAGTTTGTCTTTAAGCAGATTGTCATAGTAATTCTTTTTTTCAAGACCTTTAGTGGTTCTATATAGCTCTGTTAGATTTTTTGCAACGACAAAAACGTAAAAAATAGTACACAACAAAATATACCGATTAGCAACAGATGTGAGAACATAAACACAAGCATTTCTTTTGTATAAAACAAACGTTTGCAAGACGTTGCAACATATATATATTTTTTACATATTAGTCGTTATACATTATTAATGCTATTTTGGGAAGATAAACGTAATTTAAATCTCACAAAACTCCAAACTAAACTCCAACTCTAAACAATTAGGTGTTTGGTGTACTATACCACCACCGATGTGGAATTTTTTCAGAAATCATTCTATCTCTGCAGTAATCAATTTAGAGCTATCGTAGCTTATAGCTGATACATCAGAGATTATTCGGCAGAGCGCCACATGCTCAAACGATGATTTTTCAGACATGGTGGCCAATTTAGTACGACTGGTGTACTGAGTTCACCACAGTCCGCAGTTAAAGGTTAAACGCTGTACCTTCTTTATTCATTTCATTTTGTCTCTTTGGGCACTGTTTCTTAGCTGTTTATTTGCAACTTCATTCCCTCGAGCTATTATAATGGTATCTTTCATTCTTTGAACTCTATCAAGTCTGGCTTTTAATCCTTTCTCTCCCTATCAGTTGCATATATTTTTACTCAACCACTCTGCTTGTTTTTCTTCGCTGTAGCCCAAGACTTCCTGTAAAATTTGTTGTACAGCCTCTATGATAATTTCCTCTTTGTTTGTTGTATTTGTCTGTGTTTTGTTAATAGTTTCTACGCTCCATTTTATTTAATTGTTCCATTATTTTTGAGCTTTACTGTCTTTCAGTCGTTCTGGATTGTATTTTTTGCGTTTGCTATATTGTTTACTGCCGCTTTTTGCCTTGATTTTTATTTTTAATTTCTGCTAATAATAGGTGATGATCGCTACCTATATAATATATGCTGATCTCTTATTTCGTACATTAAAAGGACTACTTCTTTATTTGTTGCTGACCAAAATGTAATCTATTTGATTTTGCGGTTTTTTATCAGGTAACATTCATGGTTATTCTGTGACAGATTTTGTGCGGAAAAATAGTACTTAAAATGACCAGATTGTTTTCGATCCTAAATACTATTCTCCGTTCTTGTTTCCGGTTTATATAGATTCACATACGATCCAAAATTTTTCGTTTTTAAAGAGATTGAGTCGTATATCTGAACTCGGTAACTTTTGAATGGTATAACCGATTTTCGAAATTAAACATGCGTTGGAAAGGTCGGACTTAAGTTTTCGAAATTTTTGGGAGTTTTGGGGACGAGAAAGAAAAACAGACCCTGAATGGGAAGGGCCGTAAAATCCACACCCCTGGACCAAAGTGAATGGTTCACGGATGGATGGGAGAGTCTTTTCCTAAACTTTAAGATGGGATTTGGTCCAATTTTCGATTCAGTCAGATTTACAAAACCGAAAATTTTGTTTATATATAGTGCCGCATGTAGAGCGCCACTGGTGAAAACTATCGTTCTCTGGGATGTAGCCCAGTAAATGACCGGTTTGGCGTGTAATTTTCAGGGGCAAGACGGATTTGCTTGAAAATTTGGATTTAGGTTCTACTTACCCTATATTTCAAAGTTGAAATTGCGCCATTGGTTGCTTTTACTTGGGGGGTGAAATTTACCCCTTCTTGGGGGTGAAAAAACATATGTTCAAAATAAGTCTTAAAACTGGATAAATTGACTAATTCTAAGCAACTTTTGTTCTATAAGGTTTTTTAACTGCTTAATACTTTTCGAGTTATTTGCGAGTGAAAATGTGCATTTTTCAACAAAAAAAAAACACGTTTTCTGGCAGTGTTTCGCAAATAACTAAAAAACTAAGTACTTTATCGAAAAAAATAGTCTTAGAAAAAATGTAGCCTGTAAGAAAAGGAACAAATTCGTGTATTCACTTGGACTATAAACCCAGAAGAAGCAAAGTTGTATGTCATGAAAAATACGTTCTTACTCGTAAAATTCCGAATCGAATGTTTCAAGCTGAAGTAACCAAAAAATGAAGCACTTCTCGCAGAAAACTCATAAATACTCTTTTAAAACGTCTAAAAATATATTTATTTTTATTTTTCATAAAAGTTTGTAGCATCAAAATTATGCGAGTTGCGCTCAAAATAAAGTTGGCCCGTTTTTTTTTATATATAATAAGTCGTGAAAATCTCCCCCTACTTAACATGCCAAATGAAATTAATCGTTACTGCTTTACCATTTACTTTATATATGTATTGCTAATATGATCTGTAAGTTTGACCGGTTTGAAGTGCTTATTTTTGGAAAAATTTGGTTTTATGCTAAAAAAACTTTTTTTTTATTTTGGAAAAATTACACTCTTTTCAAAATAACTTCAAAAGTATTGGTGTTACGAAAAATCTCAAACAGTAAAAAAATATATTTTTTACTCGCATAAACACTCCGTTTTTTTTTTAATTTTATGTAAGATAAAAATTGGGTAAGATATGGCTGTTCAAAATTTGCATACACTGGTGATTAGTAACTCGTTCAAGCCATTTTAACTCAAACTCTTTTAAAAAATAAGGTATTAAAAAAATATATTTACGTACTCTTATTGCCCTTAGAAAAACCTCCAAATTGGTTTTTTTCAGCACTTTATAGCTTAAAAAGTAACCTAGTTATGAATAAAAAACCAACAACATACAGGATGGGGCATTAGTGCGAGGAAGTCCAATTACTCGTTTGTAGTAAGAGATACGAAAAAACTTATTTAGATAAAGTCGGGGCACAGATAGGACCATACTCTAAATATATTTTCAAATATACAAGGCCACTCGTATTGACAGGGTGACACAAACCTATGTTTTTTTAAATGGAATACTTTGTATATTTTTGCATTTTTGGATTCTCCTTGATGTCTTTTCTCTTAAAATAAAGGATTTTGTACTATTATATGAGAGAGTTTAAAAGATATTTTTCTATGGTTTTTGTAATTTCGTTGTATGTCCATAACATATTAGGATACATTTATATTTTAAAATAACTTACATATAAAATCAGAGTTTGTAGTGAATTTTGAGAGTAAACTAAATGTAAGGCCAAATACTTACCATGCCGGGTTAGTATAATAAGGTTTTTTTTCCTGGTTTTTCCCTCGTGACTTATTATGAGATCACTAACACGAGAATTTTGATCAAATATTACAATTTTTACTACAAAAGTTAAAGTTGATTTACAGAGGAAAAGACTATCTTCAAATAAAGTTGTCGAAGCAAGGCAACTCATAAATATTGGTAGTATCATTTTAGTCATCGAATTTATAATGTATAATTCAAGCAATTGAACTCCGTAATTATGTTAATGTTTACATTACTGGATGGAGAATTGAATAACCTTTCAAATGCGCTACCACAGGAGTCCTATTCCCTATGTAAAGATAAGGGGTGGGGGAAGTTGAAGGGAGGGGGTTGACAAATGACACATGTATGTACCGTAAAAATGTGTCCCATTAGATCAAAAATCAACCTGTTTCGTCATTTCGTTAAAATCTCATAAATACTGCCAAATATCGAGGTGGACTGTTTTCTTTGGCCCACACTGTATACACAATGTAACTATTCGAATTTCTTCTCAAGGGGTCATTTTTATAACGGTAGATATTATGTGGCAAAAAATTTAATCAGTAAAGGAATCTAAGTTTAATGTGACCGTATAATTAGATAATTCCAAATTGCTTGAATTTACAATTATATAATTTTTTTAACGTAGGGGTAGTTTTCACCCCTAAAAAATTAAAATCAACTAACGGCAGTATTCACATTTTGAAATAAAAGGTAAATATAACCTAAATCCAAATTTGAATGCAAATCAGTAACGACATGGTATTCAATTACATTGTTTGTTTGAATTGTAACTATTCTAGGGGGTGAAATTTAAGAATTAAACTGTGACAAAATCTTAAACTATGTTATTTTATGTTAATTGACATTCCTTCATTTTATTAAAATATGATTTGAATCAATTACCCGCTTTAATTTACAATTATACGATTTTTTTATAATAGGGGTTGTTTCCTCCCCTAAAAAATAAAAAGCAAACGACGACACTAATTCAACTTTGAAGTGGAGGGTCAGTAGAGCCTAAATCCCAATTTTCATGCAATTCGGTGCTGCCCCTTAAAATTACACGGTATCGCCGTATTTCCCGTTCATTTACTGGGCTAATGTATTGAGTACTAATTTTTCAATAAAAGATCTTGTAAAATTTCTAAAATCCATAGAAATATTCTATAAAATTTAATTTTTTATTCGGTAGCCTCTGCTAATAACCATTAAGGTGGATGTGGCTGCATTTTCTAAATAAAAAAATTAATAGTCCTGAATAGCATAAATCAAAAGAAGTTTAATTTTATCATATTATTGTTTAAATACTAAGTTTTTAGCTTTGATAATTTAGCTAATGGCAGACACTTTTTGATTAATTCGAGGCTCTTGATAACTTTTTCGTGCGTCATTATTCCAAATTCAGTCTCTCTAGAATTTCCTGGAAATGTACTAGAATTCAGAACTTCTACTTTACTTCTTAATAAGTTGCTGGGTCTTGGGTCTTTACTTGTTTCCAATCAAGAGTTTCTATAAAGTGGTTAGGTTAGTCCATTAGAGTTTAATCAAATGGATTATCAGAATTATAGCGGTTTCTTTGAGGAGGAAAATCGTGGGATTCCGTTTACCGTTTGTTAAGTGGATATTTTAATTTAATATTTTTAAAACTATTATTTGCTGCAAAGGTAACTTTGAATATTTAATTTAACTAAAAGCATACAGGGGCCTAGTGGAAAAAAACACTTAAGAATTATTTGAGAACATACGATAATGAGAAACGAACTATTTTGCCAAGCAATAAAACGACAAGACGGTTCTTAATATTTCTTTTTGCATTTAATTCGTAAATACTCCAGTCAATTTTTGTGACCCCTAGCCATGAGATAATATTGAGAAACTGCTTACAAAAATGCATTCCCACAGTGCATCTCAAACAACAAGTTTAGTTTTGTTACTCGGGGGTTTTTGGGGTCGCTGAAAATGAATATGACGTTAAAAGTGACCTCCGGAGTACCTGGTGTCCAGGGTACCTACTGTTTACCTCGTCTTCTGAATTTTTCGGCAAATTCATTAAAACATTAGTCAAAAATCATTATCTGGTGGGTTTTGGGGTCGCTGAAAACGAATATGACGTCGGAAGTGATCTCCGGAGTAAATGGTGCCCAGGGTACCTACTTTTTACCTCGTCTTCTGGAGTTTTCGGCAAATTAATTAAGACATTGTTCAAAAATCATTACTTGGGTGTTTTTGAAGTCGCTGTAAACGAATATATCGTGACCTCCGGAGTACTTGGTGCCCAGGGTACCTACTGTTCAGTTCGTATTCAGGAGTTTTCGGCAAATTCATTAAAAATTTTGTCAAAAATCATTAGGTACTTGGGGATTTTTGCGTTCGCTGAAAAAGAAGATGACATTGACAATTATCTCCCAGATTATCTGGTGCCTAAGATACCTACTTTTTACTTCTGGAATTTAGTTATATAGTCAGTCAAACCTCTAAATTTGGAAGTTGTGTTTACCGAAAGTAAATTGCCGAATGTTACTGGTCTTCGAGGTATGTATATAATATAGGTTGCAGTTGGTTTTAATGCGAATTATTTGATTTTGGATTATAAAAATACCTTTCTTTAAAAAAAATAATATTAAATGAATGGATACATAGATGTTTATATTACGTTATCTTCTTCTTCTTCTTCTTCTTTTTCTTCTTCTTCTTCTTCTTCTTCTTCGTTTTTTAGTGGATTTATTAGACTATCTGTATTAGTATAATTTATTCCTGCACAATTTTTACCTGCAACAGAGCATTTAAGACCATGTTTCCTGCACCCACATGAATTTCCGCAGTCCGTTTTACAACTACAGAATATTAAATTCATTATACTGAGTGGACCAGGCATTTAAGTCATTTTTATGGGAATATACGAGTTATCCATTAATTCCCATCCCCACTGTGTTGGGTCCAAACTGTCTTCACCTTCTATATACATCCAACTTTGGACTTGGAAATAAATCCTATTTAAATGGTGGGTGAAGGCATCTACAGTAGGAAGTATATTGTATTAGCTACGTAATATACCTTGGTGTTAAAATGGCCATCGATTATGAAATTGATGGCTGCGTATGAAATGGCATTTCATACGCAGTGGGACCATCGATTATATACATACTTATCAATGCTACTTAAAGAATTTGAAGCGCCAAATTAAAAAAAAAGTGTTATGTTTTAAAGATATGAAATGAAACTATATGACGCAGAGGTTGCTCAGAAAATTGTTTTCGATATTAAATACGTTCCCAGCGAGCACAAAACCCCCCAAGTTTTGACAAAAACCCCCAAGTAATGATTTTTGACCAATTTTTAAATAATTTGCCGAAAACTCCAGAAGACGAGGTAAGCAGTAGGTACTCTGGGCACCGGGTACTCAGGAGATCACTTACGACGTCATATTCGTTTTCAGCGACCCCAAAAACTTCCGAGTAACAAAATTGAACTCATTTCCGCTTACAATAATTGACGACTTCTGAATTTTTTTTATTATCTGTTTGAGATGCACCTTATGAATGCATTTTTTGTATGCAGTTTTTTAATGGCTAGGGGGTCACAAAGTTTCCTGGCGCATTCACGAATCTAATGCAAAAATAATTATTAAGATCCGTCTTGTCGTTATTTTTTCGGAAGTTCAGTGCTTTATTGCCTCGCCTATACAGGGTGAGGCAGAAAAAGGGCCTATTAGAAATATCTCGAGAACTAAAGGCAACAGAGTCATGAAAATTGTCATGAAGGGGTTTTGAAGAGTGATCTATTTAATGAAAATATTTTCATCTATTTGTTACTTCCGGTTATACCGGAAGTTGCTTATAACTTCCGTTTTTTAAATGGGACACCCTGTATATTTTTACATTTTTGGATTCTACTCGAAGTCTTATTTCTTAAAATATGAGGTTTTGTATTGTTATACAGGGTAGTTTAAAATATAATTACGTTTTTTTATTAATTTCGTAGCAAATTTCACATGCTGTAGAATTGGAGTAGTTTGACATCAAACACTTTATTTATGTTCAAATGATTTTTAATATAGTCTACTATTGTCAGAAATTATTAGTATTGCTAATTGTTGAATTTTAGTATACAGGGTTGTTCGAAACTCGGAATGAGTATTTTCTGAGTTTTCTTAAATAGAACACCCTGTATTTTAGTATTGTAATGAAATGATATTTATGTTACTTTTTCATTTCTTAAGCATTCCCTATACCTAATTGCTTTAATTTGTGCTTAATTGTTAATCTCACCAACAATCTTAACTACGTAAATATTTTGATAGCTCAACCATTATTGAGAATTTTAACGATCAGTCTAGATTAATATGTATTTATTTCCGACAAATTATGTGTGACTTAATATTTTCAAGGCCAAATTAATAAAATTTCACGTATTTTTTGTTGCAATTAATGTTTGGCTTGAATCACCAAAAACTCACAAACTAAAGCAGTTACGTATGGGGAATGCTTATAAAATAAAAAAGTACCATAAAATATCATCTCATTACAATACTAAAATACAGGGTGTTTCATTTAAGAAAACTCAGAAAATATTCATTCCGTGTTTTGACCCACCATGTATACTAAAATTCAATATATAGCTATACCAATAATGTTTGACAATAGTAGACTATATTGAAAATCATCTGAACGTAAATAGAGTTTTTGATGTCAAAATACTATATTTCTACAGGGTGTTAAATTTGCTACGAAATTAATAAAAACACGTAATTATCTTTTAACTAACCTGTATAATAATATAAAACCTCATACATTAAGAAAGGAGACATCGAGGAAAATCCAAAAATGTAAAATATACAGGGTGTCCCATGTAAAAAAACGAAGTTATAAGCAACTTCCGGTATAACCGGAAGTAGAAAATACATGAAAATATTTTCGTTAAATAGATCATTTTTCAAAACCCCTTTATTCCAATTTTCATGATCCTGTTGCTTTTAGTTCTCGAGATATTTCATAGGCCCCTTTATCTGCCTCACCCTATATTATAAAATGTAAATAGTATTATCATGTATTATGTATAATACTAGCAAACATATTGTTATCATTATGATCCTGAAATGTAAAATAAATCATAGAGAAAAGAATAACACGAAGACTTTATAAAATTATTTTATTTATAGGTGCATCTAGATATACAGTTTTTATTGTGTTTGTGTGCTGAAGACTATTGACTATAGATTTTAGACTTTTGCTGAACTTTAGAATTATTGTAAATTTGGACTAACGTAATTATGTAAATTAGTATATCGTCGTCCTAATCTGTAAACTGCGTACTTCCATAATTCTCTGAAGATGAGTTATAACTAAAGACCGGATTATATGTTTCTGTTTTGACTGAAATATGTGCATATATATGTCTGAAATATAAGTAAAATATGTTGAAAATATTCCCTAAAAGTTTAAAATATGTTCCAAATATGTGAAATATGTGAACAACATTTTAAAGTAACAAGAAAATATGCATTAAAAAATGTATAAAAGTTTTATTAAATAACGGTAAGTACTGTAGGTACATATAGTTACAAAATTAACCTAAATATACCAATGTATACCTATCTAGTACCTACTACTATTACTTACGTTTCTACGTTTTATTCCTTCTTATAAAAACAATTCACAATCAAATATTTTTCACAATCAAATATTTTTCAATATTTTCAATAGTAAAATTATGTCGCCTATCCGTTAGTAGTAATTTGTATGTTGACAATCTTTGTTCAACATCAACTGATGTGATTAGTTCAAATTTTATAACATTAACAATCTCCGCATTTAAATTGGTATTAACATCAAAATCGCCACCAATAATTTGGTTTGCTTCCTGTTATAATAATTTCAGTAAAGTTTCAATAAATTTTTTATTTATTGATTGTCCAATTTTTCCAGAAACTTCTTCAGCGTTTTCCTTAAATTTCTGAGTTAAATTAAGAGACTATTGTAGTGGAAACGATTCAGTTTCAAGATTGAGGATGGTTTTATAAACAAATTCATAATTCGATTTAATAAAACAAAGCTCATTGTGCAGTGATCTGTTTTCTAAAATTGATTTGCATTTTGAAATCGCACCAATATTTGTTTCTTCAAAACATAAAATTGGTTCTTTTATAAGGAGAAAATGTTCCGCATAAAAACAGGCAGCTTTTAAATATTTTCCCCAACTTGTGATTATAGGCTCCGGTTGCAAAGGAGTATTTGGTAATTTTTCTTGATATATCTGAATCCTTAAAGGCGATTTTAAAAATATTTTCTTCACGTTGCTAATTAAATTATTAAATGTAGGAAATTAATTTCGAATTTCTTCCGCCACTCTGTGTAAACCCTGCGCCAAACTTTTAGTTGTTGGCCAGCTTTGACCATGTATGAAGCAGCATCGGAAACCATAAGCAAGATTTTGTTAGTTGGAACAATGTCGGGAAGGAAAAAGTTCACGAAAGCATCATTTATGAACCTAACCATTATTACATGGTTAAAATATGCCAAAATATGTTAAAAATATGCCAAAATATGTCAAACGGTCGAAAATATGTTCAAACCATCAAAATATGTTAAAAAACCGAAAATATTCTAAATATGTAAAATTAAATTAGTGTCAAACGCCTTTAATTATCATAATTCGTCCACATCCTGAAGCGTTTGATTGTATCTTTGATGGTTATCGATATGCAAAAAACATATAATCCGGTCTTTAGTTATAACTGCCACCTGTGTCAAAAAGTCCCTACTTATCATTTAAAAAAGGACGCACATGCATATTTTTACCAGATAAATACCAGTAAATAGCGACCTCTTCGTATACACCGTAACTCCCTGGCCGCCAAATGTATTACGAAAATTTCGTAACTCCCTAGTTTGTCATACCACATGACTGATCTATCACTGTTTAGAAAGTGATATTTTCAAGAAGAAGTTGGCGGTAAGTAATACCTATTAAATACTTATTAAACAATATTTACAAATGTTAGTGATTTGTGTATCTATAAAATCTTTCCATAGTAAATTCCGTATCTGTATCCGTAAATTTTGATAAATGGAGTTACGCAGTTTACAGATTAAGTCGACGATACTTAAGATATCATTTTTAAGTAAATTCAATAAAAGTAATCTTTAATTTAAATAACATCAGGGAAATGGTATATACCTTTCCTTTCCAGGATTAATTTTGCAACATAAAAAATTATGTCATTAACGAGAGAAAGTTTGTTTTGTCTCGTATATTTTGAACAAAATTATGGAATTGGAAAGTAGCTTTTGAGAAGTGTTTTTTTTTTTGTTTTGAATGGAAAAGAGAGAACAGTTTGATTGGTTAAATGGGGATTGGCAGATTGGATGGATTTTTTTAAAGCCAAAAGAATTTCTATGCTCTTTGACTTAACGAGAGAGAACATCGAATCTAGGAGAGAAATATAGTATCGGTAGTTTGTTTAAAGGTGAAATAAAATTGTTTTGTAAGAAATCGTGTAAATGAAAGTGATAGTAGACTAATTGAAAGCTGAGTTTGAAATATTGGCAGTATAAAAGTTTGCAGTAGTTGTAAGTACAAACAAGTTACTATTCCTGGGGAGATACATACCTAATGAGAGTGTGGCAGCCAAAGGGAGATAGAAACCTGTGTTAGGGAGATTTTGATCTACAGCGTTGTTTTTATACGTAGAACCTGGGAGTGAGTTTTTCGATAGGAAGCTAATTAAAGTGAATCGTGTTTCGTAAAGTACAGAAGTAAATTGTTGAGACGAGACAATTGACTGAACTAAACTTGTATGATTTTCTTGTGTTAAATTTTATGCATAAAAGCTGTATAATTTAGGAAACAAATTATTTCTAAGGGATTTGGTTAGTTGTATAAATAGTTTCAAAGGTATTTTACCATTACATTTTAATTGTATTTCACAGATTTCTACAGATTTCTACAATATTTGTAGGGTACAAAAGATAAATGAAACAATGTGTGTTATAGAATGTAAAAAATTCGAAGATAAAATGAAAATACTGAAAGCCAAGGGTAAACTAATGAGCTATAAACAACATAGAGTATATATAGAATGTGACCTAACATTAAAAGAGATAGAAATACAAAGAAACCTTAGGAAGATAGCAGCAGAGGAAAAGACTAATGGGAAAAGGACAAAAATTGGATATGGATTCATAATTATTGAAGGCATTAAGTGGAAATGGAACCAAAAAACAAGCCGGATAGAAAAAGTAACATACAATACAGAACCAACTTGTTCAAAAAACTAGCTGTAGAAAACACAATGATGGACCGAGAAACAAAACAGGCAAAGAACAGGGACATGACCAGATTTAAAGATAATAACACAAACGTAAGGAAAAACAAATTGAAGTACAACTTAAACATAGAAAAGAACAGAACAATTTTGAAAATGGCATCATGGAATGTAAGAGGTATAAATGGGAAAGAAATAGAACTGGGGGAAGAAATTAGAGATAAGAACATTGAAATAGTAGCTATAACAGAGACAAAGAAAAAAGGAAGAGGATCAATAATATTAGAAAACGGAATGTTACTAATATACAGTGGAGTGGAAGAAACGAAGAGAGCTCAGGCAGGAGTAGCGTGCCTGATTAAGAAGGATAGTATCAACAAAGTAAAAAATTGGATATATTACAACGAACGTATACTAAGAGTAGACATATATATGGATACAGAGGAAACCAATACAAACCTAATCATATGCTATGGACCAGATGAAGACGCAACAAAAAACGAAAAGAATGAGTTCTGGGACAAATTACAAGAAGTGATAAATGATTGTACAGAGAAAATGGTGATCACAGGAGACATGAACAGTAGAGTGGGGAAAGAAGCAGAAAAATGGAACAATGTCATCGGACCGTATGGGGAGGAAAAAATAAACAAAAATGGAAAATTACTACTTGAATTCTGTCTAGACAATAACCTGGTGATTATGAACACACACTTCCAACATAAAAGGATACACAAGATCACAAGAGAAGTCAAATCAAGAGACGAACAATCAATTATAGACTATACTATAGTGCAAAAAACAGAGAAGAACTGGATAAGAGACGTAAGGGTGAAAAGGAGTTATGAAATTGGTAGTGACCACTATCTACTAGAAACCACATTCAAAAGCAAAAGAAAAGAAATAAAAAGAAATGAGAACATAAACAGAGAACACAAAGAAATAATAAAAATTTATAAACTAAGGGAAGAAACAACGAAAATAAGATACACAGAAGGGCTAGAGAAAGAAATAGACAATGAACATATAATAACAGAAACAATAGAAGAAGAATGGGGAAAATTTAAAAATGCGATGATAAAAACAGCTAAATCAATATGTGGAACCACAAGAAATAACAACAGAGGGAAACGAACGTCTTGGTGGAACGATGAAGTGAAAAGAGAAATAAAAGAAAAGAAGAAATTATGGAAAGAATACATACAAGACAAAACACAACAAAAATATGAAAATTATAAGAGGAAAAGAACAAAAGTTAAAGAGATAGTTAGGAAAGAGAAAAAGAAAAGTTGGGAAAAATTCGGAGAAAAAATGGAAGAAAACAGCACAGAAAACGTAAAATTATTTTATAGAACACTGAAAAACCTAAGAAGCAACAAAGAAACGAAACTGAAACAAATAATGAACAAGGAAGGAATAATAATAAATGACGATAAAACAATAATGGAAAGATGGAGGGAACATTTCCAGCTGTTACTGAATGGAAATCAAATGAACACAATGGAGAAGGAAAGCCACATAAAGAGAGTATCCATAAGAAACACGGAAAATCCAGAAACTATAGAAAAAGAAGAACTAGAAGAAGCAATAAGAAAGATAAAGATTGGAAAAGCACCAGGAAGCGATGAAGTAGCACCAGAAATGATGAAATATATAGGAATAAAAGCAAAAGAAAAATTGTTATACATATATAACCTAATATGGAAGAGAAAAGTAATACCCAGAGAATGGACAAATGCAGTAATTATACCTATATACAAAAAAGGAAACACAAGAGACTGTAAGAACTATAGAGGTATATCACTACTATGTGTAGCAGCAAAAGTATACGAAACCATAATAGAAAGGAAAATCAGAAAAGAAATAGAACATAAATTAGAGGACGTACAAAGTGGATTCAGGAAAGGACACAACACACAAGACCATATATTTACCATGCAACAAGTAATAGAAAAAGCATTAAAGAAAAATAGAGAAATATACCTGAGCTTTATAGACACGGAAAAAGCCTTCGACTCAGTCAAAAGAAAAGATATATGGGAAAGCCTAAAGAAGAAGGAAGTAAGCGAAGAACTGATAGAAGCAACAAAGAGTATATACATGAAAACAACAAATACAGTAAGAATGTTAAATATACAGTCAGAACCATTTGAAACAACTCAAGGAGTTAGACAAGGGGGAAGTCTCAGCCCAGTGCTATTCATAAATGTAATAGATGAGATAGTGAAAGAATGTAAGAAAACTTTCAAGAAATACTGCATCGGTTGGAACAGAATGCAAATGATAAACGCTGAGATGTGTATATTTGCAGACGACATAGTATTAATTGCGGAAACAGCAGAAAAACTGAAATACAACTTAGAGAAATGGAACGTAGAAGCAAGCAAATACAACTTAAACGTAAACAAAGAGAAGACTCAGATAATGAAAATATCAAGGAAACAAGGGACGGAAGATCAAATAGAAATAATACTTAGGAACAGTAATCAACAACAAAGGAGACATAGAGGACGATCTTAACAACAAAATGGAAAGCACAGGAAAACTATTCCAAGCACTAAATAGAGGATTCCTTAATAACAAAGAAATATCAACAAAGACCAAGATGACAATATACAAAACAATATATAGACCTACGGTGACATATGGAGCAGAAAATTGGATATTAAACAAAAGACACCAGAGCAGAATACAGGCAGCAGAGATGAAATACCTCAGAAGAACGATAGGAGTAAAAAGAACAGATAGAATCAGAAATGAAGAAATAAGAGAAAGACTCAAAATCAAGCCGATACTCGACTCAATCAAGAAGAAAAAATTGGCATGGTTCGGACATCTAACCCGGATGGACAATGATAGACAAGTGAAAAGAGTGTGGGAAGCCAAACCAATAGGTAAGAATAGAAGAGGAAGGCCCATCAAAGAATGGAACAGTGACATTTCGCAGATACTGCAGAGTAAGGGTAAGACTTGGCAGGAAGCAACACAGATGGCATCCAATAGGAAGGAATGGAGAAAGTTCGTTAAGAGCTAGGACAATCCAGAAGATTGTAAAATATTGTAATTTATTGAATTGTAATTTAATGAATTGTATTATAAATGGCCCTACACCGAAAGGTACTAATGGGTCTACTGATTAAGTAAAAGTATTTCACAAATTTGATTTCTTTCATTTATTCCCTTCTACTTTTCTTTTTATCAAACAATATTAACGGTAAAGGTATTTCTGAACCAACATAAAAACTCTGAGGTAAGGAAACTTAAATAATTACCAAAAAACAGTACTAGAAAGGAATAAACAGGAGAAAACCATTTTGTGCAATACAATAGTTGAAATATAATGATAAAATACCTTTGAACATTTTTATAGAACTAAACAAATCCCTTAGAAATAAAGGTTTACCTAACTTAGAGATTTTATACATAAAATTGTGAAAGAAAATTATACAAGTTTAGTTCAATCAATTGTCTCGTCTCAACAATTTACCTCTGTACTGTACGAAAGACGATAAATTTTAATTGCTCCCTATCGAAAAGCTCACTCCTTGGTTCTGCATATAAAAAAAAAGCTGTCGATCAAAAACATCCTACCACACGTTTCTATCTCCTTTTGGCTGCCATACTCTCCGTAGGACTTAGTATTTTACCAGGACAAGTAATTTGTTTGTACTTACAAAAACTGCAAAATTTTTATATTGCCAATACTCCAAATTCAGCTATTAATTTCAATCTGCCATCTTTTTCATTTACGGCTTTAAATATTCGTTTCAATCTGCCAATTCCCTTCCATAATTTCCTTTTAACCAATCAAACCCTCTTCTCTTTCCTATTCAAAACAAAAAATCCACTTCTCAAGACACTACTTATAAAGTATTATATTTATTCTATTTATTTATTACGGAATGTCCCCATTTTAATAAAATTTAACCAAAATAAAGTATCCTAACCATAACACGAATACTAAACTAAGTACTAATAATTATTAAATATTGTTAAACAAATGATTATAATTTAAGTAACTTAAATTTCCTGAAAATATTATTAAAATGAAAATCTCTGACAATGAAAATGTCACTCAAATGAAGACTCCAAGACAAAGGTCACTATCTTCGATGCCTAACATACTCATTCAGGCAGTGCTTAAATTTTACAGGTTTTATATCCAACAGATCATAAGATTGACTAAAGTCATTTCCCAGTGTCTTAATCCTGTTAATTGGAGAGAATTTTCCATAGTTCGTGTGACAGTGTTTTATAGAAAATATGGGCATATCTCTAAGAATTCTAGTGCTACATCTAAAGTTGATAAGACTTAATAAATCAGAACAGTCGGTGGTATGGTCAAGTAGTTTATAGAGAAAAATTAAATCACATTTAGTTCTGTAGTCTTCTAAGGAACTTATATTTGGGACTGACCTCAGTTCCACCAAAGACATGTTCTTCAATCACAAATCCAGAGAAACTTATTTTGAATTTTTTTAAGTGTGTAAATATGGTTAAAGTAATATGGTGACCATATCACTATAGAAGCATAAGACAGGATGCTACGGGCGAAAGTAAGATATAAAATTCTATCTGTGGGTACGGAAAGATCTCGAGAGTGTCTTGTGATAAAACTTAGATTACGGTATGCTTTATTTGACAAATTGTTAATATGTTAGATAAATGACTGTCAAATAACACCCTAAAACCTCTTTCTATCAGTTACGTTCTATCATAGCCTATATTTATGCCATCAGATGTCTGCGCCACGCGTAATATATTCACCACATCGTTCCGAGCAAGACTAATATTGTTGAAGATCGGAGTAAGTGCGCTGTTATCATCACTTATTCTTTCCTGAATATTATTACTTGTTGATTCAGGGATGCCGTACACCATCAAATTATTAGCACGTTCAGCACGATTCTCAATCTCATGCAATAATATTTCCACATTAGGTGTACCACAACTACTTATAAATTATATAATTTGGAATAAAACATAGGAGACCAAAGAAACTTTTTATCGTTAATGCCATTTTTTGTATAATTAATCCTTGAAAAGACAGGTTGACAGATTTTCCTGATGTTATTTTATTAAAAGGTTTCTTTTCATTGGAATTACTTAAAACTAATATATTCATTATACTAATTTACATAAAACTCATTGACTGCGGATGACTCAAGAGTTCAGTCATGACGGTTTCTACTTACAGGCCAATGACTCAACTCTGGGATCTCAAGTGCACCGTATGACATAATTGATTTAGTATAGCTTAGGCCTTCAAGAAGTGTTGTGTATTTTATTTCGCCCTATTATTAGATATTTTTAAAAGATATGTACAATTCTGGTTTTCAAATAGTTTGTGAGGTGCATTCAATACGGAAGGTGAAATTGCAGGACCATCTAAACCTGAAAGTGCTCGGAAGGACTATAAAAAAACCTATAAATTTATGTGATTTTTCTGATCATTAAGATCTAAAGAATGTGGTGAAGCTGAAAGAAGAAAATAACCAAAGACAGTACCAAGTAGAACTAAGAAATATGTTTAAGGTTTTGGAAATAAATGAAAATGAAAGTGAAGATGTAGATCAGCGATGGAACTCCATAAAAGACCTATTACAGAAGAAGCAGAGAAATCCATTGGAAAAACGAAAAAGATAAAAAAGAAAAAATGTTTCGACAAGGAATGTGAAAGAACACTAAAAGAAACAAACAAAAGAAGAATTGATTATCTGTCGAAACCATCAGAAGAAAAGCGTATACGATTCCACAGAGAGAGAGAGCCGCATATAGAAAAACACTTGCGCAAAAAAAGAAACGTTATCTGCAACAACAAATTGAAAAGGTAGAAGGAGAACACAGACTCAATCAAAGTAAAAATTTCTACAGCGAGATAAGACAACATAAGAGAGGCTCATAAGGACAACTAACTTTGTGAGAGATAAAAATCGAGAAATTCTGGCCGCCGAAAGCAAAGTGATATAAAGATGTGCTGAATATTTTGAAGAGCTCCTTAATATCCAAAATTTCGCTGAAGAAAACGATCAAAACAGTTAAAATGGTGGAAACAACGGAGAACATGCGTATCAAACGGCCGAATTAGAAATACTTCCACTAAGCATGAAAGAAATTAGGTATGCCATAAAAAGCTTCTTAAAATCGATAAATCCCCTGGTCTGGACAATATTGATGCCGAGCTAATTGAAACAGGCGGTCATGAACTTATAAGAAAAATCCGTCAATTAGTAGAAAAACCCTGGCAACAAGAAATAATGCGCAAAGAATGGTGTTGTACTATTATTGTACCAATACAAAAGAAAGCAAAAACGGAATCATGCATGACTTAGAGAGTAATCTTACTAATCAACACTACGTATAAAATATTAGCTTTGACATTATAAAAAGAATACTACCATACGTCGAAGAAGTAGTTGGTGACTACCAGTGTGGTTTCATACATGGAAAATCGACTTTTGATCAAATATTTACATACAAATGCTTGAAAAGTATTGGGAACATAATCAGGACGTGCATCAGATCTTTATATATTTCAAACAGGCTTATGATTCAATTAATCGTGGAATATTGTGGAAGGCAATGATCTAGCTCGGCGTACCCAAGAATCTAACGGCGGTAACACAAATGTGTGTAAGTAAATCCTTTGCACAGGTTAGAATAGGGAGAAAAATATCAAATGCTTTCTGCGTAAATTCTGGACTGAGACAGGGAGGTCCGTTATCCCCATTGTTGTTTAAACTGGCCTTAGGATGTGTCGTGCGAAATATTTATCCAATTATCAAACCAGACATAACTGCTCGGGGAGCAAAAATCATACTCGCCTTTGCCGAGGACGTAGACGTAGTGGCACAATCAACATTAGAAGTTAAGACTATTTTCTCGAGCTTTGCAGAAGCTGCGTTAAACATCTGTCTAAAAATAAATAAAGACAAAACGAAATACATGGTCATCTCAAAACAAAAACGACGGTGAATAAGGCAAAACATCATTATAAACGAACATAATTTCGAAGTGGTTAAAGAATTTAAATATCTAGGAGTAACAATCACAAACGACAACAAAATATAGCGAGAAGCTGGAACGCGAAAAATGGCAGGAAACATATCTTTCTTTGTAATGCAACATCAAAAGCGAAGTAAATAAATTGCTGGTGTGAAAACGTAAAATCCTTCTGATAATATATGGCCCTTGCAGAGACAGCGCGACAAACGAATGGAGGCGCACATACAATAACGAGTTAGAGTCTCTATTTGGAAAGGAAAATCTAGTCAGATTATATAAAGGCCAATATACTCAGATGGGGAGGACACGTGATAGGCAGTAACGACAATCATCCAATAAACAATCTGTTCTGGGAAAGGCCAGATGGAACAAGATCTGTAGGACGGCCTAGAAAAAGGTGGAAAGATGCAGTCAAAGAAGTTCTAGAGAAAATGGAAGTGAAACAAGAGGAATTAGTGGCACAGGACCGACAAATATGGAAGGCAATAGTTAACGCGGCAAAGACTAACGAAGAGTTCTAACGCCAATAATGATGATAATGATTTATCTGAACAACAGTTAAAAGAATTGCTGAATTCATCTGATAGTGATATCGTATTATAGCGTAATTACTGTTAAAATAATACTCTCGGTTCGTTTATACGAATTTATTTATACAAGTTACAGACGAATGTATATTATACACTAAATCTATTAACAAAATTTATCCGTATTTATAGCCCAGTCGTTATTCTGGCACAATCGACGCTCATCTTTCGTTATTGCCCAGACATTTCTCGTTTTCCGTCCCGCTACATCGCGTCTTATCTAGAAAGATCCAGGTGAAATGTGTATGTGGAGATGGGATCTGTTATACGAGGGTTGGTCATTATTTATTTTGTTACACTGCTCCCCTCTTAAGATCTGAGCGTCCCGATCAGCAACTCTAGATGGCCCAGGATGGCGGAATCTACAGGATTCTCCAGCTCTGCATACACCCCTAGAAAAGTAGTAACAGTCTACTCGCTGCCTAAGTATTACAAGGGTGTATGTAGAAAAATTAAAAAATCAGCAGTTTTAATATTACAATGTTCTATGTATCATAAGGCACCCATAGAACTTTGTAAATCTAAAATATATGCATGCAATGCTCTTAAATTAATCGAAAATCATTGGTGTATGTTGTGAAAATATGTAAAGAGCGCAACATAGTCCTATGTTAAACATAGGACTTTGTTTTTCGCAAAATTTTAGTGACATTTCCAAATTCAGTATAACATGTTCCTATGTACGACGATTTCATAAATGAGAAAGACTTGAGACTCCAGTAAAAATTAATGTTTATATATGTGACATTTGTGCTGAAATAGACTGCATGAATAAAGAAAACACCCTTATTGGAGAAAATAAAAAGGAATATGAAAAATACTTGCACTTTTAATGAGAGAATAAAAAAAGACGGACATTGAAAATGGTAAGGAAGTACTGTGTTTTGACTTAAAAAATGTATTGACATGTCCAAAACGATACGTCAAAAATTTCTTTTATAAAAGTAAGCTAAATGTGTATAACATGACATCCCACCTTTCCATAAACCGGACTGTTTATTGCGCGATATGGTCAGGGGCAATGCATGGTCGGGCTGGGAATGATATTGCCAGTGCTGTATACAGAATCCTGAAAAGGGTTGTAGAAGACTATCCGTTATTGGAGGATTTGACTTTGTGGAGCGATAGTTGCGTTTCGCACAATCGCAATAAATTCATGAGTTTTGCCATTGTACATACAGTAAAACCTGTCAATAAAGGTCACTAAAAATGACAGAATTTTTATCTGATATAAAAAGGTGGCCGCTAGTACCAGGTTTTGTAGTCCACAAATTTTGGTTTGGGGAACTTTGAAACTGGCCGGCTAGTTCAAGTTGCCGGTTTTGACAGGTGGCCGTTAACAAAGGTTTTACTGTATCTAAAACTGTTCAGTACCTGGACATTCCTGCATACAAGAGGTCGATTCAGTTCACAGTGCAATTGAACGCAGTTTGAGAAAATCTGAATACTTTTCTCCACTTTTCTTAGTAAGAGTCCTTTTGAAAGTAAACACAAGAAAGCCGTACACCATACTTCAATTGAAAGAGCAAGATTTTCTGGATGTTTCAACCTATTTATCAAAACTGAATTATACTGCAGTTCCATTTTCAAAGCGTGAATATAAAATCATCAATTTAAGACAACGAACTGGGAGGAGACATATTGCTGAAAATGACGAAATACCCATATCAATAAACAAAAATGATATTAAATGACCTTGGCACAAAACAAGGTGGAAGCTCTGAAATCTATGTACAGGTGGCTGCCAGAAGTAGACAGATACTTTTATGATCACATGTTTTCCAGCATGTCTAAACATAAACAGTAAAACAGATTGCTGATCAGAAGATAATGTTACAAAGATGTTCCATGTTTTTGCATTTTTCGTTTTTTGTTAGAGTTGCAAAGTTCTATGTTATTTTATTTTTTCAATAAAAATATGGGAAAAATTTATTATTTTTTCTCCGTTTTTTTTAATTTGCTCTTGTAGTTGACTTTTAACTATTAGGTTTAAAGCGAAAGCAAATATACTTTGTTTTATACGAAATCTAAGGGTCAAAATATTTAAAGTTGTTTTTCTCAATTTCATCATTTTGTATCATACAACCTTGTAATTCTTAGGCAGCTTACTGTCTTTGAAGGGTATGACATATTCGGGTTCATGCAACATACAATAATTCGTACGCCAGTTTCTCTGAAGATCACTTCCAGCATGTTTCTCACAATCATCCAATCCAGATTTTCTACTGCATGGCCTATTTTTGGTAAAGCCAAATCTTTGATATCATAATTACACACGATTTTCTTCAAATTAGTTAGAGCACGCCATA
Source organism: Diabrotica virgifera virgifera (assembly GCF_917563875.1). Taxonomy (NCBI): domain Eukaryota; kingdom Metazoa; phylum Arthropoda; class Insecta; order Coleoptera; family Chrysomelidae; genus Diabrotica; species Diabrotica virgifera. Next base: position 101,815,460 of record NC_065447.1, read on the forward strand.
TGTTCTCGTAGCTTGGCGTGTCCGTATAAGACTTCCTGGTCATGATATACAGCAAAGATCGAGGACCATCTTCCAATCGCAGTACTCTTCCAATTTTAGTCTGCTGATTTCTTAACTCGTCCAGGCGGCCGAACTTTCTATTGAATACGGACGAGATTCCTTTAGTCATCTCGAGGTCTTGGGCAACACAGTGGGCTAGAGAGACGTTTTCTGGAACACCAAACAGATCTTGCTGAACTTCTGTGGTAATCTGTGTGCTGAACATTTAGCACTCTTTCTCTGTGCGTAATTTGACATAAATTCTTTAAAACTTGGCTGTGCGGAATCTCTCATTTCCTGTTGGAAGACTCTGGCTTCTTCTGTTTCATTTGAGCCAGCATATGATGCAAGACGATTTATGTGAATAACTTTTGGTTTACCGTTTGGCAACTTCTTAATTCTATATATTACGTCATTTAATTTCTTCTTAACTTCATACGGACCTTCCCGTTGTCTTTGCAGTTTAGGACACAAGCCTCGACGACGTTGTGGATTATACAGTCAGACAAGATCACCTACTTCGAAGCTTTCATTCTAGCATCGAGAATCATATTGATCTCTCATTCTGTCACTGGCTATCTGGATGTGTTGTCGGGCAAGTTCATGAATGTTGTTCATTCGTAACTTCAGGCGGTCGACGTATTCTTCGCCTGCAACATGTTCCTCGGAAGGTCTGCAGCCAAACTCTAGGTCGCAGGGCAAACGAACTTCACGACCCAACATCTGGCAGGTTGGTGTTTGACCTGTAGTTTCATTTACGGCCGAGCGGTAGGCCATTAGGAATAAATGAATGTGCTGGTCCCAATCTCGTTGATGTTCAGATACAACTTTGGACAAGTGTTTACCCATCGTTCGGTTCATCTTCTCGACCACTCCATCTGATTGAGGATGCAGGGGTGTCATTCTGGTCTTATTGACACCAATCAATTTACAAACGTTTTGGAAAAGGGCTGACTCAAAATTTCGCCCTTGGTCGGAGTGGATCTCCAAGGGAACACCAAATCGGCTGAAGAATTCTTTAACAAGTACCTCTGCAACGGTAATAGCTTCTTGATTCGGTAATGCATAGGCCTAGGTCCATTTCGTAAAATAATCCATGGCTACCAGGATGTATTTATTTCCAGCATCGGTTTCTGGAAATGAACTTGCAATGTCTATTGCTACTCTTTCCATAGGACTGCCAACATTGTACTGTCTCATGGGTGCTTTCTTTTTACCAACTGGACCATTACTTGATGTATACAGTTCGCATTTCCGGCACCATCTTCTTACATCATCTTTACAGTTCACCCAATAGAACCGTTCTCGAACCTTTTGCAGAGTTTTCGTAATACCAAAGTGTCCACCTGATGTCATGCAACTGGCGCAATACTTCTGACACGTTACTTTTTGGGTACAATCAACTGAAGCTTAGATTCTGTACCATCATCGTTCTCAAAGGTTCTGTACAGAAGATCATCTTTTAGTACCAGGCAATTCCATTGGCTCCAGTAGGCCTTGACTTCTGGACTATATGCACTAATGTTCTGCCAACTAGGTCTTTCACCTTGCCGCATCCAATCCAATACTCTTTTTATACATGGATCATCTTCTTGGGCGTCTTGTAACTGTTGGGGCTGCCATTGCTCATTAACGACGGTAGTTCGTCTCACAGGGAAAAGCTTTTCCTCTACTTTAAGCCGGTGAGAACAACTTTCACCGCATGGCGGTATCGAGGAAGCATCTGTATTTGAACGAAATCTTCCAGCCCTCTTCACGCGTCTCTTCGGTATCGTGTCACGAATCACCCTCCGTACCATTTCCACCAAACGTTCATCTTTTCTTCGCATCTACCGCAATTTCTTCTAAAACGCTGTCTGGCACCTCCGGATAGGCCAACTGCACCACACGAGCCACATCTGCTTCAAATTCTTGCAGATTCTCACTTGCTCGTTGACTTCTACTTCGCAGTTGTGCTTTGTATACTTGTTGTAGATGGGCATCTCCATAGCGTTTTTCTAGACGACTGAACAAGGTCTGGTAACATTTTTCTTAACCCTTAGGAACTGATCTTAATATATCTGCAGCATCACCTCGCAAAGCAGCAGTCAAGGAAACCGCCTTTTCTTGTTCGGTCCAATGATTGGCGGTCGCAATAGCTTCGAATTGTCTAAGGTATATGGACCAAGAGGACTTTCCATCAAATGGTGGTAATTTGAATCTCATATTATGCGAAGTTTCTTCTCTCGGTAGTTCATTCACTACAGGATCTAAAGCTACAACAATAATAACTGACGGTTGTACTTTTGTAACAGTTATCATGCTCTCTAATTATTTGATCTTCTTTTCTAGCATTTCTTTATTGTCGTCTACACTTTTCTGCATCTTATCAAATGTTCTAGAAACTTCTTCAAATTTCTCGTTGTTCTGTCTGGAAACTTCTTTAATTACTTGAGAGACACTTTCAAATTTCTCGTTGCTCTGTCTACAAACTTCTTCAAGCTTTTCGTTGTTCTGTTTACAAACTTCTTCCAGTTTCTCGTTGTTCTTTCTAGAAGTTTCATCGATATTTTGAGAAATGGTTTCGAATTTCCCATTATTTATCTTAGATGTTTCATAGATCTTTTGAGAAACACTTTCGACAATTATTTTCGATAAGACTGCTTCTTCCGCTCACTGGAAGTGGAACGTCTTTGGGTCATCTCCATTCTTCTTGAGGACCTCCTCGAGTCGTGCTTTCAGGACTCTCTTGGACCCACTGGCATCTAACTCGTACTCTTCTAATTGTTCACGGAGCTCTTTTACGGAAAGTTCTTCTAGCAACATCTTTGGTCGGCACACACGTACTTTTCATAATGTCTTTTAAAAGTCTTGCCGAATACCGAACAATTAACGCACTTTAATTCTTCCCGACGAATAAAGTTCAAAAGTCTTTCCGAATATCGAACAATTAACGCACTCCGATTTTTCCCGACGGATAAAGTTCAAAAGTTTCTTAATTTACCCCAACCTGACACCACTGTAGCGTTATTACTGTTCAAATAATACCCTCGGTTCGTTTATAAGAATTTATTTATACAAGTTACAGACAAATTTATATTATACACTAACTCTATTTACAAAATTTATCCGTATTTTTAGCCCAGTCGTTATTCTGGAAAAATCGACGCTCATCTCTCGTTATTGTCCAGACATTCGGAGAATTTCTCGTCTTCCGTCCCGCTACATCGCGTCGGATCTAGAAAGATCAACGTGGAATATGTATGTGGAGATGAAATCTGTTATACGAAGGTCGGTCATTTATTCTTTTTTACAGTATTTTTAGAAAGTGCTATGAACCCGATGATGATGAGCTAAGTTCCTATGAAGAAGATGCCGTAGGTGAAACTAATTTAGAAAATCTTAACGATTCACATGCTCAATCAAATGAAAATATACGTAACATAAATAATGTGCTGTTATGGAGTGATTCACCAAATTTAAATAATTTTAAATTTTCAACGGTGAAATGATTAGTCTACAGAACAAGAGAAGACAGATGATCGAAAAGCCGAATGTTTTTATGCAGTATAACAAATAGATGCCAGGGATTGATCGCAAAGATCAGATGTTGTCATATTATGGCAGTGAACGGAAAACGATTAGATGGTACAAAAAACTTGGCATTCATTTAATGTCAGCGATGTTACTAAACAGTTTCCATTTATTTAACAAATACTCTATTAACAAAAATCTCTTCTATTACGATTATTGGAATGAAATTATAAAGATTTTACTATCAGAAGTTAACGAAAAACCTGCCGATGTAGAAAAAAATAATCTTCAAAAAATACCATTCTGATTCCAAGGGAAGACAAATTAGGAAAAGGTGTAGAGTATGCTATGAAAATAATATACGTAAAACACTCCATTTTTTTTGCTTTGTGTCCCGATAAGCCTGGGCTTTACCTCTGAGACTGCTTCAGACTATTTCATACTATCAATTATAACATTTTTCATAGTTTTTTAAATTTGTTGTTGTTTAATATGCAATGTCCGCTTATATGATTGATGTATGTTGTTTTTATTTCTAAATTAAGATTATAATATTAGTTTAGTTACATGACTCAACTGTTGAGTCATCGGCTTATATGTGTGGATACATTCTCAAGGGATTATAACTCAACGGCTGAGTCAAGGTTTAAAATATTGTTTGACATATATATACTTCAATATGTATATAATTATGATAATTGGTTTTTATATCCAGATTAGTAATAAACTGGTAACGGTTTTTCCGATACTCTCATCATCCTTATCGGCATTGAACGTGTTAAGACAGTCCAAATTCATAGTAACTTCAAAGTTCAACAAGAGTCTATATCACTTACACAAACACAATAAAAACCGTATACTATCTAGATGTAACTATAAATACACAAGAACAAAAATCCGCTAAACGCCGTAAAAGTGAGTGGCGCATACAATATTCCAGCTACAAAAAAGACCTGATATGAATATTACGTGGCCAAAAATGTATTTAATTTTGATGGAAAATAAAATTCTAGTTTTATTTGGAAAGATTTTTTAATAAAATTTGCTATATTTGAAATATAACGCGCAACAAAATAGTAACTTTGATACAGTTTAAATTTTGAGGCTCTATTGTGGCGCGTTTTACTTCAAATTCAACAAATCCTGTGGAAAAATTTTTCAAAATAAAACTAAAATTTTATTTTCCGTCAAAATGAAAATACATTTTCGCGCCACGTAATATTCATATCAGGTCTTTTGTAGCTCAAAATTTTGTATGTGCCACTCATTTTTACAGCGTTTAGCGGGTTTTTATTCTTGTTTCAGGAGTTTTTCTAAGTTTTTTATAACTTAAAAGTGTGAAGTTAAATGTAGTGTTTCTCGATTATATGTTAAGCCTTATAAATGGTCGCCTTTTCCGCAAATTGTGGTAGTTTGTCACGTAAGAAACCTTCCATTTTCAAATGCAGTACGATTTTTTTCAGATATCCCAATTCTGAGATTAACTGTCTGCCATAATTTTTCGAGGCCTCGACTTTTGCGCCCTCTACAATATTAGTTCACGTGCATAAATGAAAAAATATATATTTTTTATTCTCTCTAAGAGATATATATTAATATGTAAAAAGTTTTATGTTCATTTTTAATAAAGGTTTTAAGAAAAAATTCTTGAAAAAAATTATTATTTTTGGTTTTACAAGGTGTGTACTAGTACCGTAAATAGATTATACTTTTGGAATTCGATAACTTCTCAACGGCTTAACGGATTTTTAGTTTGAAACGTATTGACAAGTAGTATCTGATGCATCAAATGTCAAGTATGATAACTGGTTATTACAGGAATTATTGAGCTTGAAAAACCGTTTTTCCCATCAAAAATAGATTTGTTCATAAAATATGTATTTTGAAGCCTATAACTTAAAAATTTGAATTTTCCCAGATGCGGGGTATAGGTTGAAATTTTAAATAATTGTCGAAAAACCAAAATTTTCAAAATTTAATTTTTCAGTTTCTTGCCTATACTGAGCCGCGTGTAGGTATGAACTTGACCGCTTAGGCAACATTTGAAGGCTCAACTCCACGCTATTGATTTGGTGTATTTGCGGGTTTTGTGTCTCCTTTTGAACCTAAGACATATACGCCCAAAAATATGCCATTTTGTATCTACTTAACCCTACAGCTTTCTTATGGGTGGTCAAAATTCACAATGTCAAACTACACCGGTTCTGAATCGGACCCAATCCCCTCTTAAAAAAACAGAAAAAAAATCAGATCGGTGTAACTCTTTCACACATATACATACAGATCCACAAACATTATCTATTTTTTAAATAAAAATTGAGTCATAGTTCTGAGCTCAGTAACTTTTGAAAGGTAAAACCGATTTTCAAAATTAGACGTGCGTTGGAGAGGTAATGATCAGTACTATCTGAAGCCGCAAAGGTTGGACTTACATTTTTGAAATTTTTGGGAGTTTTGGAAATCAGAACGAAAAATAGACCCTAAATGGGAAGGGCCGTAAAATCCACACCCTTGGACCAAAATGGGCAGTTGATATATGAATGGGCGAGTCTTCTCCTAAACTTTAAGATGGGATTCGAAAATTTCGTGTATATATTTAGTGTCGCATGTAGGGGTAATATTGTGCGCCTCTGGCGAGAACTGCCGTTCTCTGGTAATATCATATATCTCTAACGTATGTACTAATCCAGGGTTATTAGTATAATACGATAAAAAAAGTATAATGCAATATACTTAATAGATTAAATACCCCACAACAGTTTAAATAAATAAACGCGTAAAAGATTAATTTGGGAGTCAACTTAGAATCTCAAAGCAGTTGTAAATATTTTCAAGCATTTCCTTCCCTCTATATTAAAGCTCACAAGAGATTCTCCTGAAGACGAAATGTTTTACGCTCTCGGGCATCATTTTCCGAATATACTGAGGTAAACTACTACTAAAAATAAAATCCTTGCAATCTTGTATATATGTAAAAGTAATAAAATACATTGTATTATATTAAAAAGCAGACAATGTCATTTTAACAACATTTAAGTACATCAAGGTTCGCTTTTTTAAAAAATAATTACGGTTTATTTTTTAGTATTGAGCACAGTATTTGTCGAATCGTTATAGTGAGCAGACGATCCTTTGCTGCTTAAAACTACATTAAGCCCTAAGTTTTTGCGGTGATAAAAGATCAGTTAATTTAAATTTTGTGTAAACCTATCGGTAAAATATTTGGAGGATTTTTACCTCCTTTAATGGGGAAGGAAAATAAAAATAAGACGCAAATGTGCGATTTAAGTGACGCGACAAATTTTACAAACCAGGACATGGAAATAGGTGCGAGTTCCAGTGATAACACTAACAAAACAAGGGAAGTAAAACTTTATAATATCTCTTCTAACAATTATGATTTTCATAGCTGGTGCGTATATATTGAGAAAACAAATGATCACAACATAGGTCGTTTGTATCCAATGGTAGTGGGAGCTATCTTGTATCAAAACTAAAAATTAAAAACATACAAGAAATTAAAAGTATAGGAAAAAATAGAGGTAAAGTAATTTAAAAATCTATTTTGTGTAAAAATAATTTAGTAACACATACCAAGTTAAAGGATGTTAATTTAAAGGCATATATTCCTGATCTTCTCTTGAAAATCAAGGAAATTATTCGTGATGTAGATACGAGATATGATTCTGATTATTTAAAAAAATATATAAGGCCATGAGAGCCAGAGCGGCCCAACTGATTTTAACATTACTTTACATAATCAAAGAAAATGATCAGAAGCTAACAATCTCCGACTGTTTTAGTAGTTTTATGTTGACCAAGAATTATAATTGGTCAACATACAATTACTAAAACAATCTGATATTGATAGCTTCTGATCATAAACTTTGAATATGAAAAGTAATGTTAAAATCAGTTAGGCCACTCTTGCTCTCATGGAGTGCATAGAAAAATTGAAAAAGACGGGAAAACAGAATACGTTCCTAGACGAAATATATACTAGATACTTTTGAAGAAAATGTCTTACCAACTCATGTCAAAGTTAATTTTGTGTATTTACAGGTTGAAATATTTGTAGACAGGGTAATACAATGATACAAACGTCTAAAATTTGGTCACATTTCTAAACAATGCAAGGGCACACAAGAATTTTGTATACGATGTGCAGAAATTAAAAATCATAGTCACATATGCGACACTAAAAAACCATTTGTATACATTGTAAAAGAGAAGATCATATTTCGATCTCCAAAAGTTCTCCCATTTATGAGGAACAAGAAAAATTAAAAACATTATGTTAGATCGAAAAATCTCCTTTCTCGAAGCAAAAAAGTTTAATGAATTATCTTTTTCTGGATTTATTAGTAACAGTAAATTTTCGATATTGTCAAATCTTGATAAAGAAAATTTCCCAAAACTACCTTACTTATATGAAAAAACCAACAAACTTTACTCATCCTGGACCTAGTAGGATTAACACTCAATATAATGCACATAAAAAGAGGAAAGGATTTACTCCTATTCCACAATCCCCTACAGATTCTACCAACTTTCCTTTTGGATTTGGTCCGTTACAGCCTCTACTCCCTATTCCAAATAAACCTAATGTTTCAATAGATAGTAATAAAAACAAGATAGTAATTTCATTACTCAATTTTTTCTGAATTTATACCAAATATCAAATGAGTTAAGGATACAAAAACACTAGATAATAATTTGCTAGCTAATGGTTTATATACTGTTCACGAGGATATCTTTAAAAGTACCTAAATTTATGGCTTTAAATACTAAACTTAAAATTATTCAATGGAAAGCTAGCTCAGCTGTTGCAAATAACAACAGCCCACTCAATTTTCTTACTAAATAAGATGTTGATATTGCTCATTTAAATGAAATTTGATATTTGAAAGTGAAATAATTTATAATATTTTACGTGAAGTTCGAGCAGACGGTTATGCCGGTATCGCGGTTTTGGTAAAAACTAGTATCCGTTTTGAAATTTTAAACTTAAAACTGCAATAAGGAGCTCCTTGCCTGTGGTATTAAAACTAACTACGATATTACTCACTTGAGGTTTCTATCTGTATTGTTTTGATTCTACTTATTGATATCTACTTTGATTGGACTAGCTCAATTTAATAAATTTATCTCAGAGTTTTACATCATCCAATCGCAGAAATGCAAAACCAATACTCAGAAAAAATTCATGGAAAAATAAAAATAAAAAAATAAAATATAACCGTATATTAAAGAAAAATTAATTATACCAAAGAATTAAAACACAAATTTTTAATAATAGAATAAACTGTGAAAACAGACAATCTATGAATCTAGAAATGCTTGTGCAAAATAATGAAAACAATTCTGAAGAATACCGCAATTTTTTTTGAAATCAAAATTACCCAGTATGAATACAAATTAAGTTATAACTAGTAAACAAAAGTCAATTTAAAAATCACGAAAAAGTTTCTGTGAAAGTTTATGTCAATTTAAAAATCACGAAAAAGATTATGTCCTATTTCACTTGAGTCTTTACATAGAGGTCTATGCAACCAAAGAAAACCAAAAGTGTGGCAAACAGAGACTATTGACGGAGAGAATAATGTATTTTGGATACCTTAGTACAGCTGTTTTCACTTGACATTGAATTTTCTTTTGACTTTTAAAAATAACATTTTTACTTTGTACTTTTTATATACGGGTGCCTATAAGGCTTTTTAATTTACGAAGATCGACACTTGTTACTTATTCTTCAACAGTACCTTCTATTTCAGCTCTCTAAAACACACTGCCTCTCGTTCTTTTTTTGTCAAAAAGAAAATCCATTTTTTGACATCCTTCAATCTATCTCGTCCCTTCATTTCCATTGGTCCAAACAAATATCCTTACTACGTCATATCAACGCCTCCAAACGCTTTTGCCGCTAATTGTTCTTAGAAACACTGTCTATTGAATGTAACCGCACTGTTAACATGATAAACGGATTTGTCCAAAATTCATAGAATTATTTTAACATTATGAATAAGAAAAACATATCTTACAATACAATACTGGGTAATTGAAATCGGTACATATCTATTTTACAGGGCGAATGAAAAAATTAAATATTAGAAAATAACTATTTTAACGTAATAAAAATTAGCATACAATTAGATAATTAGATTTTCTTCTTTTTCCTCTCTGCTTTCCTTTATCTATGACAACTTCCCCGACCTTGGGTATGAAAAAAATTTTAGATAGAGAAAAAAAGTTTTTATACCCAAACTACTCAATCCTTTTGCTTTTATCCTCTCTCCTATTTCTATACTTAGTATCTAAATTATTTACAGGTTTCTACAAATTTTTATTCAAAATACCGGTATATATCGTTTATATTAAATATACCCCTAATATTGCCATTCTCTATGTACCCTATCCTATAGCTATTTACCCCGTTTGCTGTTTGCACGACGTATGGACCTTCAAATACTGGCATCAATTTCGCACAAACACCGTTATTCAAATTGGACACTCTCAGTGCTCTCACCATTACTTTATCACCTTGTTGAAATGTAACAGATCTTCTTCGCCGTTGTCTTTGCTTTCTTTGGATGTATTTTTCTCCACTTCTTCTTAATCTTGTAGTTACTTTGTTTATTACATCTTCATATTTTCTTTCTGTTGGTTCTTCCCATGGTCTATGTGGCATTCTTCCTTTCATCACATACATCGGAGATTCTTTGGTTATTGTGTTTGGAATAGAGTTTATGTATTCTTCTACTTCTTCCATCTTTCTATCCCATCCTGTATGTTGTCTATTAGATGCAATTCGTAAAAACTTTGTTACTTCCTGTATATATATTTTCCGATGGATTGTTCTGAGGATGTCTGATGCTTGTAAATACAGTGTCTATTCCTCTTTGTTGTAGCTCACCTGCAAATCTATCGTTTCTAAAATACGTAACATTATCTAGCAGTATTTTCCTGGGTGGCCCAACTTTTTCTAAAAAATTGTTTATTTTTCGTAATATTTCATTTCCTTTTGTTGTTCGACAAGGGTATAATTTTACAAATTTCGAAAAAATATCCACCATCACCAAAATGTGCTTATTTCTACGGGGAGTTCTTATCAGTTCGCTCAACATATCGATGGCTACTAGATCTAATTTTTGGCCAGATGTTATATCCTTAGGTATGTTTTCATTTTAAAAGTTCCTCGATTTATATTTTTGGCAAACCTCGCATCTTTTCACAATGTCTTGTGCCAACTTATGATCTCCTTTGTAAATATAATTTTCTCGGAATACCAGAAAGCTTTTCCTACTTCCAATGTGTCCATTGTTTCGGTGTATATCAATCAATATTTTGTTAGCCAGTTCGTTAGTAATCATGTACAGTTCTCTTTCCTCCGTTCTTTTTATATAAATTCCATTTCCTTGTATTGCTCTGTTTTTTTCCTGTTCTTACAAATTCTCTTGGTCTCTCATGACCTCCTCTAATGAATAGATTCCGTCGTCGTCTCTTAGAATGTTCATTCCAACCTGAAATTCCATTTTTTCTTCTTTATTAAAGTATTCATCTCTGGTGAGAGCATCGGCGATGATATTATCTTTTCCTTTGATATATTTGAGTTCAAAATCATATTCTTGTAGTAATAAAATACCGCGGTGTATTCTGTTGTTTACTACTCTATTGTTCATGATATTAACGAGAGCAGCGTGATCTGTTTCTATGGTGAACTTTGATCCCAATAGATAAAAACGTAGTTTATTCACGCAGAAAAGAATACTGGCAAATTCTAGCTCGGTCGCACTATATCGTCTTTCGTATGTTTTTGTTACTCTGGACACAAAGCATATTGGAACTTCTATTTCTTCTTGTATTTGGGATAACACCCCTGCAAACTTATTCATCGAAGCGTCTGTTCGTAAAATAAACGGTGCTGTGTATATCGGATGGTATATCTTACTTCCACTTACAAATTCTGTCTTAAGATTTTGAAATGCTTCTTCCTGCTCTTTGCCCCATTTCCATCTTTCATTTTTCTTCAAAAGACCTATCAATGACAATTCCTTTTGGCTGATGTCTGGGATGAGCTTCTTAAAATAATTTATCATTTCTAAAAATCCTATCAGTGTTTTTAAATTTGTTGGACGTGTGTATTCTTTTAAGATCTTGACTCTCTCTTCGTCTAGGCTTATGCCTTGCCTGTCTAGTTTGAAACCTAAGTAAATCACCTCTTTTTGAAAGAATTTGCATTTTTCTATGTTTAATTTTAAACCTGATTCATCTAGTTCTTTGAGAACTATCTTTGTGTGATTCATATGGCTAGACATATCATGGGAATAGATCAACAAATCATCGATATAATGTAAAACAAAATCACCGTGTTTATTTAAAATCGTGTGCAATGCCCTTACCAAAGCCGCGCATGCACTTTGTAAACCAAATGGCACTACCCTAAACCTATATACCACTCCGTCGATAGAAAAAGCAGTGTAATTCCTACATTCATTTGCTAAAGGAATTAACCAGAAACTGTGTTTTAAGTCCAATTTGGTAAAAAAATAGATCCTCTGATTCTACCAAAAATTGAGTCTATATTCAACGGGGCCTCGTATTGGGGCACTGTACATGAATTCAAATTACGTGCATCTAAACAAATCCTTACGTCCCCATTACTTTTTTTAACAATGACTACTGGATTTATGTATTGTGAATCACATCTTTCAATTATTTTATCCCTCAACATGTTATCTATTTCTTGACCTACATCTTTTCTATATTTAAATGTAATAGGATATGTCTTCGAGCGGAAATTAGATAAGTTTTTCATTTTAATCGTGTGTTCGTATTTTGTCGCTGCTCTATTTTCTGTATTGATTAATCCCGTATGTCTTGCCAGTAATATTTTTAAGTCATACGTCATTTCTTCTCCACAAACTATTGATGTCTCTTCTTCACTTTCGCAATTCCTTGTCGTTGTACACATATTGAACTCAAATTCTCTCTCTTCCTTCTCCGATTCTTCTTCTTCAAAAACTACAGCTTCTTCCTCATCCAATATTTCAACTTCCTTTTCCGTCATGTTTGTACCCACCTTTTGCGGCGCAGTACTGACATCTAAATTTCCTTCTTCCTCTTCTTTCTCTTCTTGCCCTAAAGTTGTGTCCACCTGTATCGGCGTCACCCTTCTTTTTTTCCTATTTCTTCTCCTCCTCTTCTTCCCCTCTTTTCTTTCATCGGTGTCCATCGTTTGCGATGCCACACTTCTCATTTTCTTATATTCAAAATGTGTTGTCAAAATATCTACTTCATTTCCTGTGTCATCTTCTTGCACCTCTTTATTTTCATCTTTCTTGTCAGTTATTGATGTGCGTACCTTATTCAGCGCTGTACTGACTTCCTGCTCATCTTCTTTTTCCTTTAAACTTTCTTCCATTATGTCCTCTCTCCAAATTTTTTATATTTGTTTGCAAAATTAATTTTCGTTCAATACTTATCCAATTCATCCACTCCAATGACAATATCATACTTCATGTCATCAATTATAAAACAATTAATCAAATATTCTTTATTTTTAAATCTCAATGTCAAACCAATAGCCTCATTCGTAGTCGAAATCTTTTTTGAATTAGCACTCACTAACCTTATTCGAGAAATATTATACCTTTGAGAATCTAGTCCTAAATCCTTTATCAATTGTTTATTAACTAATGATACCTCTGAACCATTGTCCAAAAGTATATCAACTTTTTTATTTTTAATATAACCCTGTACCATAACCAAATTATTACGCACGTATTCAAACTTTTTTCCCGCTACAGTGATAAATTCCCTAGGGTGAGTATATATTCCTGAATAAAATTTTATCCCTGTTTTTAGTGAGTGCCCTCCTGAAAAGACGACACTGCTCTATTGATTTCTACTTCCACATTGTCCGTTTCTTGGTGTCCTTGTTCATTTTCTCCTTCTCTGATGAAACTTAGGCTGTTTATTTCTCTATTCTGTTCTCTTCCTTGTCCATTGTTGTTGTTATTGGTTTCCTCTATTAAAATTTTCCCGACCTGCATTTGGCTGGTATGGTTGATTGTTATAATTTCTCCCACTGTTTTGAAATCTATTTTGATGATGTCCATTTCTATTCTGTTCATATCTATTTTGATTAAAATTGTTTGTATATCTTTGTCCCTCATTATCCCTATATCCATTGTATCGGTAAGGATTTTCATTACGAGACTGTCTGTAGTTGTTTGTGCGGTTTGTTTGGTTGTTCCCATTGTTTTCCGTTTGTCTACCGGTCCTTCTTTCTTTTCTTCGAGCCTCTCTTACAACTAAGAACTGTATTGTCAAAATGTCTTGCTATAAATTCAACTAGTTGTTCTTCCGAATAATTATAATTTAAATATTGCCCACTGGCGTATACTTGCAATTGATATTTCTCTTCGGATATTCCTAGTTTCTCATCATATTTTCCATTTTGTAGTTCACTTTTCACGACCATCTGTTTCTCTTTTCCCCAATAATATCTCAAATATTTTCTTTCAAATTCTTCCCAATATTGCAACTCATTTTGCTTACTCTCGAACCATAATGCTGCTCCATCCTTAAAATGAGTCCTTATCATATCCTTAGCCTCTTCAAACTCTTCATATCCTTGTTCTTTATTTTTAAGCATCCTAATAAACGGAACTGAGTGCTGTTTCGTTATATCCCCGCCAAATTGGACCTTATTTTCTGCTCCATTGTGTATAATTACTTGTCTTCTTTCTCCAGTATTATGTTGTATTTTTACTTCCAATAGTTTCTTATCCAATTTTTTAAAACTATCCTCTATTTCCTCGTCTCTGTCTTCTACATGTTTCTCCAAATTCTGTAGTTTCTTGGTACGTTTTTCTAAATTTTGGCTAATTTCCTTTGTTTTCTGCTCTACTTCATGTTTCATCTGTTTTAAATACATTTGTACCTCCTCTTTATGCTGTTCTAGTCTCTGCTCCATTTGTTTAAAACCTAGATCTTGTCGTTTACTGTTTTCATCTATACTTTTTTTATTTTTTCTGCTTATCTTCTACTGTTTTCTTCCTGTCTTACTGTTTTCTTCCTGTATCTGTAGCATTTGTAATATCCTATCCATTGTTGACATTTCTGTGGTACTCTCCTTGATTGTTGTTTCTGTAATACCAATTTCTTCGTCTACATTTTCTATTCCTTCCTCGCTATAACGTTCTTCTGTTTCCTTTTGTTTTTTTTTTTGAGTCTTGTCTCCATTTTCTTTCCTTTTTCTGGACTTAACAATGTGAACGTACAAACCAACCGCCTATTCCACAAGAATGTTGATCAAATAAAAATATCTGGTTATGTAAAAAAATTGTTCCAAGATTATTCAAAGCGAAAAAGTTTGAATAATAAAAATCAAAAATACTTTGTCGAAATTTGGCAGAGAGAAAAAAATTACAAAAATCCTGTAAGAATTTATATATTTTCCAGTACACTTTGTCTGGGTATTGGTGTTTCTGCTTTTGCCTCACACGCTTGGGCGACAATATTGTTTTGATTCTACTTATTGATATCTACTTTGATTGGACTAGCTCAATTTAACAAATTTATCTCAGGGTTTTACATCATCCAATCGCAGAAATGCAAATCCAATACTCAGAAAAAACTCATTACCCTGCATTATTGGATGTGATATGGAAGCCCATAATGCGCTCTGGGGATCATCAAAAAAATGATAATATTGGCGATCAAATTGTAGAGACCCTACACGATCTTGAGTTCATTGTGATGAATAACGGTCAGCACACTTGTCAAGGAAAACCAGGATAATCAGATTCTATCATTGATATGACTGTTTGTTATCTCTCGCAGCAACGTCTGCTCGTAATCTGTTTGGCATCAAATAAAGATGTGTTGTCCTTGCCTGGGGAATAGCCCGATATTCATCTAACAAGTACATAACTGTACCAAATTTTCTAGAGCCCTAGGATAATGGCGAATGGCTATTTTTAATTGATCCCATAAATGCTCAATAGAATTGAGATCTGGGCTGCATATGGGCCATTCTAATCTTATCAATCCCATCTCAAAAATATTTATGTTTATGAGTCAATCAGTGTTTTTGTTTAGAAAAAATAGTACAGGTCTTACAATTAAAGAGATATTTGGATAATACAAAAAACAAAATTTTAGGGATATTTCAAGTATAATACAAAAGGAATGCGTAACAAAATCAGCCGTCCAATTTTTGCCACAGAATTTTTTAAAGTAAGGAGAAAATGCAATACTTCTATTCACTCCCGTATAATGCCATATATCCAAAACCATTTTCTTATCGAATAATAACAAACGACACCAAAACATATACCTACAAACTAATGCAAGAATCTTGAAAATCGGAGTACCTACAAATAATACAGTTATAAATTGTCAAACCTAATCAAAATTTTGGGTGGCGGAATTTTGTACTGGTGTGTGTATATTTAATAAACAAAACTAATTATAAAACTCTAAACTAACTAAATTGAACTTACAAATAACAAAATTTTAAATAAGAACATTAAATCAAGTACCGTCCGTACAATATAGATACCCCGGCACGTCATCCGCGTCATAGCACGTGACGTCACATGATACCAACACAATATGAATGGGTCCGCCGAATAACGTTGTAAACGCCACATTGTTCGTTTTTGAGAAGTCGAAGAAAAAGTTTTAAAATTGTGATAATGGTGAGTTTATACATTTTAAGGGTGAGTAAGTTTATAATTTTTATTTACAAACTGTATTACTAACTCTTAAAATGCTTAAGTTAAATGTAAAAAAGAATAGGAGTCTGATTTTTGCATGAGAGTTTAATCTCTGTTCGGAGAGTTTAAGTCTGTTCTGTCGGACAAAATAAATATGCCGTTTTCATGTTGTGACCGTTCCAAATTTTTAACCTGTTCCACAATTAAAACTGCCCCTGTTCCAGTGTTCCCATATATCAAAGTTTATCCGAATAGACAGCCTTAAGCTATCAACAAATTTTCAGCTTGCTATTAATCAACTTTTTTTTCATACGCGGGATCCAGACCTACTACTTTCAAATACTACTTTGTATAGCACAAAGTGTCACACTGACAAATGCAGCCTTCTAAGCATAATGTGTCATATTTACGTCTATTCTTATAAGCACCGAAGTTTTAGACTCTTCATATTTTTCAATGTCGTTTACAGGGTTAAGATTTGAGTATGGAAAAAATGTATACAATGTTTTTTGTAGGAAATTTTCCGTACTTTCTGATGCGCCTAATTAGAAAACCCTAAGAGATTGCTTTCACATGTTCTTTGACATTTTGTATTGTCATTTTGAGAATATCTAGAACAAACTCCACCCAAAAAAATAATTGTTTTGCAATATATACATGCATTGATACTTACCTCACTGTTTTTGGAGTGTGCATGTATATATATGCACATGCAAATATGTGAATATAAATAATAATATACAACTAAAATAGCTTTATCAATATGTGACTAAGTCATTCTGAAAAAAGGTTTTTTATTTATTTCCTTCGATTTGCCCAAACTTTTTGTCCAACATATAACTTTTTGCGTTACAAAATATAATTTGTAAATAAACAAATCAAAATTAGCTTGCTATTTATCACCAACATTTTTGTCTATATCTTAAATATTTAGAATGTCCGAGTAGCAAAATTTCCCATTCATTTTGTCCGGCAGAGCTTCCAATTGCTTTTTTAACCTTTCATTAAACTCTCAGGCAAAAATCAGACTGCTATTCATCACCAACATAGTTCCTGTGATGTGACATGTTCTACATGTCGGACTCGTTAAAATGCCCAACCTTTTTGTCGGACAAACATTTTTTCATATATTATATAACGTTGGCTATTGAATAAACTTAAAAACAACTTGATATTTTTCACCATCATAAACTTGTCAGAACGACACGTTTATCATGCTCCACCGTTAAAACTTTCCCTGTTTCAGTGTTCCCGTGCATCAATGTTTGTCCGACTAGACACCGTTAAGCTATTAACAAATTTTCAGCTTGCTATTAATCAACTTTTTTTTCTTACGTGGGATTCAGGTCTAATAACATTGACCCAAATTTATTTAAAAATACCCCTAACGGTTAAGCAACCATACCGACTCACACATATTCATTTACCTATTTTTTTTTTATTTTCTAGATTCTCTCGATCGGGCATGAAAATTAATTTTATATTTTTTATTATCGCAGTTTTATTTTGAATTTAATGTAAAATTTTTGTGAGATTCTTATCAGTTTATTAAATATATATTTTCTCGAAAATATTCAGCGTTATTCGATCTTACAGTTCATTAATTAATTTGGTAATGATAAATTTCATTAACCTGCTCTTCATAAAGGTATTCCAATTATTTCCAATCTAAAATACATTTTTACATTTCAAAATAAATTTTAACAGTTTAAAGGTTTAATCGAAAAGAAATGCGATTTTATATCCAGATCTCAGAGCTAAGACCTTTACGCTCCGCACCACTGGTAAATTTTATTTAATACACAATGAACATGAACCGGATCAAATACGAGAAATTTGTAACGCATAAAAGGTCCCAACGGAAACTGCGTTTGGTGAAAATTAATTGCTTTTAATTAATGGCCAGGTTTGTTAATTCCCTGGATATTATTTACCGAAAGAGATAGGCACCGTGTGGGAATTGGAGGCTGCAAAAGCCTGTGCAGTAACCAATTTAAAATTTAAATATATCGTTGCTGGGTCTTTGAACAAGTTTAAAATATCACAATATTATGTATATAATACAGGGTGTCCAGAAACTCTACCGACAAACGAAGACAGGGGATTCCTCAGATAATTTTAAGACAATTTAACCCAATTCATCTAGTCCGAAAATGATTCCTAAGGGAGCTAGAGCTCTTTGAAGATGGCGCCATGAAATTAGTTTTTCTTAAATACCTCCAGAACGCTTCTATTTAGAAAAACTAAAATTGGTATGCATATTTACTCCATACATCAGAGATGAATCGATTCCATCCATTGCAAATTTCTATTACCGGTCATAGGCGTGCGTTTTGGGTAGAGCAACGGGTATTTTATCGCATAACTTTTTGGTCTTTAACTTTTATGCATTTTTGTCACCGGATTATTAAATTGTGAGGTATTCTAGTACTAAACGATACTCTTGATTTAAGTCGGTAGGACACACCGTTTTCTAGAAAAATCGATTTGAAAGTTTTTTGTTTTTGGACTTTGAAAAAAAAATTAATGAACTTTTCAACAAAAAACGAAGTATTTTACCAACATAAAGTAAGAGTAACTTGTAGTACTCGAATACCTCATAATTTTATAATCTAGTGTCAAAAATGCTCAAAAATTCAAGACAAAAAAGTTATGCTATAAAATAACTGTTGACCTACCCAAAACGGACGCCTATGACCAGTACTAGAAATTCGCAATTAATGAAATCGATTTATCTCTGGAATATAAATAAATGTACCAGTTTTCGTCTTTCTAAACAGTCTTTTTTTTAATTTTTTTTTTTAATTCAAAAAGCGAAAAGTTTTCAAATCGATTTTTCTAGAAAATGGTGTGTCCTACCGATTTAAAACAAGAGTACCTTTTAGTACTAAAATACTTCCCAAATTAATAATCCAGTATTAGAAATGCATAAAAGTTAAAGATAAAAAAGTTATGCGATAAAATAACCATTGCCCTACCCAAAACGGACGCCTACGATCGGTACTAGAAATTTGCAATAAATGGATTAGATTTATATCTTCTTTCTAGATATATAGATTTTCAAGATATAGAGGCCCAAACTCAGAAAATTACAAGATGTACGGGGTATTCCAATTCCGAATAGAGTTACTGGTTATTTGACAACATGTAGAAGTTTGGATCAAGGAAAATTACTAGCAGTCTAGGATTTTTTCCTGGCTATCCAATGGCGACCTTTACTTTGACCTTGACTTTCAACGGACGTCATCTTTTAGAGTTTCGAGGGTTTTCGGCATTCAATTGATATAAACAGGTTACTCATGGGTTTTTGGGATCGCTAAACACGAATATGCCATCAGAATTGCCCTCCGAATGCCGTGGTGGCCAGGGCCTCTGCAAGGGACGTTATCTCCTAGAATATCGATAGTTTTCGGCATTTAATTGATGCAAATGAATTACTGGAGGGTTTTTGATGTCGCTAACACGAATATGCCAGCAGAACCGACTCCCGGAGCACCTGGTCTCCAAGGTCAATGAAAGGCGCTCCTGGAGTTTCGAGGGTATTGCTGAACACGAATACGTGATCAGCACAGACACAGAAGCACCTGGTGACTAAGACAGGTTATCTTCTGGAGTTAAAAACCTAAGGGTAATCCATTTGGTTCCTCCATTTGATTCCACCGAAACTCCAGAAGATAACTTGTCTTAGGCACCAGGTGCTCCTATGTCTAAGCTAATCACGTATTCGTGTTCAGCAACCCCAAAAACCTATAACTAATCCGTTTGCATTAATGTAGTACCAAAGACCCTCGAAACTCCAGGAGCCCCTTTCATTGACCTTGTAAACCTAGTGCTCCGGAAGTCGGTTATGGTGGCATATTCGTGTTTAGCGAGCTCAAAAAACCCTTCAGTAATTCATTTGCATCAATTACATGCCGAAAACCATCGAAACTCTAGAAGATGACGTCCCTTGCAGAGGCCCTGCCACCACGTCATCCAGAGGGCAATTCTGATGGCATACTCATGCTTAGCGATCCCAAAAACTCATGAGTAACCTGTTTATATCAATTGAATGCCAAAAACCCCCGAAACTCTAGAAGATGACGTCCGTTGAAGGTCAAGGTCAAAGTAAAGGTCACCATTGTATAGCCAGGAAAAAATCCTAGACTACTAGTACTTTTCCTTGATCCAAACTTCTTCATGTTGCCAAATATCCAGTAACTCACGGAATTGGAATACCCCGTAAATCTTATAATTTTCCGAGTTTGGGCCTCTATATCTTGAAAATCCTTCATACGATTGAGTTGTGCCCATGAGAACTTTTTATCAGGATGCTTCACAGAGTATTTTCCCAAAGTATGAACGAAATCCACTGGGTCCTATTTTCCATAAGGTTTGTGCGGGGTCCTTTACTGTTGAATGAAAAATAATTATTTTTGAACAGAAAAGTTAACAGTTTAAAAAAAGTGTCTCTATTAATGTTACAATGTTGAGCAATAATCTCCCATTTATTACTTATGGCATGTATGTAATGGACCACATACTAAACACCATCATCCTCATTATACCTTATAAATTGCATTATATAAAAAAGTATGTCGATGACATAATTTTGGCATTACCAAGCGCGGAGATATAAATGATATACTTTGGTATCTCAATACTTAGAACCCTTACATTCAATTCACATTAAAACGTGAAGATTCTACAAGCTCAGTACCTTTTTTAGATACCAAAATGATACGAAAGGATACCCATTTACTGGTTGATTGGTATAGAAAACCTCTCAGTTCGGGTAGACATCTGAATTATTGGTCATACCATACATATTCAATCTATACATTTACAGGACGACTTTATCTATATCGGACTTTTAATTTATTAAAGAATTACTAGATTTTATGTAACACATTTCCAAGAAAATACGTTTAGACTGATTTTTTTCTTTTGCCAAAATACAGGAACCCTAGAAATTAAACTCATGTTTCAATGTTAAAGCATGTTTTATTAGCGCACATGCATTGTTTTACTAGTTTTTATGTCACTACGATGAGAGACAATACTATCACGGAAATTACGTGAGCTTTCCCCTATACACACGTTGTTACAATTGAAGCAAGGAATGGAATATACAACATTCGAAGATTTCTGTATAGTAGGGATCCTTGGTTTTTGTGTATAACTTAGAAACCAAAAGTAATTTTAGATGGTACTCCTGATGTTATCTGTCAGTTGTCGGACCTCATTGTTATGAAAATATCATCTGTCAGAATATTGAAAAGGAGAACCAAAAATGTGGCGATCAGTGCAACAGTGGCATAACCTACAACCCACAACCCACAGTTTTACCAAAACGCTTGCATTACATTAGAGTTATCCCTTATTTATGAATTTTCAGATGCAGAGTTGCTTAAGCAACCATTTACACGAGCGAGATACCCTCAAAAAAGCGCTTAGTTTTCGAGATACTGACCACGGAGGGGTGAATGGCTAATTTTATACAAACTTTATATTTTCGAGGGTGCTGAAAACGAAAATGAAGTTTATTTTGAATTTTATGTAGGGAACATTGTCAAAATCGCAATTAAAACCTAAAAATAAAAAAAATGAAATTACGTTTTTTCCGTTTAACTCGCTACACCTCTGTTCCATTTTAATATTTTTTTTTCTGAAATTTTTACAGTATATACGTACCTCTAACATTTTTGAAGAAAACGGTACCTGTTTCAAGCTTTTATTCTTTTCCTGATAAAGGTTATGAATTTTTTAAAGGAAAAGGTGCGGATTTGTGCATTGCAAAGTTTAATCGCAAAAGTTGTGTGACGAAGTTTAAAATTTAGCTTCCTAATCACCTTTGTGGTAAAGTAGAGAGTACAAAGAAGTTTTCTGGTAAGTTTTAGATCAAAATATTTTATAGAAAATAAATAGTGCAACTTTTAATGTCGACATTATAAATCCCCAATATAACGCCTTATTTTTCGAGATACTGACCATGGGTGGTGAATGGCTAATCTTGGTCTTGGATTATGTTTTTGACCGTGACAAAAACGAAAGTGAAATTTATTTTAAATTTTATGTGGGGGAATATTGTCAAAATTGCAATTGTACCCTAAAAATAAAAAAAATGAAATCACGTTTTCTTGTGTTTAGCTCGCTACAACTCTGGTCCGTTTTAATATTTTTTTCTTATGTTTTTACACTATATATCGCTCACATTTTTGAAGACAATGGTTTCTGCTTTAAGCGTTTAGTCTTATTCTAGTAAAAGTTATGAATATTTGAAAGTACAAGGTGCCGATTCGTGAATTGCAAAGTTTAATAGCAAAATTTGACTGACAAAATTTGAAATATAGATTTAAAATAAAATTCAAATATAAAACATGAGTACAAATAAGTCTTCTGGAAAGTTTTGGATCAAAATGTTTTATAGAAACAAATGGTGCAACGTTTAACATCTACGTTATAAATCCCCAAAATAACGCTAATTTTTCGAGATACTGATCATTGGTGGTGAATGGCTTATTTTGGTCTTACTTTATGTTTTTGATGGTGCTGAAAACAAAGATCAAGTTTATTTTAAATTTTAGGTGGGAGAACATTGTCAAAATCGCAATTTTGTCCTAAAAATAAAAAAAAGTTAAACCACGTTTTTCTTAAAATTAAAAGTTGCCCCATATTTTTTCTATAACACATCTAGACATAAAACTCCCCATAAAACTTCTTTGAACTCTATGTTTTAACATAAATGAAATCAAATAGATTAATTTTAAATTTTGTCACTTAATATTTGCGATTTAACTCTGCAATTTACGAATCTGCACCTTTTATTTTTAAAAATTCATAACTTTTATAAAAAAGAAGTGAAAAGCTACGGTTACTTTCATAGTCTTCACAAAGGTGCGAAATATATGCTGTAGAAATTTTTGAAAAAAATATTAAAATGGAACAGAATTGTAGTGTGTTAAACCTAAAAATTCGTGACTTCACTTTTTTTCATTTTTAGGTTAAAATTGCGATTTTGACAATGTTCCCTTACATAAAATACATAAAATTAAAAATAAACCACTTTTTCATTGTCAGCACCATCGAAAACATAAAACAAGAACAAAATTATCCATTCACCTCCCATGGTCAGTATCTCGAGAAATAAGTGTTATTTTGGGGATGTATAACGTCGTCTGTATTTAAAGTTGCGCCATTTTTTTTATATTAAACATTTGTAACTAATTTTTCAAGAAAACTTCTTTGTACTCTATGTTTTAACATAAACGTGATTAATAAGATAAATTTTAAATTTTGCCTCTCAACTTTTGCAATTAAACTTTGCAATTCACGAATCTGCACAATGTACGTTTAAATATTCAGGATTTCTACTAGAATAAGACTATAATCTTAAAACAGATACCGTTGTCTTCAAAAAAGTGAGCAACATATAGTGTACAAATGGAAAAATATTAAAATCGACCAGAGTTGTAGCGAGTTAAACTCAAAAAAGCGTGATTTCACTTTTTTTATTTTTATGGTAAAATTGCGCTTTTGACAATATTCCACAACCTTCAATTTAAAATAAATTTCATTTTCGTTTTCATCACCGTCAGAAACATAATCTAAGACCAAAATTTGCCATTCACCACGCATGGTCAGTATCTCGAAAAATAACCGTTATATTGGGGATTTCTAATGTCGATAAAAAAAGTTGCACTATTTTTTTTTTCTATAAAACATTTTGATCTAAAACTTTCCAAAAAACTTCTTTGTACTGTATACTTTAACATACACGTTATTAAAAAGCTAAATTTAAAACTTCGTCGCTCAACTTTTGCGATTGAACTTTGAAATTCAGAAATCTGTACCATTCACTTTAAAAAATGCATAACTGTCATTATAATATGACTGAAAGCTTGAAGTAAGTACCATTCTCTTAAGAAAGGTGAGAAATATACAGGGTGTCCCGAAAAGATTGGTCATAAATTATACCACACATTCTGGGGTCAAAAATAGTTCGATTGAACCTAACTTACCTTAGTACAAATGTGCTCATAAAAAAAGTTACAAAATGAAAATCGATTTTTTTCAATATTTCGAAAACTATTAGAGATATTTTATTGAAAATGGACATGTACCCTTTTTATAGCAGGAACATCTTAAAACAAAATAATAGTGAAATTTGTCCGCCCCATAAAAAATTTATGGGGGTTTTGTTCCCTTAACCCCCCCCCCCCAAACTTTTGTGTACGTCCAATTAATTCATTTTTTTGGTACCATTAGTTAAACACAACGTTTTTAAAACTTTTTTGCCTCTTAGTATTTTTTCGATAAGCCAGTTTTTATCGAGATGCGCCTTCTTTTTTAATATGTTTACATAAAAATTGTATGTGGGTTTTGCTCCTTTAAACCCCCCAAATGTTTGTTTTCATTCAAATTAAACTATTATTGCGGTACCATTAGTTAAACACAGTGTTTTTAAAACTGTTTTGTCTCTTAGTCTTTTTTTGAAAAGTCACCTTTTATCGAGATGTGGCTTCTTTTTCAAAACATACCTAAAAATATAAATTATAAATAAATTTTCAGATTATTACCAGGTTTCTATAATCGTACTTAACCATATACAAATATGTGGTGGATTCTACAAATATTCAAAATATCTCGATAAACACTGGCTTATCGAAAAAGTACTAAGAGGCAAAAAAGTTTTAAAACAGTGTGTTTAACTAACGGTGCCACAATAATAATTTAATTGGAACGTACACAAAAGTTTGGGGGGGTTTAAGGGAACAAAACCCCCATAAAATTTTTATGGGGTGCACAAATTTCACTTTAATTTTTTTTTAAGAAGTTGCTGCCCTAAGAATACCACGTGTCCATTTTCAATAAAAAATCTCTAAGAGTTTTCGATATATGAAAATAAAACGATTTTCATTTTGTAACTTCAAAGGGCTGTTTTTATGTGCACATTTGTACTAAGGTAAGTTAGGTTTAATCAACCTATTTTTGACCCCAGAATCTGTGGTATAATTTATGACCACTCTTTTCGGGACAACCTGTATACTGTAAAAATTTCAGAAAAAAATATTAAAAGGGAACAGAGTTGTAGCGAGGTAAACTCAAAAAAATGTGTTTTATTTTTTTTATTTTTAGGTTAAAATTGCGATTTTGACAATGTTCCCCCATATAAAATTCAAAATAAACCGCATTTTCGTTTTCGGCATCCTCAAAAATATAAAGTATGAATAAAATTAGCCATTCACCTCTCCGTGGTCAGTACCTGGTCATTTTAGGGGTACCTATCGCCCGTTCGCCTATTGCTGTCATAGGCGTAACCAGGATGATCCTAAGGGGTGGTTACAACTACCTGAAGGGGGGGGGGTTACAACTACTGGAAGGTCTCTGATGGCTATGGTGTTAAGCGTATAGAGCTCAAAGTACATCCCAATGGGGGGGGGTTATAACCCCCAAACCCCCCCCCTTGGTTACGCCTATGATTGCTGTTCATTTATTGTTATAGTATGTACATATGTCATATTCTATTCTTTGGCTCAACACGTTGGTTTCTTCGTGATAGTAATAAGTTTTTAGCATCTCTTGGAAATATTCTCTCCATAAATATGTTTATTATTTAATTTTCTTCTGTGAGAATTTCGAAGTTTTATCCTTTATGTCTTCTATGCCTTGAATTATTTCTTTTTTCTTTAATTTTAAAACTCCATATTATAACAGTGTATGATTCCCTTTACTGGTTGTATCTATCTTTTCTTCAAATTCTGTCCTTGTTCTTGCTTTTGTAACAAGTGTAAAAACTACATAGAAAAACAAGATTTCTATTACAATGTTATTTTTAACCTGTCTTATTCAGATTGTACACAGTTTATACAAAAACCATAAATCGTAAGAAAACTGGGAATAAAACTTTTTTGTTAATATTTGTGGACGTCTGAATAATTTTTAAGACTCCAACTCTGTTTTGTACAACACCTGATCAAACTTGTAAACTTTTCTCCGCTGAATCTCAGAATACGTCGCTCTCGTCGCAGCTTGGTCTGCCGACAGTAATTATTCTTCATTTACTATGCTGAAATTACGGACATTAAAAGTTTATTTCTAATTTACCGCTACACTTCTTCCTATTTACCATCGTTAACCGGCGTCCGTCCATTTTCTCTTATTCTAATTAATTAATTTCTTGACATTACTCTCAGTTTCATTTTCTTACGCCTCTTGACAAATATCCCAGTCCAAGACCCAACTTTTTACATTCATTTGTTAGAGCGAGTTTACAGAAAACACCGACTAGTTAATTACATAGAACTTCTGTAATTTTACCATTTAATTTATGTTTACTGGATGCGTTCCCAATATTAAAGCACTTCTTTTGTTTAGGATCTTTGAGATGGATGGCGCTGATGTAAAACTCATGTAACAAAAAATGCACAATTTGCTGGTAGGTAAATTGAAAAGTTGAATTGCGTGTACAGTTTTTTTATTAAAAAATATACCGCAACGATAATGAGAAGATTAGCGGGAATAAAGTGTAGGTATATATTTCGAATACTTGAAATGTTATTAGTGTAATAGTAGATTATACCACGAGTCAATAATGATGGCTATTATTCCCAAGGAATATTTACGAACCGAGCCGCGTTAGCGGCGAGGGAGTAACATTCCGAGGGAATGAGAGCCATTATTGCGAGTAGTATACTCTACTTTATCTACGACAAATTAATTAATTTAAGATTTTTAATGAACAACATTATTTGTTAAAAACATTAAAATTAGTAAGAGTACAATTATTAATAAACTGAATTGGTTGAGAATCATCATTAACTTTAGTAGAGTTTTTAATACAAATATTTGGGATCTCGATTGCTGTAGAACAAGAAGATGGTACATTACTGTTTATCTCTTTAGCGATAGTATCTGCTGTAGTTGCCTTGTTTCTCATAGACTGATCAATGTATCCTTCAGCTACCTGTGTTGACTTCCAGCCCCCATGACGCTTTAATCCAGTTAAATCGCCTCCTCCTTCAATATACAGAGTGGCAGATGATCTGCGATAACAATGGCCGGTATAACTTTGAGGCCGATATACTATTCGTTTGACATGACACTTTTTGAGGTTGATTATTTTGTTTCCGTGGTGAATTTTGTGATTGTTGTGCCAGAGGGATTAATAGCTATTAATCCCGCATTATTAATCCCTAAGGGATTATTATATGGCATTATATTGCAAACACCACAAGTATAATACATATATTATGTATCAGTCGTAGATAAACGGTTTTTGTTACTTTCCAGGTTTCACATCCGTAGAGTAGAACAGACATACATTCGACTGGAATATTCAGATCTTTGTCTTTGTAGAATAATGGCCAGACCTCCAAAAACGGTTGAGTATGTTGAGCTTGTTGAGCTTTTGTGAGAGGTTGCCGTTTTTTTAGAAATTTAATAATGTTACCGTCTTTACAAATACTGCCTGGGATGAATATCGGGTAGATCGAGTAGCTTGGTAGTTATCACAGCCGGTCTCAAGCCCGGATAAAAGTGAAGGGATGATAGGCGAGGTTAGCAACCTACTTATTTAATAATGAACCAGTGGTTAAAGAAGCAACGGGATGTCTCGGAACAGGACGGATGACGAAAACGGTGAGAATCAGTAAAAAGGATAAGAAAAATATATTTAAAATTGCGATATGGAATATAAAAAATCCTTAAAGAACAGAGACCAGGAATTAGAAAAGGAACTGAGAGAAAATAAAATAGAGATATGAGCTATCTAGGAAACAAACAAGGAATAGAAAGGACTGATGAATACTTATTGATCTATAGTGGTGTACCAAAAAATACTACATTTTCATAAAATTCTGGAATAACAAATTAACATAAAATTTAGAGGACGCCGTCCATCGTAGGCTGCAGATTGCTCGAGGACCATCATGTTCAACGACCTCTAAAAACCCCCGAGTAATGCCTTTTGACTGATTTTCAATACAAGCAAAATAAAACTTTAGGAGACGTCCGCTCTAGGCACCAGGTAGCTCAAGGAGCATCATCGTTATCACATTTATTTTCAGCTACCTCTAAAACCCCCCTAGTAATGATTGTCGACACATTTAAAATAAAATTAACAAGAACCTACCTCCAGGAGACGACGTCCACCATGGGTACTAGGTAACTCGACTACCATCGTCAATATCGTTGTATTTAGCTACCTCGAAACGCTTTGAGTAACAAAATTGAATCCATTTCTGTCGATATTTTCAAAGTTACAAATTTCTCATTTTCTAATTTTTCATTTTCTATGCACTCTGGAGATGTTTTTCCTTCTACACATAATGCAATTTCTTTCATTTTACCACTATGAGTTTTATTCACAAACTTTCCTGACACTTTACCTAATCGTATGCAGAAATCTCACAGCAATTTATCTTACTGCGGATAATGGTAGGTTTGTTGCTTTTTAGTGCTTTATTTCCTCGCCTATACAACATGCTGAGGCTGGACATCTGGACACTCAATTTATTTCCGCTAGCTCTAAACTACTAGTCGGAGAGATAGAAGCGCATTTTGCTCGTGATAAGTAATATGGACAAACTCTACGGGGATATGTTGAATTATTTGTGTACATCACTTTCTCATACGGGCGGACACGCCGGGGACGAGGGTAGTTATAAAGGATCAAAGTCGCTGTTTTCATGACTTTTTTGTGACGCTCGTTACCAATTTAAAAAAATTTCCAACATGATCACGTCATTATATTTAAATATTTTGAGTAATATTTAAATGTGGCTACCAAAATTAAATTTTGAAATTCCTGCGTAATTTTTCGCTTGGATTAGTTCCGACACAAATCTCTTGGAGCGCTGAATTTTATATCCAAATAACGCCCTGCATCTAGAGGTATGTAGTTTGTTAGTGACCGTTTGTATGGAAAAATGGATTCGTTTATGCCACGTAGCGGAGTCACTGAAGGTGGATATGAGCTATTACCTCCGATTTCGTTGAACCTCCATCGATTTGCATGGAAATTGGTGACTGGTTAGAGGATATCTTAGGGAACAAAGGTGACATGGTGCCAACTTGTGCTTTTACCCTGGGGGTGGATGCCACCCCTTCTCGGGGGTGAAAATTATTTTATTAAAAATAACCCCATATTTCGATAGAGGGACAAATTTCAAGCAAAATTTGTTTTATAAAGTTATTAAAATAAATCAAAACTTTTTGAGTTATTAAAGATCAAAGATTTTAATTTTTTTGAGAAAAATGCATGTTTTTAACCAATTTTTCATCAATAACTCAAAAAGTGTAAGTTTTTACAAAAAAGTTATAATTATCAAAATTGAAGCAAATAAAAAATAAAATAAACCGCTTACTACAAAAACTAAAAGTGAGTTATAGGTAATTGAATATATTTTTTTTCGGCAAGTAGAAAACTCTAAGTATTCAAGCTCAGATAACGGGAAATTGATGCATTTTCCTATTAAATGAACCCCCGAATATGTTGATAGCGTTAAAATTTATGCTCCAAATTTTTTTAAAAATTTATCTTTGAAAAATTTTTCCAAAACATGTTATTGTTTTTTTTTAATAACTCCGTTCGTGTTTACGATATCAGGTTCATCTAAAAACTATTAGAAAGATAATTCAAAGTGCTATTTAGCACGTTAAACCTAATCTTTTAAACTCCTTACTTTTTTAAAAAGTAAAGGTTCAATAATCCCGGTTGCATGGTCCCCACAGCAAAATTTAAGATATAAACATTTCTATCTCAGTTATGTTTTACCCTATAGAAATAGTAAAATAGGTAGAATATTTGGCATAGAAAAAAAAATTGTTTATATATAATTTGTTATGTATATTGAGTATTTTATATACAAGAAATGGACATGTTAACAGTATTTATTCAATTATATTTTATGACAGTGACAACATTATATTAATCTAGAAACATAAAAACATTAGTAACTAAGGTAGATATTAGTAGCCTTAGATCTTAACTACTAAATATATAACAGTCCTCCGCCCCAATTCCCAACTGCAAGACTAGAGGTGCTGGCAGCAGCTGATCTAAGTGACGTTTCCAAAGTAGACCATCATCTGTTCGTATTTCATAATGTAAGTAACCTATGCGTCTGATTACCTTTCCAAATACCCATCGTTGATCACTGCAGTACTTTCTAGCCTGAACTCTGTCTCCCAAGGCAAATTCCCTACCAGGTGTAGGCCTGTCTGATGGAAAGGAAGTTGTGCGTTTGCAAGGTTTTCTTAACATTGCATGAAGATCCGTTCTAATTTCTCGTCCGAACATAAGCTCATACGGGGTGAAACCGTTAACACCTGGTGTACGACGTTAACGTGTTCGTACTTTAAGTAGTTTATCAGTTAAGCTATTGCTCTCCCCCGCTAAGCTGCGCAAGGTCCTTTTTATAGTTTGTACAAATCGTTCGGCTTGACCGTTCGTTGCTGGGTGATATGGAGCAATAGTTCTATGGGTGATACCGCAATTGGATAGAAATTTGTTAAATTCGGCTGAAACAAATTGTCGGCCGTTGTCAGATACCAGCACATATGGATTTCCGAACGTGGCAAATATTTGTCTTAGCGTTTGTATACACCACGAGCTAGTTGTTACCTTTGTAGATATAATTTCCACCCATTTTGTATATGCATCTACCACAATGAATAGTTGAGAACCAGAAATTGGTCCAGCGAAGTCAATATGGATTCTTTGCCAGGGACCTGTGGGCTCTTCCCAGTGATGTAAATGTGTCTTTGCTGGTTCATTTTGTTCTAAACGGCATGATCTACATGATTTCACTTTTTCTTCAATATCTTTATCAATATTTTTCCAGTAGACATGACTGCGTGCTAGTTGTTTCATCTTTAATATACCAATATGTCCCGCGTGCAGTTCGTTAAGAATAAATTTACGAAATTTATGTGGTAATACGACCCTTGTTCCTCTTAAAATACAGTCATCTTGTAAAGTAAATTCATTGTCGTTGTATCCATATTGTTTCAGAGATTGACCTGTTCTTAGTGCTTTAATTATTTTCTGTAATTCGATATCATTTTCTGTCTCCTTAGCGATTATATCTGGGCTAATTTCTAATATCTGAATTTGTTGTATTTGGTATAAGCCATGTTGATCTACTTCATATGTATTTGTGTTCTCAACAGGAAACCGCGACAAGAAGTCTGCGTTAGCATTTTTTGTGCTTGTTCTGTACTGTATATCATAATCAAATCCAGATAAAAAATGAGCATAATGAAAAAGTCTCATTGTACTCAGTTCTGGTAGATTATGGTGGGGATGAAAGATTGATGTTAACGGTTTGTGGTCAGTAATCAGAGTAAATTTTCGCCCATAGCAAAAATGAAAAAATTTATTTATACCCCAGTATATCGCAGTCGCTTCCTTATCAATCTGACTGTAATTCTTTTCGGCATTGGTTAAGGTTCTTGACGCAAAAGCTATCGGTCTTTCTGAGCCGTCTTCAACTATGTGTGAAAGGACTGCTCCAAGTCCTGTTGGTGAAGCATCCGTGGCTATGATTAGAGGTTTTCTCGGGTCGAAATGTGTTAATACGTTTTCACTTGCAATTTCCGTTTTAATTCTGTTAAAACTTTCTTCGCATTTCACAGTCCAGGTAAACTTGTTATCTTTCTTCAAGAGTTGATTTAGAGGATTTGATATAGACGCAAGATTAGCAATAAATTTGTTGTAGTAATTAGCCATACCCAGAAAAGTTCGCAATTCGTTTATATTAGAAGGCCGTTCCATACCTATTATGGCTTTAATTTTGTCTTTGTTCTTATGGAGCCCATCTTTATCAATTTTATGTCCTAAATAGTTTATGTTCTTTTTAAAAAATTGGCATTTTTCTTTATTCACCCGTAGGTTATTTTCTTTTAACTTGGTAAGTACCTCTCTTAATCTTAGTAATAGCTGGTCTTCTGTTGATCCTTGAATTATTATATCATCAAAAAAACATTGTACGCCTTCTAAACCTTTAAGTAAATTATCCATGAATCTTTGCCATAAACTGGGAGCCACTTTTACACCAAACATCAGTCTGTTTACTTTTTATGTTCCCATATGAGTGCTTAAAGTTTGTATTAGGGCGCTGTCTTCGTCCATCTCCATATTAAGGTAAGCTTGTTTAATATCTAATGTGCAAAATAATTTACCCCCATTCATTTTGGCAAAAATATCTTCTATGATAGGTATCGGGTATTTTTCGTCTTTAATAACTCTATTTAAAGTTATTTTGTAATCGGCACATAGTCTGATACTCCCATTAGGTTTAACAATAGGTACAATAGGTGTACCCCAATTACTATGGTCGATTTTTGTTATAATACCTTCAGAACTTAGCCGTTCTATTTCTGCTTCTACTTTCGATTTTAGAGCGTATGGAATTCTTCTAGACTTAATGAAAATTGGTTGTGTATTTTCCTGTAAGTTCAAACGAGCTTTAAAATTTGGTATTTTTCCTAGGTCTGATCTAAATACTGATGTTGCAAATTCTTCAAGAAGTTGGTCTAATTTGGGTATTTCAACAGTTTGTAGTCTTCGTACATCTGCCAATTCAATATTTATTTCTTTCATCCAGTTACGTCCGCATAAAGGATCAACGTCCTTAGCTATAATGTATAATTTGCTGAAGAAGGTTTGGTTCTTGTAGTTACATTTAACATAAGCAACTCCAGTAGGTTTGATTACTTCTCCTGTGTAAGTTCTTAATATTAAGTCTGTTTTAAAAATTTTCTTTGGAATGTTCAGTTGTTTGTACAATTTTAGTGATATAAGAGATAGTGTAGCCCCTGTATCAAATTCCATAGTAACTGGCCTATTTTCAATACTGATTGTAATTGTATATTTTTCAGATCGTTCATCCTTAACAAGGTTTATTTCGCCGATAGATTCTTCACTTGTATTATTGGTACAATCATTAATCTGGAGTGCATTGTTTCTTTTTAAACAAACGTTTGCTAGGTGTCCCTCTATTTGACATTTGTGGCAAGTTCTTTTAATGGCCCAACATTCGTTGGACCTATGATCTGGTTGTCCACATCTGAAACATTTTCCTCTTAAGTCTTTTAATGTTATATTATCATGTTTTTTCTTGTAACTACATGATCTTTGAGGGTTTTTTACAGATGTCGATAATTTGTTCACCTTTTCAATTTCATTACGTATGTCTGCAGATATTTTATTGTTTTCTACTTTTCCCATTTCAATTGATGTAGCTATCTGAACTAATTTTGAGAATGTGTGTATTTCTCTGTCTTGCAGAATTTTTATTCGAATTTCGCTGTCATGCAATCCTCTGATAAACTGTGACGATAAAAATCCATCTATTGTGGACTTACAACAATTCTGGCATTTAAATTCACAGTTAGAAGCAAGTTTCTTGAGTTCTGCAGCGTATGTTGCCACAGTTTCATTTTGTCGTTGTAAATGTGTAACAAATTTATGTTGTTGAGCCCACAAACTAGGTTTAGGATCAATAAAGTCATCAAGTAGTTTAATTAATTCTTCAAAGCTTTTGTTTAATGGATCCTCCGGAGAACAAAGATTATGTAAAGTATCATAAAGTTGTGGAGAGATCGTAGATAATAGAAAGTAAATTTTACTTTGCTCATCTGTGATGTTATTTAATAGGAAAAATACCGTCAATCTCCTTGTAAAGTTATTAATTGTTTCTGTTTCTTGTAATGGTTGAAAATTAACTTTTGGTAATTGTATCTTATGGTCTATGTTTTGAATTTTCGTACTACATAAAACATCTTGGTCGTTTGATCCATTTTTCTTTCGCAAAATTAGGAGTTTGGTCTTTATCACTGTATATTTTTCTTCAAATTCAAATCTTTCTTGTGTTTCTTGTTCTATATCTGCGTCTTCAATTTCTTGTTCGATATCATATTGTATATTTTGAAATTTCTTTATGGTTTCGTCTAACGTATGTAATCTGGATTCAATTTTAGTCCTGTCGCCAGGGGGGGTACAACGGCCTCGTTAATTCAGATGGACTTACTCAAGTTTTTTTTATGTATTTTAACCCGTAGAACACGAATTTTTTGGGTAACAGTTGATCCGGATGTCGATAAGATTGTTATAGACCAAGAACTTGAGGAATCAAATAACAGCGATTTTTGGCAAAACAAAACAATATTTTGTATTTTTTGGGCCATTTTAAGTAAAAAATATTTCTACAAGTTTTTTCGTAGGATGCACAGTTTTCGAGATAAACGCGGTTGAACTTTAAAAAAATCGAAAAATTGCAATTTTTGAACCCGAATAACTTTTGATTAAAAAATAAAATAGCAAGTCTGCTTACCGCATTTGAAAGTTTAAGTCAAATTATATCGGTTTTGATTATTTGCATTGGTAAAAATTTATTTTTTTATTGTTTAACAAAGCTATAAACACGTAGGGTTTCCCGTGCTTTTACATGCGTTTTAACGCATGTAACGTAGAAATAGTCTTGATTGCACTAGTACCTATTCTACCTACTCGTTCGATTTTAAATGAGAAATCATAGAAACATCACTCACGCACTAGTTGTTTGTAGCTTTGTTTAGCAATAACACAATAAATTTTTAGCAATGCAAATAATCAAAACCGACATAATTTGACTTGAACTTTCAAAGGCGCTAAGCAGAATTGCTATTTTATTTTTTAATCAAAAGTTATTCGGGTTTAAAAATTGCAGTTTTTCGATTTTTTGAAAGTTCAACCGCGTTTATCTCGAAAACTGTGCATCCTACTAAAAAACTTGTAGAAATATTTTTTGCTTAAAATGACCCAAAAAATACAAAATATTGTTTTGTTTTGCCAAAAATCGCTGTTATTTGATTCCTCAAGTTCTTGGTCTATAACAATCTTATCGACATCCGGATCAACTGTTACCCAAAAAATTCGTGTTCTACGGGTCAAAATACATAAAAAAAATTTGGGTAAGTCCATCTGAATTAACGAGGCCGTTGTACCCCCCCTGGCGACAGGACTATTTCTTCGTTTGTGATTTCTCGTTCATGTAAACAGTTTTCAGTTTTTGTCAGAGTGCCTCGTAAACAGGCTCGTACTTTTTTTAGCTTTTTAATGTCCATTCTACTAATCTCGTCGCCAATTTTATATACAAGAAATGGACATGTTAACAGTATTTATTCAATTATATTTTATGACAGTGACAACATTATATTAATCTAGAAACATAAAAACATTAGTAACTAAGGTAGATATTAGTAGCCTTAGATCTTAACTACTAAATATATAACAGAGTATTTTTGGAGTTATTATCAAAAGAATATGAGTATTACAATAATTTTAAAAATTATGATTTTTTTAAATTATACCTGTTTTTCAAAAATATGCATTATAAATTGGTCAAAATTATCTAAAACACTACTTATGCTAATATAAAGAAGTTTTTGTAAGGATTACTATAAATTTTAATTTTTGTGGAAATGGCATATGTTTTATTTTTCACTTTTTGCTAAAAAATTCGAAACGGTTCTTTTATTTTCATTATAACTTGCTTAATTTTGACGCTATTACCTTATTCTGGAGCTCATTAAATAAGTAGTCCGAAGTACTTTGGAAAATTTTTAGCAGGAATATTTTATACATTGCGTTTTCCCGTTATTTAAGCTTGAATATTTAGATTTGAGTACTCGTCGAAAAAAATACACATTCAATTGACAATAACTCATGTTGAACTAACATTAGTTTAGTTCTTTATGTGAGGAATGTATTCAATTTTTTATTATCTTTAATTTCAGTAATAATAACTTTTTTGTAAAAGCTTATACTTTTTGATTTATACGTGAAAAACCGATTTAAAACATACATTTTTTTTACGAAAAAATAAAATCTTTCGTCTTTAATAACTCAAAAAGTGTTGGTTTATTTAAAAAATTTTGCTTATAATTTGTCCCTCTATCGACTTATGGTATTATTTTTAATAAAATAAGTTTCTCCCTCGAGAAGAAGTGGCATCCACCCCCAAGGTAAAAGCGCAAGTTGGCATCATGTCACCTTTGTTCCTTGAGGTATCCTCTAATTACGCACCAATTTTCATGAAAATCGATGGAGGTTCAACGAAATCGGAGGTGAAAATCTTCAGTAACTGCAATAACGTCTCTTCTAAAAATTTCTTGTCGCGAAAAAGATAAAATAATTATTCTGTTCAATGAAGATTCTTTAAAATATTGCAGAGATAAAATGAATATTAAAAAAAGCGTGTAAACTGAAATATCAAGAAATTATTTTGCCAGATTCAGTGAATAGTGTACTTACATTATTCACTAAATCCGGGAAAATAACTTCTTGATATTTCATTTGCACGCTTTTTTAATATTTATTTTATCTCTGCAATATTTTAAAGGATCTTCATTGAACAAAATAATTATTTTATGTTTTTCGTGACAATAAATTTTTAGAACACCCGTGACATAAACGAATTCTTTTTTTTATCATAGTAACCGTAAAAAGTTTTTACATCGATTAAGAAAACAATTGTAGAAGCTTACAAAAAACGACGAGCGTCACCAAAAACCCCTTATAATTTTTATATTCACCCCTCCCCACCGCTCCTTTGTTCACCACACAGTTGTCCGCCCCTGGATATTTTCCTTAGTAACGTCATGATCTACTTTTTCCCACATTTTGGTGCACTTTCTCGATCACGAACGTCATAAACAACCCCTTATAATTTTTATATTCACCATTGCTCACCACCCCTTTGTCCCACACGCAGCATTCCGTCCCTGGAGATTTCGCTTAGTTACGTTATGATCTACTTATTCCCAAATTTTGGTGCACTCTCTTGATCATGAGCGTCACAAAAAATAATAGAAACCGCGACTTTGAGCCTTTGAGAATAAAAGCTCGTTCCCGGCTCTGGTGTCCGCCCGTATGGGAAACTCATGTACACTATTGTACACCACTAATTCAACATATCCCCGTATAGCTTGTCCATATTACTTATCATGAGCAAAATCCGATTTCGGTTCTTGGAATATACTGTTATGTTATGTTTATGGACGCACTGACATGGATATAATTCAAGGTTAAGTATGGTAAGGTTAAGTAAGTTATGGATATAATTAAGGTTAGTGAAAACAAAAAGAAAATTTGCCATAATAGCAATGGCAAAACGGTGAGTATTTTAATTTAACTATAATATCAGAAAGTGTCTTCTTTAAACGTTTCTTGTTGACAGGCAACACTCTGTTATTTATGAACACTTTGATATAATTAATTTTTAACAAGTACTTTCCAACTTCACTGAAGGATCTAATTAAAAAATTATTTTCACCCTTGCTCCGGTTCACATCGCACCTGTTATTAAAAAGTTTTTAATAATGTGAATTAGTGCAAGAGTAGAAAAAGTTGTTAGAAAATTAGTTTTGAAGTTTTCGGAACGCAAAACTTTCTACTGGCAGCGAATTTTTCCAAAGTGGAATGAAATAAAGCAAATTAAATGAGTTTGTCTTGAGCTGACGAGGTAAAAACAGACGAAAGGTGACAGTTATATGATTGGCTAGGGAAGTGTATTTTTAGATAAATATTTTTTAAGGGCACAAGGAATATGTGTATTTAAAATGTTTACACGTTACTTGAAATTAATTTATTTTTTATACAGATAAAATTAATAGAGTCTAGGCGCCAAGTAGGTCACCGTGGACTTTTCAATTCTGATGGGCAACTCCAAGTATTTCTGTTATGTACTTTTGGCTGCTGAACATTCGAGTGATGAACATTTTGTTATAAACAATTTAATTGTTCATCAACTTCAAGAAAAGAAGAAAAATTAATAGTAATAACTATTGAAAAAATAAGAGTATGAAATGCCTCAGACCGACACTATGACGACGTCAGATAATATTAATGGAAAAAGACGAAAATGAAATCACAACTAGAGAAAACATACTTAAACGAATAGAAGAATTTTACATGGAACTCTACAGAACACATCAACAAGACGATGACATGAGACCAGCACGGAAATTAATAAAAAATGTTGGATCGGAAATAATGTCAAAAGTAAAAATTTCAGAGGTCACTACAGTATTGGAAAACATGAAGAGAAATAAAGCTGCAGGAGAAGATAGGATTACCACAGATATGATATTAGAAGGAGATAAGGAACTCATTGCAACTGTAACTAAGCTTATAGACAGTTGTTTACACCAAGGCAAAGTCCCTAAGCGCTGGAACAACTCTAAAGTAATCTTATTACCCAAGAAAGGCGATAATAGAAAGTTGGAAAACTACAGACCTATCAGTCTACTGTCACACCTGTTTAAAATACTCACCAAAATAATGACTACCAGACTAACAAGAAAATTAGATGAATACCAACCATATGAACAGGCACGTTTTAGAAAAAGCTATTCAACTTCCAATCACCTGCTAGCCACAAAAATATTAATAGAAAAATGTAACAAATACAAGTTTCCAGTTTCTATAGCATTTGTAGACTACGAAAAAGCTTTCGACACTATAGAACACACGGCCGTAATAAACACAATGCTAGATTGTAGAATAGACAGCAGATATATTAACTTAATAAAGAAACTATGAACCAAGCAACAGCTACATACTACCTAAATAAAAATGAATACACGAACCCTGTACCATTAAACAGGGGAGTCAAACAGCGAGACATTCTATCACCCAAACTGTTCACCTTAGTTTTGGAGGACGTGTTTAAAAATCTAAATTGGAAATATGTATAAGGGAATAAATATCAATAGCCGCTACCTCAGTAATCTACGATTTGCGGATGACCTAATCCTGATAGCTACTGACCTACAAGAACTGCAAACCATGCTTTCATAACTACACACAAAATCTTCTAGAATAGGACTGAAATTGAATATAAGCAAAGCAAAATCATGCACTCCGAAGAAACCGTGACAATAATAAACGACAAAGTTATAGAAAAAGTTGAAGAATGTTTATACTTAGGACAAAATTTAATAGTAAATAGGGAAATTCAAACGAAAGAAATAAAAAGAAGAAGGAAGTTAGCATGGGCAGCATTCAGCAAACTGAACTATATACTCAGAAATCAGCAAATTCAACTACATCTTAGATCTAAAGTTTTTGTTGTATGCATTATTCCGATAATAACGTATGGGGCTCAAACATGGATAATCTCAAAAAAGAATATGAACATACTCACGAGTCACTCAGCACGCGATGGAAAGAGCAATGCTTGGCATATCACTTAAGGACAGGAAAACAAACACATGGATAAGACAAAAAACCAAAGTCACCAATGTGGTACAAAAATCCTTAAAATTGCTGGACATGTAGCTAGGAGTGATCTAAATAAATGGCACAGAACAAGGGAACAGGGAAGTCAAACAGGGAGACACTCTATCACCCAAACTGTTCACCTTAGTTTTGGAGGACGTGTTGAAAAATCTAAATTGGAATTATAAGGGAATAAACATCAATGGCCGCTACCTCAGTAATCTACGATTTGCGGATGACATAATCCTGATAGCTACTGACCTACAAGAACTACAACCCATGCTTTCAGAACTACAAACAGAATCTTATAAAATAGGACTGAAAATGAATTTAAACAAAACAAAAGTCATGCACTCCGAAGAAACCGTGACGACAAAGTTGTAGAAAATGTTGAAGAAGGTAAATACTTACAAAAATACAAATTAATAGTAAATGGGGACAAAAATTAATAGTAAATGGGGAAATTCAAACGGAAGAAATAAAAAGAAGAAGAAAGTTAACATGGGCAGCATTCGGCAATCTGAACTATATACTCAGAAATCAGCAAATTCAACTACATCTTAGATCTAAAGTTTTTGATGCATGCATTATTCCGATATTATCATATGGGGCACAAACATGGACAATAACAAAAAAGAATATGAACATACTCAGAGCCACTCAACAGGCGATGGAAAGAGCAATGCTTGGCATATCACTTAAGGACAGGAAAACAAACACATGGACAAGACAGAAAACCAAAGTCACCAATGTGGTACAAAAATCCTTAAAATTGAAATAGAAATACGCTGGACATGTAGCTAGGAGTGATCTAAATAAATGGCACAGAACAAGGGAACAGGAAAGTCAAACAGGGAGACACTCATCACCCAAACTGTTCACCTTAGTTTTGGAGGACGTGTTGAAAAATCGAAATTGGAATTATAAGAGATTAAACATCAATGGCCGCTACCTCAGTAATCTACGATTTGCGGATGACATAATCCTGATAGCTACTGACCTACAAGAACTGCAACCCATGCTTTCAGAGCTACAAACAGAATCTTATAAAATAGGACTGAAAATGAATTTAAACAAAACAAATTCATGCACTCCGAAGAAACCGTGACGACAAAGTTATAGAAAAAGTTGAAGAAGGTAAATACATACAAAAATACAAATTAATAGTAAATGGGGACAATGCTTGGGAAAGAGCAATGCTTGGCATATCACTTAAGGACAGGAAAACAAACACATGGATAAGACAGAAAACCAAAGTCACCGATGTGGTACAAAAATCATTAAAATTTAAATGGGAATAAGCTGGACATGTAGCTAGGAGCGATTTAAACAAATGGCATAGAACAAGTCTAACCTGGAGACCATACCAAAACAAAAAACCCGGAGGCAGACCTCCTATGAGATGGATAGATGATCTGAAACGAACTGCCGGGAAAAATTGGCTAGAAGTGGCTTACAACAAAAAACAATGGAAAGGATGACTTGAAGAGGCTTATGTTCAGATGTGGACGTGAATGTCTAGACGAAGAAGAAGAAGAAGAAATTGTTTATAAGGCTCTAGCTCGTAAACTAAAAGAAAATACTGCGACTTAAATCGATGGCAATGGATTGCCTCCAGAAACATGTGAGTACTCTACTTTTACACAGTTTTAACGTCTGCTTTGGACCACGCTAGTCTGCCAAATCTTATTTGGTCGATGGCATACTAGCGTCACAGTATATAGAGGTTCCACAGTAAAACCACTCCTCGGTCGGCGCTTTGATGTCAGGCAGTAGTACCGGCAAAGTACGAAATTGAAAATTCACCACTGGTGGATGCGGGCGGAGGCCGCAAGCTCCTTTGGTTAACGTTACAGAGCCGTACTAAAACTTTCTGGGCCTGCTACTATTATTTATTAAAATAAAAAATGCAGCTTCCCATATTTTAAATGTCCAGATATTCTTAATAAATGTTAATATTACAAAACTGAATGGTTTGATAAATGAAAAACAATATTACAATTCAATGTTTATATTTCAACGGTCATATTTTTTTTAATCGAAAATTCTTGTTTTGTAATTGCTTTACAGTCTTTCTTAGCTTGTTTTTTTAGGGCTATAGGTCGATACACTTTCCAAAGTTTGAGTTTGTTGATTTTTTTGTAGAACAACTTCGCTGTCGTCCTCTCCACCTAGCGGTACGGTAGCTAATTTTTCGCGTTGTTCATCATCTTCCTCATTTACTGGATCAAAATTGTTTCCATCATCTACAACAGAAGTTTATAGGTTGCCTTATATGAAGAAA
This sequence comes from Diabrotica virgifera virgifera, assembly GCF_917563875.1. Lineage (NCBI taxonomy): Eukaryota > Metazoa > Arthropoda > Insecta > Coleoptera > Chrysomelidae > Diabrotica > Diabrotica virgifera. The sequence continues at coordinate 101,857,266 of NC_065447.1, forward strand.
GTGTCATATTGTACATAAAATGTCTACAATCTACAACATTTAATTTTTTATTACCAAGCTGAATTATTTTTTTAAAGTACAAAAGCCTTTTATTATTTTGAAATCAAAAATATTCAACAAATGCAAATCCAACAAATTTGTATTCCAACAATAGAAATAGCAAAGAGAATAGCAGGAAATGGATTATAATTTTTTAAAAAGTTGCACACCGTCTTTTATTTCGACAATATATTGGATATCCACAGTATATAGAGGCAATGTCCCTTTATATACTGTGGTATTTCCACGTAAAATTTCCTCTTAAATATTTTTGTATAGAGCAGATAGATTGCAAGTGGCAGCTTGGTATTTCCAGATCAAAAATTACCTTTAATTTTGAGGGGATTTAAAATGATTTGAATGAAGGAATAATGTGGTCACACAATCAATTCCGATTTTGATGTTGATAATATTGAATTTCATAAGTTGTGGTTTATTACACCAAAAACTAATAAACTAATCATGACACAAGAAATAGTTTCAAAATAAGTCTGATATGTTTTTAAAAACAAATAGTAAAGTTGTTTACATAGTAAACAAGCTATATTTTATTGCAATACTACAATGCAACTTTGTACGTCAACAATATAAGTAGCAGAAGATTCTTAGGTTTACATGGAAATTCCAGCTTTCAAACATATAAACTCACCTTGATTAACATTTGAATGTTGGTTTGGACTGTCTTCTATTGAAGGAAATAAACGTGGTACTGCGTTTTTACATAACCTGTTCCGAGTTTTATTTGAAAAGATAGTATTTTCAAAATGCACACTGCATAATCTGTTCAAATTTAAGTTTGTTTTATTTAACAAATCTTCTCTCTGGCACAACATTGCCCAATTTCGTGATCTGAAAATATAAATTAAATTTACTTACTATTTAGACAACACTAAATTTTCTGGCTATTATTAACTTTCATAAATATATGTATTCTTTTTCTCATGATCATCTTTCAGTGCGTCACAGTTTTTCGATTTCTTTCTAACGCATTAAATTGTATGTGACAGAAAAAAAGGCACGTCGGTGATTACATTTCGTCGGTGACATTTTTATAACTTTTATTATAGTTGTTCTAGTTGTCAATAGATGGCGGCATAATAAAAAAATTATTTTTTTTAATTAGATAATAATATTATAAATATAATTTGTATAATTTATAAGACTATACAAATCAAAGAAAATACCATTTTATAAATGCAAGAAACACATTTGATTTGTTTTTATTCCAAATTGAAAATAAAATGTGACAACTGTCAGATTTAACTAAATTGTCATGTTAAAATAAATGTCATAAATGTGTATTATCACGGACTTACCCTTTTTCCTATCATTTGTTACGCACTGAAAAATGATCATGAAAAGGACAATATAATATAATATGCAGATGAATGTAGAAAAAACACAATATTTATGCCTAGGTGAAGATTCAACTGATATGATATTGGACAATATAATCAGAAAATAACTAGCTGTGATAAATATAAATATTTGGGAATTAATTTCAGCAAAGAAGATACGGACGATGCAGAAATTAAGAGCAGAGTAAATAAAGAAAGAACGATAATTAGAGATATAATTAAATCATTGAACGGAGTTTTGTGGAGTACCAAGATAGGGAAACAAAGAAAAATGAGAATATACAACACCATGATTAAGAGCACATTGGTATAGGGTTCTGAAACATGGAGAGTAAAGGAACACCAAAAAAGTAAAATAGAAGCTACCGAGATGGACACCCTAAGAAGAGCAAGTAGAACATCGAAATTGGACCGGGTTAGAAATGAGTAAGTAAAGCGAAGAATGAATTTACAGGAAACGGTCATAGATGCATTGAGAAGAAACAATTAACGTGGTACGGACATGTTAAGAAAATGGGGGAGGAGAGACTTCTAAAGAAAATTATGAAATGGATACCTACAGAAAACAGGAAAAGAAGATGGCCAAGAACGACGTGGATACAAGGAATAAGACGATAAATGAGTGTACGAGGATTAGAAAATGAAAATTGCAATGATAGAAGATATTGGCAACAAGACATCCGACAACGTCGGAGGACGTTTTGAACCCGAATTTATATATATAAACATATAATATATATAAAAAAATCTTTAGAAAATATTTCCTCTTTGTAAACATAATTATTGTATCTTAAGTATTTAAAAAAGTGCACGTAACATTTTACTATTTCCAATAATAATGATGCTCTGCTGTTAAGGTGGTTAAATAAGCAAATTCAAAATTATATACGTACCTATTAGCTTTCTTGGGAAATAGGAAAAAACTGTAGTTACAATTTTTTGAATTGTTCGTGCACATTTTTGCTGAACACCGACTAATACCACTTCGAATTTTACTCATGTTCAACTTCACAATACTAACAATTATTCACAAAACTAACTCAATTTAAGCAAAATACGGCACTGTTAACCCGTACGTTCCTACTCGACTAGCAATGGAAGAATGGTTCTCGGGCGACCAGGAAATATGCGCAGTCGCCCTGCGCGTTGAAAGATTTTACATCCAATTTTTCGGAGAGTGGTTCTACTGTGGAACCTTTATATACTGTGCTAGCGTGGTCCAAAGCAGACGTTAAAACTATGTAAAAGTAGAGTACTCACATGTTTCTGGAAGCAATCCATTTCCACCGACTTTAAGTCGCATTATTTTCTGGTATTTATAAAGTAGATTGAACATTTTAATCCAACCAGTGTTTGGCATTGTGGCTATTTTACAAGGACACGGAGTTCACTGATAATGGACAAATAAGTCCGAATACGTTCGTTCTAAATAATGAATGTAATCCTTTTGGTTTAAAAAAATTTTTCCTAATTAAATTTTATACAAACTACACCAGGGAGTTTTTACTTCATGTTAAGTTAGTTAACCCGGGAGCAGTCGCGCCCTTAGAAAAACTAACAATTTATCTTTTTCAGTCATAACTTGATGAAAAATTTTGCACCATACCTTTCCACTTGTAAGTGTCTCGAGGAAGATTGTAGTAATGCGTGGGAATTTTTTTAATTTTTTTTTATTTTTTTTGTGGTATGTATGACTTTGCTGAGAACCAATTAGCTTTAAAATTATTAAAAATATATATTTTTGACATCACAAATAAATAAAAATATTACAAAATAGAAATTTGTGTCAAATTCGTATTTAAATTCGTATTGTTCGATTTTTTTCTCTACGCGCGACTGCTTACGTGACAGAAGTGAGCGAGACTGCTCCCGGGTTAACTAGATGGTATACAGCCAACTTTCGGGAACTATCCCGTTTTATTTATTTAATAAAAATTTATAATTTAATTAACAGTAATGATTTAAAAGGAACATTTTCAGCGTAGTAAAATGTTCGTAAATTTATTTTTGGCCAAGATATAGATATATTAATTGCGCACTCTGGGGCGCAAGATCGGTTCACGGCGACAAGGTTCGTGCGCGAATCTCTCGATACAAATTATAATTTATATACATAGTCCAGAAAGCTACTGCGCATCCGCTAGGAAAAATATTCTAATTCGGATTTTTTGCACAATCTTACTCAAAAAGGACTCCTTTTAACAAATTTGCATGTTGCCAGGACCAAAAAGTGGTCAAAAATTTTGTAAACGTTTTTTTTTTGTTTTTTTACTAAAATTATTTTTTTGCATGGAACAAAGTTTTTTTAGGTTTTTTGGATCATTCCAAACAGAAAAGGTCTTTAGTAACTTTTCTCTAAAAATAATAGTTTTTGACATATAAGCGATTAAAAATTGAAAAATTGCGAAATCGGCCATTTTTAACCCTCAAAAACTATGTGAAAAACTGAACATTTGAATGTTACCAAGGTAGGTAGATATTCTTTAAACATCGATTAATGAAATCCCGAAGAGTTTTTTGCAATATAATATTCAAAACCCCTTTGTTTTTTAATGGATAATCAAGCGTGCGCGACACTATTTTCCACCGACAGTATGGTGCAACTGAAAGGAATAAATTCGTTATTTCGTAAACCGGCGACTTTAAGGAAAAATCCCGAAACAGGTCGATTTGTATTTTTAAGTTACGATATTATGACATATATGGTGTACTAGTGACGTCATCCATCTGGGCGTGATGACGTAATCGATGATTTTTTTAAATGAGAATAGGGGTCGTGTGCTAGCTCATTTGAAAGGTTCTCCAATTCTCTAGTCAGTAATATAAACATTTATATACTTATTTATACAGGGTGTTCTTCTACTTCTTTTTTTGTGAAATAATTAAAGTTAATAAAAATTTTTTGGACACCCTTTATAAATAATTATGTAAATGTTTACATTACTGAATAGAGAATTAAAGAACCTTTCAAATGAGCTGCCACACGATCCCTATTCTCATTTAAAAAAATAATCTATTACGTCATCATTCCCAGACGGATGACGTCACTAGTATATCATACATGCCACAATATCATAACTTAAAAATAAAAATCGACCTGTTTCGGGTTTTTTTTCTTAAACTAGCCGGTTTACGAAATAACGAATTTATTCCTTTCATTTGCACCATACTGTCGGTGGAAAATAGTGTCGCGCACGCGTGAATAGAAATTAAAAACAAAGGAGTTTTGAATATTATATTGGAAAAACTCTTCGGGATTTCATCAATCGATGTTTAAAGAATATCTACTTACCTTGGCAACATTCAAGTTTTCAGTTTTTTACATAGTTTTTGAGGGTTAAAAATGGCCGATTTTGCAATTTTTCAATTTTTAATCGCTTATATGTCAAAAACTATTATTTTTAGAGAAAAGTCACTAAAGACCTTTTCTGTTTGTAATGATCCAAAAAACGTAAAAAAACTTTGTTCCATGCAAAAAAAAATAATTTTAGTAAAAAAACAAAAAAAAACGTTTAAAAATTTTTGACCACCTTTTGGTCCTGGCAACATGCAAATTTTTTAAAAGGAGTTCTTTTTGAGTAAGATTGTGCAAAAAATCAGAATTAGAATATTTTTCCTAGCGGATGCGCAGTGGCTTTCTGGACTAACATATTTATACGTAATCTCCAATATTGAATCTTTGAATACCTATTTTATCATATAAATCTTATAATTAAATCATTAGAAAGTACCTCGCATCATCAAAATGTGTCTGTTATTTATTTCCCTAGAGCAAAATGAGATCAAAATATTCTAACAACTTAATATTGTAGTAAATACTTCTGTCGTATATTGGTATATTAATTTATTAAAATTCTTTAAACATTATCCAAAAGATAATGCAAAATCACAAAACGTTTTCGGTAAAAACTGACCATCTTCAGTGTGAAACGTCCAGTGTACAGGTATGTAACAACTAGCTGATGATTTTCTGTTGGAGTGAATGAAAAGGGAGTGGTAAACTCCAACAGAAGTAGTAAAAAGAAGAAGATCTACTTAATGTAGCCAAAGGACAAAAATGTGTGGCTTCTCCGTTGAAGAAGCTGGAGTAACTAAAATACAACTTTGTAGTAGTATTTGTATGGAAGGATGCCAAGACAAAGAATATCGAATTGATACAGGACTAGAGATGAGAAATCATTAATAGATAGATATAACTTGAATGGCTAGCTAAATATGTATGAGAAGGGCCACTTGACACTCAAGGAAGGATTCGGCCAATTTGCACGGCTATTTTTGGCCAGACAATAGATTAAAGGAAGTGACAATGATGGCTCGAAAAGAAGATATGAAGATAATGTTCAGAAAATAGATAGAGTAAATATAATAATATACTGAAAATAGAATGAATTTTTGGGCGCCAGAAGAAGGATAACTAGGTTAACGCTCTTCCAGGTATTCTACGCTGCTATAGAGTATGTTAAATTTGTAGTACAAGTATGTGAAAAGTTATTAAAGATTATTAAATTATAAAATATACTACTAAAAATAAAGGAGTAATAAGAAAAAAAAATCACAATAAATGTATATTTATTGAATGTAACTACTAGATCTTTTTAACAATCTCTGAGTTAGGACAAGTAACTAGTGTGTAACTCTAACATGACAGGAAAAAGTGATACTAGTGAAAGTCAATTACAAAATCATCATACAACTATGATCTAAGAATACTCTTTATAAGGTTAGAAAAACTGACTACGGGTACCTCTAATACAGGAAGTACAACTTACAACTAGGTTAGTAGAACCCTCACCAAATAATAATTGTACGTTTATAATACGTACACCTTAATTAAATACTACCTGATACTATATATAACATATAAATACCTCACTGTGAGTGGGACAGGCACAAGCCTTATTGAATAAATAAACCTACGAGTGGATACACAGATCCTTTTCCTAACTCGTGGTTTATAATAGTAATAATAACAAGTGAAACCAAAAACTAATCTGAGGGATTAGAATCCAGAAGTTCATATGAATTTAATAAATTAAAGTTAAAGTTAAATAAAGTTAATAAGTTAAAGTTAAGTAAAGTTAATAAGTTCAAGTTAAATAAAGTTAATAATTACAATTTTGACTAATATGTGAAGTTAATTTTTAAAAATTTAATTAAACATATACTAAAATAATGGAATGAGTTTAAATAATTATACAAAAGTGGAACACAGCCTAAAAATAATCAAGATAAGAGTACCGACTACTATTATCAGGGAAAATATCTGAGCTCAGAAATTTATACCTTTATAGATTGCAGAGTGTTGGGGAACGCTATCAATTAAATATTATGTTGTAAAGAAAAAAACCTATAAAAAATATAAAGCAGGAAAAATGTGTGTGCAATTGAACTATAAAAAAAAAATGTACTAAATATCACAAAACCAGTCTGTCTTTAATAAGAGCACAGTAAATGTTCCCAAACAAACCACTCTTTCCTAATCTTGAAGTTGATGTAATGAGCACCCAAGGGTGCTAACTCTCGCTAGCAGCTGTCCTGCTGGAGGTACAGGAGAGGAAGACTGGTAGAAAGCAGCTGAAGGTACTCAAAACTGTTGGAAAGCAGCTGGAGGTACTCAAAAAAAGAAAATGTGGAAATAATCCAGGCTGGTCGCCTATTGATTGTTTCTCTCTGTGTGGTCTGGCCTTGGTGTTGTTGTAGGGTGGCTTTAAGATTTCATGGTAGGTGCTAAAAAAAACACAGTGTGGTGTTACTACCAATCTACCAATGTCAAAAAAAAGAAGCAAGAGATACGAGGAGGTGTTTTTATTCCTATGGGAATAAGAAGAAATAGGTCATTAAGTCCAAAAACTTGAATGACTAGACAGCTTGACCTTTTATCAGGTTGCTATCAGATGACCTTGGTCAAATAACACAAGTAATTTCCAATTGAAATACAAAATATAATTACTGTGAAAGAATATTTTATTATAATATATACACCGGTATATAGATATATTATACAAGGATGAAATATAGTAAGACTAAGCGATGGATACTTATTTGATCATCGTTCAAAAGATAGGAGTTCTGTAGACTTGAAAGGAATATAAAAAATGGAGTTTAAATTAGCTCTATTTTCCAACTGGAAGCACAAATTAACAACGAATATTGAATTATCTCTAGATGAGTTTGATCCATGAAAATAAAACATAAAAACCATGAAAATAGACTATGTGAAACTTAGTTAGCAAATGTCAAGGACTTCCAAAATGGCTGAATAAAATACTTAATAAAATGTGTATTTACCGGGGTAGAACTCATTGGATATAGTATGCTCTAAAATTCTTCAAATCCACTGCTGCTGGATAACTTCACTATACTTTTATTGTAATATTTAATCAATTTGGAACTGAGAATTAGAGGTGAATAATTGAGTCTAATGACCCCGCACACTACGATTCAGACCGAACACTCGAGAAACAATGGCAATCCAAGGCTCACGTTCACAGCTGAATCCTTCGTACCCCTCTACTAAGCATTGGCTGTCAAAGTGGGGAAACCAATGTTGCCACGTTTTAAATGTGACGTCATCAAGCATTTAAAAATTCTGAGATGGGTTTAAGTTCTATTTGAATAAACATTGAAAGAAAATAATTCTGAAAATAATTAAATAATATTTTGGATAGTTAAATAATATCTTCCCATCAATAATCGATTCTATAAGGGGCGGAACGTCACATTCCCTTTCAACCACCAGAAAAAAAATTTTATTTAAAAAAAATTTTTTTTTTTTTTTTTTTTTTTTCAAAATATTAAACTAGAGTAGTAGTGCTTAGTGTATCATTCCCCGTTGATTCGCAAGATTACAAATAATCACCACTAATAATCAAGGGAAAGTAGGATGGTCACTGCAGCAAATAACGGAAATTGCAAAATATGACCCGAAGTCCTAGTAAAAGTGCTAAAGATGAGACATAATTTATAATGACAAATAAGTGTCGAATTGGCAGTAAATCCAAAGTTGAACTATCCATGGACATCAGATTTATAAGGAGTATATCCAAGGACGAACAACCAGGCAAAGGTGAGAGCCAATTCATACCATAACGCAAGTACATATACTAAAGTCACCAATGAAATCAATAACTATAATAAGTGAAGAATCAAACACTCAATCCTAAATTGGACTAGCAATGGACACCAGATTCGTAATAGCATATCCAGAGAAGAACAACTAGGAATATTTATAGAATAATTTTCACCAATACCAACTAATATAAATAGTGAACATACCAAAGGAATGCAAACACATTAACCAAAATAAATGTGGAATCAGACACTCAATCCAAAGTCAGACTATCAATGGACAACAGATTCACAAAAGCATATCCAATGAAGAACGACCAGGAAGATTTATGGACCAATTCACATCCATACTAAATCATATAAATAAATTAGGTCTACGTACACCCACATCCGGTAATACGAACCTATACAACCAAATAAACAAAATAAGTGAAGAATCGGACACTTAATCCAAAATCGGACTAGCAATGGACACCAGATTTATAGGAGCATATCCAAAGAAGAACGATCAGGAAGATTTATGGACCAATTCTCACTAATACTAAATAACTAACTAAATTAGCTCTAGATCTACCCTCATCCGGTAATATGAGCCTATCGAAACTAAGTAGTAAAAATAAAGGATGAACTTATAAGTTCTATGACTCCATGGTAAATACAAAATATGACGGGAACGAGCTCCCAATCTTTCATAAGACTGTATATTCATGTGAACATACATAGGATTATCCAGGAGATATTCCTGAATCTAAGCAACAATTAATGCCTAAGGAAAGAAGAGGGAATCTACTAAAAAGAAAATCAATAATTTGTCCCAGTGGGTTAATCACTAACATTACGACTCTACGTCTATGGAAAGTCAAGCATCTATATACTATGAACTAAGAGACATAAAATAAGCAAACTAGACTTCCCTATTATCGTGTGAAAATGTGCCTGGAATATTTGGAACAATTGCACAAGAATGGTTAGGAAGTGTTGTACACCATTTCCCAACCAGAAATATTATCATGGATAAACATCTGCCTACTCTGACAAGAAAGACATGGATTACGAAATCGGATAGCAGTGATCAGTTGCTGAACTTCGAACCCACGTATTCACCAACTTTGAGCATTAACAGACTAGTTCATAAGAAGAAATATGAAGGACTCAAGAATTCATTTATAAATCAAAATTCCAAATTCATTCCAGAATCATCCTGTGGAGGAAGTAAGAATCCGAATTAATATAAAGTATTTAAGGTACCTGTGACAAATATCAATAAAGTAACCCAATAACAAATTAACAACCACAACTTCTTTCCAATATGGCAAATCCAATGACATGATATAAAAACAATAAAAAAAAATAATAGGTATGTAATCAAATATCCAAGATATAACACATAATCTAAGATATGGTAGTGTAACATAGCTCCATCTATATTAAGCAAGAATACTTGTATGAGCCCACACATCCAAATATCTTAATATATAATAATCAACAGCCCTTTTATTCTGAGAGGTTGAGTACAAAACTAAGAGTACAAGTGGAGGTTATTAACTTGGTAATACTACTGGCTGGATTAGTATTTGAGAATATTTGTCGATAATGACTCAAATGCAATCTATAATACAAAAAAATAATAATAAACTCATACAAGCGGTATTACACAAGAATTCGGTACCTAATAACTAATACGTGAGAAATCATCAAGCCATGCCGAAGGATAAAAATTGCTATGGTCAGGCATTATCTGGTGATTAACAATTTAAACTAAAATACTATACCATAATAAAACTAATTAAAGGCAAACACAGGAAGATATTAGCTTAAACAACCCTGTTAAGCTAATCTTCTTCCGATGAAGTTGAAGAATCCACATCGTCCATGGTGTTGTCAGGCAGTAAATCCTTTACATGAAATTGACCAATTCGCTTATTAGTCGAATTGTCCTTTAATTCATAAATCAAAGGAGATATTACCCTTGAGACAGTACATGGGACATATTTCTGGCAAAACTTTGCAGAAATGGCATCACCCTTATTGGATTTGACAAAATTGCGCTTTAAGACTCGATCACCAACAAAGAATCGCAGATCTCGTTTCCTCAAATTATAGTGCTGCTGGTTCCTTAGGTAAGAAGTTTTTAACTTCTTCCTAATGTCTGCGAAAATATGAGGTAACGTCTGGAGATCATCTAAGCGATGAAGTTTCTCAGATATTTGAGGAAGATTTTCGGAATTGTCTGAAATTACACCAAAATAATCACCTGATAAAGCCACATTCCTACCAAAATTCAAATATGCTGGAGAGCACTGGGTAACTTCATGGACAGAAGTCCTTATGGCTTGAGCTATGGAATGAATATATTGATCCCAAGCTCTGTGATCAGGGTAAGTATAGGACCTTAGAGCTGTGACAATACTGCGATTTACTCTCTCAGTATGATTTGCTTGTGGATGGTAGGCAGCATTATAAAAGGTCTTTTGAACCTTATATTTAGCTAGAAGATCTTTAAAGGCCTTCGATACAAACTGAGGACCGTTGTCACATGACACAATTTGAGGAACACCATACACCAAAAAGACTTGTTCCTCCAAATATTTTAAAATTGCTGGAGTTGTGGCCTGGCGAAGGGGACAAACTAAAGGAAATTTAGTGAAATAATCCACAACTACCAGGCAATAGGTATTACCCTTGTAACTCCGAGGATAAGGTCCAATGAGATCCATTGAGATCATCTGCCAAGGAAAATTTATGTTCCTGAAGGAACCCATAAGTCCAGCCTGTGGTAGGTTACTTGGTTTACAAGTAGCACAAACCATGCATTTAGAAATGTACCTTTTTATAGACTTCCGCATACCAGGCCAATAATATAATTCGGCAATACGGTGATAAGTCTTATAAAAACCAAAATGACCCGCCGTAACTTCATCATGAAACATATGCAGAATATTTTCCCTATTTGGCGTAGGTACAACTATTTTCCACTCCGACATATTGGATAAGGACTCTATCGGACTTAAGATGTGTTTGTACAGAATATTATTCTCTACCTTAAAATCAGGATATTTTTGTGGGTCTTGAGTGACCCTATCAATCATATTCTGATACCACATATCAGGACTTAAAGAGGACAGATCTAGGACATTAATATCATGGACACGTGAAAGAGCATCTGCGACCACTACCCCGTTTGCCTTTCTATGGACAATCTTATATGAATAGGCAGCCAGTTTGCATATCCATCGAGAAAGCCTCTGTGAAGGGTTTTTCATACTATGAAGCCATACTAAGGAACTATGATCAGTAATTATAGTGAAATTACGACCTTCCAGATAATAACGAAAAGCTTCTAACCCATGGATGATAGCTAAGAGTTCTTTCTCCGTAGTTGAATAGTTTTTCTGGGCCTTGTTCAACTTCTTACTAGTGTACGCTATGGGGTGTTCGGAGCCATCTTTCAACTGAAATAATACGCCTCCAGAAGCTGTATTAGAGCAATCTGTCATTAGATAAAAATGCTCATCAAAATTAGGTGACATCATAACCGGAGCGCTCGTTAAAGCATCTTTAACGCGCCTAAAAGCTTCGTCAGCCTCAGGAGTCCAAGTAATGGTCTGTCCCTTTTTCCTGTTCTTCAAAAGATCAGTAAGAGGTGACAACAAAGTAGAGTAGGACGGTACAAATCGCCGATAATAGCCACACATTCCCAATATCCTACGGACTTGGGTGGTGGTCTTTGGTATAGGAAAATTTTTGATAGCAACTATTTTCTCAGGATCAGTCCTCAGCCCCTGGTTATCCACAACATAACCCAAGAACTTAAGACTAGGGCGACAAAACTGACATTTATCCAGATTGACCGTTAGATTAGCTTCCTTAAGACGTAAAAATAACTTATCTAAAATTTCCATATGAAGGGAAAAATCAGGAGTGACAACCAAAATATCGTCTAAATAATAGAAAACATAGGGCTCTAACGGTGGACCAATGACTAAATCCATCAGACGACACATTGTCTGAGGAGCAGAAACAAGACCGAAAGGCATGGTGACAAACTGGAATAATCCTTTACCACTGACAGCAAAAGCAGTATACTTCTTGCTCTCTTCACTCAGTGGGATCTGTAGGAAGGCCTTAGACAAATCAATAGAAGAGATGTATTTGGCATTCTGAAGTTTGCTCAAAATCACATCTATTCTGGGGATAGGATAAGCATCCCTGTTAGTTGTGATACTGTTTAGTTTTCGACCGTCAAAGCAGATCCTGAAGGATCCATCCTTCTTCTTCGTTAACCAGAGCGGAGAACAGTAGGACGATGTTGAAGGTTCTATGATATTTAAAGCAAGCATCGAATCTACTTCCTTTTCTAAATCTGCCTGCCAGGCTTGAGGTATGGGGTACTGATATAATCTGAAAGGAGTGGGATTTCCCACTTCGATAGTGTGAGAGATTAACGACGTACGACCTAGTTTGTCTTTTGAAGAAAGAGTAGTAAATTTAGAGATCATACTCTCTAATTGCCTTTGTTCAGAGCTTGATAAACTAGCAAAATCGTGAATAGCACTAAGGGTAGATAAATTAAATTCAGATATGGAAAAAGAAAAATCAGAACAACTTAAGGTACTATTGAAAGCATTGAAAAAGTCCATACCTAAAATTATAGAATTCTGCACGGAAGGAATAACATAAAATGTAATTTCCCTACATAAATCTGCCACTGTGATTTTAATTTGGAGTTTGCCCGTAATGGACTGAACTGTACCATCTGCAGTAGATACTTGCAAAGATGAAATGGGCATAATGGGAATACTAGAATTTTTCAATAAATTTAACGAATGTGCCCCTATCAATGAAATATTAGAGCCACTATCTAACAAAGCTAAACACGATTGTCCTAAAATTTGAATAGGAAGATATGGCCTATTATCATTTTGTTTCCTAACTAATAACGAATTAATATCTAGATCTCAAGTATTTGGTTGTCTACAACCGTTATATGGAACTAACCCAGACGTATCATCATCATTAACAAAACTAGAATCTAATATAGATAATGGAACCACATTACTATCACAATTATTATTGTTACGTTGAACACTACCAATCAAAGAAGCGTTTGTAAATGACCATCTGTGATCATTTGAATCAAGCGAATCTAACGTATTATCTATAGAAATAAATTTCTGGTTTAATTTTGTTTTGTGGTGTGTGCTGCTTTCTTGAACGACACCCCTTTCCCTTTTCGTGAAGATGGGTTTGGGTTGCTGGATGTGCTTGGTCCAGCAGTTTCGTTTGACGATGGGGTTTGATTCCCTGATTGGATGTTGGACGGAGAAACGTTCAGGGGACGGACCTCCGACGTGTCGTTTCCCGAACACTTAGAACAGTTTCTTTTAAGGGTGTTCTCTCGGCCACAACCATGGCAGAAAATACGATTTTGAGGAATCCCACAATTGTAAAATGGGTGACCAGGCTGATCACAATTCCAGCAGACAAGAGAACTAACAACCGAAACATTATGTTCATGACCCTTATTTAGCCAAGAACGTTGCCTAAAGGAAGTTGGCTGAGAAGAAGAGTTAGAAGAGGATCGAGATGTGGATGGAGGTTGAGAAGACCAGGATAACGTTTCCTCCAAACGTTTGCATTTTATAGTAAGGTCATCAATGTTCTGAATGTCCATAAGAGCTAATTGTTGATGATAAAAGGGCAATAGACATTTAAGGATGATTTTAATTTTAGCTAAATCTGACAAAGGAGTGTCTAAACGACTACACATACCTAATATAGTATTAATAAACATAGTAACAGATTCCCCAGGTTTCTGCTTATGATTCTTAATTTGATCTAATAAATCATCCTGGAATGAATACGGAAGAAAATCCGACTTCAACTTTTTAATCAGATCAGACCAACAAGAAAAATTACCCCTGTTATTCATAAACCATGTAAAAGCGGTCCCGGTGAACAACTCAGCAGAAGCAGCAAACAAATCCTCTTCAGAAACACCTCTAGATATTCGAAGACATTCAACCCTTTCTAAAAATGACATCACATCAGTGTGCTGTTTTTCACCTGAAAATGAAATACCCCATTTGTGTACTTGAACAGGTTTGGAGTACGTAAAGCTAGGTACATTGACTGAAGCATTAGGAGTAGAGGTAGCAATGGGGTTAACTCTAGAATCAAGTTCACCCTCTAGTGTTAATATTTTAAGAGAAACAGACCTCTTGAACGGTTCCTGTTCTTCAGAAGGACAGTGTAGCAAGTGTACACGGGCAGAAATATGGCCTAGACGAGATGTTAATCGCGCATACTCTGTATCCTTTACAGTTCCCCTAAACTTTTCGATTTTTTTAGACAAGCTGTCCAATGTTTCAGTGATTCCTTTTTGTTGTTCCTCAAAAGGAAGGGATACAGCTGAAATTTGGAGAAAACTTCTATTGCCAGCTTCTTGTTTCAAAGCACCTCTCAAAAGATTGCGTTTTTTATCGACAGTTGTCGACTCCTCTGGCATTATGTCCCGAATCTTTAATTCATAATCCAATTCATCCACCAGAAGATGTTCAGCTTTAAAAGCACACATGATGAGAGCAAAGTTATTGACAAATAGTCCAAAGAACAGAAATATGAAAAATATGAAAATATGAAAGTTTGCACGCAAAATATATATAATATAAACCGAGAAAATATCAGCAACACACCAACAAAATCAAAATAGCCAGCAAAAAAAAAAAATATATATATAATGCAGTATATAATCTAATAAATAAGATCAAATAAATATATAAGATCAAATAAATGGATAAATAATCCAATAAATATTGTATACTCAAGTAAACCTACTACCTAAATACTGGAAGTAAATTTTTTTATTTATATGTAACTTACCACCACTCTAGAAAAAATATATATCTATAATAATAATAATAATAATCAACACTTAGTTGTACCTCCAACTATACCACTATTGACTGAAGAAATAAAATTGTTATATGAATTATATTATTAATAGCAATATTAAATATAAGTTCCCAATAAAAATTCAAAATCTAACCCAGAATGTAAGCTGCACAAACATATACTATAATGAGGTCCCAAAATATAAACAAAAATCAAAACAGCGTTTAAGAATACCTGATATGTATCAGAAATTAAAAATAAAATAAATAAGTAACAATATGTGTATAGGATACCAAACGGAAATAACAAAGAGATTTCAGATAAAAGAGAAGAATTGACCTAAATGAATACTGTCTCAGACCAAAAATAAAGCCACCACGTTGGAAAGCCGATGTAACAACTAGCTGATGATTTTCTGTTGGAGTGAATGAAAAGGGAGTGGTAAACTCCAACAGAAGTAGTAAAAAGAAGAAGATCTACTTAATGTAGCCAAAGGACAAAAATGTGTGGCTTCTCCGTTGAAGAAGCTGGAGTAACTAAAATACAACTTTGTAGTAGTATTTGTATGGAAGGATGCCAAGACAAAGAATATCGAATTGATACAGGACTAGAGATGAGAAATCATTAATAGATAGATATAACTTGAATGGCTAGCTAAATATGTATGAGAAGGGCCACTTGACACTCAAGGAAGGATTCGGCCAATTTGCACGGCTATTTTTGGCCAGACAATAGATTAAAGGAAGTGACAATGATGGCTCGAAAAGAAGATATGAAGATAATGTTCAGAAAATAGATAGAGTAAATATAATAATATACTGAAAATAGAATGAATTTTTGGGCGCCAGAAGAAGGATAACTAGGTTAACGCTCTTCCAGGTATTCTACGCTGCTATAGAGTATGTTAAATTTGTAGTACAAGTATGTGAAAAGTTATTAAAGATTATTAAATTATAAAATATACTACTAAAAATAAAGGAGTAATAAGAAAAAAAAATCACAATAAATGTATATTTATTGAATGTAACTACTAGATCTTTTTAACAATCTCTGAGTTAGGACAAGTAACTAGTGTGTAACTCTAACATGACAGGAAAAAGTGATACTAGTGAAAGTCAATTACAAAATCATCATACAACTATGATCTAAGAATACTCTTTATAAGGTTAGAAAAACTGACTACGGGTACCTCTAATACAGGAAGTACAACTTACAACTAGGTTAGTAGAACCCTCACCAAATAATAATTGTACGTTTATAATACGTACACCTTAATTAAATACTACCTGATACTATATATAACATATAAATACCTCACTGTGAGTGGGACAGGCACAAGCCTTATTGAATAAATAAACCTACGAGTGGATACACAGATCCTTTTCCTAACTCGTGGTTTATAATAGTAATAATAACAAGTGAAACCAAAAACTAATCTGAGGGATTAGAATCCAGAAGTTCATATGAATTTAATAAATTAAAGTTAAAGTTAAATAAAGTTAATAAGTTAAAGTTAAGTAAAGTTAATAAGTTCAAGTTAAATAAAGTTAATAATTACAATTTTGACTAATATGTGAAGTTAATTTTTAAAAATTTAATTAAACATATACTAAAATAATGGAATGAGTTTAAATAATTATACAAAAGTGGAACACAGCCTAAAAATAATCAAGATAAGAGTACCGACTACTATTATCAGGGAAAATATCTGAGCTCAGAAATTTATACCTTTATAGATTGCAGAGTGTTGGGGAACGCTATCAATTAAATATTATGTTGTAAAGAAAAAAACCTATAAAAAATATAAAGCAGGAAAAATGTGTGTGCAATTGAACTATAAAAAAAAAATGTACTAAATATCACAAAACCAGTCTGTCTTTAATAAGAGCACAGTAAATGTTCCCAAACAAACCACTCTTTCCTAATCTTGAAGTTGATGTAATGAGCACCCAAGGGTGCTAACTCTCGCTAGCAGCTGTCCTGCTGGAGGTACAGGAGAGGAAGACTGGTAGAAAGCAGCTGAAGGTACTCAAAACTGTTGGAAAGCAGCTGGAGGTACTCAAAAAAAGAAAATGTGGAAATAATCCAGGCTGGTCGCCTATTGATTGTTTCTCTCTGTGTGGTCTGGCCTTGGTGTTGTTGTAGGGTGGCTTTAAGATTTCATGGTAGGTGCTAAAAAAAACACAGTGTGGTGTTACTACCAATCTACCAATGTCAAAAAAAAGAAGCAAGAGATACGAGGAGGTGTTTTTATTCCTATGGGAATAAGAAGAAATAGGTCATTAAGTCCAAAAACTTGAATGACTAGACAGCTTGACCTTTTATCAGGTTGCTATCAGATGACCTTGGTCAAATAACACAAGTAATTTCCAATTGAAATACAAAATATAATTACTGTGAAAGAATATTTTATTATAATATATACACCGGTATATAGATATATTATACAAGGATGAAATATAGTAAGACTAAGCGATGGATACTTATTTGATCATCGTTCAAAAGATAGGAGTTCTGTAGACTTGAAAGGAATATAAAAAATGGAGTTTAAATTAGCTCTATTTTCCAACTGGAAGCACAAATTAACAACGAATATTGAATTATCTCTAGATGAGTTTGATCCATGAAAATAAAACATAAAAACCATGAAAATAGACTATGTGAAACTTAGTTAGCAAATGTCAAGGACTTCCAAAATGGCTGAATAAAATACTTAATAAAATGTGTATTTACCGGGGTAGAACTCATTGGATATAGTATGCTCTAAAATTCTTCAAATCCACTGCTGCTGGATAACTTCACTATACTTTTATTGTAATATTTAATCAATTTGGAACTGAGAATTAGAGGTGAATAATTGAGTCTAATGACCCCGCACACTACGATTCAGACCGAACACTCGAGAAACAATGGCAATCCAAGGCTCACGTTCACAGCTGAATCCTTCGTACCCCTCTACTAAGCATTGGCTGTCAAAGTGGGGAAACCAATGTTGCCACGTTTTAAATGTGACGTCATCAAGCATTTAAAAATTCTGAGATGGGTTTAAGTTCTATTTGAATAAACATTGAAAGAAAATAATTCTGAAAATAATTAAATAATATTTTGGATAGTTAAATAATATCTTCCCATCAATAATCGATTCTATAAGGGGCGGAACGTCACATTTGAACGTTGAAGGCGGAACGTTGAAACTAGCTACGGTAGAAGGTGTGAAAAGCTCTTAGTTACATTGTTATCATAGGGTAAAGAGATGAGAGATGGACCAGGAGGTTAGTCGGTCCGCTAGGTATAAATTACCAAACTTGGCAACAGGGCTAGTCTATCCTATTCTGTTGAATCTTTTAACGTTATTTGCTTAAGAAAAGCCAATTGTAACGCATCGTTTCCTACTTGTAAGAGTGATATTTGCTCTAATTGAAACTGCCCAGTGTGATAATTTTATTTGAGTTTTAAAATTAAATTTTTTTTAAAAGCAGGTGAGTGTGACCGAATATGTGTTAGTTTATTATTGAATATTTAAAATGTGTATTATAAAGTAAGAACTACTGCTAGGTCTAGTCTACTTATTCTAGACCAGCGATACTCAACCTTTTTCTTTCCTGATCCACATAGTAGCTGTTGCCACAGCTTGCGGGCCGCAATCAAGATGAAGTAGTATACAGGGTGTTTCATTGGAAAGCGGAAATACTTGAATGGTGATTAGAGGTAAATGAGGCGACTCTAGACATACTAAATTTATTGCTCCACCGACTTTATAACCGAGTTACAGGGTGTTTTATCGATTTTGCCCATTTCTTTCTGGACCCATAGCTTTAGAACCAACTTGTATATTTTTTTGACATTTGGTACAAATATGTCACATTTATAACACAGACCACCCAACTACTAACCACAAGAAAAATCCAGGTCCGGATTAAACAAAATTATAAATTCATTGTGACCTTGAAACATCATCCTGTATATTGAAATTTTCAAAACCCGTTTGCACATTTGAAAAATTCAATGACTTTAATTTTAAAATTATGTCGAAATTTTTAAGAACTCGAAGTTCCAAAACAAAAGTTTAGATATAATTTCAAAATTAATGTAGCAATTAATGAGAAATTAAACTTAGTTTTTTGCGCTCTTTTCAATTGTGCAGACGAATTTTGAAAATTTTATTATACAGGGTGTTGTTTCAAGGTCAAAATTATTTTTAATTTTTTTTGTTAATCCGGACCAGAATTTTTCTTGTGAGTCCTAAATGGGTCGTTACAATGTAGTAAATAAATATTGATTATTTTTAAAATGAGTATTTCTTCATTAACTTTAATAATTTATTAATAAAAGTTAATAATACCCTGCTTTTTAATCAGTTCTTAAAAATTTCAATATATGTAATTTAAAATTAAAGTTATTAAATTGTCTGCCTCACGCCCAAACACATCGGCACACTATCAAATAATTTGAAAAACACGTGAAATTTGACAAATTATTTGATCACAGGACCCTTTAGTTAGCCTTCGGGCCGCATAAAAAATGCTAGAGGGCCGCATGCGGCCCGCAGGTTAAGTATCACTGTTCTAGACAATACGGGCTCGGTCCATCTGTCCTCCTATTTGAGGATAGTTGGACCACTTATAAGGAGGAGAGTTGAACCAGTGTATGTTTTGTTTTAGTACCATGCCCAGTAAATATATTTGCAAACAAAATACACCTAAGAGAGGTAACTAGACTTATAGGAAGCGGAAGCTAAGTAATGCTGTAAATGCTGTAAAGAATGGTGATATGGGTATTAATGAAGCTGCCAAAGGATTTGGAATACCCAAAATGACTTTCAAACTTCTTTTTTTAATTCACAACAACAGGTTTTACTGTTTTTTTTTGTCCCGGTTATAACAGGTTTTTTCTTTTTAAAGCAATAACCGGTGAAAAACCGGTTACGAGGTTACCTTTTGGAAAAAATAATTAATTCAGAAAAAAAATTTCAGAGATTTCTATCTAGTTTCGATCCCAATCATATTATAATAAATCCACAGAGAACGGCAGTTCTCACCAGTGGCGCACAAAACCCCTACAAGCGACACTATATATACACGAAATTTTCGATTTTCTAAACCTGACTGAATGGAAAATTGGGCCACATCCCATCTTAAAGTTTACGAAAAGACTCGTCCATCCATATGTTACTTCTCCATTTTGGTCCAAGGGTGTGGAATTTACGGCCCTTCCCATTTAAAGCCTGTTTTTCGTTCTCGTCCCCAAAACACCAAAAAATATAAAAAATTTAAGCCCGACCTTTGCGGCTTCTGATAGCATAGATCATTACCTTTCCAACGCATGTTTAATTTTGAAAATCGGTTGTACCATCCAAAAGTTATCGAGCTCAGAAATATGACTCAATTTTTGCAGTTGCCGCTAGGGCATCTATGCCATTTCGTTCGTTGCAATTCGGGACTGCACGCTGGGGTTTGTTTTGGTTGGATCAGGGAGAGCAGCATATGTGCCTCCTGATGAGAGACTAATAAGTTTCGAAACCGGTAGAGGTGCTTGCAGCACTCTCTGATTGGACTGGAATATGGTTCGGCTGTATTTTCGTTTTGCAACGAAATTGAAAATGGTTATTCATTTTTGATTTACATTTACTCTGTGTGGAGTATGAAGGGAACCAATCTCGTTGGAACTTTACCGCGCTGAGCAGATGTGACGTGAATTGTAAATTGTAGAATTCCCTCATCTTCCTTAGTCTCAGCATCCGTATGGCTTGCAAATTGTAGAAGCCTCGGAGGTGTAACCAGAGAAGGTTCCCATTGTTTTCATTCTGGTGGGATATGTTATATGCCATTAGAGTGAAAACTTAGTCTTTTGTAGCAGTTGCCGCTAGGGCATCTATGCCATTTCGTTCGTTGCAATTCGGGACTGCACGCTGGGGTTTGTTTTGGTTGGATCAGGGAGAGCAGCATATGTGCCTCCTGATGAGAGACTAATAAGTTTCGAAACCGGTAGAGGTGCTTGCAGCACTCTCTGATTGGACTGGAATATGGTTCGGCTGTATTTTCGTTTTGCAACGAAATTGAAAATGGTTATTCATTTTTGATTTACATTTACTCTGTGTGGAGTATGAAGGGAACCAGTCTCGTTGGAACTTTACCGCGCTGAGCAGATGTGACGTGAATTGTAAATTGTAGAATTCCCTCATCTTCCTTAGTCTCAGCATCCGTATGGCTTGCAAATTGTAGAAGCCTCGGAGGTGTAACCAGAGAAGGTTCCCATTGTTTTCATTCTGGTGGGATATGTTATATGCCATTAGAGTGAAAACTTAGTCTTTTGCTAGCAGTTGCCGCTAGGGCATCTATGCCATTTCGTTCGTTGCAATTCGGGACTGCACGCTGGGGTTTGTTTTGGTTGGATCAGGGAGAGCAGCATATGTGCCTCCTGATGAGAGACTAATAAGTTTCGAAACCGGTAGAGGTGCTTGCAGCACTCTCTGATTGGACTGGAATATGGTTCGGCTGTATTTTCGTTTTGCAACGAAATTGAAAATGGTTATTCATTTTTGACTCAATTTTTATTTAAAAAATGGAAAATGTTTGTGGATATGTATGATTGTATGTATGTATGTGGAAAAGTTAAACCGATCTGAATTTTTTTTTCTGTGTTTCAAGAGGGTGTGAGTACCGATTCAGAACCGGTCTAATTTTTGACTTGTGACTACCCGTAAGTTAGCTAGAGGACTAAGTAGATACAAAATAGCATATTTTTTGGGCGTATATATCTTAGGTTCAAGAAAAGACAGGAAAACCGCAAATACACCAAATTAATAGGGTTGAGTTAAGCTTTCAAATGGCCATTAAGCGATCAAGCTGAGACATACGCACTGCTCACCATAGCCAAAAAACTGAAAAATTAAACTTTGAAAATTTTGGTTTTTCGACAATTACTCAAAATTTCAACCTACGAATTGCGCCAATAACTGAGCGTTTGTAGAAGGACTCAGGATGCGTCTAACGGTGTATACCTTATATCTGGGAAAATTCGATTTTTTAAGTTATAGGGTTCATAAATATGATCAAATCTATTTCTTATGGGAAAAACGGTTTTTCAAGCTCAATAATTCCTGTAATACGTTCAGTTATCATACTCGATCTTGGATGCATCGGATACTACTTGTCAATACGTTTCAAATTCATGTTTAGTGATCAACTTCAGGTAAGCCGTTCAGAAATTATAGAGCTCCAAAGGTATAATTAGTCCAGGAACTGAAATTTTTCACTTCGCAATTTTTACAGAATGGATAGATCTGTTTAAAAATTTGACAATAAGTAGTGGATAGTCCAAGGATCAAAACCTATATGATGCCGAAAGACGCTTTTACCAAGGGGGTAGTTGCCACCTCATCTCGAGGGTGGAAATTTTTTTTTTATATTTTGACCGCAAATGCTGTTAAAAATATTAATTATAAACAAAAAATGTTCATTATACTTTTTTTTGATAAAATTAATAGTTTTCGATTTATTAGTTATCGAAGCTGTTAGTTTTATATCGGAAAGATTACCAGATAACGGCAGTTCTCGCCAGTGGTGCAGAAATACACCCCCCTACACGCGACACTATTATATACACGAAATTTTCAATTTTCTAAATCTGACTGAATTGAAAATTGTGCCAACTCCCATCTTCAAGTTCAGAAAAAGACTCACCCATTCATATGTCAACCATCCATTTTGGTCCAAGGGTGTCGATTTTACGGCCCTTCCTAATTAGGGTCTGTTTTTCGTTCTGGTCCCCAAAACTCCCAAAAACTTCGAAAATTTAAGTCCAACCTTTGCGGTTTCTAATAGAACTGATCATTACCTTTCCAACGCATGTCTAATTTTGAAAATCAGTTATACCATTCAAAAGTTATAGAGCTTAGAAATGTGACTCAATTTTTATTTAAAAAAGGGAAAATGTTTGTGGATATGTATGTATGTGTGTTTGAAAGTTAAACCGATTTGATATTTTTTCTCTGTATTTAAAGAGGGGGTCAGGGCCGATTTAGAACCGGTGTAGTTTGTGACTTTTGACCACCCATAAGCCAGCTATAGGACTTTGTAAGTACAAAACGGCATATTTTTTGGGGGTATATATATTCGGATCAAGAAGAGGCATGAGAACCGCAAATATATCAAATCAATAGTGTTGACTTAAGCTTTTAAATGGTGTCCAAGCCGTCAGGATCAGACATACACACGGCTCAGTATAGCCGAAAAACTGAAAAACTAAACTTTGAAAATTTTGGTTTTTCGACAATTACTCAACATTTCAACGTACGAATTGTGCCAATAACTTAGCGTTTGTATAAGGACTCAAGACGAATCTAACGATGTATACCTCATATCCGGGAAAATTCAAATTTTTAGGTTATAGGCTTCATAAATATGATAAAATCTATTTTCTGTGGGAAAACGGTTTCGAAAGCTAAATAATTCCTGTACCTAATAGCTTCAGTTATCATACTTGACCTTAGATCCATCAGATACTACTGGTCAATACATTTCAAACTCATGTTTACTGATCAAAATCGGTTAAGCCGTTTAGAGAAGTTATTAAGATACAAAAGTATAATCCAATTAACGATTATTCCCCAAATGGTTTATGAGTTGTAGTGGTTACGACGCTAAATTTGATCTGGCAACGGGCAATCCGACTTCATTTACCGGCCATCCCAATATATTTTTTTTTCAATCTATTTCGAATAGAAAAAAATCTAGTGTACATTCGATGGACACTAGATGATTTGGGAGATAATGCAACAAAGGTGACCATTTATAAAGCTTGACGTGTAATAGAGGAACATTGCATTCAACTTCATACATTTAATTTATAAATAACTTTGAAAAACTCCTGATACAAGAATAAAAAACCGCTAAACGCCGTAAAAATGAGTGGCGCATAAAATATTCCAGCTACAAAAGATCTGATATGAATGTTACGTGGCGCGAAAATGGATTTTCATTTGATGCAAAACAAAATTCTAGTTTTATTTTAAAAGATTTTTCCATAATATTTGCTAAATTTGAAGTAAACGCGCCACAAAAGAGTTTCAAAATTCAAACTGTATAAAAGTTACTCTTTTGTGGCGCGTTTACTTCAAATTTAGCAAATATTATGGAAAAATCTTTTAAAATAAAACTAGAAATTTGTTTTGCATCAAATGAAAATCCATTTTCGCGCCACGTAATATTCATATCAGATCTTTTGTAGCTGGAATATTTTATGCGCCACTCATTTTTACGGCGTTTAGCGGTTTTTTATTCTTGTATGTATTATATGCGAAGTATGCGAAATATGCGAGAAATGCGAAGGATGCGAATAATATGCGAAGTAATTAACCGAAAAAAACCATAATTCAAATTTTATTTACTAAAATTATATATTTAATAAAGAACTGGACAAAAGTGCCACATCCGCTTTTATGAAACAATTAAGTTTTATTATAGTTAGGGAATAGTTATTTAGATGATAATATTTACACAGAACTATTAAGTGTTCTGCTTGTAATCGATATTGCAACCATCATCTAAAGCGGGCTCCACACGCTCGGCGAAGTTACTACGCCAAAGTTGACCGAACTCCGAAGTACCTCTTTACTACACACTCGTTCTACTTCGCAAGGAACACATTCAAGCGGTGCGATACCGACTTTGATCCCTTTGACTCAGACGCGCGAGACCGACAGAGAACGGAAGTAGAACGAAGCGAGGCAAAGTTGCACAAGGTGGCTGTCTACACTCTCGTACTTGTTAAACTTCGATCGACTTCGGCGAGAGTGTAGACGGCGTTTAATATAATAATTGTTTATACTTGAGTTCTTGAGAGTCTTGTATGACATGTTATGAGTTTGAATACCGAAATATGATTAGGAATCTTAATTATGTAATTTTTAAAAAATACATTATTCTGAGGAATTAAAAGATATTATACAAACGTATTAAAAATACTACTGAATTATTTTTGATGGTAATAGAAACAAAAAATGAATTGGGTTGTCGAATTTATTTTTAAGTAAAATAAAAGTCCATTTAAATATATTTTTAAAGTCGGTAGATCCAAGGAACATTCCGTAGATCGGTAGGATCATCGCTTTTGGGAATATGCCAATTAACAACGCAATACACGCCGACGCCGTCTACAACGATCGACGAATCAGAGTTTCCATATTGAGGTACTTTCGTCCAATTTTAGGGTAATTTGAAAGCGCCTGGGAAAATTTTTATAAATTGAAATGCTTGTGGAATTTTTCGGGAGAAAATTGAGCAAACTAAAGAGCAACATAAATGTAAAATTTTAACCTATTAAGTAGATTGGTAGGTAGACTGTGCATTTGCAATTTATTTTAAATTTTGCAATTGATTATTTGTGTTCATTCACCTTCATTTGTGGTCAACTCCATTATTGTTATTATTATTTTTAATATTTGACGATTTATGTAATTTTAGTAAATTGGATTGTTATTGTTTTGTTTTCTTAAGTTTTATAAGCTTTGTCGACAAAATTTTACAATTTTTCATGACAATAAAGCATATTTCTATTCTATTCTATTCTATTCTAAGTATTTGTTATTGGTTAAAAAAACGAAAACCGGTTTTTTGACCGGTTATAACGGCCAGGTTAAACCATATGTAAAAAAACGGTATAACCGAAAACCGTTTTTTTATCAACAACCGCCATCCTCACTTCAAGTGTCGACTAAAAACTAACAATATGGATAAGATGAATGGATTGGACCAGATTGTTCTTTAGGAACTACTGTTGAAGTTAAAATCGTTAGCAGTATAAAAAACTACAAAAAGCAGCCTTTGTTCCAACCAGAAATGAAGTAAGAATCATGGCCTTTAATTTAGTTCAGCAAATGGGAATTCAAAGATTCCGGAAACCCGGTGGCATGATATGCCACCGGATTTCAAGATTATAATGTCCGAAAGATCAGCATACTTTGCCAGTGGCATTTTTTAGAATGGTTACAAACACACTTTTTGCCGAGAAATCCTCCAGATAAAACTCGGATCTACTAGAATTTGCAAAATAAAACGAAATAATTTTATGTTGTTTACCATCCCACACGACCCATTAACTACAGCCTCTGGATCGTGCTTTTTTTAAGTCAGTTAAAAGTAACTTTTATACTGAATGCTGTTTTATGGTATAGAATAACACAAACAGGGTTTTAAAATGCCTTCAGTTTGGTAAACTCTTGCATGGGAAACTCAGCTTGACTTGCTCAAAAGGTCGAGCATGGGAAACTCAGCAGTGTGAATCGTCCAGTGTACAGGTATCGAAACTATCTACGATAGAAGGTGTGAAAAGCTTTCAGTTACATTGTTATCATAATAACAAATATTGCTACATTAACTCTTAAGCTCCTAGCGTTACATATATGTAACGCAGAAACCGCTAAAATCTTAAGCCTTAAATTCGGGAAGTGATCCTAATTTTAACTAGATGGTGATGCCAGACTTTCAAGGGACTTGTTTACTAGTTCTCAGCAGTTGGTTCGAGGATTTGATATAACCTGTTTATTAGGTTGAGTGTTTTATGTGACGGTGTTTATTATTTATGGTAAAAATGGATCTCAAGTTTGAGTAAGTATATTTTTACTATTCTTTTGTTATTATATTTTGTTTAAAGTGTTTTCTTCAATTGAGAATCAATTAATGTCTTTTCTTATTGATAATATAAATTTTTAGAAATTTTATCCTGGTTTTGTAAAAAATTGCTTTAATTTTTGGTGTTACATATATGTAACGCTAGGAACATATGGGAGCCAAAATCGGAACTTTTAGAATTGTAACGTATTTTTTGTTTCAGAAAAGGGATAGACTTTAGACGTTGACGCTATATACATACATATAGGTACTAAACCCCCAGAATTGAATGTGCTTACAGACGAGGAGTCTGGTGATGAGGAATATAATGATTTTAACAGGCTGTCCGAGAAAATTCTTAGAGCACCTGTTGAACTTGTTTTACGAAATAATGAAAGAGATTCCGAAGTATATGATGATATTACCGAGGCTCAACTTTCCAGATCATCAACAAAAGCTAAAAAACTAGTGAAAGAAAAGTTGAAGTTGATCTTATGGACCAGAATGTAGCTACATACCAAGTAGGAATTTGCTCTAAAAAATGGTAGTGGTGTCTATTTACATTGATGCTGGACATAACTATGGACATAATGGTCTATTTATATTGATACTGGACATAACTGGACATAATATATGCTATGATCCTATGCCACGACTAGAATTTCGAAGGTATCTAGTAACATCGTATCTTACGAAGTGTGGTACCAAACCAAAAGATGCAGGCAGGCCATCTTCGTTCAAAGTAGTCGTAGATATAAGATATGATAAGATTTATCATCTCCTGACCTATATTCCTGATAAGAAAAGGAGACGTTTTGCAGATGAATGCTGTAGTTCATATGTGCGTACCATGGGTTGCAAGTGCAATGTGGGAGTGTGCATCAAGTGCAACATAGATTTTCATCTACAATAACTTGATTATGATTTTTCATTTATCTAGTTTTGGATTTGTTTGTTATTTGAAAATTTATAATCGGAAATATTTTAAATATTTTTGCTCCTATATCTTCCTAGCGTTACATATATGTAACGGCAATTTTCTAAAAAATCAAAAATAATTAACGAAAAAAATGTATGTATTTTGTGTTAAAACCTTCTCCTGAATACATCAAAATAAACAAAAAATAAAATTTGCTAAATAAATTAATTCAAGATCTTAAGGGTTAAGTCAATGTATTAAGATTCTGATAAAACGGTGGATTTATTTCATCCCTGGTCGACTTATGCACGTGGTGCTTTGGTGAGAGCAAAGCAAAACGTGCCTAACTAAAGCAGGGATGAAAAACATCCACACGTTCTATCAAAATCTTCATAAATACGCAATATTTTTCTGTAAAGTTTTATAATATGATAACAATGTAACTGAAAGGTTTTCACACCTTCTACCGTCGCTAGTTTCAACTACCTGTACACTGGACGTTTTACACTGAAGATGGTCACTTTGGACCAACAACGTCTTGTGATTTTCCATTATCTGGTTGATAATTTTTAAAGAATTTTAATAAATTTTAAATACTTCAACATTGACATTGTTTTATCTATGGTATACAGCCAACTATAGGGTTTACCCTTTTTAAATTTTCAAAATATTCTTTCTGCAGAAAATTTACATTCAGCATACACTCCACAAAGGAAATTGTTGTTTGAAATCTAAAAAGTTTTAGATTTGCCAATAATATTTCAGTTATTTTAATCTATAAGGTGGCCCGAAAGTCCCTTTATACCAATATTAATAATGTTTCAACAACTAGCCAATATTTATTTCCGTTTCGGCGCATGCGCATCTTCAAGGGCACCTGTCTGGTCACCCAGACAGACAACAATAGATGCGACTGAAACATGATGGTGGTCACAAGTGAGTCTACAACTGAAGCGTGTCAATTACTGCTTCAACACTTTCCGAGAGCATATGACAAACAAAATGTTCTGTTCACCGACAAGTTTGCGATTTCTCGAAATCAAAATGTTTATCTCTAGGTAAATGACAACTAGATAATATGGAGCAAACATATAATGCTGAAGAATCACTCCAAAATATATGTGAAACCTTTAACAACATCAGATAAGAACATCTAATAGAAAAGAAAGAGATGAGAAAAAGTTGGATGAACGACAATATACTACAACTTATGGAAGAAAGAAGAAAATCAAAAAACAACAAAATAATGTACAACACGATTCAGAGACAAATAAGAACTGAAATAAGAAAGGCCAAAGAGAATTGGTTAAAATCACAGTGTGAAGAGATAGAGCCGTTAGAGCAAAAACATGATACGTTTAACATGCATAAAAAGGTGAAACAAGCAGCTGGTCTTCAGAAATCCAACACAGCTAGCAAATTGCGAGACCAACAGGGGAATATCATCACAGACAGAAATCAAGAAATCTACATATGGACAAAATACATACAGGAACTTTTTGATGATACTAGATCCGAACAACCTCCATCCTGCATATGTGATGACCACTTACCAATCACATCAGGTGAAGTGGAAAGAGCAATATCACAACTAAAAGATGGCAAAGCTCCTGGACCTGACAATGCATATGCTGAACTCATAAAACTATTTGACACCGTCGGTACTCAACGCCTAACCAAAATATTTAACGACATATATTTAAGCGGAGTAATACCAAAAGCATGTTTGAAGTCGACGTTTGTTGCTTTACCAAAGAAAACAAAGTCCGTATCCTGCAGTGATTTCCGAACCATCAGCTTAATAAGCCATATTTTAAAGCTATTTCTAAAAATTATACATCAAAGGATATATAGACTGTGCGAAGAAAAAATCAGCCGAACACAGTTTGGTTTTCGAAATGCAGTGGGTACAAGAGAGGCTCTATTTAGTATACAAGTGCTATTTCAACGATGTAGAGACGTGAATTGCGATATTTATGCATGTTTCATTGATTACCATAAAGCGTTCGATACAGTAAAGCACGACAAGCTGATGGAGATATTAACCAATATTGGAATAAACACCTGTGATTTAAGGATTATCAGCAATCTGTACTGGAATCAAACATCTTCTATCCGGACAGAGGCAGGAGAATCCGACGATATCAAAATCAAACGTGGGGTCCGTCAGGGATGTATACTATCCCCACTGCTGTTTAACATCTACTCTGAGGAAATCTTTCAAGAAGCATTGGATGATGTTGAAGCCGGAATTAAAATTAACGGAGAATGTATCAATAATATAAGATACGCAGACGACACTGTGGTATTCGCTGACAGTTCTGAAGCCCTACAGGAGTTAATGAGCAGAATCGCAGAAGTCAGTCAGAGATACGGACTTTCACTAAACACTAAGAAAACCAAATGTATGATGATCTCTAAGAATGAACAGCAATTTGGACGAATCAGTGTGAATGGTCAACAAATAGAAAGAGTAAAAACATACACCTACCTTGGTACGAACGTCAATGAAAATTGGGACCATTCTATAGAAATCAAATGTAGGATGGAGAAAGCAAGATCTGCATTTCAAAAAATGGCAAAGTTGTTCAAATGTCATGATTTGTCGATACCCATAAAAGTCAGATTACTACGATGTTATATATTTCCTGTACTGTTGTACGGAGTTGAGTCGTGGACTCTCACAGACGCCACCTGCAAGAAAATTGAGGCTTTTGAGATGTGGCTTTATCGTCGAATCCTGAAGATATCTTATACCGACCACATTACTAATGAGGGTGTTTTGCTGAGAATGAAAAAAGAAAAAGAGCTGTTAATCAAAATAAAAACAGCCAAAATCGAATACCTCGGTACATCATGAGGAACAGTGAGAGATATGGACTGTTGCAACTGGTCTTGCAGGGAAAAGTAGAGGGAAAGCGAGGACCAGGAAGGCGAAGGATTTCCTGGCTGAGAAATCTACGAACGTGGTTCAACACAACCACTACAAATATTTTCAGAGCAGCAGTGTGCAAAGCGCAGATTGCCATGATGGTCGCCAACATCCGGAACGGATAGGCACTACAAGAAGAAGAAATGACAACCTCCATTTCTTTGAGGAAGTGAAAAACCCGCCTTATGTTATGGCATGGGCTGGAATTATTTCAACTTATCTGTTTGGGCCATATTTTTTTGAAGGCTGCATAACTTATTACAGTTATTTATCTGCAGATAATCAAAGAAAGGATATTATTGCAGTTGACAGCTCAGGGCACTGCTGACACTATTTATTTCAAGAAGATGGCGCCTCATCCCATTTCACTCTCGTTGTTCACAAACGCCCAAATGAAATCTTCCCGAACCGATGAATTGGACGTGGTTCTCCAATTTCACGGCCTCCAAGACGTCCATATTTGACAGCGCCGGACAATTCATTGTGGAATTTCATTAAAAAGAAGGTTAGAAATGCAGATATGTTTCGAATGAGGACTTGCGAAATGGATTGCGCCCAGCTTTTACGTCAGTAACTCCGGACATGCTGAGATGGATGAGTCTACGAACATGGCGTCGTACCAAGGTTTGTTGCGACAATGCAGGTATTCTCACCCATTTTGGATAAATAAATAATTAATTAATAGCTTACAAACAAAATTGTGTTAGTATTTTTCCCCTCTGTTGTATAAAAAAAAATAATTCATTAGTGTAAAACGACTTTCCGGCTACACCATGTTTATACACACAGCGGCAAAATTAAAGGAACACTTTAAAAATGGGACATGTTAGATGTCTAGAATTTCCTAAACCTGTTTTCCGATTTGAGTGATTATTTCAGTATGTTATAGCCATATTATTTAAGAAAATCGATGTAATAATATTGTTGCTACTGTTGCTAAACAGGTAAACGTCACCGGGTGTAACAATCGTATTTTTTCTTGAAGTTGTGAACACCCTGTGGAATATTCAAGCACATATAAAAAATTTAAATTAAAACTCAATTGTAGCCCTAGGCTTTATTAACATTTTAATTTTTGATTCATTTCCATATATTAAAATAGGCCCTGCTTGCTAGACAGGTAAACGTCACCGGGTGTAACAATTGCACTCTTTCTTGAAGTTGTGAACACCCTGTGGAATATTTAAGCACATATAAAAAATTGAAATTAAAACTGAATTGTAGCCCTAGGCTTTATTAACATTTTCATTTTTGATTCATTTACATATAGTATCAGTTGGATAATAAAAAAGTTAGGTACATTAACAACTACCCATCTTTTTCATCAATTTAATCCTCATTTTCTGCTTAGTTTATTACACTAGCCTAAAGTAGGCTAGGAGAAATTACCAAATAATAGTTGGTAATTAGATGTCAAATTGGTAACAGTCAAAAAGTGTCTTCACCACAAAAGGTTTGTTGTGAAAATTAGTAGATTTATTATTTAAAGTTTCAACTGAGTCCGTATTTTTTGTTGTTTGGTGGAAATGGAATGCGCTACAAGGAATTTGACCCGCGATGAGTGTGTTCAATCAGTGGTCTTAGATAGCGAATAACTTAGCTACCATGCTATCGGCTCCTTATACTGGTAACAATTTCTTGCTAATCTTAATAACCTCACGTTAACAAACTGTAATCGAATATTTACAACAGGTAAATCTTCGGACTTTGAATTAGCCATCGTATAGTCCAGATCTTAACCCGATCGAATATTTGTATGACATAACTGGCAGAAGACTACGACAGTGTTTGCCACCTCCTAGAACATTACAAGAGGAAGAAACAGTAGCTCCGAAGATTTGGAATGATATTGATCAAGACCAAATAGCATACTCAATTTTAATATAACAGTACATATCTCTTTTATGATCGAATATAAGCGAATGAGTTAAAAAATTAAATGTCCAGAAAGCCTAAGGCTACAATTGAGTTTTAATTTAAATATTTTTACACAGTATGATTGTTTCACCCGGTATAAAATGACACTTGCTTGTCTAGCAACAGTATTATTACATCGATTTTCTTAAATCATAAGGCTACAACATGCTAAAAATAACTTAGGTTTAAAAAATTCGAGATATCTAACATGTTCCACTTTTAAGGTATTCCATTAATTTTGCCGCTATGTGAATGTTAGCATATTATAATAGAGAGATATCGCAAAGGCAAACGTTAATAGCGTGTCAAGACGTAAATAACGGATAACGGTCTATTTCAACACAGGCATCAAGAGAGTTATCGCAAATGATCTGGGGGCGGGGCTTAACGTTATTATGACAACCGACTTCTGGGATTAAAATGTAACCTAGAAATTAATGTTGAGGAATACTGTAATTTTTTTTTATTGAAAAATGAATTTTAGTATGGTATAGTTAGACCCAAACCCAGACATCCAAAGTGAAAGTTATCCTTCAACACCAGGTTGTTCTATATGGTCCACATAATGTTCAGAAGAAAGTCACACCATTTTGAACGTCGGGTTTGGGGGGGAGAGGAGGGAGAAATCTGCAAATTCGTAGTTTTTTATATTTTTCGTCAATATTTCTAAAACTAAGCGGTTTAGGATGAACAACCCTCTACACAAAATTGTTCTACATTCAATTTGAAATAAAAAAAAAGGCCCTATGCATAACCCTTCTAAAATGAACGGTTCCAAAGTTACGGAGGTAGTATAGTATAATTGGTCCAAAAAAAGGCCTAACTCAGACATCCAAAGTAAAAGTTTTCCTTCAACACCAAATTGTTCTATATGGTCCACATATTGTTCAGTAAAAAGTCACACCATTTTGAGCGTCCGGTTTGGGGGGGAGATGGGGGAGAAGTCGGTAAATTAGTAGTTTTTTATAAGTTTTTCGTCAATATTTCTAAAACTATGCTTTAGCGTAAGGAATGTTCTATAGGAAAATATTCTACATAAAATTTAAAACAAAAAAGGTTCTATACATAATTGTTATAAAATCAACGGTTCCAGAGTTACGGAGAGTGAAAAGTTGAGGTTTTCGATGCTTTTTATATTTACCGATTTCTCCCCCCTCTCCCCCCAAACCAGACACTCAAAATGGTGTGACTTTTTTCTGAACATTATGTGGACCATATAGAACAATTTGGTGTTGGAGGATAACTTTCACTTTGGATGTCTGGGTGTTTGGTATAGTTATATCATAAATATTGCCCAAAAAATATAAAAAGTATCGAAAACCTCGACTTTTCACCCTCCGTAACTCTGGAACCGTTGATTTTATAACAATTGTGTATACAACATTTTTTGTTTTAAATTTCATGTAGAACATTCTTGTATATAACATTTTTTTTCCTTACATTACGCATCAACCACGCAGGGTTATTTGCGTGTATGGATTGTGTTACAAAATTATAACTTAAAAATAGATTTTAAACATAACAATAGGAAACTATAAAAAGCTCTAAATCTATACAAAGTAAAGTAAAATACTATATTTTTGGTAAGAGGTTACAGTCTTTGAGGAATGTGAAGATGCTTTTTGTATCACTGTCTTTTCCGAGTGCACTATTTAATGTTGGTGGTATGTTGCACTTTTTTCGTTGCACTTTATACTTCGGACACTGCAATAAACAATGCTTTACGGTAAGGACACTTCTACACAAATCACACACAGGTTGATCGGCACGTTGGAGTATGTAGTCATGGGTTAATCGAGTATGGCCAATCCGGAGACGAGTGAAGATTACTTGCTCTCTTCTGTTTTTGAATTGTGGAATTTGATTGTGGTTAATGTCAACTTCGTATAGCTTGGTGTCCCTCCATGTATCCTGCCATATTTTAAAAGTATTTACTTTGAAATATGCTTTCAGGTCGGTGTGTAGGGTTTTCATGTTCTCTTCTGCGTTTGGGTTATTAGGTGCATTATTTGCTATTTTGTCCACAACCTCGTTACCTTCGATTCCAGTATGAGATGGTACCCAAATAAAATTAACTTTAATATTCATATTTTCTGCAGATTTCAGTCCCTTTTTAATGAAAAGTAGTAGTGGATGATCAGAATAGAGTTGTTTTAATGCCAATATTGAGCTGAGAGGATCTGTGATAATGATGTTTCTCTTATTATTTTTGTTAATTATCAGAGCCAATGCTTTTAGAATAGCGAACAGTTCAGCGGAGAACGTTGTTGTATATGAAGGTAACTTATAAGCTGCTGTGTAATCTGACGAGTAGATTGCTGCGCCAGTTCCGTCTTCTTTTTTGGAGGCATCGGTGTAAACTTTGAAGCAGCTACCATATTTGCTTAATATTTTAAGAAATTCTTGATTGACTTGACTTGCAGGCGTTTCTGATTTGTTTAGTCGCAATAAGCTGGTATCAGTAGAGGGAAGGCGAATTGTCCAAGGAGGAGGGGTTTGGATTGCGGAGATATCGTAGGTGTCTGGAAAATGAATACCTATTTTTGATAAGTAAGTTTGTATGCGGTAATAAAAAGGGTGGTCAGTTCTATTTGAGTTTTGGAAACAACTTTTAAAGCGGTCAGCAAATACGTTGTGTATAACTGTGTTATCTTGATTAGAGGATACTGCAGCGGCATAAGAAAGACTTAGATATTGTCTTCTAAACGATAGTGGGATCTCTCCAGTCTCCGAGTATAGAGTTTGTATTGGACTTGTGTGGTGTGCTCCTAAGAAAATTCGAAGACCTGTATTTTGAATCACATCTATTGTTTTTAAGTACGTCTTTTTTGAGGAGTTGTAAACGATTGAGCCGTAGTCAAGTTTGGAACGTACTAGGGCCTTGTAGATATGTAGTAATGTAGACGAGTCGGCGCCCCATTTTTTGTTTGCAAGTGATCGTAACAAATTTATTCCAGGCTGACATGTCTTTTTTAAATATTCTAAATGTATTTTCCAAGTTAGTTTTTGATCAAATATCATACCGAGAAATCTAACTTCGTCTACATACTTAACCTGTGCTCCATTTAAGTATAAGTTCTTCAGTTGTATTTGGTGACTTTTCGTAAAACACACTCCTTTGGTTTTAAAGGTATTAAACTGAAGTCCACTTGTGGATGACCATTCTTCAATATGATTTATGGTTTTTGGATGTGGTTATGGATGGTTGTTGGGTTCTTTCCTCTACAAAGTAGGACCAAATCATCTGCATTTAGCCTAGCTTTTACAGGATGGTTACTTTTTGCGGTAATAGAGTTCATAGCTATAAGAAACAGAGTTGTGCTAAGGTTCGAGCCCTGTGGTACACCATTTTCTTGATTTCTTGTTGAGGAATATACGCCATCTACTCTGACTTGAAACTGTCTATTTTCTAATAAGTTTGAT
This sequence comes from Diabrotica virgifera virgifera, assembly GCF_917563875.1. Taxonomy (NCBI): domain Eukaryota; kingdom Metazoa; phylum Arthropoda; class Insecta; order Coleoptera; family Chrysomelidae; genus Diabrotica; species Diabrotica virgifera. Next base: position 101,893,425 of record NC_065447.1, read on the forward strand.
ATATATTTGAGTATATTACCTCTAATTTTCCATTCGCTAAGAGTTTTTAATATTGATAATTTCCACACTGTATCGTAGGCTTTACGAATGTCGAAAAATATTCCGATACAATGTTGTTTAATTGCAAAAGCCTCATGTATTTCCAATTCTACGTCAATAAGATTGTCTACAGTAGAACGATGTTTTCTGAAGCCACTCTGTTCTGGTATAAGTAATTTTTTTGGTTCCAGATACCACATTAGTCTGTTATTTATTATTTTCTCTAGCATTTTGCCTATACTACAAGTAAGAGATATTGGCCTATATGTTTCGGGATCTGATTTTGATTTACTTTGCTTAGGAATAGGAATTATTATTGAATTTCTCCACGATTTTGGAAATAAACTTTTCGAGAAGATTAAGTTGAAAATGCTGAGTAAGTGTTCTTTAGATGGGTAGGTGAGGTTTTTTAGAAAAATAGTGGGTATATTATCTGGTCCAGGGCACGAGTTCTTACAGTTTTTTATTACCGCTTCTAATTCATCCATCGATATTGGAATGTTTATTTCACTATTATTTTGATCTTCATAATCTATGGTATATCTTTCTTCATTTCTTTTGTTCCTTAAGAAATTTGGTGAATAGTTTGCGTCGCTTGAATATTTTTCATAAACTAATGCCAGTATATTTGATATTTCCTTTTGGGATTTATATATTATATTATTTTGCTCTAACCGATTTATTGACTTGTGTGATTTTGCACCAGATATTCTTTTTACTTTTTGCCATACAGTTGTCATTGGAGTAGAACTGTCAATTGTTGAAACGTATGTTTTCCAAGATTCGCGCTTAGCTTTTTTGATAGTAAATCTGGCTATAGCTCTTAATCGTTTAAATTCTAAAGAGTTTTGTTCATTTTTCTGTCGTTTGAATTTATTAAACGCTTTTTTGGATTGTTGTACTACTTGTCGACATTCATGATTCCACCAAGGAACTGGATGGAATTTACTATTGAAGTTAATTTTTCCAATATTTTTATCTGCTGAATCTATTATTAGTTTTGTAATGAAATCTACCTCTTCGTTCACATTACTATTTTTATTTATGGCGTGCAAGTTGCGTTCGATATGATTTTGAAATTTCGTCCAATCCGCATTTTTTAAGTTCCATTTTGCTTCTGGCGTAGCTGTAGATGCATCTTCGTTATGGATTAAAATAGGATAATGGTCGCTGTCGTATGGCTCTGGTAATACATCCCATGAAAGTGTATGCGTTATTGATGGTTCACATATAGATAGGTCGATAGCAGAACCCTCGCCCGTTCTTATGTCGAAACGGGTATCTTGTCCATCATTAAGTAAATTTAGGTTGAGTTTTTCCAGAAGTACTTCTATTTTTCTACCAAGACGTCTTAATTTTTTTGAGCCCCATAAAGGATTATGTGCGTTGTAGTCCCCGACAATTAATCGTGGAGTAGGTATTTGTTCTAAAAGATCCGATATTTCGTTATGGTTAAGTTCTTGATTGGGGGGGATGTATATGTTACACACGGAAAAACTAGTTACGTCTTTGATTCTGACTGCAATTGCCTCAATGTTTGTTTCTTGTGGTATTACTGTGCTATTAATGCCGTCCTTTATGTATATGGCTACTCCTCCACTGGCGATTTTAGCATGTCGTCGATTTTTAAAGAAACAATTAAAGTTTTTTAGTTTATGTGCAGTGTTTTTAAAATTAGTTTCTTGTAAACATAGAATCATTGGTCTGTATTTTGAGATTAGTATTTGCAACATTTCTAAATGGGTGTAATACCCATTCAGATTCCATTGAATTAAACTAGTGAATGATATGATATTTTAATATGTGTCCGTAGAGGTGTCGCTTTCTGGTTCGGTATGGAAGTCCGGATCCATCTGTCGTAAAATTTTAGTTTTTATTCGGGTGCATGTACTTTTAATTTTTCGGTCAGTTAGTTTAGGATAAATTTTTGTCAGTAGGTCTGTGACTTCAGAAATTTCATTGGTATACATTTTTGTAATGCTTATTGGGTCGGAAGAGCCTGTACAATTTTCGAAGAAATCTATTAGTTGATCATAGTTTAAGGGATAACTGGAATTTTGTTTTCTAAATAATTCTTCTGTAGGTTTCAGCATTTCCTCTAACGTCTCTTTTGGTTTATTGCCCTGGTTTAATTTAGTCTTTTTCTCTTTGTTTTTTGGTACTTCAAAAGAGTGTTCTGATGAAGGAGTTGGAGAGCGCTCAGAAACTGTGCGCTTTTGTGATATTGGATCTGTTTCTATTTGGTTAGTTTGGAGTTCTGTGCTTAGTGTTTCATTTTGTACAATTTGATCGTTAAGTTCGGTTTTATTTTGTGGGATGTCACTCGCTATTTCTTTAGTCGCCTGATTGTAAATATTTTCAATAGAGTTCTCACCTGATTCTGTATTTTGAGGAATTGAAATGGTGTCACCTGATACAGATGCCTTTGTTGGACAGTCTTTTGCTGAATGCTTGGTGTTTTTGCATATATCACAAGTCTGGTTGTCTAAAGATATCCATATTCTATATGATGTCTCCTCGTGGGTTATAATAAAAGAATCGGGTAAGGTATGGTTGGTTAAAGGGGATATGTAGGTTTGTCGCCTAAAGCTTAATATATGCTGGAACTCAGGACTGGAAGTCCCTATACGGAGAAATGATAAGGGTGACAAAAGGTTGACACCAAGTGCTTGCAATTCGGATTCTAAGATTGGGTGTGGAATAGATGGACATACGCCTGAGAGTACTAGTCGTTGGCTGGGTGTGACTAGTCGTCGTGCTTTTAAGAGTTGTTGATTAACTTTGATTTTTCCGTGGTTGGTAATAAAGTCGTCCACTAATTTTTCATTTGCTAAGTAAATGCACATTCTGTTGTTGGATAGCTTTGAACAGAAAATAATATTTATTGGTCGAATAATTTGGCTTAAACGGTGCAGGTAATCTTCAATTTTGGTAAATAATTGATGGATTCGACCGTTACTTGATGGAAGTTCATTTTATCTAACAATAAAAAACTGAAAACGTTTGTTTTCTATACTTCCACAAAATTTATTATATCTAAGTGACTACAGCTGTTTCGGCGGAGTGCCTTTCTCATTACTTGAGAAAGGCACTCCGCCGAAGCAGCTGTAGTCACTTAGATATAATAAATTTTGTGGAAGTATAGAAAACAAACGTTTTCAGTTTTTTATTGTTAGATTCAATTTTGGTGTTGTCAATTGCGTCGAACACAATTGGTTGGTCTCTTGATGGAAAAACATTAGCGGTTGGTTGTCTGGTTACGGAAGAGTAGCTTTTAGGTTCTAGAGATTGTTGGTCTGGTGTAGAAGTAGGTTTAGTTGACGTAGATGAGGATGCGATGATGTAGAAATTGATATTTTGTATGCCAAAATATCAATTATTTGGGGCCAGTAAATACTGGCCTATTTTTAAAGTCGTCTATAATATGTATTTCAATAAAGTCACCTTACCAATGTTTATCGTTAAAATAACACATTCAAGAAACGCGTTTTTAACTTTTGCAAAAACTGTAAGCGAATATTAGTTAGAATTTAACGTCTTTACTCGTCGGCTGGTATGATAAGATTCCTGTATATAACATTGTTTACGCTAAAGCATAGTTTTAGAAATATTGACGAAAAACGTAAAAAACCTAATAATTTACCGTCTTCTCTCCCATCTCCCTCCCAAACCGGACGTTTAAAATGGTGTAACTTTTTACTGAACAATATGTGGACCATATAGAACATTTTGGTGTTGGAGGAAAACTTTTACTTTGGATGTTTGGGTTAGGCATTTTTTTTTAGACCAGTTATACTATACTACCTCCGTAACTTTGGAACCATTCATTTTAGAAAGATTATGCATAGGGCCTTTTTTATTTAAAATTTAATGTAGAACAATTTTGTATAGGGGGATGTTCATGCTAAACCGCATAATTTTAAAAATATTGGCGAAAAACTTAACATAATAATAATAATAATAATAATAATAATAATGCGAGCCTGTGGGAGTTTTTTGTCAGTTCTTATATCAGGCGCAGCCCCCTGCGAATGGGGGATGCTTTCTGGGTATTCGTAGCGCCAATACCCAGAGAGTAGCAGGGATACTTGCCGTGGAACAAAAACTGACACCTGGCAGTAGGTATAAAATGCACACCCATTAATATGGAGAATGATGGTTTATGTTTAGGATCGCTGCATGGGGATCGCCAGGGCACGTCTGGAGCCGGCGCTGGACGTGACAGCATGCGGGACGTCGGTGGCAGGGTGTTGAGGAGGCGGGCCCCTGTCACACAAACAGCTACAGCCCAACAACAAGAACAACAACCACAAGCGAGCCAAACAACAGCAAGAGCTCCACTCGCTGAAGGTGCTGCGCTGGAACATCAGCCGGCGCTCACTCAAGCGGGACGACCGAGGCAGCGCATGAAATGGACTGTGTCCATTAACGAAAGCATTTTGCGCTTCTATTATAAGGTGACAAACTTCGGTCAAGAAACGATCGGCTACAGACAACAGCTGTATGCCGAATTTTGCAGGGAGTACCCAGATATTCAAGTATCGGAGCAAAGAGTATCGGATCAATACCGGGTAATCATAAGAAACAACCTTATCCCAGAGACTAGACGCAATACGATCAAAAGCGAAGTCGAACGGGAGATTAATAACCAAGAGCTAGTTATAGATCAAGTCGCTAATGAAATCCTTGAGGAGCAGATTCCTGAGATTCCCATACCAGAAACTCAACCTGACAATACACAGCAGGAAAACAACGAGTTGCGCGATAGTCTAGCAAACGAAATGGCTCGTGCCGTACAAGAGTTTAATGGAACAAACCCACTTAGCAGACCACCGCTACCACGAATAAACTCTTGTAAGGAACTAGGTGCGCTCTTACAAATTGTGAACACTGAAGTCCTACCCAACTATGTCGTAGAAGCTCACACGTTGGAATATTTGCATATGCTAATCTACTGTGCAGCAACAGCAATTGCTAATGTAATGGGCGTTAAGATCAGAACACGACGGGTTACTAATAACGAAAGAACTGGTAACAGAATTGCACCCTGGGAAAAAAGATTGCTCGGAAAGATCGAATTATTACGTAGGGATATTGGTATAGTCACAGAATACATACGAGGTGTATCAAGTAGAAAAGTCATCAGAAGAGCTGAAGAAATAATGCTGACTACCGCAAGACACTCAAGATATGATCCAGAAAACAACACAGCCCATCAGTGTCTGGATACATTAAAACAAAAGCTCTTCGTTTATTCAGGACAACTAAGGAGGTACAAAGTTAGTAACAACCGCAAAAGCGACAATGCTCTTTTTGAAAGTTCTGAAAAGGCGTTCTATCGAAAACTCAACTCCACTGTAGAACGTGTCGATAAGACTTACCCAAGTCAAGAAGAAATTCATGAGTTTTGGGGAAATCAACTGTCCACGCCAGCTGCGCTTAACAACAATGCTGGATGGATAGAAGATACGACACAGAACTGCCAACACTACATTACCGCCCTTTGCGAACCCTTCACTACTGAAGAAGTCTCAAATACCATCAAAGAGCTTCATAACTGGAAATCTCCTGGACCAGACGGAGTTCAACACTTCTGGCTCAAGAAGTTTTGGAGTGTTCATGAATGCTTATCAACACTAATTAATCATGTTATTTCTAATCCGCAGGATATACCATCATTCCTAACTGAGGGAACCACTTATTTAATTCCGAAGTATCAAAATAACACCCAAGATCCAGCCAAATACCGCCCAATTACTTGTCTTCCAACTTTGTATAAATTGGTCACATCCTGTGTAGCCCGGCGTATCTACCAACACTGTGCTCTGAACAATATCATAGAGCCTCAGCAGAAAGGATGCGCTAAGGGTTCCATGGGTTGCAAAGAACAACTCATCATCGACTCAGTCATTTCTAATCAGGCATATTCCAAAAAGAGGAATCTTTTTACTGCTTTTATTGATTACAAGAAGGCCTTTGATTCAGTGCCGCATGAATGGCTTATAGATATATTGAGAATATATAAAGTCGATGATAATATAGTGACCTTTTTAGAGCATATAATGACGGAGTGGAAGACTAGAAATCACCTTCAAATACCTGGTGAAAATAACATCGAAACTGAAAATATCGCAATCAGCCGGGGCCTGTTTCAAGGAGATTCGTTGAGTCCACTGTGGTTCTGTCTAGCTATGAACCCACTATCTCAGCTATTGAACTCCACAGACGCAGGTTTTAGCATCAAAAATAACAACAATGTGGTGGCGAAGCTTAATCATTTATTGTATATGGATGATTTGAAATTAATGGCTTCCACTCGAAACCAACTCGATGAGATGCTAAAAACTGTAGAAACTTTTTCTAATGATATTAGCATGCACTTCGGACTAGACAAGTGCCGTATTTTAAATATAGTCAGAGGAAAAGTACAGCCCGGAGGATTCGATATGCAAAATGGCCAGAACATCGTGGCCATGGGTGAAAACGATATGTATAAATACCTTGGAGTAAAGCAAGCGCGGAGAATTGACCATAAACAAATGAAAACAGAGATAACTACTGAGTTTATACGAAGGGTAAAACAGCTGCTTCGCTCACACCTTAATAGTAGAAATTTGTTTAAGGCACTAAACACCTACGCATGTTCCGCGCTTAGCTATTCATTTGGCATTGCTAAGTGGACAAAAACGGACATAGAAAATCTTCAGCGAAAAGTAAGAACGCACCTCACAAAGGCACAAAAACACCATCCAAAAAGTGCTGTAGAAAGAACGACATTACCACGCAATTTAGGAGGAAGAGGACTTATTGATATAGGTGAGCAATTAGACAAACAAATTGCTAATTTAAGGTCCTATTTTCAGATGCAGGCTGAAACATCTACTCTACACCGCGCAATTTGCGCAGTAGATGACACAACACCGATTAAACTGAGGGAACCAGAAATGCGCATAAACCACCTTACTAAGGACGAAAAACTGCGCACCTGGATGGGTAAACCTCTGCACGGGCGACATCCCAATGAGGTCAGCCAAGACTATGTCGACAATACAGCGTCGAAGTATTGGTTGACATCAGGAAAGATGTTCCCTGAAACGGAGGGTTCATTACTGGCCATTCAGGATCAGGTTATACCAACCAGAAATTACCTGAAATATATCGTCAAAGACCCTCAGGTTCAAAACGACAGATGCCGATATGGATGTCAAGCCCAAGAAACCATCCAACATATTACAGGGGGCTGCCAGGCATTTGCTGCAACTGAATACAAGGAACGGCATGACGCAGTTGGAAAAATCCTTCATCAAGAAATAGCTAACAAGCTGGGACTTCTCCAAACGGACCATCTCCCATATTATCAATACGTTCCTGAGAGTATGCTTGAGGATGGCAACTACAAACTATACTGGGACCGCAGTGTGCTCACAGACCAAACAGAGGCACATAATGGACCAGATCTCGTACTAGTTAATAAATTAACAAGACAAACAACACTAATTGACGTGGCGATACCTAACAACAATAATCTACGTAGTAAATTTACTGAAAAGATCGCCAAGTATAGAGATCTGGAAATTCAAATACGGAGACAATGGAGAATGCAACGTACCCAGACGATACCTATTGTTATGTCTACTACTGGAGTCATTCCGAAGACCCTCCTCGAAAGAATAAAAAAGCTGGGTCTCAACGAACATATTTATAAGACCATGCAGAAAGCTGTACTACTTGCGACGGCCAGAAGTGTAAGAAAATTTTTGGGAGATACACCTGCATTCCAAGTCATCTAGGGCTCGATAACACGGAAAGAGTCCCACCAGAGCTCAATCCTTTTGATACCGTAGGTATCTGGGATGAGTCAATTTTCCCCTCAGCGGAAGTGTGAGCCGTATGGCTAAATCTGGATAATAATAATAATAATATGGATATAGGTGAGCAATTAGATAAACAAATTGCTAATTTAAGAACTTATTTTCAGATGCAGGCTGAGACATCTATTCTACATCGCGCTATCTGCGCAGTAGATGACACAACACCGATCAAACTGAGGGAAGCAGAACTGCGCATAAACCACCTTACTAAGGACGAAAAAGTGCGCGCCTGGATGGGTAAACCTTTGCACGGGCGACATCCCAATGAGGTCAGCCAAGATTATGTCGACAATATAGCGTCGAACTACTGGTTGACATCAGGAAAGATGTTCCCTGAAACGGAGGGTTCATTACTGGCCATTCAGGATCAGGTTATACCAACCAGAAACTACCTGAAATATATCATCAAAGAACCTCAGGTTCAAAACGACAGATGCCGATATGGATGTCAAGCCTAAGAAACCATCCAACACTTTACAGGGGGCTGCCAGGCATTTGCTGCAACTGAGTACAAGGAACGGCATGACGCAGTGGGAAAAATCCTTAATCAAGAGATAGCTATCAAGCTGGGACTTCTCCAAACGGACCATCTCCCGTATTATCAATACGTCCCTGAGAGTATGCTTGAGGATGGCAACTACAAGCTATACTGGGACCGCACTGTGCTCACAGACCAAACAGTGGCACATAATAGACCAGATCTCGTACTAGTTAATAAATTAACAAGACAAACAACACTACTTGATGTGGCGATACCTAACAACAATAATCTACGTAGTAAATTCACTAAAAACATCGCCAAGTACAGAGATCTAGAAATTCAAATACGAAGGCAATGGAGAATGCAAAGTACCCAGACGATACCTATTGTTATGTCTACTACTGGAGTCATTCCGAAGAACCTCCTCGAAAGCATAAAAAGGCTGGGTCTAAATGAACATCTTTACAAGACCATGCAGAAAGCTGTACTACTCGCAACGGCCAGATGTGTACGAAAGTTTTTGGGAGATACACCTGCATACCAAGTCACCTAGGGCTCGATAACACGGAAAGAGTCCCACCAGAGCTCAATCCTTTTGATACCGTAGGTATCTGGGATGAGTCAGTTTTCCCCTTAGAGGGAGTGTGAGCCGTATGGCTAAATCTGGATAACAATAATAACTCCCTGTGGGAGTTTTTTGTCAGTTCTTCTATCAGGCGCGGCCCCCTGCGAATGGGGGATGCTTTCTGGGTATTCGTGGCGCCAGTACCCAGAGAGTAGCAGGGATACTTGCCGTGGAACAAAAACTGACACCTGGCAGTAGGTATAAAATGCACACCCATGAGAATGGAGATAAATAATTTATGTTTAGGATCGCTGCCTGGGGATCGCCAGGGCACGTCTGGAGCCGGCGCTGGACGTGACAGCATGCGGGACGTCGGTGGCAGGGTGTTGAGGAGGCGGGCCTCTGTCATACAATCAGCTACAGCCCAACCACAACCACAACCACAAACGAGCCAAACAACAACAAGAGCTCCACCCGCCGAAGGTGCTGCGCTGGATCATCAGCCGGCGCTCACTCAAGCGGGACGACCGAGGCAGCGCATGAAATGGACTGTGTCCATTAATGAAAACATTTTGCGCTTCTATTACAAGGTGACAAACCTCGGTCAAGAAACAATCGGCTACCGACAACAGCTGTATGCCGAATTTTGCAGTATGTACTCAGATATTCAAGTATCGGAGCAAAGAGTATCAGATCAATACCGTGTAATCATAAAGAACAACCTTATCTCAGAGACTAGACGCAATTCGATCAAAAGCGAAGTCGAACGGGAGATTAATAACCAAGAACAAGTTTTAGATCAAGTCCCTAATGAAATCCTCGATGAGCAGACTCTTGAGATTCCCATGCCAGAAACTCAACCTGATAATATACAGCAGGAAAACAACGAGTTGCGCGATAGTCTAGGAAACGAAATGGCTCGTGCCGTACAAGAGTTTAATGGAACAAATCCACTTAGCAGACCACCGCTACCACGAATAAACTCTTGTAAAAAACTAGGTGCTCTGTTACAAATTGTGAACACTGAAGTCCTACCCAACTATGTCGTAGAAGCTCACACGTTGGAAAATTTGCATATGCTAATCTACTGTGCAGCAACAGCAATTGCTAATGTAATGGGCGTTAAGATCAGAACACGACGGGTAACTAATAACGAAAGAACTGGTAACAGAATTGCACCTTGGGAAAAAAGACTGCTCGGAAAGATCGAATTATTACGTAGGGATATTGGTATAGTCACAGAATACATACGAGGTGTAACAAGTAGAAAAGTCATCAGAAGAGCAGAAGAAATAATGCTCACTACCGCAAGACACTCAAGATATGATCCAGAAAACAACACAGCCCATCAGTGTCTGGATACATTAAAACAAAAGCTCTCCGTTTATTCAGGACGACTAAGGAGGTACAAAGTTAGTAACAACCGCAAAAGCGACAATGCTCTTTTTGAAAGTTCTGAAAAGGCGTTCTATCGAAAACTCAATTCCACTGTAGAACGTGTCGATAAGACTTACCCAAGCCAAGAAGAAATTCATGAGTTTTGGGGAAATCAACTTTCCACGCCAGCTGCTCTTAACAACAATGCTGGATGGATAGAAGATACGACACAGAACTGCCAACACTACATTACCACTCTTTACGAACCCTTCACTACTGAAGAAGTCTCAAATACCATCAAAGAGCTTCATAACTGGAAATCTCCTGGACCAGACGGAGTTCAAAACTTTTGGCTCAAGAAGTTTTGGAGTGTTCATGAATGCTTATCAACATTAATTAATCATCTTATTTCTAATCCGCAGGATATACCATCATTTCTAACTCAGGGAACCACTTATTTAATTCCGAAGGATCAAAATAACACCCAAGATCCAGCCAAATACCGCCCAATTACTTGTCTTCCAACTTTGTATAAATTGGTCACATCCTGTGTAGCCCGGCGTATTTACCAACACTGTGCTCTGAACAATATCATAGAGCCTCAACAGAAAGGATGCGCTAAGGGTTCCATGGGATGCAAAGAACAACTCATCATCGACTCAGTCATTTCTAACCAGGCATATTCCAAAAAGAGGAATCTTTTTACTGCCTTCATTGATTACAAGAAGGCCTTTGATTCAGTGCCGCATGAATGGCTTATAATATTGAGAATATATAAAGTCGATGATAATATAGTGACCTTTTTAGAGCATATAATGATGGAGTGGAAGACTAGAATTCACCTTCAAATACCTGGTGAAAATAACATCGAAACTGAAAATATCGCAATCAGCCGGGGCCTGTTTCAAGGAGATTCGTTGAGTCCACTGTGGTTCTGTCTAGCTATGAACCCACTATCTCAGCTATTGAACTCCACAGACGCAGGTTTTAGCATCAAAAATAACAACAATGTGGTGGCGAAGCTTAATCATTTACCGTATATGGATGATTTGAAATTGATGGCTTTCACTCGAAACCAACTCGATGAGATGCTAAAAACTGTAGAAATTTTTCTAATGATATTAGCATGCACTTCGGACTAGACAAGTGCCGTATTTTAAATATAGTCGAAGGAAAAGTACAGCCCGGAGGATTCGATATACAAAATGGCCAGAACATCGAGGCCATGGGTGAAAACGATATGTATAAATATCTTGGAGTAAAGCAAGCGCGGAGAATTGACCATAAACAAATGAAAACAGAGATTACTACTGAGTTTATACGAAGGGTAAAACAGCTGCTTCGCTCACACCTTAATAGTAGAAATTTGTTTAAGGCACTAAACACCTACGCATGTTCCGCACTTACCTATTCATTTGGCATTGTTAAGTGGACAAAAACGGACATAGAAAATCTTCAGCGAAAAGTAAGAACGCACCTCACAAAGGCACAAAAACACCACCCAAAAAGTGCAGTAGAAAGAACGACATTACCCCGGAATTTAGAAGAAAGTGGTCTTATGAATATAGGTGAGCAATTAGACAAACAAATTGCTAATTTAAGATCCTATTTCCAGATGCAGGCTGAATCATCTTCTCTACATCGCGCTATCTGCGCAGTAGATGACACAACACCGATAACACTTAGGGAAGCAGAACTGCGCATAAACCACCTTACTAAGGACGAAAAAGTGCGCACCTGGATGGGTAAACCTCTGCACGGGCGACATCCCAATGAGGTCAGCCAAGATTATGTCGACAATATAGCGTCGAACTACTGATTGACATCAGGAAAGATGTTCCCTGAAACGGAGGGTTCATTACTGGCCATTCAGGATCAGGTTATACCAACCAGAAATTACCTGAAATATATCATCAAAGACCCTCATGTTCAAAATGACAGATGCCGATATGGATGTCAAGCCCAAGAAACCATCCAACATCTTACAGGGGGCTGCCAGGCATTTGCTGCAACTGAGTACAAGGAACGGCATGACGCAGTGGGAAAAATCCTTCATCAAGAGATAGCTATCAAGCTGGGACTTCTCCAAACCGACCATCTCCCATATTATCAATACGTCCCTCAGAGTATGCTTGAGGATGGCAACTACAAGCTATACTGGGATCGCACTGTGCTCACAGACCAAACAGTGGCGCATAATAGACCAGATCTCATATTAGTCAATAAATTAACGAGACAAACAACCCTCATTGATGTGGCGATTCCTAACAACAATAATCTACGTACTAAATTTACTGAAAAGATCGCCAAGTACAGAGATCTGGAAATTCAAATACGGAGACAATGGAGAATGCAAAGTACCCAGACGATACCGATTATTATGTCTACTACTGGGGTCATTCCGAAGACCCTCCTCGGAAGCATAAAAAAGCTGGGTCTTAATGAACATCTTTATAAGACCATGCAGAAAGCAGTACTACTCGCAACGGCCAGATGTGTACGAAAATTTTTGGGAGATACACCTGCATACCAAGTCACCTAGGGCTCGGTAACACGGAAAGAGTCCCACCAGAGCTCAATCCTTTTGATACCGTAGGTATCTGGGATGAGTCAATTTTCCCCTTAGAGGGAGTGTGAGCCGTATGGCTAAATCTGGATAATAATAATATATATTTATTGCTTCTTGGAATACAATAAGTCCATCGCAAGGGGTTTGTTCGACAATACTATAATAAAAATTTTTGAACAAATACGTATAGTGACATGCAGAGATAGTATGACAAAATAAATAGGTAATAAATAAGTAACACATCATCATCCAGCCTCAAAAGTCCACTGCTGAACATAGGCCTCCTCCCCTCGTTTCCAACCCCATCTATCCTGCGCCGCCCTCATCCAGTTTTTATTTACCTTTCTTAAGTCGTCAGTCCATCTTGTAGGCGGTCGACCGACGCTTCTCTTGTCTTCTCTTGGCCTCCATTCCAATAACCTCTTCGTCCATCGCCCATCTGTCATTCTGGCTACGTGTCCTGCCCATCTCCACTTCAACCTGGCTATCCTCTCGATGAGGTCAGTAACCTTTGTTCTTCTCCTGATTTCTTCGTTTCTGATTTTGTCTCGCAGAGTTATTCCTAACATTGACCGCTCCATTTTTCTCTGCGTGACTCTTAGTTTGGTAGCCGAGGCTTTAGTTAAGGTAAGTGTTTCTGATCCGTACGTCAAGACTGGGAGGACGCACTGATCGAATACCTTTCTCTTTAGACATGTGGGTAACTCACTTTTAAAAGTTTCTCTCAGTTTTCCAAATGCTGCCCACCCAAGACCGATTCTTCTCTTCAGCTCATGAGTCTGGTTATCCCTGCCAATCGTAATTTCATGTCCCAGGTATTTATATCTATCTACGAGTTCTATTTCCTTCCCACCAATACTGATGTTCTGGTTGGGTACCAAATTTGTCATTATTTTTGTTTTTGAGATGTTTATATTTAAACCAACATTTTCTGTAGCTACAACGAGTTCTTGTACCATCTCTCTTGCCATACCTAGATCCTCAGCTACTATGACTATATCATCGGCGAAACGTAAGTTGTTTAGGTATTCTCCATCTATTTTTATTCCCTTTGTCATCCAATCCAAACTCTTGAAAGCATGTTCTAAGACCGTATTAAAAAATTTAGGTGACATTGGGTCTCCTTGTCTAACCCCCCGTTCTATTTTTATGCGATTACTGTTAGTATGTAATTTGACAGTGGTTGTTGCCTGTAAGTATATTTTGTGTAATAATTTTGTATACCTATAATCTAGCCTGCATTCTTTAAGCGCCTGTAATATTTTGCTAAGTTCAACTGTATCAAAGGCTTTATGAAAATCGATAAAAACTAGAACTAGGGGTTTATTGTATTCCACTACTTTCTCTATCAGGGTTTTTATACTTTGTAGATGGTCATTTGTTCCGTAATTTTTTCGGAATCCTGCCGGAATCCTGGAATAAGTAACACACTCATGACAAAATTACATTACAAAGAGACGAATCATAGTGATACAAAAATTACAAACAAAAAAAATGTAAATATATATAAAAATAAACCGTAAATATAGAATTGCACAATGGAATTTATATGAGAAAAATTATTCATTCAAGATAAACGCTCTGAGTTTTAAAATGTTCCATATGTACCCTGCAATGATTTTAGCGTTGTTGGGAGTGAGATTATCAAGAGCATTTGATAGTGAATCCATGCTTTGAAAACAAATAACTACTGGTTTCATAGTGCTGTAGATAGGACAGTTAAATAGAAGGTGATCAATAGTTTCGAGTTGTCTTGTGTTACAGGCAGTGCAAATATTATCTGGATCGATAGAATAGTAACATCCCTTATAGGTGAATGAAATTCGAAATTTATTACACAGTCTCAGTTGGGTTATAGTCCGCGTGACCTGTATTGGCAGTTTAAGTAATAGGTAAGGGTTTGGGGTTCTTTATACTTTAAATGTAGGGTAGAAAGACAGAAAAGAAGACCCCTGAAATAAAGTTATGTCCATTTCATGCAATTTGTTATAAAATTTTAGCAGTAACATTTTTTTATTTTTATTAAGCGAAGTAAGACAGATTAATCCATATATCTGTACAATCAATGAAATCAAACATACCTTTAACCTGTGCTGCCCAATTATATGCTTCATCTGCTAGACCTACTAATCGTAGTTGTTGATTGTAACAAAGTTTGGGATAACGTTTATCGTCCATAAGCAAAATTTTTTGTAACCAACTCAAAGTCATTTTAAAAAGATTATACGAATATTTTACACGTCCCGTTTCTAACCGCGTTGCATAATCAGGGGTGTTTTTTGGGAGTAACAGAATTCGTTTTAAATAAGTAGTTTGTACTTTTTCGAGAGCTTCAGTGTATCTAAGTGCCCAAACGGGAGCGCAGTTTGACATCACACTCAATGCCAGTGACTCAAAGAGTTTGATTCTTGGTGACCACGAGTCTATTTTACTAGATGTTAAAATTGGAAGAATTGATCCAACTGCCTGCTTGGCTTTATCGATGGTTGTATACGACATTTCGCGAAAAAGTGATGATTTAGTAAATGTCACTCCCAAATAGTTGTATGCATTGGTTGAGATCACTGGATTATTGTTGTAAGAAAAATTAATGTTGTTTGTGGTGTTGCCACCTTTTGAAAATCTGAGTATTTTTGTTTTTGTGGTATTAACAGTGAGATCGTTGGATTTAGTGTAGGATTCAAGTAATTTTAATTTTCCTCCAACATCCGCTTCAGAGTCAGCTAATATAACTAGGTCATCAGCATACAGGAGTAGCAGAATTTCATTTTTTGAATCAATGCTTACACCTCGAGCTCCATTTCCGTAGAAGAATGTTTCAATATCCGCAATAAATAAGGAAAAAAGTAATGGGCTTAAAGTTTCACCCTGTAGTACACCAGCTGTAACACCAAATGACCTAGACAAACTATTTGAAGCATTTACTTTAAAATAAGCAGTTTGATATAAATTTTTAACGATTTGTAGGATCCTAGATGTCACACCAGAACGGTATAATTTTTGCCAGAGTAATGCGTGGTTTATTGAGTCAAATGCTCTTTTAAAGTCAACAAAGATGGAGAATAGCTTACGTTTTTATGCCTTATGTGAAACTGAATAACAGAGCTCAAGGTGTAAACATTGTCAATACAACCGCGGCCTGGTCTGAAACCCGCTTGAGATTCAGGTAGAATATGGTATACCTCGCACCAAGATGAAAGTCTAGATTGAAGTATGTTGGTAAAAATTTTAAGTGAGCAATTTACTAGTGCCAGACCTCTATAATTTGTGGGTTCATTAGGAGGTCCACTTTTATGAAGCATCGAAAGAAGAATTTCACACCAACTTTTAGGAATGGTTCCGGTTTCAAAAATCTTACCCAATTATGAGGAAGACTTTCATATACTTCATAAGGAATAATGTCCAAGCCGGGAGATTTTTTATTTTTGCACTTGTTAAGTGCTGCGTACACTTCAGAAGTCGTAATTGTTGCATCTAAGTAAGGATGACGGGCATCTATAATGGTAGGGGAGCCCAAGCGGGGATTTTTGCAGTTACTCGAGCGCGTCAGATTAGCATATGGGAGAAACCTGGTACCCTGCAGATGTACCTCTACCATATATTGGCTCTTAACACAGGGGAGTTCGTTAAGGGGGGCCCGAAAAAAAAAATCTATCCTTAAAAAAACTCGAAATTGTCAGATTAAGATAAGGTAAGTTAAGTACATGCAAAACAGTGTATATTTCAAAAATCTGACGATTTGAGCCTGGCGTAAGGAAATGGGTGAGTCCCAAAGTTTCACAAGAAAAAAGCGAGTATTTCGCGAAATGAATGACAGATCGAAAAACTAAAAAATATGAGCCCAATATTTTTTCGAATCTATCGAGCCCAAAAATCTATCGAATGATACCAAACACGACCTCCCACGGAGAGGGGTGGGGGGTAAATTTAATATTTTAAGTACGTATCCCGCGATATTTCGCGAAATGAACATCAGATCGAAAAACTGTAAAATACACTTATTCAATATTTTTGAAAAATCTATCGAATGGTACCAAACACGACCCCCCATGGATGTGGGGTGGGGGGTTACTTTAAAATCTTAAATAGGAGCCCTCATTTTTTTGCAGATTTGGATTCCTTACGTAAAAATAAGTAACTTTTATTCGAAACATTTTTTTGAATTATGGATAGATGGCGTTATAATCGGAAAAAACGATTGTTGGAAATGGAAAATTAAATTAAAAAATGGCAAGCGCCCACTAAAATGGAAAACTTTACTTAACTTTTTTTGGTTTTAGGACCTACTCTTCACAACCCAATAGGTCCCCAAAGCGCTCGAGTGACTGCACATTTAGCATACTTTGCTCCCCTACCATAAAGACAGAGCTGTCAGTTAGGCGGTTGGCGTACAACTGATTGTAAAAGTTTTCCCAAATCTCAATGCTTAGTGAAAAACGTTTGTTATAGCCACTTTACCGTGAGCCAAAATTCCTTTGAATCGTTTACGTTAGATAATTTGGTAATTATGTTGGTTTCGTATGTTCTTTTTTTGTACTTAATTAATTTTTTATACTCTTTTTTCCGCTCAATATAGTTGGCTCTAACATTTGCGGTAAAGTTTTGTTTCCTACATTCGCTTAATAGTAATTTTAAATTTGTTTTTCCATTAATACAATGTAGATCAAACCAGGGTTTATTTAAACTTCTTCTACTATCATTGGTTTTTATAGTTACCTGTTTAATTAAATCTAAACTTTCACAACATTCTACAATAGTTCTGTAAAAATTGTCATATGAAAGTTGTACGTCATTAATAAATCTGACATTAGGGGACGACCGCATGCACAATTTAAACGATAATGCTTTATCATCATCCCACAATAATAATTTTTTAGTGAATGAACTAGGAGCGCTCACATTATCTATAGCAATAGAATATTGTTGATGAAGTTTCAGACAAACCGGAAAATGATCCGATAAATAATCGTCATCACCAACTTCCAAATCAAAAACGTTTGAAAGGTAAAGAATATTTACCCACACCAGGTCGACAGTGCTGCAACCTTGAGGTGTGATACATGTAAATTTCGCTGGACGATCGCTTGAAGTTCTGCCGGTAAGCAGGTTGAAGGAATTGTTATTCATAAAATCAAGTAGAGTTGTGCCCCTTTTGTTTTTAATAATATCGCGGCTTAACCTAGTTTCATATAAACTTGTATTACTAATTATTTCATCCGGAATAGAACCCAACGTCCCGAGACGGCTATTAAAATCACCTCCAATTATGATAGCGCAGTCAGAGTTATTATTTATTATCTCATTCAGGGTACATTGGAACAGATTTAACATATGTTCAATATCAAATGACGGCTTAAAATATATGTTACATACTATATATTTTTCACAAGGTGCATCTATTAACATAAACAACCACCATGAACACTGATGGAGAACAATTAGACCTAAAGTTTTTTTTATACACAACACAGAGACCCCCACTTGGTCTACCTAACGACTTTTCTTTGACAGCAGGTATGGAAATTATTTTATACTGTTCGTTTAAACATATTGGATTTGACACAAGCCAGGTTTCACTGACGCATAACAAATCAAAATCAAAGTGGTGTTTTAAGTAATTTTCTAGATTTGAATAACCGTGACAGTTCCAAAAAATTATTGTTTTTAGTTTTTTGATGAATTAGCCAATTTATTACCCTTTTTTGTATTATGAATGGGGGAACTGTCTTCTTCCCGATTGCGTTTTGGACGGTCAAATTTTGTTGAGATTATAGTCGGGCTAACATCAATAACAAAAACTTAAAAAACTACGAATTTACTGATTTTTCCCCCCTCTACCCCCCAAACCCGACGCTCAAAATGGTGTGACTTTTTTCTGGACATTGTGTTGACCATATAGAACAATTTGGTGTTGAAGGATAACTTCCACTTTGGATGTCTGGGTTATGCCATCTTTTGGATCAACTATACTATACTATTTGGAGTTTGAGCAGGTTGACATGGATTTTAATTTTATTGATTTAACCAACAATTAATATAAATAGTCAGTAAAAAATAATATAAAATATGTAATATCTAATATCCTAACCACAAAAAGTAGTCTATGTAACAAAACAAGAAAGCAACGTGTATCTGAAAACAGGAAACAAGATGATTCACAGTTTTAGTTTATAAAATTTGTATTTTATAAATTATTTTTATGTTTCATCCCAAATGTCAAATTAGCGTTAACATTATTACCCGTATTACCCGTATCCCCTTATTTAGATGGAAATAAGGTTAACGTTATTAAGGGATTACGTATTTGTAAGATTGTGAAATGTCATATATCTAAATCACAAAAAAAAACGAAAAAAAGGCCATATTATGAGCTGAACCAAAGACAAGTATAATAAAAAATATAGTAACGATGTATAAAGTTGTAATCAAAATTTGTTTTTCTTAAAAACTATCAGGTAATAAACATATAATATTTATAATTGAATATAATCTGCTTGGCATCTCTGGTACTGCTGGTAGATCTATAATTCTAGAGTATTTCTTAAGAAATCTGAGACTTGACTGAATTTTCTTATTACTTAGGATGGATGTTTTGTGTTCTTAAAGTAGCAAATTGTCTTTGGTGAACGTCTTAATACATTTTCTTTCATTATGGTAAATAATGCATTATTAGTTATTTATGATATAAGTGTTAAAAGTACAATTTTAAGGCACGCATGTGAAAGTTTGCAGAATGAGCGAAGCGAATTCTGCAATTCACATAAGTGCCTTAAAAATGTACTTTTTAACACGTATATCATACATTATTTTTTCTACAATCGTCTTATATATCAACAATTATAATTTATTCATTCTCAATTACAGGACAATATCTACAAAAACTTTTACTTGAACTAGATTGACATTCCATTTTTATATTTTTCTTGAAATTAAATCAAAACTGCCTATACTGTCAATACGTTAATCATAACAACTATAGAATAACATCTTACTTTTATTGTTGTATATTCTAACAAATTTTAATAGTTTTTTTCTACAAACGAGTTAAAAATTCAATAATACAGTTTAAATTAAATTTAAAAATGCTTTTAAACCACCTTTTTCAAATTGCGAAAGTTGTACTATTAATATTAATGTTAATAAATGAAATATAAATATTTTGACGTTTCACAATTTGACAATTCACTTTTAACTGCAGTGCCTTAAAATTTTTAAAGCACTAGTGCTTTAATGTAGAATTTTTAACGCTCCTATGGCGTGCTAAAAATTGCATTTTTAACACGGTTGTAGAAAAAATAGGTTATAGCACACAACTGCCGTTTTATAGGTTACGTCTGCCAAATGTCAATTAACGTTAACCTGTGTGCGCATTTTATGAAAGGATTCAAAAACTCTTTTAAGTAAACACGTTATCCCTTATTTATTGCTCAATGCGCATTACAAGTATAACGTTTTACGTTTAACTTACGTCAAAAGGTAGAGTGTCTATAAACTCTCTAATGCCTTTGCGATATCTCTCTAATATCGCAGATTTCTACGATATATTGGCTTACTATTCTTTTTCAAATTTAGGTTCGTATTTATAGGCTAACAAATCAATAAACGATAAATTACATAATTATAAATTAAATGTGATTTAACATATTAAAATAATCTCTCAACTAGTTAATTAATAATTACACATTTGCATTTACAGTCTAACAAATCAATAAACGATGAATAATTACATAATTATCAATTATCAGTTATACGTTATTTAAAATATTTAAATAATCCTGAATCTAACCAATTTGTAAAATATTTGTTAATAACTCGAAATTCGCATTCGTTACGTTTGAGTATTTACTCTTCCCCTCTATTTTTTATCCTTCTTGAGGATGCAGTGAAGTTATGTCATTCGATTAATGATATTGCGCCAGTTCTTCAGTATGTAAGTTGTTTTGCTTTTGGAAATAGGTTACTAGTTGTCATGTTTTTATTTGACATGTCTATTGCGGTGCATATCTTCCTTTATATATTTTGCCAGCTACATTAACTTTAATTTTCATTGTTTGAATAACCTCTCTTTTTCTTGTAACGCATTCCAAGCATCTCAGTATTTTGACTGGTAGTGGAAACGCCTACTTGCATTGGAAATGGACTTCTGAAGAAGACCGGCTAGAGAATCAAGGCTTGAAAGGATACAAAATGACCAAATCAGAAATATAATGGGAGTCAATCAACCATCATAGACTAAATTCAAAGGAGACAACTGATCTGGTATGGCCATGTAGAAAGAATGGACCACGACAGACCGCCAAAAAAAATTCTAAAATGAAAGCCAAGGGGAAGACGGAAGAGAGGAAGGCCGAAACAATCCTGGCTAGGCGGCATTCAGAAGGAAATGTCGGAAAGGAATCTTCACCGTGGCGATGGAACGACCGACGTAGCTGAAAACTGGGAACCGGAAGTTGAAGAACGCTATAAATAACCGGGATAATAATATAAGTTGCAACGGGTATGTATATTGGTGTTTTTTAAATTCTAATAATATGGAGTTATTGACGCGGTGTCCTGTCTATGGTATGCACATAATTAGACGATAGATCCCTAAATCAAAAATCCCCTTTCATATTTTTAGTTCTTCTTCATCATCATCATTGTCTAACCGTTATCGTCTACTGCCGAACGTAGGCCTCCTCAAGTTTCTCTAAGTTTCTCTATGTCTCCCTCTCTTGAGCGACCATCATTCAGTTCCCGGTAGTTCTGTATACATCGTCACTCCAGCGGATTTTAGTGACCGACTTCTGCTTTCTTTGTCCGCCCGCGGTCACCATTACAATAATCTTCTAGTCCACCTATCACTCGGCGTTCTTGTCACATGACCTGCTCATCTCCATTTCTTTTTAGCTACATGTTACACTATGTAATTTATTATTATTATTTCTCTGCTTCTACTACGGCACTACAGCCCAAATTGAATCTTGGCCTCCTTTATTTTGTGCCTCCACTATTTGTATTATAATATAGGACATTATGTATAACATATGTTTAAAACTCACTCAAAGTCATTACTCGATGTAGTATCTGTTCTTGGATTCCATAACCGCGAGTAACATTGGATTGTCATGTTTTTTATTACTTAAAGGTTTATATAAACATTAACTCGGGTGAGAAAGAGATTATGATTATTGTTGTATTTAGCAAGTAGATACGGTTATGATAGGTCGCGTCATTAACATCACACATATTTATGACACCTTGCTTGTCTGTGGCTACTTTTCTCCATACACGGACTCCTAAAAGGGCTTGTGCGTCGCTGTTTACTGTGTCTTCCCAGCGTTTTCTGGGCTTTCGAACCGGTCTCTTTCCCTACATTCTACCATTCAGTGTCCTTTTTGTTAGCCTATCCTCTCCCATTCTTATCACATGTCCGGCCCATTGCAATCTTTGTATTCTAATGAAGTTTGACAGAGGTCTTTTCTTATAAAAATGATAAAGCTCGTTGTTGCATCGACTTCTGAAGATTCCATTTTCCCTCACAGATCCTAGTATTATCCTCCTATTCTTTCTATTCAGTACTTATGCTTCACTGCCATAGCATGTTATTGATCGAATTAAGAGCTTTTATATTTTCATCTTTGTATTTCGGTGTGGACAATTTAGACCGAAATATATGGGGGAGGGCAAAATAAACTTTGTTTGACTGCCTCTTCCTCTTCCTTATTTCTCCATCTTCTGATCCATCCGCATATATTTCTACTCCCAGGTATGTAAACTTTCCAACCGTTTCAATGTCACCTTTATGTATAATGTTTTGTGGGACTATATTTCTTCTCCTCTGAGTCATTATTTTTGTTTTTTCTGTGTTAATTTCCAGACCTAGCATTTTTGTTTGTGTTTTTAACTCTGCGTATGATTATTATTCTGTGCCGGATGGTATTATTTGGCGTACCTCTGGGTCACTCTTGGATTTTCTGCTGAGATTTTTGTTAATGTTGGGATCTCTGTTTTGTATACTGTCACCGGCAATACGCAGTGTTCATACACCTTTCTCTTCAGACATATATGTTCACATAATTTTTATCTATTTCCCATAGCTTACCAAACGCAGCCCAGTTCAAACCTATTCTGCGCTGTATCTCGTACGTTTGGTTATTTTGTAAAATTTGTATATCGTGTTCAAGATATTTTTATACACAATGTGTTTTTGTTACGTCGGCGTCGTCTATCCTGATGATTTGTGGAATCACTAAATTTGTCATAATTTGAGCTTTGCTTTCAGTTTCTCGTAGACCTACTGCTGATACAGATGGTACTATTTCTTAATAAGTATGCTTTGCCACGCCGATGTTATCCATGATCAGAACGATGTCATTTGCGAATCTAAAGTGCATCAATATTTCGCCATCAATATTAATGCTTCTATAATCACAGGACCTAAAAACAAGAAAATTGGAATATCCCGGACATATTACACGCGGAGAGAGATACAAGTTGGTCCAACTGATTATGCAGGGAGAGATTCAGTGAAAAAGAAGCATAGGGAGACGCAGAATATCGTGGCTGCGCAACCTGAGAGAATGGTACGGATGTACATCAAATGAACTTTTCAGAGCAGCCATCTCTAAAATCCGAATAGCTATAATGATTGCTGGCCTCCGTCGCGGAGATGGCACTTAAAGAAAAATAATCCCAGGACAATACTTTCATTGCGTATTTAAGGACAGTGTGAAAAGTTTAGGTGAACTGATACCCTTCTGTCACACTATTCTGTTCACTTTAAGTTTACACATTCACATTTTATGTGTTTTATCAGCCTCGTGTACCTATAGTCCACTTTACATTGTTCCCGTGCTGCTATTATTGATGTTATTTCAACCGAATCAAATGCCTTATAGAAATCAACAAATACCAACGCTATGAGTCTGTTGTGTTCCACAGAGTCTTCTATCAGTATTTTTATTGCTTGGAGGAGCAAAGCAATATAACCCAGAAATATATCCAAGAAATATAAGTTGACCTGGCAATTACGGGATATTAGTTAAGACACTGGATTCTATAAAATTGGCTCATTTCAGTATACCAGAGACTACATACTTTTTTATTATACATAAAACTTTTAACCAATTATAATATTTAGCTTTTATTTTGTATTGTAACTTTGACCTTAACAATTCTGTTGTTATTATTCGTACCTATGTTGCAAAAAAAATATTTTTAAAACCTAATTTTTAAAATTTAAAGTTATAATTGGCGCAGTCAGTAGAATAGGTGCGGATTGGAAAACAAGATTTTACACATTAAGTGATAGAACTCTTTCGGTTTTTGGTATTTAAACATCGTAATGTGTATCCGCATCAAACCATTACCTTGCAGTGATATTCAACGAGAAGTAGCAATCTTGTTAAAGCAAAAGTTCGGAGAAGAGAACCAGATTCTGCAGAAAATGAAGTGGCTTTCCCTTTCGCCTTTCGTTTCTTAAATTATTGTGGAAAGGTAGATTAATTTTGAATATGAAAGATAAAATTTAACCATATTTATATCGCATACAGTCGGAAAAATGAAAGAGTACCCATGAACGATCACATCGATCACATGTTATTCAGATTATTAATAATCTTTCTCTCTCGTTTGTTATTTATAGAAAAAGTACAGCAAATACAAAATATGTGATTGCATATGATTGATGTGATAGTTCATGAGTATTCCTTCATTTTTCCGACTGTACATATTTTTTAAATATACAATTGCATATGTACAATTTGGTGGGGGATTAAATGAACTATTAAGTCAATTCGATAATTTAAAATTAAGTACTCTTAACAACTTGTCTGAAAATATGGCTACTGAAACTCAATCTCCTCTTAATTAGGATTTCCTCAAATCAAAACTAAAAAATATTAATCTTTAAGACATAGATTCACATTCTATGAACAAAATATAAGATATAACGAATTAATAGCAAAATGCTTTGCATTATAATAATGCAGATTTAAATAAATACATTTTGGAGTGTATACAATACAAGATAAACTAGTTGGAAAAGCAGAAGCACTAGTAGGAAATCGCATGAACGTAACAATATGGGATAGAATCAATAGAGCATTAAAATAATGTTTCGCAGATAGACGTGACTTATACTGCTTAATGCAAGAGCTGACACGAACAAAACCATTGCAAAACGAAATAACCCATGATTTTGAAAAAAGAATCCAACTAAATAAGCAATGTAGTCCAAAAAATAAGCAACAATGCTAATATAGAGCAGGCAGATAAATTATGCCAAATTAACCATTGTGATAAAACTGCACTGAACTCTTTTATTGCAGGATAATATACAGGTGTTACATTAAAAATAATATGTACCTTAAAAACCATGTTCTCTTGGTTCTCTCATAATATGGACTTTACCTTAGATTAACTAATCTAAGGACTTTACCGCCTGGCTGTGGCCCGGTCGTGCAGAAATAATTTTATGAACAAATAAAATACGAAAAATTCCGTAAGTGAAAACATCATAAGCTAAATCACCACTTTAGAGGCCCTTTTTCAAGGAGGATTACCGTCGTTTAACTTAAAAATACATATCAACAATCCCTTCTTATCACTTCCTTAAGTAAATGCGATTGTTCCGAGTTAAATACAAGTCTTTTTAGTGTATTTGGGGATTTAAAAGAGACAAGAAGAACAATAGCAATTGTTTTAAGGTAATTGTTTTAAAAGTTTGCTCTGTCTTTGTTAGCTACTATCCGCTAAGCTTTTCAAGTAACCGTTTGGGTAATTCCTCTTGAAAGTTGTCCGTTTTCTTTTCTTATATCTTAAGTCTTACAGATAAGTCCCGGTTGTTGAGAAAACTCTTTGATGAAAACCATTAAGTATTTAAAATATTTAAGGGATGTAACTAAGTGCAAAGTTGTATATTTTAAAACCAGAAATAGATAATTTAAAATGAGAAAACATAATAAGTTGTATTAATTAATTTTATTATTATTATTTTATTATTATTTTATTATTATTATTATTATTAAACAGAGTGAGTTTTATGTATGGAACACCTCAATTATATCGGAGACGGCTTACACGATTTTTATCGGTTCTAGTTTTTCTTGTCTTCGTATATTATTGATAATATGTATATACCGAATATATCCATATATCCCGAATATATGAGCTAGAGCTAGAGCCTTATAAATAACTCATAACCAATTAACTTGTTTATAACATTTTTTTGACCACTTGGAGCGAAAGCTGCCCTCCAAATTCGTAATCAGCAGCCACAAAATCATAATAAATACTTGGATTTGCGCATCAGAATTAAAAAGGCCACGGTAACCTCTATTTGGCGCCTAGACTAACATAAACACTTGAAATAATATATGGCGAATACAAAAAATAATGAAGGGAAATCTGCCCATATTAATTTAACTTATAATAAAATAAATAATCACCGAGTTAAAATAAACAATATAATTGTTAAAAGTCAAAGTTTTTTAAACTAATAAAAATATTTAAAAAAATTTTTAAAAGAGATTGAAAAACTTATTGGACCATTTTCCTGGTGACACCTCCATGGTTTCCAAAAAATTGCAAGCCAGATGGATGCTGCAATGAAGACAAGAGGGAATTCTAAAAGTTGCAATTCACAACGCCTGGTGCTGGTTTGCGCTCTCTGAACTGAGTGAAGATTAAGACAGTTTTGCATTCGCATTATAACTAAATAAAAATTTTATACATTTTTATTTTTCTATTAGTGTTACTCCCATAAAGAAACTTGGTCCATTTTCCGTTGGAATTTACCAAGCTGTGCAGACGGGGTTGTGAATTGCAACTTTTATAATTCCCTATTGTCTTCATTGCAGCATCCATCTGGCTTGCAATTTTTAGAAGCCATGGAGGTGTCACCAGGAAAATAGTCCAATAAGTTTTCAGTTAAATATCTTTTAAACATATATTCTTAAATAATTTATTTGGTTGAAAAAGTTTAACTTTTATTTAGTAGATGTCGCTAGGCTCCTACACCATAACGTCAGTTGCAGTGCGAGGACTAGCTCTCGGAAGCTCGTCACTTGGGGTAGCGAAAGCAAACCTATGCATCTCTGATGATGCCTCTAATAAGACGCTAAAGTCGTCGATTTTGAGTGCTGGTTTGCGCTCTCTGAACTAAGTGAGGATTAGGACAGTTTTGCCTTCGCATTGTTATTGAATAAAAATGGTGTAAATTTTTATTTTTCTATTACTGTTACTCCTATCGAGTAAGTTGTTCCATTTTCCGTTGGAATTTACCAAGCTGTGCAGAGGTGGTGGTGAACTGCAACTCTTAGAATTCCCTCTTGTCTTCATTGCAGCATCCGTCTGGTCTGCAATTTCTAAAAGACATGGAGGTGTCACCAGGAAAGTAGTCTAATAAGTTTTTCAATTAAATATCTTTTAAAAATATTTTTAAATATTTTTATTAGGTTGAAAAACTTTGATTTTATTTAGCAGATGTTGCTAGGCACATACTTAACATAACGTCAGTTGCAGTGCAAGGACTAGCACTCGGAAGATCGTCACTTGGGGCAGAGAAATCAAACCTATACCCCTCTGATGATGCCTCTAATAAGAGGCGAAAATCGTCGATTTAGAGTGCTGGTTGGCGCTCTTTAAGTAAGTGAAAACTAAGACAGTTTTGCATTCGCATTGCAACTGAATATATACGGTGTACATTTTTATTTTCAATAAACTTGTTCCGTACAAGGAAAGAGATAAATACCTAGGACTACATTTGGATAACAAATTAAAGTGGCAGGAACATATCAGAAAAAAATCGAAGAACTAAAAATAAAATTCAACAAGTTTTGTTAGGTAGAATATCACAACTTACAATTAAGCATAAAGTCGTGGTTTACCCTTAACTACTGATGTAAATCTTTTAGGGCGTAGACTCTGACATGCGATATGATACCGCTGCCTGTTCTCCTTAGTTTTCAGTATGAATTTGTCTTATATCACTGTATATTTCTTTTTTGTATCAACTACTAATAGCCCAGTAAATGAACGGGAAAATCGGCGATACCGTGTAATTTTCAGGGGCAACTCCGAATTGCATGAAAATTTGGATTTAGGTTCTAGTTACCCTCCACTTCAAAGTTGAAATTGTGCCGTTGGTTGCTTTTACTTGGGGGGTGACAGTCACCCCTTCTCGGGGGTGAAAAAACATACGTTCAAGATAAGACCGGAAATGGATAAATTGACTGATTTTAAGCAACTTTCGTTCTATAGAGTTTTTTACGTAAGTCAATACTTTTCGAGATATTTTCCATTGAAAATGTTGATTTTTCGACAAAAAAACTACGTTTTCAGAGTGTTTTCGCAAATAACTCAAAACGTAAATATTTTATCGAAAAAATACCCTTAGCAAAAGTGTAGCTTATAAAAAACCCAAAAAAAATGGTGTATCAGTAAAGTCTATCAATCAAATAAAAACAAAGTTGTAACTCATAAGGAATACGTTCTGATTCGTCTAATTCCAAATCTAATATTTCAAGGTGAAATCACCGAAAAATTAATCATTTTTCGGGAAAACCCCATTTAAACTTTTTTAAAGTGTTTATAAAAAGCTTTGTTTTAATTATTAACAAAAGTTTTAGCATTAAAAATAAGCGAGTTACGCTCAAAATAAAGTTGGCCCTCTATTTTTCTTGTAAAAAATCATGAAAATCTTGCCGTGTTTAGCTCCGCGAATGAAATTAATCGCTACCGCTTTACAAACAATTTACTTTCCTGTATATTTTTTATATGATCTGTCAGTCTCACTGGTTTAAAGTGTTTATTTTTGAAAGGGTTAGAATTCATAAAGCTTGAATGAGTCACTAATCACGAGTGTAGGCAAATTTTGAACAGCCATATCTTAACAAATTTTTGTCTTACGGAGAAACAAAATTAAACTAGCATATTTATAATTGCAAAACCTAAATTTTTTTTACTGCTTAAGATTTTTCTTATCACTAATATTTAAAGGTATTTTGAAAAAAAATTAAATTTCTCAAAAATTTTTAGAAATTTTTTTTTTGCTATAAAACCAAATATTTTAAAAAATAAGCACTTCAAACCAATCAAACTTACAGATCATATAAACAATACACATACAGTTAAAATAGATGGTAAAGCCAAACGATTAATTTCATTTAGGGTGCTAAATAGAGGGAGGTTTTCACGATTTTTTTACCAAAAAAAGGGGGCCAACTTTTTTTTTCAGTGTAACTCGTTTATTTTTGATGCTGCAAACTTTTGTAAAAAACAAATAATAAGCTTTTTTTCGATACTTTAAAAATGTTAATAAGGTTTTCCCGAAAAACGCTTCTTTCATCGGTGATTTCGCGTTGAATTATTCGATTTGGAATTAGACGAATAAGAACGTATTTTTCATGAGCTACAACTTTGCTTCTACTCAATTTGTAGACTTTAATGATACACCATTTTTTCGTTTTTTTATAGGCTACAATTTTGCTGAAAATATTTTTTTCGATAAAATATTTACTTTTTGAGTTATTCGGGAAAAGGGTCTGAAAACGTAGTTTTTTTTGTCGAAAAATCAACATTTTAAATCGCGAATAACTCGAAAAGTATTGACTTACGTAAAATACTTTATAGAACAAAAGGTGCTTAAAATAGGTCAATTTATCCATTTCCGGCCTTACTTTAAACACGCGTTTTCACCCCCCGAGAAGGGATTAATGTCACCCCCCAAGTAAAAGCAACCAACGGCACTAATTCAACTTTGAAGTGGAGGGTAAGTAGAACCTAAATCCAAATTTTCATGCAATTCGGAGTTGCCCCTGGAAATTACACTCCAAAACGGTCATTTATTGGGCTATGGATGATTGTTTACACCGCTGTAGAACATGCTGCTCCAAATAAAATAAACTTTATTTTTCTATGGATGTTATACAATGTGCAACTTCTCTCACTACTTACATACATTCAAAACGAACAATTTCTCAGGGTGTGAGAAAAGTCGGCCATTGCAGTGAGAAATATTTTTTCTGACGGGTTCCATACGTATAATCGCGGTTTCCATGGTAATATGCACAATACAAACACAAATATTTTTGTCAAATAAAATGTGTCAAATCAAAACTTACAAGGAATTACCTTTCAAAACTGTTCAAATATAACTGGTAACTATAATTTTAAATAAATAAAAGTATATGAATATTAAGAATATTAAATACCTGTATATGTGTATAATATGTATTTTATTTCATTTTTGGCATATAATCTACATAATGGCACCTAAATTATTTAATTTTGAAGATTGAACTCTTGACAAAAACGCACCCATAGAAAAAGTACAGTGTACAACACATGAGAAAACGACATATTTCTCCCTCGCTTAATTTGCGGCACTCGCCTCGTACCTCGGCTCGTGCTAACAAACTTCTGCGCTCGTGAGAAATATGTCTTTTTTCTCTCTTGTTGTACAATAAATTATTTTTCAAGCAAATTATAAACGTGTGGATAATAATATTTAATATTTTTTGTTTTAATTATCTTGGTTGCCATATTAGTGACCAACTAGATCCAGATAAACAGATAAAATGCAGAATCGAGATAGCCCGCACGACATTTTTAAAAATGATATCATTCTTCTGTAATGATAACTTGCAAATTCAACTTCGAAAACGCATGATTAAATGTTACATTTGGTCAGTCCTCTTGTATGGTGTCGAAGCATGGACATTAAAAATATCCACCATTAATCGTTTTAAGGCCTTTGAAATGTGGCTGCACAGACGTACACTGAAAATACCATTGAGGGCTATGCTGACAAATGTGGCAGTCCGTAAGAGAGAAAATGCTGCCCGCGAGCTGCTTGATAATATCAAATATCGAAAGATGGCCTATTTTGGACACGTAGTAAGGGAAGACCGGTATAATATTCTTCAACTTAATATGATGGGTAAAATCGAAGGACGCAGAGGAAGGAGACTTCATAGGGCAGGTTAAGAAGAAGAATGCATTATATTTAGAAAACAGTGGAGGTTCTTACAAAATCCTTTATAAAGTGAGTTATAAAAAAATTGAGTATTGGTGACTAAAAAATAGTAAAATAATGTTGAAAACAGTTAAAAGTAGAACAACTGGATGAACCTGCTGCCATACTGATAGCGAAAGAATACACTGAACTGCTTTTAACTATAGAAACGTTAACACGTACATGCGATACGTGATACTGCAACAATACTTTACGTCAACGTAGCTCAAAAAATAAACCATACTAAAACTGCAGCAGGTGAAAGCAGGTGTAATTATTACACAACACTTGAAAGTACACAGATTGTGTTCTAGGAGTATTTCATAAAATATGTACGTTTTACAATAAAATATATTTTCGGAGCGGTATGACTCACCGCATGTCAGTGGTTAAAGGTCAAAGTGGTCAAGTCAAACAAATATCCCCACCAGCCTTGTCCTATGGTTTATAGTTATGGGGCTGTACTTGTGAGAGTACCTACGCTTGCTTTCAAAGAGTCCCAAACCGAATACTCAGAAACGTAGTCAACGTTCCATGGGCTATCCGCAGCAAAGGCCTACATCGGGAAATTCGTATAACAACCATAAAAACAGTGGCAAGGATAACGAAAACCGACTCCACAACCATACAAAGAGGGAAATGTTAGAACTTTTGGATAACCAAGCCTAATCCGCAGGCTCAAACGCACCAAAACTTTTGAACTTGTATGATAGTGATAGTAATAGTGATAAATGTATAAGAGTGTCAGTTGGACAGTGAAGCTAGCCGCAATAATGAAGTGTGCAACAATAATTATTAGATTCTAATGTGAATCGTTGGGAATAACTAGAAAAGTACAGTAGGAGTTTGAGTTAAATATAAAATCTTGATTAGCTTTAGGATGAGAATTTTATTATATAGGTACGTAATAAAAATAAAATATTTTTTGTCTTTTTTGTATTACGTTCTTTATATCTGAAGAAAATATCGTCCACATCAGAAATCGGATCCCGGTTTGTATCTTTTATTGAAAGTTTTTTTATTTTTAAAGTGCGTTGTAGCTAATATGATAAACTTCTTTTCTTCTTCAGTGCCTTATCCGCTCCGGATGTTGGCAATCATCAAGGCTATCATTGTTTTGTTGACTGCTCTGCGAAACAGCTCCGCGGAGGTTATCCCAAACCATTGTCGGAGGTTTTTCAACCACGAGATACGACGGCGTCCCGGTCCTCTCCTGCCAAATATTTTGCCCTGCATGACGAGTTGAAGAACTCGATATTTTTCTTCGTTCCGCATTACGTGGCCAAGGTACTCAAGCTTACGTTGTTTTACTAAATTAAGCACTTCTTTTTCTTTTGTCATGCGCTGTGGGACCTCAATGTTGGTGACATGGTCCACATAAGATATTTTTAGTATCCTCCTGTAGATCCACATCTCAAAGGCTTCAATCCGCTTTTCAGTCGCTTGCGTCAGTGTCCAGGCTTCAACTCCATACAGTAGCACTGGAAGAACGTAGCACCTCACTATCCGCATCTTGGTTCCCAAACTGAGATCACCGCAGCACAGCAAGGATCTCAGCTTGATAAATGTAGACCGTGCCATTTCAATTCTGGATCTAATCTCTTGAGCGTGGTCCCATTGTGAGTTGAGGGTAGTTCCGAGGTAAGTGAATCTGTCGACTCTCTGGATCTCTTCGCTATCTGCCATTAGTGCCCCGGGATCTAAATTTACACGGCTGACAAAATAAAATAAAAATCTGTGGCTAACGGACTCGCATCCAAGATATTTTTTCACACACATACACACACACACACACACACACACACACACACACACACACACACACACACACACACACACACACACACACACACACACACACACACACACACACACACACACACACACACACACACACACACACACACACACACAACCATGAATTTAGTTTTCTTAATATTAAGGTTCAGTCCGTATGTTACGCTCACAGTTCTCACACGGTCTAGTAAGGCCTGTAGATTATTGATGTATTCACCGTTCACTCGGATTCCCATCTCTAGGTTTGTGAGGACTTCAGTAAAAATTTTCTCAGAGTATATATTGAAAAGAGTCGGCGAGAGCACACAGCCCTGCCTTACTCCTCGCATGATCTTCACTTGGTCGGTCAACTGGTCTTCGACCTTGACTTGAGCACGCTGCCTGGTTCCAGTATAAATTCATGATGATCCGAATGTCCTTCTCATCTAATCCTACTCTTTGTAGGGCGGTGACCATCTTCTGGTGCTGGCAACGGTCAAATGCCTTGGCGTAGTCAATAAAACAAGCATAGATAACACAACCAACATCGCGGCATCTCTGAAGTAGAACTTGTAAGGTGAAAAGTGCTTCACGTGTACCCATGGAATCGCGGAATCCAAATTGCATTTCACCTACATTTTCCTCGCATTTCTTGTAAATTCTGGCATGTATGATTTTAAGAAAAATCTTAAGTGCATGACTCATAAGGCTGATAGTCCGGAAATCTTCGCACGTTTTCGCAGATCGTTTTTTTGGTATTGTTACAAACGTTGACAAGAGCCATTCCTCTGGAATATTACCTGAGTCGTATATGGCGTTGAACAGTTCAGTTAACTCCTTCGTGCTTACTTCACTCATCACCTTAATAAGTTCGACGGGTATTTCGTCCGGACCTGTGGCTTTACCATTCTAATGGGGAATTCTCACGACGAGGTAGAGGCGCGTGTTGAAGCGAGCTTCAAGTGGGTCCTAATTTAAACGTCGGCAAAGAGAGATATAATACACTGCGCGTCGTAGAAAACGGGCACCCTAAAAAATGGGTTATTTTTGATGTCGCGTATCTCCTTAACCTGTTATCCGATTTAAGTGATTTTTTAAATATGTTATAGCCCTATTCTTTGTCAATATCCCTGTAATAATATTTTTGCTAAGCAGGTAAATTTTCATTGTATACCGGGTGTACGAATCAAACTGTGTTTTTTCTCAAAGTTCTCAACACCCTGTGGAATATTCTAGCCTTTATAAAATACTGAAATTAAATCCCGACTATAGGCTCAGGTTTTCTGAACATTCCGTTTTTTGATTCATTCTCTTATGTTGGACAATACAAAAGTTATGTACTTTTACAACTAGTCATGTTCTTCATCAGTATAGGTTGTTTGTAAATAAGTACGACAAAATTTAAGGGCAATTCTGCATAAAAAAATAATGATCGTTTGCTTTATAAACTTATGTCCGCAAATGCTTCGTTTACGAGATACGGGATGTTGATTTTTTTTTAGAAACTGACGATTTATTTTATTGCCCTAAAACCGGTTGAGATATGCAAATGAAATTTGGTAGGTTCTAAGAGGTAGTTATTGCGAATTTTTTGACTTGCAATCAAAAATTTTATGTTCACTATTGGCGTGCATACGGGTAATATGACCGATCATATTACCCGTATGCACGCCAATGGTTAATATAAAATTCTTAATTGTATGTCAAAAAAATGTGAAATAACTACGTCTTAAAACCCATCAAATTTCATTTGCATATCTCAACCGCTTTTAAAGCAATAAATAAATCGTCAGTTTGTAAGAAAAAATTCAACATCCCGTATCTCGCAAACGAAGCATTTGCGGATATACGATTATAAAGCAAACTGTCATTATTTTTTAATTCAGAATTACCCCTTAAAGTTTGTCGCACTTGTTTAGAAACACCCTTTACTGAAAAAGAACAAGGCTAACTGTTAAAGCACCTAACTTTTGTATTATCCAACATAAGCGAATGAATCACAAAACAGATTGTTGAAAAAACCTGAGGCTATAGTTGGGTTTTAATTTCAGTATTTTATAAATGCTAGAATAGTCCAGAGGGTGATGCGAACTTTAAGAAAAAACACATTTTGATTCGTACACCAAGTATACAGTGACAGTTTAGCTGTCTAACATAAATATTATTACAGGGATATTGACAAAGAATAATGCCATAAGATATTTAAAAAATCACTTAAATCGGACAACAGGTTTAGGAGATACGCAACCTCAAAAATTACCCATTTTTTAGGGTGCCCGTTTTCTATGACGCGCAGTTTATATATAATAGTGGAAAAGAAAGAGAACGCAGATACCCTACAAGAAGGTAAAATTAGTAATATTTACTTTGTGATAAAATGTCCCGAATATGTCCCGAAGAATACAGGCAACCAAAAAGTTGACCGCCCTCAGTGGTGGAGATAAAAATATTAGTTGGTTTTTTTAATTCTCACAATGATAAAAATTAGAACAAAACGTAGTTTGACCATAAAATTACCACGCCACTGATCGTACCCTCGGCTGACGAGACATCCACACTATCCACAGGCTAATAAATTTTAGCATTTGGTGTTATTTTAAGGGTCATAAATAACAAATTTTGACAGAAATTTCTCTATCTCTTCTTGCGTTTAATCTTTTTCACGTTGGGTTGAATCCCGTCTTCAGTTTTTATCTTTTTCTGTTACATTTTTTTATTTCACTCATAATGTCGCAACACGCTCTGTCAGTTTTCCTCTTTAGACTGTTTTAAAGCCGCTTTCACCTCGCTTTCTAGTATTGACGGCCCTGTTATGCAATTTATTTATGGGAGGTTGCCTCGGTAGTCCCAAAAGAGTTCTTCGATGTACATTTTCCAGGTCACCATATGATAAACAAAAGGGCCGAAATATATTTACAACATCACAAAAAGATAAGGTGTTGCGACATTTTTTTTTACAAACGTGAAAGCTTTATAACAATGCAATTCAACATTCTAAGTATATTTTTCGTGACTCGATAAAAAACAATCATAAATATAAAATGGTTTTTGTTGTTGTTTTTTAAATGGTTAATAATTAAACCGTTCATTCACTCCACGCAAAAAAATTATTCTCTCTAAAATATAGGGAGTATTTTTTATAAACGGCTCTTTACAATTTTGTGCCTCTGATTCAGTGAAAGATAAAATTGTGGTTTTTAAATTAAAAAATGGATGGTGTTTATCTCTGCTACAGTACACTTTTTTAATTTGTAACCGATGCGAGAAGCAAAAACAACATTATTCTGGGATATTATTTAATTTAAAATATATAAAGCTCGTAATATGTATATGGCTCATCCCATAAATCTTAAAGCGATAATACGCGTAATGGCAACAGACAATGAAATACATTAGCATTTTATTTTTAATCCAATGGAGGGAAAACGACTTATTAAAATATTTATGTAAATTATTAGCCCAAATTTTTACTGATGCTTTACCCACCAATACATGATAACTGACGATTTAAAAAAAGGGAATAGTAGGGAAGTCTAGTAAATATTTACTCTTTTATATTTGTGGCAGGTCCTTATGCAAATATGGAAATCTTTTTTTTTTTTCAGTGTCATATTAGGTCTCCCCAACGTTGGTAATTACATTGGCGGGTTGTTCATGGTCTTCATTTAATCAAAATAGTTGTCTGCCACAGCGTATTCATGTCCAATAGCGAATGTTGTTGAGCCATGAGATCTGCTGCTTTTCAATTATTTCTCTGCGTCTCTCGATTAAACATTTCATGTCAAACTAAATGATTATGTGTATCGATTTCTTCTAAAAACATGCCATATCGCTCACTGAGTTCTATAGTAGCACAATCGCAAAAATGAACTTATGAGATAATTGACTATGAAGTTTCATGACATCATAAAATATCATCCAAAATTACCATTAAATGGATAAGAGATAGTCAGAAGAAACCAAATACTTGATAATGAAGGGTTAAATATTACACTTTTTTCCATTGAATGAATTTCGAGAACTTTGATATACATATGCCAGTACTGAATTCAAGTTTTTATAGTATGTTTGGCAAAGGTGGTAGTAAGTAGTGCCACAAAGGGTTCATAAAATAAACTTGTTTTATTTTTCAATTTTTTAATCATGTATTTATTCGCATTAAAGATATACTATATGAGCACAACAATATTTTTCTTACTAATAACTAAAAAAGAATCTTAAAAATCTTTACAAGAATAAAACCGTGGAATGTAAGTTGATGTAAAATTCACTGTGGCTTTTAATAATTGTATTGGATCGAATAAGATAGATTAAATCTTTATACTTTTTTCTGGCAGTTGGAATTGTATTCTGATAGACCCTATTAATTCCAATATCTTTAAAAGAGAATATTTTGTTGGGATTTCTGGTTCGTATATCTTTGAATTAGTTGACGGTTTTAAATTAATAAGATTCTTTAAAGGAAGTTTTATAGGAAAATTCCAGGATTATCCTTTTCGACTTTCAGTATTGAAACATCGCTTAACTTAAAGCCTTCTGCCTAAAGATCTAAAGTAATACCTAAAGTCGAAGTGAAAAAAACTTTGCACACTCTTACTTTTGTACATTGCTTAACAAAATAAAAAGCATTTTTATTGGTTCTTCCACCACTCTTTGCTACATTAACCTGTTCCATCAATGCTATTATCTATTTTCGCTGCTTGGAAATGTCTCCCAAATCTCAGTAGATAGATAGATAGATAGATAGATTTATTTAACTACTTTACAAAAAAAAATTGTTTGTAGCAAGTCAAAATTACAAAGTCAAAATAAGGAATATAAAAATTACAAGGTATATAAAATCACAAGGTATATAAAACAGAAATATAAAACACAACTTATAAATATGTATCACAAACAAGAATATAGATTAACAAAAAATATTTTGTGTCACGGTAAGCATTTCAGTAGATGTTCTGCAATGAGTCATATATTCTTCCGAGCAATAAAAGCAATGTTTCAACAGATACCTTTTTATTACTTTTTTGAAACTGTTACAGCTTAGCTGTTTAATATCTTTTGGTAAAATATTGTAGTAGTTATAATTAAGACAATTTTTATCTGAAAGACGCAATCTAGAGCGATTTGTTCGTAAATAGTGAGAGTATCGCGTATTGTGAACGTGAACATCAGACTGCTTTGTTAAATGGGACCTTTTTCTGTGAATTTCAGTCAGAACTTGATATATCAACAGAGTAGGTAGCGGCATAATTTTTAATTTGATGAAGAGAGGTCGGCAATGTTCCAGATAACTAACCCCTGCTAAAATCCGGATAGCTTTCTTTTGCATCCTGAAAATTTGAAGAGCATTTGTTGAATTGCCCCATAAGATTAATCCATAGCTTAGGTGTGAGTGAAATAAAGAAAAATATGTCACCTTCAATGTCTCAAAGTTGACAACCCTTGCTAGTTGACGAATAAGAAACAATGAACTAGACAGCTTCGCCTTTACTTGTGAAATATGAGCCGACCAGTTCAATCGATTGTCTATGGTTATTCCTAATAGTTTAGCAGTGTCTTTGTCATCTGTATCGCCATGTAAACCACTTGCAGATATAATCAAGTCCTGCGTTTTTTCAGTATTGAGTTTTAGTTTGTTCGCAGCAAACCATGTGCTAGATTTACCAGAGACTTCCTCGTAAGCCATTTTTAAATCCTCATTTTTATTACCTGATATTATGTATGTCGTATCATCCGCAAATTGTACTGATTTGTACGGAGATATGAAATGAGGCAAATCGTTGACATATATAATGAATAAAAGAGGTCCCAAGACCGAACCTTGTGGGACTCCATGTTTTACGGGTCGAAAATCGGAGAGATAACCTTTAGACACTACAGCCTGGTGTCTACCACATAGGTACGAAGAGATAAGCTTAAGAGGGATACCTCTGATTCCATAATAGTTTAATTTGTGGAGCAAAATGTCATGTGAAACGCAGTCAAAAGCCTTCGACAAATCGCAGAGAGAAATTGCTATGCGATTGCCACGTTCAAGCCCCTCAATCACCTCGCTCACAATATTATATACCGCGTTTGTAGTAGAACGAGCACTTCTGAATCCATATTGCGAGTTGCTAAAATAACTTTTAGACTCAAAATAAGAATATAATTGTTGTTTGATCACCTTTTCAATCACTTTCCCGAATGTAGAAACAATGCTTATGGGTCTGTAATTGTCAGCTTTCGAGGAATCACCTTTTTTATAGATAGGTAGTACCTTTGAGTACTTTAGTGCTTCTGGAAATACTCCAGTTGATAAAATTAAGTTAATAAGATGAGTGAAAGGTGTTAAAACTATTTGGTAAGTTTCTTTTAAAATTTTGCTATTAATTTCGTGAACGTCCTTACAATTGGAATTATTAAGAGATTTAATTATTTGAGAGATCTCATCTTCCACAACGGGTCGGAAACAAAAGGACTTACTCGGGGAAGGATAGTTTCTGTAACTGAAGAGGATATCGTTATTAATAGTGGGAAGGGATGTAATTATATTCTCTGCGATTGTAATAAAAAATTGATTTATTTCGTCTGGAGATAGATCTGGTTGTACCGAACTGGATCTTGTATTGCCTCTTTCGAAGTTTAATATTTTCCAGCAGTCTCTAGGTTTATTATTGGAGTTAGTAATAAAACCAGAGTAAGCCGACTTTTTAGCATTTTGTAACTGCCGATTATATTCATATTTTTGTTGTTTATATAGTTTGAAAATATCGGGATCCTTAGTGACATCTGCAATGTGTTTAATGAGAGAAAGATTAGATCTGTAAGACCTTAATTCGTCATTAAACCATTGCACGGGTGTTATTTTAGCAGTTTGTCGTACTTTTTTTAATGGAAAAAACTTTAATATTAAGTTGTTATAAGTTTCAGTTAAAAAGAACATCAAGACATCGGGATCGTTATTGGTGTCATAGAAAAAGTCCATCTTTGTACTAGCTAGTGCATATTTAAGCTTCTGCAAACCAGAAGAAGTAATAGACCGTTGAAGTGATTGATTAGTGTCAACAACTTTAAGATCAGAATCAATAGATATAAATTGTGCTCGATGGTCAGAGAAACAAGGTTCAAATACGCCCACCCTGTAGATATTTTCAGAAAAGTTAGTCATAATGTTATCGATGCAACTACTGGATTGAGATGTGATTCTAGTATAATCGTTTATCGTTATTTCTAGACCAAAAGACATTAACAGATTTTGAATATCATAAGAAGAGTCAGATTTAATTTTAAAATTTATATTAAAATCCCCAAGTATAATCAGTTTGTCTGCTTTGTTAAGTAAGAATGCTATAACATTCTCAAAATTCACCAAGAACAAGTCACAGTCACCATTACCTGATCTGTATACAGTTAAAACATTGGTTCTCATTGAAGGTATATAAATTGCACAAAACTCTGGAGTTTGCTCTACGTTATATTCATTTAGATTAAGAGAAGAATACATAAGATTTTCTTTTACATAAATTGCAACGCCACCTTGCTTCTTTTCAACCCTACAGAAAAAGTTAGCTAGTGAAAAGCCGAAGATGTTAATTAATTTTAGATTTTCTTCAGTTTGCCAGTGCTCTGAAAAACATATGACGTCATAGAACTTTTTATCCGCAAGAAAAGCATTGATCATATCGACTTTATTTGATATACACTGTAAATTGACATGAAACATGCTTACCGTGCCTTGTTGAATTAGGTTATTTTGAAAATTTGATGGAGGGTTAACGGTCGTTTCTTCATCCTTCATTTTATTTGAGTATGTGTTGGACGCTTCATAAAAAACCTGCTTACATAAGAGCCTACGGGCCATAGTTTTGGGTCCATCGCTAAACCAAAATGTTGTTCAAAAATTGAGACTTTAAAGGATGAATATATGTTGGGATGCTTAGCCGTTAAGGACGTACATATCACTTCTGGAAAGTGTTTTTCTAACATCTTCTTAAGATTATCTGCCGTTGTATGCTGGTTTACCCTAGTAACATGAAGATGACTAAATTTTGGGACACCACTGATTTCAGAGTTTTCATTATTGCCAATAACAATAGGTCCATTCCTTCTTTTATACCTAACAGTTTTCCATTCTTGCCCATTATTATTTGGAACTGGAACCGAATTTTTACTCTCAGTATTTATCAAATTCTCATCGTTTGTTAAATTAATGATATCTGAACATTTTGCCTCCGTTTGTATTCTTAAAATATCAGCTGATAATTGTTTATTATTTTCGATTAAGGAAACAACTTGTTTATTTTTATTGGTACTATTTTTAAATAGAGTTTTTGTTGGGGAACTCCTTTCTTTATCAACAACTAGACTTTCATTTACAGCAACATTTTTTGCGGGTGTAGTGTTTTCGTTTTTTGGATATATTTTACTGCTAGACTGTTTCGGTCGTTCAAAATTTGGGTCTCTGTTTGAATGGTTGATTGAATTCGTATTTTGTTTTGTAGATGGCGACTGATCAGCTATTTGCATATATTTAAATAAATCTAGTTGTTCCTTCAATAAATTTATCGTAATTTGTTGAATTGATATTATTGTTTCATTCTGATTAATAATTTTCTTTAAGTACCTTATTTCAGTTTGTCTCGGATCCTCATCGTCAGCCTCACTATCCAAGGTTTTGTTTGGTGGATCACTTAACCTCACACTCTCCTCACAGCATATAACTGTCTCATCATCGATATATTTGATCGATTTTAGTTGCTTCAGGCAGCCACTATGGGATAACGTTCCACAATTCGCACATAATAGACCACTTTGTGCAACTTTATAACACTTTTTACAACACTTAACTTCCGAGTCGTAAACACGACCGTTCTTCTGAGGCGCCATGTTTTGAATTCGAATAGTATAACTACACAAGGCTCTTTAACTGATCTGGCTGGAACATCTATCTTCCTGTTGTAGATTAAATTATTCAGGGTTTCTGAGGTGTTTCATTCGGTTTTATTATCCCCTGAGAATGTTTGACTTTCCTTTTTTTGTTTTTTTCTTACATTATTCTCCTTCTTACATTTTAAGAGAAATAAAAGAAAAAGTAAACCTATACTGACACAAATTTGTTGTTTCATGGCATAAAGTAAATTATTTGAAGTAAAGTAAATTATATACTGACACAACCTTATATTTTGGTGATATATGTTTTCGCCAAAAAAAGAATTACATGCTGGCACAACTTTTAATGTGCTGGTATTTATAGACTAAAATGTAAAATATTTTTATTAAAGTTTATAAAAATTAAAAAGTGACATAACTTTATTTTTATTTAAATGTGCCGGTATTCCATGTACAAGCAACACAAACACACCGAAAGTCGACGCCATACTAAAATACATATATGTGGTTCCGTTATACAGGTCTGGATCCCGTGTATGAAAAAAAAGTTGATTAATAGCAAGCTGAAAATTTGTTGCTTAAGGGTGTCTAGTCGGATAAACTTTGATATATGGGAACACTGGAACAACGGCACATTTATTTTGTCCGACAGAACAGAATTAAACTCTTCGAACAGAGATTAAACCCTCATGCAAAAATCAGACCGGTATTTATCACCAAATGGGCGTTTTAATGAGTGGAACATGTAGAATATGTCAAATGACAGGAATTATGACAGGTGATAAATAGCATTCTGATTTTTGCACGAGAGTTTAATCTCTGTTCGGAGAGTTTAAGTCTGTTCTGTCGGACAAAATAAATGTGCCGTTTTCGTGGCGTGACCCTTCCAAAGTTTTAACCTGTTCCACAATTAAAACTGCTCCTGTTCCAGTGTTCCCATATATCAAAGTTTATCCGACTAGACACCCTTAAGCTATTAACAAATTTTCAGCTTGCTACTAATCAATTTTTTTTTCATACGCGGGATTTAGACCTAATAGTGCTGCCGCTCTAGCGAAATAGAGGTAAATATGCACGTGGTACAACTCTTTCTACGGGATTCTATGCAAACTACGTGTATGCCGGTTTCGTTCAACACTAAAGTGAAATTTCGTGATTTTTAAACAGTGATTATTACAAATTATCATTTTTTGAAAATGTGCCACTATAGAAGTCAGTAAGCGATATATTATGGAGTTTTTATTACCTTAGTTGTTTTCAGTAATTCATAATCATTATTTTCTCTATTCAACCCATTCACAGACACTATTGCATATGCAGACACTTACAAAGGGAAATAACTCTCTGCATATGCAGTCGTGTCCGTGATGGGTTACATTGCTGTCCAGAGTATATGGAGCAGCCTTCTATGCAACTACTTTTCAAACGCCTCTAGACGATTTTGTGTGCTGACCTACCGACAAGTAACAGAACAATGCGTACAACTTCTGCCGATGAGACTGCTGTACTAGTCTCTCACCATGATCCAATTACAGCGTCCAGAACCATTCAAAATGGCCTGCCAATATCTAAAGTTGGTTTAAAAAATTTAAGATAAAGGCGAATGAGAGTAAATCCACCCACGAAACATGAAAAACAAACATATCCAACAGTAATTCAGGATGGTGCGCAGCCCCCACCTAGGAGTACCTAGGAATCTACCTTGATAGGAGATTAACTTTTCAAAAGTATATTTTCACAAAAAGAAAACAACTCGGGATAAACTTACAAGAAATGTATTGGATCATCGGCTGTAAATCGCAACTATGTCTTGAAAACAAACTACTGATATTTGAGGCGCTCAGAGCAACAGTGGCCTAACCCACATCACACAATTTTACCAAAACGCTTTTACTACATTAAAGTTATGCATTAGTTAAGTATTTTCAGATGAAGATTGGCTCAAGCAATTATTGGTTGATCTACTCTGCATCTGAAAATATTTAAATAAGGGATAACTTTAATGTAATTAAAGCGTTTTGGTAAAATTGTAGGATGTGGGTTAGGCCACTGTTGCTCTGAGTGCCTCATTTATCAAGCAATACTAAAACCAATATGGACCGATTGGATCCAACTGTGGGGGGCAGCCTGTAAAACAAAGCTAGAAATACTTCAGAGGTTTTAGAACGAAGTTCTTAGAACAATTCCGAATGGCCCTTGGTATATGCCAAACTCTGTGATAGAGCAAGACCTCAATGTGTGCCATCCAAAAAAGTAATAACAGAATATTACAAGAAATATTCCAAGAGAATGGAATCTCATCCAAATGAGTTTCCAAGCAACCTCACTGATGACCATAATGGTGTACGACGCTTAAAGAGATTCAAAATAGTGGACTTTATCAAGACATTAAAAAATCAAGTGAAGAAAGAAGATTCGAATCACATTATATTAATTAACGTGTCTGACATATTTTAACTTAATTCGTGTAAAGAGGGTATGACAGCCCTGGGCACTGAGGCTATCTTCTCCCGGTGAGGGTGGTTATCCCTTATCCGAGGGGTGGAATAATTGATACGCTTTTACTTGTTGAGTTGTTTTATTTACACTCGCATTAGCATAAGCTGGTAGCACCGCACCCAAAGAACATCTCGTGTAGAAAGAG
Organism: Diabrotica virgifera virgifera; assembly: GCF_917563875.1. Lineage (NCBI taxonomy): Eukaryota > Metazoa > Arthropoda > Insecta > Coleoptera > Chrysomelidae > Diabrotica > Diabrotica virgifera. The sequence goes on from NC_065447.1 coordinate 101,937,616, forward strand.
ACACTATCTTTTTTGTGGAAATATTACGTCTGATCACCCAAAATAGAATGACGAATGTCTGCTATAATAATAAAGAAATCCCTTGTTATAGTTTTGCTGTTTATATATTTAGAAATGCCTATTCAGCATCGACCATGAAAAGTGTTTATAATTGACTCTGCAATTATTAGTTGAATCGTGATCTAGGATAACAATATTTATATAATCGAATGAAGGTTGTAATATTGTTATGATGACATAAATAACTGAAAGTAATTATCGTAGATAATTACAGGGTGTTTTTAAGATATGTCTACTGAGTACAGATGAATTCTTGTACATCTTCCCTTTTTAGGAATTTTCCGACTACGGGGAGGGAAATTTGCAAGTCGTGCTACCAACCCATACTGTGTTGTAATCAATACAAAAAATTTATTTTATATACAAACTTCCTAAGCCTACGCAAATACTTAAATAATATAAAATGTTCGTTTAACAACATTGTTTCGTAACACTTGTCACTCACTGTGTTTTCGGATTGTAAGCATATAATCTATTCTTATGTATTTCCTTGATTTTATTGTTTTCTATTCTGATTTTACAATTAACGTTATTTACTTCTGTTATTGTGAAAGGACCTACATAAAGACTATGACTATCAAACTTACCATTCTCTTCCCTTTTTACAAGGACTAGGTCTCCTATTTTAAAGTGTTGTGGTGTTGCTGTGAGCTTATTCTTTTCTTCTTGCCGCTCTTTTTTGTCTTCATTGCTTCTAGTGAGGTGACCTATCGTGTCTATGTACGCTGTGTCCTCTGGTTTCGAAGAAGTGTCCGATATCACGTCTTCTTTGACAAGTGTTCTATTCGGTTTGTTAATGTGACATTCATGGCATTGTTTAACGTATTTTCTTACGTCTTTTTCTAAATTTTTCCATCTAAATCTTGCTTTTAGCTTCTTTATTAGTCTATTTTTCTTTAAGTGTCCTCCGAACATCGGGTGATTATGGTATTCTTCTATTAATCTGTGTTTTTCTTTGTCATCTTTTATTGTTTCTGGTACTTCACATATGTATATTTCTATATTCTTCAATTTTTTATTTCCTTCTTTAATAAATTCATCAATTGTGCACATTTTAAAAATAATATCATTTACGTATATTTTTACTTTACGTACTGCATTCTCTACCGCCAGCTTATCAAGCTGTACCAACGCTTGGTTTAAATCGAAATGATTCAATCCTGTGGCTATGCTTTTGCTGCATTTTATTTTGTTTTTGGCCCTAATGCTCAGTCTTGGTGAGATTAGTTCTGCTCCAAAGGACAAAATTGGTAGTCTATGCGCCTCTAAATTATTTAGTACCTTCCTTACTGTCTGTTTGGTGGCTTCTGGCTGTAGTGCGAGTTCACTTTCAGCCTTTGTTTGTCTTGCTTCTTTCTCCTTTTCTTTTGCTTGAGCTCTTGTTATAGCTAGTATATGGGCGTTGTCTATGTATAGGTTTTTTAGTTGATGCAATGTTATTCTTGAAAGGCTGTCTGCGTAGTTACTTTTCCCTGTTATATACTCTATTTCGAAGTCATATTCTTCTAGGTCTAATCTGATCCTCGTGAGTTTTGAGGTTGGTTCTTTCATTGCAAATAGGTGTGTCAAAGGTTTATGGTCTGTTTTTACTTTGAATGTTGGTGCTCCATATAGATAACATTTAAAATAATTAATTCCCCAATGAATCGCTAGTAATTCCTTAACGATTATAGGTTTATTACATTCTCCTTTACTAAAACTTCTTGATGCATATGCTATAGGTAGGTCAATTCCGTTAAATTCTTGACTTAGGATTGCTGAACAACTCTCATTGGATGCGTCTGTTGTTAAGATAAACTGTTTGTTGAAATCGGGATATTTTAAAATTGGTGGTTTCGTCAGAGATGCTTTAAGCTTTTTGAATGCTTTTTCACACTCCTCGGTCCACGAAAATTCTACTCCTTTCCTCGATAATTTGTTGAGTGGTCTGCATATTTCCGCAAAATTTTTAATAAAACGTCTGTAATAGTTGCAAAATGCTACAAATCTCTTTGTTTCTTCCGCTGTCTGAGGTGTCGGATATTGTTCAATTACTGCATACTTCGCTTTGTCTGGTGATACTCCCTCTTGAGAAAGATCATGTCCTAAATATGTTACTTCTCTTTTAAAGAATTGACATTTTCCTGGGTTAAGTTTCAAATTGAATTTTCGACATGTCTCGAATGTCTTTTTCAGGTTGTCTAAGTGATGTTTTTCGGATATTCCAATTACTACGATATCGTCCATGTAAAGAAATGCTTTGTCTGGTGTTAATCCTGAAAATGCTATTGACATCATTCTTGAAAAGCTATTTGGGCTTACATTTAATCCAAAAGGTAATCTGGTAAATTGAAATGCTCCATTTTCTGTGCTGAACGATGTGTATTTTCTCGATGATTTTTCTAATGGTATCTGGTGAAAGCCTGACATTAAGTCTATAACTGAAAACCATTTTGCTCTTCCTAGTTGATCTAATATCGAATCTATTCTTGGTAATGTAAATTTGTCTGTAACTATCTTCTTGTTCAGTTGTCTAAAATCTATGCATAATCTCCATGCTTTTCCTCCATCTATAGCTTTTTTCGGTACCAGTACTACTGGGCTGTTGTACTCGGATGTAGATGGTTCTATGATTCCTTGGTCTCTTAGGTTTTGTACTTGTCGATTTAATTCCTCTGTTTGCGCATGAGGTGTCCTATAATTCTTGATATATACCGGAGTTTGGTCTTTAACTCTTAGTTTTTGTTCGTAGAAATTGTTACAGGTTAACATATCATGCCTTAGGGCGAATATGTCTGAATATTCCTCGCATAACGATACTAAGTTGTCTCGTATGTATTCTGGTATGTCTAATTTCAGTGATTCTCGTAATTCTTTTTTCTGTCCTTGCTGTCGTTGACTAGCCTATATATATTGAATAGTTTAATATCCAACGTCCTGATTGTGCTTGCGTCTACATTTACTGTTTCGTACGTTGTGTTCAAAATTTTGATGTATGGATTATTACTTGAAATAATTGCTCTTGCTATGAATATTCCTGGTTGTATTTCTTGCTGTTCCACTATCCTGTCTTTCTTTAACGTTTGAAAAATTTTTATGATTCTGTAAATTTCACATCTAGGCGGTATTATTATGGTGTCATTGTCTATATTATCCAGAATTTTCGTACTAATGTAACAATCGTTGTCCTCTTTAATGTGCATTTTAAGGTTTGCGTAATCTAGTATACATTGAAAGTTAGAAATAAAGTCTCTCCCAATGATTCCGTCTGTTGGAATTGGAAAGTTAGGTTCTACCAATTGAAAGATGTGTTCGAATCGAGTTCCTTTTACTTCGAGTGTTGTCTCAACTTCTCCCATTGTTTGCAACTCTCCTTTAGTGACTCCTTTTATTTTTGCCTTTGTGTTTGGTTTCACCTGTTCCTTCATAAAATCTTGTGAACATTTTAGTATTGAAATGTCAGCTCCTGTGTCTATGATAAAAGTGCTTGTGTTTTCAAGAATTCCTGTTTTCATTCGTACAAAGTTCGTTAGGTTTAGGTCGAAGTTGTAAATGTTATATTTTATTTCTGCCTTTGTGCTTCCAACTTCTTGTTCATTCAAAACCCCAACTGCTGGTTTTCTTGCTCTTCTTGACTGTCCTCTATTTCTAGTAACCTTACGTTCCTGTTACGTCCGCCTCTCTGGTTTCCTCTGTATGTTTGATTGTTAAATTGTCTGTATCCTCTGTTCGAATAATTTCGTTGATTGTCCGTTGCTTCTCCTTCGTTCCGTTGTCCGAAGTTATTTCTTCTTCCTCTGTCATATTTGTTATGGTATCCTCTTCTGTATTGCTGCTGTCCTCTCCTATTCTCGTAGTGTGTCCTATAATTTAAGACTCTTCCTTGTGCATTTTCTTCAGTCGTATCGATCGACAAAAATTTAGATACTACTTCCTGCGGTGATGTAAAGTTACCTGCTTCCAGTATTAGCTTAGCTTTCTCTGCATTAGCGTTTCGTTTCATTGTTGTTACTACTGCTTCCGTCGTATATTTCTTTGCTAAGTCAAGTGGCATTCCTTCCGCTATGTATGCTACTTTCAATTGTTCTGCTAACTCTTCCACTTCAGATGCGTACACTGCTGCATCTCTATGCCCTTGCCTTTTTTTGGCTAATTTGGCTATTGAATTCTTCGGATTATCACCTTTTAATTCTTTCTTTAGTGCTTCAGCTATCCGTGGAATCGTATCTTCTGTGGTTATTAGGTTCCTAGCCTTATTGGTGAGTCGCGTTTTTATTAGCGTTACAGCTGTGTCTTCATGACCTTCTGCCAATTTTCCAAGTAGTTCTAATGCGTCTAAAAATGGTTGTAATTTCCCTGCGCTTCCATCGAACTCGTTGGGCAATATCTTGCTTGCGATATTCAAAAATTCATTGACTGTCAAAGCCATGTTTAATATTGTTATATCTTGTTTTATGTCACCTTTTTTCTCTTTTATTTCGTCGTTAGTTATTTCTTCTTCTCCTTCCTCGTCGCTTTTTCCTTCTTCTATTTCCTCATCGCTTTGTTCCTCTTCAACTTCCTTGTCGATTGGTTGATGGATTGAACTTGGAACCACTGTTCTCACATTTACTGCTTGAAATGATCGTATAACTTTGTCTCTGATTTTTCCAAAATATTTGTTGCACGATTCCCTTTGTTTGTCAGAAAGTGCTTCCCAGTTTTTCCTAGTCAATTGCGTGAACTTGTTATAAGCTTTAATTAGCTGTGTCGTCACTTCTTCCTTTATGTCCTTAGATTTCGGAACTTTTTTCTTTAAGACTCTTCTGCTTTGCCTGTCTATTTCTTGTGCAATTTCCTCAACTATTTTGACAAAATCTTCCCAAGTAACTTTGTTGCTACTCATTTATACATAATTTTTTTTTTTCAGCTTCTGCACTTCTTAGCGAAAATATAAATTCGATAGTCTTACGGTGTATATAGATTTGTAGTATATAGATATATAGTAAAAAAATATAGAGATAAAATAATACGTCAATATATGCTAAAAATATGTAAAAATTGCAGTGGTAATAAAAAATTCAAAAATAAATAACGTTATATTAACCCTTGTAAATAAGTAGTTAGAATAATAATTTAAATGTATTATGCATATAGCGTATATTTGTTATATATCGTATATTTATTTTGATAGGTATATTTACGATAGCAAATATTAAAATCATAAAAATTGCAAAAATGTACTAAAAATCAGTAGTCAAATAATAAATGAATAAAAGTCAGCAAGGATAAAGTATACGTTGATAAATATGTAAAAAATCATATAAAATTGTATCATTGCGTCCTATAATAACTTAATATGAGGGTAAAAAAAAATCTTTGTATATTGATAAATATTGGTAATAGAATAGAATAATTAAGTAAAAATAGGTAAACTTGAAACATATATTAATGTAATTAAGGTAGCACATAATGTTTATACTTAAAACTTTATATTAATCAGGAAATACCATAAAAATAGCTAATATGGACTTACCACTTTTACACGTCTTTGTTCGTATCACAAGTCCTCGCTGCACGTTCCATAGCATTGTCCATTTTCCATTGTCCCACGATGTTCCATCTCCATACTATTCCTTTTTCAGCTCCGCGTCGGCCTGATGTCTCCATCCATTTTACATACCACACTGTTGTCTAAGGTGGTCTAGGTGCCTGAACATTGACGTGTTTCTTCATACCTGTCCTGTTCACCAGTCCTGAGTTCTTCCCTGGTTCTGGATCGCCATATGACAGCCCTGGGCACTAAGGCTATCTTCTCCCGGTGAGGGTGGTTATCCCTTATCCGAGGGGTGGAATAATTGATACGCTTTTACTTGTTGAGTTGTTTTATTTACACTCGCATTAGCATAAGCTGGTAGCACCGCACCCAAAGAACATCTCGTGTAGAAAGAGACACTATCTTTTTTGTGGAAATATTACGTCTGATCACCCAAAATAGAATGACGAATGTCTGCTATAATAATAAAGAATTCCCTTGTTATAGTTTTGCTGTTTATATATTTAGAAATGCCTATTCAGCATCGACCATGAAAAGTGTTTATAATTGACTCTGCAATTATTAGTTGAATCGTGATCTAGGATAACAATATTTATATAATCGAATGAAGGTTGTAATATTGTTATGATGACATAAATAACTGAAAGTAATTATCATAGATAATTACAGGGTGTTTTTAAGATATATCTACTGAGTACAGATGAATTCTTGTACAAGGGTGATCAATGGATCTCCGTCTAAAGGTCAAATTTTCAATTTTAAGTCAAATAATAATTTACGAACTGTTCTTATTTAAGGACATATTGAAAATATTACAAAAATAACAAAGAAGGTTGTAGCGGAGAAAGGTAAAACCACATAATTTTTACAAACTAGTTCAAAAATCTTGTAAAATGAGTCTTCACTTATAGGCAAGAAAGGCGTACCAAAATAGTTATTTATGAAACAGTTCATGAAGTATGCTTTTTGCGAACGCACGCGATGTTTAGAGCATGAGCGACAGCGGAGCGAGTACTATACATCGCGTAAGTTCGCAAAAAGTACTTCACTCACAGTTTTATACAATATTTTATCTACGATAAACAAATAAAAAAACTGTAATTCTTCGTCACTGGAATCCATTTCTACTCTACAATTTTTAGAACTTTGACATTTAAAAATTCTAACTTCTTTCAAACCTCAAAACTGTCAAAACTTTTGTTGTAATTTATTTCTCACGTGTCATCACCATGACAACGCAAAAGTTAAGGATATTTGATTATATGAATGTGTGTAAAAAACAGTGCGAAAAAGTAAATCCCATTTAAAATACATTGTTGCTTCATGCACACTTTCAATCCTTCACGCACTGCTATCTATAATGACAGTTTTCACAAACTAAAAACTTATACATAATATGAGATAGAGTAGATAAAAAAGTGTATTAATAGCAAGCTGAAAATTTGTTAATAGCTTAAACGGTGTCTAGTCAGACAAACTTTGATGTAGGGTAGCACTAGAACACGGAAAGTTTTAATTGTGGAAGTGGTTACAGGTTTCGAACGTCAGACTACGACAACGTGCTATGTATTGTTATGATCTGCTTCTTATTAATTTTATATTAATTATTATTTATTTGATTAATTATTTAATTGTCGCAAATCATACATAAAAATGAATAAAAAATCTCAGGGTGCCTTTTCATACTATTAAAAAAAATCCAAATTATCTCACGTTATACTTATCTTCTCTCGTGGGTTCAGTATCTCTTAGTTGATCCTAATCGGGATAAAATAGGGAAAAGAAATAAAGCAAAATACTAAAATAAAAATACAGAATTGTTTTTTGTTTATCAAAATCAATACTCTAAAATCTATCGAATCTAAAAACCTGTGGACACAGATGTCCGAATGAAATTTTTACCACTTAAATTTATTATAGTTAAAAAAAAACAATTTATCGGTTTGTTCTCGATGACTTTGGTAAAACAAACTAAACAAAACAAATTAATGTATTCGCAAGATTAGCTATACTTCCTATTTACTTTTAGAAATATTGGAATTTTAATTCATATGCTTTTTACTCAAAATTTTAGTTTCCGAAAATAAAAATATCTTTCACATAAGTTGACTGACCTTTTGCTTCAATCACTCTGATTTCTTCTCGTGACCCAAAAACAGCTCTCCCTCGTTGACTATGTCAAAGGCTACTCATCAAAGCCCTCTCCGTTCTCCAGCTTCAAAACCATCAGCATGCCAGCACCAATTCTCCAACAAGCCGGGCCTCTTTTGACACGTACTCGATTCAAACAAAACTCCAAAAATTCTCTGCTCTCCTTCTCACAATAATACAGAATCAAAGAGGTATTTTGTCTCAATTTGATCTGTCTCTCGTTCCACTTTTCAACACTATTCTCCACTATCAAACAGCCACTGGTACTTGCTAACTATCTATCCACAAAAAACGTCGAACTGCTCTTCAGCGATGCCAAAAACATATTGACTTCTTTTTCAAACTCTCTCAATCATTCAAAACCACTTTTCCCCTTCCAACTTGCCAAGAATCAGAAACATCGACTTTTCCATTCGACAAACAAACAGTCATTTTCAAAACTATTCCGACCATCCTAATTACTTCCGGAGAACCCTATGATATTTACTCGGGTTGAAACAAAGATATTAAATTCCAAACTTTCTTTTAAACCACCTTTTCTAGAAATTGATAATTACATCTACCTGTGGATTCTATAGTTCCCGTAACAAACAATCTATTTCCATTTTAAATCTAAATACATCGTCCTTTTCACTTTAATTATTCACAAAAGTCTTTAATGGTTCATCGGAAAGCTCATTAAAAGAGAAATCCACTTACATCCAAACTAAATTCTAATAAATATTTACAGATCAATATACAGGGTGTATCAAATTTATGTGCCCGCGTTATTTAAAAAAAAATTTAAATTAATTTTCATTTTGCCTTTGATTGATAAATTGAAAACACAATAGTATTTTATCGGACTTCCGATTGATTTGTTACCCTTTCATTAAACTCTCATGCAAAAATCAGACTGCTGTTATTTACTACCAACATAATCCTGTTATTTGACATGTTCTACGTGTGGGATTTAAAATGTTCAAGACATCTGTCGGGTATACCCCATTCCACGAATATACGTCTGTTTTGGATTATCACGACAACGAATATTTTACTGTGCAAAATATGAAGAACGAAAGTAAATTGCAAATTATATTGGTGTTTATTGGAGTAATTATTAGAGCAAAACACTTTCGTAGTTCTTATACACCATATTGTTCGAATACACCATAAACCTTTTTTCATATATTATATAAAGTTTGCTATTTAATAAACTTAAAAACAACCTGCTAGTTTTCACAATCATAAACAATATTATCAGGATGACACGTTCCAAAATTAAAATTACGTGCCACAATTAAAACTCCCCTGTTTCAGTGTTCCCATAATATATCAAAGTTTTTCCGACTACACACCGTTAACTATAAACAAATTTTCAGCTTGCTATTAATAACCTGTTTTGGTGCGCGGGATCCAGGACTATATAATTGCATGCATCAACATATACGAAATTTGTATTTTTTTAACATGCAGGCGGATAAAATAAGAAATTTTAGTTACCTACGCACTTCCTATTGTGTAACACGTATATGCAGAGTGATTAGATGATTATATAAAGTCAAACTCAATGCTGCAGAAAATTTTATCGTCAAAATATATCGGTGAGTATAACAATGACGTGTCCAGACTTGTCCATATGCGGGCGGTTTTCCAACGTCGACTGCGCGGTTTACCCGTTTTCTCCCTGTTTTTCTTGTTATTAGGGTGAAACTTCAAAGGCGGCATTAGGGTGAAATCAAGTAAAACAGGTATACTGCGCAGTCGACGTTGGCAAGCCTCCAGTTCACATATGAACAAGCCCTAGCTAACACCAGTTGATGCGGTATTCAAGGCGTCAGTCTTTTGTTATCTCGACAATATTATGTCTTGAATTTGTTCCACATCCGTTTTCCGGGAGAAGCACTAACAGTATCAGCTATATACTGCCCTTTTTCTTCTTCACGTGCCACTCCTAGCGAAGATTGGAAATTATAACGGCCATTGCGAATTTGTTAGCAGCGCGCCTAAAAAGTTCAATCGAACTACACTCAAACCATTTACGCAGATTTCGAAGCCACGATATTTTTCTTCTTCCCACACTTCTTTTGCCCTTAATTTTGCCGTGCATGATATTTCTCAAAATTCGTACTTTTCACCCCTCATAATGTGCCCCAAGTATTCCATCTTTCTAGTTTTTATCTCATTTATAATTTCGCATAATTTGTCTAAAGATTGGAGTACTTGCTTGTTAGTGAAGCGGTCCATCCATGATATTTTGAGAATGCGCCTATAGCACCACATATCGAATGCTTCGATGTATTTTATGGTCGACTGTTTTAGTGTCCAAGCCTCAAATCCATATAACAGGGTGGAAAAGACATAACACCGCAGCATTCGTATTCGCAACTTTATGTTGATATCACGATTGCAAAAGAGTGTGCGCATTTTATTAAAGACTGATCTAGCAATTTCTATTCTGTATTTAGTCTCTTTTGTTTGATCAGTATCGTCTGTGATTCAAGCACCTAGATATTTATAACAGGACACACGCTCAATCGCTGGATTGTCTATTACAAGATTAGCTCTGATGTTTTTGATTTCGCGATTACCATAAATTTAGTTTTTTTCAAAATAATTTTCAAGCCGTAACAGGGTGTAACAAAAAGACAGGTCATAAATTTAATCACATATTCTGGGACCAAAAATAGTTCGATTGAACCTAACTTACCTTAGTACAAATGTGCACATAAAAAAAGTTATAGCCCTTTGAAGTTACAAAATGAAAATCGATTTTTTCCAATATATCGAAAACTACTAGAGATCTTTTATTGAAAATGGCATTCTTATGGTAGTAGTATCTTAAGAAAAAATTATAGTGAAATTTGGACACCACATAAAAATTTGATAGGGGTTTTGTTCTTTTAAACCCCCCCCCCCCAAACTTTTGTGTACATTCCAATTTAATTATTATTGTAGTACCATTAGTTAAAAAAAATATTTTACAAACTTTTTTGCCACCAGTACTTTTTCGAAAAGTCAGTTTTTATCGAGATATTTTGAATATTTGTCAAATCCACCACATATTTGTATATGGCTAAGTACGATTATGGAGACTTTGTAATAATATGAAAATTTATTTATGATTTACATTTTTAGGTATATTTTGAACCATATTAAAAAAGAAGTAATATCTCGATAAAAAGTGCCTTCTCGAAAAAATACAAAGAGGCAAAAAAGTTTTAAAAACACTGTGTTTAACTAATGGTACCGCAGTAAAAGTTTAATTGAAACATACACAAACATTTGGGGGGTTTAAAGGAACAAAATACCCATAAAATTTTTATGTAAACATATTAAAAAAGAAGCTGCAACTCGATAAAAACTGCTTTATCGAAAAAATACTAAGAGGCAAAAAAGTTTTAGAAATATTGAGTTTAACTAATGGTACCACAATAATAATTTAATTGGAACGTACACAAAAGTTTGGGGGGGGTTTAAGGGAACTAAACCCCCATAAAATTTTATGGGGTGCACAAATTTTACTATAATTATTTTTTAAAATGTTCCTACCGTAAGAATGCCACATGTCCATTTTCAATAAAAAATCTCTAATAGTTTTCGATATATTCGAAAAAATCGGTTTTAATTTTGTAACTTCAAAGGGCTGTAACTTTTTTTATGTGCATATTTGTACTAAGGTAAATTAGGTTCATTCGAACTATTTTTGGTCTCAGAATATGTGATTTAATTTATGACCTGTATTTTCGTTACACCCTGTATATTGAGACTTTGAACGAGATGTTGTAGATCTACTAGCGTTCCCGATAGGAGAACCGTATCGTCAGCATACCTTATACTGTTGATCGTCTCACTATTTATTATCAGACCAACATCTTCTTCCACGAGTGCTTGTTGACAGATGACTCCACTATACAGATTAAATAAAAATGACGACAAGATACATCCCTGTCGGACTCCTCGACGGATTTGAATTTATTCTGTTAGCCTACCCTCCACCTTCACATTTGCTGTTTGATTCCAATATAGGTTTCATATTACTCGAATATCTCGGCTGCCTATATTTTTCTTTATCATAACTTGCCTTAGTGGTTCATGCTGTACTTTGTCAAAGGCCTTTTCGAAATCAATAAAAGAGGTATAAATTTCTTGTATGGTTTATGTCTAAGAATTTTGGTGAGGGAACATTAATTGCAAACAGAGCTTCCCTTGTTCCCAGCCCTTTTCTGAATCCCATCTGAGTGTTACTGATGTCTACGTCTAATTTCCTATAGATCCTATTATGGATTATTTTTAAGAATAATTTTAGAGCATGACTCATCAAATCTATTGTACGATATTCGTTACATTCCTTTTTATTTGCCTTTTTGGAAGTAGTATAAAGGTCGAACGGAGCCATTCCTTAGGTATTATTCCAGTTCTATATATATATATATATATTGTGTTAAATAGATCTAAGAGTATTTTAATAGATTCATCGTCCATAAGTTTGAGCAGTTCTATGGGAATTTCAACAGGACCAGAGACTTACCACTTTACCCACAGGCCATCATCTGGGTATTCGTTTGAGATTTCTTGTCTATCTTTGTCATCAAAAAGTTGTGATATGTATTCTATCCATCGGTGCATTTTCTGCTGTAAATCTGTTATGAGTAACTGTATCTCTGATCTGTCCTGTCTCTGTTGTTCTTCTCCTTCCTGTAATTTCTTTTTATCTTTTTGTGTGCACTGAAAAAGTCGTATTTTCGCTCTAGTTGTTCCAACTCCTGGCATTGTTCACTTAGATTTCACTTTCTCTAGATTCAAAGTATAACTACTTTCTACTGCCCGCAAAAGTATCAATAACAGAGGGAAAACTAGAAGGAAAACGATAACCAGGAAGGCAAATGATTTCCTGGCTGAACAATCTACGTATATGGTTCAAAAAAACAACCACACATCTTATCGTAGCAGAAGTGTGCGAAATATAGATTGCCATGATGGTCATCAACATTCGAAACGAATGGACAGCAAAGAAAAATCGATCAAATTTAAACAAATTCTCTCAATAATATAAGCCAACACGTATAAGAGTATCTACATGCAAAATAGGATCAAATAGACCTTAATCTTCCAAAAACTTCCACAAAATATCAAGACACGTATTATAAAGTCTTCTAGTTGATAGCATAACTGAGACACTTTGAATTTTGAATTATAAAAATGATATAACGCGCAAGACGTGTTAGCACGTAGATAAATAAAAAACAAACACCACAGCACTAATGCTACTCACCTTGCAGTTATACAGTCGGGCCCGCTTATTGGAATAGCCTTCGTGCCAAGCAAAAGTATTTCTATAACCGGGCTATTCTAATGACCGATCATTAGTGGCTATTAAAATCGTTTCGGGGCCTCAAATTTCTATTCCTTAAAGTGGGATATTCCTATAACCGGTATTCTAATAAGCGGGTTCGACATATGTAGGCCGTTGTCGTTCTTCAACGGTACTTACTCCAAACTAAGTCACCGGTGGCGGTGTGGATTCAAATAGAAAGATTAAATATACCTGGGCGCCAGTTTCCTTCAATGCCAGCCAGTACAAACGAATAACTATAATTTACTCCCCAAATGAAGCAAAGGAAAAATAATACGACAAAAGTAACCCACATACAACTTTTAATACCCTAAGATGTAATAATAACATCGGTTACGAGGTTGTCTCTTATAAACACACTATACAAGTGATTAGGTGACATTAACTATCTCAAATAATTAAGAAGAATGACTACAAGTAGTATTTAAGTGACAAATTTGTCTAAATATTATTTAAAAAAATATTCAAAGTGACAAAATTATCTTAAAGAAATATAACTATTAAGACTTAAAATCCACTATTTCAAATATATATTTCCCCCATACATTAAATTCAAGAAAAAAAAAACAACAAAGCTGGTAACAAAGACTGGAATATGTTCCTTCCTCAACACGAACGAACTTCAGGTAACGCGGCGGTTAGCAATGGGCCCATAGCATACGCAAGCGCAGAATGAAAACACACCGTAGGTAAGTATCTAAAAAGTTTTAAACATGGTAAAGAGATTCCAATAAAATTCCTTCCTTTGTCCCATTACAATTTTAACTGTGATGTACGTATTTTTAAAACCTTAAATGCTGTGTATTTTAAATAAATAGTAGCAATAAAAAAAAATAGAAAAATTAATAACTGAGTATTGCACCCTAAATTTATATGTTTCTGTTCATGAAAAATAAGTTGCTAACATCGAAAAAAAAAATTAATAGGTACTCAGATCATCCTCCTAATAAAGTTTAAATTAAAAATGAACAAAAAATAAAGTTTATCCTCTTAATACTACTCAAAAAAATAAGTTCAAATAAAGCATGAGTATAACTTAATTAATAAAATGAAATGTAAAATCTTAATTCTGAATCTCGTCCACAGATTACCATGATATCTACAACGGATTATGTAGGGGCTTATAATTCTACCATCAGGACCAACAGTCCATCCACTGACATGCCATGACGCTCAAATGGCCTCCCTCTTGAAAGCGTGTGACTTAAAAAAAAACGTCCCGTACTAAAGCCCTTAAATAAAAAATATTCCCACTAAGTATCCGAATTATGTACTTGAATGTACAAGATTTAAATATTACCAAAATAACAAATAGCTGTTTCGATTAAGTATTTTATTTCTCTACTAAAAATTTAAATAAAACTACTTTGAAGAGCACTTCAATTAATAAATGCCTTCATAAAACTACATCTATATAGTTGATTATATTTAAATCCTCTATAACAATATAGCCTAACTTTTCCTAAGTTATCTCGACCCATGTAATGAAACAAAAAGAATATATTCAAATGTTGCTAAACCCATCCCAGAATTTACCAAAATCTGCAGCTTAAATTTAAAATACGTTTTAAAGTTATTCCTTTAAACGCAGCTACTTTTTTATCCAATCAACTTTTTTACACCTACGTAAAACAGTTGACAAGCAAAACGAATTTGACTCTTTTATTACTAACCTACAGCTATCAAAAAAACAAAAGAACAACGACATACCTGTTTTCTTTCCAACACAGGATTAAACTTAATTTCTCCACTCAATTTTATTTCTCCTTCAATGCAATCCTTCTTTTTAATTGGTCCGGTTTGGAGCAAATTTATCCGAAAATAATTCGGCTTTTTGTATTCACTATTAACAAAAGATTCTCAGCACTTCCTTAAGAATCTTACCACAGCCATCACCAATTGGTAGGAAAAAGTTCACCAAAAATGTGGTCGTATCCAAAACATATATTTTTGATCGCCTTAATAGGCAATTTTTTTTGTTATGATTCTGGCCTTGGTTTAGAACCTTTAGCCACGTAATGATATATAAAATTATTATTCTTTGATTCAAAATTGTCCAGTATACACTTAAAAATACAGAATAATAAAAAATAAAGCTTACAAATAACAATGTCACCCCCTCCGTGGCTCAGTGGTTAGAGCGCCTGCCTTTGGATCGAAAAAATCCGAAAGGTTGTGGGTTCGAATCTCACCAGGGTCAGAAATTTTTCATTTATTATAAATTAATAAATGAATATAGTTTCTGTCCTTGTGGGATCGGTACTCACCGGAGGGACCGCAGACGTTCGGATACAATTAGCGTCTCTTTGCAAAGACA
The DNA here is from genome assembly GCF_917563875.1 of Diabrotica virgifera virgifera. Taxonomy (NCBI): domain Eukaryota; kingdom Metazoa; phylum Arthropoda; class Insecta; order Coleoptera; family Chrysomelidae; genus Diabrotica; species Diabrotica virgifera. The sequence goes on from NC_065447.1 coordinate 101,952,994, forward strand.
ATGACGTCGACTTTGCAAAGTACATGTAGACACTTACTAAACACACACACTACAAATGACACTAGGTACCTAACTGTTCAAAATTACCGTACCTACCATGCCAATGGCCATTAGTTGTCGAGGCATTAGCTAAATAAAAAAAAATAACAATGTCTACTTACTATGTAAATAAATACAACTATGCTATTTTTTTTCACTACGATAGGAACTAAACCCGATTAATAAGCAATTTTACTCCATGCACTTTTTGTAACAGCTCCGATGACCAGACTCGACAAAGAACCACACCCAACAACGACTCGTTTGTCAAAAATCGCGCACCATGGCCTTAGAGAGAAATAGAAAATCAAAACGGCCACCAAAGAGACCGTGTTTCGAATATGTCAAGTAAGTACACCTAATTCAACAATTTTATTAATTGTTGGCGTTATCATTGACGTATGAAAGGTAGAACTGGTTGTCTACACTCGAAGGGAATGCCTAAAAATTCTTAGCGAAAATATTATACTGTTACAATGAAAAGTTATAAATCAAATAGGAACATCCAAGTAACATCATTGAGATAAATTTTTAAATTTTTTGGAGGCTTAGGTAAGGGACAGGACATGTTCAAAAAGCAAAGAACGAACGGCTGATCAAACGGATCTGGATCAGAACCCAGTCGGCATCAGATCCTAAGGCACACCCAGACTCAGATAGGAGGATAACATTTTTAAAGATTTCTATATCATGTAAATACGATGAGAAAGCTGTTCGAATGTCACAAATATAGGTGAATGTTATACAAAAAATATTTTTTAGGTTGTAGTAAAAATATTTGCAATCTACAATGATCTCATTTTTAAAATTAGTCGTCTAAAAATATCATAAAATGACTCACTTAAATTTTATCAGAAAAATTCATTTTAGTAATCCATATTATCCCATTAATGCCCAAAATTATGCCCAAATTTTATCAAAATGAAAACAAAACTTCAGAATGAAATAAAGAGAGTTTGTTTTTAATAGCAATGTGTAAAATTTACGTTTTTTTTTGTAACTCTCTTTTTTTTTGACATATGATATATCATACGCTGGGCAACGAAGGACACAAAATATAATAAGGCATTAATTTGTTTTAAAGTTTTTACAACTTGTGATATTTAACGAAACATTGCTCGGGATGAAGTTCTACATTACATTTGATGCACCGATATTAGATGCACTTGCAACATTTGCCACACCTTCGTTGTTTTTCAATTTTATCCAGAAAATGGCCCATATTATCCAAGCGAATTTCCTCACCAATATGTTTTGAGGAGTTTTGACGCACACCAGGTAGCGTTGCAATATCTGATCTGAAGCTGTCAGCATGACCTCCACAATTCGCTGGGAAAATTCTAATAAATAAATTGCCTCAATTTTGCGGTAAAGAACCCATATGTTCAGTATTGCCCCATTCAAACAAAATCTGAATGACGCCCAATATATTTTTATATTGAATTCAAATACTATATAAAGCTCTTAATTTATCGAATAAATATGCACCACCCATTCCTTTGTTATATATTTGAACAACGTTGGGTCGAGGAACCACTATCTATTTCTGGACCATCACATCGGTTACAGCTTCCTACGGTAAATACATATTTCTGAAATTGAAATATTAGCTGCCATAGTAACTTCATTATTATGGTTCATTCCACCAACATAAGACTGTTTTTGATTATCGTTACAACGAATATTTCAGTGTGCAACATAAGAAGTACGAAAGTAAATGACTCTAATAATTCTCTAGCGTTAGGGTAAAAGGACTTAAGTCAGTAAATGAAATATTGCAGAAATCATTTTTAAAGATTTGATGAAACATGCTAAATCTATTTTTACCCTAATTAAATATTTTGTCAGCACGTATGTGTCAAAAACAGCTTATTTACAATACATAATATAGTTTAATGTGAAATATTGTAAAATAATAAAGTTTGATCTGACTTAAGTCCTTTGGATCAGAGAATAAAATACTTAAGTTTTTTTGACCAGATATTTTAATTGTATTACATACACAAGTTTACATTTTAATAAGAGTATATTAATATGAAATATTGATAATGAAATATTGTAAAATAATAAAGTTTGATCCGACTTAAGTCCTTTGGATCGGAGAATAAATTACTTAAGATATTTTGACCTGATATTTTAATCACATTAAATATACAAGTTTACATTTTAATAACAGTAATATTTAGTTTTTATATTATAATATAGCTATGATGAAGTTATTCGTCATCAGAAACAAACTCCTCTAAATCTGGGTCCTTATCGTTCATACTTGTAGTTGGCAGTTCTTGATAAGAATTTTTGTATACTTCTGGTACAAGCGGTAAGAGATATAGAAGATGTTGCTGTTTTTCAAGAGCTATAGGTATTAACCTATCATACTTTTTCTTGAGCTGTATTGCAGTTTGTCGACCTGTTCTAGTAAAATTAATTTCTTTAAAATTTTCTTACTCATCCAGAGAACTCTTATAAAATAGTGTAGCATATTTTTTTCTGTACCTATTGCAGCCAACAACATTTCTGCAATTTGAACAACTCTCCATCAACATTTTTTTGCTTCTTTACAAACGTTGTCCTTAATAAAGCAGCAAAATCGTAGAAGTCATCTGAAGTTAATTCAATGACCTTAAATGGACGGTTTTTTTTGTGCATCTAATGAGAGTAGCCCAATCATGAGAATGAGCAATTTTCATTCCCGATTTTTTTTTCTGTTTTTTAATAAGGGAATAGTCGACATCGCATTCCATGTGTGAATGCGCAAAAATCATAAATTTATGGTTGATCTCATTTATTGAGCATTTGCATGACTGACATGAACATGGCAGCTACGTGGAAATTTTTATTCTGCCCTGCACATGTCTCTGAGTAAAAGGTTATTTCAGTGACTTCAGGTGGCAGGTTCATTATTTCCTTCAATAGACAAGAAGCAATCTCATTTGCACCACGGTGAGCAATTGATTCATGCCAGATATAACAGGAAGCTGCTCCTGAAGGGCAATTATTTACAGTTAAATTGTAAGTCCAGTACTTTCTCTTATAAAAAGAAACAGAAGAAGAAGAAGAAAACTTTTAGCGTTTATCAATAATCAATAAGTGAGTGTTTTAGCACGATCAGTAAGATTTATGTCATAAACACTTACATCGGCACCTACGCGTGGACTACTGATACAGAGGACTTAAGTTTCATAAGTCGTTATATCGGACAAAACTACAAAAATAGCATTCGGTAAAAAGGATTTAATTACATATGTTCGTTTGCTCAAACAAAAATAGTCTGATGTAACTTATGTTCGTTGAACCAATCTTAATAAAAGCCTTATATTTTAAGATAGACTTAATTCTTTTTTACCAAAACAAACTTCTTCACAATTTACAACCAAATGTGTAGATAACTCATTTTGGCCAAAAATGGACTTACGTCATTTGGCCCTAACACTAGAGAATTATTCCAGTAAAGAGCAATCTAATTTGCAATTTATTTTCGTTCATATTATCTTCATATTTTGCACAATAAAATATTCGTTGTCGACATAATCCAACACAGTCTTATATTCGTGGAATAGGGTATATTTATCATTCCAGCGAATGAAAGTGAGCTAATGTTTGTCGGTATGTAGAACATGGAAAGTTCCACAGATTTTTTTATCTCTTTGAGTGGGGCTCTTCCACTCCGGTCTTATCTAATTTGGCCGGTACAGTGAATCTCTTGATCCCACAAACTTGTCAGTAAATGTAGATATGTAAAAAAATTAAAAAATACCAATGTAGATAATAGATTCTTGTGGTATAATAAAAAGCCTACGCAGCTTTTCTGTGACGAAACTTCCTAACGAGTTACCTTTTAGCTTATCTCCACTTTGAGTATAGGGATGAAATTGTGCAAGGTAACCTTTACTGGTTGCAATACACCGGAATTTATATCGAAAATGGATGGGTTTTCCCCGAGTAGACCGCTTCGTTGAATTATGTCCATAATACTCCATCGCTAATAATCCATCGCTTCTTCTACTGAACAACTTCCAGTCATTACTGGAGGTAATAACGAAAACTTTAATTTAGATTTCCGTTGTTTGGACAATGCAACGTAAGTTGAACTTCATTACACTGGTAAATTTTCTGTTCGAAAGTATCGTCATCTATTAAACTCTTATCCATTGTCAACAATTCATTACAACCTTGGGATTGTAAGGATCATACTTTTTCGTAATTTTTTTCTAAAATCGAAACAATGTTGATTAGTTACCACGAGTGCCCAACGTATTATATATCATACGCAAAAATGAATAATCTTCAAAATACTTTCCGGTATAAATTTCAACAATATTTATATCACAATTCGATATTTAGAAGCTTTACTAGTTGAGTAATACAAAAGTTTTCTCAAAATAAATCGAAAAAGTCCTACAAACACAAACTCTTTTAACATGCAACTGGTGCATTATAATGTAACCTAAGAAAGCTTAGCACAAATCTAATCACGCTTTACTGCCAAATTATAATAAATTTTTAATATTATGATAAATAGCAACATCTACTCTGTGCCCTATATTAGGACAACAACTATTGTTTACTTTTTTTTTGATAATTAGATGGCGAAATATGTAGCAATGTCTTGCCTATTACATAAAATACGGTGGGCATTAATGGGTTATATTAATTTTTTTGAGTTTTCAAGAAGGAGGATGATAAAATTAAAACCACGCACTTACTATTTTGGAACACGTATATACAGAGTAATTAAATGTTCGTACAGTATGTCTGAGTAACTTGAACGATATGTGAAACTTGTTTATTATAAATTTTACGAAAAAAAGTTATTCTTCATAAAGTGCTTTGCATGTTTTTAAACCTAAGATTCAATCATTAGATATCAAATTTTATCAACAGTATACGAGGTATGTCAAAAATATTAATTTCGCTCAGGAAGAAAGTACATTTATATTTCACAATATCGAAAATTGTTGTTGAGAAAAGTTATTTGGAATTAAAAAATAATATTATAATTTGCAATTCCATTCTTCTAATTGAAAATGTTTTTTTCAAATTATTTTAAGTTATTATTTTATAAATTTTGTAATTTTAACACTGGGTATAAATTTTATAAAATGGTTATTATTATAAAAAGGTCAACATAGTCTAACATATAAAATGCAATTATAATACATAGTATATCAATTTTATACGAGATATGTCAAAAAATATGAATTTTGCCCAGGAGTAAAGTACCTTAATTTTTTATAATATTGAACATTGTTACAATAAAAAGTTGTTTGGAATTTAAAAGGTGTTTCAATATGCAATTACACCCTTTTAATTGAAAAATAAAGGTTCTTTACTCTTAAGCGAAATTCATATTCTTGACATACCTCGTATAAAATTGATAAAATTTGTTATCTTATAATTGCATCTTAGTTGTTAGACTATGTAGACCTTTTTATAAAGAACAATTTTTTTCGTAAAATTAAGAATAACGGAATTATAGTAATAAAAATAATGTTGGGTACATAATTTTTAATTCCAAACAACTTTTCTTAATAACAATTTTCGATATTGTGAGAGCGATATTCATATTTTTTGACGTATCTCATATACTGTTGATAAAATTTGATATCTGATGATTGAATCTTAGGTCTTAGACCATTCAGAACACTTTATGGAGAAAACCTTTTTTCGTAAAATTGATAATAAAAAAGTTTCCCATGTGGTTCCAAGTTACGCAAACACACTGTATAACGCCATCTTTAATATTGCGGAAAATTTTAATCTCAAAATATATCGGTTGGTATAACAATGACAATTATATCGTAGCAAGAAACTTGCTACAGTAAAGCTCCTCACAATAGGGCCACTAATTGGCAAATTGGGATATTGATATTACCCGCTACATAATAATAGTAAGTTCAATATGCAAGAGATCCAATAATACAGAATGGGGGGCGGAGCGGGTTAAGCAGACGTCCGCATCCCCGATTCTAGTTACAGATGAAAGGTTTAAGCTAACACCAGTTGATGATGCGGTATTCAAGGCGTCCGTCTTTTGTTATCTCGACCATATTATGTCTTGAATTTGTTCCACATCCGTTTTCCGGGAGAAGCACAATAATCTGAGACGTCGGAATTCTGTGTTAGTCGGCCATTAGGATAATCTCGTTATTAGGGAAAAGGCTGTTCTCGAGAAGTGTTGACATTAGTTTGATTAAATGTGGTTATTAGAGGTGTCGTTACATTTGCATAAAGAAAAAATACTGGATCAGTCTTTTCCTGTTATAAGGAAATTACGTTGAAAATTAGATTGTTTTGATAATTTCAGAACATAAAACTACCTCTTCTGTAGTGGATAGAAAATTACAAACAATTTTAACAGAACATGATATAGTATAGTGTGTTTATTGTAAAATGGATACATGCACAGTGCTCTTTAAAATATATTATAATAATAAATACTATTTCATAATTTGTACTGATCATTTGCAATCACTTATGGTGGAAAGACAGAAAAGTATACCTTTATGTTTGGCATTGAGAAGTAATTAATTATTTGGTAACGAGAAGCCTAAAAGACCGCTATTAAGCTTCACAAAATGGTGTAACTCTATGAGATACCAGGTAGATGGATTTTTTATATCGGTATTCTTCTTCTTCTTTTTCTTCTTCCTCTTCTTTTTTTTTGTATAGATATGGCTCTGTCTGTTTTCACTTTGCCTCCAGTAAGTTGTAATTCTCTGCCTGGGGTAGGGTGAGGAATGGGTGAACTGAGTAGCTCGGAAATCACCTTACTGTAGCTGGTCCCAAGCCCGAATAAAAGAGGAGGGTTAAGCGGAGGGTTAACTACCCACCCTCGGAAAAAGAAACTAGTTATGAAAACTGCAACTTTGCCTCGAAACAGGACGGATAAACACAAAAAACGACCAATGCAATGTAAAAGGACTATGAATATCCGAACTTGGAACGTCTAGAGTTGGTACAGACATGGAGCTGCCACAAATGCTGTGGAACAACTGGAAAACATAGGGATGGATATAACAGCAGTCCAAGAAATAAAATGGCCAGACGATGGAAATATAAAAATAAGTAAATCCACCATCTCCTTCAGCGGTAACAAAAACAGGAGACATGAATTTGGAACGGGCTTTATGATTAGAGACGGCCTGGTACAGAATATACTAAATTTCAAACCTATAAACGAAAGGATATGCTGTATCAAAATGAAGGGAGAATGACACAACATTTCAATCATCTCAGCTCATGCGCTCACGGAAGAGAAGGATGAAGATATCAAGGATGACTTCTACGACGCCCTAGAAAGAGTGATAGACAGGATGCCCAAACAAGATATGCGCATACTCTGCGAAAATTTTAATGCTAAAATAGGCAAAGAGCCTAGACTACACCCCACAATCGGTAAACACAGCCTTCACAATATTATATCCAACGACAATGGCTTCAGACTCACAGAAACTGCAGCAGCTAATACTATGATAATAAAGTCAACTATGTTTTCGCATAAAGATATTTATAAGCAAACCTGGATCTCAAACGACCATATTATGCAAAACCAAATTGACCACATTATTGTAGATGCCCGACATGGGAACAATATCATAGACGTAAGAAGCCTCAGAGGAAAAGACGGAGACACAAATCATTACTTAGTCAGAGCAAAAGTCAAATCCAGAATATCTAGCCACAAATACAACAAAACAACAACGAACCCACAATGGAACATGGACGAAATGCAGAACACAGAGAAACATAAAAAATATATAGAACAACTTGAACAAACCTTGAACTCTGAAACAGTTTACAATGACATAGAAGAGCTGTAGGAAACGACTGCCGAAATAATAACCAAGGCAGCTGACAAAATCTTTGGAAGGAGTAGGAAGAAGAGGGCAAAAACCTAGTATGACGATGAATGTCGGAAACAGCTGGAAAAACGACAAACAGTAAGGAAGACACAACTACAAACAGACAAAATAAAAAGGAATACGACGGCTGCCGAAAAGAAACAAGAAAAATGATATGCACAAAGAAAAGAAACTATGAACAACAAAAATATAAAGCCATGGAGAAAGACCGACCGAAACCAGGCTCCAGAGAATTTTATAAAGAAATCTCCACTGAGAAAAGAGGACATAGAACTAGTTATATCCATACACTGAGAGACAATCAAGGCCATATGATAACCGACGATAAAGAACTAACAGAAGTATTAAAAGGGTATTTCAGGGACCTTCTAAACATCATATTGGAAGAACAGCACAAAGAAGAGATCTATATAAAAGCAGACATGCCCGTCAAAACTCCCTCTTTTGAAGAAACCCAAAAGCCTTAAATAAGCTGAAAAATCACAAAGCGCCGGGTACGGACGAGATACCAGCAGAATTTCTGAAATATGGTGGAGAAACACTACATCGGCAAATCCACCTATTAATAACACAGATATGGTTAGAAGAAAGGATACCAGCAAGATGAAAGTAAAAAATCATAGTGCCCATCCACAAAAAAGGGGACAAAACAAAATGCGCGAATTACAAAGGAATTTTACTCTTAAACACGGCATATAAAATCCTCTCAAACATCATTTTTAGTAGACTGACCCCTTATGCTGAAAATGTCCAAGGAGAATATCAAGCCGGTTTTAGGGCAACCATATCCACAATAGATCAACTATTCACGCTAAGACAGCTTCTAGAAAAGGGATGGGAGTATAACGAACCCATACACAATCTCTTTATAGACTTTCGACAGGCATATGACAGCGTAGAAAGAAGCCAAGTATGGAATGCCATGGCGGAGTTCTCAATACCAAAGAAACTCATTCGGATGACTAAAGTGTGTATGGAGGGTGCAATATCAAAAGTTCGTGTAAATAATAAACTGTCTGACAGCTCCGAAATCAACAGTGGACTCAAACAGGGTGATGCGTTATCTCCACTACTTTTTAAACTTGTATTAGAGAAAGCCATGGGGTCGGCCGAAATAAAAACAGAAGTGCTATCAGTTCAAGGTCCCAAGCTATTACTAGCATACGCAAATAACATTGATCTCGTTGGAGACTCTATCCTATCCACAAAAGCTATTTTCAACAAGGTGGAAGGAGCAACAAGCGAAGTAGGGCTGAAAATTAATGAAGAGAAGACGAAATATATTTGTATAAATGGAACGACACGAAAAGAGAGGATAGGACAAAATGTGACGGTCAATACATTTAATTTCGAAAGAGTACAACGTTTTAAGTATCTGGGGGCCGTAATCACAGCTGAGAACGATGTTACTGAAGAAATAAAAGACAGAATCCAATCAGCAAATCGCTGTCGATTCGCACTGGACAAGCTTATAAAACCAAAAAATCCTACAAGAAGTTCCAAGATCAAAATCAATAAATCCATCGTCAGACCTGTACTAGCACATGGTTGCTAAACGTGGATCATAACCAAATCAAACGAAGAAAAGCTCAGACGTTTTGAACGAAAAATACTTAGAAAAATTTTCGGAGCTCACCACGACATTAACACAAACCAGTATAGGATCAGAACCAATTTCGAATTAAAAGAACTCTACAATGACACCGATATTGTCCAAGAAATTAAATCACAGCGACTAACACGGGCAGGTCACGTGCACAGACTTCATAACGAGAGTACGAGAGACTTGTAAGACTGGTATGGGAGGAGATTCATACAGGCAAAAGACCACTCCGATGTCCCAGAATGCGATGGAGAGATAACATCCAAGCAGATCTCCGAAAAATGAAGATCCCATTTGACCCTAGGTTGATGGAAAACCGTACAAATTGGAAGAAAGTTGTACAGTCAGCAAGGACGCACCCAGGATTGTAGCGCTACGTGATGATGATGATGAAGTTGTAATTCCATCGTTTTCGTGGTCTTCCCACAGATCGCCTTCCTATTGGTGAACCGTCTTTCGCCAACGTTACTACTCTATTTGTTTTCATTCTTCTTATATGATTGTTCAGTTCTACTCTTTTAGAGTGCTTTTATCTCTGTCCTCTCTATGCTAGGTTGTGTTTATGCCGCGAATGACATTATTGGTCTAATGACTGATTGGTAAATTCTGCCTTTTATTTCTGTCCCGGCATTTTAATTTCTCCATATTTTTTCATTCAGGCAACTTGATGCTCTGTTTGCTCTATTCATTGATCTTGCCTTATATTTCAAGCTTTCGTAGCTAGATAGTGTGATGACCAGATATTTAAATTCCATCACTTGTTATATTTCGTCGTTTGCATACCAGATTATTTAACCAGTTGTCTTTCTCCCATGTGTTATCCGTTTTTAGTTCTTACTTTTTTATTATTAGGTACGTCCAAGATCAGGTTGAAAAATAAAGGAGTCCGGGAATTCCCCTCTTATCCCATTGCCAACTTCAATTGGGTCAGTTAGTTATTCTACTGTGTTCTTCAGGTAGATATTTTCAATCGTTTTGATTATTGATACAGGTATTTCCCTTGCGTATAAGAAGTGGACAACGTCCTATTTGAACTTAAAATCCTCCTTAAGATAAAAGAAACGTAAATATTCCAGTTTATTGTATTCTAACGATTTCGTTTTAACTAGCCTCATTATAAATATAGCGTCGGTGTATGATTATTCTCACTAGATTAAATTAGGAAGATACAGTCAAGCAACAAAGTTAAACGGGATAACATGACTTGCATGGGTGGCTTACGGAGAACTGAGGGAAGCTGTTAGATCAGATATTCCCATGGACTTGAAAAGAAAGGTCTTTGATTAATGTGTAATCGCAGTTTTAACGTATAGGGCAGAAACATTTAGGATTACCAGAGAAGTAATCAAGAAAATACAAGTGGTACAAAGAACAATGGAGAGAGCAATTCAATGTTGAATATATCTCTCGATACAGAGTTTCAAATAAAATAGTTAGGAGAAAAACTGGTATTGCGGGCGCAGATAAAAGAACTACAACGCTGAAATGGAACTGGAGCGGATATGTAGCCAGATTCAACAATAGAAGATTTACTAAGAAAATATTAAACTGAAAACTTCATATCGAAACTTATTCTTATGACACGATTTTTATCGTAATCGAGGACGTTCTCCAACAAGTTGGTCGAACGATTTCAAGTGCATCCACTACAACTGGATTCAGGATGCTTAACATCTGATGCAATGGAATTATTTACGGGATGCATTTGTTCAGCAGTGGACTCAAAATTGTTAACGATGATAATGATGAGTAAATACTCGAAGTTTTATTAGAAAAGTAACAAGCAAAATGATGACTTCTAATAAGCAAATTAAATATACTGATGTGATCTTTATTACTGATATGAGATAATATTCTTATATGTCAGTTAATTTAATCAATGCATTAATAATAATCTAATTAATTTACCAGATCACATATCAATATGTTTTCAATCTCAGGGCTTTTTATAAAATTAATTACTTACTTACGTGGCTTCTCAGTATTTCTCAATGGTTCCTAATCGGGATAGGAAAGAAAAGAGTAAAATAATACACACATATGGGTTACAATTATAATCAAAATATTGTTTATTTTATTTAAATGGCAATCACTGCTTAATATGTGCTAGATCTTATTATTCTTAAACATAACATTTACAAATGGGAATCTTATTTCCTTTTGGTTTCCAATTGAAAGTTTTTATTAACCTTTAACTATTAGGATTTATTAGCAACAATTCTATTTAAGTTTGATGAAGCTTTTCTGATATTATTGATTATGTTCTTCAATTTATAATGTGGTATTTAATATGAAAAACCCATACATTCATGTCCAAACAAATGAGACTGACCTTTTTCTGGTGAACTGAGAATGTCTTCACACAAGACCCGTTTCCTGCTATCCTTGGCTGCGATCAAAACCTCGTCCTGGCTTTCAGTAATGTTCTCCTTTGAAGATTAGCTCGTACAGCTCTCGTTCCTGCTTCTGTCGTGATGCTGTGTTCTACCTTTTTCGAAACTGCAATCAGCTACTGGGACACTCTTGGCTCAAGGAGGTTCTTTACTCTCAACCTGGCCTACCTCTCGTTCCACGATAGATCTCCACACTCACGGAACTACACCGGCTTTCTCACTCTCCGTACACTACCGTCTACTACTCGACTTCACTTGTCGACAGCTCAAAACATTCTGATCTCTATTTGTCATTCATTCCCCTACTTTCTAAATATCCCTTCCAGATTCACAAATCAACCTTCCACCACCAACTCTCATTCGCAGTATTCCTCAAAACCAATCTTTAATCTTTCTAAATATGCTTAATGGATTTCAAAAAAAAAATAGTTAATTCCCATTCTAAAATTACTTTCTACTATTTACAAAATTTAATGACCTATTATCTACTTCAACTTAGTCTTATTTAGCATAGGCTAATGATCGAACCTTCCGCGAACAACGATAATGGTACGCGCCATTCACTTTGTTTATTCTAAGCGCATTGTCCCGAGTTTCGTAAGCTTCGTCTAATCACTTCTTAAAATTAAACATAACAATTTGTTGTATACAGGTTGTTCTAAATTTATATGCCCGTGGTTGAGAAAATTGAAAATATTTTATATTAAATTGAATTCTGCTTATAATTATCAAAATTTAATTTTCAGATCAAATAGAAATATAACAATACATACATCGAAATTGTTTAATAGTGTTTGAAATTACAACATTATCGACACAAATATGCACTCACCGGCACAAAATTCCGCCAACCATAATTTTTTATTAAGTTTCACAATCTATAACTTTATTATTTGTACTCCGATTTTCAACAGTCTTCCATTAGTTTGTATGTACATGTATTGATGTCGTTTGCTATTATTCCAGTAACAATATCTATTTGTATAACAAGGGAGCAAAGTGCTGCTTTTCCTCCCGAGAAAGAAGTTTACTGCCCGACGCATACCGGAGGGAAGTAATCACTCAAGGGAGGAAAAGCCACTTTACTCCCATGTTATACATATGGATTTTCCACCTCCCTCAAATAACATGTCATTTTTTCATTTTTAATTAATTTATTTATTTAACTAACAAAATTTATTAGAGAACTAAAACTAACAAGTAGGTACAGTATAACTGTCAACTGTCAAAATAAAAGTCAAATTATTAATTTAAACATTGTTAAATAAAAATATCAATTTACTGTTTTTTATCATTCTGAAAAATACAGGGTGTTCTATAAATAAATTTTAAAATGTATAGATACTTACGTAATAGAAAATATAATATAATTTAAGGCGTCAATAAGTTATTTCATCGATGACATACCATGACGTCACTTTTACTTTTACTCCTTAGAGAGGAAAAGTACTTTGACTCTCTAGGGAGGAAAAGTACGACTTTGTTCTCTACAATAAGGCCAGGAAATGTATACCTTGGGTAGAGATAGGTGGATAATTTTTTCGGCTTAGATGGCATTATACGGGGGTGAATGGAAGCGTTGCTCTTACTCCTAACTTTAAAAAAATTTTTGAAAAAATATGAGGACTGATTTTGTTTCATACTACTTTTGTATTATCCTGGAGGTATCACTAAGGTTTTGTTTTTGAACTATCCGAATATCTGTTTTATTGTAAGAGCTGTAATTTTTTTTATTATTTAAATTGACGTGTTTCAGCAACGCAGGCCATTGACACGGTTACAAAAGTAAGGTTTACAGTATTTACAGAGTTTTGTAAACCAGGAGGCAGCGCTGAAAAATCTATTTGAATTTACTAAAGCTAGATTTTTCACAGTTGATTACTGTGAGTGTGTAGAGAAACATACTGCGGTCGGTCAAGCGAAACGTAGAACAGGGGTTACTGAGAAGGTTTCAAAGTTGCTTTCCCACGAAGGTTCCATTTACTAAGGCTGAAAATCAGTATACACATTCTAAATTAAATATAAATAAAAGTTATTATAGTCGGTCAGCTGTATGACGGGACAGAGCCGGCAGGTCGGCCCCAATAATCGATTGGGGAAATAAAGCATTTTGGCTCGCAATTTTTTCGTTCAGCATGTATTTACTTGAAACTTTTACAGAAGGTAGGGAATAGTCCAAGGATCATTTTATATATCATGTCGCTATTATACGCTAAAACCTTGGGGGTGATTGCCACCCCATCTCGGGGGTGGGCATTTTTTTATTACATTTTAACCATGTAATTCGATGGAAAAGGTGATTCTAAGAACAAAATGTTTTTTACATTTTCTTCGTAAAACTGATATTTTTTGAGTTATTCGCGCTTGAAAATAATAGTTTTTCGATGAAAATATCGACTTTTTTAGAGGGTTTTTTGCAAATACCTCGAAAAATATGCATTTAATAAAAAAAACTGTAGATATCGAAATTGTATCTTTTAGTAACACAAACCAAATTATTTTCTTATAATATCTTTAAGACCAATACAAACCGAGATACGGCATATTAAAAGTTAGCTTTTTTCGTCAAATGCATAATTTGAAATATTCAAAACCAAATAATGGGAAAAATTTGCATTTTTCGAGGAAAACTTAAATAATCTGTTTTACTGAAATAACCTTAAGCATACAATTAGACCTTTCAAAAAAAAGTAAGAGAAAGTTTCTAGCATGAAAATTAAGCGACTTACAAAAAAATGTCGGTACCTGCTTTTCTCTTCGAAAAAATCAGTGAAAACAACCCCCTAACTACCTTCCTAATTCAAAATTGGTCTTCACCTTTCTTTAGTTCCTTTTATATTTATATTATCAATACACTTGAGGAGTTTGGCCTATTTAAAATGCCTAATTTTGGAAAAATTGGTGTTTAAAGGAAAATTGATTTTTTGCAATTTGCTATTTTTCACTTTTTCTTCAAAATACTTCCGAAAATACTAAAGATATGAAAAAAATTATAAATTACTAAATTGTATTTTTTATTGACTAAAATTATCCTGTGCATAGATTTTCATTACAGTGAATAGTTAGCCAGATATAGCTGTTTAAAACATCTAAAACAACCCCTTATTCCAGCCCTTTAAACCCGCCCCAATTAAAATCTAAGGCATCTTACGAAATTTAATTCACACAGCCTTATAGCTCCTTAAAAATCCTACAAAATCATTTTTGAGGGGTCTCATTACTGAGAGGGTATCAACGTTGCTTTCCTACGAAGGTAATTAAATCCATTTACTAAGGCTGAAAATCAGTACACAGTGAGATATAATATTTTTCCAAAATTACGCATTTTAAATAGGTCAAACTACTTGAGTGTATCGATAATATAAATATAAAGGAACTACAGAAAGGTGAATACCAATTTTGAATGAGAAATGTAGTTAGGGGGTTGTTTTCACTGATTTCTTCCTAGAGAAAAACAGGTACCGACATATTTGAAGTTATACTTCTTTAGGCGCGATTGAGATTGAGGGTGAATTAATATTGATCTGCGCGCATGCGCACACCGACAGTTTGGTATTAGTCTTTATAGGGCTCTGATTGGGTGTTGAAATGATCTGTCAATAATTTCAGTTTGTATTGGTCTTAAAGATATTATTGGCAAAGAATTTGACTTGTGTTACTAAAAGATACAATTTTGATATCTACAGTTTTTTTGGTTAAATGCATATTTTTCGAGGTATTCTCAAAAAACCCTCTAAACAAGTCGATTTTTTCTTCGAAAGACTTCGAAAGAAAGTTATTTTCAAGCGCGAATAACTCGAAAAATATTAGTTTTACGGAGAAAATGTAAAAAACATTTTTTTCTTAGAATCACTTTTTGCATCGAATTACATGATTAAAATTTAATAAAAAATTCTCACCCCGAGATGGGGTGGCAACCACCCCCAAGGTTTTAGCGTATGATAGTGTCATGATAAAGAAAACGATCCTTGGACTATTCCCTACCTTCTGTGAAAGTGTCAAGTAAATCGTTGCTGGACGAAAAAATTGCGAGCCGAAATGTTTCATTTCCTCAATCGACTATTGGGGCCGACCGACCGGCTCTGTCCCGTCATACAGCTGACCGACTATAATAACTTTTATTTATATTTAAGTTAGAATGTGTGTACTGATTTTCAGCCTTAGTAAATGGAAATAATTACCTTCGTAGGAAAGCAACTTTGATACCCTCTCAGTAACCCCTGTTCTACGTTTCGGTGGACCGACCGCAGTATGTTTCTCTACACACTCACAGTAATCAACTGTAAAAAATCTAGAAGTAGTAAATTCAAATAGATTTTTCAGCGCTGCCTCTCCGTCTATTAGTAATAAAAAGGAATTTTAATATCAACAAAATGATAACAAACAATATTTATATGGTGTAGTATAACCGAGAGTCTTTGAGAAACCTTTTTACATTATTAAATTTACTATTTTCACTAAGAGTGGCGCTGTGGTCTGCATCCAGTTTATGCTGTCTTTGAGTGTTCGTGTATAGCTGGCACTAAACTAGTGTGTGTCTGACAGTGACACGAGTATTGCAGGTATGACACTAAGGACGATTTCCCTGACTCATCAGGTAACCATGTGCAAGATTAAGACAGCAATGTCGAATTCTTAGTCTTCTTATGACAGCTTTGTCCCTTTTACAAAGTGCTGGTATTTTTAAGGCAGGTATTCTGGGTTGAATATTATGGAGTTTTGAGTGTGTTCTATTCCAGACGTTTTGCCAGACTCTCAAGCACATTTGGTTCACTGTATGTTGTAAATCTACAACAAGTTGTATATTCTCCATTGGAATCTCAGAACGGGATGCCTATTTGGCCGCTTGATCGGCGTTTTCGTTTCCTGTAATACTCACGTGCGATGGAGTCCAAATAATGCTAACCGATTCATTCCTATCTAATAACGGCATATATATGGCATATATTGTGAATATTTTGAATTAGTGGGTTTTGGGAGTAAATGTCCTTGATGGATAGTATGGAGGATAGCGAGTCAGTGCAGATTGCAAGGTTTTTGCTTCTGTTGGTTGGACAACTAAGTGCTTTCTCATGACAGCATATAGTTCGGCTGTGAAAATGCTACAGTAATTTGGAAGACGCAGACGGTAGGTAGCTATAACTTTGTTGGTAATAGTCACAGACGAACCAACTTGATTTTCAACTTTAGAAGCATTTGTGTAGATGATTGAGCCATACTGTTTGGTATGGACGTGTTTGATGAAGGATGACTTTAAGACAGAACTAGGGGTTTCTTTTTGTTATAATATGTTGATAAACTGGTGTTTACAGTGGCCAATGTTATTGTCCATGGTGGAGTGTTAGAGTATGAAATTGGAGTAGTAGTTCGTAAGTCTATATTACCTACTAGTTCTTTAAAAATTTGAGAAGCTGCTTTTACTGTTTTGGGTTTGTTTACTGTTATTGGTTTGGTTGAGTTGATTAACCCGTTAACTGGTTTATTTGGATTAGCTGATGCTTTAACAAAGTACGAAAAAAGAAGTCGCTGACGGCGAATATGGGTGTGGTTCGTTAGCTTCGACTTGAATACTTTCAATGGAACTAGACCTAAACGCACCAAGACATATTAGAAGAGCGGTGTGTTGGATGATATTGGGGCAATTTAGTTGTAAATTGGGAGCTGACATGTATAATAGAGTGCATCGAAAAAGGCGAAAAATATTTTTATGCGATGGAAAAGTAATACCTCACAAAAGTTGCCCAATCAACTGTTAAGTATTTTGGTAACATTTTTCGAAATTGAAAAATATCTTTATCAATTAAAAATTAGAAAAAATACATTAATGTGCGAATTTCTTTCGCAAGGGAAATGTAATACCTCATAGAATTTGAATAAATAAATTCAGTTTAAATTGGAAAATATTTTCTAGTTTCACAAGGCAATTAAAAATTTTACTGAAGAAAAGTATTCTAAAACATTCTTTTTATAACAAAATAGCCTAACTTATCCATCTCCCTGACGTCACCCAAGTTTTTTAATACTAAAATAAATACAAAGCAAATTACAAAATAAGGTATATAATTAATACAAAAAAATATGGTAAAAGTATTCTGTTTGAAGATGTCTTCCGATTTAGCATTAAAGTGAGGCATAGTTTTTCTTGAATCAATTCGAATTTTTATAAATCCATCCCTAGAATACGCTCCACAAACTGCTAAATATGCTTGTGTCACAAGCTTGACACATCGTTCTACACATTGTTCGTGGCAGTGATATTTCTCAATCTCAATGTTAAAAGCGTCTAAAAAAAATCTCGCAAATTGTCACTAGAAAATCTAGAGAATATAGGTGGTTCTGTAAGATGATATTCTTGTTAGTTAATTAATTCAATGTAGTCGTTTGAATAAAAATTTTTATAGGAGAAACTTTGAAGACCCTTACGTTATTTGATTTGGTCACTGGCAAACTTGTTTTGATATCTAAGGGGTAGATAATTTTAATTTCGCAGGCATACAAACCACTGAATTGGTTTTTTAAGATGTTCTTCTAACAGCCGTACTACGGAGCAGAAAATTCGCTTAGAAAAAAAATTAAAAATACTAATATGCTGAAAATAACACTAGCAACTTTTTCGCGCTATTACATATAACATTTCCAACTTTTATTTTTTCGATGCACCCTAATGTATAACATATTTCCATAGTATATTTTTGAACGAATTAAAGGTCGGTAAATTCTCAGCAACATATTATCTTCATCTGTTCCCCATTGATGATGCGCTAATGATTTTAAAATATTTATTCCTTTAAGACATGTACCTACCTTTTAATTCTTGGATATGATATCTCTGAGATAACTTTTTATCAAAGATTACACCTAAAAATGTTTGTTGATGTTCCTACTACTTTTAGTGTGGTTCCATTTAAGGTTAAATTAATTCAGTTGGGAATATTTTTTTTAATAAAATTAACTATTTTAGATTTTTTTGAGGAAAATTTAAATCCTGTTCATTTTGACTTACTGTGGATATCATTTAAGGCAATATAAATTAAGGCGCAAGTGGATAGTGTGGTTTTGCCTTGAGAGAAAATTACTATATCGTCTGCGTATATTGTACATTTGACTTGGGGTCGAATCACTGTGCCAATATTATTTATATTCATCAAGAATAGAGTAGTACTTAGAACCGATTTTTGTGGTATACCATTTTCAGTAAGATGTATTGCCGAGAATTTTCCGTTGGTAGGGACTCTTCTATTAGACAAAAACGCTCTCGAGAAAGTAATATACATTACCATATAATTTCATTTTTTAAAGTGTTTCTAGAACTACCGATTTCTGAACTGTGTCAAATACGAAGAGCTGTAATTAAAAACACTGCTTTGAAAGTTTTTTTAGTTAAAAATTTTAAACGCACTAAAATTAACAAAACAAAATTAAAAACAAAACAAAACAGTTCAATAGCGGGTATGTCCACGTCTTTTAGCAACGACTGCTCGCAATCTGTTTAGCATCGAATATCCTTGCCTGGGGAATGGCGCTATATTCCTCTACCAAGGCCATAACTGTACCAAATTTTCTGGAGGCCTAGGATGACGGCAAATATCTTTTTTTTATTTATCCCATAAATGCTATATAGAATTGAGATCTGGGCTGCATGCGGGCCATTTTAATCTTATCAATCCAACCTCCATTTTATAAGTCAATCAGTGTTGTTATTTACAAAAAATGGTAGAGCTCTTACAAGAAAAAAATATTCGGATAATTCAAAAAACAAAATGTTGATGATGCCTCCGGGAGAATAGGACAGGACTATAAAACAAAATTAGCTATTTTATTTTTCCTCAGAATTTTTAAAAGTTATGAGAAAATACAACGCTTCCTTCGTCCCTGTATAATCCCATACAATATCAATACATGTACCTACTAACTGGTGCAAGAGTCTTGAAAATCGAAGCACAAATAATAAAGTTGTAAATTGTCAAACTTAATCAAAAATATTGGGTGGCGGAATTTTGTGTCGGTGAGTCTATAATTTTTCTGAAAATATTTTATTGCAGTATTTTAATATAATTTATTCTTTTTATTTGGAGTTGACCATAATTTTAGTTTAAAATATATTCATTATGACATTTTGAAATATAAGGCCCGAAGAACAAAAAAATATGGTTGGCTAATCTAGATAAAGAGAACTGTTAATTGCTAAAGTAACAAAGATTGTAACGTTTCAATCAGCCGATTGAACGCTACACCAAGCTCTGCTTGGTATTTGTTCCTCGGACTATATATTTCTACAAGCGACCCTACTATAGTCAAGTCAATTAGTACATCTCTTCGAAGGTATTTAATCCGATACAAATTTGTACTTGCTCTTTTGCCATTGCCACGTAAATCAGGCACAATATTGGCATACATTATCGTGTTTGTGTGTAGGCCGTTAAACAATGGGTAAGTTTGATTATCTAGTTTTAGCGTCAGTTTTTTTTACTAATTTCTTTTGCACAGCAGATACCTACTTTCTTCCTTGAAATAAGCTTTAGAAACTTTTCTAATTTTATTTCTTTTTCTCTGGTATATTATAGTATATTACTTTATTTCCTGTACATAGTTATAATTTTATTGATATAATTCTTTCCGTTTCTCTTTATTTTTAATAATACCCCGCCGTGGTCAGAGATTTTGCTGAGATCGCGTTTCTTTCAATACTCAGCTTTATTTCTGATCGGGCTTTTCTTTTGGGAGAAAACTGATCCTTGTTTGAATTTTTCTAGCCCCTACCTCGGGAAGAAGACTTTAGTCAAGCACTACCTGGAAAAGAAAACACACTGCCTTGTAGAGGGCAACTGGCTTACAACCGTATCCTGATGCATGAGTAGAATGAATTAGACAAGACAGCCCTACAGAGACAAGACAGCCCAACAAGGTAGCCCTAGACTTCCCATAACTGACGGCGACGACAAATTCTGCAGGGATTGGGGACCTCCTTTAGGAACTGTGACGGGAAGACTTAAAGCTGAGTAAATTTTTTATCTTTATAACTTTTATACCGGTTACCAGCAGGGTCTCGGTCACAGGCTCAGAAAATTAACTTGGTTGTCTGTATACAATAAAATGATTTTTGTTAGGTTTTTTTATATCTGAATAAATAGTGTATTAAAAATGATTAGGTAGACTTTTTATTTCCTGTACATTTCTGGGATGGGTGTGAAGGAAGAATGAACAGGGAACGAACCCAAAGCTGAGCAGTCGGGCAGAAAACCATTCTGATGGATGGAACGGTGGACGTTTTCTTTTGAATATCCTAAGGGATGTTCGAGGAATTCCTCCCCTCGTTTCTCCCAGCAGTGTGGTGTTGCTTAATGCCCTGGTCTTGTTATGATCAGGATGTTACAAGATAAAAAATTTAAAGGCAAAAACAGTTTATATTTCCTTTCGATTCAGAGGTAGTCCACCATCTTCAGACAGCTGTTTCTGTGTGTATACGTCTTTAGTGGGGATATATGAACACCTCTGAATCAAAACGAAACCAAACTGCGTATTTAAGCAGAAGTATAAAAAAAATTATAATCTACATTTAATCAAAATTTATTAAAAATAAATGATAATTTAAATCTGAAAAGTATCCCGCACAAACCTTATGGAAATTAGGTACCAGTGGATTTAGTTTATACTTTGGGAAAGTACTCTTTGAAGCATCCCGATAAAAAGTTCAGATTTTCAAGATGTAGGAGCTAAACTCAGAAAATTATAAGATTTACTGTGTATTGAAATTCCCTTAATTACTGATTATATGACAACATCTAGAAGTTTGGATCAACGAAAAGTACTACTGGTCTAGGATTTTTTCCTGGCTATCCAATGACGACATTTACTTTGACCTTGACCTTCAACGGACGTCATATTCTTGAGTTAAGAGGGTTTTCAGCATTAAATTGACATAAAGAGATTACTCATGCTTTTTGGGTTGCTGAACATGAATACGCCATTAGAACAGACACCGGGGTACCTGGTGCCTAAGGCAAATCATCTTCTGGGGTTTCGAGAGTTTTTGGTACTAAATTGATGAAAGCGGATTACTCTTGTATTTTTGGGGTTGCTGAACACGAATATGACTTCGATAAAATACTCTGGAGTATCTAGTGACCACGATAAACAACACTATCAAAATAGAATATAGGAAATCGATCTTAAAATAAATGAAGGAAAAACATTGTCAAATATAAATTGAGTTTATATTTACAAATAATTAAAACAATTAAATAGCACAACATATTTATTTTAATAAAAATCTACAAATAGCAAAAACACTTTTCACCAATTTGTACGCTTTCTTTGAACAACAACTCAGAAAACCTCCGAGTACTCGGTGTGTACCAATCCGTTTGCATCAATTTAGTACAAAAAACTCTCGATACTCCAGAAGATGACATGCCTTAGGCGATAGGTGCTTCGGTGTCTGTTCTAATGGCGTATTCGTGTTCAGCAATTCCAAAAAGCCATGAGTAATCCATTCGTATCAATTTCATGCCAAAAACTCTCGAAACTCGAGAAGATGAATGCCTTAGGCACCAGCTGCTCCGTGGGTCGGATTTGATGGCGTATTAGCGTTCAGCGAATCCAAAAAGCCATAAGTAATCCGTTTTTATCAATTTAATGCCGAAAGCCTTCAAAACTTCAGAAGATGACGTGCTAGATAGAGGCACAATTTGATAGGTGGTCGGATCTGATAGTATATGCATGTTCAGCAACACCAAAAACCCAGGAGTAATCCATTTGATTCCTCCGAAACTCCAGAAGATAACCTACCTTAGGCATCAGGTGCTCCTATGTCTATTCTAATCACGTATTTGTGTTTAGCAACCCTTAAAACCTACAACTAATCCGTGTGCGTTAATGTAGTACCGAATACCCTCGAAACTCCACTGACTTTGGAAACCAGGTGCTCCGGAGTCAGTTCTGGTGGCATATTCGTGTTTAACGACCTCAAAAGAACCCTCCAGTAATTCATTTTCATCAATTAAATGCCGAAAACCATCGAAACTCCAGAAGATGACGTCCCTTGCAGTATCCCTGGCCACGACGTGCTCCGGAGGTCAATTGTGATGAAATATTCGTGTTTGGCGATCCCAAAAACCCATGAGTAATCTGTATATATCTATTTAATGCTGAAAACCCTCGAATCTCTAGAAGATGACGTCCATTTCATTGGATAGCCAGGAAAAAATCCTAGACTACTAGTAATTTTCTTTGATCCAAACCTCTGCCATGTTGCCAGATAACCAGTAACTCAATTTTCCCAGTTTGTGCCTCCATATCTTGAAAATTCTCCATACGATCGAGTTGTGGCCATGAGAACTTTTCATCACAATGCTTCAAAGGGTATTTTCCCAAAGTATGAACTAAATCCACTGGGACCTAATTTTCATAATGTTTGTACGAGGTAATTTTTGTGGAATTATTTTCTGGTAACATCCTTAATCTCTGACTTTTACAATTTATAAGAAAAGAGACGACGGATAAATAAAGCGAAAAGAACTCTACTCGGTTATGGATTTTAATGAAATTTTGGGCCTAGCCTCTACTTATCTCCTAATTCAAAGTCTACCCTATGCCGATGTGTGCTTTTTTCTTGGGGTGGTTCCCACACCTTCTCTGGGGTGGAAAATTTTTTTGGTAAAAATTACCATGGAATTCGCTAAAGAACCTTATTCTAAGCAAAATCTGTTCTATATTTTTTTTTTTGAAAACTCGATACTTTTTGAGATATTCGTGGTTGAAAATTGGCCATCTTCATTAAAACATAATACCTTTTCGAACGGTTTTTTGCGAATACTTTAAAAACTATGCATCCTCTAAAAAAACTATATTAAACATTTTTGTCAGTTATAAAAAAGCAAAGAGACACTTGCCTTCATAAATTTTCTAGTTATAATACAAAAGGAGATATGGTAGGTGAAAATAGTTTTTTTTTTGCTATATTCTAAAATTGGTGTACTCAACTTGAAATAACAGAGAAACGGTCGATTTTAGGTGTATAATGCTACTAATACCTTTTATGGTGCTTGAAAAGACCTTAAAAATGAGATATATTAAAGGTTCATTACACCAAAACTAAGCGAGATATGCTGCAAACAAAATTGATAAGTAATGTATTTTAAGAAAAAATGAGAAATAATTTTAACCCCCTTCCACCAAAATGTGAATGCATGGTTTTCCTTCTACCATACCTTTTATTATAGCATTATTTCTATGGTCACAAAGTTGGGCAGGTTTAAAATGAATGGTTTTTGGAAAAAAAAGATCAAATTATAGAGGGCATTTTTCAATTTTCTTAAAAATTTTCTTTTTTTTTCTCTATGTAACTTGAAAATGATAAGAGGCACAGTAATGAGAAATAAAAAGGAAATGTTTATCGGAAAAAGCCCTACATTTTTGTGTGGTATCTTTTTTCTTATCTCTTATCTTTTTCGCGTTACATGGAGGAAAAAGCAGATTTTTAAGAAAATTTAAAAATGAGCTCTATAATTTGACCTTATTTTTTTCAAAAACCATTCATTTAATCCAGCCCAACTTTTTGAACATAGAAATAACACTAGAATAAAAAGTATGGTAAAAGGAAAAAGATGTATTTAAATTCTTATGGAGGAGGGGTTAAATATACTTCTCATTCCTTCTTAAAATACATTAGTCATTAACTTTTTTGCAGAATATCTCGCTTACTTTGCATGTAATCGACAACTAGTATTGCTCATTTTAAAGGTCTTTTCAAGCACTACAAAAGCTATTAGTAACATTATACATCTAAATTAGCCCAGTAAATGAACGGTAAATACGGCGTGACCGTGTAATTTTCAGGGGCAACTCAGAATTGCATGAAAATTGGGATTTAGGTTCTACTTACCCTCCACTTCAAAGTTGAAATTGTGCCGTTGGTTGCTTTTACTTGGAGGGGTGACAGTCACCCCTTCTCGGGGGTAAAAAAACCATAGGTTCAAGGTAAGAGCGGAAATGGATAAATT
This sequence comes from Diabrotica virgifera virgifera, assembly GCF_917563875.1. Classification (NCBI taxonomy): domain Eukaryota; kingdom Metazoa; phylum Arthropoda; class Insecta; order Coleoptera; family Chrysomelidae; genus Diabrotica; species Diabrotica virgifera. The sequence continues at coordinate 101,977,895 of NC_065447.1, forward strand.
GACTGATTTTAAGCATATTTTGTTCTATAGAGTTTTTTTATGTTAATCAATAGTTTTCCAGTTATTTGCGATTGAAAATGTTTATTTTTCGACAAAAAATCTACGTTTTCAGACGGCTTTTCGAAAATAACTCAAAAAGTAAATATCTCATAGAAAAAAATATCCTTAGCAAATGTGTAACTTATAAAAAGCCGAAAAAATGGCGTATCAGTAAAATCTATTAATCGAGTAAAAACAAAGTTGTAGCTCATAAAAAATACGTTCTTATTCGTCTAACTCCAAATCGAATATTTCAAGGTGAAATCACTGAAAAATTAAGCACTTTTCGGGAAAAACCCATTTAAACTTTTTTAAAGCGTTTGTAAAAATATTTATTTTAATTGTTCATGAAAGTCTTTAGCATTAAAAATAAGCGAGTTACGCTCAAAACAAAGTTGGCCCTCTTTTTTTTTGTTAAAAAAATCATGAAAATCTCCCCGTGTTTAACACCCCAAATTAAATTAATCGCTACCTCTTTACAAACAATTTACTTACTTATCTATCTTTTATATGATCTGTCAGTCTAGCCGGTTTAAAGTGCTTATTTTTGAAAGGGTTATAGTTGAAAAAGCTTGAACGGATCACTATCCACGAGTGTATGCAAATTTTCAACAGCCATATCTTAACCAATTTTTGTCTCACGGAAAAACAAAATGAAACTAGCATATTTAAATAGCAAAGGTTAAATTTTTTTACTCTTTAAGACTGTTCTAATCGCTATTACTTTTTAAGTTATATTGAAAAAAGGAAAATTTTCAAAAATTTTTGGAATTTTTTTTTTACTATAAAACCAAATTTTTTCAAAAATATGAACTTTAAACCAATCAAACTTACAGATCATATAAACAATACCCATACAGTTACAACAAAGGGTAGAGCGGTAACGATTAATTTTATTTAGGGTGCTAAATAGAAAAAGGTTTTCACGATTTTTTTACCAAAAAAAGACGCCAACTTTTTTTTCCGTGTAACTCGTTTATTTTTGACGAAAAATTTTTTTGTAGAAAACAAGTATAAAGCTATTTTAGATACTTTAAAAATATAAATAAGCTTTTCCCGGAAAGTGCTTAATTTTTCGGTTATTTCGCGTTGCAATTAGACGAATAAGAACGTAATTTCATGAGCTACAACTTTGCTTTTTCTCAATTTATAGACTTTACTGATACACCATTTTTTCGTTATTTTATAAGCTACACTTTTGCTAAGAATATTTTCTTCAATAAAATATTTACTTTTTAAGTTATTGACGAAAAACTGTCTGAAAACGTAGTTTTTTTGTCGAAAAATCAAATTTTCAATCGCGAATAACTCAAAAAGTATTAACTTAGGTAGAAAATTTTATAGAACGAAAGTTGCTTATAATCTGTCAATTTATCCATTTCCGGGCTTATTTTAAACACGCGTTTTTCACCCCCCGAGAAGGGGTGACTGTCATCCCCCAAGTAAAAGCAACCAACGACACAAATTCAACTTTGAAGTGGAGTGTAAGTAGAACCTAAATCCAAATTTTCATGCAATTCGGAGTTGCCCCTGAAAATTACACTCCAAAACGGTCATTTATTGGGCTAAATGGACAGTTTCTTTTGTTATTTCAAGTTGAATACACCGATTTGAGTATGCAGCAAAAAAACAAACTCTTCTTACCTACCATATCCCTCTTTGTATTTTAACTAGAGATTTATGAATGAACGAATCTGTTTGTTTTTTTAGAACCTACAGAAATATTTCATAATATAGATTTTTGTTAGATACATAGTTTTCAAGGTATTCGCAAAAATCCGTCCGAAAAGGTGTCATTTTTCAACGAAAATGGCCAATTTTCAACCACGAATAACTCAAAAAGTATTAAGTGTTCAAACAATATTCATAGAACAGTTTCTGCTGAAAATTAGGTTCTCTAGCCTTTTCCGTGGCTATTTTAACCAAAACATTGTTCACCCCTAAGAAGGGGTGGGAACCACACCCAAGATAAAAGCGAATATCGGCATAGGGTAGACTTTGTTTCTTGAGCTATTCCCTACTTACTGTGAAAATATCAAGTCGGGGCCAAATCCCATTATTGACTGCCCTATAAAAAAATTTACGAATTTTATTTACGAAAAGTAATCAAACTAATAGCTATTTAAAATAAATATTATAGTAATATAAAATACTAAAACATCAGAGTAAAGAAATGTAAAATTCGTTTGATGTTATTATTAATATTATTTCCTTTGAAAGTCTTTTTCAATTATTATACTCGTGTGTCATTCCAAAATTGAATTACATAACATCTTTCCTTGACAAAGTTTACATCTCAAATGTTCCATACATTCCGGGCTCTGAAAATTTAATCAAAAATGGCTTATTCATAAAAAGTCATCCTGGTGAGAATTTGTGAAATAACCAACATGTGAAAATACGGAGAAAATCAAGAAACATTCATGAAATATTCAGAAATTCATTTGTTCGTGACCATAAGAGAGATTCTATTATTTACACTGGGAAATTAGTTCCAAAGCTTAAATTAAACATTCTATACATCTGAAAATGTTACAAACACTTTATTAAAATTGTGCGTGCGTAGGCCAGTCCTTCAAATTAAGATATAAATATTTCATGAAAATAATGACATGATTTTTTATAATGTAATTATACAGTGAGCACGTAAAGGTTGGAATAAATTCATTTTCTCGAGAATGGACGATTTTGGAAAAAATCCCGAAACAGGTCAATTTTTAATTTAACTTGCGACTTTTTGACATATCTGTCATAATAGTGACGTCATCTATATGGGCGTGATGACGTCATCTCCTTTTTTTTTAATTAGAAAAGGGGTCGTGTGATACCTCATTGGATAGGTAATTCAATTCTCTATTCAGTAATATAAACATTAACATAATTATTTATATGGGGTGTGCGAAAAAAGTTTTTTAATTAAATTTATTAACATTAAAGGAAGAATGTGTGTAATTTATTTAACTCAAAACATATTTTACTGCTATCAGAAAACAGGAAATAATGTTTATTTGACAAAGAATTATCGTTTTTTGCTTAAAGTCACCACCCACCTCCCTCTTAACAGTTTGAACATTTAATTTAAGCGAAAAGCAATGATTACAATTATTTTTCAAATAAACATTTTTTTCTCTTTTTTGAGAGCAGTAAAATGTATTTTGGACTAAATAAATTACATGCATTCTCCTTTTTATGTCAATAAATCTAAATAAAAAAAATTTTGTTTAGATAACCTCTATAAATAATTCTGTAAATGTTTATATTACTGAATAGATAATTAAATTACCTTTCAAATGAGCTATCACACGACCCCTATTCCTATTTAAAAAAATCATCGATGACATCATCACGCTCAGATGGGTGACGTCATTAGTATGCCAAAAAGTCGTAGATTAAAAATAAAAATAGCAAGCTAGAAATTTGTTCATAGATTAAGACTGTCAAGTCGGACAAACTTTGATGTATGGGAACACTGAAATAGAAGAAGCTTTAATTGTGGAACGTGACAAACGTGTCATCCTGACAAGCTTATGATTGTTGAAACAATCATGTTGTTTTTAACCCTTAACTACACGCGCTGGCGTATTTTGTACGCCAGATATAAAAATTATTCTGCAAATAAATTTAAAAAGCAAATTTTTGACCTTGTTTATCTATCTAAACCATCACTAGAATGAGCTTTACAATAATTGGTTTTAGTTTCGTTATAATCGGCATCCTGGGAAGATTGTAATTTACAGTTTATTATTTTCTTGTTTCCGGTGATGGACAATATACGCCACGATTATAGTAATATAAGTAGTAATATAAGTACATCTTTCAATTGTTTTTTAGTCATTATGGCACAAAATATATTTTTCTTTATAAACCATAATCATTTTCATTTAAAAAATCACATTTCAAAAAAATTTTTATTTGTAATTTTATTTATCATGGAATCAGATTTCAGTTATAAATCCCAATTGGCTTAATGAGAAGGAACTCAAAGTATTCGCTGAGGCCGAATAAGGTTTATAACAAACAAGTAACCGTATTTTTCAAAAAAAAAAAATAAATAAAATAAACAAATCCGCTGTTTTTAAATGTATTTTTTTATGGCTTATAAAGTACGCCACGCGTGTAGTTATGTTTTAACTAGATCCGCGGGTAGTTAAAGGTTAAGTTTATTCAATAGCTAACGTTACATAGTATGAAAAAATGTTTTTCCGACAAAAATGTTGGCCATTTTTGTTTAGAGAGCGGTTTTTGTAAGATAAATAGCCGTCTGATTTTTGCATGAGAGTTTAATGAAAGGTTAAAAAATAAGTTGGAAGTTCTATCCGACAAAATTAATGGATATTTTCGTAGGCCGACGTTAGAAACCTGTAAGTAGACCAGGGTAATAAGACAAAAATGTACCCTGTTCGTGACACTCGAGCAGCCAGGGTACTGAAGCGTTTTTTCGACAAGTAATACATATAGGAACAAATCGTAACTATTTCCTGCGTAGGATCTGGCGGCCATTTTTATTTATAAACAATTAACTGTCAAAAAATGACATTTTTCCCTTTTTTTTCAAATCAATGGAAAACAGTGAAACTTATGATTTTTTAGTACAAATATCTTTGAAATTATGGAAAAAGCTTTAAAATGACATATTTCAAAGTTTGATATACTCATTTATTGTTAATATAATTGGGAAAAAAGTTCGGAATTGCGAAAAAAATATATTTTCGCAATAAATGTTGTAAAAATTAGTGTACAGGTTTGAAATTTTTGTCAAATGAGGGTTCTTTGGTGCTTAATATGTGATAAAAATTTCAAAGCGATTCATTCAATTGTTTAAATTTTATTCGAACTGTTTATCTCAGAGAGCATTTTTTTTTCAATAACATAAGTCAGAAAAAAATGACGTTAGAACCATTCCTCAAGTGTCAAATGGAAGAAAATGAGCTATGTTTTTAACTTAGTTTAAAAAAAGCGAATAAAAAATGCATTTATTAGTAATAAATAATTATGCAAAAGTATCGTAAATCTTTCCTTATATAATTCTTGGATAACTTTTTCCAAAAAAATTAACTTTTTTACCCTGTTTTAAGTGTACAACTACCAAGTAATGTTATTTATATCATAATTGATAATAAATTGTAATAAATATATATAATTTCTTATATAACAAAATAAAACGTTTATAAGGAAAGATTTACGGTACTTTTGCATAATTATTTATTATTAAGAAATGCATTTTTTATTCGCTTTTTTTAAACCAAGTTGAAAATATAGCTTTAACTTGACACCTGTAGAATGGTTCTAACGTCATTTTTTCTGACTTATGTTATTGCAAAAAAAATGCTCTCTGGGAAAAACAATTTGAATAAAATTTAAACAACTAAATGAATTGATTTGAAATTTTTATCACATATTAAGCACTAAAGAACCCTTATATGACAAAAATTTTAAAGCTGTACACTAATTTTTACAAAAGATATTGTGAAATTAATTTTTTTTGCAATTCCGACCTTTTTTCGTAATTATATTAACAATAAATGAGTATATCCAACTTTTTAATACATCATATAAGCTTTTTCCATAATCTCAAAGTTATTGGTATTGAAAAAACCATAAGTTCCACTGTTTTCCATTGATTTGAAAAAAAAAGGGAAAAATGCCATTTTTTGACACTTAATTGTTTATAAATAAAAATGGCCGCCAGATCCTACGCAGAGAATGGTTACAATTTGCTCTTATAGGTATTATCTGTCGAAAAAACGCTTCAGCACCCTGGCTGCTCGAGTGTCATGGGAAAAACCTTATTACCCTGGACTAAAGATATTATAGACAAAAATTCTGGTGGTAAATAACTTTCCGACAAATGCGCCATTTAATTAAGTAAATTATTCCTTACAAATAGTAACGGCTATCCGAAAAAATAATGGGTAGATTTCGAAGTCTGACAATTAAAAAATAGTTTTTGAAATGTCAATAACGGGTCATTATTCTATGTCAAAAGTATCCATAATCGATTGCAATCGATATCTTTTGATTTATCTCAAAATATCTTTACTTCTTCTACGATACAAACAAAGGAGCTTACACAAATTTCAACCTTTAATATTTAACAGGTCAAAGTTTTTAATAACGTATGGTCCTAAAGTTTTGGGAAAAATTTCAAGAGCATATAACTCTGACCACAATAATCTTATATCTTTATTAAATTATTCAACAATTTAACTTAACTATCCTTATTATAAATCAAAATTCAAATGACAGACAAGGGACCATTATTTTCGATTTGCCTAATAATTCCTCTGACACGTTGCATCATCCCTTAGACGACCTCGGCGTCAATTTCTTATGCGGCGTCTTAACTGTTCCTGATTTTGTGCTTCCCACTTCCCATCCGTTATTATAGACTTCCCGACTTAATATTGCCCAGGACTTTTCAATTGGACGAGCCTGAGGTAGGTTGGGGGGATTGTCTGCTTTAGGTACTAAGGTAATGTTGTTAGTTTCGTATCAGTCCCTTGTGATCCTCGCGTAATGACATGAAGTAAGATCTGGCCAAAAGACTATTTGATCATTTGCATGATGTGTGTTCACAAACTGAAGCAATTTAGAGAGACATCTTTGAATATAAATATTTGGGTTTAAGGCTTCGCCTCGAACAACACCAATGTAGGGCTGTGAGATAAAGCCAGCCTCAGAAATTGCACACCATACCAAAATTTTGTCCTCAAATTTTTTCTTACTTTTGAATTTTATTTCATCAGGTACATTTTCGTAATCGTTCGTGTAAAACTTATCGTTACCCTTCATCTCAGAGTTGGACAAAGTAAAATATTTTTCATCGTCCATCACGATCAACTTGTTGACGAAATGCACTCGCCTTAACGCGCGGCAACATCTCGGAATTCTCTCTAATTTATTCTCTGTGTATTTTGGAGCTTTCCTTCTTTTCCGGTAGATAATATTGTTACTCGATAGGGTCCTGTATACTGTAGTCTTTCCAACATGAAATCTTCTGGCCAGTTTTCGCTGTGAGACCCCAATTTTGTTCTTAGCTGCTTCAATCAGTCTTGCCTCTCGTATATGGTTCAAAATCCGCGGTCGGCCACTTTTACGCAAGTTAACACATGGTATCCCTTCTTCACATTCTGTGATTGTGATCTGTGATCGATAATAAATTGTCGATTTGCTTGTGTTTTCATCTCGATAAATATTAACAATATCTCGTTTCGACATTCGCCCAACCATATTATAAACACCTCGACGAATATCAATTTTATAAGACATTTTGCAGAGCACAAACCAAAATATTCTGCTTTGTTTATTAAATGTCAATAACTGATAACATTCCAATTCCATGGCCTTCTTTGTTAAATGCATTTTGCTTCTCAATCAGACCAGGTGAAATTTTTCCCAAAACTTTAGGACCATACGTTATAACAAAATATAAAATAATATTAAATTAAAATGTTATTCGGGCCATTTGCTGGTTACACTGCCGTGGCTTGTAAAAATGCAAACCAAACGGATACTGGAGCAAAATAAGATGAGGGAATTCTAAAATTTTCAATTCACATCTCACCTGCCCAGCGTGAAAAAAATCTAACCAAAAATAGACCCCCATACTCAGATAGGAGCAAACTAGTAAAAATAAAATTGAATAGAAATTTTAAACGAAACCAAAGCGGTCTTATATTTCAGTTCGCTTAGAGAGTGCTATAAGCACTCTAAGCGGTTTCAAAAATTGTTAGTTTATCATCCGATAATGCATATACCTAAATATATGCTATCTCTAAATAAACTAAAATAATTCAGAATACTAGCCTCGAATCGCAACGAACGAAATGGCATGGGTGTCATAGCGACATCTGCTAGAAACAAGTCACAGTTTTCAATCTAATAAAATATAAAAATGGGGGTATAAATGGGGATAAAGCAGTAGAATGCGAAAACATGGAGTTGATTCCAGTTTACTCCAATTTTAACTAGCTGGATTGGTAGGTTCCCCCTAGTAACCGTTTGCACTACATTTTTGAAAAATCGTAGATGGTGCTGTGAAGGTATATTGTTTGTGCAAAATTTTTTAAGAATAAATACAAATCCCATTCTTTAAAATGGCATTAATGAGATTCCTTAATTACTATAAACAAATTAGCTGTGAATTAAAAAAAACATATGTTGAACTTTGTCCCAAATGAGAAAATACTATCTTTTCGAATATATAAAAATATTGTTTCTGCGGACAACATTTTTAAAGTTATTCTAAATGTTTTAAAACTACAATATTTTTAAAATTTGGCATTAGGATTTTTGACTATGTTAATTATTTTTTTTTATCTTTTTTTAATGCATTTTGATACTTCTTCTACTTTCATTTGGCATATTCAAAATTGCTCTATCTTCATTATTTTCTGTCTTATTGCAAAATAAAGGTCTCTGGAAAAAACAAATAGAATAATTCTTAAACTAATTAATGGATCGGTCTCAAATTTTGAGGGTTTGTTAAGTACCCCAATATCCAACTTTGGGTGAAACACTAAATCTCTAAGGTAGTTTTAGTAAAAGTTATTAACAAATAACAATTTTTACTTATTTTTCAGTTTGCGTTGAAACAAATTAACTTTTAACTTTCAAAAATCGGCATTTTAAAAGTTTTTCAATATTATAAAAAACTGAATTTTGTAATTCCATGTCAACTATTTAGTTTTGGAATAGAGTGCAAAAAATCGAAAAAATCACGACTTTTGCACTAAACTGTTAATAATTAAAAAACGGATGCGAACTCTAGGCAGGAAACAGGTAGGTTTTCTTCCTATAGGTCTACAATAACTAAAAAAGTAGTCAGCTACCTGGACCTTTGAGTGTCCCAAGAAAGTCCTTATTACCCTGGACTAAATATAGAGATCGTTTAGATAGGTGTAGATATTTGAATAGAAAAAGACTCTTAGATATAGTACTAGGAAATTATAATAGAAAATTATACTTGAAAATTTTTACCTACGTTCTCAGTCGCATATTTATATTTTATTTAACAAAAGTCAATTCTACTCATATTTAGTTAGGCTGTCCGGTATCCTTGGAGATGTGTCTTATAGTCAAAGTAATGAAGCTTAAAATAGGACAAAACCTCGCCATTTTTACAGAATGGATCGATTTGCTTGAAAATTTGAGAATAAGTAGTGGATAGTCCAAGAATCAAAATCAATATGAGGCCGAAAGGCGCTTTTACCATAGGGGTGGTTGCCACCCCATCTCGTGGGTGGAAATTTTTTATTTTATTTTGACAGCAAAAGTTGGTACACACATTATTTCTAAGCAAAAAACGTTCTATACATTTTTTTGATAAAAGTAATAGTTTTCGATTTATTCGCTATCGAAAGTGTTGGTTTAAATCGAAAAAATCATTGTTTTTAATCAGTTTTCTGCTAATAACTCAAAAAGTTTTCGTTCTATCATAACAAGTTTGCTTAACAAAAATGTACCTTTTGAAATAATAAACAAAATCGTTTTTATAATTTGCTTTAAAACCAATAGTAATCGAGCTATACTTTATTATATGTTAGCTCTTCTTCGTAAAATGCTAAATATTGTAGTTTCAAAGTCAAAAGACGGGAAAACTATGCATTTTTCGAGGATAACTTGTTAAAGCTAATTTAAAGTATTTAAAAATATCTATCTCAAGAAATCAAAAAAATAGCCCTAGCTCAAAAATTAAGTGACTTATAGTAAAAAGAATGTCAGTCCCTATTTTTTTTTCAGCGAAAAACTGATCGTAAACTTCCCCTACTCTCCACCCTAATTAAAATTGGTCATTAACCTTAAAAGGTCTTCTTAATTTAGGTATTGTTAATAGGTTCCAGAGGTTTGACCGGCTTAGAATGATTAGTTTAAAAAAAATGAGTTAAAAGCGAATAACGAATTTTTGTAGTTTGGTAAAAAATGCCCATTTCTTCAGAATAGAAAGATTAGCATCAGAGATACGAAAAAATATTTAAATATAAAATTGTAGCTTATTTAATTCCCAAGAACTTGGTTTGCAAAAATTTTTTCTGCGGCAAAAATTGAGTAAGCTATTGAAAATTAAAACTTGTAATAACATGCAAAAACCATCTTTACCAACCCTTTCAAAGTCACCTCTTCTTGCGAATGAGGATTTTAAAATGATATAATATTAATAGCCCTGTAGGTCCTGTAGAAACCTACAAAATTCTTTTTTAACAAACTTTCTAGGATAAAAAATAAAAAGTTACAGTTAAAAAATCAATATATTTTTTTGAAAAAAAAAGGAGATATCCAATTGGAAGCATAATAATGTAAGTTAGCGGTGTTCTTAGTCATCGGCCCTGTTCATTCTTCTTTATTTATGTATTATTCATAGCTTCCAAAAATTTGACTGCCTTAGAATGATTAGTTTTTAAAAAAAAATGTAGTTAAAAGCGAATAACGAATTTTTGTAGTTTAGTAAAAAATGCCTTTTGCTTCAGAATAGAAAGAGTAGCATCAGAGATACTAAAAAATATTTAAATATAAAATTGTAGCTTATTTAATTCCCAGGGAATTGGATTGCAAAACTTTTTTCTACGGCAAAAATTGAGTGAACAGTAAATGAGTATAATACCGAAAAACATTGATTTTTTCGATATAAAACTAACACTTTCGATAGCGAATAAATCGAACACTATTAATTTTGTCAAAAAAATGTATATAGAATTTTTTGCTTAAAATGAATGTTTTTATCAACTTTTGCAGTTAAAATTATAATAAAAAATTTCCACCCCCGAGATGGGGTGGCAACCACCCCTATGGTAAAAGCGCCTTTCGGCCTCATATAGATTTTGATCCTTGGACTATCCACTACTTATTCTCAAATTTTCAAGCAAATCGATCTATTCTGTAAAAATTGCGAGGTGAAAAGCTACGGTTCCTGGACTATTACTACACTCTTCCTCGAGGCACTTACGTGTAGAAATCTATGTTGCCAAATTTTTGTCATTAAGTTATCGCTGAAATGGACAAAACGTTGGACTTTTTCTAACAGCCCGAGCGATCCCGGGTTAATACTCTATTTTGTAGAGCTTCAAAAACCTTTGTAATTTACTAAAATAGCTATTATTCTAATTTTAATACCTTTTGAATTAAACCCGGAAAAGTTCTAGCACTAATTTTAAACGTCGTTTTCTCAATATTTTGCTTTTTTCACTTATGACATTGTTTGAGCGGAGGTGCAAGGTGTTTTGTAAATATTATGAACATGTACTACCAAATTTTTTGATGGGAACGCTTAGTGGTACATATAGATACTTCCACCAAAACAATAATATACCTCCAAAATGATGCTGTGGTTGCAAATGTTTGGTTAATAATTATTATATCCCCCAAAACTCAGTTATTACAAAAAATTTAATATTTGAAAGTCCCTTATATTTTGCCCTTTACAGGGTTTTAAAAGGGCTACGAGCGGTGGAAGGTGAAAATTGTCCTTCAAGAAATAAATTACGCTACTAACGAATAAACAAGGAAATTGGGTTAATCAAAAATACTCTTAATTATTTTTCCGCCTAAAATATACATCAAAACAATGACTGCTATTTTATATAAACGTATTTTGTTAAATAAACTTAAAAGGCTGATGTTATTATGCCAGTAGGTATAATTACTGTATACCTGCAAATTCTGTCATTTATTCCTTTCTCGACAAAGACTAGCAACAGCAATTAATTGGCAAGGGCGGCAACGGCGTCATTTCTCTACACCGGTTTAATAGGTAAGGATGAAAAGGTGTCCATTACAGTTACTTGTTAGACACTACAAAAGACAAGGGTATTAATTTGCGTGAGAAGTATGTGACAATATCATAATTTAAAAAAGTTAGGGTTAGCTATCAAGCTATCTACAGACCTGGCAAATATGCAAATAAAAAGGTATAAAATATGCTCATAAATATGCAGTATTTTACGTACAAGTATGCATATTTATGCAGAAAATATGCAGGTAATAAAAAATATTGACAATATTTTTTTATTTAAAAAAATATTTACAGTATCTTCACATTGTGAAGTTCACACAAAGTTTGAGATTAAAATGTTTTATAGAAAAATAAATGGTGATCCCCAAAATAACGCTTAATTTTCGAGATACTGACCGTAAGCGGTTTTCTTCTTCTTATGCCTTCGCGCATGTAGGCTTAAAGCCTGTTTCTTCTTCAAAATTAGCCTCCTAAATTGTTTAAGTTATCGCACCATTCTTTTCTTGGTCTGCCAATACTTCTTCGTCCATTTGGTGACTTACCTCGTGCTATTCATACTATCCTCTCCTCTGCCATTCTACTAATGTGTTCGTTCCACTCCTGTTTCCGTTTTGTCATCAATACATTTATGTCTTCTACATTGCATGATCTTATGTTTTCGCTTTTCTCCCTATCCAACAGATTTTTCCCTGATATTCGTCGGAGTATTTTCATATCTGTTGTTTCTAGTAGTCGTCTCGTTTTAGATGTGTCACGTCTTGTCTCCTTCGTATCTGTCAATATAGGTCTAATTGCTGCTTTATAGATTCTTGCTTTTGTTTCTTGTCTTAGATGTTTGTTTTTCCAGATAGTGTCATTAAGAAATCCCGCCGCTTTACTTGATTTTAAACTTTGTTGTCGTACTTCATCTTCAACATCTTCGTAACTGGTCATATCTATTCCCAGATATCCAAACCTTGCTTCCTGCTTTATTATTTTCTCATAAATTTCGATTGTACATCGTAGTGGGTATTAGTACGTTCTTTAACGGTAAAATATTGCAAAACCTCTAAATTTTAAAGAAGAGCTTGGATTGCCATGAAATTTGGCATACACGTAGCTAACAAGTCAAAGAAAAACAGTGATATTGTGCCGATGTTTGATTTTGCCCTAGTGGTGAGTTTCACCCCCTTCTGGTGTTCAAAATAAGTCCGGAAATGGATAAAATGACCAGTTTTAAGCAACTTTTGTTCTATAAAGTTTTTTCACCAAGTTAATACTTTTCGAGTTATTAGCGAGTGAATATATTAATTTTTCTACAAAATAACCACGTTTTCAATCGGTTTTTCGCAAATAACTCAAAAATTAAATACTTGTTCGAAAAAAATTTTTTTATCAAAATTGTAGCACACAAAGAAGTGAAAAACATGGTGTATAATATTATATTAGGTTACTATACCTAGTAGAAGCAGAGTTATAGCTAATGAAAAATAAATTCAAATTTGTCAAATTCCAAATCCAATATTTTAACATGCCATAACCAAAAAAGAAGAACTATTTTGGGAAAAACTCATTTCAACATTTTAAAGGGAATTAAAAATGCTTATTTTTGTTTTTAAAAAATTTTTTTAGCATTAAAAGTAAACAAATTATGCTCAAAATAAAGTTGGTCCCTTTTTTTGGTAAGCAATCGGGAAAATCTAACCCTAATCAGCATTTCAAATGAACTTAGTTGTTACCACTTCACAAGTTTTTTACTCGCGTATCTATTGATCATATGATCTGTAGGTTTAATCGGTTCAAAGTCCTTATTTTTGAAAGAGCTGTAGTTAAAAGGCATGAACGAGTCACTTATCACGAGTGTATGCAAATTTAGAAACACCGAATCTTAGCCAATTTTCGTCTTACAGAAAAACAAAAAAAAATAAAAAATATTCAGAAAAGTAAAGCCGACTTTTTTATTGTTTAAAATTTTTGGTATCTCTAACAATTTTTAAGTTATTTAAAAAAAAGCATTTTATTTAAAATTAAAATTTTTAAAAATTTTTCTTTAAAACTAATACTTTTTCAAAAATATGCACTTTGAATAAATGAAACTTACATAACAGATCATATATAGACAATATGAGTAAAGTAACTTTTGAAGCGGTAACGATTAATTTCATTTAATTTGCTAATTAGCGGGTGACCTTCCTGATTTTTATTTTTGCCAAAACAAAAGGGCGTAATTTTCTGCGTAACTTGCTTACATTTGATGCTAGAAATTTTTTTTTTATAGAAAGAGAAATAAATCTCTTTTTAAACACTTGAAAAAAGTTGTAATGTGTTTTCCCCAAGAATGCTTCATTATTTGTATATTTCACATTGAATTATTCTATTTGGAATTTTCCAAATATGAACCTACTTTTCATTAGCTATAAGTCTGCTTTTGCTAGGTATAGGGACCTAATATATACACCGTTTTTTTCACTTTTTTTAGGCTATAGTTTTGCTAAGAATATTTTTTTTGACAAAATACTTAAATTTTGAATTATTTGAGAAAAACCGACAAAAACGTGGTTATTTTGTTAAAAAAATGAACATATTCACTTGCAAATAACTCGAAAATTATTGATTTGGTGAAAAAACTCTGTAGAACAAAAGTTTCTTAAAATTAGTCAGTTTATCCATTTCGGAACTAATTTTGGACATCTATTTTTTCACCAACGAGTTGGGGTGAAACTCACCCACAGGGCAAAAGTGCACATCGGCACTATATCACTTTTTTTCTTTGGCATGTTAGCTATGCGTACGCCAAATTTCATCTCAACCCAAGCGGTTCTTTAAAATTTACAGCAAAAACCGTGAAAGAATGTACTATTTTTAGATGTTTGTCCATCTATTAATATATCAGCAGAAAAAACAAATGTCATATATTTGTTTTTTTTTGCTGATATATTATCTTATTGTATTTCTTGGCTGTTGTATTGAAGATATACGTTAATCTTTAAAGATCGTCTGCTGTCTCGACGATTAATGCGGCGTCGTCTGCATAACATAATATTTGGATTTCTTTGTTCCCCATTCTGTAACCATGACCTTTACGTACTGCTTCTATTATTCCGTCCATTATTATATTAAAGAGCAGTGGGCTTAACGAGTCACCCTGTCTGACTCCGCTTTGTACTGGTATAAACTGCGTTAGTTTTCCATTTATCTTTGCCTGTATTCGATTCCGAAAATAGATGTTTTCGATGGTTTGTATAATATTGATTGGTATGTTTCTTCTATACAGTAAATGTAAGACGTGGGTGGTGAATGGGTAATTATGGACTAACTTTATATTGTTTATGGTGCTGAAAATGACAATGAGGTTTATTTTAAATTTTATGTTGGGAACATTTTGAAAATCGCAATTTTACGCTAAAAATAAAAAAATAAAATCACGTTTTTCTTAAAATTCCATTTTTTCTATAAAAGGTTTTCATCTAAATCTCCTCAGTTTGTTGTTATCTTGCCAGTAGGTTTTGGGTTCTTTATGTGGTGGTGGATAGCCAGATACATAAAAAAGAAAGGAATAACACCAGCTTTCAGAACTAACAAGCAAATATATTAAGAACAATAAGAGCCGAAAGAGAAAACAACTACAGAGTGGTGTTTACAAATTAACTTGACTGTCCGAGTGGTGACTGTCCGAAAACTTACATCGGTCAAACTGGCAGAACCTTTGACAAACGGATAGCAGAACACAAAAGGGCTTTCAACAATAGAAAAACAGACGCTTCTACATACGTGCTTCACCTTCTAGATCATAATCATTATTTAATGAACAGTTTTAAATTTTGCAAATCTAAATAAAGGCCTTAAGCTATCTTTATTTTAATATAGGGAAATTAATAAATTGAAAAATACAAATATAATTCTGAATGACCAAATCGAGCCAAACAGCTCCCCACTCCTCAACCTCTTCAGTTAAAAATTTTAAAAAGGCAAACCCATAGTAATCTAAATCACTTGAGAAAGGCACTCTGCCGAAAAAGCGGTAGTCACATAGTGATAATAAATTTTGTGGAAGTATAGAAAACAAACGTTTTCAGTGTTTTATTGTTAGCTAAAATGAACTTCCATCAAGTAACGGTCGAATCCATCAACAGTACAATTCCTCTTTTTCAGACAAAACATGAGTTTTCACCCCTGTAACCCATTAAGATAAACATTATGAAGTTCTCGGGGACTTTCGGCCCTCGTTAAGAACGTATTCTTTCATTATGCGTTTCAATTTTTCAAAAATTCTGTTTAGCCTTCTCAGGATTCGGAAAAAATTAATCCCATTTAAATAGTATTGAAGCTGTCACTTTATACCGATCCCCTTAAACCGATAATTATTTATCGTATCGATGGGTAGAATGTAACTAATAGTTATTCATGAAACAGTTCGTGAAGTATGCTTTTTGTGAACGCACGCGATTTTTAGAGCACGAGCGACAACGGAGCAAGTGCTATACATCGCGTAAGTTCGCAAAATGCACTTCACGCCCAGTTTCATACAATATTTTATCTACGATAAACAAATAAAAAAACTGTAACTCTTTGTCACAGGAATCCATTTCTATTCTACAAATTTTTAGAACTTTGACATTTAAAAATCCTAACTACTTTCAAACCACAAAACTGTCAAAAATTTTGTTGTAAGTCATTGCTCATATTGTCATCACCATGACACTCGAAAGTTAAGGATATTTGATTATATGAAAGTGTGATGTGCGAAAATGTGCGAAATAGTTATTTTTCTACGGCCGCGCCGTGCTAAACGATCCACTTTCACGCACGCATTTCGTTTCCGAAAGTTGCACTTTTTCGCACGACGTGCGTGAAAGTAAATTTTCCCCACGGCGTGCGGGAAAGTAATACCTTGTAATATGGCATTATAATATATTATAATACAGGGAATCAACTAATATTTAGATATTTTTTACTAATTTATTTCAAATTTATCTTATGGTGTTCATGTTTTAATGAAATTAGCGCGACAGTTCAATGAAATAAAATTATTTTGACATAATACCTAAAAGCCAGATCAGTAGACAATTACAATGGACTTGAATCGTTGTCATGGAAACCAATATCATCGTCGTGGTAACCCATTATATTAAAATCTTGGTTTTGACAACCTTGTCAAAGAATTAATTTGTGTCTTTTCACTTCTAAATAAAAATTGATATTACTCTATTTTTTGTGGCTTTTCTCCAAACGTACGGCCCTAGAAAAAATGTTGTTCCTAACTCATACGGAAAGTGTTTTCCCCGCACCCGACTATTTGCCCGAACTCCGCTATCGCATCGTTCGTGTCAACGGCAGTCTCGTGCGTGAAAATATCACTTTCCGCACTAGTTAGGAAATAGTTATTTTCCTAATATCGACTAATAGTCGAGTGCGGGGAAGACACTTTCCGCATAAGCTAGGAACAATATTTTTTCTAGGGCCGTACGTTTGGAAAAAAGGCACAAAAAATAGAGTTATATCAATTTTTATTTAGAAGTGAAATTTAGAAGTGAATTATCAGTAGGAATTTCACAAAAGATCTAAAATTCTACATTAATTTTAGAGATCGCGTGCAATTTGTTGCGATTTTTTCATGAATAAAACTGTTCAAAACCAAAATTTTACTGTAATTTATTTATGTAAGTACAAATTAGTACAATTATACACACAGTTGTTATAAGTATTTGACGGTTGAAAGTCATCATTTTATAATAATTTTTAAAACATTAATTGTCATTAATGTCACTGAATGTATTTTTTCGTAGCAACGAAGGGCATCTGACGTAATATACTTGACGACGGGAAATTATCAAAAATTATCAGTTTAATTTAGATTTCTGTAGCTTTCTATTGGTCAGAATCTCCTATGAATGAAATAATTGCGCTTATTTCATTAACCCTCGTAAGGCAGTGCTTAGATTCTTACGTAAACAACAGTGCGGGGTGCATTTGCACCACATCTGAATATCCATTTTTTTATATGTAAACGTCGGGAAAATTGATTTAAAACATAAATAGGACTTGTTTATTATCCTATGCACCATAATTAAAAAAAAAGTACTCATTTCTTCTTAACCCAGTCAAAAATACTACGCATGATCACAGGTGCACCTTGGTTCGTGTCGAATTTAACAATACATGAAGATCTGAAGGTTCCATTCATCACAGATGTCATTAAAGATTCGTACAACAAACACCACGAGAAAATGGAAACACACCCCAACGCAGTATTACAGCCGCTAGTACAAGCTCCAATTGCCAGAAGGTTGAAGAGATTATGGCCAGCTGACATGAAGACTATCTAGGACTCCTTCATTGGAGGGAGTCCCTTCACGCCAATGAGGGGCCCAGCTCCCAAGCCAACACTTTAACTTATAGGATGCTAATGTATTCTGATTGTTAAATAAAGCATAACAAAAAAAAAATTCTTCTTAACAAAAAATGTTATCATTGCAAGAAAATCACATGAAATTTTTCACAGAGTGAGCAACACAAAGTTGTTACACACAATACAGTTAAGCGGGGATTTTCAGTCTTTTTTCTCTGACATAAGTAACACCGACCTTGTCCCTTAGCTCTCTTAGCTCTAGGTGGAACATCAGAAACGTCCAATTCAGGATATGAGATTTTTATCATTTGTACCCTACAGTCATATTTCCAAAAAAGCACTTAAACGCTAAGAGTTTTAAACGGTGTAATGGGTGGAATGCGTTTAGAATTGAATTTAATGCGAATAAAAAAATGGACAAAAACCAAAAAAAATTATTAAAAAAGATAGGTGAGGAAAACGAGGTCTGGGGTGCATTTGCACCCCGCACCGCCTTACGAGGGTTAAAAAATTAACACAATAAGATAAATTAGAAATAAATTAGTAAATAATATCTAAATATTACAAGGTATTTTACTTTCCCGCACGCCGTGCGGGAGAATTTGCTTTCACGCACGCCGTGCGGGAAAGTGCAACTTTCGGAAACGAAATGCGTACGTGAAAGTGGCTCTTTTAGCACGGCCGTAGAAAAAAGTAAATCCCATTTAAAATACATTGTTATTTCACGCACACTTTAAACCCTTCACGCACTGCTATCTATAATGACAGTTTTCACAAACTAAAAACTTATACATAATATGACATAGAGTAGATAAAATACATTTGTTTGGATTGAAAATTATACAAAAAACTCGTTTACTTTTGGGTGAGATCCTATAGGAAGATAAGATGTAAAAAATGTCACTGTCACTTGAATTATAAAAATAAAGAAATTGAAAATGTGTAGTGAAATAGAAAATACAAAAAAATGTATACACAAAAAAAATCTGACAACTAGACACAGCCAAAACATAATATTACGAAGTGAGAGCTATCAAATTTGTGTGGTTGGGTTATTTGGAGAGGGGATAGTGTCAGACGGCTTGACATATTACTACCTAGTTTATGGACAGAAATCTGCCCAAAATGCTATTGTTTTAAATGTTATTTTTGGCCAGATTTATATGTAAAACACCACTGTGTGCATCATCTAGAGAAGAAAGGATTATGGAAAGAAGGATAGTATCATGGTCGAAGAATTTAAGGAACTGGTTTAAATGCAGCTCTATAGAACTTTTCAGAGCAGCGGTAGATAGAGTAAAGATAGTGATGATGATATCCAACCTCCGATTGGGAGAAGGCACTTAAAGAAGAAGAAGTGTCGTCTACCATTAACAACAATATAGTACATAACTGACAGTAAGCACAGGAAGATCGAAATGTTATACCAATCGAAGGTAAAACAACCACGTTTAGGATTTTAAGCTTAACAGTTCACTAATTAAAAGTAGCAGTGACCAATTATTAACATTGCACAATTTAAGAAAATATTTGAAAGCATCTACCTAATTGGAAATCGAAATGTCAAAAGCTAAAAAATGTAATCCCTCCTTAGAGTTCATCACATAATATTTAAAATTTATTTAGTAGTAATTACACGAGAGCTCTAAAATTGTCAATTTGTATTCCGAGTGACACTTTGACAGTATTAATTTCCCGACTCGAAGGGGACTGAAATTATGCCAAAGTGTCACGAGGGCAAAACTAATCGATAATTTTTAATAGCTCGAGAATAATTCGGTAAAATTATTTCATGAATAAATCTGTCTTTTTAAATCATTTTGACTTATATTTTATTTAAAAAAACCAATAAAATCCTTTATAAAAGGTATATATTTAAAATCCCTAAAAAGTCTTACATCACAGAACTAGTTTTCGATTGGTTGACCAATCATCATCAGTTCTTCTTCTTCTTTAAGTACCGTGCCCAAATTTTTAGGCGTGCGTAGCTTCCATAACAATTTGCCGATATCGTTCTCGATCTTGTGCGGCATGTAATAATTGATCTGCTGATAAGCCAGTCCATTGACGAAGGTTTCGGAGCCATGAATATTTCTTTCGACCAATTCCTCTTTTTCCGTCGATCTTTCCATTGAGTATTAACTGCAGCATCCTCTATCTGCTACCTCTCATTATATGCCCCAGATATACAAGTTTTCTCTTTTTTATCATCATCATTAAATCACCTTCGCCTTGACCTACTCTGTTTAAGACTTCTCTGTTTGAAATGCGTTGAACCCAAGATATTCTGAACATTCTACGATACGACCACATCTCAAAGGCTTCTAATTTGTTCATCATGTTAACCTCCATGATCCATGTTTCACATCCATATAGTAATACAGGATACACATAACAATTTAGGAACTTGATTCTTAGTTGTAAAATCAGCTGAGAGTTGCTCAGAATAGATCTAAGTTTCATAAATGCTCCTCTTGCAATTTCTATACGAGTTTTAATTTCTTCATCCGGATTTAGTGTCTCGTTTATCCAACATCCTAGGTATTTAAAATGGTTAACTTTTGTTATTGATTCATCATTGACAATTAGTTGCATAGGGCTGACGTCTTGTTTACTAACCACAAGTAACTTTGTCTTTGTTGCATTTATGTTAAGTCCGTTATTGGAGCATTCTCTAGTGACTCGATCTATAAGCAATTGAAGATCTTCGATATTTTCAGCCATGATCGCGGTGTCGTCTGCATATCTGATGTTGTTAATAGTTTCTCCCCCGATTCGAACTCCACATTGTCCTTCTAAGGCTTCATTAAAAATTATTTCTGAGTATACGTTAAACAAAGTTGGGGATAACACACAACCCTGTCTAACACCTCTTTGAATGTAAACTTTGTCTGTTTCTTTGCCGTCTACCAGAATAGACGCTTCTTGATTCCAATATAGATGTTGTAAAAGTCTCAGATCTTTATCATCTATTCCAATAATTTCTAGATATTCAAACAACCTATCATGTTGAACTCTATCAAACGCCTTCTCAAAATCTATAAAGCAGACGTGAATTGGTTTCTGTACTTCCCATGACCGTTGAAGTAATGTTAACATTGAGAAAAAAGCTTCCCTTGTTCCCAATGCTTCTCTGAAACGGAATTGTTTGTTTCCTATTGTCTCTTCACATTTCTGCTTGATTCTATTAAGAATTATCTTAAGAAGTAGCTTGAGAGAGTGGCTCATGAGACTAATTAGTCTAAAGTCTTTACATGATGATATATTAGGCTTTTTTGGGAGTGGAATAAATGTAGACTCTAACCATATCTGTGGCATCATGCCAGTCTCGTGTATATGGTTATAAATGTTTGTTAGTTGTGAGACATTGTCGTCATCCAGAAGTTTGAGCCAGTCTGATGGTATTTGGTCAGGGCCTGGAGATTTCCCATTTTTGCTCTGTTTGATGGCTTTCTCTACTTCCGCTTTTAAAATACTAGGACCAGTATTCGTATACTTTGTGGTGTTAAGTGGTGGTCTCGTAGCCAGGAAGAGCTCTTTTATATAGTTAGTCCATTCTTCCTTTTTTTCATCTAAGTCGAGAATTATTTTAACTTTGGAGTTTCTCATAAAGTGAGGAGTTCTTTTTCTCTGAGTGTAGATAATTTCTTTAAGCTTTTTATGTATATTAAACTTGTCATGTTTTCTTTGAAGTTCTTCCATTTCACGACATCTTTGTTCCATCCAGTCCTCTTTTGCTCGCTTAACCTCGTATCTTACTTGTCGATATATCTCTCTATACCGAATCTCGTCTTTGTTTTTCCAATTTCTTCTTTGTTGAATAAGGTCTAGTATTTTATCGGTCATCCAATCCTTTTTCTTTATTGGGTCTTTTTCTGGTTTCAAAACTTCGTTTGCTATGGTGACCATGGCGGAATTCATGAGATCTAGATTTTGACCGATATTTTCTTGTTCAGATCTTTCTAACTGTTTTTTAATCTCAGGATTTATCTTATTTCCGAACTCATCTGATATTACGGCATTTCTTAGGAGTCGAGTATTAGGTTTCTTCTGCGTTGTGGGGGCTTTTATTATTTTTAGTTTTAGTTTCAATCCAGCACAGAGCAGATTATGGTTAGTTGCTGCGTCTGCACGTGGATATGTTTTTGCAGATGTAATACTGTTTCTAAACCTTCTATTAATGATAATGTAGGCAATTTGATTTCTGACTATCTTTCCCTCTTGATCAGCTGGAGATTTCCAGGTACATAGTCGTCTTTTAAGTTGCTGAAACAAAGTATTTGCTATAATGCATTTCTCTTCTTGGCAGAACTGTATTAGTCTTTGCCCTCTTTCGTTCCTTTCTCCTAGTCCATACTTTCCGGTTATATCTTGTGTGATTTCGGCACCAACTTTTGAGTTGAAGTCTCCCATAATAATTGTAGCTTCATGTTTTTTTGTGCTCCGGAGAATTTGTTTAATTTGGCTGTAGAATTGCTCAATTTCTTCATCTGGTTTGTCAGCTGTTGGCGCAGCTGACAAACCGGATGAAGAAATTGGGCAATTCTACAGCCAAATTTGTACATCATCAGTGCTTACCTAAAATAATTATAACCTAATAAAATTATGCAAAGGTTTTAAAAATTTTGACTACGGTTAAGAAAACTTGTAGGTTATACTCACGTGATCTAACATGCTAACCACCAAAATATAATATTACAAAAATATGTGGATAAAAACCCTTTAAAAGTATTCCGTCAAGGAAACATCAATGAAAAATGCAAACTTAAGCATGGATGTTTAAAACATTTCATGTAATACGTTCTAGGTAGGTACCATCTGAGCTCTGATTCGACTTGTTCACATGATGACAGTATGGTAGCAAGTGACAATGAAATGGATAGAGACTCCTTAACGATAACATGCCAGAAGTGACAGTTCCACAGGAAGTTGAAAATTTAACCTCTCATATTTGAAGACTAAGTATGGTGTACAGCTTGTTAAATTAAGAAATGTAACAACACTCACTCCTGATAAATAACCACCTCAGTGTCATGAATAATCAATTAAAATAAAATAAACTAAATGTTTTAGTTATAAAATTTATTCAGTTATATTTTCAATGGAGGTGATAGGCAAACCACATTACACAAATTTTTATTTGAAAACTAAAATCAGTAATCAAATCTTATTGTCAATAGACAATAAAATTTGATAGATTTTGATAGACAATAAAATAAGATTTAGAAAAGAAATTTTGTGTTGATTTAAAGTAATCGAATTTATTTAACTTATTGGTAGCTGTTGGAATTTGTGTAAGTTTAAAAAAAGAGGTCACAGTGATTGAAATGTAAAAGTGTCCTAAATATTCTAGGGGGATATATCATTAAGAAAACGCAAATTTAAATTTAGGCGACTAATTCCTACGGACCCCGCAGGCTGCCCGGATCCCTAAGGGTTTACAACCAAACCGTCATAAGATGAAGTTGACAGTAGGGGGATGAGAGGATGGGTATGAGATGTCTATGAGGATATTAATGGAAATGGAACATGAACGGGACCCAGGGAGAAAATAAGACATTTTGATTTGGTTTTAATATACATGAGTGTTATATGTTGGTATTGAGAGATTGAATAGATGGGGTGAAACAACCAATCGGAAACTATTTCTGTGATGTAGCCCTTTTTAGGGATTTTAAATATACCTTTATAAAGAATTTTATTGATTTTTTTGTATTATATGGTATACAGGAATTACAGGAATTATTGCCAACTACAGGAAAACTTTTTCCTCATGGATTTTTAATATTTTATTGATATCTTCACCTGAATATTTCCTAAATCTGTTTCCTGGTGTTTTTGCGACAAGCTGTAAAACATTAATAATTGTGATTAATGTCACTGAATGTTCATCTTTGCGTAGCAACGAAGGGAATCTGACGTAATACTTGACAGAAAATTATCAAAAATTATCGGGTATATTATCACAAGAGAATGAGAATAAATTGTCAATAATGCGACAGTTTTTGGAAAATTTGTTGTCTGGCAATAGACACGAGAGCCCGCAGGGCTCGAGTGGCTATTGCCCAATGACAATAAATTTGAGAAAACACAAGGCAATATTTTCTAATTTATTCTTACTGTCGTGTGATATTTGTAAGATTATTTTTTAATACTTACATATAAAATTAAAGTCTGTATAAAACCAGTCAGTGATATCAGTGGCGGCTCGTGGCTTTAGGGATAGGGTCGGCAAGGTTTTGTCTCCTCAGATAGGTATGTCATCTAATTAGTAGGATTCAATTTCATAGGAGATTTTTGGTTTTTGTTTATTTTTATTTTTTATTTAATTTTTTTGTTTTTTTTGTGTTTTCCTATAAATTTAGGACCTAAAACTGTTTATAAATTAACTCTAGTCTATGTTGTTTCGAAGTAGCAATATGGGTTATAAAGTCATTGTAAAATTTATTATTGTTTTGGGGAGATTTTAGAAGCTTTTTTCTATTGACATTTGAGACAAGCTTGACATTATCCCTTGTTTCATGATGTTTCGACAATACGTTTTGAGTCTTTTGAGACATAGAATCTCGTTCATTTGAGGCAGAATTTGCCCACATTTGAGAGCAATAATTTATTAATTTCGGGAAGAGTTTATTGTAGCTAATGAAAAATTATATATATATTTTGTAACTTATCCCACCTTCTGAAAATATTTGAATCAGCATATAAAATTTAATTTTCTTATTTTATTTGATTAAAGAATGATTGATAGTTTTTAATGAACTCGTCTAATAGATATTTTGAAAATTCTTTAGCGTAACTTTTAAATTTTGAATCGTGAAAGAGGTAAATGACTTATGAGAGTGAGTAAATAAAGCGGGGGTGTAATAGTTTTAACTTTTGCCTAGAGACAATACAATTCACCGGACATCAAGGCAGGGCTCTCATAAGTTTGCTTACCAATTTATTTTTGATATCAAAAAATTTTAATCTGTCTTTTATATACAGGGTGTTTCATTGGGAAAGTAACATACGTTAACTGTAGAAAGAGGACACTTAGGCGGTCTCAAAAATATCATACTTAATGGGTCTACTCCATTCATAACAAAGATACTGGGTGTTTAATCTATTTTGCCATTTTCTTAATTGGTTCATAACTTTTTAACCACACGGTATATTTATTTTATATTTGGCACGCAAATATCATTTAAGGATTACAATAAATTAATTTATTTACAATTGTAAAAAATCCAGGTCCGGATTAAAAAATATTGGAAAAATTTTCCGACCCAAAAATAACACCCTGTACATTAATTTTTTTTAAATGGATTTCTCAGTAGAAAAGAGGATGAAAAACTAAATTTGGTGGTATTCTTTGAATTTTCGGCAAAATGATTTTTCTGGTCAAATTTTGAATTTGAATTCTGAAATTATGTGAATTGCGAGCGCTCTACGTAGAAAAAATTGAAATACAGCTTACCACTTGTCAACCGCATTGTATATTGATTTTATATTTAATACGCGAATATTCTTTTGGGTGTTCAATCAATTAATTTATTTACAATTATAAAAAATCCAGGTCCGGTTTAAAAAATATTGTATAAATGTTCAAACACAAAAAAACACCCTGTATATTAATTTTTTTTAAATGGAATTTGCATTTCAGAAGAAGATGAAAAACTAAATTTAGTGGTGTACATTCAATTTTCGGCAAAATGATTTTTCTGGTAAAATTTTGAATTTGAATTCTGAAATTATGTGAATTGCGAAGCTCAAAGTAAAATAAATTATAATATGACTTAATTTTAATTAATACCATTATTTAATCTAAATTGGTAAAATATTAACATTTGCACACACAACAACAATTTTTGATGGTGGTAATTTTGAATAAGTACTTTAGTTTTGAATAGTTGTCATTATGCTGCAAATTTTCGCTGTTTTGTTATAATTTTTAGATACTTTGTTGTTTAAAGTGATGTATTCTTTATTATTTATTTATTATTTAAAGATGAATATTCGCCATAACATTGAAATGTGTTTTAGATTAAATCTAATCTTAAATTAAATCCAATTTAGATTAAATAATGGTATTAATTAAAATTAAGTCGCATTTTAATTTTTTTTCTACTTAGAGCTCTCACAATTGACGTAATTTCAGAATTCAAATTCAAAATTTTACCAGAAAAATCATTTTGCAAAAATTCAAAGTAAACCACTAAATTTAGTTTTCATTATCTTTTTAAATGCAAATTCCATTTTAAGAAATTTTATATACAGGGTGTTTTTTGGGTCCGAACATTTTTAAAATATTTTTTAGTCCGGACCTGGATTTTTTATAATTTTAAATAAATTAATTGATTGGACACCTAAAAGAATACTCTCGTGTTAAACATAAAATAAATATACAGTGCACTTAACAATTTGTAAGTTGTATTAAATTTTTTTTCTACTTAGAACTCTCGCAATTCACATAATTTCAGAATTCAAATTCAAAATTTGATCAGAAAAATCATGTTGCCGAAAATTTAAAGTATACCACTAAATTTAGTTTTCCATCCTCTTTTCAACTGAAAAATCCATTTTAAAAAAATTTAATGTACAGGGTGTTGTTTTTGGATCGGAAAATTTTTCCAATATTTTTTAATCCGGACCTGGATTTTTTACAATTGTAAATAAATTAATTTATTCTACATCTTAAAGGATATTTGCCGGCAAATATAAAATAAATATACAGTGTGGTTAAAAAGTTATGAACCAAATAAAAAAAATGGCAAAATAGATTAAACACCCAATATCTTTGTTACGAATGGAGTAAGGCCCATGAAGTATGGTATTTTTGAGACTGTCTAAGTGTCCTCTTTCTACAGTTAACGTATGTTTCTTTCCCAATGAAAGACCCTTTATATATTTATATAATGTTCTTGAACTCCTAAGTGGAGCAGAGAGCTTCAGTGAAAACGTGCCATTGGGTTCTATTTTGCGCTAGGGCCTTCACCTCATTCCAAGTCTTTCCTTGACTTCTTATCTCGTCCATAATAGATCTTCTCCAAGTTTGTGCTGGGCGACCTCTTTTTCTCTTTCCTTGGGGATTCCACTCTAGGGCAGTTTTTGCAATACTGGAACTATCTTTTCGGAGTGTGTGACCAATCCACCCCCACTTTATGGATTTTATTTTATTTTCTACCCTCTTTTGTTGGGTCAGGTGTATCCTGGTCAATCTGTCCTCTAAAATACCAAAAATATATTCTGTCTTATGGCTTCTACTCACGTCTGAAAACCTAAAACTTCTCAAACATATTAGGCGTAACGCGTATCGAAGAACAATTGATAATTGTGAATAGCATGTTACCTCTATCAGTAGTTTCGTCTACTTCCACCGAAAAGGATCAGAATGTAACTACTAATTGATTCTTTCATTCTGTGCTGTTTAAGTACGCCGCTAAATCTCTTCGAGACAGAAAGTAAATTAGAAAATTCCAGATGGTATTTGTTAAACAATTTTATTTGTTCTCCATAATTAACTTGATTTAACGAATGCTACGATTCATCCTGTCCCCTAAATGGCAATTCCTGGCAACTTACAAAAACTACAATATCAATAATTAAACGACGTAAAACTACGTAATTTCGTAGTTTCACCCCGGGCACGCTAGCAAGGTACGTGGCTAGGTACGTGCCTTGCTGCCGTTTGCAGGTAACCGATCGGCAGATTGGTGTCTGCCGGACTTGCCATTTAAATGAATACGGGGAATGAATAATTGGTTGCCTATCGGCTAATATTCTATAGCTTTTTATTACAAGCAAATCGTCAATCTGGAGACGGCTTGCCAAAGCGGGCCTATCGCAATCGGGTGCATGGCTATAGGATCATTAATTTGAAAAGTCTCTTACGCACAGGGATCACTTAACGTATCGGATCGATTGAATTGTTTTAAAAACAATGAATAAAATTTAGTCTGTATTGTCTCACAAATATTTTTTTATTTCACAGGAACGAATATGATCAACTCTAATTTAATTAAATATTTAAAAAATCTATAATGTGTCCATAAATGTGTGGGTCGGCACTGCCGACCATGCCGACCCTGACGAGCCGCCACTGAGTGACATTGTTCCCAATTAATGTGACACACATTTTTCAACTTGTCAAAGTGAAAAGCTTAGGGCCGGTTGTTCGAACGCTAATCAAAAATGATCATTATCAAATATTTAATTACTGTCACCAACTGTCAATGTCAACTTTGTTTGGGTTGCTGAAAACATAATTATGGATTAAAATTATGAAATTAGTTAATCAATTATGTTAATAATTGTTATGTTATTTGATTAACTATTCTCATAATTATAATCAATTATGTTTTCAGCAACCCAATCAAAGTTGGCATTGACAGTTGGTGACAGTAATTAAATATTTGATAGTGATCATTGTTGATTAGCGTTCGAACAACCGGCCCTCAGTTTATCAAATATTTAGATGAAGATATTAAATAAAATATTAGTTAATTTATTTATAAATACAGTTTTATTCATAAAATAATCTTACCGAAGTAAATCAAGCACTTAAATGTGCCTATTTGTGTTCTCCTCGTGACAACTTGATATTAGATGCAGAACTAAAAGTATATTATGGCGATTTTCCTAAATTTGACAGTTGTCAAAACTAGAAAACTGGCTGCAATTAAAAAAAAACATCATATTAAAAAAATTCTATCGGTAATTTTCTACAGTAGGTTATTCCCAGTATAATTTTAATCTGATTTGACAGATTTAAACACGCGATCAAAAATCTTACTGTATGAGTAGAAGTTTTTTTTTTCATTTAATTAAGTGCAAATTTACAATCTACTCCAATTACAACACAGAGTATTTAGCAAATAGTAGAAAAGTCTTGAATCCTGGCATGCTTTGGGCACCGTCCATCGATGGTTCTCCAATACACCTAATCAGTTAGGTCCTCTGGCCATGTCCTTTTTAGTCTTCTTCCCACAAGTGGCGGCTGGTAGAGTTGTTGAATAGTTTGACTTTCATGGGCGAAATTTCTTTCTTGTGCTTTGTTTGCCTGTAGTTTAATAACATTTTCGATGAATGGTATCCCAAGGTCATTATGGATAGTTATATCGGAAACGTACCGTGGTGCATTCGCTATCATGCGCAGCGTCTTTGATTGAAAAGTTTGCAGTATTTTAGTGTTGCTCGGTTTGCTGAAGCCCCACGATTGGGAGTTAAAATCAATAAAAAATAATCGCTGTTATTTTTATTTCTGTAAATTTCTGTTGGTCAGAATCTCTATGAATAAGATAATCAATAAAATTATTCACATACTGTAATACTTTGCAATATTAGTGACATATTTTAGAGCCTAAAAAATAAAAAAATTGAAATGTAATTCCGTACAGGTTGGAATAAATTTTATATCACAGTTTAGGTGAATAAAAAAGATATTTTCAAAAAAGTATCCAAATCATATGAGGGGATCATTGTTTAAATAGTTAAAAAGGGGTCATTTTCGCACAATAGTTACTCTTTTAACTGCTGAGGTAATTTACATTTAAATGAAGGTTTTTAGAATTTTTTTTTTCTGCAAAGCTGAATTATAAATCTTTTACATAAGACTTACTAAATTAAATTCGACCCCCTATTTATTTAAATAATTATATATAAATTTTAAAAAGCAAATTTGCAAAAAATATTATTTTCGTTTTAAATAAGCATTATAAATTATTTTATTTAATAGAAGAAGTTGGGATATGTTACCAGTATTAAGCAAAAAAAATTGGTTTAAAAATATTTAATAATTTTTAAGATATATAATTTGTTTATTAAATGCTACTATATTTTCAATTGCAAAAGTGTGGTTGTCACCAAAAGAATAAAAATATCTGTAAAATCTAATTACTTTTATTTTTATGTGTTTTTTTCCATAAATGTATTGATAAATTCAAATTTTAATTCAACTCCCATCTAAAATGGCATTTGAAAATTGTTCTAATTTGTTTATAATTTGTTTTTTTAATAACGTCGCGGGGACCAAACATTTTGAAATGTTGTTCCGATAATCGGGTCCCTAGGAATTTTTCACTAATTAACAAATTTTTTTGTTATTTGTTTTTAGAGTAAAAGATATAGATTTCCTGATAGAGGGGGTTTCATTAAAAATGTCCCATTTTTGAGTTGTAGATTCTAAATCTCAAAATATTAAGATTTCACCAAAATCACTTAAATAAAATATGGCTCCTTATTGAGTTACACGGTGTTTTGTATACAAATTTAATGTAATATTTTTGGTCAGTATTTTAAAACTATTCGATGTATCCTTTTCATACTTGGTAGAAAGTGTAAGTACTATACACCCTATGAAATTATGTTAAATACAAGTTTCCGGCTATTACCAGAGGCGTACGACAGGGGACAGTAAATGGTTGACCCTTCCCCAATTCTACGTCACTGGTGAAAGTGGTCACATTTTAGCACAATTTTTAGATTCTCCAATATTTTGTATGTATGTAAATAACATCCTCTTTACTCGTAACGATAAAGTCATTTGTTTTCGAGATATCTGAAGTTAAACATGTAACGGCACAGTTATTTAGCTATTTTGATTAATGTATTGTGCCGCTTAATTTTTAGTTTCAGATATCTCGAAAACTAATAATTTTATCGTTAAGAATGAATAATATACTCTTTAGCCTTAACGATAAAATCATTAGCTTTCGAGATATTTGAAATTAAAAATTAAGCGGCACAAAATATTAATCAAAATAACTGTGCCGTTACATATTTTTAACTTCAAATATCTCGAAAAATAATGACTATCAGTACGAGTGAATAGTATGTTATTTACATAGAGAGTATTGGAGAATCTAAAAATTGCTCTAAAATGGCAATTTCGTCAGTGACGTAGAATTTGGGAAGGGTCAACCATTTACTTTCCTCTCTCGTACGCCTTTGGTAATAGCCGGAAACGTGTTTTTAACATAATTTCATAGGGTGTATAGTACCTACACTTTCTAGCAAGTATGTTTAATAATAATTTTTAAATTTTTAAATAAAACACCCCGTAACTCAATAAGGAGCAATGTTTTATTTAAGTGATTTTGGTTCAATCTTAGTATTTTGAGGTCTAGAATCTACAACTCAGAGATTGGATATTCTTAATGAATCCCCCTCTATAAGCAAAATTATACCTTTTACTATAAGAAAAATAAAATAAGAAGAAAAAACGACAAAAAAAATTGTTAATTAGTGAAAAATTCCCAGAAATCCGATTATATCGGAACGGCATTTCAAAATATTTAATCCCCGTGACGTTATTAAAAAAACAAATTATAAACAAATTAGGACAATCTTCAAATGCCATTTTAGAGGGGAGTTAAATTGAAATTTGAATTTATCAATACATTTATAGAAAATATACATAAAAATAAAAGTACTGAAATTTTACACAAATTTATATTCTTTTGGCAACAACCGCGTTTTTCCAATTGAAAATATAGTATCATTTAATAAACAAATTAAATATCTGATAAATTATTAAATATTTTTTAACCAATTTTTTTTATTAATTATGGTAAACTACCGCAACTTTTTCTATTAAATAAAAAAAATTATATTGCTTATTAAAAACGCAAATAATATTTCTTTGGAAATTTGATTTTTAAACTTTTTATATAAATATTTTAAGTAAATAGGGGGTCAAATTTCATTTAGTAAGTCTTAGGTAACAGGTTTGTCCTTCAGCTTTGTAGAAAAAAACCCTAAAGACCTTCAGTAAAATATAAATTACCTCAGCAATTAAAAAAGTAAATATTTTGCAAAAGTGACCACTTTTTAATTATTTAAGCAATGATCCCTCATATGATTTGGATACTTTTTTGAAAATATCATTTGTACTCACCTAAACTTTGATATACAATTTATTTCAACCTGTACGAATTTACATTTTGATTTACATGTAGTGTAATCTTATTTTACTAGACTATGATGAGTAAGTACATTGTAAAGTGAGAAATTATTTACTGAAAATGATCCATAAAACTTTTTTAAAACAGAATCAAAATCTTCAGTTTCCGTAAAATGGTCATTTCTTTTAATCAATCTCAACGTTTTTATTTGCTCAAGCAAACTTTGAAATCGAGCTCTATTATCGGAATAACGTGTTAATGGTCTTTTTAAGACTTTATGTCTGTTCCTGATTTTATGGATGTTTTCTGCAGCACATTTTTACGACAGTATCGATAAAAGAATTGAAGATTGAAAATTGTCAATGAAACGCTTAATAATAAAATATAATTTTTTGTATTTAAATTATTATTAAAACACCAGAAAACCAAGCATTAAAAAAAAGAATGTGTGTGTACTTTGTACGCACGTAAGAAGTTATACATCTATTATATGATTCCAACGAAGTTAATATATGTACATACTTTAAACAGTTTATTTATATTTTATTAAAATATTAAACTAATTTTAATATTTACTGCTTTCCAAACATTTTTATTAAAACAATACAAAAAATTAAAAAAATAAAAGAATAAAACACAGACAATAAAAAATTTGCATTGGGATTCGAACCCGCGTGCTTAGACATGAAATCCACTTACACACACCCGTCACCCGTCTTGACCATTTACACGTACTTGTCATGTAGGAAGGTAGGCTAACTGAATGTTTTACTGTTTGACAGTTCTGAATTTAACAAAATTAATTTGATTTTTGTGGAATTAAAATATTAAAATACAACAAAACATAGAGTAAGAAAACAATAGATTGTTCTGAAGCTATTTCCTTGTGGCATTTTTATAACTAAGTATTTTCTATGGGAAATAAGCCACAATTTTACTAAAAAATGAATTTATTAACGTTCCGAAGCCCAAATCGGGTTATAATATAAAATAAAAAAGGTATAAAAATAAAAATTACTATTAAAATAAACAAAAATGTTGTTACTATTAAAAAAATTTTTCTAATAATTTATTTAATCTGACTCATTTATATTGGCAATTCAGAGGTATATTATATATTTTAAAGTAGAAGACTTTAAAATGATATCGCCAATATTTATGAGTTGCGTTCCTGGGACGACTTTACTAAAAGATAGTTCATTCGATTACATGAAACCAATCCCAGCTTAAGAATATCCGTCGCAAGAAAATCATAGCATGTGATCTGTCTTTAAAAAGACAACCAAATGCAACGATGACAGTAAAATTCTCGCGTTAGAGATTCCATAGTAAATCACGAGGGAAAACCAGGAACAAACCTCGTGATACTATTCCGACATCGTAAGTATTTGGTCTTACATTTAATTTACCTTCAAAAAACTAATACTAAATTCACTCTTTAATATGTTTAAATGATAAATAATATTAATAATACATAGATATACAATAAGTAATACTAAAATATAAAATTTGTACTAACTCGATATGTTATTGACTTACTAATCGTGGTATTTTATTTCTATATGGGTAACCAGATCCTACTGCATTCTACCATGGAATTTGCGACATAATTGGTTTCATTTAGCATAATTAGAGCCGCTTCTTTGATTTTTCTCTTTTTCCTATCTGATTCTTTCAGGACTATACTTGAATCTCTCCACTGAACTCTATGTTCATTATCCCATGCGTGTTGACATATTTGAGATCTATCAAATTCTCTATTTTTAATATAAGACTGATGTTCACTTATTCTAATGTTTAATGGTCTTGATGTTTCACCTAAATAAAAAATTGTTCGCATTCACAAAGTATTTTATAAATGCAATTCTTTGTTCTTTCTTGTTCATTGTTAGGTTTAGTTCTAGATAGAATAGATCCCAATGTGTTTGTTGTTTTGAATGTTGTTGAAATGTTGAATTTATTTCCTATTGTTTTAAGTTTCTCGGACAGTCCTTTTATATATGGTATTGTTATTTTCCTCGTATTATTTCTTGTGAATGTTGTAGGATCCCGTTCTAATTTGTTCTGTTCAATTTTATTTAGGTGAAACATCAAGACCATTAAACGTTAGAATAAGTGAACATCAGTCTTATATTAAAAATAGAGAATTTGATAGATCTCAAATATGTCAACACGCATGGGATAATGAACATAGAGTTCAGTGGAGAGACTAAAGTATAGTCCTGAAAGAATCAGATAGTAAAAAGACAAAAATCAAAGAAGCGGCTCTAATTATGCTAAATGAAACCAATTGTGTCGCAAATTCCTCGGTAGAATGCAGTAAGATGTGGTTACCCATACTGAAATAGGAAGTCAATAGAAAGAAAATACCACGATTAGTAACTCAATAACATATCTAGTTAGTACAAATTTTATATTTTAGTATTACTTATTGTATATCTATGTAATATTAATATTATTTATAATTTAAACATATTAAAATCAGAAAATTTGGTATTAGATTTTTGAAGGTAAATTAAATGTAAGACCAAATACTTACGATGTCGGGATAGTATCACGAGGTTTTTCCTGGTTTTCCCTCGTGATTTACTATGGAATCTCTAACGCGAGAATTTTACTGTCATCGTTGCATTTGGTTGTCTTTTTAAAAACAGATCACACACTATGAATTTTTTGCGATGGATATTTTTGAGTTGGGATTGATTTCATATAATCGAATGAACTATCATTTAGTAAAGTCGTCCCAGGAACGCAACTCATAAATACTGGCGATATCATTTTAAAGTCTTCTACTTTAAAATGTATAATATACGTCTGAATTGCCAATATAAATGGGTCCGAGTAAATAAATTATTAAAAGAATTTTTTTACTTAGCAACAGTATTTTTGTTTATTTTAATAGTATTTTGTATTTTGACAAAGAAACCCGATTTGGGCTTCGAAACTTTAATAAATTCATTTTTTAATAAAATTGTGGCTTATTTCCCATAGAAAATACTTAATTAAAACAATAGGTATATTAGATGAAGAGTGGTAGAAATTTTGTTGGTAATAAAATTATGTAAATCAAAGCATTACCTACTAAATAGGTAGGGACATACATTTTCCAAATAGGTATTTTAATAATTTTATTTATTTATTTCATAATTTTTTATTACAATACTGAAACATTTACATTTAAGTACGTACCTGTTGCTTTTAAAAACGATTAAAAAGTTACTACAATTATCAACTTGTTTTTGTTTGTATCCTCACAACCATAAAAACTAATATACAATATTTGTTTATCCATAACGTCTATATGGAACAATTACTGTAATGTCATTTGAACACCCAATCAGAGCAAAGATATAATGCGTCTGCGCCGGGGAACAAGGTTCTTGATGAATTCGCGCATATTAAATTTCACTCGCATCGCTCCTAGAGAAGTATAACTTCAATAAAAAAAAGCTTTTGATACTGATGTTGGTCCTTGTCTCCATATATAATTTAGTCCTTTGATTCTTTGTACTTTATTTTCTTTTCTATATTTCTACATTTAATTCTTCTAAAATTTCTTTATTTATTCCCCTTCTATACTCTTTTCCTTCAATTCTCACTGGACACAGTGTTGTTCTTATTATCTTTCGTTCATTTATCCTAAAATTCTCTTCTCCTTTCTTTGACACAGTCATCGTTTCTGCTGCATATTATTGAGACCGTTCCCGTTGTGTCTGCTGCATACATCCTATTGTTGTTTTATAAATATTAATTTTTGTTTGTTTGGTCAGTATTTTACTTAGTATTTTTTAATAGTTTCCTATCTGTTTGGTATACCCGGTTGGGCGCAGTTATGCTTTCTTCGATCTCAGTTTTTCTTTTCCCTATGTTGTTTATCATAACGCCCAGGTATTTAAGTTTTCGTATTCCTTCGAGTTTTTTATTTCCTCTCCTTATCTCTCTGTTCTATTTTGCTTTCCCAAGTTTCATTTGTTTTGTTTTCTTTTCATTAATTTTTAATCCCATCTTCTTCAATCTCCATTAATAACTTTTTCGTGATTCTCTTGTTTTTTTTACTATCCACAGTGGTTCCAAATGCCGAAAACGTGGTCATAAACCTTTAAAAGCGTATACTGTTTATATATTTCGGAAATTACTTTCATTCTTAAGGGTTTTTGCATTGCTGATTACGAATCTGACATTATTTTTTCTGAAAAACAAAATGGCGGATCCAACATGGCGGAAAGAAATTGAAAACAGCAATTAAAAAGGAAAATTTTTTGTCAAATTTGGTAGGTTAAGGTCACTGATTACAAATCTAACATTACTTTTTTAAAACAAAATGGCGGATCCAATATGGACGAAAGAAATGCGAAAATTTTATTTTAACAGCATTTTTGTTTAAAGTTTTTATTACAAGGGACTTTTAAAACTACTGATTACCAATAGATTTTCTTTATGCAGTACAATATTCAGAACCTATTACTTATGTACAACTGTCCATAGATACTCAACAATCGCCAGAATCATGTAATATGCGTCATTTTCCTCTTTTGTATTCAAACAACTATCAGCAATGCATAGGGAGTTACAGGCAGCTAATCCAAAGTGATTCTGTATCTCCTTACTATATATTTTAAGATTAATAAACATCATTCGCAGAATTATGCAGAATTTTGTACTTTTTGAATGCGTCTTTACAAAATTTTAATTATTTTAAGTATGTTTTCACTATTTATGCATTAACAAATTTAAGGCATTTATTGATAATAAATGTTGATTTAACTTAAATCTTACATTACTACATACTTAAAAAAAGAAGAATCTGCTTTACAGCGATAAAATTGACAAAACGACAAAACATTTTACAACGTATTCAATATACGCGTTCTTTTTCACTTTCTCTGCCGACCAAAATAACCTCGGACATGGCTCACTTGTTACTGAGCTGTGAGCCAGAATACATCCAGTCTGATCATCGTACCTACGTATTAGTACTCTACAATAATATGAGAAAACAACTGTAAACATTAAAATCCCGACATAGTGCGATACCGACAAAGAAAGTTGCGATACCGACAAATATCCCTTTGGCTCGGACGCGCCAGACCGACAGAGAATGGAAGTAGAACGAAGTGGGGCAAAGTTACACAAGGTGGCCGTCTACACTCTCGTACTTGTTGAACCTCGATCGACTTCGGCGAGAGTGAAGTGCGGGCATAAGAGTGTAGCATATTGACTTGAGATCTTAGTTACTTGAGAACGTTCACATGCTAACGCGCGTTTTAGGGCATTAAAATCAAGTAAAATGTATATAGTTGTAATCGCGCGTTATCAAAACGCGCGTTAAGCGCCTCTTATGTGAACGACCTCTTAGACGCGGCGCAAATTGAACCTAAGCGAGTCACAACCTGCGCCGGCGGGACGGGTGACCCGTGCATTTATTTTTCTAGCGTGCCGCATATTGAACACAAGCCAGCCCAACCGTTGGCCATCGACGTGGCGAATAGAGACAGGCAAAATCAGTGCGGACATGTAACGGTTACTTTTGATACCGGTTCCAAGTGGTACTGATTATAAAATACTGATATAGTATCTGTTCCTTGTACTGAATTGAGTAGGCAACTTAAAATCGGTAGTTCCGTACTTGTAACTAGTAACGTTTTAAAATATCTTACACGTCCCTAGTATTCGTAGCGGTATGACTTTCGAAAACGTCTATTTTGATCATAAGCGGGTGCATAAAAAGATATCTTACACTGAGTATTTTATTTCTACATACCTTTATAATAACAAGCATAAGTTAAACACTGCATTGATTGTGGTTCCAAAAACGGTTCGCATGTTTTAAATATGATTTTTGCTTATTACAGTAGGAAAAATGAAATAATCCCCATGAACGAACATATAAAACACGCTGTATTTTCCGGTCACCGCGTCACACAAAAAATTGGCCAGAGCAAGTACATGTAATAATTATTGTTACATGTACTTGCACTGGACAATTTTCTTTGTGACACGGTGACAGGAAAATACAGCGTGTTTTATATGTTCGTTCATGGGTATTCTTTCATTTTTCCGACTGTATGCATTATGCTAAAATATTAAATAACATTTGGCAAATAATATTTAGATACGTCACAAGAAATTAAAAATAATTAACATGTAATAGATTCACTGTTTTAATCAGATATATTATATTCCCTACTATTGCAATAAAATATTAAACAAATAAAGGAAAATTGTTGAGTAGTGCTGATTGATACAACAGAGCAATAAAATGTTATTCATAAAGATAGTGTAAAATATATCGCCGTTTATCATAAATACCATCCGTATTCATTTCAGATACTTCCATCTCGCAAACAAAGACACGTAAAAATAAACATCTAACGGTGAGTCACGCGTCCCAAGGCCCAAGAAAACTGTACGTCGATGACAAACGTTTGCATGCTAGACCTGGCACTGTATTCACTGATATTAGGATGCGCGGAACTCTCTACGCAACTCGCCGGTGCCAGGTTGTGTCTCGCTTAGGATCAATTTGCGCCGGGGCTTAGTGCCGGCGCAAATTGAACCTAAGCGAGCACAACCTGGCACCGGCGGGACGGGTGACCTGTGTAGTTATTTTTCTAGCGCACCGCATATTGTTCACAACAAAAC
Organism: Diabrotica virgifera virgifera; assembly: GCF_917563875.1. Taxonomy (NCBI): domain Eukaryota; kingdom Metazoa; phylum Arthropoda; class Insecta; order Coleoptera; family Chrysomelidae; genus Diabrotica; species Diabrotica virgifera. The sequence continues at coordinate 102,016,515 of NC_065447.1, forward strand.
CCAACCGTTGGCTGTCTCTGCAACGAATAGAGGGACGGGCAAAATCAGTGCGGACGTGTAACGGTTACTTTTGATACCGGGTCTCAATGGTAGATACTGAGTACAAAATACTGATGTATCTGTATCTGATGTGTTTCATAGATTATAACAAGGCCTTTGATAAAGTGCGGCACGATCATCTAATCAGAATCCTGGCAGAAAAGATTTTAGATAAACGAGATATCCGACTAATAGCAAATATGTACTATAATCAGAAAGCAGTAGTGAGAGTAGAGAATAATACCACTGAAGAAATTGAAATAAAGCGAGGTGTGAGACAAGGGTGTATACTGTCACCAACCCTGTTTAATCTCTATTTCGAAGACGTAATGAATAGAATACTCTCTGAGCAATCCATAGGTATGAGATGTGCCGACGACACCGTTCTGATAGAAATACTTGAAGAGCTACAGACATTGGTGAATAAGATAGCAGCGACTGCAGCGAAGAATATGGACTATCTTTGAACATAAAGAAAACTAAATTTATGGTAATATCGAAATCAACACGAAATGTCCAAAATTTATATTTACACAATGAAATTATCGATCGAGTTAGCAAATACAAATATTTAGGCACTTTTATAAATGAAGACAACGATAGCTCAGCAGAAATCAAAATAAGAATAGAAAAAGCCAGATCCATATTCACTAAAATAAAGAGAGTGTTCTGTGGAAGATTTGAGCCTTGAAATGAAACTTCGCCTGATGAGATGTTACGTACTTTCTGTGCTGTTCTACGGAATGGAGTCAAGGACGCTGAAAAAGATTGATACCTAAAAATTAGAGGCATTTGAACTGTGGATGTATCGCAGAATCTTGAGAATATCATGGACGGAGAGAGTCACAAACGTCGAGGTCTTGAGAAGAATGAATAAAGAAAAGGAAGCTTTGATGTGATGTTTAAGAAAAATTCTAATCCTAAAATCCTAATAACTAAGACTGTGGACAATAGATTTCTACTTCCTCTTGTAATTTGCATCTCATTTGTACCTTTTAAAACTTTAAATGCCTACGTTTTCTCAACAATTAACAAATTTGCTTTTATGTACGTCAGTGTCCCGAAAGGTGCGAACTTTGCTAAAAACTAATTATTTTATCAGCCGATGCCGATACTATTACTATAAACAACACTGATTGTGATTTGATTGTCGTTGCAAAAACTGCTTACCTATTAGTACATATATTTATATCTCGTCTACATATTTTGTTGATGCATGTACAAGCCCGGTATGATGACACATTTTATTTGAGGATATGCGATATTCACAGATGTAACTGTTTCTAGTAATGAATCATTTTTAATGATAATGTTGTGTAGATTTAAGAAATGAATGATATCTACAAAATTTTTATACCTACAGAAAAGAGATTACGCCATCATTTGTGACATTGTATTTCTAGGCCTGGATCCCGCGGACCAACAAAAAGTTGATTAATAGCAAGCTGAAAATTTGTTAATAGCTTAACGGTGTCTCGTCAGACAAACTTTGATGTACGGGAACACTGAAACAGGGGAAGTTTTAATTGTGGAACAGGTTAAAAATTTGGAACGTCATACTACGAAAACGTCCCATGTATTTTGTCGGACAGAACTTCCAATTGATTTGTTACCCTTTCATTAAACTCTCATGCAAAAATCAGACTGGTAATTCCGAACGAGTTCTATTAGCTTCTCTACGTCCATCTCGAAACCAAAACCACATCTGAGAATTGAGTCACGCGTCCCACGACACCAGAAAACTGTGTTTCGATGGCAAACGTTCGCATGTGTAGACCTGGCACTGTATTCACTGATATAGGATGCGCAGAACTCTCTACGCACCCCGCCGGTGCCAGGTTGTGTTCGCTTAGGATCAATTTGCGCCGGCACTTACTCTTGCTGAGCGGTGTGGTTCCCAAGTTAAAGGGAGGGGAGCACTATACGAGGAATGGTAAGCAATAAGCAACTAATGCAGATAACCACTGCCGGTAATTTAACAATGGTATTACGTTACCTACTCCTTGTACATGAGTAATTTCCGAACTTAAATTATTTGTTTGAATCTGCCGATGGACGATTAAACATCGATACTGTAGTGAAATAATAAGCAATATTGCTGATTTTCGCGCTTCCTTCAAAGTGATATATTTAATTACAAAGTAAACGCTCTGTATAAGAATTTTGAGCATGTAGATTTAAGCTTCATGCCACAGATTGTCAAAGACCTTAGCTACGTCTTGGAAGATTATAGAACCGACTTTCGTTTTTTGTAATGATTTTTCAATAATTATATTGGTAATTTTGTGTACCTGATAAATCTTAGACTGTTTATTCTAAAGCCTGATTGGTGATTTTGAATAATTTTAGATAATAGCCTATATGAGGAGACATCATTTGGTAATTTCTCTGGTTTGTATCATTATAACTTCAGACATTTTCCATAAATTTAGGACATACGAATATGTTTGAATTTGGTGAATATGCGAGAACAAAAACTGGAACAGTGGATAAGGGTGGTTTGGTCACGTTCAACGTCGAGACGTTAATCACCCAAAACTAAGAATTGGTATCTACGTTTTCCTGGAAAGAGTATCAGAGGAAGACCAAAAAAGGCCTAGGGGGAGACGCTTAGGCAGGACATGTCGGTAAAGAAAACTACTGATCTTAGTATCAACCAAAATAGAAACCTCGAGAAAAGTAACTAGGAAAGCCGAATCCGAATAGAAATAAATGCAAGGGGAATGATGATGATGACTATGTGTTTGTTTAAACAATTTTACATTAAAAGTTATCGATTTAGACGGAGATGTATCGTCGCCCCCGTTAGTGAAATTATTCCTTTCGATTTTTTTGTACAGACTTACTCAACAAGAGGTCCTTATAACAAATCCACAGGGTGCCAGGCGGTGCCGTGGTCGAAAAATTGCCGCACGCCGTGCGGAAAAATTTACTTCCACGTACGCCGTGCGGGAAAGTGCAACTTTCGGAAACGAAATGCGTGCGTGAAAGTGGCTCTTTTAGCATGGCCGTAGAAGAAACTATTATTATGAAAGTCAGAAAGTCACATAATCAAAGTTTAAAGCCCCCCTACAACATCCTGAAGAAATTTTTGTCATTATTTTATTACTAAGCTGTTATTTTTAATTATCAACAATGAGCGCTGAAAGCGTATTGAGGAGGCCGTCAATGTGAGTGCATCTCAGTCGCAACTCACATTGACAGCCGCCTCAATACGCTCCTAGCGCTCATTGCTAATAATTAAAAATAACAGCTTAGTAATACAATAATGACAAATATTTCTTCAGTACCTTGTAGGCGGGTCGTCAAAAATTTGATTTGGTGACTTTCTGACTTCCATAATAATAATTTTTTACTGGGTTATTAAGCCTTGAAAATGGTCATTTTCGCATTTTTCAAATTTTAAATCGCGTATAACTCGAGAACAATAAATTTTACAGAAAAATCACAAAAGATCTATTTGCTCCGAATGACCCAAATTAATGAAGTAAAAAAAATCCGAAGTGAATTTTTTTTGTGAATTTGTGTAAAAAAAATTGTTTAGACAATGTTTCGATTACGGTACCACCTGTCAACCTGTGGATTCGTTATAAGGACCTCTTTTTGAGTAAGTTTGTGCAAAAAAATCGAACTGGAATAATTTACCTAACGGGGGCGACGATACAGCCTGGACTATAAATATCACGATTTGAACATAATATACAGTAACATTTAATTTCTAGAATCCGTTGTTTGTGTGAATCAATTTTTAATTATATGTATATATATATATATATATATATATATATATATATATATATATATATATATATATATATATATATATATATATATATATATATATATATATATATATATCATATCAATTTTATTATGCACTAAGAAATAGTGTCAACATTTAGGTAAGATTAAAAAAATAACATCTTTAATTTATGATGATTGTAAAGAATGTTTTTCCATTCCAGCAAGTTCTGATGAAGCCCAAAATTATGTGGGGAAAGCTTGACTTTTAATAAAAGACACTCACTTAGAAGCACCCGTTTTTTATTGCTTCCTTAGTATTGGGTCGTTCCCGGTTACCTTCAACTGTCTTTATATATATATGTATATATATATATATATATATATATATATATATATATATATATATATATATATATATATATATATATATATATATATATAAAAACAAACTAATCACATCTCTCAACTGGAGGAAAAATGGCAAACAAAGCCTTTATTAAGTGTTGTAGTGTTATTTAGTGTTATATTATATTAAGTGTTATTAAGTGTTGCAAACAAAGCTTTGCTTGCCATTTTTCCTCCAGTTGGGAGATGTGATTAGTTTGTTTTTGTGACAATGTGTGGTTTCATATCAATTTTATTATGCACTAAGAAATAGTGTCAACATTTAGGTGAGATTAAAAAAATAACATCTTTAATTTATGATGATTGTAAAGAATGTTTTTCCATTCCAGCAAGTTCTGATGAAGCCCAAAATTATGTGGCGAAAGCTTGACTTTTAATAAAAGACACTCACTTAGAAGCACCCGTTTTTTATTGCTTCCTTAGTATTGGGTCGTTCCCGGTTACCTTCAACTGTCTTTGTTTTACCAATAACCCGTTACTGTCTTTGACTTTCTTTATATATATATATATATATATATATATATATATATATATATAAATATATATATATATATATATATATATATATATATATATATATATATATATATATATATATATATAAATAAATATATCTAGGACAAATCACTAGATTTAATAAAGAGAATCAGACCGAAGAAATTAAGAGAAGAATAAGATTGGCCTGGGCATCATTCGGAAAACTGTCTTATATTCTAAAGAACAGAAAATACCCGCAATATCTGAAAACAAGAGTCTTCAATCAATGTATACTCAATGTTCTAATATATGGCTCTCAGATATGGACGTTTACAAAAGAAAATATGGAAAAAATAGCAAAGACAGAAAGATCGATGGAAAGACAAATGCTGAACATTAAACTACCAGACAGGAAAAAAACTAATGGATCCGTAACAAAACAAAAGTGAAAGTTGTCTCAACCCAAGTAGAAAAGCTTAAATGGAAATTCTCCGGACAAACCCTACGGCAAAAGGATGAAAGATGGACTAAGAAGATTATTAATTGGAGACCGTGAAACAACAACAAAAAGGGGGAAGGTCACAAATTCTATGCTCAGATGACCTGAAGAAGCACACTGTGTCAAAATGGATGCAAACTGCCCAAGATAGAGAGGCATGGAAGAAGGAAGAGGAGGCCTATATTCAAGGATGGATGTTTAGGGCTGATTAGATAGATAGATAGGTATATACTAACACAAATATTGTACTTGCATTGATACTTGTACAAACTTACTCAAAACGAGGTCTTTATAACAAAAAATTGTTTAAACAATTTTTCGACCGAGGTACCGCCTGACACCCTGTGGATTTGTTAAAAGGACCTCTTTTTAAGTAAGTTTGTGCACAAAAATCTAATTGGAATAATTTCGCTAACGGGTGCGACGATACAGGCTTGACTATATCGCTAATTGGTAATAAATGAATATGACAGCTTTATAATAAAATAATAACAAAAATTTCTTCAGGGTCTTGAAGGAGGGGTTTTGCATTCTGATTTGACCACTTTCTGACTTTTATAATATAATTTTTAATCGAGTTATTAAGCCTTGGAAATGGCTAATTTTGCATTCTACAAATTTTATATCGCATATAACTCGACAACAATTAGTTTTAGAGAAAAATGACAAGATTTTTTTTACTCCGAGTGACGCAGATTATCTAAAAAAATTTGTTAGAAATTAATTTTTTTTTTAATTTGTTTAAAAAAAATTGTTTAAACAATTTTTCGACCACGGCACTACCTGGTACCCTGTGGATTTCTTAAAATACCTTTTTTGAGTAAGTTTGTCCAAAAAAAATCGAATCGGAATAATTTCGCTAACGGGTGCGACGATAGAGGCTTGACTATATCGCTATTTGTTAATAAATAAATATAACAGCTTTGTAGTAAAATAATGACAAAAATTTCTTCAAGAACTTGAAGGAGGGGTTTTACATTCTGACTTAATCATTTTCTGACTTTCATAATAAATATTTTAATCGAGTTATTAAGCCTTGAAAATGGCTAATTTTCCATTTTTCAAATTTAAAATCGCGTATAACTCAACAACAATTAATTTTAGAGAAAAATGACAAAATCAAAAATTTTTTTTTTCTCAGAATGACGCAGATTATCTAAAAAAATTTGTTCGAAATGAATAATTTTTAATGTGAATTTGTTTAAAAAAATTGTTTAAACACTTTTTCGACCACAGCAGCGCCTGGCACCATGTGGATTTTTATAAGGACCTCTTTTTGAGTAAGTTTGTGCAAAAAAGTCGAATCAGAATAATTTCGCTAACGGGTGCGACGATATATACTTGACTATATCGCTAATTAGTAATAAATAAATATAACAGCTTTGTAATAAAATAATGACAAAAATTTCTTCAGGATCTTGGAGGACAGGTTTTACGTTTTGATTTGATCACTTTCTGACTTTCACAGTATAATTGTTTATCGAGTTATTAAGCCTTGAAAATGGATAATTTTGCATTTTTTAAATTTTAAATCGCGTATAACTCGACAACAATATTTATTTTATAGGAAAATGACGAGAGATTTTTTTTTACTCAGAATGACGCAGATTAACTAAAAAATGTTAGAAATGAATAATTTTTTTTGTGAATTTGTTTAAGACAAATTTTCGACCACGGCACCGCCTGATACCCTGTGGATTTGTTATAAGGACCTCTTTTTGGGTAAGTTTGTTCAAAAAAATCAAATCGGAATAATTTCGCTAACAGGGGCGATAATACAGCTCTGTCTAAGTATGTTTGTATAGGCTGTCCCTATAATTCCTTTTATTTTTAATGGTACTTTAAACATTTTGTTTGGTAAGATTAAACTGTATCACTACACGGTCGACGGTAATACGATTCACGTATATTTATATAATACTAAGGTTTAGTTTTCAGTTTACACTACAAATTATAAAATGAAAAGAATGTGTGTATCTACTTTGTACGCACGTGAGAAGTTATACTTCTATTATATGATTTTAACGAAATAAATATACTTTTAACAGGTTATTTGAATTTATTTAAAGATTAAACTAATTTTTACTTACAACTTTTCAAAATTTTTTATTGAAACAATACCAAAAATAAGAAAAACTAGAAAACACACGGATTCGAATAGGGGATCTCTCGATCTCCAGTCACACGCTCTACCACTGAGTTATTATATATTACCCCTTTTGCTGTGACAGGTTACAAGATTTCTCATACATACTGACAAATTTAATAGACCAAGTGAAGTATATAAAGATATTTTAAATGTACTTACTAGTATTATAAAACATCTTATGCTTGAGGAAGCAAATCCAAAGACACCAAAATTAAAATAAATATATTTACTAAAAACACTAATAATATATTCTTTTCACGCACACCTTATTTGCGCTACATATCTTAAAAGATGTAGCGACTGATACCATACTGTCGGTGTGCGCATGCGCCAGGGAATGTAAAAATTCACCCTCGTGCCTAAAGCAGTATAACTTCAAAAATATTTCCAAGGTTGTTCCTAGGAGACAATGGCAAACCATCAAATAGAAATTGAAACCTAGAGATAGTCGTTAGGAATTTGCACTAATGTAGTTTCACAATACAAAATAGATCTTGTTTCTACCCAACACAATTTTGAGTCTACCTCGTATAAATCTAAACTAATTCCCTGATATTCCTGTGGCTATGAGAAATGCTTTAGCATGTTTGCCATACTGAAGCCAAATTTATATTTTACACAAAATACCGATTATATCAAAATTTCATTATTTGTAAACCAACGGGTTATAACATAATACAGGACGAATACGTCCAGAACTTAAACTAACATTATACCAGTATGTTCCGCTTTGTAACTCATTTCATAGCAGTCCAAATACAATGTCCACCTCCGAAACGTATTACCAGTATTATCCATAGTCAATAGATACATTCAGGTACGTTTATTCCCATCCGTTTTCTGGTTTAACCGAAATCCTCTTGCATTATCGATGATCTCCATTGGCTTCAGGCCGAGATATGAGCATTAATATCAATTTAAGTAGAACGGCAATCCAATAACAATCGAATGCAGGTAAACCATAAATATATAATGGTAGCTCACGGTGCTAGGGCCAGCATTCGGAGCTTACATATCTGCAAGAAAATTGATCTCATTTTGTGTGTTGCCAAGTTTATATTGGGGGAGATAGGAGTAAAGAGCAAAGTTCATTTAGGAAATAGTCCTTCGGACAACTCTCAGTTTTATTATGTACTTGAGATCCAGTCTGTTGATTTTCCCCATAACTTCTGAATTGCTTACAATACAACATCATAGCATACCCAAGCGTAATTATATCTAGATGTGTAAATGACTCCACATACAGTTGAGTCCGCGAATCTTTACCCGTGCGTCATCATTTAAAGCATACGAAATAAGTCGATGATAAGTCGAAAATTGAAATTTACTAAACGCAACAGCAAGTCACTTACTGTCACTCTGTTGCGTTTAGTAAATTTCAATTTCCGACTTATCATCGACTTATTTCGTATGCTTTAAATGATGACGCACGGGTAAAGATTAGCGGACTTAACTGTACGGTACCTACATATACTTAAAACAATGTGAAAAAATCTGGTAATATTATATTATGATATAGGTAGATGGTGGCTGAATGAAAACGAAACACAGGCATTATCACAAATTACGACAATATTAAAAAACAGTGACAGGTAAATTTTTGACTAAATAAAATACATTTTCCGGTATTTTTTATTAATATACTTTAACCCCTAAGCTAGGGTAAGAATTTCCCCATTTGATAATGGCAATAAAAGTAAAAGTGGACGATGAATTAACTGATCCAATTATAGCCGACAATGGGATAAGACAGGGGGATTCCTTGAGTCCTTTATTGTTCAATTGAAACAGACTGTATGACTAGTACACACTTCTAAATAGGTCAAACCGGCAAACAGGTGTATGTTCTCAAAGAAATTGAAAGTGTGTAAAAAAATTTTTTTAAAAAGACTAAGTTTTCACTCTAACGGCATATAAAACAACATAATGCTATTCTACATCCCACCAGAATGAAAACAATGGGAACCTTCTCTGGTTATACCTCCGAGGCTTCTACAATTTGCAAGCCATATGGATGCTGAGACTAAGGAAGGTGAGGGAATTCTATACAATTTGCAATTCACGTCCCATCTGCTCAGCGCGGTAAAGTTCCAACGAGAATAGTTCCGTTCGTACTCCAATCAGAGTAAATGTAAATCTAAAATGACTAACCATTTTCAATTTCGTTGCAAAACGAAACTACAGCCGAACCAGATTCCAGTCCAATCAGAGAGTGCAGCAAGCACCTCTACCGGTTTCGGAACTTATTAGTCTCTCATCAGGAGGCACATAGCGGCAACTGCTAGCAAAAAGACTAAGTTTTCACTCTAATGGCATATAAAACAACATAATGCTATTCTACATCCCACCAGAATGAAAACAATGGGAACCTTCTCTGGTTACACCTCCGAGGCTTCTACAATTTGCAAGCCATACGGATGCTGAGACTAAGGAAGATGAGGGAATTCTATACAATTTGCAATTCAAGTCCCATCTGCTCAGCGCGGTAAAGTTCCGTTCGTACTCCAATCAGAGTAAATGTAAATCTAAAATGAATAACCATTTTCAATTTCGTTGCAAAACGAAACTACAGCCGAACCATATTCCAGTCCAATCAGAGAGTGCAGCAAGCACCTCTACCGGTTTCGAAACTTATTAGTCTCTCATCAGGAGGCACATATGCTGCTCTCCCCGGATTGCAACGAACGAAATGGCATAGATGCCCTAGCGGCAACTGCTAGCAAAAAGACTAATTTTTCAATCTAATGGCATATAAAACAACATAATGCTATTCTACATCCCACCAGAATGAAAACAATGGGAACCTTCTCTGGTTATCTGATCTTCCTTAGTCTCAGCATCCGTATGGCTTGCAAATTGTAGAAGCCTCGGAGGTGTAACCAGAGAAGATTCCCATTGTTTTCATTCTGGTGGGATGTAGAATAGCATTATGTTGTTTTATATGCCATTAGAGTGAAAACTTAGTCTTTTTAGTATAAAATAATAATGTAATTATGTAAAAATTATGTAATTTTAAACTAAAAAAGAATTTAGATGTGATAGACTTTTAATTTTAAGGGTTTTATACCCGATATCTTTGGCTTTTGTCCAGTATCCATGATTTATCATGTGAATTTTAACAATTGCTCTTCTATGAAGGATTTATAAGAGGACGTAAGTTTTTTCAATCTTTTGTTTATAAAAAATCTCTTTTCTTAAATGTCCTTTTAGGAAGCTCTGATGATGGCACGTTATGTGTTGAAAGTACTTAGCTGATTATTAAAAAAAATTTTTACACACTTTCAATTTCTTTATTGTTCAACCTGATCATGGACGAAATAATAAAAAAGTAAGAACTAAAAAATGATACCAAATGGGAGAAAAACAACTTAAAATAATCTGCTATGCGGTAGTGATGTTGATTATAGTTACTTTCGAGTATTCGTTATAAATCGTTACTTTTGCATAAAGTAATCATTTACAATATTCGATACTATGATTACTTTAATTACTTTTGTATTTGAGTACCGGTAATCATATCGAGAATCGTATTTCTCAGTATGTACATATTTTGTATTAGTATTTAGGATACTTTGATTACTATGATTACTTTTGTATTTGAGTACCGGTAATCATATGGAGAATCGCATTTCCCAGTAGGTACGACCTTCACCAATCTGTAAGGGATAAAAATTATTTGATATGTAAAATAGGAGATGGTTGAATGCTCGAATATATAAAATTTATTATGTTAAAAATGAGAAAAAAAAACAAAACATGACTTTTTTACAAATTCTAGTAAATTTTTTTCGGCCCGTGCAGATATCTATGTATTAGGATTTTAGATCTAGATTTAGAAAAACATCATACCTAGGCCACATACTGAGAAACAATAAGTACACCAATATGCTCAACCATTAATGAAAGGAAAGATCGAGAGAAAGAGAGGCATATGAAGGAAAAGACTAGCGTGACTAAGAATCATCTGACAATGAACAGGGTTAAATTTTGAACAGCTAATATGAACAGCTGAAGACAGACAACAGTTTTTGCCATTGTAGTAGCAAACATCCATTGAGGAGAAGTCACTTTAAGAAGAATATACATTATAATTAAACAACAAAATAAATAAAAACAATGTCATGCTTGTAAAATTAAAGTTTTTGATTAGTTAGGTATAGTGTAGAAACATTATCATTTCCACATTTTTTACGGCCTAAATTTTTTCGACATTTGCTGACGAATGAGGAATAAAAAGCCGGTTAAACACAAAAGTTGTTAGTTAGTTTTGAACATTTGTATTCCATCTCCTAATTTTAAATTTTGAACGTCTATCCAAAACGGTACAGATTCATCTGAAAAGGATTTAAGTTCTTCTGTGCGCTTTAACCAAATTTGGGAATAAAATTGTTATTTCAGATATTGAAGCAATTAATTTTAATAACGAGAAAATTTTTTAATGTTCTTTAATTATTTCGAAATATTAAGATTTCAGTATAAATAATGAAGTTAAAAAGAGCAAAATAAGTTAAATTCTACTGTTTTAAGATTTTTAAATATGTATACTTAATTTTTTATTTAGTTTGTAAATAGTTCAGGGTGGTTCGGGTACATTAGTCCCAAAATCTTTTAAGTGGTCATCATAAAATTATCTGCTGAACATCTGTGGCAAGGGTGACATCTGTAATCTGTGCCCTCTGCATACCGATGCAACACTCGTCGTCACTCGTGGAATATCGGTCCCGCCCGATATCAGTCGGTTGTAGTTACAATACGACTGTGTTGGTACGATTGGTACGAATACGAAGTAGGAAGTAATCTATGGTGACCAAATCATAAACTTGAAAAAACGGGACACATCCAAGGAGCAGTGGCGCACCTTTTTCTCTGTGGTGAGAGGGTTGGTTGGGCGTCGAATTTTTTTTGTATTGGTCGCGAAAGACGTGTTATATTTTCCTACGATTTTTTGTATATTTTTCATATGCCCTGGGGGGTTTAACCCCCAAAGCTCCCCTGGGTGCGACATTGCCAAGGAGGGTTTGGAGCCATACCCAAACAGGTAGGGGAAATTAAAATATGTTTTTTTAGCTAATTTGGGAGGTCAAATCCTTTTCAATTTACTTTTGAATGTGGAATTTACGTACAATCAAGACTGCGAAACAGAAAACTATAAAACTCCGCCAGAATGGCATGGATCAACAACCCGTCAGAACAAAACAAGGAAGAATACAAAATATCGAGAAACAAAGCCAACTCAACAAATAACAAGAAGAAAAATGACTGGTTCCGCCGGAGGATATTGAAATAGACAGAGAATATTATCAAATACAACAATAATTTTACAAAAAAGTTAAAGCAGTGAAAAATAAGCCAATTAAAGCCATTAAAACAAGAGGACTAAAAAAGCAAAAAAGAAAAACCTTGTTTGAGAACAGGCAGATCAGCAAAATATGGGAAGAATATTACGAAAAAATGGTATTCACTCTGAAGGAAATATACTGCGATGAAGAAGTAAGGCCGTACAAGATAACGACGAAGGAAAAATTTTCACAGAAGATGAAATAACTGTGGAATAAAATACGGAGGAAGAGAATTACGTAAAGGAATAAACCAGCTAATACAACAAATATGAACAAAACAGACTACCAGCCGATTGGAACGCAGGTATTATAGTAGGTACATATAGTAGGTATATAAAAAAAGGAGATCTAGAGGAGTGCGAGAATTACAGAGCAATAACTTTATTAAGCAACACATATTATAACATTCTAGAAAATATACTAAACATAAGACGTAAATCACGCACTCAACGAATATTAGGAAAATACCAAAACAGTTTTAGACCGGGGGAGGTCGACGAATAATTCCATTCATACAGTGGAGCAAATAATTCAAAAATCGAAAGAATACAACAGAGAAATGCACCTAATATTCAAGCATTTCAAAATCGCTTTTGATACAACCAATCGGACAAAAATGACGGAGCAGCTAGAGAATGTTGGAATCCCAGAAAAATTAAGACATATGCTCACAGTGAGGCTAAAGAACATCAGAGAAAAGATCAGTTACAACGGAACAACTTCTAAGGAGATTAATGTACACAAAGGCGTGAAACAAGGTGACTCTATCTCTACGACAGAATTTAATCTGATATTGACAATAGGTGTGTTCTAGCAAACAGTCAAACTAGTCAGAAACCGTCAGCAAACAGTTGGTCAGTGAGAAAACTAAATACAGTCACCAGTGCTATCCCCTCTACTCGCACTGGTCCACTATTCGCTGATGGTTTCAAACCGTTTGAAACTGATGCTAGAACAAACCTAATAGCAGATATTGACATAATCTGTAATCACGAGGATGACAAACTTGCAAACAAAAACATTATTACAGATCAACTTCAAACAGTAACATAATATGCACATGATTCATTCATCACAGCGAAGACGAAGATAATACTTGCAGTTGGAAAATTACATAAGGAAGCGAAGAGAATAATAGGACTAGAGATAAACCAGCTCACAGCAAAATACATGGCGATAGGGAAAGATGACCCAACTCAGAAATATCTAATAACACACAACCATAAATTTGAAACTGTATCCACCTTTAGCTACTTAGGAGTAAAAATAGGGGAAACCGAAAAAAAAAGAAGAGAGGAAAGAATTCTGAAGGACAGAAAAACATCTACACGGTAGAAATCTGCTGAGAAGCAAGACTCTAAATATAATATGAACCTATATAAGACCTTAATAAGACTTGGTGTTACATATGGGATGGAAACAACGACGATTAACAAGAAAGAGGAAGAAGATAGCCTTCTGAAATTTGAAAGAAAATAATGAGAACAATACTGGGCCACAATGTAACAAAAGAGGAAGAAATAAGAATAAAAACAAATGCAGAAATTGAAGAAAAATTAAAGCGAGAAGATATAGTCAGATAAAAAAACTCAACCCAATGCAAATATGGGACATTTAGGCGTCCCGAGATACTTTTTTGGGACTCCGGGACAAATCGTTTAAAAACGGGACAATCCCGTTTTTACGGGACGTTTGGTCATCCTAAAGTAATCAGACTAATCAAAGTAACGATTTGCCTCTTCGTATAGTAATCGTTACTTTCGGTATTCTTAAGTAACGAGTACTTTGTAACGAATAGTTACTTTTTCAACATCACTACTACGCGGACGATGCAATACTAATATCTCAAAGTGAAGATGATTTACAACGTATGCTGCACCAATTCAACATAATCGTCAGAAAATTTAACATGTTAATTTCCTCCGAAAGGACAAAATGCATGGTTATTACAGCAGATGCAATAAGATGTAAATTGGAGCTGGAGGGTCAGATAATAGAACAAGTCATGGAGTTTAAATATATAGGCATCACACTGTCTAGCTACGGAAGGCTCGAAACAGAAGAGGAAGTTTAAGTGAATAGAGCACACAGAGCCGCAGGTTGCCCGAATGACACAATATTGTGAAATAAAAATATCGGAAAAGAAATGAAAGGCAGAATTTACAAAACAGTCATCAGACCAATAATGACATACGCGGCAGAAACACGACCCGACACAGAGAGGACAAAAATATTGCTCGAAACAGTGGAGATCAAAGCCCTTCGAAAAATCGATGGTAAGTCTGTATGGGACAGAGCTAGAAGTACAGATATACGACGGAGATGCAAGGTGTATAACGTTAATAACTGGGTAAGAAACAAAATAATATAATGAAATGACCACATAAGCCGAATGACAACAGATATGATAGTCAGGACAGCGAGAGACGGTTCCCCAATAGGAAGACGATCAGTGGGAAGACCACGAAAACGATAAAACGACAACTTACTAGAACAAACAGACAGAGTGATGTTTATACCAAAAGGAGAAGAAGAAGAGAAGTTAATGGCAATGGTCATTAAATAAGATAATATTTTAAAGACCTTACAATAATAATAACATGTAAGCACTACGAGCCTAGTAGGCCCATGGCTTGATATTCCACTTTTCTTTTCCACTCCGTTTTGTCAGTTGTTTTTCTTTTCTAGTTTATTACTTAAGTCTTCTCATATCTTCTTTTTAACTCTGTTGCTTCATCTTGACCTCAGTCTTCCTCTACACCTTTTACCTTCCAGTGCACTAGATGGTACAATTCTGTAAATTATATATGGAATCATTCTCTGCATGTGGTCCAACCATGTAAGTCTATGCACCTTAATTATCGCTAATATGTCAGGTTCTTGATAGAGCTGAGTTAGCTCCTTATTTGTTCTTCTTTTCCATTGTCCATTTCAGTTTTTCCCGCCAAATATTTTGAGCAGTATTTTTCGCTCCCAAACTAATAATAACTCTGGTTGTTTTTTTACTGTGGCCCATATTTCAGAAGTATACGTCACTATTAGCATTATTAGGGTCTTTCAGGTTCTAAGTTTTGCTCTTGGAGATATTTTTTGCTTCCTAATAACCCACTGAGAGCATATGTAGGCGCCGTTGTGCTGCATAATTCTTTTCTGTCTTTCTTCTTTACAGATAGGTTCTCTTGCGAAAACAGTTTCTAACTACTCAAAGCAGCTTCTAAACCCTAAATTCAACTTCTAATTTATTTTGTGCTTCCTTTGCTGTTGCTATTGATATGTATTGCCGAAACGAATTGCTTATTTGTCAATTCCACATACTTTATGTACGTACATACGTTCCATACGTTTGTGCTTAATTTATTTACAATCCTTTTGTTGCTGCTCTCTCTTCGAGTGTCATGACTGTTTAAACCTGCTCTGTTTTGCTTCTAGTCAAGATTACCAAATCGTTAGAAAATGCTTAGCACTGATATTTTTCATGGTAGATCAGACCTGTTATATTAATGTTTGCTTCTTTAATAACATTTTCAAATATTATGCTAAATATCTATATAAATAAAAATGAATGTTTGTATGTATATGTATGTATGTATGTACCTTGTAGACTCGCAAACTATGCATTTGATCATATGATGACCTTAATGAAAGTTGTTGTACATGAACCTGGGAAGGTTTATGAGTTGGTATGACCAAACTAAGTAAAAAGGGGGCTTGATCCCCCCCATAATTTTTTTTTTATTTTTTCGGACAAACTGTTCTTTTTAAATTTTATACGATGTAGAACCAAAAGATACATTCAACCCTAAATTTTCACATTTCTATCACCAACCGTTATTTTTTAACAGCCATCTAAATATTACCTCTTCTATATAAATAAAAATTAATGTTTGTATGTACGTATGTACCTTATAGACTCGCAAACTATGCATTTGATCATATGATGACCTCAATAAAAGTTGTTGTACATGAACCTGGGAAGGATCCTGAGTTGGTATGACCAAACTAAGTAAAAAGGGGGCTTGCCCCCATAATTATTTCTTATTTTTTTCGGACAAACTGTTCTTTTTTAATTTTTTACGATGTAGAACCAAAAGATACATTTAACCCTAAAGTTTCACTTTTCTATCACCAACCGTTATTTTTTAACAGCCATCTAAATATTACCTCTTATGAATGTTTGTATGTATGTAGTATGTATGTATGTACCTGATAGACTCACAAACTATGCATGTGATCATATAATGACCTTAATGAAAGTTGTTGTACATGAACCTAGGAAGGATCCTGAGTTGGTATGACCAAACTAAGTAAAAAGGGGGCTTGCCCCCCATAATTATTTCTTATTTTTTTCGGACAAACTGTTCTTTTTTAATTTTTTACGATGTAGAACCAAAAGATACGTTCAACCCTAAATTTTCACATTTCTATCACCAACCGTTATTTTTTAACAGCCATCTAAATATTACCTCTTCTATATAAATAAAAATGAATGTATGTATGTATGTATGTACCTTATAGACTCACAAACTATGCATGTGATCATATGATGACCTTAATGAAAGTTGTTGTTCATGAACCTGGGAAGGTTTCTGAGTTGGTACGACCAAACTAAGTAAAAAGGGGGCTTGCCCCCTATAATTGTTTTTAATTTTTTCGGACAAACTGTTCTTTTTTAATTTTGTACGATATAGAACCAAAAAATACATTTTAACCCTAAATTTTTACTTTTCTATCACCAACCGTTATTTTTTAATAGCCATTTAAATATTTAACATCTATATAATATATAAAATTCTCCGGTCGCAGTGTTTGTTGCCGCACTCCTCCGATACGACTTGACCGATTTTTATGGAATTTGGCATGTATATTTCCTGTTGAATTCCGAACAGAATGGTACTATTTTTTCTCTCTAGCGCTGTCCTTTCCGAAATAGCGAACCGTAAGCAGTAGGAAGATTCTGAGTACAGAAGAAAAACGAGCGGGAAATTTCATAAAAGAAAGGTGCAACAGTTTAACTTTTGGACTCAAATTGGACAGAACTTGAATTTTTAATTTTGCGAAATATTACAAAAATATCAATTTTTTTTTTCACGAATTGCAAACAGTAGAAATATTCTGAGCACACGAAAACACGAGCGGCAAATATTATGTACGAAAAGTGCAACAGTTTAACTCCTTTACGTAAATTGGACAAAATATGAATTTTTAAATTTTACAACAAAAAATTGGTATCTACAAACGGAATATTTACTCACGAATCGCAAATTTTACAAAAATTCTGAGCACACGGATAGAACAGCCGGCAAATTTCATGGAAGAAAAAGTTACAGCTACAGTTTAACTTTTGGACATAAATTCAACAAAATATTAATTCTTCAATTTTATGACATTTTCAAGTGTCAGTGTTGCCATATGCTCCTCCTAAAGAGATTGATAATGTGAGATATGATGTGGAAAGCAGATGGAGCTACCGACAAAATGCTTTTTTATATTGTTACAAGACACATGATTCATAGATAATTCGGTAATTTCAATCGTTTATCACCTTGCATGACAGATGAAAAATATATCAAAAGTTTTTCTAATACATTTACTACCGATATGATCACAAAAATATCGACGAGTATCCTATCATGTAGGTATTAAAATTATCAATTAGACACTGACATTGACAATCGTTGGTTGGTTGGTACCATATTAGCATTTGCTGAGCGAAACAAATGCAAATATTAATGTTGGGTTCTTCAGTTAGGTGAAGAGCATCAAATACATTTTTGCAAGTATGTGAAGAAATGCAATAATACGGCTGTGTCTTAAGTTGAAAATGCCAATATGAATGTTAATCCAATTAACAAAAACTATAAAATAAAAATTCAAGAACGGGATTTAGCAGTTATTCATTTAACCGTTTATCTTGAAAAAAGTCAGCGCGTGTATTTCACGAACAAGACCAGAGATTGATCGTGCTATAGATCCACCCAAAACTGCACTCACCGAGTTTTTCAAGGCGGTTAATCGTGTGGATGCTTTTGGTACCTTTGCACCAGCAGTAACACTTTCACGAGTAAACTATTTCACTATTTCACACTACACCTACCACACTGTTTCACATAGACTCAAACAAACCGCAACATGCATCCCGATTGATAAATGTCCCAATCTATTCAAAACACCTTGGTGCGAATATTTACAGTCAATCCAAGGCAGACTGAGTACTTTTATCTTCGTCCGTTGTTGATCGATTACTTTTTACTTTCAGGATATGCGTAATTACTTAAAGTAAATGGACAAGTGTACTCAATATGTATCAAATGTGCCAATTCAATTTAAACGTGTTCAATTTCCAATGGATTGTCATCTACAATGACATTGGATTAAGAGGGACCGCAGACGTTCGGATAAAATTAGCGTCTCTTTGCAAAGACAATGACATAGACTTTGCAAAGTAACAAGACACTTACTCAACACACACACACTACACATTACACCTGACTTAGTGATAAGTTATACAATTACGTGGCTAAAGTTTCTAGTTCTAAACCAAGGCCAGAATCAGAAAAAAAAATATTATTTTGTTGTTATTTTCATTATTAATTAATATATAAAATTTTGAGGTGTAAATTAAAAATTAATTTTTGAGGGTGGCGGATTATAGTCCTGTCGCCAGGGGGGGTACAACGGCCTCGTTAATTCAGATGGACTTACTCAAGTTTTTTTTATGTATTTTGACCCGTAGAACACGAATTTTTTGGGTAACAGTTGATCCGGATGTCGATAAGATTGTTATAGACCAAGAACTTGAGGAATCAAATAACAGCGATTTTTGGCAAAACAAAACAATATTTTGTATTTTGTGGGCCATTTTAAGTAAAAAATATTTCTACAAGTTTTTTCGTAGGATGCACAGTTTTCGAGATAAACGCGGTTGAACTTTAAAAAAATCGAAAAATTGCAATTTTTGAACCCGAATAACTTTTGATTAAAAAATAAAATAGCAAGTCTGTTTACCGCATTTGAAAGTTTAAGTCAAATTATATCGGTTTTGATTATTTGCATTGGTAAAAATTTATTTTTTTATTGTTTAACAAAGCTATAAACACGTAGGGTTTCCCGTGCTTTTACATGCGTTTTAACGCATGTAATGTAGAAATAGTCTTGATTGCACTAGTACCTATTCTACCTATTCGTTCGATTTTAAATGAGAAATCATAGAAACATCACTCACGCACTAGTTGTTTGTAGCTTTGTTTAACAATAACACAATAAATTTTTAGCAATGCAAATAATCAAAACCGACATAATTTGACTTGAACTTTCAAAGGCGCTAAGCAGAATTGCTATTTTATTTTTTAATCAAAAGTTATTCGGGTTTAAAAATTGCAGTTTTTCGATTTTTTGAAAGTTCAACCGCGTTTATCTCGAAAACTGTGCATCCTACTAAAAAACTTGTAGAAATATTTTTTTCTTAAAATGACCCAAAAAATACAAAATATTGTTTTGTTTTGCCAAAAATCGCTGTTATTTGATTCCTCAAGTTCTTGGTCTATAACAATCTTATCGACATCCGGATCAACTGTTACCCAAAAAATTCGTGTTCTACGGGTCAAAATACATAAAAAAAACTTGGGTAAGTCCATCTGAATTAACGAGGCCGTTGTACCCCCCCTGGCGACAGGACTATTAAGAGTGGGCTAAACTTTTACTTTTAATGAATTCTGGGACTGGAGACATTTTGGAAATTTTAATTTTCCACCGTCACGTCGCACAGTGGTGCCAAATGCTGAAAACGTAATCATGAGATAAAAACGTCCTATCTAGGAATTTTCATGTTTACAGTTTTTTTTCACATACTATCGTAGTTACAAATATCCGTATATTAAAATGCTGTAATAGTTCCTTCTTCTGACTCGATCGATGCCCTGATGCACAGTACGTCACTGTTTTCTGAACTGACACTGGTATTTTCCTATGCTTTTAGCAACCTGCGTTGTAACCTATTCTATATTCTTAGTTAGTATTAGTAACCTAGTTAGTAACCTAATTTTAGTTGGTAACCTATTTTTAATATGTATAGCCAATATTTTATGTGCTATGTTAAGCAGCGCTATGCTTCGATAACTCTGATATTCAGTCACATTGACTTTTTTGTGACTAGGGCATAATATTGCTTCTGTCCATTCCGCAGGTAGTATTTCTTGTTCCAATTTATCTTTAATTAGTTTCTGGACTTCATCTGCCAACTAATGCACTCCAAACTTAATCATTTCAGGGGTTATGCGGTCGCTTCTTGGACTTTTGGTCATTTTTAAATTCCCGATTTTATTCTGAATTTCGCTTATATTTGAAATTTGGTTTCCGCTTTGTTTGTTTTGTGTTTTATTCGCTAGATTCATTGCTTCCTTTGTTAGTATCATCTGGATATTCAGACCCATTTAGAAGCTCATCAAAATACTGTTTCCAGCGTTGTAATATCCCCATAATAATTTCTCCAATATTTTCTTTACAATGTACAGTGTTCGGCTGGTGTCCTAGTTTCTCAAATTTTATTTCTGGGTACAGGTACAGGTTCCTAATTTGACTATTCTTACAGCTTTCCTCAATATTTTTCAGCTGGGGTTTATAATGTTCCCTTTTTTCTCGGTCTTTTGGTTTTTTGGGTCATTTTTGTTATTTTTTGGGTTTCATTTCTATGGTAGATGTAATTTTCCTAAGATTCACTTGTTATATGGGTTATTATGTTTAATAGAAGTCTGGAAAGACTTCGGGGGAATGTCACCGAAATTATTATTCCACTAGCTCTCCAAGACGAAATTTTTAAATAATACGACGTGTTCTGAGGAACCAGAAACCTCGAATAATTTTAGTGATGACAACTTTAGTATGGTTCTGATTAATATTCGTTCTATAAGAAATAAAACTGACGAATTATTTTTGTTTCTAGAGGAATTAGGATTTCCCCAGATAGTTGCTGTTACAGAACACTGGCTTGCAGTCAACGAGCCTTTTTTTGTAGAGAAATATACCACAATTGCTAGGTATGATCGTGCAAACTCAGCTCATGGAGGCACCCTAATTCTTTCTGCAAACAATGATTTTTCTCTGATAACAAAATATGACTTTTTGTTGAATGAAGCCTTCTTTGAATTTTCCTTAGTTCTTAATAAAAATCTTAATCTTTACATTATTTGCATCTATAGATCACCTGACTCTTCCGTGGAACTATTTTTTCAGAATCTGCTAAATTTGTTAGATGACTTGCCTCACAAAAGCAGAAAAATTCTATGCGGAGACTTCAACATAAATTATGCTGCTGCTTGTGCTACCCAAATGTTCTTGGTTAACATATTTGAATCGTATGGTCTCTCAATGCACGTTAATTCTCCTACAAGGATTACAAAAACTACATCTACCATAATTGATTATATTGTCTCCGATTTCTCACCCCTTGATGTTTGCTCTACAGTTATTAATGCGGAACTATCGGATCATGAAGCAGTATATACGAGATTTAACATCTTCAGCAAACCCTCCTCGAAAACCCGACGTTTAGGTAGGATTTTTTCCGCTCGGAATTTTCATAAATTTCAAAATTTATGTTTAACTTCTGACTGGCATTTTCCTTCTACAGACGTGGACTATAATTTCAGTGATTTTTTGGAGAAGCTTGTCTGTATCTTCAGTAAAGCATTTCTTTAATTACGATTAAGCCAAAACGTCGCAAACCCTGGACTACCAAAGCTATCCGCATATCAGCAAAAAATATGCGTTCACTACTTTATATCAAGAAATTTACTACCAACGTCGCGCGTCGCTGTCACTCAATATATCACTAATTACAGAGTCACATACCTAAAACTCATCAAATCAGATAAAAAAGCCTACTATCAAAATCGTCTGGGAAGCTCCAAAAGTGTTGCAAAAGAAACTTGGTCCATAATAAACGATCTTCGAAATAAAACCCACGCATCTCAAAGATTTGCTCTTCCAAACCCTGAAAATCTAAACGAATACTTCATTAACGTGAGTAAAAATATAACATCAACTATTCAGTCTCAACAAGATCCCACCTCCTATCTCCCTAATTCAGAAATTGTCTCGAATTCATTCTTTATAAGAACAATCTATAAATCTGAATTGATCCAAACGATCAATAGTATCAAAAGCAAATCATCTTGTAGTACTGATGGACTATCCATAAAAATCTTCTCAAATCTCACAGATAATGTGTTAGAACTCCTCGTGTCACTAATTAATGATTAATTTGAAAACGGTAAATTTCCAGAGTGCCTAAAGACAGCCATTATTATTCCTCTTCATAAAGGTGGCGAAAAATCTAATGCCTGCAATTATAGACCTATTGCCCTACTACCGGTACTCTCCAAAATTATTGAGAGGCTCATAAAAGCCCGACTTATGTCCTTTCTCTTTGATAACAATATTTTATCACAAAATCAGTTCGGCTTCTTAACTAATAAATGTACAACTGATGCCATGTTTTCTGTACTTCACGAGGTTTACCAAGCACTAAACAATAATCTTTATACTACCACTGTTTTCTGTGACTATTCCAAAGCTTTTGATTGTGCAAATCACAACATTTTGATTAAAAAACTTAATTACTATGGAACTCGAGGTATTTCTTTGAATTGGTTCAAATCTTACTTAGATAATAGGAAACAATTGGTTAGAGCAAATGACACTGACTCTAGTCTCAAAAACATTATATGTGGAGTACCACAAGGTTGTAGAGTATTGGGTCCTCTACTTTTCCTGATCTTTATAAATGACATCACTAATTTAAAAATCGATGGAAAAATTTTTCTTTTTGCTGATGATACCAGTATCACTTTGAGCAACTCAACTATTGCAACTCTTCATGCAACTATAACTTCTGATCTTCTTACGATAAAAACCTGGTCTGACTCTAATTTACTCTCCTTTAACGTGGATAAAACGGTAGCATTATCATATAAAGGTACTCTTCAACCCCTGCTTGTGAATAGCAGCCAGATCTCTACCGTTGATTCTGTAACATTTCTTGGTATTCTTTTAGACAGCAACCTCAAATGGTCCCTTCATATCGATTTGTTAAGTAAGAAACTCGCCTCGCCCTGTTATGCCATAAGATCTGTTTCGAAGGAACTCAATTTAGCATCTTCTAAAATAACATATTTTTCTTTATTCGAGTCTCATCTTCAATATGATTTTTGGGGGTGTAGTACAGCTGCCCAATTTGATGTTATTTTCAAATTACAAAAAAGAGCAATAAGATATCTGTTTGGCCTCAGAAGAACAACCCATTGCAGAAGTTACTTTAAAGATCACGAAATTTTAACTCTTCCATCTTTGTATATTTTAGAAACTGTTTGCTTAATTCGTAAACACATGCAGGTCTTTCCAGCAAGGCCTCATCATGACTACTCCACCAGAAATTCAACTTTTGATGTCTATTTACCGATCCCGTCTTCTGAGTTAGTAAAGAAATCTATACTATATTCTGCAAAAAAAAAAAACTATACAACCATCTCCCTTTACAACTCAAATCTGCAACATCCTTTCTCAAGTTCCGTAAAATGACAAAAGCTCATTTATCTAAAAGACCATATTATTCAGTAGAAGAGTTTCTTAATGACTAACTAAGAAATCACAGTAATGTACAAGTAACTAAAGTGTATTTATATATATTTGGGTGTCACATAGAGCAGCTTAAACTTATTAGTTCCTTTGTTTGTGTTTTATTATATTATGTTGTATGTTCAATTTTGCAATTTATAGTAATTTTGCAATATATTGGTTTTTTTTTTACTTCACTTTTTAACTTGTTTATATTTTTTTATTGACGATTTATCTAATTTTATAAAATTGTATTTGTTATTGTTATATATATCTTTTCCGTGACTCTATGTTAAGCTTTGTCCATAAAATTGTATAATTTTCAGTGACAATAAAGCATATTTCTCTATTCTTCTGGCCCGCTCTTCCAATTTTTGTTCACGTTTTTCATCAAACGATTTTTTTTTTGTTTTTTCTTTGTAAAAACATCACAAGTAAAAGTTCCTGTAACTGGCTGTATACTAAAAAATCACAAAAAATTATAAACCTTATCTTGTAAGAGGTATATTTAAAATTCATAAAAAGGGGTTATGTCACAACAAAACGTTTTCAAAATCAATATTTTATCATTAGTGATATCACAGGTTTACATGTTTTAAGCCAACAAAATATACGGTAAATACCCTTGAGTTATTTTAAAATGTTGAGGTTATGTACACTATATAGTCAGATTTTTAAAGGATGTTAAAAATATTTCCAGATTAACCCCTGGAATCACGTGACATCAACCATATTGGTTGGAAAACTTGAAGGTAGGACCTTACATTTAGGTGACAACTAGGTTGTCACCTAAACTCTACCATGTAAGGTCCTACCTTTAAATTTTCCAACCAGTATGGTTGATGTCACGTGATGCCAGGGGTTAATCTGGAAATATTTTTAACATCCTTTAAAAATCTGGCAATATAATGAAACCTCAACATTTTAAAACAACTCAAGGGTATTTACCAGTATATTTTGGTGACTTAAAGCATGTAAACCTGTGTTAACACTGATGATGGTATATTGATTCCGAAAACGTTTTGTTGTGATATAACCCCTTTTTAGGGATTTTAAATATACCTTTTACAAGATCAAGTTTTTATTTTTTCTCTGTGTTATCATTGTTGATGGAAATACTTGTTACTTCTTAAATTATATCTTTTAATGTTCCCCACATGCATTCATTATACATTCCTTTCATCAACTATGCACTTTAGTTTGTTGTTAATAATTTGTCCATTCAACGTCTGCTTACTTTCTCTCTATAATATTATTGGCTTTTTTGTTTCGCATTTGAATTTCTTTTTTTTTTTTCGAGAATTTGGTGGTAATTGTTTCATCCATATTCCGACCAAATAATGATCTGGGTCTATATCGGGATATGTCCTCATCTTTGTTATGCACTTTTCTTTGTTT
Source organism: Diabrotica virgifera virgifera (assembly GCF_917563875.1). Taxonomy (NCBI): domain Eukaryota; kingdom Metazoa; phylum Arthropoda; class Insecta; order Coleoptera; family Chrysomelidae; genus Diabrotica; species Diabrotica virgifera. The sequence goes on from NC_065447.1 coordinate 102,042,175, forward strand.
TCATCAATTGAAATATGGTCAGTCTGGTTGACTATACGGCCGTCCAAAGGTCTCAAAGTTTCCTTATAAATATACACACAACCAAGCTTATATGGAATCACCAATCACCATGTATTTCAAAGCAATATTTATTTCTTTTGAAAAAACTTGTTATTGTTGCGAAAAATAAAGGTTTTTATTCAAAATAAACAAATCGATAAGACAATCAGATAGTACAGCTCGGTACGGTATAGGTTATTTGCTTGAGTTGCAAATTGAACGAAAATAAATAAATTAAATTCTGCGTCCAAAAACGAAAATATGCCTCTTGTGGGGTTATAAGACTTACAACAGGGAAAGAAATTGGTGTTCTGGACAAAGTAATGTTCTCAGATGGACATAGCTGTAGAGCTATGCGTTACACAAGGCGTTCTATCCAAAACGTATGCTAGGTAACAGGAACTAGGAAAGCTTAAAAATAAAGCAAGGGAAAGTCGCCAAAAAATAATAATGCTCGCCACGATCGTTCAATTGTCCAGTCAGCTGGAAAACACCCAACCATTTCTCACCTGCAGCTCAAAAGGCAGCTTTTGGAAGCTACAGGTTTAACTTGTTTAGTTGAAACGATAAGAAGAAGAGTTCGTGCCCAGAAGTATACAGCAGGAGACAGTTACGAGTTCCCGAGTTATCCAGGCAGCACAAGACTGGTCGCCTAAACTGGTGTCTTCACCACCAAAACTGGAACATTGGGAATTGACAAAATGTGCTATTTTCAGAAAAAGTCAGGATCGGTGTAAAATCAGATGACCCACTAAATCGTGTACTTAGAGGTCAAAGAAGACAAGTAAGAATGAAAACTGTCAGATCTGTTCTCAAATATACAAGGGGAACTATATTATTCTGGAGAGGAATTGTGATCCGTAAAAAAACTCCTTTAATTTTCATCCAATCAACTTCCACATGTTAACAGGTATGTTGATAACCTGTAGTTAGGCTCTGGAGAAATGTAACAGGAGAACATTTATTTTCATTAATGATAATGGAACCTCCACATACCATTAGAGTGACCAGAGGCATCATTGAAGCAGAAGGTATCACTTCTTTGGAGTGGACTTCTTGCTCACCCGAGCTTAACCCAATAGAGTAATTGTGGAATATGCTTAAGGTTGATATGAACCCTTAATTAATTTGTTTCTGATCCTAGAGATGGCTGTACTGTAGCATGTTACTGTGGTAACATTTTCAACTTAATTGTAGATTTCTACATGATGACTCTGTAATAATGTAGAAACCTGAACACTATTCGGTCCTTACACCCATTGGCTCAATTGGCCCTGTTGCCAAATTGTTTAGACAGTAATTTTATCAAGGCCTAATAGCAATGTAATGTTAGCAAGAAACATTTAGTCCATGATGTGATGCCGCTCCCGTCTAAAAAAAATTATGGTTCGGTTTCTCTGCGGATTCCTATTCAGAAATGTTCTCTTTAAGGAAATATGAAGTGCGCAGGGCGAAATCTTTGGCCAGAAATTGTTTAAAAAAATTTTTTAAGAAATTCAAAAGATCACCCTTTTTGCTCCGGAAAATATTTTTTTCGGTTTTTTGGGCCATTCTAACAAGAAAGGTATGTTGTCATTTTTCTCACATGTTGATAGATTTCGAGTTAAGGGCGATTTAAAATCTGAAAAATGCGATAATACGCATTTTCGAAGTTTAAAAACTTAGATTTATGTATATTACTATATCTGAAATAGCCAAGTGCTTGAATTAAAGTTTAAACATTTTTTTTTCAAAATTATGAAGAGTAGTCGGTTCTATCTTAAATTTAGACCCTTCTTTTTAAAATGTATCAAAGAATATATAGTGAGTAGAAGTTTACGGCCCTGTAACGTTTTAGCATAGGATTTTGCGTTCCAACTGAGTAGGTGCTATGGAGGTGCATAGATCTGACAACGTCCGTAGTCACAGTCATCTCACCACCGTCCGCTCTGCGGCCGTAACATCCTTCGTCAACAAGCCTCCTTGTAAACGTGACCATCTGTTTCATATATTATGTAAAAGCTTCCTCTATGAGCTATATTATATTCGTTCAATTCGTTGATGTTATTATGCGTCCATCCAATTTTAATGCCGATGCGGCAGGTCCTATTTCAACAATCTTCTATTTTGCACGGGAAAATATTTTTTCAGGTTTTTCGGGTAATACTAAATAAAATAGTTTTTTCATTTTTCTGACAAGTTTACAGTTTTTGAGTTATAAGCGATTTAAAATCTGAAAAATGCGAACATACGCATATTCGAGTTAGAGGCTTGAAAACTGATAATTATTATTATTTTTGTAGTTGATAAGTGCCTAAAATCGAAGCTTAAACATTTAATTTTAAGATTTTGCTGGGTAACCGAGGCTTATTTCAAAAATAAATCGTTGTTTTTTACTTGTTAATTATGCGCGTTTAAAATAAAATTTAATAGTTATTTATGATATAAGTGTTAAAAGTTTAAAAGTACACATTTAAGGCAGGCATGTGAAAGTTTGCAGAATCAGCGAAGCGAATTCTGCAATTCACATGAGTGCCTTAAAAATGTACTTTTTAACACGTATATCATACAATATTTTTTCTACAAACGTCTTATATATCAACAATTATAATTTATTCATTCTCATTTACAGGACAATGACAATACCTACAAAAACTTTTACTTGAACTTGACTGACATTCCATTTTTATATTTTTCTTGACATTACATCAAAACCGTCTATACGCTGTGAGCTCGTACGTAGAGGGGTTATTTATAAATTCGTGAGCGCCAGTAGTGACAAGTCTGTAAACGTTTACCGGAAATTTGACATAAATGTCAAAGTGATTAATTTAAAATTAAAATTAAAAACATTAATTATAAAAAATATTAGTTGGTCAAAGTTGTGGTATATATTTTTACCTTAAATATACTTACGTTTTAAATACTGAATTTGCGTTTTTTAATGTTCTGTAAAATATGTAATTATAAATTAATCTTGGCGCCATCTACATAATAATTGTGAAAGTATCCGAAGTAAGAAATTAATATTTCATCAATAGAACGTCAAAATGATTAGCAAGATCTTTAAAAAATCTATAACAATTTAATTACTTTTTAGCGTTGTAAATATTAAGCGATAACAATTAAATAATAAATTTAAAAATTACCGGTGAAAGTTGAATTAGTAACCGCTAGGAGCGACACCAGCGAAGCTCAGAGCGTATACGGTCTGAGCTTCGCTGGTGTTGCTCCTAGCGGTTACTAATTCAACTTTCACCGGTAATTTTTAAATTTATTAATTAATTGTTATCGCTTAATATTTACAACGCAAAAAAGTAATTAAATTGTAATCGATTTTTTTAAGATTTTGCTAATCATTTTGACGTTCTATTGATAAAATATGAATTTCTTAGTTTGGATACTTTCACAATTATCGTGTAGATGGCGCTAAGATTAATTTATAATTACATATTACGGAACATTAAAAAAACTTAAATTCAGTATTTAAAACGTAAGTATATTTAAAGTAAAAATATATACCACAACTTTGACCAACTAATATTTTTTATAATTAATGTTTTTAATTTTAATTTTAAATTAATCACTTTGACATATATGTCAAAATTTCCGGTAAACGTTTACAGACTTGTCACTACTGGCGCTCGCGACTTTGTAAATATCCCCTCTACGTACGAGCTCACAGCGTATACTGTCAATACGTAAATCACAACATAACAACTATAGAATAACATCTACTTTTATTGTTGTAAGTATATTCTAACAAATTTTAATAGTTTTTACTACAAACGTGTTAAAAATGCAATAATACAGTTTAAATTAAATTTTAAAAAACCTTTTAAACTACCTTATTCAAATTGAGCTAGTTGTACTATTAATATTAATGTTAATAAATGAAATATGAAATATAAATATTTTGACGTTTCACAATTTGACAATTCACTTTTAACTGCAGTGCCTTAAAATTTTTAAAGCACTAGTGCCTTAAAGTAGCATTTTTAACGCTCGTATGGAGTGCTAAAAATTGCATTTTTAACACAGTTGTAGAAAAAAGTTATTTAAACAATTTCTGCCCAAAAATGCCGTCCGGCACCCTTCTCATAATGTTTAAAGGAGACATTTTTGAGCAGGAATTCCAGAGAAACTGAATGGGAAGCATTTTTCATGCGGGAGCTACCACACAACCGGGACTACTTCTCTTTAAATTTTGTATATTATTATTACCATAGTTTTTTAAACAATTTATTTATTTTTTTAATTATTTACAATGTACCAATTACATACGCCAATCATATCGCACGACAAAACTGTGGAAAACCAACAACCAACCTACAGTTTACAGGACTTAAAAGCAGTCACCATATGTCAATGGGGGAAACTCCTGGAGTTGGCCGAAGAAATCAATATTCACCTTATTCATAGTCTAAAAGATAAAACTACTTTCTTTTATAGGAGATGGCGCAAAGGCGCAATCTCGATCTATGCTGGGTTTCGAGTAACTCACAGTTGCAACTACTACTCCCAAGCTTCCGAACCGTACTCCATAGTTTCCCCCCGCAGCCAACATCGACCAGTCATAAAAGAAATAGATTCAGAACGATTCATATTGAGTTATACTAAATACCAATTACCAATCTTGTGAATTTGTTTAGAAACATTGTTTAGACAATTTCTGCCCAAAAATTTCGCCGGCACCCTTCTGATTTATTTAAAGGGGACATTTTTGGATAGGAATCCGCAAAGAAACCAAATCAGAATTTTTTTCAGACGAGAGCGGCCTCACATCATTGACTAATTGCATATTATATTTCTCGGTAACTAAATATTCCAGTTGTTAGTCATCTCTTATCTCACACTGAAAAATGGTAATAAAATTTTATGACCGCTTGCAATCTTGTAAAAATGTATTAGCACAAATTTTGTTTATACATAAACTTTTTAACACGTTGACGGACAGTGCGTCAAATGTATAAGCAGGTGTTGTGACACTATACGAATTTTGCAAAGTAGAATATACACTGGCGCGCAAAAAATTTAGGTCACTAGATGAATTATTTGATGCCTCGGATTTCCTAAACCTGTTGTCCGATTTGAATGATTTTTTTAGTATGTTATAGCTTTATTATTTAAGAATCTTAGTGTGTTAATATTGTTGCTAGACAGGTAAATTTCATTTTATACCGGGTGTAACAATCATACTGTGTTTTTCCTTAAAGTTCGGAACACTCTGTGGAATATTATAGCATAGATAAATATTGAAATTAGAACTCAATTATAGCCTTAGGCTTTCTTAACACTTTCTTTTTTATTCATTTGCTTATGGTGGATAATAAAAAAGTTAGGTATGTATTTTAACAACTAGCCATGTTCTTCATCAATACTAAAATTTCTAAATAAGGGCGACAAACTTTAAGGGGTAATTCTACATGAAAAAAATAATGACCGTTTGCTTTATAAACATTGTCCACAAATGCTTAATTTCCGTGATACGGGATGTTGAATTTTTTCTTACCAACTGACGGTTTATTTGTTGCTCTATTTTTTTTTTGAAAAATGGCTTTAGCAGAGCCAATTAGCCAGACTTGTTTGTGATTGATTGCAGATTCATAGTCATAAATTTCTTATAAACATAAGTACATTCTACAATATTATTTTTATAGATACATTGGTACATTGTGTAGCTTTTTTTTATTTTGTTTTTTTTTTAATTATTTTACTGTTTTTTTAATATATATTTTAATTTGTGCGAAACACTTCTTTTTTTTTCTTTTTTATTTTTGTTTGTATTTTTTTTTTCTTTTTTTTATTTATTTATTATTTTTTTGTTATTATTTTATTATGTGTTTTTTTTATATATTATTTTTTTTTTAATTTTTTCAAACCACATTAACAAATTATGCCTATTATATTACGTTTACAACTTGTATTTACATAATTTAACATGTTTACAAATGAGATGAAGAATTTCCATATCATTTGTAAATATTAAAGTACCTATTAAGGTTTATTGGGAAAAAACATTTTAAATCTTTTAATTCCTTATAAAATTATATATTGCTCTAAAACCGATTGAGATATGCAACCAGGGACGTATCTTGCCATTCGTGCGCCCTTGGCGAAATTCAATGCTCCCGCCCCACCCCCATTCCCACAAAAAACGAGACTCCCATTAATTGCATCCAAAATTCACACGACTGTAATGTAACAATTTTTAAATAGTTGTAGGCAAATTACTACAACTACTACTTTAAAATGTATTAGGCCTGGTAGCACGATTAAAGAACAATCTGACCCCAAAAAAAATAAAGGACGGATGAAAATTTGGGAATAGGTAGTTAAAATTGTCTATTATTATATAAGAAAAAGTTTACAATTTTACAAAAATGGAGGAGAATATACATTCAAAATAAGACCGGAATTCAATAAAATGACTAATTCAAAACAAGTTTTGTTCTATAGAGTTTTTCGCTTAGTTAATAATTTTCGAGTTATTTGCGAGTGAATATGTTCATTTTTAACAAAAAAAAAACATGTTTTTGGACGGTTTTTCGGAGATAACTCAAAAAGTAAGTATTTTATTGAAAAAATATTCATAGCAAAAATATAGATTATAAAAAACTGATAAAACCGGTGTATGCATGAGGTCGGTAGACCCAGTAGAAGCAGAGTTGTAGCTAATGAAAAGTAGGTTCTTCTTCGTCAACTTTCAAATCGAATATTTCAATGTGAAATAACTCAAATAACGGAGCACTTTTCGGGGAAATTCATTTGAACTTTTTTAAAGTGGTTAAAAAAGGTTTATTTTTGTTTTCTAAAAAAGCTTCTAACAGAAGTCAGTGAGTTACGCTCAAAATATTGTTGGTCCCTTTTATTTCTTGGTAAAAAAAATCGCGAAAGTCACCCCCTAATTAGCATCAGAAATAAATTTTATCATTACCACTTGACAAGCTACTTTGCTTATGTATTATTCTTGAAAAAGCTGTAGTTAAAATGACTTAAACCAGTAACTAATCACGAGTTTAGGCAAATTTTGAACAGCCATGCGATAGGATATCCAATTTTTGTCTAGCAAGAAAACAAAAAATCAAAAATATTCAGAAAAGCAAGACGAACATTTTATCACTCTTTGAGATTTTTGGTATTACTAATAATTTTTAAGTTAATTCCATAAAAATTTAATTTTTTTTTCAAAATTAAAAAAAATGTTTTATTTTAAACCCAATTTTTTTCAAAAATGAGTACTTTGAACCAATGAAACTTATAGATAATATAAAAAATACATAAGTAAAGTAACTTGTGAAGCGGAATCGATTAATTTTATTTGGGAAATTAATTAGAAGGTGATTTTCGCGATTTTTTTAGCAAAACATAAAAAATACCAGCAATATTTTAAGCGTAACTCACTTACTTTTAATGTTAGAAGTTTTTTTTAGAAAACACAAATAAACCTCTTTTTAACCACTTTAAAAAAGTTGTAATGAATTTTCCCCAAAAAGGGCTCCGTTTTTGGGTTATTTTAAATTAAAATATTCGATTTGGAATTTGACGAAGAAGAACCTACTTTTCATTAGCTACAACTCTGCTCCTGCTGTGTCTACAGACCTCATGCATACACCATTTTTTTTTCAGTTTTTTATAAGCTATATTTTGCAAAATACTTAATTTTTGAGTTATCTGCGAAAAATCGTCCAAAAACATGTTTTTTTTTTTTGTCAAAAATGAACATATTCATATTCACTCGCAAATAATGCGAAAAGTATTAACTTAGTGAAAAAACTCTATAGAACAAAAGATACTTAGAATTAGTCATTTTATACAATTTCGAACTTATTTTGAACTTATATTTTTCCACTCCCGAGAAAATATTTTTCACCCCGCATATCCCAATTTTTGTAAAATGGAAGGGATGTAGAATTCTAAACTTTTTCTTATATAATAATAGAGCTTTCAACTACCTATTTCCAAATTTTCATCCATCCTTTATTTTTTTGGAGGTTTTCGTAAAATTTTTTGTTCCCTAATCAATCTATGGGTTCAAAAAACAATAACAATAAAGGAGGTATTTTTGAAACATTATTTATTTTACTTACGTATAAAATTATTTTACTCACTACTATTTTACATGTAATATTGTGGTTCACAATTTGTGAATATGTTACATTCATGAGAAAATGTGCTTACATACTTACATAAACTATCATAACTATGCACTTATGGTACATTACTTTAAGCGAAAACATATTGATATATAATAATAAATAATAGCCTATATAGTCCTGTCGCCAGTGGGAGCGCAACGGCCTCCTTAATTCAGATGGACTTACCCAAGTTTTTTTTATGTATTTTGACCCGTAGAACACGAATTTTTTGGGTAACAGTCGATCCGGATGTCGATAAGATTGTTATAAACAAAGAACTTGAGGAATCACATAACAGCGATTTTTCGAAAAACAAAACATTTTTTTGTATTTTTTGGGTCATTTTAAGCAAAAAATGTTTTTACAAGTTTTTTCGTACGATGCATAGTTTTCGACATAAACGCGGTTGAACTTTTAAAAAAATCGAAAAATTGCAATCCTTGAACCCGAATAACTTTTGAATGAAAAATAAAATAGCAATTCTGCTTACCGCATTTGAAAGTTCAAGTCAAATTCTATCGGTTATGGTTACTTTCATTGCTAAAAAATTATTTTTTTATTGTTAAACAAAGCTATAAACACATAGTGATTGAATGATGTTTTCAATGCATTTCTCATTTGAAATCGAACGAGTAGGCGCGCATACAGCAATTTCTACGTAGATTACTTACATTAAAACGCATGCATTTTGCACGGGAAACACTATGTGTTCATGGCTTTGTTTAACAAATAAAAACTTAATTTTTTGCAATGCAAATAATCAAAATCGATAGAATTTAACTTGAATTTTCAAATGCAGTAAGCAGAATTGCTGTTTTATTTTTAAATCAAAAGTTATTCGGGTTAAAAAATTTCACTTTTTCGATTTTTTGAAAGTTCAACCGCGTTTATCTCGAAATTCTGCATATCTGCATCCTACGAAAAAACTTGTAAGACCATTTTTTGCTGAGAATCACCTAGAATACAAAAAAATGTTTTGTTTTGCGAAAAATCGCTGTTATGTAATTCCTCAAGTTCCTTGTTTATAACAACCTTATCGATATCCAGATCAACTGTTACCGAAAAAATTCGTGTTCTACGGGTCAAAATACATAAAAAAACTTGGGTAAGTCCATCTGAATTAAGGAGGCCGCCTGGCGACAGAACTAACAACAGTTCATGAAGTTTTGATTTAAAATTTAAATTTTTAGTCAACTTAATTTTGTTGAATTAACCTGGTATCTTTTATTATTGTTAAAATTTCACTTTGCGTGCTTTAATAGATGCGAATTCATTTATGACATGGTCAAAGTTAAATTTTGAAGCTTAAAATCCTTTATATATTACAATTGTTTTTATAATATTACTGACACCGTACCGGTATTTATGCAGTCTCTTATCTTTTTAATTTTGCTGGAATACGGCATCATATTTTTTCATCGAAAGTATGAAAAATGCTTAGTTTATAAAATTAAAATCTTGGATTTCCTAAAAGTTTTTCTTCCGCTAATTTTGCGCCGCCTCCCTCTTGCGCCCTTGGCGGGCGCCTCTTTCGCCAACCCCTAAATACGTCCCTGTATGCAACTGAAATTTGGTAGGTTTTAAGAGGTAGTTATTGCGCATTGTTTGGCATACAAATAATATTTTTATATTCGCCATTGGCGTGCATACGGGATGTATCTAAAATATTTATACCCGTATGCACGCCAATGGTGAATATAAAATTCTTAATGGTATGTCAAACAATGCGCAATAACTACCTCTTAAAACCTACCAAATTTCAGTTGCATATCTCAATCGGTTTTAGAGCAAGAAATAAACCGTCAGTTGGTAAGAAAAAATTCAACATCCCGTATCACGGAAATTACGCATTTGTGGACATATGTTTATAAAGCAAATTGTCATTATTTTTCATGTAGAATTACCCCTTAAAGTTTGTCGCCCTTATTTAGAAACACCCTGTATTGATGAAGAACATGGCTAGTTGTTAAAGTACATACCTAACTTTTTTATTATCCAACATAAGCAAATGAATCAAAAAATAAAATGTTAAGAAAGCCTAAGGCTACAATTGAGTTCTAATCTTAATATTTTATCTATACTATAATATTCCACAGAGTGTTCCGAACTTTAAGGAAAAACACAGTATGATTGTTACACCCGGTATAAAATAACATTTACCTGTCTAGCAACAATATTAACACATTAAGATTCTTAAATAATAAAGCTATAACATACTAAAAAAATCATTCAAATCGGACAACAGGTTTAGGAAATCCAAGGCATCAAATAATTCATCTAGTGACCTAAATTTTTTGTCCGCCAGTGTAATAGCGAAATTGCTAAATTTGTTTTATGGAAACAATATGTTTTTTGTAAACATGTGGACGACGACCATGGATGTCGTATAATATTTCATATGCATCTGTAGTGTAGATGTAATGTGACAAAAAATCTACAAAAATCTACCGATTTTTTGTCATAACTCGTTATTTTAAAAATGTCGTCTAGAGACGTTCTGTTCATCAACGTGTTAGAACTAAAAATATCTGAGAGAATAAAGTCAATGTATGATAGAAAAAGAATAGAAAAAAAGAATAGGATTTTGATTTTAAATTCGGCAAAATATGTTTAAGCAAGGCGAAAACATCGTGTTTCTTGGGAAAAATATTCCCATGAGATCTTTTTGCGTAATCAGTTTCATAAGATACCGCAGAATAAGGTCCAAAAAGGTTATAATAAAGATATTAAAAATGATTGTTAACAGAAAAAAATACTCAAAACTATTTCACTAACACCAAAACTAGTTCTTCTCTGTCTTGCTCGTCGATTTATTGCATTTCGATTTAATGTCCATGATTCAGCTCCTTAGTAAAGCACACTGTGTACATAATATAATTAGCCTTATTCTGAGGGCCAATATCAGATCTTTGCTGCATAAAATCTTTTTCATTTTCACGAAGTTGGCACGTGCTTTTTCAATTCTCTCTCTTATTTCTGGAGTATAATCGTTATTTTCTGTGATTATCGTTCCCAGTAAATATATTTTTTATTCTCTCAGACTGCTGGCCGCCTACCGTTAATATTTCATTTGTATTGTTGTTCTTGCTGTACAATGGGGCATTCGATTTCATAGAACTCTGGACCGTATTAAACGGAATGAATAACGCAAGGAAGTCATCTAAGATTTGCCGACGACATAGTGCTCATAAGCAATAATACAGAAGAACCAATCTACATACTAAAGATGCTTAAACATGAATCTGAGAAAGGCGGTTTAAAATGAATTTAAATAAAACAAAAGTGATGACAAATCAAAATATCAGAATCGAGTTAGTTGGAAGTGAGATCGAAAGTGTCGAAGCACGATCAAACTAGGCAAACAGAATCAAACGGACGAGATAGCTATAAGAATCTGAATTACTTGGGCAGCAGTTGCAAGACTCAGTGATGTGTTGAAAAACAAAAAGATACCAATAAATCTAGAAAAAAAGGGTACTCAACAGTTGTATTCTACCAGTTATGACTTATGGAGTGGAGACCGTGACACTTACAGGGTTATCAGCCAATATATTAAGAACAACACAGAGGGCCATCGAACGAGCTATCTTAGGAGTATCTCTGAGAGAACATATTCGAAATGGGACGTACGAAACAGGACGAAGGTGAAATATGTTATAGGAAGAATTGCGCAAATGAAATGGAGCTGGATAGGACAGGACACGTGCCACGGCAAAACAACGAAAGGTGGACGAGAAACATTTTACATTGGAGACCACGCGAGCATAGTCGTAGCAGAGGAAGACCACAAAGACGATGGCTAGATGACTTCAAAGCAAAAGTGGGGAGAAACTGGTACCAAATAGCACAAAACAGAGAAGAGTGGAGAACTCATGGGAGGCCTTTGTCCAGGAGTGGATGCAACCAGACTAAAGAAGAAGTTATTGTTTTCTTTAGGGACATTAAGCCATTTGCTTTAAAAAGACACGAAGTTTTTTCTGTTTTATTATTATTATCTTTATAGAAAATGTGACTATTGATGCCGCCAATATTTAACATTGAAAAATATATTGTAAGTGACCATCTACAACTAACACGTGAAACAGAATATAGGATTTTCATATCATCGACCACATCCACGGCGCCTTGTATTACATCATAAAAGGATATTATTTTAGGTTTTAAGGGGAAAAATAAAATTAATTTTCATACACAGTTGGTGACGCCGGTGGTCGCTTGATGAGAGAATCTCTCACATGAAGCGCACTGACTCAACAATATGGTGATACTATGTAAACTGAGTCACTATCTGAGCGGACGAGTATATTAGACTGTCGAGGGAGGATAGTTAGGAAACTAAAAGGAACTACAGCGCGTATAATTTCCCAGAAAAAAAGTTGTGCGCAATTTTCTAAAACCGTGAGAGAAAATCTCATATAGCGACCACTGGCGGGTGAAAATATTTTTAACCTCTCCTCAATTAATTTTAGAAGTGGTTATTTACTGCTCTTACTCCATATCTATTTACATATCGTCCAATTGTTTTCCCTTAAATTTAGCTCACCACAAATGCAAAAAGTAATGGACAATGAAAATTTTAAAGATAAAGTAATAATTTCAATTAAAATCTTTAATAAACATAAAAGTGCGACAAAAGAGAAATACCATGGATGGTAGTTATTAGAAACACTATTTGACAAATGAAGACTATGCTCCAATTCCAATTCAAAATATAGTCAAATACAAAGACTCAGAGATACGGGAAAAAATACAAATAAAAAAAGACAACTTTATGGTACTTAAAAACATTAAAATGCCAATCACCCTAAATATATAAAAATCTAATACGGCCAAGGGGACTGAAAATATTTCAACAAAAGTAGTTAAATTAATTTCAGAAGGTCACGTTGATGCGTTATAAATAGACGTTATACGAGTAGTAGTAGGCTTATATTACCTACTAACATTAAAACATTTTGTTGTACAAAGTAATTGATATGGCAACGCTGTTAGGATAAAGTTCTGTGTGACGCGATTGAAGCAGAAGGCACTGCTATCTATCGAACATAAATATTACCGATGGTGTAGATGGCGCCATGTCATGGTGGCACAAATTCTTAGCGGCAATTCAAGATATAATTCTTGTTTAACGAGATTTTTCATATGTTTAGGAAAAAATATTCAACATTTTATTGGAAATATTTTCCATTGTTACAATTTTATATATGTTGTTATTGAAATTTTATCCAATTTCTTACCGGTAGCTTTATTATAAGCAGAAACATATTATTTTTTCCTACTGTGGCAAAACTGTACATTCAAAAATTTTAAAAAAATTCGTAAGTATTTCCTAGGATTATATCTTTATGCTCTAAGAAAATTAACAAAATTGTATGTTTAATTTTCCCGCTTTATACTTGAAAAAAAGGAGTTTTTTTGAGTTTTTTCTTTTATTTCTTAAGCATTCCTTATACCTATGTGCTTTAATTTGTAAGTTATTCTTTATTTTTTAAACCAAACATTAACTACAAGAAAAAATACGTGAAATTTTATTAGGTGGCCGTGAAAATATTGAATAAAAAATAATTTTGCGAAAAAAAACATCATAATCTAGCCTGATCGTTAATTTATTAATATTGGATGAGATATCTAAATAAATTCGTAGTTAAAATTGTTGGTGCGCAAAATATTAATAAAAACATGCAATATTCTACCTAGTCGGCTATGACACTAAACTTCCTTAGTAATTTGACATTATACTATTTTTATAGCTCCAGTTGCTTTGTTACCATTACTAATATGAATTTTTCTAATGAGGACCTGATAAGATTTTTGTGCTAATGGAGTATAACAAAAATGTGCTACTAGCAATAAGAATTTTTCATCAGAAATTCCCTGATAAACGACAGCTAAGAAGAGAAACGTTTAAAAATATACTAGAACGGTTTCAACGAACTGGACAATTAGATTATGATAAATCTGATCCAACAAAAACTATTGTAAGTGAAAAAAGCAGGAATTAAATGTAATAAAGAATCCAAAAATGTCAAAATATACAGGGTGTTCCATTTAAAAAAAAACATAATTTTGTGTCACACTGTCAATACGCACGCCCCCGTATATTTAAAAATATTTGTAAATTATGGTACTATGTGTTTCACAACTTTTATCTAAATAATTTTTTTTCGTATCTCTTACGACAAACGAGTAATTGGACTTTGTCACACTAATGCCCCACCCAGTATATAAATGTTATGAAGAGGAAAAATATTTATTTTTTCCTCTTCTCTGGTCTAGTAGTAGAGTCGCTGCGCTGTATCACCATACACTTGTTAGCTTTCTCTTATTCTCTTATAGTATAGTCACAATGCCTAATAATATATATTTTTTTATATTTTTTAAATACTTTTTGGTTTATTTGTATTATTGTTCTAAATTTTGTGAATTTATGTGGTAACAAAATTTTAATAATTAATTGTATTCAAATTAAAGCTTGGTGACACTTATTACTGTAAATGTAAACATATTTTATTATTTTAAAACATTTATTATTTTCTCATAATATAATACACCCAAAGTATAAAGCAAAATGGTTAGAGGCCTAAATTAAAGAATAACAAAAATATTGATATAAACCCTTTTCCAGTCGAGGTAAAATTTACAATTCCAACCGAATTGAATACACCTCTATCTGTTTTTATTCCTTTTTATGACATTCAGAATACGTTACCACAAAATTTATGATCTAAAATATATCTGCAGATTACTACAAGTAACAAGGGTATATGCGTGCGTCGTTTTCCTTTATTTTATGAAATATTCCCCAAGAGTACGATCTAAAACGTCAACTCTCCGTTTTACGTAATATGAATAACTGCATCTCTAAAATTGCTATATCCAAAGGTCTGTTAGCAGAGGCGCCGAAAAGAATACAATAAAACATAATAATGGTCATACATGATTACTTTAAAGCAATCGACATAAGTTACTTTTGAACATATACGGATCATTCTTAATAAATTGGCAGATTTTGCCACGAAGTTTTAAAATAATTAAGACTCATGAAATGGTTTTTTTTTTTTCGTAATTTGATTGAGATAAAATATAGCCACTTAATAAAGAATTGCTGTAGGTCAAGCTATAGACCAGGGCGCATCTGTAAAAATATTAGTACATTTGGACGTTGAGAGGTGACTCAAATTTTTTTGCAGAAATTGCTTGAAAATAAATCAAATAATAATATCTGAGTTATCCTCCCTCTCAAAAAGGTCCGGAACATTGTTTAAATAATCAAAATGTCAAAAAATTAAGGAAAAATTCGATATTTTTCTTGGTTTTTTAATTATAACTTTAAAAGTATTCATTTCCGAGAAAAGTTGTACTAACATAAAAGTTGCGTAATTAAATTTCCTACAATATAGAATTGGTTAAAAATTTAAAAAATAGTCACCATTGTTGCAAAGTAGCAATTATTTTTAAAAAAACATACAAAAACAAGTATTCGTATTTTACATTTTTAAACCATTTATGATACACTTAGGACCTTCATATTTCACCCTGAGAAACTCTATGATACAGTAAAACAACACTGTAAATTTCATTAAGATCGGTTCAATAGATTTTGCAAAATAAATTTTGCAATCCAGCTTTCGTAAAAAAAATTCATTTTTTCAAAATGTTACAGGACTGAAAATAAAGTAGATAGCAAGTTGAAAATTTTTTTGCGTATAGAAGTGTACTATACCTTTCATTCGCAATTTTACAAAATTAAAATCGATTAACACCACGGCGTCAGGAATTTTTTTAAATAAACATTAATTATTGGTGCTACGCGCAGGACAGCGGATAGTTTGCTGTGATTGGGCATTCCAATGACCTTTGATAATTATTGATACATTTTAATTTTTATTACATTTCGATATAAATAAATAAATTTGTTTATTGCAAAATAAAAACACATACTCTATCCTTTGATATAACAATTTTATTAGCAAAACCTTTCTTTGTTCATATATTTTAACTTAAATAATAAAAGTTTATTATTTTTAAACATATGCAATTGTTTAAACAATATTTCACAAACAATAATAAAATTAGTTTGATTTTTGTGGAATTAAAATATTAAAATACAACAAAATATAGAGTAAGAAAATAATATATTAGATAAAGATTGGAAGACATTTTGGTGGAAATCAACTTGTGTGAATCGAACACCGCTGTCCTGCGCGTAGCACCAAAAATTATTGTTTATTTCAAAAATTTTCTGACGCCGTGGTAATTAATCGATTTTAATTTTGAAAATGGCCAATGAAAGGTACAGTACACTTCTATAAGCAAAAAAAAATTTTTAACTTGCTATCTGCTTTATTTTCAGTCCTGTAACATTTTGAAAAAATTAATTTTTTTTGCGAAAGCTGGATTGCAAAATTTATTTTGCAAAATCTGTTAAACCGATCTTAAAGAAATTTACAGTATTGTTTGACTGTATAATAAAGTTTTTCTGGGTGAAATATGAAGGTCCTAAGTGTATCATAAATGGTTGAAAAACGTAAAATGCGAATACTTGTTTTTGTATGGTTTTTTTCGCAATTATTGCTATTTTGCAACTAGGATGACTATTTTTTAAATTTTTAACCAATTTTATATTGTTGGAAATTTAAATACGCAACTTTTATGTCAGTACAACTTTTCTCGTAAATGAATACTTTTAAAGTTATAATCAAAAAACGAAGAAAAAAATCGAATTTTTCCTTCAATTTTTGATATTTTGATTATTTAAACAATGTTCCGGATCTTTTTGAGAGGGAGGATAACTGAAATATTATTATTTGATTTATTTTCAAGCAATTTCTGCAAAAAAATTCGAGTCACCTCTCAACG
Organism: Diabrotica virgifera virgifera; assembly: GCF_917563875.1. Taxonomy (NCBI): domain Eukaryota; kingdom Metazoa; phylum Arthropoda; class Insecta; order Coleoptera; family Chrysomelidae; genus Diabrotica; species Diabrotica virgifera. The sequence continues at coordinate 102,059,190 of NC_065447.1, forward strand.
TCCATCTCAAAACAGATCCGCCCTGGACGACTAAAGATAAAGTATCTTTCCCTTAAATTAAAAAAAAAATTGTATAGATCACGGAGAGGATGTGACCACATACTTGACAGAGTAGTTTTAGTTATGATGTCTATGTACGTAGGGTATATAAAATATAATGCGCATTATTTAAATTTATAGTAAATTAGCAATAAACTAAGTTAAACCTTCCCCTTTTTAATTTTGTTTTAATATCGGGTGTCGTTGTCAAAATACAAAATACTGCTAAATTAAACAAACATGTTGTTGCTTAGTAAAGAATTCTTAAAAAAAACAAAAATGGCCGTCATCGGCAAAACAAATTTTTTTAAAATAAAATGAATGCAATTTTGTACTTTCTATAGACTAGTTTAAAAGGTACAGAAATAAAAAATATTAAAAATAGTCAAGTAACCAACTTAATTTATATTGGACCACTTGGCATGGATTGACCTGATACCATTAGTTAAACACAGTGTTTTAAAACTTTTTTGCCCCTTAGTATTTTTTCGAAAAGGCACATTTTATCGAGATGTGGCATGTTTTTTATAACGTTGAAAATATATATAAAAATGTAAAATTATAAATAAATTTTTATATCCTTATCAGGTCTCTGATAATGATAACGTACTTAACCACGGTGGATTTGACAAATATTCAAAATATCTCGATAAAAACTGGCTTTTCGAAAAAGTACTAAGAGGCAATATTTTTTTAAAAGTATTGTGTTATTGTGTTTAACTAATGGTACCACAAATAATTTAATTGGAACGTACACCAAAATTTGGGGGGGGGGGGGGGTACGGGAACATACGGGAAATTCCCCATAAAACTTTTATGGGTTCACAAATTTCACTTAATTTTTTTAAGATGTTCCTGGCATAATAATGTCACATGTCCATTTTCAATAAAAAATATGTACTAGTTTTCGATATATTGGAAAAAATAGATTTTAATTTTGTAACTTCAAAAGGCTATAACTTTTTTATGTCACATTTGTAATAAGGTAAGTTACGTTCAATCGAACTATTTTTGGTCCCAGAATATGTGATTTAATTTATGACCTGTATTTTTGTTATACCCTGTATATTATAAATATTGGATTTAATCAATTGATTATACAGTTGGTAAATTAATAGGCTATTGATTATGTAGATACTTTAGAAATGAACTACAACGTTAGGAAGTTTATTGTTTCATAATATATGGGTAAGAACCAAATAGGTAAGAACCACATAGTGCTACAATTTAAAGGAATGCGTCTTTGGTAAAAGTGTGACATAATAATTCATTCTCAGTTCTAATTTTTGGAAATCTAATTTTATGCACTTTTCGTACATAAATCGCAGAGACCGGTAGTTCTCAACAGTGGCGCAAACCCCCCTACATGCTACACTATATACGCGAATTTTGCGATTCGATCAACCTGACTGGATTGAATAATGGGCCAAATCCCATTTTAAAGATTAGGAAAATGCCAGACAATCGAAACGTCCACTATCCATTTTGGTCCAAGGGTGTGAGTTTTACGGCCCTCTCCATTTGGGGTATGTTTTTCGTTCTCGTCGCCAAAACTCCCAAAAATGCAAATCCAAAGAACAAGACAAACACTATAAAGAATATAAAAGAGTACAAAATGAATAATTAAGCTCAATAGTAAGATGGAATAAACAGAACACGACTTCTATGAGATGCAAAAGGAAATGTGGAAAATGATAAGAGGTCAAAGGACAGAGATGAAAGAATTAATAGAAGAATTTAAAACGTATGGAATAGCTAATGAACTTTTAAAATACGGAGGAGAGAGACTTCACAAAGAATTTAATATCCTAATAAGTAAAATAATAATATTATTATCGCGTATGGAAGAGTGCAATCAACAATTAATTAAGGCATTCACGGACAGTGCGTCAAATGTATAAGCAAGTGTTGTGACACTATTTTGACTTTTGCAAATTAGATTATTGAAATTGTTGAATTTTTTAAGTTGAGCTTTTTAACATTTTTTGTAAACATGTGGACTACGAACACGGACATCATGTCACATTTAATATGCATCTGTAGATGTAATGTGATATATTTCGTCACAACTCGTTATTTTAAAAATGACGTCTGTAGATATTGTTTCACATTACATCAATGAAAATTAGACGTCTATAGACGTTCTGTCCGTCAACATGTTAAGCAGGATGTTTGAATCAAGAATAGTAAGACTAGAGGGGGAGTCACTGTTAGGCAAAATAAGTAGGTAGAGGACTCCCAAGAAACAGATGAAACGTCACTTTGGGGTCAGAATAAAAAGCACCGTTGAAGAAAAACTGTCAGCACTGCCTATGTAAAAGAAGCAGCAGAAGAAGAAAAAAATGAGTATAAATCAACAATAAGAAATACACAAATTCTCTCCAGACGTAATGAAATTTTAATACCAATTCGGATTTTCCGACAGACACAAAAATATAGCTCAGATATTCGAGAAAGATCATTCATTAGTAGTTGAGAAGAACGGTACGATGTGATATCACGTCTTCCTCTTCTTGTGCCGCAGTTGCACACAAATTGTTAAGAACAAAAAATTTTAAAGTTGCAAAAAATAATATTAACAATTGACAGAGCACAGTTTAATTTACATTTTTGATTTTTTTTGTAATATTTTTAAGAATAGAATAGAATAGAAATATGCTTTTTTGTCACTAAAAATTATACAAATTTTATGGACAAAGCTTAACATAAAGTCAGAAAAAATAAATAAATAATAACAATAACAATAACAAATACAATTTTCTGAAATTTGATAAATCGTCAATATAAAAAAATATAAAAATTTAATAAAGTAAAGAAAATAAAAAAAAAACAAAATCGATATATTGCACCAATTAATAGAAATTGCAAAATGAATATACAACAAAGTAAACTATACAAATACATAGGAACTAATAAGTTTAAGCTGCTGCATGTGACACCCAAATATAGATAAGTTTGGTTACTTGTACATTACTGTAATTTTTTAGTTAGTCATTAAGAAAATCTTCTATTGAATAATATGGTCTTTTAGATAGATGTGCTTTTGTCATTTTACGGAACTTGGGGAAAGATGTTGCAGATTTGAGCTGTAAAGGAAGATGTTTGTATAATTTTTTTGCGGAATATAATATAGATTTCTTTACTAACTCAGAGTTGAATTTCTGGTGGAGTAGTCATGAAGAGGCCTTGCTGAAAAGACATGCATGTGTTTACGAATTAAGCAAACAGTTTCTAAAATATATAAATATGTAAGGGTTAAAATTCCGTGATCGTTGAAGTAACTTCTGCAATGTGTTGTTCTTCTGAGGCCAAACAGATACCTTATTGTTCTTTTTTGTAATTTAAAAATAACATCTAATTGGGCAGCTGTACTAGAAACCCAAAAAGGAAGACCACATCGAAGATGAGACTCGAACAAGGAAAAATATGTTAGTTTAGAAGATGCTAAATTGAGTTCTTTCGAAATATATCTTACAGCATAGCAGGCTGAGGCGAGTTTCTTACTTAACAAATCGATATAAAGGGACCATTTAAAGTTACTGTCTAAGAAAATACCAAGAAATTTTACAGAATCAACAGTAGAGATCTCGCTGTTATTGACAAGTAGGGGTTGAAGAGAACTTTTATAGGATAATGCTACTGTCTTATCCACGTTAAAAGACAGTAAATTAGAGTCAGACCAGTTTTTTATCGTAAGTAAATCAGAAGTTATAGTTGCATGAAGAGATGCAATAGTTGAGTTGCTCCAAGTGATACTGGTATCATCAGCAAAAAGAAAGATTTTTCCATCGATTTTTAAATTAATGATGTCATTTATAAAGATAAGGATCCGTGTAGGACCCAATACTGAACCTTGTGGTACTACAGATGCAATGTTTTTGGGACTAGAGTCAGTATCATTTGCTGTAACTAGTTGTTTCCTATTATTCAAGTAAGATTGGAACCAATTCAAAGAAATACCTCGAATTCCATAGAAATTTAGTTTTTTAATAAAAATGTCGTAATTTACACAATCAAAAGCTTTGGCATAGTCACAGAAAACAGTGGCAGTATAAAGATTATTGTTTAGTGCTTGGTAAACCTCATGAAGCACAGAAAACATGGCATCAGTGGTACATTTATTAGTTAAAAAGCTGAACTGATTTTGGGATATGATGTTGTTATCAATGAAAAAGGACATAAGTCGGGTTTTTGTGAGTCTCTCAATAATTTTGGAGAGTACCGGTAGTAAATAGGTCTATAGTTGTAAGCATTAGATTTTTCACCACCCTTATGGAGAGGAATAATAATGGCTATCTTTAGGTGCTCTGGGAATTTGCCTCTTTCAAAGGAATCATTAATTAATGAGACGAGGATTTCCGACACATTTTCTGTAAGATTTGAGAAGAGTTTTATGGATAGTCCATCAATACAACAGAATGATTTGCTTTTGATACTATTGATCGTTTGGATTAGTTCAGATTTATCGATTGGTCTTATAAAGAATGAATTCGAGAACACTCCTGAATTAGGGAGATAGGAAATGGGATCTTTTTGCGGTAAAATAGTAGAAGTTATATTTTTATTCACATTAACGAAGTATTCGTTTAGATTTTCAGTCTGGAAGGGCAAATGTTTGAACTGCGTGAGTTCTATTTCGAAGATCGTTTATTATGGACCAAGTTTCTTTTGCAACACTTTTGAAAACTTCCCAGACACTTTTGATAGTAGGGTTTTTTAGCTGATTTGATGAGTTTTAGATAGGTTACCCTGTACTTGGTAATATATTGAGTGACAGAGGCGTTGGTAGCAAACTTCTTGATATACAATAGTGAGCGCATATTTTTGGCTGATATGCGGGAACCTTTGGTAGCCCAGGGTTTTTGATGTTTTGGCTTAATTGAAATTAAAGGAAATGCCTTATTGAAGATAGAGACAAGCTTTTCTAAAAAATCGTTGAAATTATTAACCTTCCGATATGAGCACCCACTATCAGAATGGCAGAAAAAAACCCAGTTGGCGAAGAAAAAAGCGCTCTTACTCCATGACACACCGGCTCATACCTCCGCCGTCGCTATGGCCAAATTGATAGAATTGGGCTACAAACTCTTGCCCCGTCCAACGTATTCTCCATATTTGGGCATGTGTGAATTTTTTTGTTTCCAAACTAAAAAGAAAAGGCAGTCGCTAGGCAGAAATTTAAGCCGAATGATAGGGCCATCGCCGCCACGGAAGCCTACTTTACAGACTTCCAGAAATCGTACTTTTCAGGCTCAAAGTAGGAGGAGCATCGCTGGGTCAAGTGTATTAAGCTCAAAGGAGACTATGTTGAGAAACAAACCGGTACTTTTCCAAAGTGATCGTTTTTATAGGCATGTGAAAATATATAGGCTTCCATAGTAATATGAAAATACAAATGAATATAACAATCTGGAATGAAGTACTAAAAGAAAATAGTATTATAATAAATGGGAAGAAAACTAAAGTTATGGCAGTAACAAAAGAAAATCAAAATTTGAAAATAAATTTAATTTAGAAAACCAAGAAACAGAGTTAGCAAATTCCAATATTTGGAAATAATAATACATGAGAATGGAGGACAAGATATCGAAGGGAAAGAACGAATAAATAGAGCAACAAAATTATATTTCGCTATAGGCAATACATTTATTAATAAAAAATAAGTATCTAAGACTTAAGAGAACCAAAATAAATGTGTATAGATCAATGTACAGACCAGTACTCACCTATGGATGTTAATCCTCGGTGTTAACAAAAAGAATAAAAAGTTAAATACAAGCTGCAGAGATGAACTACTTAAGAAGAAGAGTTAGAGGAATAGAATAGAAGGAAACGATTCAAAAGTGCATTAAATTTTATAATTTCTAGAAGAAAGAGAGCTTAGTTGGTGGCGGCATCTCAAAAGAATGGACCGCAAACGACCAACAAGATCAATATGGGAAGCAAGAAGAGACTCACGACGAAGAAGAGGAAGACCAAAGGAAACATGAGATGATGGGATACATTTATTAATAAAAAAGGAGTGTCTAAGAGAACCAAAATAAATATGTATAAATCAATGTACAGTAGGGTGTATCATAATAAATACTCAAATAATGATTTTTCGAAACTCAAACTTACAAGTTGATAAAAAGTTGTCTCTTACATTACTCCTTCAGGGAAAAAAAGTTTTGTTTTAATTAAAACATATTTAGGTCTCCCGGAATCGACTTAACCTTATAATTTTTTCTCAAAAACACGATTTTTCATCTTTTTTTAAATTTTATATTTTTATTGCCAAATTAAAAAAAATTCAAACTTTCAAGTTGATAAAAAGTTGCCTCTTACATTACTCTTTCAGGGAAAAAATGTTTTGTTTTAATTAAAACATATTTAGGTCTCCCGGAATCGACTTAAACTTTAGAATTTTTTCTCAAAAACACGATTTTTCATCTTTTTATTTATTGAAAATTAAATTTTATATTTTTATTGTCAACTTAAAAAATATTAAGTACGTGATAATAGTGAACAATAAAAATTAGGATAATATCTGTAACTAAGCATAAAGTCACCCAAAATCTTTATTATGAAAATCTCAATTGTAACAACGAAAAATCGGGGTACGAAATTTATTAAAGAAATACAAAAGTTTACTACAGATAAAAAGTTGACAAAGAAAAATCTTTAAAATGGTTCTTTATTTCATCTTGAAGGATGTTGGCTAAACAAATCCACTTAGCCTTCAAAGCCACAGGTATTGTAATGCTTCTTCGATCTGGAACCAAGGGAATTTGTTAGGGCGAGTGTCAGATTGTAATTATAGTACTAATACTAAGTTACTATTCAAAATAGAGTGCTGTGATGTAATCCTAAATAAGTATGAAATAAATCTTACCTGTAATTTATTTTTTCAATACAGCTATAGCAGATGTGTACTGTCGCTTAGTTTCAAACTTAGGAAAAATCTTGATCTTATAAAGCCTTCTCGTTCTTGAACGCCACAAACGTGCTTAGAAGCTGCAGTAAATTCCTTTACAACTCGTTCTACCGCTTGAGTGTGAAGTGGTATTTTGAACTCTTTTCTATCACTGCTTCCTGAATTAACAATCATCTCAATCTCTTCTTTGCTGAAGTCAGCTATAAGTGGTGGTTCTGTAACTGTGGTGGATTGCCAGTTAATGAGATCGATGTAGTCTTCTGCCTCAAAATTAACTTGTGGTGGTTTGAAGACTCGATGTGCCCTTGTTTCTGTCTGTGGAGCTTTTTCTATCCGTTTGCCTGCCAAAGCTCTTACATGTTTTCCAGAGTCAAACAACATCCCTAAAAGGATGTGTTCAGGATGAGCCATAAAGGCGTTTCATTGCAAGGAAGACTGAGCCACAGCCTTCAGTTCACTGTCTAAAAACTTGGTGCATTGTACGATGAAGAAAAAGTGTTGTGATGCGTAGATAATTTTAGGACGACATTTTATGGTAAACCATGAGGTAGCATAGATTTTCATGACGAACTCAGCAAGCTTTCTAAGTTGTGGGGTTGGTTCAATAGTTGAAATATACAGATATAAGATTCTATTTGCTAATGTCAGCCACCGGGCGTGGGACAAGTTTCCGGGGTTTCTACTGGCCAACTCAGAGGGACATTCACCTTTGACTACAGCCTGACATATATCCCAAAGGTATTTCTGGTCCGTACTTAAGTCTTTACTATCGACTTCTCGGAAGGTGCTATCTATTTTGTCATAATTAACAACCGGAAAGTCTTGGCAGTTGGTCAAACCTTCACCTATTGGCCCACTGAATGATGTTGGTCCTATGGTTGGACCGTCAAGAGCAACAAAAACTTTCCTCAGAGGCAATTCGTTTAAGTGCAACATACATATTACTACTTGGACAGGATGTTTCAATGCGCGTTCAAACAACAAAACTGCTCTTTGCGATATTCCAGTATTCGTTGCCGTACCATCACATCCAAGCACTTTGATATTTGAGTTATCAATGGAGTTATCACTCATGTAACTTAATATTGATGATACTATATCTTTCGCAGATCCACTGTTTGGAGTTACATGACCGAAATATGCTGAATCTGGTTCCTCGACCAAAGATATGTGTTCTTCTTGTATGGTTTTACGGACAGATTTCCCACGTACAATTTCTTTGATTATGGTTTCATCCTTCCTACCATCGAAGTAAAGAGCAATTATTTCGTTTGTGCCAGTTGAATTAATACTTCGGTGGTACTTTAACCTTTCACGAAAAATCTTGGACCTGTCAATAACTGCGGCTTGGTTTTCTGGTGATATGACATTCAAATCTTGTAGAAGAGCACTTGCTAGTTGAGTACCTGCTCTGTTTGAAATTCCTCTGCGATCACATGCCCTAGAAAACAATGACAGATTCACTGGCAGGCCTTGTTTTACTTTCACCCTTGGACTTTCAATTTTGTTTCTTAGAGGAGTTATTTTAGAACCTTGTACTTTTTCATCAGGCCTACTTGATTCTTCTTCCATTGATTTATCATCAGAGTCACTACTAAGAATATCCACATTTATTAAATCAGGTGGAGTAGTTAGTTCCACATTCCTACTTAATTTAGGTTGCAGGGACTTTTCCTTCCGTTTGTTTCGTTTTTCAATTTTTTTAGTCTCTGCTTGGTCAATACCTCCGATAATCATCATCCTTTTACAATTACCACCGTTTTTTAGGAATGGTTATCTCTATCGCCAAAAAACATATCCCCCGAGGTTTTCGAAAGGAGTACATCCCAGGCTGGACGGAAGAAAGCCAAAAACTATATGAAGAATTTATGAAATCAGAAGATCCCGAAATCGGTGACAACTTACTCAAGTCACTGGATTCAACTAGACTTAATAAATGGAAATCTACCGTAGAACATATTGATTTCTCCCGTTCCAGTCGGAAGGCATGGGGACTGATCCGCAAACTGGGCGAAGCAAGCAGAGCACAACACTTAAACAAATCAACAATTGAGCCAAATAATATAGCCAATAGAATAATTGAGAACTCTCGAGCTCCATCTGAGAAAACTCATACATCGATGGTAAAAAAAGCTCTTAAACAACTTAAAGCAAATACCCCCGCATCATCAGAATACTCACGTGCCTTCTCATTGGATGAAATAAACGAAGCGCTTAACCAAACCAAAACGGGAAAAGCAGCTGGTTTCGATGGAGTATATCCTGAGTTTATAGTCCACACTGGTACAAAAACAAGACAATGGCTCAAAGAATTCTTTAGCGACATTGTGACTACAGCTATGCTACCCCCAGAATTCAAAAGAACAAAAATTATCGCAATCCAGAAGCCTGGCAAAGACAACAAGCTGCCTGAAAGTTACCGGCCTATCGCCTTACTCAGTTGCTGTTATAAATTACTAGAACGACTCTTATATAATAGAATATATATATATATATATATACTCTTATATAATAGAATATATATATATATATATATATATATATATATATATATATATATATATATATATATATATATATATATATATATATATACTTATACACCATTGAGGACGCTGTACCAATTGAGCAAGCTGGATTTACAAAAGGACGAAGCTGTTGTGACCAAGTGCTGTCCTTAACTACATTCATCGAAGCTGGCTTTGAAAGACGTGAAAAATCTGCCATAACATTTATAGACCTTACGGCTGCCTATGACACTGTGTGGAGAGAGGGTCTTATTTATAAGTTGATGAAAATTATACCCTGTCTCAAAACTTGCCAGCTGATAAACAATCTACTAACTAACAGACTGTTTCAGGTATATATAAATGATGCACGAAGTAGCGTTAGAAAACTTAACAACGGCTTACCTCAAGGCTCAGTGCTAGCTCCTTTATTATTTAACCTTTATACGGCGGATATACCTGAAACAAAATCGAGAAAATTCGCTTATGCAGACGACCTGGCCATTGGCTTCCAAGATAATAGTAAGGAAGCTGGAGAACGAGCTCTAAACGAGGACCTAACTACACTTAGTAACTACTTTAAGAACTGGCGCTTACGTCCAAACACAAGCAAAACTGAAACCTGTCTCTTTCACCTGTCGAATCAACTTGCGGGCGATACCCTCAATGTAACTCTAAATCATGCAGCTATCAAACATAACAACAACCCCAAATATCTAGGCATCACACTTGATAGAACACTCACCTTCAAAAGCCATCTTACAAACGCAGCCGGTAAACTGAGAACAAGAAACAATATAATAACAAAACTTGCTGGAACAACTTGGGGTGCTTCTGCAGATACTCTTCGGACCTCTGCTCTAGCTTTGGTTTTTTCAGTGGCAGAATATTGTGCACCAGTATGGTTAAATAGTGCACATACAAACAAAATCGATGTCCAACTTAATCAAACCATGAGAATAATCACTGGAACAATAAAATCAACCCCAGTGAGATGGCTGCCTACTTTGAGCAATATTGCTCCACCAGATCTACGCCGTACAGCAGCATTAGTGAGAGAGTATCAGAAAATTGTAGCCAACATACAATTACCAATCCATCAAGACATACCAGACATCTCAAAAGAGCACCAGCGACTGAGGTCTAGAAATCCTCCAATCAGAACTGCCCGAACAATTGGTGATTCCTATGATATACAAAGGCAATGGTCCACAAGATGGATGCCAACAATAGCAGCAGACTATATTCAGATATCCATCCCAACCCAGGGTTTCATCGGATCGGGTCTGCCCCGGCCCACCTGGGCGAGGCTTAATCGCATACGTACCGGACATGGTAAATGTGCTGATTCTCTGTTCAAATGGGGTCGTGCAGAAAGTCCACAGTGTGATTGTGGATCGCCTAGACAGACCATAAGTCATTGTGTTTCAGATTGCCTAAATCGTGCCTACCGTGGAAACCTCCAGGACTTTGTGGAATGCTCCCCAGATGCAATTGAATGGCTATGTAAATTGGACATTAATATTTAGATTCATTCATTATGTTTTGGTGTTTGAATAATATATATTATATTTGTGTATTTATCGTACTGAAAAAGTCCATACGCTAAATAAAAAAAATAAAAATAAAAATCATCATCCTCAAGTTCCGTTGGTCTGTCAAGAATGCATGTTCTAATTTTGGTACTTTTCTTGGAGCTGGACACAAACATTTGTCTAGTTCACTACATTTGCATAAACAAATATCAAAAAGACTATTATCAATGTCAGATCTAAACTTTTCAACTGCAACTTTAAAACTTTTGGCATTTTTTGTGTTACAACCTGAAGATTTTTTAATCTTTTCACACCTCTCATGCAATTGTAGAATCATAAAAGCAATATTGTTAGTAGATGAAACAGGTATTTATAAGTTTTTCCAAATTTGCTCTAACTTATGTGTCACTCGCATTGCAATTAACTTTTTCTGTGGTTGGTAGCATCCTTCAGATTTCAACTGATTTCTCACCCATTCAAAATACCTCAGCACGTCACTGTTAATAGGTAAAACATTAATATCACTAATATCAAGAGGTTGTCCGACTATAGGAGCTTCAGTGCATTTCCTCGTTGTTATAGTGTTTGTCTTTTTACTCATGATAGAAAAACAACAAAACCACACGGAATTCACAAGTCATAAACCACACACACTAAACAAAACACACTGAAATACATGTAATAACGCGCAAACCACGTGCTGTCAGATTGAACGGTGGAGTCAGACTAACAGAAATAAAGGGTGTGAGTGAGTGGTGGAGGGGAGCCAGACGCCAGACATCCGGTGACTCACAAGTCAGTGCCAGCTGCCCGTCTCATTGACCCATTGCATTAAAATACAGCACTGTAATGATTGTATTAGAATTTTTTTTACTGTTTCTGATTCATGTCAAACTTGAATTAAATATGAAAATTGTGATATATTTAGGGTATTTCCGGGTTACCTAAATAATTTAACTCAGAACCAAAATGTTTACTATGAATAAATTAAATGTAAAAATACACATTTTTTAACTTGATTACATCATTTGTAATTTATAAATTGTGTAAATTATTTTTTCAAAAACGTATTTTTTTACAAAAAATTATAAACTTTTTGTACATTCCGGGAGACTTAAATATTGTTGGAATTCAAAAGATTTTTTTTGGTAGATCTATGATGGTAGTAACAACTTTTTATCAACTTGAAAAATTAAATAATAAAAAAATTTTTGTGATACACCCTAATGTACAGACCAGTACTCACCTATGGATGTGACTCAGTGTTAACAAAAAGAATAAAAAGTCAAATACAAGCTGAAGAGATGAAATACTTAAGAAGAAGAGTTAGAGGAATAGAATAGAGTTGACTAGAGTGGATAATATGAGAAATGAGCAAAAGGGAAACGATTCAAAAGTGCATCAAGTTTTATAATTTATAGAAGAAAGACAGCTTACGTGGTGGGGGCATCTCCCAAGAATGGACCGCAAGCGAACAACAAGATCAATATGGGAAGCAAGAAGAGACTCACGATGAAGAAGAGGAAGACCAAAAGAAACATGGGTTGATGGGATAGCAAAATATTAAAGAATCGTTATAAGCCCTGGAAAAAAGCCAATAGGTTAGCTAGGAACAGAAAGGAATGGAGCAGATTTGTACATAAAAATTAAAGAGTGGTCTGTTATCCCTACACCTTACGGTAGATTGACGGTGAAAATTTATTTATAATTTTCATTTTGTTAGGTATTCAGACATTTTTAAATACATTAAAAATTAAGCCCATTATATTCTCAGTAAAAACTGGCTTGTCGAAAAAGTATAAAAGACAAAAAAGTTTTAAAAATTGTAATATAAGATTAGCTAATGGTTTCCACAATAATAATTTAATTAAAACGTACGCAAACGCTGTTGGGGGAGGGGGGTTTAAGGGAACAAAATTACCATGAAATGTTTATGGGTACGGGGTGCACAAACTTCACTGTTTTCTTTGGTATTTTTTAAACCTTTCATTCACGAATTAAATTTTTTAAGCTAAAATCCTGAAATTTGCAATATAGCGGGACTGATTTTTTTTGCGAATTTTTGATATTAGTTTTAAATTTTCAAAATACACAATTTGGTCACTACAAGATGTCCTCATATGACGATATCATGAGCCAATGGAGTAAAAATATTAGATATTTTTTTTAATTCTTACAAAAAAACTAAAGTGTTTATTCAATAAATAATTATGGTATTTACAAAACAATTTTTTTGGTTACTTATACCGAGATGAACAACTCAGAAGAATTGGCGCTGTATACTTTAGTCGTAAGTAACTGTAGAAATCTATATTTCAACAACTATAATATTTTGTTCAAAAGCTCTTAGATGCCAGTACAAGTACTCATTGGACGGAATAGGATGTCCATAATCGAAAACAATGTTTTACAAGGGTAAAAACACATGGAGCTATGTAGATACAAAAAATTATAGAATAGCTTGTCCTCAATTAAGGACACAATGAACGAAAAGGTTAAAAGATGTTCATGGCGAAATAAAGTCACGTGTCCATTTTCAATATAAAATCTCAGTTTTCAACATATCGAAAACAGTTTTCGATTTATTGGAAAAAAATCGATTTCAATTTTGTAACTTCAAAGGGCTGCAACTTTTTTTATGTGCCCACTTGCAACTTGTACTAAGGTAAATTAGGTTCAAGCGAACTATTTTTGGTCCCAGAATGTGTGACTTAATTTATGACCTACTTTTTGGTGCACCATGTATATTCAATGCTAAGCTTTATTGTTTTCCCTTACTATATTTCTAAAATATTTTTGTAGTTTGCACTAAACTTGCGTACATAGGAATCAGCCAACTTAAAAATTTTGTTATTTCTGATGTCTCGAATTTCCTAAACTTCTTGTCCGATTTAAGTAATTTTTTACGTGTTACAGCTTTATTCTTTGGCAATATCGCTGTGATAATATTGTTGCTAAAGAGTTAAATTTTCATTGTAAGAATCAAACTGTGTTTTTTCTCAAATCTCACATCACCCTGTGGAATATTCTAAAATTTATAAAATATTGAAATTAAAATTATAGCCTCAGGTTTTCTTAATATTCTGCTTTTTGATTCATTCGATTATTTTGAATAATAAAAAAGTTATGTACTTTAACAACTAGCCATGGTCTTTATCAGTACAGGGTGGTTAAAAATAAGTGCGACAAACTTTAAGGGGTAATTCTGCATGAAAAAATAATAACGCCTTACCTTATAAACATATGTCCGCAAATGCTTCGTTTCCGAGATACGGGATGTTGAATTTTTTCTTACAAACTGACGAATCATTTATTGCTCTAAAATCGGTTGAGATATGCAAATGAAATTTGGTAGGTTTTAAGAGATAGTTATTGCGGATTTTCTGACACACAATTAAGAATTTTATATTCACTATTGACGTGCATACGGGTAATATGATCGGTCATATTACCTGTATTCGCGCCAATGGTGAATATTACATTCTTAATTGTATAAAAATGTGCAATAACAACTGCATCTTAAATATCCAGAAAATGTCATTTAAATATCTTTACCGGTTTGAAAGCAATAAATAAATCGGCAGTCTGTAAGAAAAATTTCAACACCCCTATCTCGGAAACGAAGCATTTGCGGACATATAATTATAAAGCAAACTGTCATTATTTTTTCATGCAGAATTACCTCTTAAAGTTTGCCATACTTATTTAAAACACCCTGTATTGATGAAAAACGTGACTAGTTGTTAACCCGGCATTGGTTGCTAGGTGGGTTTTTTACTCGAGTGGTCGCGTGTAAGATTTTCTCTCACATATCCAACTTTTGCCTTTTTTTACAAAATAAAATTTTTAAAACAGATTCTAAATTTTGTATTATTAACTAATAGGGGACTGCAATTAGAACGAAAACATGCATTGTTTCGGAAAAATTCAAACAAGCTTATATTTTTCTAAAACTTTTTTTGTTAGTTTATATACATGCTAAAGTAAAAAGTTCTACTCACGGATTTGGCAGCTAATTATTTATTAATTGTTTTTAAACAATAACCAATGGTTTTGTACTAATAATTTTAAAAATATCGTTAAATTCATCATTTTACTTTGATCAAATATATTTTTATTTTGTTTTTGATTATACTGAATCCGAATATGGCATTGCAATTTGAAAATTGTTATACAGAAGCTCTTATACAGTATGTCTGCGTAGCTAGGAACCACATGGAAAAGTTTTTTATTATCCATTTTACGAAAAAAAGTTATTCTTCATAAAATGCTCTGGACAGTCAAAAATCTAAAACACGTCAGATATCAAATTTTATTAAGGGATATAGTAGCGATCAACAGGTAGCCAAAACGCGTTCCAAGATTGCGGCTGTAATGTTGAATATTTTTTCGAGATATTTGGCACACGTATTCGTAATATAATAAAAAATGGCGGTACAGAGCACAATTTGAAAAATATATTAATATGCGGAAATTACTCTGTAATTAAGTACAATATTAAAAAAACGAGCCTGTACTGCCATTAAGAAGAACAAAAAAATACACTTTCTTCAAATAAACTTTTTTATCCGATGCCTATATTTTGTGTCATTTTGGAACTACTAAAATTTTTTATTTCATTAGTAGTTCCAAAAAGAACACAAAATCTAGGCATCGGATAAAAAAGTTTATTTGAAGAAAGTGTATTTTTTTGTTCTTCTTAATGGCGGTACAGGCTCGTTTTTTTAATATTGTATTTAATTACAGAGTAATTTCCACATATTAATATATTTTTCAAATTGGGCTCTGTACCGCCATTCTTTATTATATTACGAATACGTGTGCCAAATATCTCGAAATAATATTCAAAATTACAGCCGCAATCTTGGAACGCGTTTTCGCTACCTGTTGATCGCTACTGTTTCCTCTTAATTTTATACGTGTTATGTCAAAAATATGAATTTGGTTAAAGAGTAAGGTACCTTTAAATGTATTTCAGAATATCATAAAATGCTATTATGAAAAGTTGTTTGAAATTAAAAACTGTTTAAATATACAATTACATTTTTCTAATCGAAAATTTTTTTTCAATTTTTTCTCAAATTACGGATACTCATCATCATTTTATTACAATTATGATAACTATTTTATCGAAAAAAAGTTATTCTTCATAAAATGCTCTCCCTGGTCCAAAATCTAATATACAGCCATCAGATATTAAACTTTTTTTAATTTTATACGAGGTATGTAAAAAATATTAATTTTTCTTAAGAGTTAAGTGCCTTTATTATTCACAATATTTTAATTAGAAGGATCTAATTGAACACTAGAACAAATTTTTTAATTCCAAACAACTCTTAATAACAATTTTCGATATTGTGAAATTTAACGATACTTTACTCTTGAGTGAAATTCATATTTTTCGACATACCTCGTATAAAATTCATTAAATTTGATATTTGATGATTGTATCTTAGATCATATACGATGAAGAATATTTTATAAACAATAACTTTTTTTCGTAAAACTGATATATGAATAAAAAAGTTATCAATAGGTTCCAAGTTACGCAGACATACTGTATAAGAGCTAAAAAAATTTTTTTGCTGAAGATTTATTATTGTTGAAGTTTGTTATTAGATGTATTTTAGGTAAATTTAACAGAAAAAAGTTTTGATCACTTTATATAAATATTTTTTTAGCTGGTAATTTTCGGTTTTTGTATTACATTTTTGTTATCTTTCTTAATTTTCTCAAAAAGAAATAGTCTATTTTATTTCTAAAGTAAAATAATTTAGTGAATTTTGAAGACTACATCCTAATCTTTAAAAATTTACTTATAAAACTGTAATACATCTGTTCAAACTTGAGTAATACCGTCTTAAATTGGTGGTAATTCTTAAAAACTACGAAGATTTCAAAAATTACATTGTTTAAGACGTCATATCATTTGAATTAAGGATTAAATTTTTTTTTTTTTTTTTTTTATTAACTCCATTGAGTACAACAATCTGCCCATTGGGCATTAAGCATTTGTTATGGTAAAAAATATAGACATGTAGAGAGTTACTCCAGTGAGTAACCTCTTTACAATTCTAAAACTAAAATTTTATCAGTCTGAATACACTTTTGATTACGTTCAGTTGGTTAAGTCGGACGGCAGTTGCCGTTTTAGTCTACGCACTTCAAAGACGTCCCGCACATTTAATTGTCTGGCAAACGCATTAGGATGCACTAACACTCGTTCAAAATATTTCACACTAAAACGTTGTATGGCTTCTTTCACGGATTCTAGGGGGATGTCGTGTTGAATCACCTCGTTGGATACATAGTATGGCGCATTGACTATGGAACGCAGCACCTTGTTTTGAAATCTCTGTAAGATGTTTGTATTGGAGACGCTAGCAGTGCCCCATAGCTGAATCCCATAAGTCCATATGGGCTTGAGGATGGACTTATAGAGTAAAATTTTGTTATCCAGAGATAGTTTGGAATTGCGTCCAATGAGCCAATACATATTTCTCAATTTAAGTCCAAGCTGTTTTCGTTTTGTAAAAATATGTTTTTTCCAAGTAAGGCGGCGGTCCAAGTGCATGCCAAGATATTTGGCGTCCTCGGATTGAGGAATTAGACAATTATCAATATATACAGGGGGGCATGTTTCTCTGCGTAGCGTGAATGTTACATGTAATGATTTAGTTCCATTAGATTTGATGCGCCATACTTTCATCCATTGCTGAATTCTATTTAGGTTTGATTGAAGATTCCTTGATGCTGTTGTTGGATCTGTGTGGGATGCCAGGATAGCAGTGTCGTCTGCATACGTTGCAACTGTAGTTGTACTAGATGTTGGAATGTCCGCTGTGTATAAAAGATACAGAATTGGGCCGAGAACGCTGCCTTGTGGGATGCCTGAGTGAATGGGATATATCTTGGTGTGCTCGGTACCGTGCTTCACAAGGAAGTGTCTATTTTCTATGTAGGATTTTAAGAGCTGGAAGTGAGGATAGGGTAGGAGCTTCTTTAATTTTATTTGTAGCCCTATGTGCCATACCTTGTCAAAAGCCTGAGATATGTCAAGGAAAGCAGCAGAACAGTATCTTTTGGAGTTAAAATCCTTGTTTATTTGGTTGACTAGCCTATGCACTTGTTCTATGGTTCCGTGTTTGTCTCGGAAACCGAATTGGTGTTCTGGAATTATTTTATTTTCGTCTATTATCGTTTTCAACCTTTTTACGTACATTTTTTCAAAGACTTTGCTAATCATAGGCAAAAGGCTTATAGGCCGGTATGAAGATGCATTTTCCGGTCTTTTTCCTGGTTTAAGGATCATTAGGATTTGTGCCACTTTCCATGAACTAGGGAAGTACTTTAGGCGCAGAATTGCATTAAATATAAAGGTGATTAGTTTTATGCACTTATCCGAGACTTCTTTTAGAATCTTGCCAGAGATTAGGTCAAATCCAGGGGCTTTTTTGATGTTGATTTCATCTATTATTGTTTGTTTTACTTGGTTGACTGTAAATTTCGTGTGGGGCAGATCCATTTGAAACGGTGCTGTTAGGAATCTGGTTAGTTCTGTTTCTTCCTCTGTAGATACTGTAGAAGGGTATGGCGTAAATACTTTTTGAAGGTGATTGCCAAAAAGATCAGCTTTTTCTTTGTCGTTCCTAGCCCAGGTGTTTGCCTCATCTTTGATTGGTGGGTTATGCTGTTGGGGCCGTTTGAGCTTTTTCGTGGCTTTCCAGAGTGAATAATCTGTAGCTTCAGTTGGTGTTAAATTTTCTAAATATTCTTCTATTCCATGGTTTTCTTCTTCATGGATTAATTCCTTTAATTCCTTTGTTGCTTTGTTAAGTTTTTTCTTATTTTCTGCCGTTCTTGACTGTTGCCAATTTTTACGTAATTGTCGTTTTTCTAAAATTTTTTGTTTAATTGTGGGAGACACATTATTTCTGTTTTGAGATGGTTCGTAGCTGGGAGTCGCGTACCATGCAGCAATTTGTATGCTTTTTGTTAGTTTATCTACAGCTGATTCAAGTTCGAGTTCATTTTCCAAGGACAGCTTTAGTGAGATCAGGCTGTCTAGTTTTTCTCTAAATTGGGACCAGTTAGTCTTGGTGTTATGCAAAGTTGGTTGATGTTCTTTGTTTAAGATTTTTTCGGAGATTGTTATTATAAAGGGTGAGTGGTCTGATGATAAATCAAAGCATGATTCAGCTTTACATTTTTTGGTATCGATGCCTTTTGTGATGCAGAAGTCAACGACATCAGGTAATTTGTTTAAATCAGACGGCCAATAAGTTGGTTCGCCAGTAGAAATTTGTTGCAGGTTATTTTCTACCATTGCTTTAGCTAATTCTCTGCCTCTTGGAGTTGTTAGTCTAGAACCCCACATCGGATGTTTTGAATTATAATCTCCACCTGCAATGAATTTGTTCCCTAGAGTGTTAAAATATTTTAGGAAATGTTCTTTTTTAACGACATGTTTAGGTGGGCAGTATAAGGCAGATATTGTTATTGGGCCGTGTGCTTCCTCAATTGTTAAGCTGGTTGCTTGCAGGTAGTCTTTGTTATATTTTTCCATTTCGGAGTGTTTAATAGAATCACGTATAATCATGGCGCTTCCACCGTGAGCTCTACCGTCTGGGTGATTTGTATAATACAACTTGTAGTTGGGAATCCGCATGTAGTGTTTTTCTGTAAAGTGTGTCTCAGAAATTAATAATATATCAATATTTTGATTAAGTATGAATGTTTTGAGTTCTTTAGCCCGTTGATAAAGGCCATTTGCGTTCCAGACTACTATTTTATTAAGCAATCTTATTGATGACAGTAGTAAGCAAATTGAGCATTGTGCCCATTTGATCCATGAGTTTTTGCATCATTTCTTCCAGCTTGGCTAAGTTGTTATTAGGTTGGTTAGGTCCTGGTATTGTTTGGTTGTTATAGCTACACTGTGGTTGATTTTTGTTGACTATTTGAGCATAGGTTAAATCAGGTTTTATTTGTTGAGTATTATTTGTTTGGATATGTGGTTGCATGATTCTTTTCTCTCTTAGTGTAGGATATAGCTTCTGCTGTAGTTGAATGTGAACTTGGCATCCTCTATAGTTAGCCGGGTGGTCACCGTTACAATTGACACATTTTACTTTGTCATCACGTGATTTCCGAGGACAATCTTTTGTTTCGTGATTGCCTGTACATTTTACGCATCTGTGTACTTTGCGGCAGTATGTTTTGGTGTGTCCGTAGTCTTGGCATCTTGTACACTGGGGGATTGCTCTTTTCGTACGAGGAGGTTCGCATTTGATGATATTGTTTCCTAATTTTTCTATTTTATAAACCTCTTTGTTGTTTTCCTTCGATACGATATCAATGAAAAACATTGGCAAGGGGGTTTTTGATACATAATGTTTTATATTGTGAATGTTCACTGCTTCGTGGCCTTGTGCTGCTAGATTTGCCTTTATGTCATTAGTATCTGTACCATGATGCAGTCCTTTTATGACAAACCTGAATGTTTTCTCGCTTTTTGGCCTAAAAGTATGGTATTGAGTATTCCTTTTATCAAGTTCAGTGATCAATTTTTTAAAATGTTCGGCCTCAACGACTTGAACTTTTACTGTTTCATAACTAATGGTTTTAATAGTGTATTTATCTCCTGTGGTTTGTTTCAGTAGATCATGAATGTGTTGGACAACACCTACATTATATATGGTTATCGGTGGGGGCTTGGGTACATGTTTTGTATTGTTTTCTTGATCTTTTGCTTCGTCTTGGCTTTCTTCGTTTTCTTCTGTAAGCATACTATACGAGTTTTTTGTTTCTATTGGCTTTTGCAGCCAATAATCACTTAATTTTGTTTGTTTCCTGGATATTTCCACTTCGGGACTTCTTATTCTTTTTTTATTTGTTACTTTCTCCCATTTATCTTCAGATTCAGAGTTAGGAGCTGCTTGTTCATTCATGTGTTGGACTACCTGTGGATTTTGTGGATTTTGATATACTAAGTGTTGGGGGAGAGGTAAAGGATTTGGTTGTGAAAGATATTGTGGGAAAATTGGTTGCATTTGAGTAGATGAGCCTGGCATTTGCTGATATATGGCCTGTTGATTTTGATCATGGTAACCCGTTTGGGGCTGTGACATTGACGTAGGAAAAAAATATTGTTGATAAGACATATTATTGTTATTCACCTGATATCCGGATTGATGTGTTGGCACACCATTTCATTTGATATCCCTTTTTAACTCCACTCCACTGGTATGAAATTGTTGAATATTTTCTTCAGTTATTATCACTAATTGCCTTATGATAACTAGCTCGATTCCAAAACACTTATTTACTTTTAAAATGTAAAAATGTAATTAAAAATAAAAACTGAATTTATTTATTAGAACAAGTTTACGGAGACGTTCAAATTACTGATATTAAAACATGTAGGTAATTAAAATCACATTTAAATAATCACATTTTGTTCACAAATCGAAATTAACGTTTACAATATAAAATGTTTTAAAATATTCTGGACTGAATGCGACCGCCTTACTCGGAGGTTTGTGGTCGACTATTAAATTTTTGAGATTTTTTTTAATGAAACATCATTTAGAACGATGTTTGAAAGATAAGTTGTGCACAATTGAGGGTTTTATAAGAAAAATTGTATTAGTTACACATTTTTAAATCATTTTTAAAAAAAATTCATGTAAGGCTCAATTTCCGCCCCCACCGGGGCCCACCGTACTTATGCCCATACATTTTATTTCATTTTATTATAGCCATAAGATAGCTTAATTATTCTTCTTTTAGTTTCAATTTGTAAAATTTAATTTGATCCATTAGTTAAAGAATTACATTAAAAAAACTCAACCGTGCACTTCGCCATACGCTAGTTTACAGTGCGCCAATGTTTGTGAGAAGGGTGACTTTATCGTTATATATAAAAAATTATAGAAGATACAGATTTAGTTTTAGAAAATTCTTTAGATAAGTTTTTTTTTGTAAAATTTTCTGAATTTTTCAATGGTCAAGTCAGTTTTGTTTTAAAATTTATATTTTCAGAGTTATTTAAAAAACATCAAACTTCGTAGTTCATTTGTTTAATAAAAAATGAAGCACCCACTTCTCGAGTAGAACATTTTGATAATGTTGTTTATTAAACAATTCTTAGTGAAATTACAAAAAGTTCTATCTTGTTTGATTTTTTCCGAAGTGAAAATCTATATGCGCTCCCCTATAATAATAAGAACATAATAATATAACATAATATACATAATAATATCATAAGATACAAAAAAATGATCGGAATTAAACCAATATTAACCCTTAAAACCCCAAGGGTAGGTAAAAAATGTCCACCTAATGCGTATTTCCTTGTAACATATTTATTACGTGTTCAAAAATTTTTCAAAAATTATTTATTGTTAAAAATACAGCCCTTTATCGAATGTTAATTTGGTTCTACCGATATTTTTGAAAATAAAAGTAACATCTTAAGTTAAATATGGGTGGGCACAAAAAGTACACCCTTGGTAAAGCTTGTTACTAAAGGTTTCTATATAATTTCTCATTGGTACGAACGCAATCCATATAATTATCTACGTCTAATTACATAATCGACATAATTATCCGCCATTGAGGATTCTGAATGGAAGAATGTGGAGAAAATCGGCAAATCTGAATTACTGGCATTTACTGGTATGTTAATTTTGATGTACATCGTAATTTTGTTGTAAGGTTTGTAAATAGTTTATATTAATATTTTAGAAGATGCTGTGTTTAGTAAGCATAAGATTCTTAAGTTTAATCCATTTGCAACAACTCTCAATAAATATAATATTAGCTATTTTCGAGGTGGACACTTTTTACCCACCCTTGGGCGTACATGGAACCTAAAAAAGGTTGGGCGTTTAAGGGTTAATGAATCTCCGTAACTTCTTAATTTACGCCACCGCATTTTACACAAGTATAACAAGAATGCTCTGGACAAATTGGTTGATGACAAGGATTTAAATTTTTTATTCCTTTTCTATTTATTCAGCGAGGGCAAACAGAACATAACTGCATATTCGTTGGTTTAGGTTCGGACGAGTTCGGTAATGTTATTTTTTCTACAACCACTATTCAAAATGCATTTTTCTGCACAGTCTTATGTTAAGAAAGTTGATATTTTCTCACAGTATAAGATATATTACATTAGTGTGCAGAAAAATGACCTTTCTGTGTCGGAATAGTATATTGTGCAACAAGTGCAGAAAGATACTAATTTCTCACGAGTTTGAAAAGTTGCGGTACGAGCGCAAGCGAGTGCCGCAATTCAAACGAGTGAGAAATTATCTTTCTGCACGTGTTTCACACTATACTTTTTCTACAAGCACAGTTTTTCCTAAAAATAAAAATCACAATTTCCAAACGACGATTAATTATAATAGGTACCTATGTGATAAATTTTAAACTGTATTTAATTAATACCTACTAATCAATTTAAATTCCTTATACCTAAATAAATTACACAGAAATCAGTTAAAAAATCAATGCACTGCCTTAATTTGTTTAAATTTAAACAATTATTACACGTTATTGACATTATATTTATGCAGTCACGGATTTACACAAAACCTACTTCATTCGACGTCTCTTGCACAGGTTGCTAAATCCTTATTGGTTATTTGATAATTATAAAATGTTTAATAAGAACAAAAATTGTAAAATAAAACAATTGTAACATCCATAAATATGTTATTGTTTCTATGCTATAGTTAAATATAATAATTGTCTTATAGGTTATATATTTGTCTAAAGTTTAACCACGGATGTAAACAGAATATAACGTTACTCAGAATGCGGTAGTCCACGGATGTAAACACAATATAACGTTACTCAGAATGAGGTAGTCAACTGTGCAGAAAAGAACTTTGCGGCACAGAAACGTCACTTTGCGGCACAGAAAGGTCACTTTTCTGCACACTAATGTCAAATATCTTATACTGTGAGAAAATATCAAGTTTGCTAACATAAAACCGTGCAGAAAAGTGCACTTTGAATAGTGGTTGTAGAAATAGTATATTGTGCAACAAGTGCAGAAAGATACTAATTTCTCACGAGTTTGAAAAGTTGCGGTACGAGCGCAAGCGAGTGCCGCAATTCAAACGAGTGAGAAATTACCTTTCTGCACGTGTTTCACACTATACTTTTTCTACAAGCACTGTTTTTCCTAAAAATAAAAATCACAATTTCCAAACGACGATTAATTATAATAGGTACCTATGTGATAAATTTTAAACTGTATTTAATTCATACCTACTAATCAATTTAAATTCCTTATACCTAAATAAATTGCACAGAAATCAGTTAAAAAATTAATGCACTGCCTTAATTTGTTTAAATTTAAACAATTATTACACATTATTGACATTATATTTATGCAGTCACGGATTTACACAAAACCTACTTCATTCGACGTCTCTTGCACAGGTTGCTAAATCCTTATTGGTTATTTGATAATTATAAAATGTTTAATAAGAATAAAATTGTAAAATAAAACAGTTGTAACATCCATAATTTAGTTTCTATGCTATAGTTAAATATAATAATTGTCTTATAGGTTATATATTTGTCTAAAGTTTACCCACGGATGTAAACAGAATATAACGTTACTCAGAATGCGGTAGTCCACGGATGTAAACAGAATATAACGTTACTCAGAATGAGGTAGTCAACTGTGCAGAAAAGAACTTTGCGGCACAGAAACGTCACTTTGCGGCACAGAAACGTCACTTTTCTGCACACTAATGTCAAATATCTTATACTGTGAGAAAGTATCAAGTTTGCTAACATAAAGCCGTGCAGAAAAGTGCACTTTGAATAGTGGTAGTAGAAAATAGTATATTGTGCAACAAGTGCAGAAAGGTACTAATTTCTCACGAGTTTGAAAAGTTGCGGTACGAGCGCAAGCGAGTGCCGCAATTCAAACGAGTGAGAAATTACCTTTCTGCACGTGTTTCACACTATACTTTTTCTACAAGCACAGTTTTTCCTAAAAATAAAAATCACAATTTCCAAACGACGATTAATTATAATAGGTACCTATGTGATAAATTTTAAACTGTATTTAATTAATACCTACTAATCAATTTAAATTCCTTATACCTAAATAAATTGCACAAAAATCAGTTAAAAAATTAATGCACTGCCTTAATTTGTTTAAATTTAAACAATTATTACACATTATTGACATTATATTTATGCAGTCACGGATTTACACAAAACCTACTTCATTCGACGTATCTTGCACAGGTTGCTAAATCCTTATTGGTTATTTGATAATTATAAAATGTTTAATAAGAATAAAGTTGTAAAATAAAACAGTTGTAACATCCATAATTTAGTTTCTATGCTATAGTTAAATATAATAATTGTCTTATAGGTTATATATTTGTCTAAAGTTTAACCATGGATGCAAACAGAATATAACGTTACTCAGAATGCGGTAGTCCACGGATGTAAACAGAATATAACGTTACTCAGAATGAGGTAGTCAACTGTGCAGAAAAGAACTTTGCGGCACAGAAACGTCACTTTGCGGCACAGAAACGTCACTTTTCTGCACACTAATGTCAAATATCTTATACTGTGAGAAAATATCAAGTTTGCTAACATAAAACCGTGCAGAAAAGTGCACTTTGCATAGTGGTTGTAGAAAAAAATTATTTTCTGCACAGTATACTACCTCATTCTTAGTAACGTTATATATTATGTTTACATCTTTGGTTTCAGTGTAGACAAATATACAGGGTGTCCAGAAAATATTGGTCATAAATTATACCACATATTCTGAGGTCAAAAATAGATTGATTGAACCTCACTTACTTATATACAATAGTGCACACAAAAAAAGTTACAGCCCTTTGAAGTTTCAAAATGAAAATCGATTTTTTTTTTCATAATACCGATAACGCTTAGAGATTTTTTATTGAAAATGAACATGTGGCATTTTATGGCATCAATATCTTAAAAAAAAATTTAAGTGAAATTTTTGCACCCCATAAAAATTTTATGGGGGTTTTGTTCCCTTCAACCCCCCAAACTTCTGTGTACGTTCCAATTAAATTATTATTGTGGCACCATTAGTTAAACACAGCGTTTTTAAAACTTTTTGCTTCTTAGTATTTTTTCGATAAGCCAGTGTTTATCGAGATATTTTGAATAATTTTCGAATCCACCACATATTTGTATATGGTTTAAGCGTGTTTAAGTACGATTATAGACCTGTTAATAATCTGAAAATTTATTTATAATTTACATTTTTAGGTATATTTTGAAAAAAAAAGGGCGCATCTCGATAAAAGGTGACTTATAAAAAAAGACTAAGAGGACAAAAGTTTTAAAAATACCGTGTTTAACTAATGGTACCACAATAATAGTATAATTGGAACGTACGCAAATATTTGGGGGGTTTAAAGGAACAAAATCCCCATAAAATTTGTATGTAAATATATTACAAAAGAAGCCGCATCTCGATAAAAACTGGCTTACCGAACAAATAATAAGAGGCAAAAAAGTTTTAAAAACGTTGTGTTTAACTAATGTTGCCACAATAATGAATTAATTGGAACGTACACAAAAGTCTGGGGGAGTTTAATGGACAAAACCCCTATAAAATTTTTATGTGGTGGACAAATTTCACTATGATTTTTTTAAGATGTTCCTGCCATAATAATGACACATGTCCATGTTCAATAAAAAATCTCTAACAGTTTTCGTTATATTAAAAAAATCGATTTTCATTTTGTAACTTCAAAGGCCTGTAACTTTTTTTATGAGCACATTTCTAAGGTAAGTTAGGTTCAATCGAACTATTTTTGACCTCAGAATGTGTGGTATAACTTATGACCAATCTTTTCGGAACACCCTGTATATCCTGTAAGACAATTATTGTACTTACTTATCATATAGAAATTAAATTATGGATGCTACAGCTACTGTTTTGTTTTACAATTTAATTCTTAATAATTATTTTATAATCAATTAACCAATAAGGATTTAGAAACCTTAGCAAGATACGTTGAATGAAGTAGGTTTGGTGTAAATCCGTGACTGCGTAAATATAACGTCAAATAATATGATATTATTATTTTGTTATACTTATATACTTATTATTATACTTATATACTTATATACTTATATACTCATATACTTATATACTTATATACTTATTATTTAAATTAGTTTAAATTTAAACAAATTAATGTAGTGCATTAATTTTTTAATTGATTTCTGTGTAATTTGTTTAGGTACCTACCTATAAGGAATTTAAATAAATTAGTATTAATTAAACACAGTTTAAAATTTATAATTTATTGTTGTAATAAATCTTCGATTGGAAATTGTGATTTTTAGTTTTAGCAAAATATGTTGTAGAAAAAGTAGTATTTCCTATTTTGACAATGAAACCCGATTTGGGTTTCGAAACGTTAATAAAATCATTTTTTTGGTAAAATTGTGGCTTATTTCCCATTGAAAATAATTGATTAAAAACGACACAAGGAAATAGCTTCAGAGCAACATTAGAAAAAGTATAGTGTGTAACACCTTCAGAAAGGTAATTTCTCACTCGTTTGAATTGCGGCACTCGCTTGCGCTCGTACCGCAACTTTTCAAACTCGTGAGAAATTAGTACCTTTCTGCACTTGTTACACAATATACTATTGGCAATTCTTGCAATAGAATTCCGAAGGCTTAAAGTTAAGTTTGGAATTGTCGAACCATTTATAGGATGAGGTTTCATCAATGATAAAGGCAATTCTGTTAAAAAGACGTTCGTCTGTTTTATTATTATTATCTTTATTATATAATGTGACTTTCGATGCCGCCAATATTTAACATTGAAAAATACAGGGTATCCCGGAAAATAGTGCGTTCCTTAAAGGTATAGGTAGAAGGCACCATGTAGAACAAAAAACTTTTTTAACATTTTTTTCTAAATGCAATCGTTTGACTAAAAAATTAAAATGTATTTTGGTATGCAAATTTAAATCTGACAACTATGTGCGGTACGCAAATTTAAGCATAGACAGTCCCATGTAAATAGGTAGAAGATAGATAGTAAACAGATAGTTTTACAGAATCCTGTTTAGTGTCAATGCCGAAAATATTTTCGAATAGTGAGTGTATTACCTATTATGTTATTACCTATGAATGGTGTTTGGGAAAGGTTACTTGAAACATCTATTCGGTATAATAATTATTTTCAAGTAAGTACAACTTAGTTATTTCAGTTCACAAGTAAACAAATTACTGAGACATTATCTGGTGTATTTAAGTTCCACTGTAAACTATTAAAACTATGTAATTCAGTTAAAACCCTCGCCATTCAACACGTTTAAAGCTTACTAAATACATAATATTAGTTCAGTTAAAAGATGTGTTTTTATGTTAAAAGATGTGTAATTCGTTTAAAATTATGCAATAGGTATTTCAATACATTTCAAAAGAAAATAATTTTAATAAACAAATAGTAAATACATAAGTATTACCTACTATTAGGTTGGATTATTTTAAATACTGTTAATCACAATCACAAGCGAGTTCTTATTATCTGTTATTATTCCGTAGTGCGTACGATGTTGCCAGTTTATTAAAATTTCCAAACATTAAAATACAGGTATATGGAAAACAATGTTAATTTTTTTTTGGAAACGGTTAACTTTAGAAAAAAATGGTATAGGACTTTTTGTTCCAAATTGTGTATTCTCTCCATACCTTAAAGGAACGCACTATTTTCCGGGACACCCTGTATATGGTAAGTGGACATCTACATCTAACCCGTGAAACAGAATATAGGGTTTTCATTTTATCGACCACATCCACGGCGCCTTTTATTACATTACAAAAGGATTGTTAACAATTGAGTTAACCAAGTGTCCAAAAATCTTGAAAAGATCTTGGATTAGAGATGTACAAGCACAGGTGCACAGGTGCTCTTGCTTTAATATCAAAATATCAATATTGTGTCTCAAAAGACATACTGTAGATGGCAAAGGTACTAAAGGGAAAAATGAGCTGACATATAATTCCACTAAAGCTAAAGATAAATTAAAAAGAACGTATAACTAGGACAATTGTATATTGTAAATGAGAAAAACAAAATAATAGTGAACAAGAGTACAAAAAATATATAGTTAAATGAAAAAACCTGAAAACTCTACTCTAGCTGAACTTTAGAAATAAATATAACAATAACTTAACTTACAAACTTACAGATGTTGACTAGTCCGTGACATAAACTTACTAAAATAAAAACGGAAAAAAAAGTTCGTCTTTAAATCCCAAAGGGTGTGGAGAGTGAAGGGTGAGGTTGTCCAATCTGAGAATTTTCACTATAATTCTTGGAGTATCTGGAGTCAGGTGGTAAAATATTGCGTTATCTTGAGAACAGAAACTTGAAGAAACGAAGTATTGCTTCTGATCAGTAAAAAACTATTATTTTACATAAAGTAATATGTAAAACTTGGAGAGAAACAAAGTATTGTTTCTTGTGAGTGCAAACTTTTAGAAACAACGTATGTCTTCAAGAGAAAAAATTCATCTAACTTTTTCTAATTTTCTGACTTTTCTTCTTGAAGTTTTTTGTGACAGTCCAGAGCACGGTGAATTGTTTTCATTTTACTTACACATTGTCACTTATTGCTAATCTTAAAATCTACATACAAATATTGACATTAAAGAAAATGGAACTTGACGAAATATTTTAAATTATTTCGAATGCTTAAATGAAATTTAAACAAGGATATTATTTCAGATTTTAAGTGGAAAATAAAAAAATTTATACACAGTTGGTGGCGCCGGTGGTCGCGCGATGAGATAATGTCTCACATGAAACGCACTGACGCAACAATCTGGTAATACTAAGTCAACCGAGTCACTATCTGAGCATACAAGTCTACTAGATTGCCGAGGGAGGATAGCTAGGAGAATAGAAGGAACTACAGCATGTATAATTTGTATAATTACCTAGAAAAAAAGTTGTGCTCAATTTTCTGAAACCGTGTAAGAAAATCTCATATAGCGACCACTGCCGGGTTAAAGTATCTAACTTCTTTATGGTCTAACATAAGCGAATGAATCAAAAAACTGAATGTTGAGGAGACATTATGCTACAGTTGGGTTTTAATTTCAGTTCTTTTAAATACTAGGATCTAACAATAAAACACTGAAAACGTTTGTTTTCTATACTTCCACAAAATTTATTACAACTATCTGACTACAGCTGTTTCGGCAGAGTGCCTTTCTCAAGTGATATAGTTTACAATGTGTTTGCCTTTTTAAGTCTTTAACTGAAGAGGCTGAGGAGTGGGGAGCTGTTTGTCTTGAGTTGGTCATTCAGAATTATATCTGTATTTTTCAGTTTATTAATTTCCATAGATTCTAAAAAAGATAGCTTAAGGCCTTTATTTTGAATATGCAGAATTTGAAACTCTTCATTGAAAGAATGATTATGATCTAGAAGGTGAAGTGCGTATGTATAAGTTTCTGTTTTCCTATTGTTGACATCCCTTTTGTGTTCTGCTATCCGTTTGTCAAAAGTTCTGCCAGTTTGACCGATGTACGTTTTCGGACAGTCACCACAAGTTAGTTTGTACACACCACTCTGTAGTTGTTTTCTCTTTCGGCTTTTATTGTTCTTAATATATTTGCTTAAGTTATTGTTAGTTCTGAAAGCTGGTGTTATTCCTTTCTTTTTTATGTATCTGGCTATTTTTGTTGTTATCTTGCCAGTATATGTAAGAGAGCAGAAGGTACTGGGTTCTTTCTGTGGTAGTGGATACACTAGTTTCAGGGCTTTTTTATGGAGTTTTTGGTTTAAAATTTTGTTAACTGTTTGTTCGTTTTAGCCGTTGTTTACTGCTATTTGTTTTATGATGTGTAGTTCTATCTCGAAGTTATTTCTTGTCATGGGAATTTCTGTCAGTCTATGTATCATGCTCTGGTAGGCTCCTAATTTGTGTTGTGTAGGATAGGATGATGAATTGTGTATAGTTGTGTCAGTACGTCAGTACGTCAAAACGTACATCAGTCAAACTGGCAGAACTTTTGACAAACGGATAGCAGAACACAAAAGGACTTTCAACAATAGAAAAACAGAAATTTCTACATACGCACTTCACCTTCTAGATCATAATCATTATTTCAATGAAGAGTTTCAAATTCTGCATATTCAAAATAAAGTCCTTAAGCTATCTTTTTTAGAATCTATGGAAATTAATAAACTGAAAAATACAGATATAATTCTGAATGACCAACTCGAGACACACAGCTCCCCACTCCTCAACCTCTTCAATTAAAGACTTAAAAAGGCAAACACAATGTAAACTATATCACTTGAGAAAGGCACTTTGCCGAAACAGCTGTAGTCAGATAGTTGTAATAAATTTTGTGGAAGTATAGAAAACAAACGTTTTCAGTGTTTTATTGGTAGATAAAATGAACTTCCATCAAGTAACGGTCGAATCCATCAAATACT
Organism: Diabrotica virgifera virgifera; assembly: GCF_917563875.1. NCBI lineage: Eukaryota > Metazoa > Arthropoda > Insecta > Coleoptera > Chrysomelidae > Diabrotica > Diabrotica virgifera. The sequence goes on from NC_065447.1 coordinate 102,090,690, forward strand.
GGAATATTCCACAGGGTGATGCGAACTTTAAGAAAAAAACACAATTTGATTCATACACCCGGATACAATGAAAATTTACCCATTTTATCATCAGTGGCGTTACAGCGCTTTATGAGCCAAAGCCTTCTTCAGAACAATCCTCCATTCGCCACTCTCTCTGGTAACTCTTCTCCATGCTCTAATTCCAATAGATAATAAATCAGTTTCTATATTGTCTTGGTACCTAAGTCTCGGTCTTCCTCTTGCTCGTTGTCCTATCGACCCTCTTCGGTCAAAATCTTTTCCGACTATGGCATCTTCCTCTGGCCTGATAACATGACCTATCCAGCACACCCAACTTCCAGTCTGTGGGTGTTTCTTTCTGTTGCCAAATTGCAGTTATCCATTTATGAATGTGTTTCAAGAGGGTGTCGCCGCCGTTTTTGAAGAGTTTAGCAGGGAGATTATCCGAATCGGGGGCTTTGTTATTTTTAAGTGTTAAGATGGCTTCTCTAATTTCTTCTTCGGTGGGGGGTGGTTGCCGATCATCTTCATTAATTTGAAGCATGGGATCCTCCATCTCGCCATCTTCGTAATTGCCACTAAGAAGTTCTTCAAAATGTTGCGCCCATCTGTTTAGTATCTGTTCCTTGTTACTAATTATAGAGCCGCCCCTATCTTTACAGGCTATTATTCTGGGTTTGAAGTATTTTCTGCAGCTATTCATTTGTTGGTAGAATTTTCCTATGTCTTTTCCATTGTGGTAGTTAACAATTTCGTATAGAGCGTGTTCGTATTGTCCTTTATTTTTTCTTCTGAACATTCTATTTTCTTCCCTTCTAATATTTTCATAATCTTCGAGAGTTGATCTCGTTCTGCGCTGTTGGAGTCTCTTATATGCTTCATTTTTTGTTGGTTAATATGTCTGCACTCTTCGTCGAACCAATCTTCGTTTTTTCTGGTCATGATATATTTTAATACAGTGTCAGCCGCTGTGTGCATGGCTTCTTTTCATCTAGTCCAATGCTCTTCTCTGCTTAAATTAACCCATTTAGCCTCAATATTATTACAGCCTGTGGTGTTGCTGAAGAATAAGTCTATAATATATTAAAATAATCACTTAAATCGGATAACAGCTTCAGGAGATTCGAGTCATTAAAAATGACCAAATTTTCTATGCACGCAAGTTTATATGTGCATACCGTAAAAGGAAATAAATTAGATAATATCTAAGTAAATTATACCACTCATAATAATTACAAAACAATATCTATAGGGCTTTTCATTCACAGTCATTTGTTTGGAGCTTCTGTCATGTGTCACATAATATTAATATATCTACGACATACGTTATTGGTATAACCAATGATACAAACGAAACAAGTATGACGTAGATATATTAATATTATATGACACATGACAGAAGCTCGAAATAAATGACAATCGATGAAAAGCCCTATTGTATCAATTTAAAATCGCCACTATACAATTATCTCTTCTTAACCGCCTCTCGCTTTTTCCAATTCCAGACTGTCACTAACGACTCAATATTCCTTTTGAGCAAATTTACTGACGACTCTGCTATAAAACGTTATCAATACGATATATCTTTTCCGCATCGGCCAATAAAATCCCTTGATGTATATTCCCAAGTCAAATCTATATAAATGTAGTAACATTCCTTCCAGCTCTCCACCATTTCTCTTTTATGAAACCGGTCACAGTTATGTCCTCCTGAATGTTATTAACTTAGGTTGTTCTGTAGCGATGCGTAGTAAGGATCTCCTTGTACTGCCATCACAAAAATTTGTGACAGCTCAGGGAGAATAAAACAATTTTATTGTGGAACGTATATCAGATAATCGAATACAAGTAGATTCGCACAAGAAAATTTGTTTGAGTCACGTATTCCCACAAAAAAAATATTAGTGTACTGGATATCAAACAAATTATATTTAGGTATATAAAATATAGCAGAGAGTTTTTTTTATGGAGGAAAATTGTTACAGGTAAAATTTTTTCAGTAAATAAGTCTAGACGGAGAAAAAAACATGTTATTCTTTTAGTTGACGATTAAGTGGGCATAACATACTGCAATATAGTCTGGGCTGATTATCGGAGAATATGCCATTTTTGTGAAAAGTTATTTTTCTACGAGCGTGCAAAAATGTCTATTTTCGCGCACGCATTTCAGTTTAGAAAGTTTCACTTTTCCGCACGCGTGTTACTTTTCCGCGCGCGGTTTTTACTTTTCCGCACGCGTGTTAATTTAGATATGTTAATATGACCTTAAAGTAATTATAATACATGCAATAAACAATCTTATTGTGTTCCTGTTTTAATAAAATTAACGCGAAAATTCGATGAAATAAAATTATTTTGACATAATATTCGAAAGTCAAATCGGTAGACAATAACAGTCGTTTTGAATCATCGTCATGGAAACCAAGATCGTCGTCATGCTAACTAATTATATTGAAAGTTTGGTTTTGACAACCTTGTCAAAGAATTAATTTGTGTATGTATTTTCATAATAATTAAATTAATTGATTAAGATTTGGTAATTTTTTAAAGACTTAGAAAAAATATTGTTCCTAACTCTTGCAGAAAGTCTCTTTTCCGCACTCGACTGCTTGCCGAACTCCCGCTTCGCGTCGTTCGGCAAACTGCAGTCGCGTTCGGAAAAGAATGACTTTCTGCACTCGTTAGGAAAATAACTATTGCCTACCAGCAATTTTATTGCTGGAATCGGATCTTATGATTGTATATATTAATAATATAGGTATACAAAGTCCGCAGATAGTGAGCTACTTTTTTTTATTAACAAAATGGCGCCCGATAATAGTGTTTTTTTTTTCAATTTTTGCTCTATAACTCCAAAGAGTTTAACTTTACACCAAAAACACCCAAATAATAATTCACCGTAATTAAATTATTCATAGAGACGTATTATTTCCGATTTAGTTCGACGAAAATTTTCCCCGGAAAATGCGGGTTTTTTCAACAAAATCTTTAAATTTCAACTAAAATTTTAGATAAGTAATTGTTTATCAATAACTAAATAACTTAGCAATATAAAAGCTCTTTTCGTGTAGATTAAAATTCCAGAAGACCATGGAAATTGAATGAACAGTTTAGCAACAATTGAATGATTATTTAAAAATTTCCGGTCGCTATAATAACCATAATAATTATTATTCATAATAATTACTATGGTTTTTGTATAAAAAGACACTGTACCTATATAATGCACTTTACAGAATTAAAATTGGACTATTTAAGCGGCCTCAGGAATATATTAAAATTATAAACACTTTTTTGGCTTATAAATAAATATTATGTCTCGGGAAATATTAAATTAAATTAAATTATGAAAACGGTATTGGAAAAAAAGCTGCAGGACACTTATTTTAAAGGAGAAAACGTTTAATTGTGATGAGTAGTTCCTGAGACACAACTGGTCAAAATCGACCGGCATTTACGGCAAAGATATAAACAGTAGGATCATAACTTTTGAACCATGTTCTTTTTATTTCGGTCCTCTTTCTCCACGCCAATGTTTATATCTTTAAATTACTTATAATATATTATTATTATAATAAAAACTATCGATATTACGGGTGAAAATTGACAAAAATAGCAAAATTCCAATCAAAAATTAGGTTGGAGAAAATGTAATCTCAAAGTTCAAAATCGGTATACGTTAAAAAAATGCATTTTTTCTTCTTCCCATGGAGCAATTTTCTTCATTCTTTTTTTGTTCCCAAGTAACTCGAGTAGAGCCATCTACCTAACGCATTATTAAATGTCAAAGCTGCTTTTGATTTGCTATAATAAGTTAATTTATTTATTATAACAAAAATTTTTAGTTTGTTTAAATAAAGATTGTTTAAATAATTATACAGCTTTCAAATGAGAATATTTGTGTGTTTAGCGTTAAAAGGTACACTTGTAGTAAAGATTATCTAAAAAAAGTCTCCAACTGGAAAAAATATGCAGTTTTCTTTTCTTATAAATAAATTAATATATTATAACAAAACAAAAGTAATTTTGACATTAAACAATGCCATCTAGAGTCACGTTATTCTTATTAATCTTAAAATTTCTCTGTACATAAAAACTATTTTTAAATATTTAGTAGATATGATGTTTATTCTTACAGCGATGGCTTTTATTTTCATCTCTATTGGTTCGAATTTCATTATCTGCATTTAGTCCCCCCATTTTCAACTCTATTTACAGTTGCGCCATTCTTCATCTGAAGTAAGGTCTAAAATGGTGCGTATTTCAATAACGACGCAACTACCCTGTAGTAGCTCAGCATATAGTTACAGTTCTGTTGCTTTTGTATACACCGAGAGAAAAAAATTCTTGACATAAAGAAACTTTATTAATATTTAAGAAAGATCGACTTGGCATATTGCCTAAGAAATATATCTTTGTATGTAAGATATAATTTTCTAAAATATTTCAAATAAATTCTACTATAGCCAAAGAAATATATTTTAAACATGATTGAACTATCACTTTCTGGCAAACTTCAAACCCATTTATCAGAAAGAAATTACACTTAATGTTAATTAATTTTATTAGTCATAAAAATATATTTTTTACACATTACAAAACTATTCTTTCTGAGCAATAATATTTCTTAGTAAGGAATATTATTATTTTACTATTAATAATTAATGTATTTAATGTTAAGAAATATATTTAGCAGAGATAAACGTATATTTAGAGTTAAGTTAATATTTCTTGAAAATAAAGTGATATTACATACGGCGAAATAAATCATTGTGTTAAGGTAAAATCATTATTTATTAATAAAACAAGATATAAAACGTTATTATTACATACAAATATTTTCTCCACTCTTAAACCACTGGCTTCTACACAACAATAAAAGGATGGAGAGGCAAATCCAACTTCCTCAAATTTTCCTTCTTTTGTTAATAGCACTTTGTATATCAGCAATTCACTAAAACAAAATCGTTATGTAGAAAGAGTAAACTTACTTTAATAAATTTTTTTTTATAAAGATATAGATATTTATTTTGATAAATTTAGGAAATAATCAATCATATTTAGTTCAAACATGGCATTATTTAACCTACACATCTTTGTTTATTTTTTTCTTTTTGTTACCGAAATATTAATTATTTATCTGTATAATATTAAGTCACACAATAAACATTGTTTAGCTAAAACAAGAGGGAAAATACAACCAATGTAAAACATTGAAGCAGACATAATAATATGTAATTTTCTTAATTTTTATAATCTAAAAGAGACAGCATACCTAATCATTAAGAAATTTTATTACGTGAAAGTATTATTAGTTTACATCTAAGTCATTTAATACACATTAACTAATTCACGGTTATCGGCAATAACATTTCTTAACCATAAACATATATTTCTTTCAGACTAACTGATTCCTTTATCTCAAATAAATTAACACAAAACATCCTCAGCGGCTCAGCGTTGCACCCGCCATGTTTGATATAGCGTTGTATTGTATATTTTTATAGAAGACGATACATTCAAGAAACCTATTATAGTTGATACATAAGTATACATATTTTTAAAAAGGTACTTACATGTATGAAGTTCTACCATTTCTGGAAGGCCCCGTAGTTGGTTAATAACGCCTCTCTTAATATTGTTCTGAAGCTATATATTATATCATTCGGTCCCAGCTTTAAATTGTGGCATATTTCCCAGTTAGAATAATAAGCTCCTTTATTTCAGAGTCGTCCATCATTATACCTAAAAAGCATATAAAGATACTATTATGTTTCTTTTTTAACCGTTCGGATACGCAACAATATTATTATTACATCTTAAATTACTTAATTTACTTTTATTTAATACCTATATATGTACGTACCTTCAAAATATCCGTTAATTTTTAAAGAACACCAATAAATCTAACATCCATCTATATGAACATGAACATATCACGCCATCTTGACAAACACTGACGACTAAATCATAAATAGTTAATCTGCGCAATTCTTTTGTGGAAGAAAATCTCTTTGCAAGTAACATTTCGGCATTAATGACAAAGTTCTTATTTTATAACCACAGTTACTACAGAGGGTATTTCTGAAGAATTATTTCTTGTGGTTTAAAATATTTATTTGATTGCAAGAAAATTTCTTGTTCACAAATATAAATATGGATTAACTTAACATTATATTTCTTATACTGCAAAATATTTGTAGTTTTCAATTTAAGAAATAAAAACTTTAGGATAAGAAAATTAAATGTAACCATTAATGCATTTCTTAGTATTGAAGAAATTATCTGTAAGAAATTATTGAGTTGTGTTTAAAAAACCGGTTTCTTTATATGTGAACCGGTATGTGTAAGTCAATAGGATATGTTAACTTTTAAGAAATATTGCTCAAAGAAATCGGTGTTTTAGGAGAAAAGAAATTGTTCTCTCGGTGTAATATGTACACACCGAGAGAAAAAAATTCTTGACATAAAGAAACTTTATTAATATTTAAGAAAGATCGACTTGGCATATTGCCTAAGAAATATATCTTTGTATGTAAGATATAATTTTCTAAAATATTTCAAATAAATTCTACAATAGCCAAAGAAATATATCTTAAACATGAGTGAACTATCACTTTCTGGCAAACTTCAAACCCATTTATCAGAAAGAAATTACACTTGATGTTAATTAATTTTATTAGTCATAAAAATATATTTTCTACACATTAGAAAACAATTCTTTCTGAGCAATAATATTTCTTAGTAAGGAATATTATTATTTTACTATTAATAATTTATTTATTTAATGTTAAGAAATATATTTCGCAGAGATAAACGTATATTTAGAGTTAAGTTAATATTTCTTGAAAATAAAGTGATATTACATACGGCGAAATAAATCATTGTGTTAAGGTAAAATCATTATTTATTAATAAAACAAGATATAAAACGTTATTATTACATACAAATATTTTCTCCACCCTTAAACCACTGGCTTCTACACAACAATAAAAGGATGGAGAGGCAAATCCAACTTCCTCAAATTTTCCTTCTTTTGTTAATAGCACTTTGTATATCAGCAATTCACTAAAACAAAATCGTTATGTAGAAAGAGTAAACTTACTTTAATAAAATTTTTTTTATAAAGATATAGATATTTATTTTGACAAATTTAGGAAATACAAAAAAAAAAACAAATACACGGCCCCACGTAAGAACTATTAATACTAATAATAATCAATCATATTTAGTTCAAACATATGGCATTATTTAACCTACATATATATGTGTTTATTTTTTTCTTTTTGTTAATGAAATATTAATTATTTATCTGTATAATATTAAGTCACACAATAAACATTGTTACTTAAAACAAGAGGGAAAATACAACCAATGTAAAGCATTGAAGCAGACATAATAATATGTAATTTTCTTAATTTTTATAATCTAAAAGAGACAGCATACCTAATCATTAAGAAATTTTATTACGGGAAAGTATTATTAGTTTACATCTAAGTCATTTAATACATATTAACTAATTCACGGTTTTCGGCAATAACATTTCTTAACCATAAACATATATTTCTTTTAGACTAACTGATTTCTTTATCTCAAATCAATTAACAGAAGACATCCTCAGCGTTGCACCCGCCATGTTTGATATAGCGTTATATTGTATATTTTTATAGAAGACGATACATTCAAGAAACCTATTATAGTTGATACATAAGTATACACATTTTTAAAAAGGTACTTACATGTATGAAGTTCTGGAAGGTCCCGCAGTTGGTTAATAACTCCTTTCTTAATATTGTTCTGAGGCTATATATTATATCATTCTGTCCCAGCTTTAAATTGTGGCATATTTCCCAGTTAGAATAATAAGCTCCTTTATTTCAGAGTCGTCCATCATTATACCTAAAAAGCATATAAAGATACTATTATATTTCTTTTTTAACCATTCGGATGCGCAACAATATTATTATTACATCTTAAATTACTCAATTTACTTTTATTTAATACCTATATATGTACGTACCTTCAAAGTGTCCGTTAATTTTTAAAGTACACCAATAAATCCAACATCCATCTATATGAACATAAACATATCACGCCATCTTGACAAACACTGACGACTAAATCATAAATGGTTAATCTGCGCAATTCTTTTGTGGAAAAAAATCTCTTTGCAAGTAACATTTCGGCATTAATGACAAAGTTTTTATTTTATAACCACAGTTACTACAGAGGGTATTTCTGAAGAATTATGTCTTGTGGTTTAAAATATTTATTTAATTGCAAGAAAATTTCTTGTTCACAAATATAAATATGCATTAACTTAACATTATATTTCTTATACTGCAAAATATTTGTAGTTTTCAATTTAAGAAATAAAAACTTTAGGATAACAAAATTAAATGTAGTCATTAATGCATTTCTTAGTATTGAAGAAATTATCTGTAAGAAATTATTGAGTTGTGTTTAAAAAACTCGTTTCTTTATATGTGAACCGGTATGTTTAAGTTAATAGGATATGTTAACTTTTAAGAAATATTGCTCAAAGAAATCGGTGTTTTAGGAGAAAAGAAATTGTTCTCTCGGTGCACCAGTTTTTTAGAAGTTAATTATGCAATAAACAGGAATTGACAAAATTTGCAGTTACGTCATGCATATTCTGGACCGGCGATATTACGATCATAAAATGATTAATGCCTGGTTGCACCAAGAAATCTTTTCAGCTCCAGCTTAGCCCAGCTCAGCTTTTCAGCATAATCATGCCTTAACTATCACATACATTGCACCATAATTTTCGATTCTTACCTTATTATCAATTATATTTATTAATATAAATATTATAGCATTCTTCCTATATCATATTATAATTATATTATATTAATTCTTATCATATTATCATCTCAAGCTTAAGATCTGTTGGTGCAACCAGACATAAGTAGGTACTTAAAATATTTTATAAGCGCCCATAAATTAAATAAGATTGGAATGTTGTATTTAACAACAGTGATTTATAGACGATAATATAACATTTAAAGCAAATATTAATAAATATAACAGTAGTGTTACTCTCCCAGAGAACGGCAGTTTTCGCCAGTGGCGCACAACCTCCCTATACATGCGACACTATATAAGTATACACGAGATTTTTGATTTACTAAATCTGATTGAATTGAAAAATGTGTCAAATAGTGTCTTAAAATTTTGGAAAATACCAGCCAATCGATATGTTAACTATCCAATTTGGTCAAAGGGTGTGGGTTTTATGGCAGCTCCCATTTGGTGTCTGTTTTTCTGTTCTCGTCCACAAAACTCCCAAAAATTTCGAAAATTTTAGTCTCACTTGTACGGCTTTTGATAATATTGATCTGTGCCTTTCCAACGCATGTCTAATTTTGAAAATAGATTATAGCATTCAAAAGTTTCGGAGTTCAGAAATTTGATTCGATTTCTATTTAAAAAGGGGAAATGTTTTTATGTATGTATGTATGTATGTATGTATGTATGGTTGTATGTTGGAAAAGTAACACCGACCTAATTTTTTTTCTATGTTGCAAGAGGGTGTCAGGGCCGATTAAGAATCGGTGTAGTTTTTGACATTTGACCATCCATAAGCCAGCTATAGGACTGTGTAGGCACAACAGGGCATATTTTTTGGGAATATGTATCCTTGGTTCAAAGAGAGACAAGAAAACCGCAAATACACAAGTCGGTATAGAGGGAGTAAAGCTTTTAAATGGAGCCCAAGTGGTCAGGATCGGACATAATACAAAGGCTCAGTATAGAAGAAAAATTTAAAAATTTAACTTTGAAAATTTTGGTTTTTCGACAGTTAGGTACTCAAAATTTCGACATACGAATAATTACACCAGTAACTGAGCGTTTGTAGAAGGACTTTAGACATATCTAATGGTGGGGTCTATAGCAAAATCACGACGACCAAAATCCCGACAGGCCAGAATCCCGACAGGTTTGATAAGTTTCTTTTTAACATATAATTACATTTATTTCTTGTTTTCTGTTTATGGTCATCTGTTTATACTTTTTGTTACTAAACAAAAGTATTTACCATTTAATATGAACCAATTTTCGAAATAAAATTTCTAACATGGGTATATGAATTAAATTATTTTTTTGCCCATATTTAGTTCAATGATATATGTATACAGTGCGTCCATAAAGTAACGCATAAATTCATTATTTCGTAAACCGGCGACTTTAAGCAAAAACCCCGAAACATTCGATTTTCGGTCGATTTTTATTTTTAAATTACGATTTTTAGGAATATATATCATACTAGTAACGTCATCCACCTGGGCGTGATGACGTAATCGATGATTTTTATAAATAAGAAGGGGGGTCATATGATAGCTCATTTAAAACGGTATTTAATTCTCTATCCAATAATATAAATGTTATATATTTAGTAGTTCAGATCTAAGGCTACTAATATCTACCTTAGTTACTAATGTTTTTATGTTTCTAGATTAATATAATGTTGTCACTGTCATAAAATATAATTGAATAAATACTGTTAACATGTCCATTTCTTGTATATAATATTGGCGACGAGATTAGTAGAATGGACATTAAAAAGCTAAAAAAAGTACGAGCCTGTTTACGAGGCACTCTGACAAAAACTGAAAACTGTTTACATGAACGAGAAATCACAAACGAAGAAATTGAATCCAGATTACATACGCTAGACGAAACCATAAAGAAATTTCAAAATATACAATATGATATCGAACAAGAAACTGAAGACGCAGATATAGAACAAGAAACACAAGAAAGATTTGAATTTGAAGAAAAATATACAGTGATAAAGACCAAACTCCTAATTTTGCGAAAGAAAAATGGATCAAACGACCAAGATGTTTTATGTAGTACGAAAATTCAAAACATAGACCATAAGATACAATTACCAAAAGTTAATTTTCAACCATTACAAGAAACAGAAACAATTAATAACTTTACAAGGAGATTGACGGTATTTTTTCTATTAAATAACATCACAGATGAGCAAAGTAAAATTTACTTTCTATTATCTACGATCTCTCCACAACTTTATGATACTTTACATAATCTTTGTTCTCCGGAGGATCCAATAAATAAAAGCTTTGAAGAATTAATTAAACTACTTGATGACTTTATTGATCCTAAACCTAGTTTGTGGGCGCAACAACATAAATTTGTTACACATTTACAACGACAAAATGAAACTGTTGCAACATACGCTGCAGAACTCAAGAAACTTGCTTCTAACTGTGAATTTAAATGCCAGAATTGTTGTAAGTCCACAATAGATGGATTTTTATCGTTACAGTTTATCAGAGGATTGCATGACAGCGAAATTCGAATAAAAATTCTGCAAGACAGAGAAATACACACATTCTCAAAATTAGTTCAGATAGCTACATCAATTGAAATGGGAAAAATAGAAAACAATAAAATATCTGCAGACATACGTAATGAAATTGAAAAGGTGAACAAATTATCGACATCTGTAAAAAAAAGATCCCTCAAAGATCATGTACTTACAAGAAAAAACATGATAATATAACATTAAAAGACTTAAGGGGAAAATGTTTCAGATGTGGACAACCAGATCATAGGTCTAAAGAATGTTGGGCCATTAAAAGAACTTGCCACAAATGTCAAATAGAGGGACACCTAGCAAACGTTTGTTTAAAAAGAAACAATGCACTCCAGATTAATGATTGTACCAGTAATACAAGTGAAGAATCTATCGGCGAAATAAACCTTGTTAAGGATGAACGATCTGAAAAATATAAAATTACAATCAGTATTGAAAATAGGCCAGTTACTATGGAATTTGATACAGGGGCTACACTGTCTCTTATATCACTAAAATTGTACAAACAACTGAACATTCCAAAGAAAATTTTTAAAACAGACTTAATATTAAGAACTTACACAGGAGAAGTAATCAAACCTACTGGAGTTGCTTATGTTAAATGTAACTACAAGAACCAAACCTTCTTCAGCAAATTATACATTATAGCTAAGGACGTTGATCCTTTATGCGGACGTCACTGGATGAAAGAAATAAATATTGAATTGGCAGATGTACGAAGACTACAAACTGTTGAAATACCCAAATTAGACCAACTTCTTGAAGAATTTGCAACATCAGTATTTAGGTCAGACCTAGGAAAAATACCAAATTTCAAAGCTCGTTTGAACTTACAGGAGAATACACAACCAATTTTCATTAAGTCTAGAAGAATTCCATACGCTTTAAAATCGAAAGTAGAAGTAGAAATATAACGGCTAAGTTCTGAAGGTATTATAACAAAAATCGACCATAGTAATTGGGGTACACCCATTGTACCTATTGTTAAACCTGATGGGAGTATCAGACTATGTGCCGATTACAAAATAACTTTAAATAGAGTTATTAAAGACGAAAAATACCCGATACCTATCATAGAAGATATTTTTGCCAAAATGAATGGGGGTAAATTATTTTGCACATTAGATATTAAACAAGCTTACCTTAATATGGAGATGGACGAAGACAGCGCCCAAATACAAACTTTAAGCACTCATATGGGAACATACAAAGTAAACAGACTGGTGTTTGGTGTAAAAGTAGCTCCCAGTTTATGGCAAAGATTCATGGATAATTTACTTAAAGGTTTAGAAGGCGTACAATGTTTTTTTGATGATATAATAATTCAAGGATCAACAGAAGACCAGCTATTACTAAGATTAAGAGAGGTACTTACCAAGTTAAAAGAAAATAACCTACGGGTGAATAAAGAAAAATGTCAATTTTTTAAAAAGAACATAAACTATTTAGGACATAAAATTGATAAAGATGGGCTCCATAAGAACAAAGACAAAATTAAAGCTATAATAGGTATGGAACGGCCTTCTAATATAAACCAATTGCGAACTTTTCTGGGCATGGCTAATTACTACAACAAATTTATTGCTAATCTTGCGTCTATATCAAATCCTCTAAATCAACTCTTGAAGAAAGATAACAAGTTTACCTGGACTGTGAAATGCGAAGAAAGTTTTAACAGAATTAAAACGGAAATGGCAAGTGAAAACGTATTAACACATTTCGACCCGAGAAAACCTCTAATCATAGCCACGGATGCTTCACCAACAGGACTTGGAGCAGTCCTTTCACACATAGTTGAAGACGGCTCAGAAAGACCGATAGCTTTTGCGTCAAGAACCTTAACCAATGCCGAAAAGAAATACAGTCAGATTGATAAGGAAGCGACTGCGATATAATGGGGTATAAAGAAATTTTTTCATTTTTGCTATGGGCGAAAATTTACTCTGATTACTGACCACAAACCGTTAACATCAATCTTTCATCCCCACCATAATCTACCAGAACTGAGTACAATGAGACTTTTTCATTATGCTCATTTTTTATCTGGATTTGATTATGATATACAGTACAGAACAGGCACAAAAAATGCTAACGCAGACTTCTTGTCGCGGTTTCCTGTTGAGAACACAAATACATATGAAGTAGATCAACATGGCTTATACCAAATACAACAAATTCAGATATTAGACATTAGCCCAGATATAATCGCTAAGGAGACAGAAAATGATATCGAATTACAGAAAATAATTAAAGCACTAAGAACAGGTCAATCTCTGAAACAATATGGATACAAAGACAATGAATTTACTTTACAAGATGACTGTATTTTAAGAGGAACAAGGGTCGTAATACCACATAAATTTCGTAAATTTATTCTTAACGAACTGCACGCGGGACATATTGGTATATTAAAGATGAAACAACTAGCACGCAGTCATGTCTACTGGAAAAATATTGATAAAGATATTGAAGAAAAAGTGAAATCATGTAGATCATGCCGTTTAGAACAAAATGAACCAGCAAAGACACATTTACATCACTGGGAAGAGCCCACAGGTCCCTGGCAAAGAATCCATATTGACTTCGCTGGACCAATTTCTGGTTCTCAACTATTCATTGTGGTAGATGCATACACAAAATGGGTGGAAATTATATCTACAAAGGTAACAACTAGCTCGTGGTGTATACAAACGCTAAGACAAATATTTGCCACGTTCGGAAATCCATATGTGCTGGTATCTGACAACGGCCGACAATTTGTTTCAGCAGAATTTAACAAATTTCTATCCAATTGCGGTATCACCCATAGAACTATTGCTCCATATCACCCAGCAACGAACGGTCAAGCAGAACGATTTGTACAAACTATAAAAAGGACCCTGCGCAGCTTAGCGGGGGAGAGCAATAGCTTAACTGATAAACTACTTAAAGTACGAACACGTTTACGTCGTACACCAGGTGTTAACGGTTTCACCCCGTATGAGCTTATGTTCGGACGAGAAATTAGAACGGATCTTCATGCAATGTTAAGAAAACCTTGCAAACACACAACTTCCTTTCCATCAGACAGGCCTACACCTGGTAGGGAATTTGCCTTGGGAGACAGAGTTCAGGCTAGAAGTACTGCAGTGATCAACGATGGGTATTTGGAAAGGTAATCAGACGCATAGGTTACTTACATTATGAAATACGAACAGATGATGGTCTACTTTGGAAACTTCACTTAGATCAGCTGCTGCCAGCATCTCTAGTCTTGTAGTTGGGAATTGGGGCGGAGGACTGTTATATATTTAGTAGTTAAGATCTAAGGCTACTAATATCTACCTTAGTTACTAATGTTTTTATGTTTCTAGATTAATATAATGTTGTCACTGTCATAAAATATAATTGAATAAATACTGTTAACATGTCCATTTCTTGTATATAATAATAAACATTACCATAAATTATTTATACAGTGTGTCCAAAAAAATATTTTTTTTATTAAATTAATTGACACAAAAAGATGAATGTATATAATTTGTTTAATTGTTAATACATTTTGCTGCTGTCATAAAACAGAAAAATGTTTTATTTAAAAAATAAACATTGATTGCAGGTGGGTGGCAATTTAACGTTGAATTTAAGCGAAAAGCAATATTTTTATTTGTCAAATAAACATTTTTTTCCTGTTTTATGACAACAGTAAAACGTATTTTAGATTAAATAAATTATATACATTATACATTCTTCTTTTTGTCTGAATTAATTTAATTAAATTTTTTTTGAACACCCTGTATAAATAATTATGTTAATGTTTATATTAGCGAATAGAGAATTGAGTGCTCTTTCAAATGAGCTATCATATGACCCCTAGTCTTATTTAGAAAAATCATCGATTACGTCATCACGCCCAGAAGGATGACGTCACTAGTACGATATTATATGCTAAAAAACATAATTTAAAATTAAAAATCGACCTGTTTCGGGATTTTTTCTTAAAGTCGGCGGTTAACGAAATAATGAATTTATGCGTTACTTTATGGACACACTGTATAATCAAATCCTGAATTCAAGTTTACTTACATATAATAGATATTATCATGTCACTTACAACCTTCCATTTCAGTAAGTATAGCTTTTATATTATAAAATGAAGTGTTTAAATAATTTTTTCTTTTAAAACATGCAATAATTAGTAACCGTACTTAGTAGCAAGTAATAATTTTTCAATATGGGTAGCAAGTAGGAACTCTTTAAATTATTGAAGATAGTCCTATCAGGGAAAATGAATCAATCCCTGCCCCTCGCAGATTCCGGGGGTTTCCTGACCCGGGAAACTAGTACCTGTTTAGGGTCCCTTGTCCAGGGTTACGGATGAAGTCCACAACGGCAGACATGGCGGAGAAGCGGAGCTTCGGTACGGTGTGGATGGCGGAATTGGCAACCCTCGATTATAGGGGTAATATAGAATCAAAACCGTAGCGTTTGATTTAAAATGGACGGCTATGAACAGCGTCTGATCCAGAGTGGGCGGCTGATATAAAACTCACCAACCCGTCTAGCCAGCGTGGTGTTTTAAGGCTACTCATCCTTCCAACTACATAGAAATGGAGAATACTAAAACGAACGGATATGGTCCCCAGGTGGGTACGGTATGTTATGCCAAGTCCCACACCCAGAAAAGGGTCTGTCTCGTGGAATCTGGGGGAGGCAAGAATTCGCTTAGTACACACAAAATGCACATCGGAACATACAACATCAGAACGATGAGGACAGAAGATAACCTAGAAGAGTTGCAAGAAGAACTTAAGACCATAAAATGGGACGTAGTAGGCTTATGCGAGACAAGGCTTAAAGGCGAAGAAACGATTCTACTAAAATCAGGGCACACTTTGTACCAATACAATTCAGGAAATAACCAAGGTATAGGAGGCGTAGGCTTTTTGGTAAATAAAATAATTGAAAACTTGGTAACTAAATTCCAAGCGATTTCTAATAGAGTTATCTATCTGGTAATAAAACTAAATTGTAGATACAGCATTCAAATAATCCATTGTTATGCGCCAACTTCTTCTGCAGATGATGAAGAGGTAGAACAACTTTATGAAGACATTACAAGAGCCAGAAACCTAGAGAAAACATATTACGTAATAATTACGGGAGATTTCAACGCTAAAATAGGAAAGAACGGAAATAACAACGACAACGAATATATTGGAAATTTTGGACTGAGAAGTAGAAATCGCAGGGGAGATATGCTCGCCCTCAGCAAAGAAAAGCTATTCTGCTTAAACACATTCTACAAGAAAAAGATGAGAGAAAATGGACGTGGCACAGCCCAGACGGCAAAGTAAAAAATAAAATTGACTTTATACTCTCTAACTTCAAAAACATGGCTAAAGATGTTACTGTACTAAATTCTGTCGACACTGGTAGTGATCACCGATTAGTTAGGGTGCGAATAGAAGTAAATACGAAATTCGATAGAAGAAAATTATTAACACAGGATAAATTACCAAACATAGAAGCACTCGAAATGAATCAAGAGTAATATCAAAGTGAACTAAAAAAGAAACTAGGACCTTTACCAGTATTCAACACGAAAGATATAAATGAAATAACACAAAAATTAACGAATGACATAACATCAACTACAAACAAGATCTGTGGTAAAAATAAAAATCCGAGAAAAACGAAACTTAAACAAACAACACTGGATTTAATGGAAGAAAGAAGAAGAACATCTAAAGAATTACCAGAATATAAGGCTATCAACAATAAAGTTAAAAAGAGCATAAGGTCAGACTTGCGGGCTCATAAAACAAAACAAATATTGCAAACCATCGAAGACAATAGAAACATGAGAGTATTGAAATTAAATTTAACTAAAGGAAAATCGAAGATAACTAAAATCAAAAACCAACAGGGGAACACGGTGACGCAAAAAACTCAAATAATCAAGGAAATAAAAACGTTCTACAAGAATCTTTATACATCCACTATACAGAACCCCGGAACAGACCATAGAACAACTCTAAACGTCGGCTCGGAAACTCTCCCTAAAATAACTTCTTCGGAAATTAGACATGCCTTACAGCAAATGAAGAATAAAAAAGCTCCTGGCGAGGATCATATAACGTCTGAAATGTTAAAAATGGGTGGCAACACCGTTGTAGAGGTTCTGGAGGTCTTGCTGAATAGGTGTCTAATAGAAAAAAGAATACACAATCTGTGGGAAAACGCCGAAATAATACTTTTACACAAGAAAGGAGACACTACTAATATTGAAAACTACAGGCCTATAAGTTTGTTGTCACATTTATACAAATTGCTATCAAGAATAATAACCAACCGCATAACACAAAAACTTGATTTATATCAACCGGTTGAACAGGCGGGAGTTCGAAAAGGGTTTGGTACTAACGATCACTTACAAACCATCAGAACATTGGTAGAAAAAACCACAGAATATAATGTACCCTTACATATGGCATTTATTGACTTTCACAAGGCTTTCGATAGTATTGAAACCTGGTCCTTTTTGTCAGCCCTCAGGGATGCTCGAATAGACTCACGGTACACTACCCTCATTAAAAATATTTATGAACAGGCCACATTCCACATCAAAATCAATGAAGACCAAAAAACCGAAAAAATACGCCTTGGTAAAGGTATTAGACAAGGTGATCCTATTTCACCAAAACTTTTTACCTTAGCATTGGAAATTTTATTCAAACAGCTCGACTTGGAGGAAAAAGGTCTAAACATTGATGGTGTACGTTTGAGTCATTTGAGGTTTGCGGACGATATAGTATTATTCAGTACAGATATCAAGGAACTGGAGCAAATGATGAAGGAACTAAACCAGCAGTCAAATAAAATAGGTCTCAAAATGAATCTTCAGAAAACAAAAATAATGAGTAATGTACAAACTAATCTTGTTATTGACAACGTCAGTCTTGAAAATGTAGACCACTATATATATATCTTGGACATACCATTAAAATCGGCAAAGAAAACCAAATAGCCGAAATAAAAAGATGCATACAATTGTCTTGGGTAGCTTTCGGCAAGTTAAGCTTTATCTTGAAGAATAGAGATATACGAATGTGTCTAAAACGTGGAGTTTATGACAAATGTATCTTGCCTGTAACTACATATGGACTGGAGACCATGGCCTTTACAAAGAAAACCTTAGAGTAGCTCAGTACAACTCAAAGAGCGATGGAGAGGGCCATGCTAGGTTTGAGAGACAAAATTCGAAATATAAAGAATAGAGATATACGAATGTGTCTAAAACGTGGAGTTTATGACAAATGTATCTTGCCTGTAACTACATATGGACTGGAGACCATGGCCTTTACAAAGAAAACCTTAGAGCAGCTCAGTACAACTCAAAGGGCGATGGAGAGGGCCATGCTAGGTTTGAGAGACAAAATTCGAAATATCGACATTCGTGAAAGAACAAAGATTACTGATGTCGCAGAACGTATAGCAAGGCTCAAGTGGCAATGGGTCGGACATGTTGCCCGAGATAACCCCGAAAAATGGACACAGAGACTAACAAACTGGAGACCAAGAGAGAACAGGCGAGGAGTAGGCAGACCGCAGAAGAGGTGGGCAGATGATATCAAACAAGTCGCGGGCAAACAGTGGATGAGAATTGCCAAGAGTAGAAATCGATGGAAGCAAATGGAAGAGGCCTATGTCCAGCAGTGGACGAACACAGGCTGAAGAAGAAGAAGAGAGAAGAATTTTTCAATTTCAATACTCTATAATATGATTTGGTATTTCATTTGAAAAGGAAACAATATATATCCACAATGTAGTGGTCGAAATTTTTACTTATGCGAGGATTAATGCATGTCGGTATATTGGCCTGTCGGGATTTTGGCTGTCGGAATTTTGGGCGCCACCGCTAGTGGTGTATACCTAATATCTGGAAAAATTCGAATTTTTAAGTTATATGTCTCAAAAATATGATCAAACCCACTTCTTATCGGAAAAACGGTTTTTAAGCTCACTAAATCCTATATTACCCTCAGTTATCATATTTGACCTTAGATGCATCAGACACTACTTATCAATACCTTTCGAACTCATGTTTAGTGATTAAAATCGGTTAAATATTATAGATGTTATGGAGCTCCAAAAGTATAATCCATTATCGCCGAAATGGCCTAGTTGTAGGAGTTATGACGCTAGATTTGATCAGGCAATCCGAGTTAATTATTTTTCAGCCATCCCAATTTTTTTTTTTAATTTATTTCGAATAGAAACAAAAATCTAGTGTAGTTACGGTAAACACAAAGAATTGTATTGGAAAAAATATTGGGATGGCTGGGATATGAACTCAGATTACCCTATCAGAAGTTTAGTGTCGTAACCACTAGATCATTTGGGCCATAATGCGAAAAAGGCTACCATTTATAACCCTTAACGTGTAATTTAGAAACATTATTTTCAAGTTGATACATTTAATTTATAAAAAACTTTGAAAAACTCCTAATACACCAATAAAAAGCCGCTAAACGCCATAAAAATGAGTGGCGCATACAATATTCCAGCTACAAAAAAGCTGATATAAATATTACGTGGCGCAAAAATGTATTTTAATTGTGAGGGAAAATAAAATTCTAGTTTTATTTGGAAAGATTTTTCCATATTTGCTAAACTTGGAGGAAAACGCGCCGCAAAATAGCTTCAAAATGAAAACTGTATCACAGCAACTTTTTGTGGTGCGTTTTTCTCTAAATTTAGCAAATATTATTGAAAAATCTTTTAAAATAAAACAGGATTTTATTTTCCCTCGCAATGAAAATACATTTTCGCGCCACGTAATATTAATATCAGCTCTTTTGTAGCTAGAATATTGTATGCGCCACTAATTTTACGGCGTTTAGCGGCTTGTTATTCTTATTTACGTAGACTTAAATAAATCTTTTCGGTTCAGGCACATTCTACCTTAGATTGTAGTTCTTATACTACTTTTGCTGATAGTTAAAAATCCCACTGAAGATTTTATAGAAAAAAAATGGTGAGCAGTGTGACGATAATATAATTTTATCGTTTAGAGTACGCCAATGAATTAAGTAAAACACGTTTTTGTACTGTTTCGAACGATATAAAAATAGGATCGAAAAGCCTAGTGGATTATTATTCTTGGAGGCTTGATCGAAGAATAATAGACAACAGCGAGGTTCAAGAGGTGAGTTTATGTAGGTAGTATTTCCCGATTATTTTCCGCTGTCGTTTTGGCGAGCTGAGCGAATCCGACAGTTTTCTTCTTACCTATCCTTTTACCTATCCTTATATGAGCGGTGATTATATATCATTTATATATCTTTTCAATCCGGCGAGGTGAGCGGGATCTCCTTTCTCCCTTTCTTTATACATTCATGTCGTATTAATAAAAGCAATTCCTATTTCGCGCGATCTTCAAAATCATTCATCCATGTACAAAAATATCGTCACATCGGCCCGAACAGTAAGCCCGATGCGTAGAAATTATAAATATATTTTACTAACGAACTTAATGAGTAAGTTACCTGGAGCAACAACAACGCAACGACCTCATTACAACAGAACACTGAACTTACTGAACGACTATCGAGTAAGCCACAAAACTTTTCAAGCAAACTTAAATGGAGAACGAAATCAAAAAAACAAATTTCATTAGAATTAAAAAATTAATGAACAAGTTTTGGATTTTATTTCGAGCAATCCATATCTTTCGCTGTTCCTTATAATTTGACCAATTTATTCGATTCTGGCTATTTCTATTGTAGTTAACAGTATTAGGGGTGAAAAAAATAAAATATTTAATAACGTGTTTGCTGTTCTCCGCTTAATACCTAACTTACGATGTATTTAAACTCCGTAAGTAATAATTTTTCAATTACAATACTCTATAATTAGTATGGTATAGTCAGACCCAAACCCAGACATCCAAAGTGAAAGTTATCCTCCAACACCAAATTGTTCTATATGGTCCACATAATGTTCAGAAAAAAGTCACACCATTTTGAGCGTCGGGTTTGGGGGGAGGGGGGAGAAATCTGCAAATTCGTAGTTTTTTAATTTTTTTCGTCAATATTTCTAAAATTAAGCGGTTTAGCATGAACAACCTTCTACAAAAAATTGTTCTACATTAAATTTAAAATAAAAAAGGCCCTATGCATAACCCTTCTAAAATGAACGGTTCCAAAGTTACGGAGGTAGTATAGTATAATTGGTCAACAAAAAGGCCTAACCCAGACATTCAAAGTAAAAGTTTTCCTTCAACACCAAATTATTCTATATGGTCCACATATTGTTCAGTAAAAAGTTACACCATTTTGAGCGTCCGGTTTTTTGGGGGGGGGGGAGATGGGGAGGAGTCGGTAAATTAGTAGTTTTTTTAAGTTTTTCGTCAATATTTCTAAAACTATGCATTAGCGTAAGGAATGTTCTACAGAAAAATGTTCTACATAAAATTTAAAACAAAAAAGGTTGTATACATAATTGTTATAAACCAACGGTTCCAGAGTTACGGAGGGTGAAAAGTAGAGGTTCTCAATACTTTTTATATTTACCGATTTCTCCCCCCTCTCCCCCCCAAACCCGACGCTCAAAATGGTGTGACTTTCTTCTGAACACTGAACATTATGTGGACCATATAGAACTTGGAGGATAACTGTCACTTTGGATGTCTGGGTTTTTGGTATAGTTATATCACAAATATTGCCCAAAAAATATAAAAAGTATCGAAAACCTCGACTTTTCACCCTCCGTAACTCTGGAACCGTTGATTTTATAACAATTATGTTTACAATATTTTTTTTTAAATTTCATGTAGAATATTTTTGTATATAACATTGTTTACGCTAAAGCATAGTTTTAGAAATATTGACGAAAAACTTAAAAAACTACTAATTTACCGGCTTCTCTCCCATCTGCCTCCCAAACCGGACGCTCAAATTGGTGTAACTTTTTACTGAACAATATGTGGACCATATAGAACATTTTGGTGTTGGAGGAAAACTTTTACTGTGGATGTTTGGGTTAGGCCTTTTTTTGGACCAGTTATACTATTGTACCTCCGTAACTTTGGAACCATTCATTTTAGAAAGATTATGCATAGGGCCTTTTTTATTTCAAATTTAATGTAGAATAATTTTGTATAGAAGGTTGTCCATGCTAAACCGCATAGTTTTAGAAATATTGGCGAAAAACTTAAAAAACTACGAATTTGCAGATTTCTCCCTCCTCCACCCCCCCCCCCAACCCGACGCTAAAAATGGTGTGACTTTTTTCTGAACATTATGTGGACCATATAGAACAATTCGGTGTTGAAGGATAACTTTCACTTTGGATGTCTGGGTTATGCCATCTTTTGGATCAACTATACTATACTAAATATGATTTGTTATTGCATTTGAAAACGAAACAATAAATATTCAAAATATAGTGGTCGAAATTTTTACTTATGCGAGGATTGTTGCATGTCGGGATTTTGGCTTGTCGGGATTTTGGCTATCGGTATTTTGGGCCCCACCGCTAATGGTGTATACCTAATATCTGGAAAAATTCGAATTTTAAAGTTATATGTCTCATAAATATGATTAAATCCACTTCTTATCGGAAAAACGGTTTTTTAAGCTCACTAAATCCTATATTACCTCAGTTATCATATTTGACCTTAGATGCATCAGACACTACTTATTAATACCTTCCGAACTCATGTTTAGTGACAAAAATTGGTTAAGTCTTATAGAAGTTATGCAGCTCCAAAGGTATAATCCATTTAACCATTATCGTCGTAATTGTCTAGTTGTAGTAGTTATGACGCTAGATTTGATCGGGCAATCCGAGTTGATTATTTTTCAGATATACCAATTTTTTTTTAATCTATTCCGGATAGAAACAAAAATCTCGTATAGTTTCGGTAAACACAAAGAATTATTTGAAAAAAGTGTTGGGACGGCTGGGATATGAACTCAGATTACCCTATCACAAGTTTAGTGTCGTATCCACTAGATCAATTGGGCAATAATGCGACAAAGGCGACCATTTATAATGTTTAACGTGTAATCGAGAAACATTACTTTCAGATTCATAAATTTAATTTATAAAAAACTTTGAAGAACTTCTTATACAGGAATTAAAAATGCTAAACGCCAAAAAATGAGTGGCGCACACAATATTCCAGCTACAGAAAAGCTGATATAAATATTACGTGGCGCCAAAATGTATTTCATTGTGAGGAAAAATAAAATTTTAGTTTAATTTGGAAAGATTTCTCCACATTTGTTAAATTTGGAGGAAAACGAGCCGCAAAATAGTTTCAAAATGAAAACTGTATCACAGTAACTTTTGTGGCGCGTTTTACTGTAAATTTTTCAAATATTATGGAAAAATTTTTCAAAATAAAAATAGATGTTATTTTCCCTCGCAATGAAAATACATTTTTGCGCCACGTAATATTCATATCAGCTCATTTGTAGCTAGAATATTGTGTGCGAAACTCATTTTTACGGCGTTTAGCGGTTTTTATTCTTGCTTACGTGGACTTAAATAAATCTCTGACTCTGGTACACTCTACCTTTGATTGTAGTTCTTATACCACTTTTGCTTATAGTTAAAAACCCCACTGAAGGTTTTATAGAAGAAGATAGTGAACAGAAAACTGAACGACTATCGAGTAAGCCACACAATTTTTCAGGCAAACTTAAACAGAGAACGAAATCATATAGTACAGAAAGCCACTGCGCATCCGCTAGGAAAAATATTCTAATTCGGATTTTTTGCACAATCTTATTCAAAAAGGACTCCTTTTAACAAATTTGCATGTTGCCAGGACCAAAAGGTGGTCAAAAATTTTATAATAGTATATTATTTAACGAGCATGTAATGATGGCTATTATTCACGATGATGAAGTTTGCGACACGAGCCGTAGGCGAGTGTCGTAATTTATCAGAGTGAGTAAGAGCCATTACATGCGAGTAGAATACTATACTTTTTCTACGACCTTTTTTTATTTTAATTAGTACAAAATTTAATTATTAACTACTCGAGATTTAAATTATAATAATTTACAAGAATACCTAAATGCTATTTACCCCTAATACGTGGCTGAATAATTGGTTGCCTACTATTACCAAATTATTATTTATTGTAAAAATACAACTAGAAATAGCTAATATTCGCGATGAAAAACAAAGTATCTGACCTCTGGTGGAATAAATTTAAACTACTGTAAGTGGTATAAACAAACCAGAAAATTGTTGATTTGAATGGAATGTGGTCAATATTAAGAAATTTTTAGTAAATTTTAGCATTATGAGTACATTAAAATATTTTAAATCCAATCGGTATTGTTTTGTTCCTCGATTGAATGTTTGTTTATACCATTTATATCGGCCAATTTCCTGCATTCGACCTGCCCTCTATATTCCGTTTCAATCGCGAATAAGTTCTATTCGTTTCCGAAAAATTATAAGCTTAAATTTCTACCTACTGTCAATTAATCTAATAAATAGGAAATGGCTGTTGTAGGTGGACGTATTTCAATAGTTATAATCTATATTTACATTTAACTTTATATAATATAATAATATAACTATACATAATATGTTATAACATATTTAACACAATAAAGCTTGAAAAATACACACAATATTAGTTATAAATTCCAATTAACATAAACAAAATAAGCTAATGTCAAAATCACTAAAATAAATGATAAACGTCAAAATTTTTAGTAAACAAGATATAAACGTAAAAAATATACTGACATTGTTACAGTTAAAATTCCTTTAAAAATTTTTCGAAGTTAATTGTTGATATAAATTACAATAATTATTGTATGAAATAAACAACTCTAAGTAATTTTATTTGCAGTTTATATACGATTAATATTAAAAGTGGCATGCGTCACTTGAATCTAACTTCAGCCCGTGAGTAATGACCAGTGAGTAACTTCAGCCCGTGAGTAATGCATTATTACTCACGGGTACAGTAATGGGTGCTATTATCTATGAAAAAATAGCGAATAATGAGCATATTATTAAACGGTCGTAGAAAAACGTTTTTCTTTGTTTTTTTCCTAAAACAATTTTTTTTGCATGGAAAAAAGTTTTTTTTCGGTTTTTGGATAATTCCAAACAGAAAAGGTCTTTAGTGACTTTTCTCTAAAAATGATAGTTTTTGACATATAAGCGATTAAAAATTGAAAAATTGCGAAATCGGCCATTTTTACCCCTCAAAAACTATGTGAAAAACTTAAAATTTGAATGTTTGCAAGGCAGGTGGATATTCTTTAAACATCGATTAATGAACTCCCGAAGAGGTTTTTGCAATACAACATTTAAAACTCCTTTGTTTTTTAATTGATATTCAAGCGTGCGCGACACTATTTTCCACCGACAGTATGGTGCAAATGAAAGGAATAAATTCGTTATTTCGTAAACCGGCGACTTTAAGGAAAAATCCCGAAACAGGTCGATTTTTATTTTTAAGTTGTGATATTGTGACATATATGGTATACTAGTGACGTCATCCGTCTGGGCGTGATGACGTAATCAATGATTTTTTTAAATGAGAATATGGGTCGTTTGGTAACTCAGTTGAAATGTTCTTAAATTCTCTATTCAGCAATGTAAACATTTACATAATTATTTATATAGGGTGTCCTTCTACTTCTTTTTTTGTCAAATAATTTAATTTAATAAAAAAAATTTGGACACCCTGTATAAATAATTATGTAAATGTTTATATTACTGAATAGAGAATTGAAGAACCCTTCAAATGAGCTAGCACCCGACCCCTATTCTTATTGAAAAAAATCATCGATTACGTCATCACGTACAGATGGATGACGTCACTAGTATACCATATATATATGCCACAATATCATAACTTAAAAATAAAAATCGACCTGTTTCGGGAATTTTCCTCGCCGGTTTACGAAATAACGAATTTATTCCTTTCATTTGCACCAGTGGTGCTCAAAGTGTCGATCGCGATCGACCGGTCGATCGCCAAAGATTTTGAAGGCGATCGCGATTCACGGAAAAAATACAAATACAGAAAAAACATTGATTAATCAAATGAACAGAAAGGATTTAAACAACTTTTCATCGTTGAAAAAAAGGGTAACCGCTCATTTGAATTATTTGAATGGACGGGGTCGAGTTCGCTCCCAATGGTAAGAATTTTACCTGAACTAAAAAAGGTAGAGTCCGAATTGGCTCCCATAGGCAAAATTTATTTTACCTAAACATGTCGAAAATATCACCCAGCGTTGTCACTTCTTTCAAATTTTCTCTTTTTGTTAGAAACAGGTACCTTCCTAGAAATATCTATGGGAAAGGAGGAAGACCTAACCCTTCGGTCCTAACTTAACTTTCGGGTATTAGAGTGTAGAGCGCAAACCGGCCGATTTCAGGTAAGAGCGCAAAACGGTCGAGCGCATACCGGCCGACACCGATAATTTGTGTTAAAATTGCCACATATGCCAATGTTGAACTAAAACAAAATCTAAAAGTATTTGTCTAAAAGTATAATTTTCCTATAAAAAGTCTATATCACTATGTAAATTTCCTAAGCAGTATAAATATTACACGATTTGGCAACAATGTCTAATGATTCCGCGATTATATGAGAGCCTACCCGCATTCATGTGGGAGCCAATTCGTACCCTTCTAAAATATACCTGAACGAAGCGGAGCGAACTCCACTTCACCCATTTGAATTATGTTTATTACGAGACGGAGCTGCAAGCACATAGCGAGTTTAAAAGACGCTTCGCTGATTTTAAAAAACTGACAGATATTGTAACATTCGTGTCTAATCCATTTTCTTGTGAAGACGTAGAAAAAATTACCACAGAGATATTCATTACTTGCAACATGTAGATCATTTCCGCCCAAACTGAGGTACTGAAAATAATTTCGCATGTACACCGTAAGTCCAGAGCGACCGATACGACATGTTAGTCTTTCATATCGTCTGACAAATATCCGTCTTTGAAGCAAGTAGCTCTGTCTCAAAGTATGTAGTCTCAAAGTAGCGTAATAGGCTAACTTACGAACATCTCTCATGATGCTTGCGTTTGGCCCTCGGTAATTACTTACCATCATAAGAAAAACTTGGATGGATAGATCATGGATCAACATACAAATAAAATTAAGATGAAAACCATGACCTTAATTACAACTTTTTATCAAATAGAAATGTGCAATAAAGTTTTTTATTTTAAAATTTTTTTTAATAGCAGTCGATCGCTGGACGCTTGCAGTTTATGTGGTAGATCTCATGCAGTATAAGTCTGAGTACCACTGATTTGCACCATACTGTCGGTGGAAAGTAGCGTCGCGCACGCTTGATAAGCAATTAAAAAACAAAGGAATTTTGAATCCTCTATTGCAAAAAACTCTTCGGGATTTCATCAATCGATGTTTAAAGAATATCTACCTCCCTTGGCAACATTCAAATTTTCAGTTTTTCACATAGTTTTTGAGGGTTAAAAATGGCCGGTTTCGCAATTTTTCAATTTTTTATCGCTTATATGTCAAAAACTATCCTTTTTAGAGAAAAGTCACTAAAGACCTTTTCTGTTTGGAATGATCCCAAAAACATAAAAAAACTTTTTTCCATGCAAAAAAATTGTTTTATGAAAAAAACAAAAAAAAACTTTCAAAAAATTTTTGACCACCTTTTGGTCCTGGCAACATGCAAATTTGTTAAAAGGAGTCCTTTTTGAGTAAGATTGTGCAAAAAATCCGAATTAGAATATTTTTCCCAGCGGATGCGCAGTGGCTTTCTGCACTAATAAAAACCAATTTCATGAGAATTAAAAAATAAATTAACAAGTTTTGTATTTTATTTCGAGCCATCCATATCTTTCGCTGTTCCCCATAATTTGACCAATTTATTCGATTTTGACTATTTTTGTTGTAGTTAACAGTATTAAGGCTTGAATAAATAAGATATTTATTTACGTGTTTGCTGTTCTTCGCTTAATACCTAACCTACGATGTATTTAACCTCCGTTCCGAATATACTCAAATAACACGACAAAGCATACGAGTACAACACACGCTCCGCAATGCGCCTGTTGTGAAGTGAGATTTCATTGAAAACTTGTCCTTATTTTATTCCACTCAGTTGGTCCAGACTGTGAGGCGAACTTTCCACATTACGAGATGTTTACCGAATAACTATTGCTCTAATAAACACCACCTTTAAGAAAGAACAACAGACAACAGTGGTAATTAGAGCTCTACTTGTTTGTGTTTTCATTAGTTTAACAGATAAATGTTTAGTTTGATTTGTTATCAAATGAGAGGGAATGGTAGACACAAATGAGGAGGTGGCGCTCAAAAAGGATTTGTTATAACAAATCATCTCTTGAGATTTTGGTGTTATTTTCAAACTTATTTCGA
Organism: Diabrotica virgifera virgifera; assembly: GCF_917563875.1. Lineage (NCBI taxonomy): Eukaryota > Metazoa > Arthropoda > Insecta > Coleoptera > Chrysomelidae > Diabrotica > Diabrotica virgifera. The sequence goes on from NC_065447.1 coordinate 102,119,473, forward strand.
ACCCCACATGGTAGTGGATAAGTTTGATCAAAACAGATTTTGTCGTTTGGTTTTTCAAAAAATATACAGTGAGCTTCCTTCCTCTGATACCTCCAAATAGTTTATGAAACCTAAAGCCTAAATTAGTACATTTTAGAGTATATATTATTAAATATAGGGCAAAGGGCTTAACAATCAATCAAAAAAAAAAAAAAAACAAAAAGGATGGTCGCTGCAAAAGATAACAAAATCCTGGAAAGGGTGGAACACTTGAGATATCTAGGCAGCTCGATTTACTGCAGGGTTGAAAGTGATAAGGAAATTTTGATTAGAATAGAACTTGTACTAAAACGATATTTTAGCTGGCGTTTTGTACTGTGCAGTAAAAGTCTGTCATTCACCACACGTCTAACAGTACTGAAGTGCTACGTATGGTCCGTTTTGTTCTATGAATGTGAAACCTAAACAATAAAGATAAAAAAATCTTAACAAATCAGAAGCATTCGAGTTGTGGTGTTACCGTCACATGCTCAGAATCCCGTTGACAGCACACTTATTTAACGAACGTATGCTAGAGACCATGCTCCAAGAGTGAGAATTGATTGACATCATAAAAATGAAAAAGGTTCAATACTTCGGTAAAATAATGATAATGAGAGGACCTAAATATCGCTTATTTTGGTTAATCATTCAGGGAAAAATCGAAGGAAAACACTAGGTTCGAAGTGGACAACTGTCCTGGCTACGTAACATTAAACTTAGGGGTATTGTTTCATAAAGCTGCCGACCGAGAAACATTTCATCAGCATGTTAACACGACGATAGCCAACTCTTAAAAACAAGCACGGCCCACAAAAAAGAAATAACTAATGCACGTGTAAACTATTTCTCTAATATTTTATTAACATATTGGTTCAAAACATTTGAAAACGATTGTATCACTTAGTACAGTTTACAATTTTTATGTAATTTGATTTCTGTTAAATGAGAATATAGTACGTGCTCTAGTAGATACACGGGTGAACTAATAACCGGCAAAAAAACGCAAAAGACGGAAAACATAATACATTGCGAAACAAGAAGAAATGAAACTAGTGGAGATGGAAATTATCGTTATAAACGTAAAAATTAACATTACATTACATAGTTCTCCACCTTTACACGTATCAGAGGAGTATGACAACTGTCACTGTGACAGTAGAATTTTATAAAATACTCCTGTCACCGACGTCTCAAGGTGGGAAACAAGTAGACCAGTAAGGATCTGTTTTTAAGTGGATGTGAGAGGTGGCACTCAGATTTTTGAGGATAAAGTTAGGTGATAACTTCGTTAATAATAATTTATTTATGCTCCTTCTCAAATACGCCCGGAACATTAATAAAAAAAAAATAAAATATTTAAAAGTTTCAAAAAATTTCGTTTTTTTTTTTCTATTTTTTTGCTTATAACTTTAAAACGATTCATTTTGGAACAAAGTCGTATAGGAATAAAACAGAGATAATTAAATTTTATATCAGATGCGATTGGTTAAAAATGTCTTAACTTTTCACCCTTGCTGCAAAATAGCAATAAATTTAAAATAAGGGGGCAAAACAAGCCTGTTTTATTCAATGATTTTCCATCACTTAGGTTACACTTGGAACCTTCCTAATTCGCTTAGAAAATTTTTGTAATGTGCTAAAACCGTACACTAAATTTCATTAAAATTTACTTACTAGATTTTGAATAATAATTTTGCAATCTAAACTTTTTTTAAAAAATTAAATTTTTTAAAATCTTGCACAACCAAAACTAGAACATAGAAAGATTTGTCAATTTTTTTACATATAAAGAAGCACTCCACCTATCTAATGCACTTTACAGAATGGAAATAGGATTGTTTAAGCAGCCTCAGCAATGTTTTAAAGTTATAAACAATTCTTTGGTTTATAAACAAATTAGTCCTGTGGCCAGGACGGGGTGCTACGGGCTCCTTTATTTAGATGGTCTTACCCAAGATTTTTATGTATTTTTTGACCCGTAGAACACGATTTTTTTGGGTAACAGTTGATCCGGATATCGATAAGATTGTTATAAACAAATAACTTGAGGAATTACAAAACATCGATTTTCGCAAAATAAAACATGTTTTTGTATTTCTTGGGTAATTCTAAGCAAAAAATGTTCTTACAAGTTTTTTCGTAGGATGCATAGTTTTCGAGATAAACGCAGTGGAACTTTCAAAAATTCGAAAAATTGCAATTTTTGGAGGCGAATAACTTTTGAATAAAAAATAAAATAGCAATTCTGCTGACAGCATTTGAAATTTAAGTCAAATTATACCGGTTTTAATTATTTGGATTGCTAAAAATTAATTTGTTTAATATTAAACATAGCTATTTTTTTATAACCCAAAAAATTGTTTATAAGTTTAAAACATTGCTGAGGCCCCTTAAATAATCCGATTTTAATTCTGTAAAGTGTATTAGATAGGTAGAGCACCTCCTTATATGTAAAGAAATTAGACAACTCCTAAATGGTCTACTTTTTGTTCAGAAAGATTTTAAAAAATTTGAACTTTTTAAAAACATTTAGATTGCAAATATATTATGCAAAATCTATTACGTCGATTTTAATGAAATTTGGTTCGCGGTTTAAGTATATTACAAAGAATTTCCTAAGCGAATTACTAAGGCTCTAAGTGCCACCAAAGTGGTTAAAAACATTGAATAACCACTGGCGTATTTTGCCCCCTTATTTTTCATTTATTGCTATATTGCAGAAAAGGTAATACGTTAAGACATTTTTGACCAGTCGTATATCATACAAAATTTAATTATCTTTATTTTATTTCTCTACGACTTTGTTCCAAAATGAATCGTTTTAAAGTTATAAGTAAAGAAAGCAGAAAAATATCGACGGTTTTTGAAAGTTTTAAATATTTTAATTTTTTTATTAATGTTCCGGGCATATTTGAGAAGGAGCATAAGTCAATTATTATTACTGAAGGTGTCACCTAACTTTATCTGCAAAAATCCGAATGCCACCTTTCACATCCAAAAATAGACGTTTTTTCACAGATCCTTACTGGTCTATTATAGGTAATGTAATAAAATGTATAAACATTTCTAAGCCAAAGGAAGTATTCCACCTGTTGTCAATCTGGTGGTATGGAGATGATATTTATTGTCGTTTTATGTGCTACTTCGATTGATACACCTTCACTATTGTCATCTCTTTTTGTTACGCAATGTATTATGTTGTCCACTTTTTGCGTTATTTTGCCGGTTATTAGCGCTCTCATCACTGTATATCAGAGATTGCATCAGTCTGACTTACACCAAAGGTCTTGAAATCGTTCAGATTTTATCTATTTGAGAGTTCTATTATCACTAAGATGTCTTATTTAGTCGTAACGGTTAAAAATAGTGAAACAGTCACCCTCTTTTATTTCTTTCATGTTATACAGGATAGCGAAAAAGTATGGGTACACGGTAATTTCTCTGGAACCAATGAATATACATACTAACGTTGTTTAAAGGAAAACGTACGAAACGACACCGAGAGTGTAAATAAAGTATTTATTAAGTATTCACCCATACACGATCCGAACAACGATCCCATTGATGAACGAGCCGAAGGATTTTTTATTGTCAGAATTACTGTGATTGTGACAAGACCCCCTCCCTCACAGCGTCCTTCAGTCATCGTCCGAATAGAAGCGCTTCCATTTGATATGTTTTTTCAGGTGTCCAAACTCATGGAAATCGCTTGACCATGCGCCAGGCTGTATGGCGCATGGTCAAGCAGCTACTCCTACTTGAAATTGGACATTTCCGCTTATATAACTCTGGAGACGTGTAAAGACGCGTTATCGTCGAGCACGAAAACGGGCACACCATTTTCTGATTGACTAGTCGGACACACAATCTTCTCTGTATAGGGTCACCAAGTTACCATCCACAGAACTATATAGATGCAAACAAAGCCCGGAAGAGGAAGTAGGTGCAGTGGAAGACATTAGAGATAATGAAATAGGGATATCAACATATGATGATTATTTAGACATCATTCAAAAAATGAAACAGAAAAGAACACCTGGCCCAGATGAAATTCCTAATGAGCTAATTAAAAACGGAGGGGAAAAATTATTATCAAGCATCTATAACCTAAGTGCCCGTGGATTGTAAAGAAGGCAGAATTATACCAATATTTAAGAAAGGAGAACTAACAAACTGTAACAACTATAGAGGAATATCTGTACTGAGTACAACATATAAAATTCTAACAGCCCTCATCAAACAAAACTCACTCAATTCACAGAGAAAAAATTGGGGACTACCACCAAAAATTCAGAAAAGGCATCCACTACAGATGCTAACCACATAATTACACAAGCAATCGAAAAATGCCACGAACACAACATAGAATTCCACATGCTCTTCGTAGATTTCAGACAAGCCTTTGACTGTATTAGAAAAAATAAATAATTTACTGAAATGAAAAATCAAGATATACCAGCAAAATTAATTAGATTAACAAAAATGACCATGGATGGATCTCGAGCTTAAGTAACAACAGAAGAAAGTAGCACAAAATAAATTGCAATAGAAACAGGAGTGCAACAAGGCGATTCCCTGTCAACCACATTATTCAACATAGCAGTAGAAGGAACAGTCAAGGCCAGCAAAATTAAAGGAACTATAGGCCACTCCTCAACACAAATAGTGGCATATACAGATGATTTAGTTCTTATAGGAAGAGACAAGGAAAGACTAAAAGAAGCAGTAACAATCCTGGCAAAAAAGCAAGGAAAAGAGGTCTAGAAATTAACGAAGGAAAAACAATTTGTCTACTCTGCTCTAGAAGAGAAGATATCAGGACGAGAGAAATCAAAATAGAAAACTACACTTTTGAAAGAGTCCAACAATTTAAATATTTGGGAGCAATAGTGAATGGCCAAAACAAGAGAAGTGAAGAAGTAACGGAACGAATACTAGCAGGCAACAAAATATAATGGAGATATCATAGGCTTCTGAAGGACAAGAACTTATCAAGAAGTACAAAACTGAAAATATACGGAAATTGAATTAACAGTTTAGCAACTATTAAATTGTTAATTAACAACTTAAGGTCGCTGTAATAAACACAATAATTAAGATACATAAGATAAGAATAACTATGATTTTTGTATAAAACGGCATTATACCTATCAAATTTACTTTATAGAATTGAAATTGAACTATTTAGGCGGCCTCGGGAATATTTTAAAATTATAAATAATTTTTTGGCCTATAACAAATAGAATATCTTGGCAACTATTAAATTCAATTAAATTATGAAAACGATATTGGAAAGATGCAGTAGGGCCCTTCGTTTCAAAAAACAATGTTTAATTGCTATGAGTGGTCCCAAAGATACAACCGGTCAAAGTTGACCGGCATGTACAGCGAAGATATAAACAATAGGATGCTAATTTTTTCACTATATCCTTTTCATTTCGGTCCTCTTTCTCCCCACAAATTTTCGTATCTTAAAAAGACTCATAACATATATTATAATAAAAACTATCGATATTACGAGTGAAAATGCCTTAAATACCAAAATTTAAATCCAAATTTAGGTTGGAGAAAATGGAATCTCAAATTTCAAAACCGGTTTTTGTTAAAAAACGCCTTTTCTCGCATTCCCATGGAGCAATTATTGTCTTCAATTTTTTTTTTGTTCCCAAGTAATTCGAGTAGAGCCATCTAACTAACGCATTATTAAATGCCAAAGTTGCTTTTGTTTTGTTATAATAAATTAATAATTATTTTATTATAACATAAATTTTTAATTTATTTAACCTTCCGATGACCAACCTTTTTTTGTTACACAGATGACCAGCGGGTCAAAAATGACCCCCAGTTAAAAATGACAATTGACAAAAAAATTATGTTGTTTTAGAAATAAAATATTATATTCGTAATTTTAATGTTCGTATTGTATCAATAAATGATAAATCACCATTAGAAAAACATATTTTAATTACAACTGAACAAAAATAGGAATCAGCATTCTGAACATAGAACTAAAGAAATTTTAAAATTTACACAAATTTACGGCGCCACAGGTTTAAAAAACAATTTTTTTTTTCAATATTGGAATATTTATTACAAACACTTCCACATAATAGACGGTATTTACTTAATATAAAATTGGAACATGAAAGGCCAAGGTAGTTCGTCTTTAACACCAAATTCAGAAAATATATTTTTTTTCGTAAAATATAGGGATTTTTTAATTACAAAATATGAGGGTATCTAGAATGATATTAAAGCCTCATAAAAATAATGAGTTTAAAATTGAGAATATTTCTGAATTTATTAAATAAAAACAGGCATTGGGGTAAAAATTTACCCCCCTGGTTATCCGAAGGTTAAACAAAGATTGTTTAAATAATTATACAGGTTTCAAATGAGAATATTTGTATTTAAACGTTAAAAGGTACACTTGTCGTAAGTTTATAAAAAAAGTCTACAACTGGAAAAAATATGTAGCTTTATTTTATAATCAACTATTTTCAATGGAAAATAAGCCACAATTTTACCAAAAGACTGATTTTATTAACGTATCGACGCCCAAGTCGGGTGTCGTTGTCAAAATACAAAGTAATACTAGCCTAGCGTTTGTCAAGTATTATTTTGTATTTTGAAAACGACACCCGACTTGGCCGTCGAAACGTTAATAGAATCATTTTTTTGGTAAAATTGTAGCTTATTTCCCATCGAAAATAGTTGATTATAAAAATGTCACAAGGAAATATCAGAACAACATTAGTTTTATTTTCTTATAAAAAAATAAATTTATTATAACAAAGCAAAAGCAACTTTGACATTTAATAATGCGTTAGTTAGATGGCTTTACTCGGGTTAATTGAGAATAAAATAAAGAAAATTGCTTCATGGGAAGCCGAGAAAATACATTTTTTTTAACGTTTACTGGTTTTGAACTTTGAGATTCCATTTTCTCCAACCTAATTTTGGATTGTAATTTTGGTATTTTTGGCATTTTTCACTCGTAATGCCGATAGTTTTTATTATTATAATATGTTATAAATCTTCTGAAGATATGAAAATTTGTGTGGAGAAGGAGGACAGAAAGAAAAAGGTGACGGTTGGAAAATTATCATCCTATTGTTTACATCTTCGCCGTACGTGCCGGTCAGCTTTGACCGGTTGTATCTCAGAAACCACTGATCGCAATTAAACGTTTTTTCTTATACAAGAAGCGTCCTACGGCATGCTTTCCAACAACGTTTTCATAATTCAATTTAATTTAATAGTTGCCTAGATATTGTATTTGTTTATAAGCCAAAAAATTGTTTACAACTTTAAAATATTCCTGAGGCCGCTAGAATAGTTAAATTTCAATTCTGTAAAGTAGAATTAGATAAATATAGTGCCTTTTTATACAAAACCAGAGCTTTTTATTTGTCAGAATTATTATGTATATTATAGCGACCGTATATTGTTAATTAATAATTTAATTTTTGCTAAACTATTCATTCAATTTCCACCGGATTCTGTAAATATAATCTATACAAAAGGGCTTTTATGACATCAAGTTATTTGATTATTCATAAATAATTACTTACTTGAAATTTTAGTTGAAAATTAAAGATTTTGTTGGAAAAACCCGCATTTTTCGAGGAAAATTTTCGTCGAAGTAAAAAAACGTACAACTCTATGCAGAATTTATTATTGTGAATTTTTATTCGAGTGTTTTTGGTGTAAAGTTAAATTGCATTATATCAGGCAACATGAATGTACAAAACTATATCTGCCACACGCATGCAGCTGTCGAGCGGTGCGCAAAGTTGATCACGGAAGCATCGTCTAATATCTAATATATTATGTGGGCCCCAATAATGAGATGGATTCATCAGGGAACACTTAAATCAATGTCCATGCTGCCATATTTTACCACCAAATCATAATACAAAGTTGGCCTTTAAAAGCTAGGCACAAACCGATGAAAAAAATGTACATAATAATATGTAAATAATGTAAAAAACACACACTCATTGGTTGGTTGGAGAGAAGAGTGTGGGTGGAGCTAGAAGTGAAATCACCTCCTCGTTGTGAGTTCTGGATTGTTTAAATATTGTCGTACAATATCTAAACAAGTGAAGAGCTTCATAATGAAACAGAAAAATGAGATAACTAAATGTTTCTTAATTTATCAAAATCATCAAAAATTTCAAATTTTTGTAGATTTTGATTGACTTTGACGGTATCGGAAAATATTTGTTAAACGCGTAAAACTATTTTTTTATCACTCAAACATGCAAACTGTAAACAAATTTTACTATGGCGATTAATAAAACGTACACGAAGGATAAATAATAATTTTTGAAAAAAAAGGTGAAATTTGTTTTTTTTTTATTTCATAACCTTCACGCCCGTTGCGGGATCGGAAGATAGATTCAACGTCCGATTTGAATAATTTTTTTGTTTTCTTTTTATTACCAATCGCAACTTTTCCGCACTATAGCGACACGGAATTATTAACTTGACTTTTTTCTTACCGTAGCTTATAATATGAATATAAAAATATACAGTGTGATTAATTAAAACTAAAGAGCATTGTACGCGCCACTCACCCCCAATTTTAATTTGAGTCAGAGCGCATCGTGGATGCGTGCGATCATCACCCCGACTGAGGGAAAAGACAACAGCACTCATTCGTCTTCAGGGTAGTACACTACATACAATTTTGTCACTATAGCAATAAATACATTAGCGTTTATAGTGTTTTTCAATAGTTATTCAGTAAATACAGAACACTTCAAGCGTCAGCTACAATTTTGGTCCTTCGTAATAAACCACATCTACAGTTCAATTATTAATAATAAGATTAGTTCTTTTAAAAGCATTGTATTTCGTGGAAGTGACGCCAAGCCAAGCCGAAAAAGCGCGCGCTCTAGACCCAGTCATCCAACGATTCATCATTCATGAGAGGAGCGCTGCATTGTAGGATTCTTCGATTCTTCAACTGGCCGATCGCAACGACCACATCGAGGCGAGAACAGACAAAGATCCTCAAGTCAGGTACCTATTATACAAATATTCAGAGCTAATATAATCCTTATTTACCGTTTTCCTAGACCATTTTTCAATTATTCAATGAAAGCAATTTAAAGACATTTTAACATGTTTTAATTTTAATTCAATTACATATTTCATTTTATTTATCTTACGCTATACTTATCTATTAAATAATAATATTACATATATTATTAAATATAATATTTATTATATTATAAAAATAATTACACAATATCATTATATCGCATATTTATATAGTACCACGTCAATTCATCTTCGAACCCTGCAGATCTATTGTCACGAGGTGTCACTCCAACTTCATTATTTGCATCTTCTTTATGGTGGCATTGTCCAGACTGGCTTTCTCTTCCCTCAGTGAATTGGCCCATTGCTTCCGTTTTCAAGAAAACGGAACTTCCTGAAATAAAAACCCCTCAAGTGCTACAAACTACAATAAGAGGTACTGCAATAATAGATATTGAACGATTTTCAAATTTCTCAAGACTTCATCGCTCTATGGCATTTTGTTTACGTTTTATTCATAACCTCAAACCAGGTAACGATAAGTGGCATGGGCCATTGAGCAGTGAAGAACTGTCAAATGCGTTGAACATTCTTTCAAAGATAATTCAAGCTGAATATTTCAGTTCAGAAATAAAATTGTTAAGAGAAACATGCCCAATAAAAAAGGGTACTCTTAAGTTTCTTTCGCCGTTTTTGGACGACATGGGTATTTTGCGAGTTGGAGGTAGACTCAAACATGCCTCATGGTCATTCGAAAAACGCCATCCTATTCTACTTCCCAAAGATTCGCATTTTACAAAATTACTTTTCATTGATGAACATAAAAGGCTTCTTCATTCAGGTCCCAACCATTTACTTTCTTCTGTTAGGGACAGGTTTTGGCCCATTTCCGGCCGCAACATTGCTCGCAAAACAGTGCATAGTTGCATAACATGTTTCAGGGCAAAACCCCCTTTTCAAACCCCTATAATGGGTGATCTTCCCAAGGAGCGGGTTACTCAAAAGTTTCCCTTCCATTCAACTGGCGTGGATTACGCTGGGCCCTTTCTCCTAAAGGATAGGAAGGGTCGGGGGTGCAAGACGTTTAAGGCTTGGGTTTGCCTCTTTATATGCCTTACAACCAAGGCTATTCATTTGGAGATAGCCACAAGTCTTACTTCCGAAGCATTCATTGCCTGCCTCAAGCGCTTTATAGCTAGAAGAGGCCGGCCCTTGCAATTATTTTCGGATAATGGCACTAATTTCACAGGAGCCAAGAGTGAGTTGGATGCAATTTCAAATTTTTTACTCAATAATGAGGCTGAGGCCTCATTCTGCGCTAACGATCAAATAGTTTGGAAATTCATTCCGCCAAATTCTCCACATTTCGGGGGAATTTGGGAGGCGGGCGTAAAATCAATGAAAGTGCATTTACGCCGAACAATGAAAAACAACATAATCACTTTTGAGGAATTTCAAACACTTTTAATTGAAGTGGAGTCAGTATTAAGTTCCCGACCACTCTCACCTCTTAGCTCCAAACCCAATGATTTAAATCCCATTACACCAGCTCATTTTATCATCGGCAGACCATTTACTGCATTGCCTGAACCAGACCTGACGGACGTATCTACAAACCGATTGTCTCGTTATCAACATCTTCAGATGATGCACCAGCACCTATGGTATCGCTGGTCCAAAGAATACATGGGAGAGTTGCAGCAACGTCAGAAATGGTTTTCTGACCCTTCACCTAACATACAAATGGGACAATTAGTTTTAATCAAGGACATGCGGTTTCCACCTCTGTGTTGGCCATTATGCCGTGTGACTGCCATTCATCCAGGACAAGATGGTGTGACTCGCGTAGTGTCAGTGAAAACAGCTCGCGGCGAATACAAACGCGCGGTTAAGAACATTTCACCACTACCGAACATTTAAGCTTTACTTATATTGAAGACTTTTCGTTATTTTCACTACCGAACATTTAAGTTTTCACTTATATTGAACACTTTGCGTTATTCTCATAACCATTTTTTTTATCCCATTTATGTATTTTATCTTATTTATATGTATTTCCTTCATTCATTTGTATACTTTATATATGTTGTATATGTACTTGCATAATTTGTGTTGACATATTTTAAATGTATTTCAAGGCGGGGGGCATGTACGCGCCACTCACCCCCAATTTTAATTTGAGTCAGAGTGCATCGTGGATGCGTGCGATCATCACCCCGACTGAGGGGAAAGACAACAGTACTCATTCGTCTTCAGGGTAGTACACTACATACAATTTTGTCACTATAGCAATAAATACATTAGCATTTATAATGTTTTTCAATAGTTATTCAGTAAATACAGAACACTTCAAGCGTCAGCTACAAGCATGTGGTATGCTATACTCGCGTGAATCACCCTGTTTATTTAAATTTATGTTTATAAAGGGCCCATTTGAATTTAAAAGTTGACGTGTCACAGTATTTTTATAATTTTGTAAAATAAGGACACAAACAATTTTATTCGATAAGGTTTTCATACGTGGTTTCCATACTTTATAATTTTAAAATTTTACCCTGTACTATTCATACTACACCTATAGTGTAACAGCTGTTAAAAATATAAAAATATACAGGGTGGTCCCTATGCATCCGCAAATATACGTTTATATTTACATATATCCACAAGCAAGAATTTCCTGTAGTTGGCTGGATACCATTAATTATAAGTAAATTTAATGAACAATTTTTATTGGTAAAGGGTATATTTATTTCAAAAGCTTATGAAAGGGCCACAAATATTAAAAAAAAACGTTTTCGCTCTATAAAAAGGGCATCATCAGGGTTACAAGAACATGCTAAGCCACCCAAAAATAATAAGTATGGATATAATCCCTATGGATATGGCCTTAGGGCAACATATGACTCCCACACGTGGTATGTGGGTTGCTAGGTAGTAATTAATTAGGTCATTACGTTGAAAGAGTGAAAGACAACTCCTATGTTTAAAAAGTGTACATTTATATATAATAATCGACGGGTCTCAGCGTTTTTTAAAATTTTTTGAAACAAGGAGAGAAATAATTTTATTCCATAAGTGCCTTCCACACTGCATACAGGGTGTCCAGAAACTCTGCCGACAAATGAAGACAGGAGATTCCTCATATGATTTTAAGACATTTTAACTCAATTCAATGAGTCCGAAAATGCTTCCTAAGGGAGCTAGAGCTCTTTGAAGATGGCGTCTTTTAATTAGTTTTTCTTAAGTGCCTCCAGAACGTTTCTATTTAGAAAAACAAAAATTGGTACGCATATTTATCTTCCAGAGATAAATCAATTTCATTCATTGTGAATTTCTAGTACAGGTTATAGGCGTCTCTTTGGGTAGGGCTACGGTTATTTTATCTCATAACTTTTTTGTCTTTAACTTTTTACCATTTTTGTTACTGGATTACTATATTTTAAGATATTTTAGTACTAAAATATACTCTTGATTTAAGTCGGTTAGACACACGGTTTTCTAGAAAAATCGATTTAAAAATTTTTCGTTTCTTAAATTTAAAAAAAAAAAAAATTAAAAAAAAAAAAAAAAAACGGTGTTTTCACCAACTTATAACAAGAGTAACATTTAGTACTAGAATCCCTCATAATTTAATAATCTAAAATCAAAAATTCTTAAAAATTAAAGACACAAAAGTTATGCGATAAAACACACCTTGACCTATCCAAAACGGACGCATATGACCAGTACTAGAGATTCGCAGTTAATGAAATCGATTCCTATCTAAAATATAAATAAACGTACAAGTTTTCGTTTTTCTAATTATTTTTTTTTAATTTTTTTTTGGAAATACAATAAACAAAAAATTTTCAAATCGATTTTTCTAGAAATCGGTGTTTTCTGCCGACTTAAAGCAAGAGTACCTTTTAGTACTAGCACACCTCATAATTTAGTAATAGTGTCAAAAATGCCTGAAAGTTAAATACATAAAAGTTTTGCGATAAAATACGTGTTTTTAATTTAATTTTTGGAAGTTAAATACGCGTACCAATTTTCATTTTTCTAAATAAAAGCATTCTGGAGCTATTCAAGAAAAACTAATTAGAAGACGCCATCTTCAAAGAGCTCTAGCTCCCTTAGGAAGCATTTTTGGACTAGAAGAATGGGGTTAAAATATCTTAAATTTATCTGACGAATCTTTTGTCTTCGTTTGTCGGTAGAGTTTCTAAACACCCTGTATAAATGTAGGTTAGGTATATAAATTTATTTAAAAAAATTTCAGGTAACATATTTTTTTTCTTCAGCGCTTTTCTTTCTCTATTAAACCGACACTTTATGCGGAACAACTACTGTCCCTTCAAGGGAGAGTTCACAAATAAAAATAAGAAAATATTTCAAACATACTAATGACAAAAGTATTAAAATTTTTAAACTCCTCTATTGCAAAATATATTTAACTATTACTAAACGTCTGTATAATTTCAGAGAAAAACCACAAAACAATGATCTCCAATTAAACATTCCATCGACGTGAGGGCAAACCCATAAGCCCAAACTTAACTTCGTTTAGTCCAACAACTAAAATCATAAACAAGTAAACAGAGACAGTAGTGAAGGCCGCATCTGTAGGGCTTTAATTTCAGAAGTTCGTTTCTCTTTCGCAGCTTGCAAAATTTCATAATTCCTGAAATTCTCAAGAGGCTGTTGTTTTAATTCGTCGACCCCTTTCGTAACAACGAAATAAAATCATAACATTGTATGCGGTTCAAAAGCATCTATTCATTATTTACCTTACCTTAATTTACCCAGAGTGTTTTGCTGAAATGTAATTTACATTCTGCTGTGTTTCGTCAAAATTTCGTCTTTTGTTGCTTTCTTTGATATACATATATATTATGTGTATTTCTGTTTACGTTTAATAACAATTTGTCATACAGTGAGCGCGTAAATGTTGGAATAAATTTATTTTGTCATGCATGGGTGAGTTTGGAAATAAATCTCGAAACTGTTCGATTTTTATTCTTAAATTACGATTTTTAGACATACATATCATACTGGTGATGGCATCCATATGAGCGTGATGATGTAATCGATTATTTTTTTAATTAGAATAGGGGCCGTGTGAGAGCTCATTTGAAAGGTTATACAAGTCTCTATTCGGTAATATAATCATTAACCCTGCAGTCGTGACGTGCAAAAATTACACCAGTCGTAACCACGGTCTCTCAAACCGTGTTTTTGTTTTAACCTTTTATTTGGAGAACAAACAAACGAACAAAAAGAACAAACGTATTTTTTTTAAATATTTATTATACGTAGTAATACCGTTGATTGATAAACACTGATTTGTTTTTATGAACTAGGGAACTTATAGGTAGGTTTTAGTCACTGCTATGTTGTTGATATGTATGTTGGCTATTTCTTGTTTTGTTGAATAAATATATGGTTATCACGTTCTAGGTAATGGATGATGTTAAATGATTAGAGAGATATTGCAAATTTAGCACAGCCTACGTTGAGCTATTTACACCGCGCTATTTTGACAGAATTGACATTTCTCAGACGGGTCATAAATACAGATATTGCTCAACATTTTGGTTGCGGTATTTTTGTGGCTCGATTAAGATTAGTTGTTTTTCTAATTTGCATGTAATTTAAAATAGATCACTACTTAGAAGCTCTCATTTTGACCAATGCTAATGCTGAAGACTTCGAGTTTATCATCGTGCAGAACATTCTGGAGATAAACATATTATATTACATCATCATCATTCTCTTTGCCATATCCCTATGCGGGGTCGGCTTCCCTAATTGCATTTCTCCACACAATTCTATCTTGGGTCATATCAATGTTAATCCCCTTTACCAGCAGATCCTGCCTTATCGCCTCCCCCCCAGGTCTTCTTTGGTCTTCCTCTCCTACTCCTTCCAGGAATATGCACTTCAGCTATTCTTCGTATTGGGTGATTAACGTCTCGACGTTGAACATGACCAAACCATCTTAACCTATGCTCTCTATTTTGGCATCAATTGGTGCCACACCTAGACTTCCCCTAATATACTCATTTCTAATTTTATCCTTCTTTGTCACTCTACTCATCCATCTAAGCATTCTCATTTCCGCCACATGCATTCGTTGTTCCTCTTTCTTTTTCACTGCCCAACATTCAGTTCCGTACATCATAGCCGGTCTTATGGCTGTTTTATAGAATTTTCCCTTCAGCTTCATTGGAATTTTTCTGTCACACAACACACCACTCGCTTCTTTCCACTTCATCCATCCAGCCCTAATTCTACTGCATGCATCTCCATCTATTTCTCCATTACTCTGTAATACCGATCCTAGGTACTTAAAACTATTGCTTTTCACAATCATTTCACCATCCAAAGATACCATTTTATTTGTAGTAGCTCCATCTTTAAATGAACATTCCAAATACTCTGTTTTTGTCCTACTAAGTTTTAAACCTTTTTCCTCCAGAGCTTTTCTCCACTGTTCCATAAACATATTATATTACATGCTCAAAATAAAAAAATCGATTTAAATGGAAGGTTTGAATTTTCTTCGTAATATCGAACAAGAGAAACAAATGATCCTTAAATGTAATAAAAGATTTTCCTGTTGCACTCTTTATGTTTTCCTGAACTAACGTCCAATTTTTTGGATAGGTGAAATGATTTTGACCTAAACCTTGTTTTATTAAACACAAAATCGTCATCAGACTTAAATCTGATTTGTTTGCTATTGTCTGATACTCATTTTAGAAAATTATTACAAATAAACTTAATTTAAATGAAAGACAAAAATGACAAACATAACCTGAAAAGAAAATAGCGCAGCGAATAGTCCACAGCGTAACAGCGGCAGGCACTATTTCCAATAACGCAGCGTAAACCAAATCTCACATCTCCGCCTGCTCTACTGTCAAAATAACGCGTACTGTAATACAGCTAGTGCAATAGTGACTCTGCAGTATCTCTCTACTTTTCCCATTCATTGTGTTAATCATTTGCCAAACCTCAGAAGTAGGAGTATATAAATTTAAAGCTGATACATATTTTTGCAGTCTTCTCCACTTTTTTATAAGCTGTATTTTTGCTAAAAATATTTTTTTCCATGAAATACTTACGTTTTGATTTATTTGCGAAAATACGTCTAAGAACGTGCTTTTGGTCGAAAAATAAATATAATACACTCGCAAAATAATTCGAAAATTAGTATTGATTTATATTGAGCGAAAAAAACTTTAAAAAACAGTAAATTTATTTTTCAACATTTTTGCAGAAATAAACAAAAACAATTTAATACAGACAATCAATAAAACTCTTTTCCGTTAAATTAATAACAAAAAGATTCCAATATGCCGCCTACTTTCGAAGACACACTGTACCTATATAAAATAATTTTATATATGAGTTGTTGTCATAATGCGTATTATGCGTAATTAGTAACTAACTATAATAATTAATAATATTGTTAGTAGTAGTAATAAAAACTACAAAAATAATAAATGTTCAATGTATCAATACGTCCCTGAGAGTATGCTTGAGGATGGCATTGGAGGATTGAGGATTGGCTTGAGGATTGGTTAGAAATTTACTGTCTTCAGTGATTGTACTGTTCGTTGTACATGTAATTTCTTCTTCTAGGACCCAAGGTCTGGCAATTTTGTTAAAGAATAGTTCGATCCATTCATTTTCAACTATTGGATTTTTAGGTGCATTATAGGCGTTTTATAATTTTCTAATCTCACTCCATATTTTACCTATCGGTGTATTTTTGTTCAAACTATTACATACATTTGTCCATGAGGCTCTTTTGCTATTTAAAATAATTCTTGCTTTATATGCTTCTGCTTGCTGATATTTTAAATAATTTTCCTGATTAGATATTCTCTTAAATTGCAAAAAGGCCTCTTTTTGTAGTCTAATAGCTTCCCTACATTCATTATTCCACCATGGTTTATTAAATTTTGCATTGGTCACTTTTCTCTTCTCTGGAATGCTAATTTTACTAGCTTCATTTATAGAATCATAAAACATTTGATATTCTTGTTCTGTATTTTGTCCTATATTGTCTTTTTGTTTATTGCTTAACAAGTAAGAGAAAACTGTCCAATCCGCTTTTTTAATATCCCATTTAATTATATTTCTAATTATATCATTATTATCAAAACAGGTATTTATATTACTATCATGTGAAAATTCGATAACTACTGGATAGTGGTCTGAACCCAGACTCATATTTTCTGTGTGCCAAGAGCATTTATAATAGATATCTCCTGAGCAAATTGTTAGATCTATAGCTGACTTATTTTTATTCATGGACCTCCCAATTAATGTTTCCGAACCGTCATTTAAGAAATTAAGTCCACATTCTTCCATAGCTTTAAAAAGATTTATCCTTTCGCGATCAGTTTCATCACATCCCCATATTTTATTATGGCAATTGAAGTCTCCCCCCACTAAAAATGGTTTGTTTAAACTATTAAAGAACCTGACCCACTCATTTTTCGATATACCTAGTTTAGGCTTTGCATATAGAGAATATAGATTTAAAATATTTTGATTTAAAATGACTTGTACTGCAACACACATTACATTATTTATTTTATAAAAATCTAAGTTATTCCGAAAATGTATGTTTTTATTTAATAATATTGCGACCCCTCCAAAACCGTGTGGTCTATCTTCGCGAAAGATATTATATCGAGAAAAATTTATGTTTGTGTTTGGTTTCAACCAAGTTTCACTCAATAATATAGCCAAAAAGTTATTTTCAAATATATATTTTCCGAAATGTCCCTTATTGTGTATTATCGATCGTGAATTCCACCGTAAGATTTTTTACTTGTTAGATCCATTTAAAAATTTTTCTAGACTATCTTTAAATTCTTCCATAATTTGTTTATTTTCTGTTGGTAAAAGTTTTTTACCTAATATATTTTTAAATATTGTTAATATATTTTCACTAAGGTTTTTGTTTGTTGTTTGGTTATTTTGTGTTACCTGTTTGTGATACATTGGAATATTCTTAGGAATTGGTAGAGGCGGGTACGCAGAGGTGCTAGGATTGTTTAAGATATTTTCATGTTCTTCCGAATATGGGTAAACCGATTTATTTTGAGTGGCTTCGCTCCATTTTCTTTTTGTTGTTATTGTTTATCTATTTCCTGCATTTGATGTTTTTAAGGCTGACGTATAACTATTACTGTACTTTAATTTTGCTTCTTCAAATGCCATATTTTCATTTACCATAAGATATTTGATAGCCTTTTGTTTCTCAAACTCAGGACATCTTGCTCGGTCCAGTGCTGAGTGTTTTCCAAAACAGAATAAACTCGTAGGCTCTGTTAACTCACATGCTTCAGATTCATGCTCCTGTCCACATTGTCCGCATCTTTTTTTCCCCCTACATTGACCCGTGACGTGGCCATACCTTAAACAGTTTAGGCATTGTATTTCTCTCGGTATATAGGTTTCGACTTGATATATCATTCTCTCAATGATAACTTCTTTTGGTATCATTTGTCCTCTAAAAGTCACCACTATCGTACCCGTCTCTCTCAGCTCGTTGTTTGATTTTCTTTTCATTCTTTTTACACTTAATACCTTAAAATTACCATATTTACAAACAATAATGTCCTTTAATTCGTTTTCTGAGATACCTTTATCGACCCCTTTAATTACTCCACTTTTTTGTACCATAAAATTAGGAATGTATATGTCATAATGTTTTCTAATAAATTTTTACTATCAAATAAAATATTTGCGCTTTTATATGAATTACATTCAATTCTAACTTTATTTCTACCAATAACGCTGATGTGAACTATATTATCTCTTACCGTAGGTTCTGCAGAAAGCACAAGACGCGCGGTGGCGATTCGATGTAGACGGCCAATGTGCCCGTTTCGGTTTTGTAAATAGACAAAATACGGTCCTTGGTCTCCTTGTGTATATTTATTTTTAATAGGTTTAATTAACAACTGGTTTTCATTAGAATTATTGTTATCGCTTACCTGATAAACTGGAAAAAAGTTATTTGATTGTGTTTTTGCTACCTTTTGTACCTGTGAACTTGCATTTTGACTTAATTGTGTTTGTTTTTCCTCCTGATCCAGTTCCATATTATTAATATTTATCGTCCCTCCCCGATCGGGTGGATGTCCTTTGCCAATGGTATTGACTTCCATTTTATTAATTACCGACTCACCAACGAACTGTTCGCTTCGAATGCTAAATCGATACTGAAGGGTATTAATGTAAAGACAAAAAAAAAACAATATATTGCAAAATTTATGTAAATTTCAAATTGAACATCAACAAATAAAATTAACATTAGGAACTAATAAGTTTAAGTTGCTGTGGCATGAAACCCAATTTTCTTAGCTATTCATTAAGAAATTCTTCTATTAAATAATATATGGTCTTTTAGATAGACAGGCTTTTGTCATTTTACAGAACTTTGGGAAAGGTGTTGCAGATTTAAGTTGTAATGGGTGATGGGGGTATCGTTTTTTTGCTAAATATAATATAGATTTCTTTATGTTGTTCTGAAGCTATTTCCTTGTGGCATTTTTATGATTAATTATTTATATGGGAAATAAGCCACAATTAAAATGAAAAAAATAATTTTATTAACGTTTCGACGCCCAAATCGGGTGCCGTTGTCAAAATACAAAATATTACTAAAATAAACTAAAGTGTTGTTGCTAAGCAAAAAAAATTCTTCTAATAATTTATTTAATCTCACTCATTTATATTGGCAATTCAGACATATATTATACATTTTAAAGTAGAAGACTTTAAAATGATATTGCCAATATTTATGAGTTGCGTTCCTGGGACGACTTACTGAAAGATAGTTCATTCGATTACATTAAATTAACCCCAACTCAAGAATATCCGTCATAAAAAATTATAGCATGTGATATGTCTTTAAAAAGACAACCAAATGCAACGACAGTAAAATTCTCGCGTTAGAGACTTCATAGTAAATCACAAGGGAAAACCAGGAAAAACCCTGTGATACTATCCCGACATCGTAAGTATTTGGTCTTACATTAATTTACTCTCAAAAAATAATACCAAATTCTGACTTGTAACATGTTTAAATTATAAATATTATTAATAATACTAGATATATAAGTAATACTAAAATATAAAATATGTACTAGCTCGATATTATTGACTTACTAATCTTGGTATTTTTTTTTTCTATTGACTTCCTCTTTCAGTATGGGTAACCACATCCTACTGCATTCTACCGAGGAATTTGCGACACAATTGGTTTCATTTAGCATAATTAGAGCCGCTTCTTTGATTTTTCTCTTTTTACTATCTGATTCTTTCAGGACTATACTTGAATCTCTCCACTGAACTCTATGTTCATTATCCCATGCGTGTTGACATATTTGAGATCTCTCAAATTCTCTATTTTTAATATAAGATTGATGTTCACTTATTCTAACGTCTAATGGTCTTGATGTCTCACCTAAATAAAATTGTTCGCATTCACAAGGTATTTTATAAATGCAATTTTTTGTTCTTTCTTGATCATTGTTAGGTTTAGTTTTAGATAGAATAGATCTCAATGTGTTTGTTGTTTTGAATGTTGTTGAAATGTTGAATTTATTTCCTATTGTTTTAAGTTTCTCGGATAGTCCTTTTATATATGGTATTGATATTTTCCTCGTATTATTTCTGGTGAATGTTGTAGGATCCCGTTCTAAGTTGTTCTGTTCCATTCGATCCAATCTTGACAATTCCTTATTTATAAACGATAAAGGATAATCATTTTTTAATAAAACAGATGTTAACAATTGTTTTTCTGCTAAAAAGGAATTTTCGTTAGAACAAGTAATTTTGGCTCTATCATATAAGGATTTAATGATTCCCTTTTTAACGTTGATGTTGTGATTTGACTTGTAATTGAGATATCTGTTGGTGTGTGTTGGTTTTCTATACACTTGAGTCTCATATCCAATATCCTTCTTTGAGATCAAAACATCGAGGAAAGGTAGGCTGTTATTGTATTCCTTTTCCATTGTAAATTTTATTGTCTCTTCTTGATCGTTTATAATATTCAGGAATGTATCCAACAATTCTGATCCATGAGGCCATATTGAAAACACATCATCTACATATCTCCACCATACTGTGGGTTTTAAATTTTGTTTAGAAATAATATTAGTTTCGAAATCCTCCATAAATATATTAGCCAATAATGGAGATAAAGAAGAGCCCATTGCTAGACCAAAATTTTGTTTATAGAATTCATTGTTTAGTTGAAAATAGGTATTATGGGTACATAATGTCAATAACTCCATTATAGCTGATACATTTAGTCTTGTCCTAGTTGCCAATGTATTATCATTCTCTAATTTCGTTTTGATTATGTTTAAAGTTTTATCTAATGGTACATTTGTAAATAAACTGTTTATGTCAAAACTTACTAAAATATTATTTGGATTAAATTCAATAGTTGATAATTTGTTTAAAAAATGTTTTGTATTTTTTATAAAAGTGTCATCATTATTAGCAAATGGTTTTAGAATGTTTAATAAGAATTTTGATAGTTTACTACAAGGAGAATTGATGGTACTACAAATGGGTCTAAGTGGTATGTTCGCTTTATGAATTTTCGGCACTCCATAAAAATGTGGTGTCTTACTGTAGTGAGGTGTCATTAATTTTCTTTGATAGTATGTTAGATCATTTTTAAATTTGAATAAAGCTCTATATATTTTGTTTTCCAGTGTCTTCGTTGGATCCTTCGTTAATTTGCTATAAGGTCCATTTGTAATTAGATCTGTAATTTTGTCCTCATATTGTATTTTATTCATTATTACAGTTGCATTGCCTTTATCCGCTGGTAGGATTGTTATGGAGTCATCATTTCTTAAAGTTTTTAAAGCCTTCATTTCCTCTTTGCTGATGTTCTGTTCAATTTGATTAGACTTTTCCAATTCAAGTTTACATAGTACCCTATATTGTTCTTTTTCATGAGTTGGTAGACACTGGGATATTTTCTCCACTGAGCTGATTATGTCTAATTTTGGAATAGATGGATGAGTAACAGCATAGTTTAAACCTTTTGACAATACCAAATTTTCCGTTGCATTTAAATGTCTATTTGATAGATTGACAACTGTCGTTAATATGTCATTATTTCTATTTTGGTTATCAAAAGTATGTAAACTATTTTGTTCTAAAAGATTATTAAATTTATTTAAATGTATATTTCTTTGTTTCTGATATGAATTTTCATAAATTATGTGTAAACTAAAAATAATTCGATCAAAATCAGAATTTGATATCATTCCGAAAAGTAAATCTTCAATACTTACGATGTCTTGTTCGATAAAAAATAAATTTGACCTGTGAAATTGCAACCTTTCCCGGATCATCGACAAACTGGCTCTATGTAGAATATTTTGGAGTCTTCTGCTTGAGTATGCTGGCCGTAACCTCAAGCCCTTTGGTATTATGTTGTTATTTCTACATCTTCTTAAATAAAATTAATCAAAACGTTAATAAAATTATTTTTTTCATTTTAATTGTGGCTTATTTCCCATATAAATAATTAATCATAGATTTCTTTACTAACTCAGTGGACGGAATCTGTAAATAAATGTCAGAAGTTGAATTTTTGCTGAAGTAGAGATAATTAGACCTTTATGGAAAGACCTGAAGGTGTTTACGAAATAAACAAACTGTTTCTAGAACATATAAAGATGAAAGTGTTAAAATTCCGTGATATCTGAAGTAACTTCTGCAATGTGTAGTTCTTCTGAGGCCAAACAGATATCCTGTTGCTCTTTTTTGTAATTTAAAAATAATATCCGATTGATCATCTGTGCCAGAATCCCAAAAATGAAGACCATTATATCAAAGATGAGACCCATCATCCTCTTCACGTAGCGCTACAATCCTGGGTGGGTCCAGGCTGACTGTACATTTCTTTTTTTCAATTTGTTCGGTCTTCCATCAACCTAGGGTCAAATGGAATGTTTATTTTTTGGAGATCTTCTGGGATATTATCTCTCCATCGCATTCTGGGACGTCCGAGTGGTCTTTTGCCTGTAGGTCCAGGTCTGTACCAAATCTGGACGTTGATGAGGCGAAGATGAGACTCGAACAACGAAAATAATATGTAAGTTCAGAAGATGCTAAATTGATTTCCCTTGAAACAGATCTTATTACATAGCAAGCTGAGGCGAATTTCTTACTTAACGAATCGTTATGAAGGGAACATTGAGGTTGCTGTCTAAAAAATATCAAGAAATTTTACAGATTGTGCGGTACTGATCTGGCTGCTTTTAACCGGGCATTCGACAGGTGAACTTTTCTGGCACTAACACACAGTTGGGTGTGACAAACCCCAGCAATTGAAAGAGTTAAAGAATCTAAAGAAATATTTTAACGTTTAGTTTTCTGTGATATGTGGAACATCAACGTCTTGAAGCTGGTTAGGATGGTCACTATTTGCAATAACATTATCTATTTCTTCACTTACTTCCGAGTCACACTTATCAATACATTCGTCAGTGTCTGCTTCATTACGTAAGGCTTGAAGGCGTGCTTATTTTCGTTCGTAATTCATTTTAGCTTAGAGTCATAAAGAAATATGTTGAAGCCTGTAATAAGTATTATTCACTTACCTATACTTAATTATTTATAGGAGTAAAACAAAATAAAGACAATTCTACAGAAAGTACAAAATCCGACTCGTGGGGTGTGACCACTTTCAATCCAAATGTACGTGCTGAAACTAAACGGACGACTAAAAACTATGTGTCATCGCATAGATGAGTATACAATAGAAAGCTATTTAGCCGATAGTTCCACGAATACGTCGCAGAAAGATTCCTATTTAGAGAACTTCATCAGGTGAGAGTCACCGAAATGATGACAGATAAGGCAAGGGTCAAATTCGCAGAGCTGGAGCACCACCCAAGTCACATACTGCGAGAGATGCTAGGGTATGACGCGTTCCACTGATGGAAATACAAACGTCTTAAACAGCAAATAGTGGAATAAAGTGAATCAAATAAAGCAAACAAAGAGTGACAAAGTAAAAGAAGAAGTAAAAGTGAAAGTAGTAGTCAGTTCGTAGCTCGAAACACCAAGTGCCGAAGAAACACACAACCCAAGCGTAGGTCCAACATCACGACCAGGTAAGAAAATAGAGGGAAAGGCGCAAGCTAAACAAAAAAACACAAAAAAACAAAAAAGGCGCAAGCCACCAAAAAAAAATCATAAAAAACAAAAAAAATCATAAAATTCTTGAGCACCTAGTCATTGGACCGAGCTCAGTGGGGCTTGGTACAATGACTTCGGGCCCAAGCAAGCAATTTTAGTACCGCGGATAAGTAAATAGAAGATAAAGGCATAGAGCGCTTCACGCTGGCCTGGTTTTGTAATTCGATTAGGGCACCACATCCTTTTACCCAGGATTCCATTGTGAAGAGCATTTGGCTACGATAGCTGTGCCCCCATCGCGCATCAGCGTGTTATGGGGGAAAGGGATGGCCTGGGGCATTGGATCGAGGTGGGGGATCCTTGTTTTAAACGCGGGTCAAAACACCTCGCCCCATTGAATTGTTACACCCGAATGTACTTTTTCGATAGGGTGGACATCTCCCACAGGTCGGGTTGAATCAAATTGCTTGCTTGCTTGCTTGCGATAGTTCCACGAAATGCAAAATTTCCTTATGGTTTAAGCGCTTAAGCATTGTACTTTAAGGGTGTAAACACCCCACCTGTCGGATGCCGGGTTAAGAGGCAAAGGTTGAAGAGTTCTTTTACAGGATATGCTACTGTCTTATCCACGTTAAAAGAGAGTAAATTAGAGTCAGACCTAGTCTATATCCTCTGTAGATCCGAAGTTATAGTTGCATGAAGAGTTGCAATAGTTGAGTTGCTCCAAGTGAGACTGGTATCATCAGAAAAAAGAAAAAAATTTCCGTCGATTTTTAAATTAGTGATGTCATTTATAAAGATAGGGAAAAGTAGAGAACCAAGTACTGAACATTTTGGTACGCCACATATAATATTTTTGAGACTTGTATCCTTTTGAGTCAGTATCATTTGATCTAACCAGTTGTTTACTACTATCCAAGTAGGATTGGAGCCAATTCAAAGAAATACCTCGAATTGCGTAGAAGTTAAGTTTTTTCATCAAAATATCGTGATTTACGTAATTAAAAGCTTTGGCATAGTCATAGAAACAGTGGCAATATAAAGATTATTGATTAGTGCTTGCTAAACCTCATGTAGTACAGAAAGCATGGCATCAGTGGTACGTTTATTAGTTAAAAAGCCGAACTGATTTTGTGATAAAATGTTGTTATCAAGGAAAAAGGACATAAGTCGAGCTTTAATGAGTCCCTCAATAATTTTGGATAGTGCCGGTAGTAAGGCAATTGGTCTATAGTTGCAAGCATTATATTTTTCACCACTCTCATGAAGAGGAATAATAATGGCTGTCTTTAGACACTCTGGAAATTTACGTTTTTCGAATGAACCATTAATTAGTGAGACGAGGATTTTCAACACATTTTCTGTGAGATTAGAGACAATTTTTATAGGTAGTCCATCAGTACTACAGGATGCTTTGATTTTGATACTATTGATTGTTTGGATCAGTTCAGAGTTATCGACTGGTCGTAAAAATAATGAATTTGAGACCTTTCTTGAACTAGGAAGATAGAAAATTGGATTTTGTTGCGGCAAAATTACTTTGAATTACTTAAGCCCTCCTCTTGTACCTTACGGTGTCGAGGTCTTACGGTGTCGAGGTTGCGGCAAAATAGTTGATGTTATATTTTTACTCACATTAACGAAGTATTCGGTTAGAGTTTAGACTTTCAGGGTTTGGAAGCGAAAATGATTGAGCTGTGTGAGTTTTATTTCGAATATCGTTTATTATGGACCAAGTTTCTTTTACAACACTTTTAGAGCTTCTCAGGCGATTTTGATAGCAGTCCTTTTTAGCTGACTTGATAAGTTTTAGATACGTTGCCCTGTACTTTGTGACAGAAACGTTGGTAGTAAATTTCTTGATGTATAGTAGTAAACGCATATTCTTTGCTTATGTGCGGACACCTTTCATAATCCAGGGTTTGCGATATTTTGGCTTCATTTTAATTAACGGAGCCTTACACCACTATGTGGTAAAAAGGTTTTTTGAAAATGTATTGTAATTAACGGAAATGCCTTATTGAAGATACAAAGAAGTTTATCTAGAAAAACACTGAAATTATAGTCCACGTCCATAGAAGGAAAATGCCGCTCAGAAGTTAAGCATAAATTTTGGATGTTGAATGGGTTGCATAGGTGAGTTCATTTTAAATGAACTATAGAAACACAGACGTACTCACTATCATTTAATTTACTTCGACTACGCGTTTCGATCTCTACAATATACAGATCATCTTCAGGTCAGCGTTACAAGTGATTAAATGCTACAATTAAAGAAAGCCAGAGTTAGAAACGTGTCTGGTTGTATCAGAATGCTAACAGAAAGCCAAAATTTTGAAAAGTATGTAAATTTTGACATTTCAGAACAACAAACAAATACATACGTATGCACACGTATGAGCAAACAAGTACTTATAAGTACGCACACGCACACAGATGCATGAGGTTTATGACTATTTGTTAAAATTAAAATTAAATTTTAAATTTTAATCTACTTGCATGCCGTTACAAGGGGTGATATGTAAGTTCATCAGTAGCATGTTTAAACATATACTTTCACTTCAAGTTAAGCATAATTTCTTTAAAAAATAATAAGATAAAATCTTTATTTATAATGTCCCAGAAAATCTAAAAACAAATATTTTCCTGAGCATAATACGAGATTATTTAAATATAGTGCACCGCACTCCAAAAAAATCGAAAGGACACGCATAATTAACAATTAAACAACAACTGTCTCAATTAAAGATAGACCCGATCACTCTCTAGAATCTTGAAAATGAGGAATTAAACTACAATAAAATTAAACAACAATTAAACTACAGTTATTAAACTACAATTTAAGAACTTGTCAACCTCAAAAATAATAATATTATATGGAATTTAAAGCCTCCAAAAAGCGCGTTTTCGCATTTTTCAGATTTTAAATCGCCTGTAACTCAAAAACGATCAACTTTTGAGAAAAATGACAAAAACCTTTAATGTTTAGAATGAACCAAAAATGCTAGAAAAATATTTTTAAGAGCAAAAAAAGTTAATGTGTTGTATTTGTTTAAAAAACTGATTTAAACAATTTCTGACCAAAAATTTCGGCTGGCACCCTTCATTTTTTTTTAAATAGTATGGTATAACTAGACCCAAACCCAGACATGCAAAGTGAAAGTTATCCTCCAACACCAAATTTTTCTATATGATCCACATAATGTTCGGAAAAAAATCACACCATTTTGAGCGTTATGATCCACATAATGTTCGGAAAAAAATCACACTATTTTGAGCGTCGGGTTTGGGGGGAGGGGGGAGAAATCGGTAAATTCGTAGTTTTTTACGTTTTTCGTCACCCGTGTTGAGCTGGCCCCCCCCACTTGCAAAAATTAAAAAACAAATAGCCCTGATTTATGAGCTATTTATGAGCTCTCATATTCCGCAAACTAAAAATTTTGAGCTCGTTCCACTGAGCAGGAATTTAATACCCTAGTGGGGGGGGCTGAGTCAGCCCCCCCCACTACTTAAAAATAGGAATATTGAATCGGTTTTTGCGGCAGAATTACGAGCTATTTATGAGCTCTTGAAATTATATAGTTTCTATTTTTGAGCTCATCCCCTTCACCCCAAAACAACCCTTTAATTGATTTAACTTAGAGAAAGATGCTGAGAAAACTTAAAATATATCGTATTGCGGATATAATTCCTATAGCTTATATACTCTAAGAATAAACTATTAAATCAAGGGCATTTCGATTATTGAGCTACAACCCCTTCGCAAGAGAACCACCCTATCTTCCCGGCTTAAGAGAAAGTTGTACTTAAAATGCGTTAAACTAATTATTTGGCGACTACATATCATTTAATAATTTATAAGCTTCCAAATTACGCGCATTTAGATCAGTAAATTGCAATTTATTTTGTATAGTGCAGTCACTGAAGGTAAAAATCAACGATTACCTTCAAGTTCGGTGAACCTTCATCGATTTTCACAAAAATTGGTCAGTGGTTAGAGGATACGTCAAGAAACAAAGGTGACATGGTACCACCTTGCGCCTTTACCCTGAGGGTGGATACCGCCCCTTCTCGGGGGTGAAAATTATTTTATAAAAAATATCTGCACAAATCAATAAAAGAACAAATTAAAAGCAAAATTTATTATATAAAGTTAATAAAATAAGTCAATACTTTTTAAGTTATTAAAGATCAAAGATTTTAATTATTTGTGAAAAAAATGCATGTTTTGAAGAGGTTTTTTGTAAATCACTGAAAAACTGTAAGTTTTTACAAAAAAGTTAATAGTAGTTTAATTCGTATAGCTTATATTCTAAGAATAAACTCTTAAATCACGCACCTTTCGATTATATAGCTACAACCCCTTCGCAAGAAAACGACCCCATTTTCCCGGCTTAAGAGAGAGTTGTTCTTAAAATAATTTAAATTGATTATTTGGCGACTACATATCGTTTAATAATTTAATAGCTTGCAAAATATACGCATCTCAATTATTGAATTGCCATTTTCTTTCTATAGTGCAGTCACTGAAGGTAAAAATCAACTATTACCTTCGATTTCGGTAAATCTCCATTTATTTTCACGAATTGACAATAACAACTTGGGGTTTTAGCCTGGGGTATATGTCACCCCTTCTCGGGAGTGAAAATTACTTTATTAAAAATAACCCCACAAATCGAGAGAGGGACAAATTTTAAGCAAAATTTGTTATATAATGTGATTAAAATAAATCAATACTTTTTGAGTTATTAAAGATCAAATATTTTAATTTTTGGAAAGAAAATGCATGCTTTAGAGCAATTTTTCATAAATGACTCAAAAACTGTAAGTTTTTACAAAAAAGTTTTTATCACTAAAATTGAAGCTAATAAAAAATATAATAAATTGCTTACTTGAAAAACCTTTAATGTTAATTTAAAGTAAGTTATTGGTAATTAAATGTATATTTTTTTCCGCGACTGTTCAAATCTAAGGGTTCAAGCTTAAATAACGGGAAAAAGATGCATTTTATAACACTTAGGTACTAAATACTTGTCAAAGTACTTAGAAATACCCATCAAAAATAAGATCCAGAAAAAGTTGATAGTATCAAAATCCGCTCACGAATTTTCGTAAAAATGAATGGAGATTTACCGAAATCGAAGGTCATAGTTGATTTTTACCTTCAGTGACTGCACTATAGAAAGAAAATGGCAATTCAATAATTGAGATGCGTATATTTTGCGAGCTCATAAATTATTAAACAATATATAGTCGACAAATAATTAATTTAAATTATTTTAAGTACAACCCTCTCTTAAGCCGGGAATATGGGATGGTTTTCTTGCGAAGGGGTTGTAGTTCAATAATCGAAAGGCGCGTGATTTTAGAGTTTATTCTTAGAATATAAGCTATACGAATTAAACTACTATTAACTTTTTTGTAAAAACTTACAGTTTTTCAGTGATTTACAAAAAACCTCTTCAAAACATGCATTTTTTTCACAAATAATTAAAATCTTTGATCTTTAATAACTTAAAAAGTATTGACTTATTTTATTAACTTTATATAATAAATTTTGCTTTTAATTTGTTCTTTAATTGATTTGTGCAATTATTTTTTATAAAATAATTTTCACCCCCGAGAAGGGGCGGTATCCACCCTCAGGGTAAAGGCGCAAGGTGGTACCATGTCACCTTTGTTTCTTGACGTATCCTCTAACCACTAACCAATTTTCGTGAAAATCGATGAAGATTCACCGAAATTGAAGGTAATCGTTGATTTTTACCTTCAGTGACTGCACTATACAAAATAAATTGCAATTTACTGATCTAAATGCGCGTAATTTGGAAGCTTATAAATTATTAAATGATATGTAGTCGCCAAATAATTAGTTTAACGCATTTTAAGTACAACTTTCTCTTAAGCCGGGAAGATAGGGTGGTTTTCTTGCGAAGGGGTTGTAGCTCAATAATCGAAATGCCCTTGATTCAATAGTTTATTCTTAGAGTATATAAGCTATAGGAATTATATCCGCAATACGATAAATTTTAAGTTTTCTCAGCATCTTTCTCTTAAGTTAAATCAATTAAAGGGTTGTTTGGGGGTGAAGGGGATGAGCTCAAAAATCTAAACTATATAATTTCAAGAGCTCATAAATAGCTCGTAATTCTGCCGCAAAAACCGATTCAATATTCCTATTTTTAAGTAGTGGGGGGGGGCTGACTCAGCCCCCCCCACTAGGGTATTAAATTCCTGCTCAGTGGAACGAGCTCAAAATTTTTAGTTTGCGGAATATGAGAGCTCATAAATAGCTCATAAATCAGGGCTATTTGTTTTTTAATTTTTGCAAGTGGGGGGGGGCCAGCTCAACACGGGTTTTTTCGTCAATATTTCTAAAACTATACGATTTAGCATAAACAACCGTAGAAAAAAGAACATGTGGTAGAATTCAAACAAAAGCGCGTGCCAATTAATTATGTGCACTAAAGTATTTAAATACCTTTACAATATTCTGGCTTTAGAGTTTGTGGTACTTTACTTACTTTCCGTGTCCGGAACACCAACAACTTTAAATTCTGTATTTCCAATGGTTGGCCACATAGATGGCCCTGTCATTTGCTATAATTAAGTCTTGTTCTGTGCAGGTCTCTCTCATCTCTGTGCATGATAGTAGATGCCGGCTGGTCTGAACCGCGCCACAGTCGCAGGTATCGTCCTCCTGATATCCCCATTTTTTCAGGTTACTAGCACAACGTGAAACGCCGGTTCTTAGTCTGTTTAGCACTTTCCAAGTCGGATACGGTAAATTGTGTCCAGCAGCCATTTCCTCCGAGGGAGGAAAATGTGTCGCGGTAGTTGACGCTTGCCATAGGTGTATTCGGCGCGTCTCTGGCGCTTCGGGGATGGATCTTGATGTTTTCAGGAAGCTTTTCCGAGATCTTAGTCTGCTTGGCTGAGTTTGGTGATCATATAAGGGGTGTCTTCGGTCCGTCTCCTGCTTTTTCCGTTCTACCTCTGACGTGACCTTCCTCCTGATTGGTGGTGGAGCAATTCCAGCAATGGGGTATACCTCTTCGATAGGTGTCGGTTTCAGGCAACCCGATATTATACGGCCGTTTCATTTAGAGCCACGTCGACGTTCTTTGCGTGAGCAGAGTTTGCCCATACTGGTGCTCCAAACTCCGCGGCCGAAAAACATAATGCCAAGGCAGAAGTGCGGAGAGTGTGTGGTTGTGCTCCCCATTTTGTATTAGTTAGCTTGCGGATGATGTTATTTCTGGCACTTACTTTCTTCTTGACATCTTGACAGTAATATCGGTAAAACAGAGTTCTATCCAGACGGACGCCAAGGTATTTTGGCGTCTTGTTGTGTTCCAGCATCTGACCACGCCATTCCACCTCCAGCGACCTTCGGGCATGCTTGTTTCTCAGGTGGAAAGCACATACCTGGGTTTTTGTGGGATTGGGTTTCAGATGGTTTTTATCATAGTATAGAGCTAAGTCTCCCAGGGCATCTGTCAGTTTCACTTCGACTTCATTTAAGGTTCTTCCCTGAGCTGCCACCGCTGTATCATCAGCGTAAATAAATTGCCTTGTTTGTTGGTGTATGGGTTGGTCGTTGGTGTATATGTTGTATAGAATCGGCGCGAGGACACTTCCCTGTGGTAGCCCATTTTTTTGGTCCCTCCACCGACTGTTCTTGGACTGGAGCGTTACGTAGAAGCGTCTATTCTGGAGGAGACATTTCACTAACCTTGTTAGTCGGAAATCCTTTGTAGTTTCGTAGAGTTTTGCGAGTAGCCGTTGATGGATAACTGTATCATAGGCGGCAGTTAGGTCTATGAACGCTACTCCTGTTATTTCCTTCCGTTCAAAACCATCTTCAATATGTTGGGTGAGATTAAGAATTTGACTGCAGCAGCACTTTCCGGGCCTGAATCCTGCTTGTTCTGGAATAATTTTAGTCTCCACATATTCTGCGATCCGGTTCAGTGTCATTCTTTCAAAGGCCTTGAAAAGGTGGCACAAGAGAGATACAGGTCTAAAACTCTTTGTATCCACCGGATCCTTCCCTGGTTTTAAGAGGGCTACCACTCTAGCTTTTCTCCAGATTTTGGGGATTTGTAATGTACGGATGCAGCAATTCATCATTTTTACGAGCCACTCTACGGTTTTTAGTCCAAAGTTCTTTATTTGCTCTGTTCGTATGTCGTCCAAGCCAGCCGCTTTATTATCTTTCATTTGATGGATCGCGCCTCTCATCTCCTCTAGACAAAAAGAGGTACCTAGAACATCTCTTTCTTCGTCGATATTCCGTTGAGGTCTCACCTTGTTCTTTCTTGATGTCGTCTTACAGTTCATTAGAAGATGATGGGCTATTTGATCGGGTGTGACTTCTGTCATGTTGACTGCCGGAGCAGCGGGATCGTTGCCAAGATTCCGAATCAGCTTCCAGGCACGTCTGCTGTTTTGTTTCATGTCCAGACTCGTGACCAGCTTGCACCACCTTTCCGTTCTGTTGGCGGATATCGCATGTAACATTTCCTCCCCAGCCTGTATTGTCGCTTCCGAGAAAGGGTCTTCTTCATATAGCTGTTCGTATCTTTTAAGTAGGGGTTTAGATTCTTCATTGAGCCCCGCTGTGTACTCAGTTCGACAACCTCTAGGGATAAATTTCCGTGATACTTGCTTTACGATTTCTACAAATTTATCGTATGAATCAGGGCAAGGTTCTAGCTGGGAAACTTCTTGATCCAATGTTTCAGAGAATTTTTCCAAGAGTTTGTGGTAGAGTTTATGTTTTATTAAAATAATTAACAAAATTTCTGTGTAATAACTATATTGTATAATAATTAAACAGAAATTTTTTGAGTAACCAATATAAGCCCATAATAAAAACATTTTGGAAATATGTAGATTGATTTCCGTTTAGTACATGTTATGAGACCGCTCTCATCTGACAAAATTTCTGATTCGGTTTCTTTGCCGATTTCTATTCAAAAATGTTCCCTTTTAGTATGATAAGATTGATCCAAAAGATGCCATAACTCAGACATCCAAAGTGAAAGTTCTCCTCCAACACCAAATTGTTCTATATGGTCCACATAATGTTCAGAAAAAAGTCACACCATTTTGAGCCTCGGGTTTGGGGGGGGGGGGGCGGGAAGAAATCGGTAAATTCGTAATTGTTTGCGTTTTTCGTCAATATTTCTAAAACTATGTGGTTTAGCATGAACAACATTCTATACAAAAATGTTCTACATTAAATTTGAAATAAAAAAAGTGCTATGCATAATACTTCTAAAATGAACGTTTTCAAAGTTACGGAGGTAGTATAGTATAATTGGTCCAAAAAAAGGCCTAATCTAAACATCCAAAGTAAAAGTTTTCCTCCAAAACCAAATTGTTCTATATGGTCCACATATTGTTCAGTAAAAAGTTACACCATTTTAAGTGTCCGGTTTGGCGGGGGGGAGATGGGGGAGAAGTCGGTAAATTAGTAGCTTTTTTTTACGTTTTTCGCCAATATTTCTAAGATTATGCTTTAGCGACAATAATTTTCTATACAAAAATGTTCTACATAAAATTTAAAACAAAAAAGGTCCTATACATAATGGTTATAAAATCAACAATTCCAGAGTTACGGAGAGTGAAATTGGAGGTTTTCGATACTTTTTATATTTTTTGGGCAATTTCCTACTGATTTTCTTTAACAGGATTGGCTTTTATAAACCAAATTTACTATTTCAGTGGCCGATGGTATGTTAGTGATAAGCCCTTGAATAAACGTTGACCACACCACTTAAAATCATCATCAATTGCCCAAAAAATATAAAAAGTATCGAAAACCTCCACTTTTTACCCTCCGTAACAAACTCTGGAACCGTTGATTTTATAACAATTATGTATAGGACCTTTTTTGTTTTAAATTTTATGTAGAACAATTTTGTATAGAATATTGTTTACGCTAAAGCATAGTTTTAGAAATATTGACGAAAAACGTAAAAAAACTACAAATTTACCGACCCCTCCCCCATCTCCCCCCCCCCAACCGGACGCTCAAAATGGTGTAACTTTTTACTGAACCATATGTGGACCATATAGAACAATTTGGTGTTGGAGGAAAACTTTTATTTTTGATGCCTGGGTTAGGCCTTTTTTGGACCAATTATACTATACTACCTCTGTAACTTTGGAACCGCTCATTTCAGAAGGATTATGCATTGGACCTTTTTCATTTCAAATTTAATGTAGAACATTTTTGTATAGAAGGTCGTTCATGCTAAACCGCATAGTTTTAGAAATATTGACGAGAAACGCAAAAAACTACGAATTTACCGATTTCTCCCCCTCTCCCCATCTCCCCCTCCCCCCCCCCCCCCGCCCAAACCCGACGCTCAAAATGGTGTGACTTTTTTCTGAAGATTATGTGGACCATATAGAACAATTTGGTATTGGAGGAGAACTTTCACTTTGGATGTCTGGGTTATGCCATCTTTTGGATCAATCTGATCATACTAAAAGGGAACATTTTTGAATAGAAATCGGCAAAGAAACCGAATCAGAAATTTTGTCAGACGTGAGCGATCTCGTATCATGTACTAAAAGGAAATCAATCTACATATTTCCAAAATGTTTATTTTATGGGCATATATTGGTTACTCAAAAAATTTCTGTTTAATTATTATATGTATATAAATATAGGTATTACAGAGAAATTTTGTAAAATATTTTAATAAAACAAACTCTACCACAAACTCTAAAGCCAGAATATTGTAAAGGTATTTAAATAATTTAGTGCACATAATTAATTGGCACGCGCTTTTGTTATAATTCTACCACATGTTCTTTTTTCTATGTGACCTAATTAATACATACTTCCCGCACAAACACCACTACTAATAATTCATGTTACCAAACTAGTTTGTATTTTACATCTTCCACATTATTGTTAAAATATAATGTTCAACGTAACAGTTTTAGTTCATTCAGAATTATCTGAATCAATATTGCTTCTGAAAATATAAAGTGTCAAAAATGGAAACATTTGAAAAATACGCCAGTTAATGAGAGCAAGAATAGGATACTACCTCCGAATTCTATCCTACTGCATGGATTTTAATGAAATTTTGGGAAAAGCCTTTACTTATCTCCTCATTCAAAGTCTACCCTATGCCGATGTGCGCTTTTATCTTGGCGGGTGTTCCCCCCCCCCTCTGGAGGTGGAAAATGTTTTGGTCAAAATAACGACGGAAATGGCTAGAGAACCCAATTCTAAGCAAAAACTGTTCCATAACTTTTTTTTAAATTCAATACTTTTTGAGTTATTCGTGGTTGAAAATTTGCCATTTTCATTGAAAAACGTCACCTTCTCGGACGGTTTTTTCCGAATACCTTAAAAACTATGCATTTATTAAAAAAAACTATATAAAACATTTATGTAGTTTATAAAAAAGGGGTAAAACAAACACCTAAGATTGGAAACAAAGGCCCGAATATAAAAAAAATAAGTCAGTTAATAAATTTAGCCAGTTATGACTTACACGGCCGAAACAAGACCAGATATAAGCAAAACACGAATACATCTGGAAACCAACGAAATGAAGCTCTTAAGAAGGATTGCTGGGAAAGGACTACAGGATAGGGTAAGAAGTGAGGAAATCAGACGCATATGTGGGGTAGCTTTTGAGACGCAATTTGAGAGCTTGGTTTAATTGCACTTCTGCTGATCTCTTTAGAGCAGCGGTATCGAAACTGCCGAATTGCCGTGATGGTTGCCAACCTTCTTAGAGGAGATGGCACATGAAGAAGAAGATGTGGGGTAGACAATATAAATACCTGGGTAAAGAACAAAAAAGAATAGTGGAATGAGCACATAACAAGATGTCTGAATCAAGGATAGTAAGAATAGCCAGGGACAAGTCACCGTTAAGCAGGAGAAGTATAGGACGCCCAAGGAAAAGATGGAATGACAACTTCAATGGGCAGAATGAAAGGCACCGTTGAAGACAAACAGACAGTACTGCCTATATAAAAGAAGAAGGAGAAGAAGAAGATAAAAAAAGTTATTCGTTTCTTCACAAATCTTCTAATTATAATAAATAAAAAAATATGAAAAAAATTTTTTTAAGAAACGCTTTTCTTTAGTAACGAGTGACTAAAATTAAAAATATTATAAAAATCAACCAAAAAGCAAAAAATAAAAAAAAATTGAAAAAATCTAACACATCCGTCAAAGAAAAGCGTGGCGCGTGTTCATCGAATAAACGGTTTTCGCTCCACGCTTTTCTTTAACAAATGTGTTAGATTTTTCAATTTTTTTTTTTTATTTTTTGCTTTTTGGTTGATTTTTCTATAATATGTTTAATTTTAGTCACTCGTAACTAAAGAAAAGCGTTTCTTAAAAAAAATTTTTTTCATCTTTTTATATTTTTTTGTTAGTCTTACAATTTTCAAACATTAAAATATATCGTCATGTTTATTAAAATATGTATAAAACATAATACAGGGTGTAACAAAAATACAGGTCATAAATTTAATCACATATTCCGGGACCAAAAATAGTTTGATTGAACCTAACTTACCTTAGTACAAATGTGCACATAAA
Organism: Diabrotica virgifera virgifera; assembly: GCF_917563875.1. Classification (NCBI taxonomy): domain Eukaryota; kingdom Metazoa; phylum Arthropoda; class Insecta; order Coleoptera; family Chrysomelidae; genus Diabrotica; species Diabrotica virgifera. The sequence continues at coordinate 102,156,320 of NC_065447.1, forward strand.
AAGAGTTACAGCCCTTCTAAGTTACAAAATGAAAATCGATTTTTCCAATATATCGAAAACTATTAAATATCTTTTCTTGAAAATGGACATGTGGCACTCCTATGGTAGTAGTATCTTAAGAAAAAATTATAGTGAAATTTGGACACCCCATAAAAATTTTATGGGGGTTTTCTTACTTTAAACCCACCCAAACTTTTGTGTACGTTCTAATTTAATTATTATTGTAGTACTATTAGTTGAACAAAATATTTTAAAAACTTTTTTACCTCTTAGTACTTTTTCGAAAAGTCAGTTTTTATCGAGATATTTCGAATATTTGTCAAATCCACCACATATTTGTATATGGGTAGATAAGTACGATTATGGAGACTAGGTAATATGTAATATGAAAATTTATTTATGATTTACATTTTTAGGTATATTTTGAACCATATTAAAAAAGAAGTAATATCTCGATAAAAAGTGCCTTCTCGAAAAAATACAAAGAGGCAAAAAAGTTTTAAAAATACCGTGTTTAACTAATGGTACTGCAGTAAAAGTTTAATTGGAACATACACAAACATTTGGGGGGTTTAAAGGAACAAAACCCCCATAAAATTTTTATGTAAACATATTACAAAAGAAGCCGCAACTCGATAAAAACTGCCTTATCGAAAAAATACTTAGAGGCAAAAAAGTTTTAGAAATATTGATTTTAACTAATGGTTATGAAAAAACAAAAGATGACATCTTTGAAACACACTCAGTGACCAAAAGATCCACAGGTACTGGTTTAACGACCACTCGTACGAAATCAAACAAGTGAAATAGAGAATGTGGAAAAATCCCCTTACGAACAATTCACACATCCACCATTTCGGGCTGGGATTTTTCCACATTCTCTATTTCATTTGTTTGATTTCGTACGAGTGGTCGTTAAACCAGTACCTGTGGATCTTTTGATCACTGAGTGTGTTTCAAAGATCTACATCTTTTGTTTTTTCATAAACATTATCTTACTTACTCTAAAGTAATTAGGTAATTAAAACTTGAGACTGTCATTTTCAGGTTGGGCGTAGATTTACGGTCCTGCTATGTCTAGGACTCGAATGTTGTTTTTTGATTGGAATGTGTCTAAAGATATTCAACTTCTCATCTTTACCGATGAGCCCAGAGAGGTTGAAGAGGGCGAAACACATTTCTAAGAACTGGTGTTTGGATCTTTGATTCTATTCAAAAAATTTTTACCAGCCCAAAATGGTGGATGTGTGAATTGTTCGTAAGGGGATTTTTCCACATTCTCTATTTCATTTGTTTGATTAACTAATGGTACCACAATAATAATTTCATTGGAACCTACACAAAAGTTTGGGGGGGTTTAAGGGAACAAAACCCCAATAAAATTTTTATTGGGTGCACAAATTTCACTATAATTCTTTTTTAAGATGTTCCTGCCATAAGCATGCCACATGTTCATTTTCAATAAAAAATCTCTAATAGTTTTCGATATATTCGAAAAAATCGATTTTTATTTTGTAACTTCAAAGGGCTGTAACTTTTTTTGTGTGCATATTTGTACTAAGGTAAATTAGGTTCATTCGAACTATTTTTGGTCTCAAAATATGTGATTTAATTTATGACCTGTATTTTGGTTACACCCTGTATATGATGTACTAACATGAAAAGTGGTCGGAATCGGCAAAAAATTTGAAACTTTATTGTTAATTAATGAAGCATAACGTAAACAATTAACGTAAATAGTGAAATTATGTATTGTTCATATCATTATCTATACAATCCGTAAAAGTTTCAAGTTTTTACATTGTAAAAAATAAGAGAATTTAAGCGTTTTCCATTAAAATCGTTTTTTTTTTATTTAAACAATTAATAAACATGAAAAAAATTTTTTATTGACTATTCGTGTATTGTTCCCGCGAATGCATATGTCTGCAAATTTTCATTAATTTGTATTGAAGAAAAGGCAGTCAAATTAACGTCTAAACATTTGACGCAAACTATTGAACTAAATAAAAGCGTTTAAAAAGAGATAGGGTCGGTGAAGAGTTTTTTTTTTTGTACATGATCAAGTCGGTGTAGTCAACTGGAAATAACACAGAAACGGTCGAGTTTAGGTGTATAATTGCCAACAATACCTTTTTTCTACGAGCGTGCAAAAATGTCTACTTTCGCGCACGCATTTTAGTTTAGAAAGTTTCACTTTTCCGCACGCGTGTTACTTTTCCGCACGCGGTTTTTACTTTTCCGCATGCGTGTTAATTTAGATATGTTAATATGGCCTTAAAGTAATTATAATACATGCAATTATCTAATATTTAGGTATTAGTTCCTGTATTAATGAAATTAACGTGACAATTCGATGAAATAAAATTATTTTGACATAATATTCGAAAGTCAAATCGGTAGACAATAACAGTCGTTTTGAATCATCGTCATGGAAACCAAGATCGTCGTCATGCTAACTAATTATATTGAAAGTTTGGTTTTGACAACCTTGTCAAAGAATTAATTTGTGTATGTATTTTCATATTAATTAAAGTAATTGATTAAGATTTGGTAATTTTTTACAGACTCTTAGAAAAAATATTGTTCCTAACTCTTGCAGAAAGTCTCTTTTCCGCACTCGACTGCTTGCCGAACTCCCGCTTGGCGTCGTTCGGCAAACTGCAGTCGTGTGCGGAAAAGACTCTTCTGCACTTGTTAGGAAAGTAACTATTGCAGTGCTTGAAAAGGCCTTTAAAATGAATAATATTAAATGTCGATTACATTCAAACTAAGCGAGATATGCTGCAAAAAATTTGATGAGAGGTCTGAAGTCTATTTAACCCCGCATCCACCAGCATTCAAATGCATCATTTTCCTTTTAGAATAGCTTTTAAAATAGTGTAGTTTTTAGGATAAAAAATTTGGACGGGTTGAAATGAATGGTTTTTAAAAAAAGTAAGATCAAATTATAGAGCGCATTTTTAAATTTTCTTAAAAATCTTCCTTTTTCTCCATGTAACTTGAAAATGATAAGAGATACAGTAATGAGAAACAAAACCAAAATTTTCATCTAAAAAAACCCTACATTTTTGTACGGTATCTTTTTTTTGTATCTCTTATCATTTTCGAGTTACATGAAGAAAAGGGACGATTTTTAAGGAAATTTAAAAATGCGCTCTTTAATTATTTGATTTTATTTTTTTTTCAAAAACCATTCATTTTAAAGCCGTCCAAACTCTTTGAACATATAACTAGCACTATAATAAAAGGTATTGTAAAAGGAAAACGATACATTTAAATTCTGGTGGTTGAGGGGTTAACTATACTTCTCATTTTTTTCTTAAAATACATTAGTCATCAATTTTTTTGCAGCATATCTCGTTTAGTTTGAATGTAATCGAATATTGCTAATTTTAAAGCTCTTTTCAAGCACTACAAAAGGTGTTGGTAGCATTATACAGTAAAACCTGTCAGTAACGGCCACTAAAAATGAACGAACTATTGGCCGCTATAGAAAGGTGGCCGGTATTGCCAGTTTGTTTAGTCCAGAAATACATAAAAGATAATTGGAACTTTTTTTATTTTATTATAAAAAGCAAATATAATTCTATATATGAACGGACTCTACTAATACTACGAAAAAGGAGATGTTTTAAGCTTTGTTGAAGAATTTTTCAATTCACCAAAAAAAAATGCCAAACGTTCAATCACGAATAACTCAAAAATATTGAGTTTTCAAAAAAAAATAGACAGTTCTTGCTTAGAATTAGGTTATCTAGCCACTTCCGTGGTTATTTTGACCAAAAAATTTTACACCTCCTTAAAGGGGTGGGAACCGCCCCCAAGATAAAATCGCCATAATATATTATAGGGTATACTTTGTTTCTTGAGCTACTCCCTACTTACGGTGAAAGGTCGAGATGTGATTGATATATTGGAGTATTTTTAAAGTAAATATTCCATCAAAGGTTAGAGCGTTAGAGATAATATTTTTCGAATAGTTTTTAAACACAACATGTACATATTTCTACAATTTAAAAAGATTACAAGATATTCTATTAAGGTTCTTCCCTATATTAATTTTAATTTCTGTCTTTATTATTTTTAAAATTATTAAGATTATCATCATTTTAAAAGCATAAATTAGTCATTTTTTTTCGCCGTCTCTCCTTTCTTCCCTTTTCTAGTGACATTCCCGTTTTACTAATTTTGCTATTATTTAATTTTCAAGAATTTTTATAAAATATCTGAACCAATCTACTTTTTGCCCCTTTATAAGGCTTGTTCTCTTTACATATTACTATTAAACTTTCTATTTCTTGATTTGTTCTTCTTCTCTACCCAATTTCTCTATATATTCCTCCATAAATTGCTCTAATTGTTTCCGCATAATATATTTCAAGCTGATCTATTTTGCCTTAAATTTATCTGCACATACCATCAAATTAAAATTTATTGAAATCAAATAAAATTAAGAAATAAAATAAATTTAATTAATTTGTAATCAAATTAAAATTGAAAAAAAAATTGTCAGTGTTTTATTATTGGAATAAATGAACTTCCCTCAGGTAATGACCGAATCCATCACCAATTCTTAATTTAATTAATGCAGGGACTTTAATTTCATTTGGAACTCTTGGAAGCAGTGGTGGAGAAGATAGTTTTGCAATATCCCAGTCTATGATTTCAGTGTAATTCTGTGCTTAAAAACTTAAAGTAGGAGGGATAAAATTTCTAATACCCTCGGCTTTAGTCTGTCTGACTTTTAACACTCTATGTGTTTCGTTTCGTCAAATATTATTGCTATCAGTAGGTTCTCACGATGAGCAAAGTACGCGTTTATTTCAATGACAGGAACCACTTTCTTAAGCTCCTCAGACAAATTTAATATGCAGTCGTTACAACTGCTCTGTAGTCATGAACAGGCACTAAATAAGATTCTTGTTGCACCTTATCGCAAACCAGACAGGCATATAAGATGTTAAAATAATTATCACAATGTCCTTTAAAGCATCCGATGGGTTTTCAGTGCTCGCAGAAATTCTAAGAATTCTGAAAGTAAAGATGATTCAGATTTTATTACAGCACAGGGCCCCCAATATGTGCCTATACGTACATATTTCGATTTTAAATAAATCTCATCAGAGCACCTCTGTGGAACAACACTTTCCGCCTCTTTTAACTTTACATTCTAAGAATTTTATTCGCGCAGGTGAGCCATCTAGCATGTGAAATCAACCCGGGATTACGATTTGATAAATAATTTGGAACAATGCCGGTTTCAACTGCTTGACTTAAATCAAAGAAATATCTTTGGTCCTTGCTCAAGGTTGGTCTGTACACTTCTGGTATTTCAAAATGAATTTTTTTGAAAACTAATTACACTAAGCTTTTCACAATCAATTAGTTTCTGGCCCATCGGTCCACTGAAAGATTTTGGGCCGGCTATGGCACCGTCTAGATGAACAAATAGATGCCTAAATGGTAATTTATTGAAGTGAAGCCAACAGCTGGCCCACAGAAGCAGTCGTGCAACATGAACCTCAAATTTTCTAATAGTACCTACCATATTTCCATCCAAGATTGGTATTTATACCATCACAACCAACCAAATCTTCTACTGAAATATAATGTTTAGAATGACCTGACCATATAGAAGCTACAATTTCCTTAGCACATCCGGATCTTGGAGTCACATGGCCTACATAATGTTAGGGATTGACTTGAGCTGAGCCGAGCCGAGCCAACCCGAGCAGAACCAAGCTTTTGACAAGCTTGAATTTCGAGCCGAGCTCGAGATAGAAGCTCTTCGAGCTCGGGTAAGGTTGCAGGTTGAGCTCGGGTTAGGTTGCAGGTTGAGCTCGGGGCTCGTGTCGGCTCAGCTCGAATTATTCGAGTCGAGTCGAGCCGAGCCTAGCTCAATAATTAATATAAAATTTAACATCTCTAATAATCTTTTTTACTTAGTTTAGCCCAGCAAGAGAATAGTCAAATATAAAAAATAATAAGAAATGCACTAAGTTCTTTCCAGATATAACTACTCTGCCATAGTGACGTTAGGAGACAAGACAAGTGAAATAGTTTTCTATTAGGTTAATTAAAATAGGTGAAATTAAAAATCTTTCCTTCACACTTACTCTGAATTACTTATTCTCAAAAAAATATATCAGTCGTGGTAATGAATTAGAAAACGTATTAGAGTAATAGTTAAAATATTGACAAGCTCGTTAAGGAAAGCTCGGCTCGTTACGGATACTGCTCGGCTCGGCTCAGCTCGGTTCGCAAAATACAAACCGGCTTGAGCTCGTCAAACAAGCCAAGCTTTAAGCTAAGCTCGAGCTTTTGACCATCCCTAACCACTGTGATATTCCAAGTACTCCACAGCCCACATTATGAGTCCTGCATGGTTCAATATTATGTATTATGCTCAATTATGTCATTGTATGTGTAGTCATAAACCTGTGACGAATTTATAACTGAGGCCGGCCCTGCCCCGTGCAGTAAACAAACAACGGCGCCACGTCATTGACGAGTAATTTCTCCACTAAGACAGAATATTCCAGATGATGGGCGGAGACCTGTCTCAGGCGTTCGAAATGTTTTCGAAGCAGAGCCGTATCTATATAAGTGGATGATTTTAAGCAGAAGTCAGTTATCGACGCGTAATAATATTATTGTATTCGAATCGAGTTGTGCGTCGTGTGTTTTGAAATGTATTAGTTATCGGAATTATTATGTTTATTTAGTAAAATCATAAATTTGAGTTTGTAAATAAATTAGATATATTAGTTTGAGTTATTTGTAACTATTTAAATAAATTAAATAAGTGGTGTGAAATAAAAGAATATAAAGTAAGTCTTCCTTTATTTAAATTAAGCCTAAAAACATAAATAACAAAATAGAAAAGTCAGTTTCATAACAGTGGTATCAGAAGTGGAATAAAAAATCAACATAAATTTTCGAGTTAAATACAGTGTTGAATCTTTAATCATAACCAAATATAAATCGTAATAAACAAAGTGTGTGACCATGTCTTCACAGCATAAGCAGAAAATTACTGATCTGCTCGTTAAGGAGCTAGGCAACGAGTTAGAAGAGAGAGACATGGACACTACTGGGAAAAAGGCTGATCTAGTCGAACGTCTAAAGAACGCTCTGCAATAAGAGGGTCAAGATCCAGAAACCTATTTGTTTGAAGACAAGCATGCTGCTATGATCTCGTCAATTTCGAAGGTTTCTGGCGAAATCTCCCAAGTTTCGACAGACATTGTCTCGTTAGAGAACAAAGTTTCGGCGGATATAACATCATTAGAACATAAAGTTTCTAGTGAGATTTTGAAAGTTCCGACTCACGAGATCTCCGCTTGCATCTCTAAAGTCACCTCCGATTTTGACGACAAGATACCATCCCTAAAATCTACTTTTGAAGAAAAGATCAAAGAAATGGAAAAGAAAATGGAGGAAACGGAAAAGTAGACAAAAGGGTGGAACCCACCTTAACAGGCATTAAAGATGATGAAACCAAATACAAATTGGAGTCACGGCCGATAGTTGAAGGGAGTGTAAGTCATGCTCGTGTTAAGGTGCCAAATTTCGACGAAAAGTCATCATGGAACAACTACATGAAACAGTTCGAATCGACGGCCAGAGCGAACGGACGGTCCGAAAAAAAAGGCTGTAAACCTTACTATTGCTCTTCGAGGCCACGCTTTGGATGTCCTCTACACCATAGCCGTAGAGGAGACAGATGACTTCGAACAGCTCAAAAAGAGACTGAATATGCGAATCGTGCACGAATATTTAGAGCATGTCTATCAGTCGCGTTTTAAAAATCGAAGAAAAAAGAAAGATGAAGCTGTGCAAGAATACAAGGCAGATATTGCCAGGTTAGTACGATATGCATATCCAACAGTTCCCGAAGACATGATGGAAATGTTGGCTGTGCAAACGTTCATTGATGGCCTTCGTGATCATGAAATGCAAATAACACTGCGATTAGCTCGTCACAAGTCGCTGGTCGATGTCTTGTCCGCCGCCCTCGAATACGAATCAGCTACCCAAGCCTCTGATGGGTACAGTAAAGTTAGGACTGTGAAAGAGGAACAGGATGAGGACAAACTTGACCAGCTTGTTAATATGACGAAAGACATTTCATCCAATAAAATGAAGACCATAAGGTGCTGGAATTGTGGTGAAATAGGACACGTACGGGGTTCATGTAAGTACCCTAGGTACAATGGCAATCAAGAAACTCACCAGCGGGAAAACTAGAACGGGTCGGCCTTAGGGGGGCAGCTTCGACCCGCAACTTTTCCAAAGACCCTCTCATACTAATAGCTTCTTTGAAATGTCGTGAAGATAGGGTATATGTAGATGGAGAAGTAAATGGTGAAAAGTATACATTGTTGGTGGATACCGGAGCGACCAGGACCATTATACGACCGTCAGTTATAAACAGATGTAAGAAACTCTTACCAACCAGGTTGCGACTGCGGACTGCCACAGGTGAAAGTGCTAACACATACGGAGACATCCAGATACAATTAGGGATTGGAGCAAAAAAGTTCGTCCAGCCTGTCATAGTTGCAGACATCGAAGAAGATATTATATTAGGAATGTACGTAATGAATTTGCATATATTTCAATTGAATTTTAAGAATCGAATGACAGCACTGTGCTAGCAGTCATTAAAGAAGATACAGTTGTGCCTGTGAGGAGTGAAACAATCATAGTAGCAAGGCTACAGGAAATTGTAGAAAAGGAACACCTGTTATGATCCAGCCATGGAACCACGACGAGGAGGTTGGCCGAGGAATCTTAATTGGAAAGGAATTGGTTACTTCTGCTAAAGAAATTACCGTGAGATTGATTAATGTCAATGACTACCCGGTGACCATCAAGAAGGAGACAAAAGTAGGAACTTGTGTACCCGTGACATCCATAATCCGTCAGACGACAACATCAGATAATTCCAACGACAAGTTCGACCAAATGGTTGCAGTTGCAAGCCAATCTCTAAATCAAGTGTATTTCAAATCATTCGTACCGAAAGGAAGAAAGACAGGAAGAACGACAGTTGTCGAACATACAATTGACACTGGTACCGCTCGGCCAACTCGTTAAACAGCTCAAAGATTACCACAGGCGAAGAGAGAGGAAGCTGAAAAGATTGTTCAAGAAATGAAGAAAGACGGGAAAGACACAACCTTCTACGAGCCAATGGGTCTCTCCGGTGGTCCTGGTCAGAAGAAAGATGGAACTACGAGGTTCTGTGTGGACTACCGTTTGTTGAATAATGTTACCAAGAATGACAGTTATCCTCTGCTTCGGATCGACGACACGTTGGACACATTGGCTGGAAGTAAATTGTTTTCTACGTTGGACTTGAAGTCTGGATATTGGCAGGTAGAAATGGATCCAGTGGAAAAGGATCAGACAGCCTTCACTACAGGATCTGGATTATGGGATTTCAACGTTATGCCGTTTGGACTCTGTAATGCTCCTGCGACATTTGAGGAGCTTATGGAAAACGTGTTGAGAGAGTTATCTTGGAAAACGTGCCTGGTGTATTTAGACGACATGATCGTTTTGGGGGAGACATTTGAAGACAACCTGAAGAATTTAGAAGACGTTTTTAATGGACATAAAGCTGTCCAGTTAATGTTAAACCCCAAGAAATGCCAGCTATTTCAAAGTAAGTAAATTATTTAGGTCATATAGTCAGCAAAGAAGGAGTAGCCGTGGATAAAGTAAAAATCGATTCTATTAAGGAATGGCCTGAACCAACTGATAAACATCAAGTGAGAAGTTTTCTGGGACTATGTACTTACTACCGGAGATTCATTAAGAAGTTTGCAGATATCGCTAAGCCATTAACGCGACTTACAGAGGAAGCAAGGGATTATTGCTGGGATGGAGAGTGCCAAACGGCATTTGAAACCTTGAAGAGGCATTTAATTACAGCGCCAATACTAGGGTATCCACTGCCCGAAGGAGAGTTCATATTAGATACGGATGCAAGTAATGTGGGAATTGGAGGAGTGTTGTCTCAGATTCAAGGAGGACAGGAACGAGTTCTGGGATATTTTAGTAAAGTGCTTTCAAAATGTAAACGAAATGACTGCGTGACGAGAAGAGAACTTCTAGCAGTAGTAAAATCAGTGGAACACTTTTATCAGTACCTCTATGGAAGGAAGTTTCTAATCCGAACCAACCATGCCGCCCTTAAATGGTTGATGCAGTTTTAGAATCCAGAGGGTCAGATAGCCAGATGGATTGAACGACTTCAAGAATACGATTTCAAGATCGAGCATCGGGCCGGAGTTAGCCACAGAAACGCTGATTCTCCGGTGGACGCCTACCAAGACCAAGAAAGAACAAGCGAAAAATCCAGTTTTACAGACGATTCGAAAATGGAAAGAAGAAAATCGTCGACCATCTTGGCAAGAGATATCAAGTCTAGGCTCAGCAGTTAAGACGTATTGGGCCCAGTGGGACTCATTTATCTTGGAAGATATCTTGCTTAAACGAGAAATGGAAAACGATGATGGTTCAGCGACGAGAACACAGTTGGTGATTCCAAAGGTCAGAGTAGCCGAACTGCTTCGTCAGTTATACGACAGTTCATCAGGAGGACATTTTGGTGTAAAGAAAACCCTTCAGAGAGTTCGGGAACGGTTTTATTGGATAAATAGTTCCGACGATGTAAAGGACTGGTGTAAGAAATTACTACCTTTGCTCTGAGTAACGGGCCTTACCGGAGAAGAAAGGCTCCTATGAGACAGTATAATGTTGGAAGTCCGTTTGAAAGAATAGCTTTGGATATTGCCGGGCCATTTCCAGCAAAGTGAAAATGGATGCAAATACATGTTAGACGTAATGGATTACTTTACGAAATGGGTTGAGATCTACGCAATTCCGGACCAGAAAGCCGCCACTATTGCAGATGTGTTAATCAAAGACTGTATCAGCCGATTTGGAGTGCCTCTGGAGATCCATAGTGATCAAGGAAGGAACCTTGAGAGCGATCTATTTCAGGGAATCTGTGATAGACTACGCATGAAGAAGACAAGAACTACGGCCTATCATCCGCAATCGGATGGAATGGTGGAGCGTATAATTAAGACAGTCGGCAAGTATTTGACAAATATGGTGTCCAATCATCAGCGAGACAGGGATCAGTACCTTCCGTTTTTCGCAATGGCCTATAGATCTGCTGTTAATGAATCAACGGGCCAAAAACCAGCAAAAGTCCTATTAGGACGCGAGATGCGTCTACCCTGTGATTTAGAGTTTGGATGTCGACCTGGAGAAGATGTGACTGGTGAGGATTATGTGAACGAATTGCGAAGAAGAATGGACGATATATACGAGTTGGTCCGCTCTCATCTTCAAATCGCTAGCGACCGAATGAAGAAACGATACGATACCCAAGCCGAGAAGGGATGTTTCAATGAGAACAACAAAGTCTGGCTTTATAATCCAAAGAAGCGAACAGGTTGTTCCCCAAGTTGCAGCAGTTCTGGGTAGGCCTGTACCTCACTGTCAAGGAAATTAATGACGTTATCTACCGAATAAGCAAGATTCCTAAGGGAAAGCCGATGGTAGTCCACCATAACCGGTTGGCACCGTACGAGGGAGACCACGACGTAGATGAAGAAGTGGAAGTAAACCGAGTTCGAGAAATACCTGACCTCACGTTTGAGGAGTTCATGGGGGCCTATGGGGGTACCGGTAAAGCGAGACATGGTATTACCACTGAATAAAAGCGAGATCTACTCGCACTTCCCGACGGCTATTCACTGGCCCATACCATCCCGGCCAGTATCAAAGACGCACGAGAGTTGGCATCCGCCGTTCGAAGGAAGTTTGGTTGAGTTGCAGAACTCCAATGCCAATTGCCAGCTCCTGACAAAGCATAGAAACTCCAAGATGCATCACGTTACCTATTCTATCTGGTAACAAAAGACACTGTCCATGATCAACCTACCTACCAAGATGTATGGGATGCATTATTTCAATTGAGAGAGCACGTGTTGGAGCTCGACTTACAAAAGTTAGCCATGCCAAAGTTAGAATGCCGCCAATTACACTGGAGAGTTGTCCGAAATATGGTGGAAGAAATTTTCAAAGACACTGATGTCCAGGTATAAATCTGTTGCAATCCTCATGGTTACTGGTGCGAAGCGAAGACCGTCCCTTTCCACTTTTATACAACTGGGAGTTGTAAAAGTGGGTCCAGTTGCAGATACCATTATCCAATTCGAGTCCCGACAAGGTTCCAGGAGGAACGATCTCTTAAGGAGGGGGCAATGTGACGAATTTCTAACTGAGGCGGGCCTTGCCTCTAGCAGTAAACAAACAACGGCGCCACGTCGTTGACGAGTAATTTCTCCGCTAACCCAGAATATTCCAGATGATGGGCGGAGCCTTATATATAAGCGGATGATTTTTAAGCAGAAGTCAGTTATCGACGCGTAATAATATTATTGTATTCGGATCGAGTTGTGCGCCGTGTATTTTGAAATATACTATTTATCGGAATTATTATGTTTAGTTAGTAAAATCATAAATTTGAGTTTGTAAATAAATTAGATATGTTAGTTTGAGTTATTTGTAACTATTTAAATAAATTAAATAAGTGGTGGAAAATAAAATAATATAAAGTAAGTCTTCCTTTATTTAAATTATACTTAGTGCCTTAAAACATAAATAATAAAATAGAAAAGTCAGTTTCATAACACACCTATGGATTTTAATCCAAACCAAATTTATTTTTTGTTGCTGAAAATAGCTAAAATTTCAAATTTTTATTGATTTTGATTGATGTTGCGGGATCGGAAGATATTAATTAAATGCGTAAAATTAATTTTGTTATTATCCCACCATGCAAATTTAAATAAATTTTACAACAGTGATAAATAAAACGGATCTCCGTTGCGGAATCGGAAGATAAAGTCCGATTTGAATTTTTTTTTGCTTTTCTTGTAATCACCAATCACAACTTTTCTATCAGAAAAGAACATACAGTATCTCAGCCACAAATTTCCCCTTAATATGTTCTTCCTAGATGCCTTTCCCATGACGTGAGATCATTATTTGTAATGTAAAAGTTGAGTTCACAGTTTTTTCTATTGCATCCAAGTCGGAGATGTCTTTTATTTATCTAAATATTGCAAGATGTAGGTAATATTTTATCACGTTATTGGGCTATTCCTGTACATAAATTACAAGTAAAGCATATGAGAAATCGGGAAAATTCCTTGTATTCATTCATATTATTTATTAACAATGTTGTTATAGTAGCTATATTAAAAACATATGTTGTATATAAACCTAAGTATAAATCCTTTATTTTTGTGGGTGGACTGTTTAAATTGGTCATTAGCGTACCCACTAATAGTTAATATTATATTTGCCTGAAATTTCTCCTAACTTTATCTTACCACATAAAATCTGGTGCAAGTTAGATCTCATCAAAACTTGATACGATCAATATGCACTTTTAGTAAAACACAAGACACTGAAACACAAAACACTCATTCTCTTATGGAACAGCGGATAGTAGTTTGCAACCATCAGCTCCTAATGAGAAATAAATTTCTTCAACGTTTATACGAAGGTTACCTACCCCTTAATATGTCTAACTTGCAACGCCAGAGTTAAGAAATTTTATTATTAACGTTGATGTATCTGTTTAATATTTAGTATAGAGGAGTCAATGTAGATCGAAAACTTGCATTGTTTCGAGATAACCCAAATAGTCCATTCTTTCACGGTTTTTGCTCTAAATTTTAAAGAACCGCTTGGAATGACATGAAATTTGGCGTGCTTATAGCTTACATGTCAAAGAAAAAAAGTAATATTGTGCCGATGTATGCTTTTGCCTTGGGGGAAAAATATATGTTCAAAATAAGTCCGGAAATGGGTAAACTGACTAATTTTAAGTAACTTTTGTTCTATAGAGCTTTTTCGCCAAGTCAACACTTTTCGAGTTATTTGCGAGTGAATATGTTCATTTTTCAACAAAATAACCACATTTTTAGACGATTTTTCGCAAATAACTCAAAAAGTAAGAATTTTGTCCCAAAAACGTTCTTAGCAAAAATATAGCTTATAAAAAAGTAAAAAAATGGTGTACGCGTTCGGTATCTGGATCTCGTAGAACCAGAGTTATAGCCAATGAAAAATAAATTCATATTCACCAAATTTCAAATAGAATATTTCGACGTGAAATATCCAAAAAATTAAGCACTTTTTGGGGAAAACCCATTATAACTTTTTTAAAGTGTTTAAAAAAGCTTTATTTCTGTTTTTACAAAAAGTTTCTAGCATTCAATTTAAGCAAGTTACGCTCAAAATTAAGTTGGTCCCTTTTGGTTTTGCAAAAAAAAATCGGGAAGACAAACCCCTAATTAGCAACTTAAATGAAATTAGTCGTTACCGCTCCACAAATTATTTTACTTATGTTGTGCTTATATGATCTGTAGGTTTCATCGATTCAAAGTGATTATTTTTGAAAAAGTGTGGTTTCAAAATAAAATTTTTAAAAATTTAAATTTTGAAATATATGCTTTTTTTCAAAACAACTTAAAAATTGTTAGAGATACCAAAAATCTCGAAAAACAAAAAATGTCAGATTTGCTTTTCTGAATATCATGTATTTTTTTGTTTTTCTGTTAGACAAAAATTGATTAAGATTTGTTGTTTCTAAATTTGGATATATTCGTGATCAGTGACTCGTTCAACCCCTTTTAACTACAGCCCTTTCAATAATAAGGACTTTGAGCCGGTGAAACTTACAGATCATATTATATACGATATATACACGAGTCAAGAAACTTGTAAAGTCGTAACGATTAAGTTAATTTAAGATACTAATTAGGAGGTGATTTTCTCGATTTTTTTACCAAAACCAAAAGGGACTAACTTTATTTTGAGTGTAACTTGTTTAATTTTGATGCTAGAAATTTTTTTTATAAAACAAAAATGAAGCTTTTTTTAAACACTTTAAATAAATTGTAATGAGTTTTCCCCGAAATGTGCATCATTTTTGGTTATTTCACGTTAAAGTATTCCATTTGGAATTTGACGAATATGAACCTATTTTTCATTAGCTATATCTCTGCTTCTACTGGGTGTAGAGACGTGATGTATAAACCATTTTTTTGAATTTTTTTAATAAGAATAGCTGTATTTTTGCTAAGAATATTTTACCGACAAAAAACTTACTATTTGAGTTGTTTGCGAAAAACCGTCTAAAAGCGTGGTTATTTTGTTGAAAAAATGAACATATTCACTGCCAAATAACTCGAAAAGTATTGACTTAGTGAAAAAACTCTATAGAACAAAATTTACTTAAAATTAGCCAGTATATCCATTTCCTGACTTTCTTTGGACGAATATTTTTCACCCTCAGGAGGGGGTGGAAACCACCCCAGGGCAAAAGCACATATCGGCACAATATAATTTTTTTTCTTTGAGTTGTTAGCTATGTGTATGCCAAATTTCATGTCAGTCCAAGCGGTTCTTTAAAATTTAGAGGTTTTGCAATATTTTACCGTTAAAGAACGGAATAAAACAAGCTTATATTTTTCTAAAACCTTTTTTGATAGTTTATATATTTTAAAGCAAAAGGTTCTACTCACAGATTTAGCCGCTAATTGTTTATGGTAGTGGAGCAAAGTATGCTAAATTTGCAGTTACTCGAGCGTTATGGGGACCTATTAGGTTGTGATTATTAGGTCCTAAAATCAAAAAAATTCTTTTTTTCCATTTTAGGGGCGGTTTTAATTTTTAAAATTTAATTTTCGAAAAAATAATTCGAAAAAATGTCTGGAATAAAAGTTGCTTATTTTTACGTAAAGAATCCAAACATGCAATAAAAATTTGGGGGTCATATTTAAGATTGTAAGGTAATCCCCCACCCCACCTCCGTGGGGGGTCATGTTTAGTATCAATCGGTAGATTTTTCAAAAATATTTTGAAAAATGTATTTTGCAGTTTTTCGATCTGATGTTCATTTTGCGAAATATGGCGGGGTTTGTATGTAAAATTTTAAATTTACCCCCTCCCCTCACCGATTTTTGAAAAATATTGAAGACGTATTTTTTAGTTTTTCAATCTGACGTTCATTTCGCGAAATATTCGCTTTTTTTGTGAAATTTTTGACTTACCCATTTCCTTACGCCCCCTCAAATCGTCAGATTTTTTAAATATACACTCTTTTGCATGTACTTAACTTACCTTATCTTAATCTGACAATTTCGAGTATTTTTAAGGATAGATTTTTTTTTTCGGGCTTCCCTTAACGAACTTCCCTGTGGTAATATCCAATATATGGTAGAGGTACATCTGCAGAGTACCAGGTTTCTCCCCATATGATAATCTGACGCGCTCGAGTAACTGAAAAATTCCCGCTTGGGCTCCCCTACCATTATTAATTTCTAAAAAAATAAAAACTGTTTTTTAAAAATACTTTTAAAAATATCAGTGAACTCATCATTTTACTTTAAAAATGTTTCTATTTTCTTTTTGATTATGCTGAATTTGAATCTGACATTATAATTTGAAAATTAAAAAAAATTGAGGACTATACTAGTATGTCTGCGTAACTTGGAACCATATAGGAAATTTTTTCATTATGAATTTTACGGAAAAAAATTATTCTTCATAAGATGCTCTGCATGGTCTAAAATCTATGTAAGATGCATCCATCAGATATCAAATTTTACCTTTATACGAGTTATGTCAAAAAATATTAATTTCGCTCAAGAGTAAAGCACCTTTATAATTAACAATATCGAAAATTGTTATTATGAAAAGTTATTTGGAATCAAAAACTATGTTTTATGATGCAATTGAATCCTCCTAATTAAAATATATTTTTTGCAAATTTTTCTCACATTCTCATTACGGACACCTAACGTCATTTTATTACAATTATGATAATTATTTTATTATTAATTTTGAGAGAAAACGTTGGTTATTGTTTATAAAAAGCTCTGCATGGCCTAAACACTAAGATGAAATCATAATATACTTATCATATTTTATCGAGTTTAAAAAATTTATGTCGAAATATTTGAATTTCATTCAAAAGAAACGTACCTTTATAGTTTAGAATATTTTAACCAGAAGGATGTAAATTTATATTGAAACATAATTTTTATTCACAAACAACTTTTTATAATAAAATTTTTTAACATTTTAGAATATAAAGGTACTTTACTGTTGAGCGAATTTAATATGTTTTGACAGACCCAGTATAAAATTAATAAAATTTAATATCTAATGGTTGCATTTTAGATATTATAATATGCAGAGTATTTTACGGAAAATAATTTTTTTCGTAAAATTGATAATAAAAAAGGTTGCCATAGGTTCCAAGTTACTCAGACATGTGTATAAGAGCTCAAGAGTTTTTTTTAACAGTTATTAACATTATTTTTTAAGCTTGTTATTAAATGCATTTTAGGTAAGTGGTACACAAAACAGTTTTTATTTATCAAAATTTTTTTTAATTGACATTTTTCGGTTTTTGCATTTATTTACATTGTAGAAACATTGTTTTGTTTTTTTAATTTTCTTAAAAAGAAGTTGTTTATTTCATTTTCAAAGTAACATAATTTAGCGTTATTTAGCTAATTTAATATCCTCTTAAGAGGGGTCGTAATTCTGTAAAATTACGAAGATATCAAAAATTACATTTTTTAGATTTCTTCTTATTTTAATAAAATTTTTGAGATTTTTTTTTTAATGAAACATCGTTTAGGAATACGCTTGTAAAGTAGTTTTTGTAAGTTTCAGATTTATATAGCTAAAATTGTATTAGTAACACATGTTTAAATAATTTTTAAATAAAATTTATGTAAGCCCCAATTTCCGCCCACACTATTACTTATGCGCATAATTTTTTTCTCTGTAATATAACTATAATTTAGCTTCAATGTTCTTCTTCCATTTCCAGTTGGTAAAATTTAATTTGGTTCACTAGTTAAAAAGTAACGGTAAATTAACTCAATCGCGCGCTCCGCCGAACTTTGTAATACAATGTGCCAATGTTTTCTAGAGGAATGACTCAATATAAATGGATATGGAATATAAATCCATGACGCGTTATAAATAAAAAATTATAGAAGTTGTAGATTTAATTTTAGAAAGATCTTTATAAAAAATTTTTACTTCAAATTTTCTGAATTTTTCAATGGTTGAGTCAGTTTTTTTCTAAAATGTACATTTTCGTAGGCATTTAAAAAACAAGTAATTTCGCAGTTCATTTGTTTAATAAAAAATTAAGCAAGTTTTTTATTATACAATACATTTCTTAATGAAATTATAAAAAGTTCTATCTTGCTTGATT
The DNA here is from genome assembly GCF_917563875.1 of Diabrotica virgifera virgifera. Classification (NCBI taxonomy): domain Eukaryota; kingdom Metazoa; phylum Arthropoda; class Insecta; order Coleoptera; family Chrysomelidae; genus Diabrotica; species Diabrotica virgifera. The sequence continues at coordinate 102,174,663 of NC_065447.1, forward strand.
TTTTCCGTAAGTAAAAACTACACTGACTCCACTACTAATAGTTTGTTATATAAAGCATTAGGTTATATATATATTACGTTTTTTAAACTTGACTTTAGATTATAATATGCGAAATAAATAAATTTTGTTTAAGGCATAAAAAATAAAAAACCATTACAATGTCTAGACAAAATACATATAAATATTAGCAGAAAAAGTTAGTCTTTTTAAAGATGTCAAAGACAGTGAACTTAACGCGACCCCGTCCCTACCAGTTACAGTCTAACTCTTAAAAGATAAGCAAGAGCCAGTTTCTAACTTATATATTTTCCAAAGTAAGATCTTTCCCGTTGACTTTCTCATTTGCATACACTTTTTAACTGTCTTCTATCTAAAAACGTCTAGACGTTTTTAGTGATTAGATTTATGGTACCTTTAGAGATAAACAAAAATTAAAATGGAAATATTGTATGTGTGCTTGTTTTAAGAATATGGGCATGGGCGTACGGGATTTCATTGTTATAGCAGAATTATATAAAATAATAATACAGGGTATTTCTAAATAAGTACAGTCAATAAATAAGTTACAGGGTGTTGTTAGGTTTCTTACAAACTGACGGTTTATTGATTGTTTTAAGACCGGTTGAGATATGCAAATGAAATTTTGTGGGTTATACGAGGTAGTTTTTGTGCATTTTTTTTACATAAAATTAAGAATTTTGTATTCACCATTGGCACGCATACGGGTATTGGTCTAAAATTTTCTAAAGAAAAAAATAGTACGCCATATATATTTCAGATAAAAAATCATTTTTAATTACCTACCCATTCAATTTGCGACAAAAAATATTCTGTTTTTCTGAAGTTTCTGAATAGCCTTCTAAAGTTATTGGATTTTAGTACTTGGTTTACGTTAAGTGTACTAATTCACGGTCAAGTGAACGAGAATAATTATTATTGGAAGAAGAGGGACTCCTTTTCTTCATTCATACATACTTGAGTCTAGTATATGAATTCGTGCTCAAAAATAGATTCATCATATTTTAGTCTTCAGAAAACCTCCGAAAAGTCCTCAGATGACTAAAGAAGTGCGATATAAAATGTGCTGCTAGAGAGATATAAGAATTGTCATGTTCTCATAAATGCTTCAAGTTATGCAATACCAGCAAAGCTGCAGTTCCGCTTTATCTTCAGAATACTACTGAACAGTGGCGGATCTAAGGGGATCGGGTAATTCTACCCGTAACATGCTCCAGAACTAAAGAAAAATTTTTTTTCTTCGTTTAACGAGAATGAACGAGATGGAGCCTTCAAAACACATCTATAACCAAAGATCGGATGGTGTGAGGAAAAGACATAGCCCCAGAGTACGCTTTAAGGGCCATGTGGAAGAGGAGTTACGGGTGTTAAGAGAACGAAATTGGAAAACCAAGGCGAATGATCGGAAGACTGCAAGCAGATTATTGAATAGGCCGAGGTTGACCAGGGGTTCTAGAGCCAGTGATGATCAAATTTTTAATACAAAATATTGTACAATGGAAGGTGCTACAGCTGAAGATTCTTAACAATTATTACAGAGGTTATTAATTCCCAATGTTGTACAAGCTAGAGTTGAGTCTGATAATCTGATTAGAAGAAATGGTCAATGGAGAACACTTCATAATCATGACTTAACCAAATTTTCTGTTTTCGACTCAGAATACCTAAAAGACCTTACGATTGAGATATATCAAATTAAAATGGCACCATCTTACATACAAGGTAAAATAATTAGAGGCAATGACAAAGAGTATCAAATTGATGAGAATATGGATGAACTGGGATTCATAAGTGTTCAAATATTTTCTAGGTTTCGGCAAGCTACAAAACACCAAGTATTCATTTCCTATACGGTTAATGAAGATGAGCATACAGAAGAACCGGTTAGAGAGTACTACTGTACCTGTCAATCTGGTGCGAGAACTCTGGGTAGTTGTGCTGATATAACCAGTGTGTTATGGATTTTAGGCTTTGCAAGACATCAATCCAATATTAGGTACCCTGAGAGGTCGTTAGTTAACACGACATGTGATTCATCTAACCGAAATCAGCAAAATTTTAACGTAGAAATAGTCTAAGATTATTTAAACCCGATTTTTTCAATAGACCATTGTAATTAATATTTAGCGCTTACTGATTAACAGGTACTTTGTTTTTTTCGTATTGAGATCAAGTCATATTCCCTACGTGTCTTATATATGACATGCGGGACAAGTTTCATGTCAGCCAATGTATTTTTTTTGTTTCTACAAATTTTTCGTTAGTTCTGGACCGTGTTACAGAGGGAGTTCCCCTAAATCCGCCACTGTACAGTAGAATTCTAAGGATAAGGCGGAACTGCAGCATTGCTGGTATTGCAGAACTGTGAATCATTCATGAAAATATGATAATTATTCTTATATCGCTCTAGAATTTTATGTCGCACTTTTTAGTTTTCTGAGAATTTCTCGGACGTTTCCTGGCAATTAAAATACGATGCATCTATTTTTGACCACGAATTCCTATACTACACGCAAGTATGCATAAAGAAAATGAGTCTCTCTTCTTCCAATAATAAATATTTTCGTTCACTTGACCGTGAATTAGTGTACTTTACGTAAACCGAGCACTCGGAAGACTGTATCTCGAGAATAGTAGTTATTAATACCCAGGTTCCATGGACTCTTTTAATCTACACATCGAGAAGTATCATTGACCAAACTTTCGTTAAATTTGATTGGGACCACTTTCCCATAAGGAGTGTTGCGGCGTCCTTTGGGCCGCTTTAAAAATAATTAACCGGGTCTCCTGGCCCTATTTTTTTAATGTTTGGGTTTAGAAAAGAGCTTTTCTTGTAGTGTTTTATTGTTAAGCGGAAGGAAGATAATGCAGTCGATAGAAAAAAAGGTACAATATCTCAGACCCTTAAAGCTGCCGATTTGACAGTTGTAACTAATAGAGTTGCTGCAAAAATTGCAAATGCAGTTTTAGATCTTAAATTAATTTCCAAAGGTAATACAGCGCTGATTATCGACAAACATAAAACTCGGAGAGGAGTTAAGGAAAATATACGGCAACTTCGACATAAGAACAAAAATTTAAACACGTCAATTGAAGAGCTATACTTCGATGGAAGAAAAGACCAAACCATGGTCTCCGAAAAGGCGCGGTGAATCATGACAAATGAAGAACATAATATATCTTTAATTAAAGAACTCCATATTTTGAGCACTTAGCTCTTAGAAAGCTCGTGCCATAGATATTGCCGGCGGAAATATTAGACTACCTACAAAACGTTAATATAGATTTACGCAAATTAAATGTTATGGTATGTGATGGTACAAATGTCAGTGGTATATAAACATGTACGGGCTGGAAATGTGGAATCATTCGGGTTATAGAAACGCGAGTAAATAAACCATTACAGTGGAGTGTATAACTGTTATAAAGGAAAAGTCAAACAATAAGGAATTCACGTAATTTTCCTCTTGTTGCCATATTTTAAATTTGAAAAAAATTTTAGGGAATAATCAGATTTTTGGCATGCGATTCCTATTACAGCGAGCATTTCATTGGCTAGAATTAATGATGAGTTTATATGAGTAATTATTATATTTGGGGAGATTGTAAATGGTAACTGACGTCTGTCATAATATTGGTTAAATATAATGTCAAATTATTGTTTTACCACCAGCCTCAACTTTCCCTAAAGAAATGATGTGATTGTGTAACCGCTGAACACCCTCTAAGTAAAGGGCACTAAGCAAAATAAAAAAAAAATAAACAACCAAATCTCCCACAGGACATTAGAGGAAGACACCCAAGTGTGGTCAAGCAACTGAAGAAAAGACAATGGAAACCCCCAGACTGAACTGGTACACTGATTCGAAGACTGAATGGTAAATAAAATCAGGAAGCTCAAGTTGCACCTCAGGTTACTGTTACCTTGAGGTCTCGTGGAGGACCTCTCAAATCAGCCTTAAAATCTCCAAAGCCACAACATCAACAACCCAACAACAGGCCACAAACGGAAGTCAATTCTGCAAAACCAAATAAGACTTCTTTTTTCTTTTGTCCTTTAATTCGTCCAATTTTGAACATAGGCTTCCTCCAGTTTCCTCCATTCGCTTCTGTTTAGTGCTTTCTGTTTCCAGTACGTTCCTCCTATCTTTTTAATGTCGTCTCCCCATCTTATATGGGGTCGCCCTCTTGCTCTCTTTTCTGTCCATGATCTCCACTGTTGTATCGTGGTATTCCACTTATTGTCCGTTTGTCTAGCGTTATGACCGGCAAAGCTCTAGCTTATGACTTTTGTTTTATTTATTACCCAGTTGTTTTTCTTTTTGTCTGTCAATTTTACTCCTAACATTGCTACCTCCATGGCTCTTTGTGTAAAGACTAAATAAGACAACTTCAACCAAATAAGACAACTTAAACCAAATAAGGAAACTTTAACCAAATAAGACAATGAAATGACAAATAGTGAATTTTTAAACTAACAAAATTGTTTCACGAAAATCCAATAGAACTGTAAATTCCCAGGAAACAATTCGTTTGGCATCATATAATGCCTGAGAAACTACTGTAAACTTAGTGACAGAAGGAAGCTCAGAGTTTCAAAATACGTGCCCACCTCTAACCCTATGTAGCCTTATGACTACCTATGCTCCTACACGTCTTTCGTCTAAGTGCGAAAGCTGCCCCATTCGTTTTGTTATATATGCGGCAGTTTTACCATTCCCAGCCAAAAGAAAAACATCAGTACATTTGTCGGACATACATAATTTGCCTATTTTAAAATGAAACTTGATGATAAAGGTAAAGCATGGTCACCTCATAAAGTGAGACATGGCCACTCAATGGGCACCTCAGTTTAAAAAGTTTTCGTGATAGACAAAATCTGAGGTTATTCTCAAATTCAGACGCCAAAAATTAGCGAAAAACAAGTGTCAGATCTAACTCAACAAAAAGGGTGTTTCCCAGTGGTATCTCTAGAAGAATGTATGTGTTTTCTAACAATAAGTCTTGCTTCCCTTTAAGCTTTTTGCATTCACTCTCACATTATTTGGTATGGAATTTCGTAAGCTATACGATCATGAGAGTTGAAATCTTTCTTAACCCTTTTGTTCAGAGAATTTTAATGTTAAAGTGCTAAAAAGACGCTCCCTTTGCATTTTAATCAATATTTTATACGGTTATATCTCGCTTAACTTTTAAGCTACGTGAGTTATAACAAAAGCAAAATTTTCACCGAAGAAAAAGCTAAATTTTTGGTCAGAACAGTTTTTTCACTAATCAAATAATAGTTTTGAGATATTTTGAAAAAATAACGTATTTTTTGAAAAATCGAAAAAAAATTAAATTTACTTAAAGCAAGTTTTTTCAAAATGTAATTGTTCTAAATAATTCAAACTTTTGAAACGTGTTGTCGGACCATAACTAAAGTTAATTCTACATGGGCTACGATTAAGAATAATTTTGCCGCACATGGCATACATTTTACCGGCATTTTTTCTTTTATAAATTCGAGGTATTTGACTAATGTTCGTCATAGCTTCCTTACTTTTCATGAGAAATTAGTGTATAGTGCTATACATCGCGTAAGTCCGCAAAAAGTACTTCACGCACAGTTTCATACAATATTTTATCTACGATAGACAAATAAAGAAACTGTAACACTTCGTCATTGGAACTCATTTCTATTCTACACTTTTTAGAACCTTGACATTTAAAAATTCTAACTTCTTTCAAACCAGAAAACTGTCAACACTTTTGTTGTAATTTATTGCTCATTATGTCATCACCATGACAACGCGAACGTTAAGGATATTTGATAATATGTTTGTTCTAGCAAACAGTCAAACTACTCAGAAACCGTCAGCAAACAGTTGGTAAGTGAGGGAACATAATACAGTCACCAGTGCTATCCCCTCTACTCGCGCTGGTCCGCTATTCGCTGATGGTTTCAAACCGTTTGCAACTGATGCTAGAACAAACCTAATATAAAAGTGTGTCAAAAACAGCGCGAAAAAGTAAATCCCATTTAAAATACATTTTTACTTCACGCACACTTTTAACCCTTTACGCACTGCTATCTATAATGACAGTTTTCACAAACTAAAAACTTATACGTAATATGATATAGAGTATTTTGAAGGTATAAAAAAGTAATAAAAAAAATGTAACTCTTCGTCACTGGAATTCATTTCTATTCTACAATTTTTAGAACTTTGACATTTAAAAATCCTAACTTCTTTCAAACCACAAAACTGTCAAAACTTTTTTTGTAATTTATTGCTCAAATGTCATCACCATGACAACGCGAGTTAAGGATATTTGATTATAATACCAGAGATAGCTATACAGTGCATGTCTATTCTTAATTCAGATATACTTTCCAGTTTACCTCACCTTTGCAGTGTACGCAGTGTACGTCAACTTAACAAGAAAAGTTAGGTTATGTAGAGATGTTGGTGGTGGATATACATACGTCATATTGTTTTATTTTATTTATTATTGTTTTGTTAACTCTCTAATTTTTGATTAAAGTTCTGTGTTAAAGGTTTTGACTGAATTTTTATGTTTTATAATGTTAATCAAAGTTAATTGATAAACCAATGATATAAATTCAGATTAAAACAAGACATAAGTAATTTTTGGCACGGCTGGCTTTTGTCCCAATTATTGTGGATCGCTCGTTATGAAAGTGTGCGAAAAATAAGCCCCATTTAAAATACATTGTTACCTCACGCACACTTTAAATCCTTCACGCACTGTTATCTATAATGACAGTTTTCACAAACTAAAAACTGATAAATAATATGAGATAGAGTAGATAAATAATATTATATATTAAACTTTTTGTTGGAACCGCTGGTATCAATTAAACTAATGAAAGTTCCGATTTGAAAGAAAAAGGAAAATCACTTTAAATGAAACGTGTAATGTGTATCTAACAGACTTAACACAAATGAAATATTCTTAATCCGTCCAATGGACTGTTAAAATTATAAAATTAATAAAAATAATAAAATAAAAAAATTACACAGTGAGCACGTAAAAGTTGAAGTAAATTAATTTTTTCACGAATCGCGAATGGGCGATTTTGGAAATAAATCCCGGAAACGGTCGATTTTTATTTTTAAATTATCACTATTCATGATTTTTTTAAATGAGAGTAGGTTAAAGTGTACTAGCTTATTTAAAAGGGATAATATACTAGCTCATTTAAAAGCTTATTCAGTTATCTATATAGTAATATATGTATATTACTATATAGATAACTGAATAAGCTTTTAAATGAGCTAGTATATTACGTAACATTAATATTTATATAGTATGCTTTAAAATATTTTTCTAAATTAAAATAATTGAAGCAATAAGAAGAATTTATGTAATTTATTTAATTGAAAATACATGTTACTGCTGTCAGGAAACAGAAAAGAAATGTTTATTTGTGAAACTAACATTTTTTTTCTGTTTTCTGACAGCATTGAAATGTATTTTGAATTAAATTAATTACATAGGTACATTATTCTTTTTGTTTCAATTATTAATTTAATTAAAAAGTACATTTTAGACACCCTGTACAATTAATTATGTTAATGGTTTTATGTTAATATTCTTTCAAAAGAGCTAACACATGACCACTATTCTCAGTTAAAAAAAATCATCGCTTACGTCATTACGTCCAGATGGATGACGACAATAGTAATATATATACCAAAAAATTATAATTGAAAAATAAAAATCTAGTTGTTTCGGGAATTAAAAATCGCCCATTTACGAAAATATAAATTTATTCGCTGCGTATCAAGCTAGCACACAAAGTGTAGTTTTGAGTGGCACCAAAAGCTTTGTTTCAACACTGGCTGCCTTTAAGCTATACCGCGGTAATATAATTTTAGTTTTCCCTGTGTAATATGAATACATCAAATATAGTTCGGAATTCTGAATCATGTAAACTGGTAGACGGTGATTTTCGTTCCACTTTTTACGTTATCAAAATTGTAATATAAGCAAAAAGCTACTTAACCCTTAACTACTAACTGACGTGGATGTTTCAGGAAATAGGCTCTAACATGCTGTATGTCATACCGTTGCTTTTTCTCCTTACATTTCAATACGAATTTTTCTTATATCACTTTATTTGTTTTTTACATCAAGTTTTTTTTGTTTGTTTACTATGCAATCAGTCAAAAAAAAAGCAGATCATAAACACATTTGTTGAAATTTACAATGGCGCGAAGAGAAATATTTCAATAAATATTTAGTCTACATGAGTATTACAATTAATGTTTCTTAACTTAATAATGGTACATCTAATGGAAATTTTTGCTTAAGGCGTCTAATTTGTTGACTATTTGTCAATAAATTTAGCGCTAACGCATTTGGGTGGTTTCCTAGTCGCTGTAAATCAGTGGCGTGCGGTGACTTTTTCTAAAGGGGAAGCGATTCAATAAGGATATAAAAATATTTTCTTAAGGGTTGAGGGTCGAGCCACTTCCCACCTGATAACACTCTGATGCGCTATAGGGGCTCTCTATCAGCAAAGTGCTTATGTGAGACTTCCTGGGTACAAGGAGTCACACACTAAATCCTAGCCCGATCAATGCGTGAGGCACTCTATTGCCGCTATTTCTAGTGACTATAGTGACCTATCATTGATCTGTATTGCTTGCTCGGGCCTTAAGTCCTCGCTCCGGGCTTCGTTTCCTAAAGAAGATATCTATTTAAATGTCTTTTTTTTAATTCCAAGGCATTTTCCACAACACACAACTTTCAACAATATGACACTTTTATTTATACTTGAGCTCTATTCTCCTATCAACTTCTGATAACTGTTGAATTCGGTCTTTTTCAATGGACTTGTAAAGTCTGTCTTCGCTTGTTGAATTTCTTGTAAAATTTTAAAGCATTTTAATATTGAAAAACTTCGTTCAATTGATGCACTTGTGACTGGGATAGTTTGTAGTAATTCACACAACTTGGACACTTCACACAGGGACTTTTTTAAACCAGTAGTTATAAGAAATACCCAGATTTCTGAGTATATCTTTATCACTAATGTGAGTTGTTTCATAAACAACACTTAACTTATAATGCAAAGGTGGCATATCAAAATATTTTCATTATTTAATCGTAGTGAAATAAATTCCTCTGTGGGAAATTTTGATGAATAATAATTAGAAATATTAAATAAGAATATATTATATAATTCTACTAATTTTAATTCGTTAAAATTTTGAAAGCGAAAATTTAATTTTTTGTAGAATGTTATCAAAAGGTCTCTCTATTGTCGACATTATTAATCTTCATTCTTTTTCTTTCATGTTCAAACTCCATATTTTCAGTTTTATCGCAAATATTTTTAAACTGCTCTCGTTTTTAAATTATCGTATTAATAAAGTCATCAATTTGTCTTATACAAAATGCAATGTCAATTGACTTCATCTGTAAAATGTCAAGTAAAAGATCAGTAAGAGGAAAAATCTCTGCAAAAAATTTAAATCGAAATATTCTTTAAGCGAATGTATGTACTTAAGCAGACTAGGCACCCCTTAGAAGCAGTACCAGTCAGAGCATCCCACTCTTGGAAGACGATCGAACAATCGCTTCTGCAGGGTACCAAAATTCGCGCGACTAGTGGGTGCGCTCATTGAACCCTGACGAATTTTTATACGGAACAACTGCATGACAAGCGGCGATTTTGAGATGCGCTTCTGTTAGGGGTGGACCGAATAGTTGAATTGTGTGCATAGTGCATATTGAGTTCCTTCCTATGCGATTAATTTTTAATATTTTTCAATGCCTATTGCCTAGGTAATAATATGTAGATTACTGGGATTGGGGAAAATTTTTGATAATTAAATATTAGTTAATAATATATTTTGTTATATCGAAGTATATAATAGGGAAGCGGTGCTTCCCCCGCTTCCATGGACCGCACGCCTCTGCTGTAAATATTTATCACTGTGTGAAACTACCACTTCACTCACAGTTGGCACTTGAAGTTCTTGTAGGATATCTTTGTTGCTTACAAACCATGGCGCATCAGTTATTGCTCGTAGCACCTTGTTTTGAAACCTGTCCATGATTGTTAGATTAGATTTTGAAGCAGTGCCCCTCAACTGTATTCCGTACGTCCAAATTGGCTTGAGTATGGCATTGTATGCTAGTAATTTATTTTTCTTCCGAGCAACCAATAGCATTTTCTATATATGGTATCAAGATATTTTCTTTTTTTTTCATATATGAGTTTTCCAAGTGAGTCTCTTGTCCATATGTAGGCCTAAGTACTTTACAGTATCTACCGTTGGAAGGGGAGCATTGTTGAGTGATATTTGAGGGGAATCGCTATGACATTTAGTGACTACTATGTGGCTTGATTTGGATTCGATAAGTTTTATCTGTCATTTTTTAGTCCATTTCTGTACTTTATTTAGGTTTTCTTGGAGTTGGTCTGCTGCAACAACGGGATCTGAATGTACCTCTATTATTGCGGTATCGTCTGCAAATGTGACTGTATATACTTTATTGTCCGTAGGCAAATCAGAGGTAAGTAGTAGATACAGGATCGGCCCAAGAACGCTACATTGAGGGACGCCTGCCTTTATGAGATGTAGACCGGTTATCTCGTCTTCATATTGTTATGGCAGTTCCGTAGATTGATCCTACATAGAAATAGTCCCTCGAAGTGAAAGAAAAGTAGTCACGTACGAGAATGTTCTGGATATCATGGAATAACCTAGGAATATCTGGTGACATCTAGAACGTCAGAAATCTATATAAACATATATGTGTTTGACATTTTATAGTTCAGTTGTAATTCAGATTTTGAAGTTTCCAGTTATCAGTTTGTAATTTCTGTTGAGTTCAATACAGATCTATACGCTGGGAGCTCGTACGTAGAAGGGATATTTATAAATTCGCGAGCGCCAGTAGTGGCAAGTCTGTAAACGTTTACCGGAAATTTGACATAAATGTCAAAGTGATTAATTTAAAATTAAAATTAAAAACATTAATTATAAAAAATATTAGTTGGTCAAAGCTGTGGTATATATTTTTACCTTAAATATACTTACGTTTTAAATACTGAATTAACGTTTTTTTAATGTTCCGTAATATGTAATTATAAATTAATCTATTAAATCTTAGCGCCATCTACACGATAATTGTGAAAGTATTCGAAGTAAGAAATTAATATTTCATCAATAGAACGTCAAAATGATTAGCAAAATCTTAAAAAAATATGTTACAATTTAATTAATTTTTAGCGTTGTAAATATTAAGCGATAACAATTAAATAATGAATTTAAACATTACCGGTGAAAGTTGAATTAGTAATCCGCCAGGAGCGGCACCAGCGAAGCTCAGATCGTATAGAATAAGTGTAACATTGGTGACAGCGGTGGGATTCAAGAGATATTATAGAATATTTTGAGAATAATTGTTTATGGTAAATACAAGATCCTCTAAATTAGAATAAGAAATGGATACGTCCGGACCACCAGCATGATTTTTGAAAATGGAAGAGGAAAAGGAAGAACGTAGGCAAAAAGAGAAAGAAAATGAAGAAAAACGTAGGTAAGAAGAGAAATAAAATGAAGAGAAGCGTAAGCAAAAAGTCGAAGAGATGCGTAGAAAAGAAGAGGAAGAGAAGGAGGAGAGGCGTAGAGAGTAGACAAGCAGAGGTAGAAATTATGAATAGTTTGTCCCAAATTCACGAACATTTTTAGTTAGAGGTAAGTCGAATTACTAATAAAATAGAGATATATTAGAAGAAAAACAAAACTATTTGGACAAGAAAATAGACCAACAACAAAACCATTTAGAAAATAAACAAGTAGAAAAACAAAGCGAATTAAAAACTAATTCAACAAACAAAATAGACGAACAACAAAATTATTTAGACCATAGACTAGTACAGCAACAAGACGATTTGGAAAAAATAAAACAACAACAGAACGATTTTAAATTTAATTTAGAAAGACAAATAGTTGCATTAGAGAGAAAGATTAATTTCCAAGTTTCTTTGCTTAATATTATGTCAGTAACTAATGTCGAACCAGAACAGAGAGCTTCATTAAATTAAATAGTTGAACCAGCAATTAGAACAACTAAAATTTTTTCCTTGATATCGAAAATTTTAACACCACCTGCTTTCGATGGCCAAACAGCATGGGAAACGTATCGTTTCCAATTTGAAGCTGCAGCCAGAGCAAATGGATGAACCGAGAAAGAAATGGCTGCTTCTTTGTTAGTGTCACTTATAGGACGAGCTGCAACTGTTTAACAATTTCTTCCTCAGGATGCAGTTAGTTATATGTCGCTCGTACAAGATTTAGAGACAATATATGGCCAGCAGCATGTAAAGCAGGTTTTCCAGAGTCAACTGAAAGTTATGTATCAAAAACATAACGAAAGCCTGCAAGAGTTCGAAGCCTATATAAAAAGATTATTGCATTTAGCGTACCTTCAGGCACCTAAAGATTTTCTGGAACAAATTGTGATACAGGCTTTCATAGATGGACTACATGATATTATCGAAATGCAACTGGCTCTCCGATTACAACACCACAATATGCTAGATAAAGCACTAATCTCAGCTCAGGAGTACGGAGCGTCGAAATATATTTCTAGATCTCTTCCACAATTAAAAGAAATAAGATTTACAGAAAATAAACAAGTCACTACCACAGATAACAAACAACTAGTTTTATCCCAGATATTAAGCTTACTGCAAAATATTCAACAACAATATCAAAATCAAAACACAAGATATTTTAATTGTGAAAGAACGGGACATTTGCAAAATAATTACAGAAATAAAGTCCAGGCGATGAAAAAAGAAACAAATAATGAGATCAGAAGGTCGCCTAGTTCGACATCCAGAAGCCTGTCGCAAAATCCCACTGGAAATGATGGTAGATGGTCACTAAGAAACAGATTTCCTACAACTGACCATAGACAGGAAGAAAATACACTGGAATTTGAAGTTAGTCATTTGAAGAAACAACTAGCGATTAGTAAAAATGAAATAGAAAAATTAAGAGAACAGGTGACAATATTGCAAAAAGAGGGTAGCGTAATTCAAAATAATGCAAAAACTACACAGTCCAATCTGGAAAAAGAATGTCAAAAACTGATGAAAGAGAGAAATGTGCTAAATAAACAATTACAAGAATTACAAAATGCATTAAATAAATTACAAGTTCAAAGCCAACGTCCTCTAGCACAAAAAGGGAATGTAACCGAAGAAGTTAGTCTGCGGGTGACCACAGTTGAACAGCAAGAAAATAATGACCAGACTTCTCTGGAAAACATTAAGAAGAGTCAAAATAAAAATAATGACTTAAGACTTATACGATATTGGCTTAAAAATGGACCCCTTTGGCAGGAAATATCTAAATACAGTCGAATTATAAAGGCGTACTGGGCTCAATGGGAATCCTTGCATCTTTCGAATGGTTTGTTATATCGGAAGTGGGAAAGTCCCGGTGGAGTACGTATAGTTCAACAAGTGATACTACCAAAATCACACATTAAAAGTGTGTTGCAAGAACTTCATAGCAGTCTGTCTGGAGGATATTTTGGAGTAAAAAAACACTGGCCAAAATTCGAGACAGATTTTAATAAATAAATTGTCGCCGAGATGTAGAAGCTTGGTGTAAGAAATGCGATATATATAACAGTAGAAAAGGCCCTAGAACAAGAAGTCGTGGTAAAATGACACAATATCTTTCCGGAGAGCCTTTTGAACGGCTTGCAGTAGACATTCTCGGTACACTCCCGCTGACAGAGAGAGGAAACAAGTACTTAATGAACTCTAACAAGAAGTAAAACCACTTCTATGTAAATTGGTATATTTATTAAGACTTAAAAAATCCCAATGGATTGAATAAAATATGTCCAATTCAGAACGTTTTCAGACCTATCGGTCCATCATCAGTGAATCTACAATAAAATAAGTAATCCCACTATTAGAATTGAAAGATGGTTGAAATTTTTAAAAAGCTAAAAAAGAGTGGTTAGATTACTTACGTGCATACTTGCTAAATAGCCCCAGAATCAAACAATGGTTGAATTTAAAATTCAATTTACATTATTTAAAAATAATATTAAACAGGCTAAACGCCGATGTTAAAGGATATCGCCTATGGGAACATGGTGAAACCCTACCAAAACCTCAATCAACCATCTTAGGCCAACTTTGACTATAAAGTGTCACAAGTGTGTAAAGAACTGTTTGAAGTGACATTGACAGTAGAGAAAAAGGTAGTCGATTTTCAAAGTTAATTAACCAAAAGGTCATGACCCACAACAAATGATAAAAATTTTAATATCTGAAAATGTCTAACATTTTAAATCTATTGGTTTTTGAAAAGAAATTGTGATATACAAAATTAATTTAAAATATAAGATTATTTATATTGACTGAATACTATAACATTAGATTGATCAAATTGATAGAAAGAAAGTTAGGCTGCTGTCAATAATGATAAAAAGGTAAAAAAATAAAAATAGATGAAGGTGAGAGAAGAGATAAAAGAATAAGTATTAGTTGGAATGTTATTGTACAAATGAATAAATTGGTAGGCAATTTAATCTAGTCTATATTGTATTGGTGGTTGTATATGTAAAAGGAAAATATTGTTATTTAAAAATAAATGCAATTTTTTTTGTTAATAATGGATTTGAGTTAGGATACAGTCAAATAATTAAAAGTGTGTAATATGTGAATGAAAAGGATTGTAGTTATGTTATTATGAGATGTTTTATTTTTTAATTTTATTTCAAAAGTTTTGAGAGAATTCTTGTGACAAAGTGAGGGTATGTGAAGTTAGAGATAAAGAAAAGTATGATTATAGCTGTTAGGTCCAGTTGATACAAGAATGAAATTAAAATGAAAATAATATTGAAAGTGTACTGAATAAAATAAAACCAAAGTAAGAAAAAGAATATTGATATAATTTAATTGTAATGATAATGGATCTGAATGTGAGAACTGAAATTAAGTGATGGGATGTTAGTTGTAGAGGTAAAAAATTTACTTGGAAAAGGTCAAAGACAAAAAGAGGGCTGTGGTGTAAGGTATAAAGACAAGAATTTTAAGGGAAAGAGAGGGATAAAGAAAAGATGAGGTGTGGAATTAAACTGGACGAAGTAATGAAATGAAAAAAGAAGTGAAAAGATAGTAGGGTGAATTAATGAGGTGATGGTTAATAGGGTTCAGTAGTTAATAATGTTAGTCGGGTAAAGGAGTTTGGAAGCAGTGAAGGAAAGAGGAAATTTTGAAAAAGAAGGGAGAGTAAGTTAAAAGAGAAATAATAGGATAAAAAGAGGAAGTTGAAAAAATAGGAATTATGAGAATAATTGGCGGTGAATGGGGACAAAGTTGCGGTTAAGGGATGTTTGTCTATTGACACAGTTGGGACTCTTCTTCAGGTCCTTGACAATCTCCAAATCTTCGTATAAGTCTAAACGGAGTGTATTGTTTTGTTGAATATTGTGTATCAACTGGACACCTTCAGGAATCTTAAGTTCATGTTTATTGACTTTTAAATGGTGTGAAAAGGCAGAAGTGGTATCTCTCTTGCTGTGTTCTGCAGATCGGGTAGAAAGGGATCTGTAAGTTCTGCCGATGTAGGTGGCATCACAATCTGAACAAGAGAGTCTGTATACCCCACTCCGGTTCATATAATGGATAGGATCTTTGGTATTAGTTAAACTTTTGCTGAGAGTGTTATTAACTTTGAAAGATATTTTTATGTTGTCACAAGAATTGGAAATGATATGTTTGACTCTTTCAGATAATTTGGAGTTATTGAATGGCAAGGAGGCATAGATGGGAGTAGTTGTGGATGATGTAGAGAAAGCGGATTGTTGTAGTAACTTGAGTTCTCTTTTTTGTTGAAGTTTACTGATGATGTCTGGGTCATAACCATTGTTGACTGCAATCTGTTTGATAATATTTAACTCTTTGTTGAATTCAGTTACGGATAAAGGAATAGAGTTTAATCTATGTATAAAACTGCGAAAAGCAGAGAGTTTATATGATAAAGGGTGATTAGAAGTAGAATGGATAACATGATCTGTCTGTGTTGGTTTACGGTAGATACCAAAGTTGAAGTGGTCATGTAGTCTGGTAATAGATAAATCCAAAAAGTTAATGGAGTTAGAAGATTCTAGTTCCATGGTAAAGGTGATATTAGGATGGATTTGATTAATTTTGTGAAGTAAGTTGTGAGCTGAATCAGAGTTACCAGAAATGAGGACTAAAATGTCATCAACATAACGGAACCAATGTAAGATCTCTGGATTTTTTATGATATAGTTGCA
Organism: Diabrotica virgifera virgifera; assembly: GCF_917563875.1. Lineage (NCBI taxonomy): Eukaryota > Metazoa > Arthropoda > Insecta > Coleoptera > Chrysomelidae > Diabrotica > Diabrotica virgifera. The sequence goes on from NC_065447.1 coordinate 102,191,001, forward strand.
AAGTACTTAATGGTTGATATGGATTATTTTTCTAAATGGCCTAAAGCATTTATAACACACGTCATATCAAGACATGGAGTCCCTTTAGAGTTGCATTCTGATCAAGGCCGAAATTTTGAATCAGAATTATGGCAAGAATTAATGAAAATCTTGGGAATTAAGAAAACTCGAACTACGCCTCTCCATCCACAATCAGACGGAATTATCAAAAGACATAATAGAACTATTTGTCAATATCTTTCAATGTTTGATACTGATAATCAAAAAGATTGGGATACCCTAATTCCTCTGTTCTTGTTAGCCTACAGAAGTTCCGAACATGAAGCAACTGGTTATTTTCCATCGCTGATGATCACCGGAAGAGAAATGAAGCTTCCTCAAGATCTTTGAAGAATTGCCTCCCTGCGAAGAAGAACCTTCATCCTTGACCTACGTTGAAAACTTAAAAGAAAGATTGGAAAAAGCCTACGAATTTGCTCGTAAAAGTTTGAAGCTTCAAAGTGATAGAGCTAAGTCCAGGCTCGATATGCATGCTACTGGGACAATTTTCGAAAGAGGTGACCCAGTATGATTATACAATCCCACACGCAAGAAAGGACTTTGTCCGAAACTTCAACGAAACTGGGAAGGCCCGTACACAGTCTTGAAGAAAATAAATAATCTAGTCTACCGCATCCAGTTTTCAGCTAGAAGTAAACCCAAGGTAGTTCATATCGAGAGATTAGCCCCATATCATGGAACTGATCCACCCTGTTGGCTTCAACCAGACCCTGATGGACCAGTTATCCGAGGCGAATAACTATAAAGGAGGGTGCAGTGTTATGAGAGTTACGTAGATTGATCCTACATAGAAATAGTCCCTCGACGTGAAAGAAGAAGTAGTCACGTACGAGAATGTTCTGGATGTCATGGAATAACCCAGAAATGTCTGGTGACATCTAGAACGTCAGAAATCTATATAAACATAATATGTGTTTGACATTTTATAGTTCAGTTGTAACTCAGATTTTGAAATTTGCAGTTATCAGTTTGTAATTTCTGTTGAGTTCAATAAAGATCTATGGAAGAAGTGTAACAATATTTTACCTGGAAATATCTTTCTTCTGGGTATGAGTATAGTATGTCATACATGTTCTGGTGTAGGTCCCTTTTTAGTTTATAGAGTAGTCGATGGTGTCACACCTTGTCAAAAGCTTGACTCACATCGATGAATGCAGTTGAGCATTATTGCTTACTTTCAAAAGAGTCTTGGATTAATTCGACCAGTCGATGGATCTTTTCAATTGTTAAATGTTTTACTCTAAATCCAAATTGGTGTATCGGTATAAGTTCTTTTTCTGCAATAATTTTCATTGGTCTCTTAGCTACTAATAGGTCTGGATCCCGCGTATGAAAAATAAGTTGATTAATAGCAAGCTGAAAATTTGTTAAAAGCTTAAGGGTATCTAGTCTGATAAACTTTGATATATGGGAACACTGGAACAGGGGCAGTTTTAATTTTGGAACAGGTTAAAAATTTGGAACGGTCAGACCACGAAAACGGCACATTTATTTTATCCGACAGAACAGATTTAAACTCTCCGAACAGAGATTATACTCTCATGCAAAAATCAGACTGCTATTTATCCTGTCATTTGACATATTCTACATGTTCCACTCATTAAAACGCCCATTTGGTGATAAATAGCCGTCTGATTTTTGCATGAGAGTTTAATCTCTGTTCGGAAAGTTTAAGTCTGTTCTGTCGGACAAAATAGATGTGCCGTTTTCGTGGTCAGACCGTTCCAAATTTTTAACCTGTTCCACAATTAAAACTTCCCCTGTTCCAGTGCTCCCATATATCAAAGTTTGTCCGACTAGACACCCTTAAGCTATTAACAAATTTTCAGCTTGCTATTAATCAACTTTTTTTTCATACGCGGGATCCAGACCTATAATTTTTCCATAATTTTGGACATGACAGGCAGTAGACTTATTGGTCGGTATGAAGTTGTTTCGTGTTGAGGTTTACCAGGTTTAGGGATTAGTATTATTTGCGCTGCCTTCCATTGCGCAGAAAAATATTTGATTCTAATGACGGCGTTAGTTAGGTAGGTTAACATAAGTATTCCTTTTCGCGGTAGTTCTTTCATAATTTTTCCAGTGATTAGATCGTGTCCTGGAGCTTTTTTAGGGTCTAGCTCTGTTTTTATAATGCACCGTACCTCATTTGGTGTAATATGTTGTATTTGCTTATCTGATGGTATTTGTGCATTAATAAACGCTATAATTTCGTCATCTATATCTTCTATTGTTGAGAGAGGTTTGAAAACTGTTTCAATATATGTAGCGAAAATTTCTGCTTTCTCTTTATTTGTTTTTGCCCAACTTCCATCAGGATTCCTTATCGGTGGAAAATGTTCTTTGGTTTGCTTTAATTTTTTAGTTGCTTTCCATAAGCTGTAATTTTTATCCTTTATTGACGTTAGGTTTTCGACATAGTTTTGGAAGCTCTTATTTTTAACACTTGGTAGGTAGTCTTCTAAACGTTTCGCTGCCCTGTTATCGTTGGTTTTATCTGCAGGGTGTCTTGTGTTTTGCCAGATCTTTCTTAAGTGGCGCTTTTCTTTAATATTCTCCCTTATACTAGGAGGACAGTGATTTCTGTTTTGGGTTCTGACCAATGGTGGAGTTGATTACCACGAGGCATACTGTATTAATTCTGTAAATTGTTGTACTTGATTTTCCAATTGTTGGTGTGTTTTGAAGGATATATTGAGGTTTACTTCATTTTCTAATATTTCTCTAAATAGATTCTAGTTGGTAGCTTGATTATGGAGAATCAGTGGTTGTGGTTTTTCTTGGATATTTGTATGAATCGTAGCTATTATTGGTGTATGATCTGAGGCAATATCATAATTCGTTCGATGGTTAGATAATTGTTGGAGAATCCTTTGATCACAAAGAATTCAAGGCAATCTGGGTATTTCTGAGGGTCTGTAGGCCAGTAGGTTGGTGTATAGGTGGACAGATGATTTAGGTGTAGTTCTTCAATGACTTGGTGCAGTATACTTCCTCTTTCTGGAGCTATTAGACGAGATCCCAGCTAGTGTGTTTAGCGTTATAGTCGCCTCCTGCTAGGAATCTGTTGCCGTTATTTCTAAATAATTCTGTAAACCTTTCTTTATTTGCTCGATAGTTTGGTGGGCAATACACCGCTGTTATTGTAATTGGTCCATTCCAATCCTCTATTACTACGCTGGTTGCCTGTATGTCATTTTTTTCTACTTCATTAATCAGATAGTGTTTAATTCCATTTCGAATTAACACTGCCACTCCAGCTCTGGCTAATAAGGTGTGTTTCAGAGACTAACTATATCAATTTTGTTATTTACTAGGAATACTTCTATTTCGTGTTTGTACTGCTTTATGCCATTTGCGTTCCATAGTGCAATAATAAGTAGCTTAACCATTACACTTATTTGTGACGGCCTATTTTAGCTCTTCTCTAAGTTCTTTGATTTCCAGGATTAGTTGTTTTATTGTAGTTTGTTGCTGTTTTATTACATGTTGTAGGTATTGTGTAAAACTGCTTTTTTGGTTTGTGTCTGCTGCATTTTGCTGTTCAGCAACCGGTCTTGCCATAGGTCTCATTATTTTGGTGGCGTTGGCATAAGTACCTACTTAATGTTTGGGGCAAGTTTTCTATACTGTATGCCTCATTTGATTCTTCATTTGTTCTTGGTCTCTGTTGCTGGATTTTTTGCGTTGTATTTTCATTTCTTGTGGGGTATCTTTAATTTAAGATGGCCTGGTAGACTTGACATTCCTTAAAATTTGCTGGGTGGGGTCCACCACATAGTGCACATTTTGCTGGGTTTCATGTATGGTGTAACATCTTTGGTTACACCATATAGAATAAATGGTGGAATTTATCCACTTTTTGTTGAGCTTTGTTAGCATTGCCTGTAGAATTATTTTGTTGAATCTGTGTAAGGGCCTGAAATCTATTTTTAATTTATAAATTTTGATTTTTTGTTCGGGGACGTGCAGATGTTTTCAAGTTCTCTGGGCTATATTTTTGTCTTTTGCGTTTATGTCTACGAGATCCAATTTTCTGAAAGTCATTCGGCTGGTAGATACTATCATCATCGGTTGTTTCATGTTCGGTGACTTCTTGGTTCTCTGTGTTTTCTGTCCCAGTTGTCTCTTTATTTTTGCTAGGGGTTGAACTAGTCTGATGTAATTGTGATGGTTTCAGGTATGAATTTATCTTGGTTTGAGTAAGATTTATTTGAATTAGTTGAGGGTACTTACTTTGAGTGCATTGTATCTGCTGGTTTTGTATTGATTGATGCTGTATTTACTGGTGATCCATGGGCTGGAACTGCATAGGCTGGTACTGCATAGGCTGGTACGGCATAATCTGGTACTGCAAGTGTTGGGTTTGATTCCATATTGGCTCTACTTCTATATTTGTCTGATCAGGTATAATAGGATAAATATTTGCAAAATGTGATGGTGTAACTAAATTATTTGAAACATTTGAGTACACATTTTGTGGATTAAGATTGCCTCCGCCGCCACTGGTACTCCGCATTATGTACTAAATGTTGTCATTTCACTTTATTTTATTTTTATAACAATTTGGTTTTTTTTATACTGATATACTGGTATTCTGATAACACAAAATTTAATCTTTTGTCGATATAAACATTAATGAAAGTATATTTTAATTTGCTTTTAATTACTTTGCTTCAATGTTGAATACTTTTCTACTGCCCGATAACGGAATAATACATCCGCTTCGATCGACAGCCGATACTAGAATCTTTACATCAAGTGCGGAATTATTCTTTACACTCCTGTAGAATAAAATACTGCTCCAAATAAAATAAATTTTATTTTCCAAGGAAATTATGAATGCATGCATATAATCTTAAAAAAATGGTGGAGGTTCTTACAAAATCCTTTATAATAACTGAATTACAAAAAACTAAAGTATTAAAACCCAAAAATAGTAAAATAGTGCTCTACTTGAAGGTATAAGAATTGGATGAATTTGTTGCCATACTAATAACGAAAGAATACAGTGGACAGCTTTTAACTATAGAAATGTAAACACTGACAACCGGTCAGCAAGATAACTTTACGTCAACGTAGCTCAAAGACAAAACCATACTAAAACTGTAGTAGTTGGGAGTTGGTACCATTACACACCACAAATTATAATATAATGAACATCTGAGCTATGATTTAACTTGTTCACATGATGAGAGTATGGCAGCAAGTGACAATTAAGTGGATGGGAACTCTTGAACGATGACTTGACAGAAGTGACAGTTCTACAGGAAGTTCAAAAATTAACCTGTCATATTTAAAGATTATGGTGTACAGCTTGTTAAAATAAGGAATGTAACAACACTCACTTCACTGTGAAAAATAATCAATTAAAATAAAATAAATTAGATGTTTTAGTTATAAAAATTTATTCATCTATATTGTCAATGGAGGTGGTTAGGCAAACCACATTACACAATCTTATTTTATTTGAAAACTAAAATCAGTACTAAAATCTTATTATAAGATTTAGAAAAGCAATTTTGTGTTGATTTAAAGTTATCGAATTTATTTAACTTATTGGTAGCTGTTGGAATTTGTGTAAGTTTAGAGTAGGGGTGACTGAGATGTAAAATGTCTTAAATAATCTAATGGGATGTATGATTAACCCGGCACCTGCCACGAGGGTTCCTACTAGCACCCCATAACACATTTTGATTAAATATTTGGTATTTCAAGTTTGGTAACCGTGCTGTGCGTCATAGTAGCTTTCTATAATATTATATAGCATGGATCTGTTTGGGTTTGAAGTGGTTACTTAGTGTCATTCTGAACCTGTAGCTCTAAAGTCGAATTGGCGTGTCATCATCTGGCAGTTTAAGTTTTAATTTTTTTATATTATATTAGATAAACAGGTCAAATTTACATTTTTTTAATGCAATAATTGATTTAAATTATTAATGTAGACTCTATACTCAATAAATTTTAATTTTTTTAGATATTTTAATTCACTTCATTTATTGTGGCTTGGTACTTGCTAATTTGCTTATATATATATATATATATAATGTTCTTGAACTCCTAAGTGGAGAATAGAGCTTCAGTGAAAACGCGCCATCGGGTTCTATTTTGCGCTAGGGCCTTCACCTCATTCCAAGACTTTCCTTGACTTCTTATCTCGTCCATGATGGATCTTCTCCAAGTTTGTGCTGGGCGACCTCTTTTTCTTTTTCCTTGGGGATTCCACTCTAGGGCAGTTTTTGCAATACTGGAACTATCTTTTCGGAGTGTGTGACCTATCCACCCCCACTTTCGGGATTTTATTTTATTTTCTACCCTATTTTGTTGGGTCAGGTGTAGCAGATCTTCGTTTCTGATGGTGTTTGGCCAGAAAATACGCACAATTCTTCGTAGACATTTGTTAACAAAGACCTGCAATTTGTCTGTAAGGGATTTTGTCACTTTCCAGGTTTCACATCCATAGAGTAGCTTATAATTTGCTTATAACACTTTTAAATTTATTTTTTAACTTTTATTATAATTAGTAGCTAATAAGTTAATAAAACATGTTTTTTATATTCTTTTGTTAGTTATTATTTATTATTTACACTTTATTTTGTTCATAAACAAGTAGATCACAGAAAATTTTTAAGGGGTGCTGTGAGCACCCCACGTGGCAGTTGATGTCTTGCAAAGCCACGTGGCAGGTGACGGGTTAAGAAAACACAAGCTTAGGCGACTAATTCTTAAAGACCCAGCAGGCTTCTTGGATCCCTAAGGTTTTAAAATCAAAGCGTCATAAGATGAAGTTGACAGTAGGGGGACGAGGGGATGGGTATCAGATGTCTATGAGGAAATTAATGGGAATGGAACATGAACGGGACCCAGAAAGAAAATAAGACTTTTTGATTTGGTTTTAATATAGATGAGTGATATATGTTGGTAATGACAGATTGAATAGATGGGGTGAGAATAGTCATATGTAGAATTATGTTGGTGGGTTGTATATATGTAGATGAAAATTTATATAATATGGATATGTGTGGATGATGATATCAGTAATTTATATGTATGTTATGGATAAATGAAAATTGTTTGATGGGTAAAGATGAAAAGAAGATTATTGTGGATTGTACCAAATCAATTATTAGTGTGAATGTGAACATGTGAACGAAGCAGTAAAAGGGGGTGGAAATTAATATTATAAATGTGTTAAGAAAACAGTTGTCGATGGAGTGGTTGGAAGTCCCAATTAAACGAAACATGGCGGTTGAAATAGTTTGAACTTTTTGTTTTTCTTTTATTATTTCTAGGTCTTCGTACAAGTCCAATTTTAAGAAGTGTTTCTGTGAGATGTTGTGAAGTAGAGAGACATCATCTAGAATATTCAATTAAGATGTTGAAAACATGTAGAGGTGTTCTCTCTTTTGGTGGGTTCAAGTAAGTATTGAAAATTTTAAAACCTTTGCATAATTTTAATATGTGATATCCATTTTGGGTTAGCACTGATGATGATTGGTCAACCAATCGGAAACTGGTTCTGTGATGTTCCCTTTTAAGGGATTTTAAATATACACCTTTCATAAACGTTTTTTTTTACATACAGCAGAATTTTAGCCGGCTAAACGCAAAAAAACGTAATTTCTTTTTTTATTATTTTTATGGTAAAATTGCGATTTTGACAGTAGTCCCCACCTAAAATTTAAAATAAATTTAATCTTCGTTTTCACCACCATCAAAAATATAAATTAAGACCAAAATTAGCCATTTACCACCCATGATCAGTATCTCGAAAAATTTGCGTTATTTTGGGGATTTATAACGACGATGTTAAAAGTTGCATCATTTGTTTTGTATAAAACATTTTGAACTAAAGCTATCCAGAAAACTTCTTTATACTCTATGTTTTAATAACGTGATTAAAAAGCTAAATTTCAAATTTCGTCACTTTATTTTGTCGATTAAACTTTGCAATGCACAAATCTGCACCTTTTATTGTAGTAAAGAGAAAAGAGAGTGTTCTCACAAACAATTTATTTTACAACTGACGACCGGTTTCGTGTCTACAATATTCACAGCATCTTCAGGTCACGGCAAAAGTAAAATTAAATGCTACAAATAAGAAAAAACCAGAGTTCGTTAAGTGGTCTGGATTAAATCGAAGGGTAATGATCAAGCCAATATTAAAGTATATATATTTGTGCATACATATAAATACTCACATGTACGTAAATATGGTGTATAACCCTCACACTCACATATGCACGCATTCATATGCAGTGGCAACAAAAGTATGTCAAGTATAAGATATACACTTACTTTCCGTTATAAGGGAAAAATATAGTAGTATTCAATATCATACTTTTTCTCTGTACTATGCTAAAGGGAGAGTTGGTAGAGAGACAGATTTGAATGTAATATATTAACAAAACATTGGTAGGATCTTGAGGGGATTAGTAAGGAAACACGACATTAAACCGTGAAACAAAAAAAATTGTTAGTTATATATAAAGTGATGTTATTTTTATATATTTAGTTAATAGTGTATATTTTTATTTAGTTGGGATTATTAGATGTTGTTCTGGATGTTCAAGGACAAGGATGTCAATGTAAGATTGGTTGTGCAATTTTTCTAAACAAGATTGTTCAGTTGTGTAATAGTTTTGGTGTGATTGTGAAAATATTTGATTTGATTTGTTGGAGATATTGAAATTAAATTGAACAATAGTAATTAGGTAAAATTTGCTAAAATTTTAATATTAAAAGTGTCAAACAATAAAATCATTAATAACTAATTCAGAATTAAAGTCAAGTGTAAAGGTAATGTAGTAAATGAAATTAAATTTATGGTAATATAAAGTTATGATCATCTCGTCAGAAAAACGTCAAAGTGAAAACCGATCTTTTAAATGGCTCTTTAAAAAATATTAGTTTTCGACGTTTTTTTCTACATTTTTATAGCAGTAATCATAGAAATCGGACGTACCTTCGGTACAACGATCATTGAGACTACAGATAACCCCCATTGTCTTAATTTAATTTGAATTTTTTACGACTGCAATATCGTTTGCTGAAGAGCCTACAACTGCAATATGAGTGTCAATAGCGGAGGTAGGCCTCCTGATCCACCGCCCAGAAAAACTATTATATTCGATAGTCAAAATGATGCCGAAAAAATGGAACTTTCTGTAAGTAGTCCCATTCCAATAAATTTGACAACCAAAAACAACAACAACCAGTATCCAAATAATCCAAATACAACGAATACGAATGTTAATAATGAAACAAAACAGAACTTAAAAGAGGTAAGGCAAGCATTTTTATTTAATAGTAATGACCTGGGACCATATCACATTTACATCGAAAACAGTGCTAATGATTTTAAAGGTAAATTAAATTCTTTGAAAATTGGTGAAATTATTTTGTCTAACTTTCCTGAAGCAGACAATATGATTTCCAGTATAGATGCCATCGGCCGAAATAGGATTAGAGTCAAATGCAAAGATTATAAAACTGCAAATAATCTTATTAAAAACAAATCTCTGGAATTTTTTAGATCAAATAATTTGGATCTATATATTCCAAAATTTATTTTACACAGACAGGGAGTTATTAGAGACATAGACATAGATTTCTCTGAAGAGTATATAAAAAGTAAAATAAAACAGTATGATAGTCATTGTATATTTGAAATTGCAAACGTTAAAAGAATTACGCGTAAATTAGAGAAAATTGTTAATGAGGAAAAAATTGTCGAATATGTCCCTACTAAATCTTGTATTGTGACCTTTAAATCGCAAACGTTACCTAAATATGTAGTCATAAATAAGGTTATTAAAGAAATTGAAGTGTATAAGCAGAAAGTTCTGTTATGTTTCAACTGTCTTAGGTACGGCCACCTAGGCAGTCAGTGTAGGAGTCAGCCAAAATGCAACAGATGTCAAGAATCTCATAATTCTAAAAATTGTACAAAAGTTGAGTTCACACAAGTATGTTTCAGCTGTAAGGGGAATCACTTGACTACGAATTTAAGCGCGTGTCCAGAATTTACACGACAAAAGTTAATAAAAGAGACGATGGGTTTAACAAACGTTAATTTTTACGATGCAAATAAAAATATACCAAAGAATTCATATGCTAGTATTCTTAGGTCAAATATAACAAACAATGATTCAAATTTTTCAGAAAATTCACAACCTTCTACTTCTACCCAAGGAAATATCTTTGCTAAATTTATATTTAATCCTCACACCAACACCAGTAGGCCAAATAAAAGGCAAAAGCCAAATAGTCCAGACCCAACTGATATAGCCAGAAAAGAAATAATATCTGTAGTTTCCCCTTCAAAACATTCTGAGGGAATAGTTAAAAGTCAATTCTATCAACAAAACTTAAACGTTGCAGATTCACAGTCAGAAGAGTTAGATTCTTCTGTAATAAATGTCATTTTAGAATCAGTTCTTACAATTGTTAATTCAATTAAACAAAATAATAATTTTAATATTTCAAAATCTGATGTAATTCAGTTAATTAGTAACCATTTTAACCAAAATCTAACATAAAATCGCAGGCCTAACTAAAATAAACATATTACAATGGAACTGTCGTTCGGCAGTTGCTAATAAACATAATTTAGAATATTTACTCTATCAGAACGACATCAGTATAGCTCTATTATCTGAAACCTGGTTCAAACCGGGAAAATATTATAATTTTAAAGAATTTTAAAACCTTTACATATAATTTCTTTATATAATGAACCCAATAATAAAGTTTCAATTCAACAATGGATAAATTTTTTAGAAAATATATCAAAACCATTTATAATAGGAGGCGATTTTAACGCACACAATTTGGCGTGTGGTTGCGAAGTTGATGATAGATTAGGTAAAGATCTTCTAGATGCTATAGAATATTGTAATTTTGAATATTTAAACGATGGGTCTCCCACTCTCGCTATTTCCAAAAAACCTTCTGCTGTAGACTTAACCATTTGTTCCCGAGATATTGCTTCTTATATCCATTGCAATACTCTACTAGAACCTCATGGACCTGACCATGTGCCAATCATTATTTCATCACAAAGTTTCTTCGCAACAGAAGCCACATGCAGTAGAAAACATAGAATATGGAACCTTAGCAGAGCCAGTTGGATGACTTATGCCAGTACTTTGGAAGCAATGGAAGTTCCATTAATCTCGAAGAATTGTTAACACATATAAACCAGGCAGCCAACATCGCTATTCCAAAATATTTCTCCATTAACGAAAAAAACAGAAGCCATATTCCGAAACCATGGTGGAATAATCAGTGTCAACTAGCAGCTGAAAGTAGAAAACATGCGTTCATTAATTATAAACAGAATCCAACGCTCCAAAATTTAATAGAGTATAAACGACTTGACGCTGTTGCAAAGAAAATCTTCAAACAGAAAAAAAAAGAAGAATTGGATTGATTTTTGCGAAAGACTAAACTCAAGAACACCATTAAAAGATGTCTGGCGAAAAGTTAATTGTTTTAAAAACCGCAAACAAGCCAACAGAGTACCTATTGATCCAGAAGATACATGGTTGCAAGATTTCCACAGAAAAATTGCTCCGGCATGGGTTCCAAATTACGACACCGTACAAGAAGATATTCAAACAGTATCCAGACAAAACCACAATTTTGACGAAAATTTTCATCAATGGGAATTGCATCGAGCCCTCGAACAAAGAAATAATACTTCTCCAGGTATAGACAATGTGTCATATTCGCTGTTGTACAACTTACCGATCGAACATAAAATTTCACTACTAAACATTTTCAACAATATTTGGAAAAATAAGATACCAGTACCAAATAGTTGGAAAGAATACCTGATAATTCCTATTAAAAAACCTGGCAAACCAGACCGTGATCCAAATTCTTACCGACCTATCTCCTTGTGTTCATGTCTTTTAAAAACATTCGAAAGAATAATTAAAAATAGATTTGAACATTGGTTAGAACACGATGGTATACTTCCAATATCCCAATATGGTTTTCGCAAGTCTAGGTCTACTCAAGATGCAACTGCAGCTCTAGTTACGTCAATTCAACTTAACTTTACAAGAAATAAGTCTACAGCAGCTGCGTTCCTTGACATTTCCGCTGCTTTTGATAATGTTAATTTAGACATTCTTTACAAAAAAATGTTGTATATTGGAATCCCTAATTCATTTGCTCTCCTTTTAAAATCCTTATATTCCAACAGATTAACTTATTTAAAAATTAATAATGATGAATTTTCATATCCTCGACTAACTAATATTGGATTGCCACAGGGGAGTATTTTAAGCCCGTTTTATACATCCTGTACAACATAGATCTTGAAGTTAGTATACCCAACAATACAAAAATTCTTCAATATGCTGATGATGTTGTTTTATATACAGAAGGAAAATTGTTAAGTAAATGTGAGGATAATTTAAAAGTCGCATTAGAAATCGTAAATCAGTGCTACGAAGAAGTAGGATTATCAATTTCTGACACAAAAACTGAGGTGTGTTACTTTACAAAAAAGCGTAGAGTTCCACAAGGCAATCTTAACGTTGGAAAATTTAATTTTCCAATTAAAAGCTGTGTTAAGTATCTTGGTACCTATCTAGACAGGAAATTGTCTTGGAAAGATCTCATTCATCATATTGTTAAAAAATCAGAAAACTCAATAAATATTTTAAGAGCTTTCTGTAAAACAAATTGGGGAGCAGACCCAAATATTGCTTTGATGTTTTACCGTAACATGATCAGACCCATTCTCGACTATAGCTGCCATTTATTTGGATCAGCGACCAATACACTTCTAAATAAACTTGAAATTCAAAAAAATAAATGCTTAAGATTATGCCTAGGTTATTTAAAATCCACTCCAGTCCAAATAATGGAAAATAAAGCAGTGGAACCTCCATTGCATTTACGCCGCCAATTTCTCAGTGATAAATTTACAACTCGAATTCTGTCCAAAAAATGTAAATACCTTCAAGATCTACATGAGCTATCAGTTTTAGACCTCACTCATAGGTACTGGAGAACTAAAAAATCTATACCTTTGGTAGAAAGTTATCTAAGTACGGTAAAGTACAGTGAAGTTATCTATAAAAGCCAAATTCCGCCTTACTACAGTGCAATGACAAAAACATTATTTTCTAACAAGGTTAAAACATGTTATTTAAACCCACATTTACCGCCAAATATGTTTGATATACTTATTAGAGAAAAATGGTCAAATTTTCAGTACATATTTACCGATGGGTCAAAAGACGCAAATGGAACGGGCTGTGCAGTATTCCACGAAAATAAAAATTACCATCATCAATATAGCCTACCTATTGAATGCTCAATATACACAGCAGAAATGATAGCAGTAATGTTTGCTGTTCAGTATGTACTACTGAATTCAACTAGCAATTATGTTATATTTACTGACAGTAAAAGCGTGGTGGACAGATTAAGTAACATTCAAACAGTAAAACACATAAACCACATTGAATTGAATATATTTAAAACTCTGTTTGAAATTACACAATTAGGAGTAAATGTAACAATTGCTTGGATTAAGGGTCATTCGGGAATAAAAGGCAATGAAATAGTTGACAATTTTGCTAAATCAGCTTATGTAATCGGAGAAAAAATAAACCAAAATTTAATTCCAGCTTCAGATATTGATACTTTTAGCAGACAAAAACTTAAAAATAATTGGCAATTGCAGTACAGAGAATGTAATATTGGCTCAAATTTTGCTCATTGTAACCCTAGGATATTCTCAAAAAGATGGTTTTACACAGAATATAACAGACATTTTATAAAGACCATTAATCGGCTGAGAGCCAATCATGCTCTTACGCCATATTACATGCATAGAATCGGCTTGTCAGATACTCCCAATTGTACCTGTGGCAAAATCGGAGATCTAACACATGTCATATTAGAATGTTATTTAAACATAAATAACATAAACGACCTTTATAAGGAATTAAAAGATTTAAAATGTTTTTTCCCAATAAACCTTAATACTTTAATATTTACAAATGATATGGGAATTCTTCATCTCATTTATAAACATGTTAAATTATGTAAACACAAGTTGTAAACGTAATATAATAGGCATAATTTTTTAATGTGGTTTGAAAAAATAAAAAAAAAATATATAAAAAAACACATAATAAAATAATAACAAAAAAATAATAAATAAAAAAAATAGAAACAAACAAAAAAAAGAAGTGTTTCGCACAAATTAAAATATATATTAAAAAAACAGTAAAATAATAAAAAAAAAACAAAATAAAAAAAAGCTACACAATGTACCAATGTATCTACAAAAATAATATTGTAGAATGTACCTATGTTTATAAGAAATTTTTGACTATGAATCTGCAATCAATCCCAAACAAGTCTGGCTAATTGGCTCTGACAAGGCCATTTTTCAAAAAAAAAAAAAAATAAAGTTATGATTATCTGTACAGCAATGAGACTTTAAAGAGTTGGAAGAAAGGTAGAAAAAATAATAATAGATGAAAAATCTTTCATTTATGTTAATATCTGTTGAATTTAATAAATAGTTGCGTAGATTGAAAATTAATTTTAAAAGATTTTTGAAAAAGTTACCTGGTTGAGCTGAATTATATGGTTTCTTTGTAATGGTAAAAATTTTTTTGAAATTTTTTTGAAATTTTATTTTTGTTTTAATGTCGATAACTAACACATAACAGATTCTAGAACAAACACAAAGGAGATGGACATAACAGGAGTTTGGAAATTTTGATTAGGGAAGCAATCTGTGCACTACATCTTATTCCGAAAAGAAATAGCAAAGCGTCAATTGCAAACCTTATCACAAGAAAATGGAGCTATAATAATAGAAGATCAGAAAAAGAATAAAGCTAGAAAATATGGTGATATATCCCTCTCGGAAGAAGAGATATCAATGGGCACTACTACGGAAAGATCAATGAAAATAACGAAAACAGCGTACTCAAAAAACAAGTAACTAAAGCAAGTTGGACGGAGACAAAGGAAAAAGAAAATAAGACGAAAACACCAATGGAAGAAGACACTACCGAAAACCGAAGAGAGAAAGAAATACTCACTGTCGGTGCGGATGCCTGCAGCGCACTTAATAGTAACAGTAATGTATTTAAAAGTAATGTTTTGATTAATTATTATGGCGACGGCGTCCGCATTGAGGGTGAAACTAGTAATAGTTATAAGTATAATAAGAGAAATAATGATGATTTTTTTATGAGAACATTTGATATTTTGATTTTGTTTTTAATAGTAATGTAGACTTTAATTTTAAGAATAGGGGTAAAGAAAACAGAATTTTAAAGGTAGGTCAGAAAAACGAGCAAACTGCAATAATAAACCAAGGCATAATTCCTCATACTTGTAATGTTGGGGAAAGTCAGAGCAATAATAGAACTAAAAGTTCTGGACAGGACCGTTGTCATCGGTTGACAGCTGGAGGCACATCGGAGGATTGTCCCAGCTCTAATCAATTTAACGCAACAAATCAAAATAGAACAAGCAATGCTGAAATAAAAAGAGGCCACGATGACGACATAAAGATTGAAGGTACGGAAGAGACAAGAAAACAAGATAAAACAAACAAAAAGGGGAATAAGTACAATAGCATAAAGAAAAATAAGAAAACTGGAAAAATTTTAATTGGAACTTGGAAAACAAGAACATTAGGGGAAATAGGAGAACTACAAAACCTTATGGAACAAATAAAAATCTACAAAATAGATATTTTAGCGTTGCAGGAAATGAGATGGAACAACGAAGACATATGGGAATATGGAAAATACTTAATATGTCATGGTAATTCAAGAGGTGGACAAGGTCGGATGGGCTTCATAATACGTGAAAGATACAAGCATGCGGTAAAAAGCTTTACTAACATAAATGAAAGGATAGCTATTCTGAAAATAAAAGGAAAGATCTTTGATATTAATTTCATTAATGTGCACGCACCTACAGAGGAAAAAGAAACAGAAAAAAAAGAAAATTTTTATGCTAGATTAGATCAAGAAGTGTCAAATATAAACAATTATAATGTTAAAATCATTTTAGGAGATTTAAACGCAAAAATAAGAAGAGAGGAATTATATCATGGAACAATAGGTATACATAGCCTGCACGAAAAAAGTAACGATAATTGGCAAAGAATCATAGATTTTGCAAGAGACAAAAAAATGGTGATAAGCGGTACAAAATTTCCACATAAAAATATCCACAAAGAAACATGGTTTTCTCCCGATATGAAAACAAGAAACCAGATCGACCACGTCTTAATAGAAGCAAGACATGCTTCAGACATTTCTGATGTGAGAAGTCATATAGGCGCAAACAGCAGCTCCGATCACCACCTTGTGCTAATTTAATATAAACAAAAAATTACCGCCAAGGAAAGAGAAAGGTGAAAAAAAGATCAAATACGCTTCAGATATATTGGCCTCTAATGAAGAAAAGAGAGCAAGATAGGAAACGAAAATAGAGAACATAATTGAACAATGTATTCACGTAAATGAAAATCAGCTCAGAAATATCGAAGATAAATGGAGGGTTCTAAAAGAAGCAGTGATAACAGCTGCAAAAGAGGTAGTGGGGGAAAGCAAAGAACCTAGCCAAAAAAGATGGTATGACAAAGACTGTCAGAGACTAATGGAACAAAAAAATCAAGCTAGGCTTAAAATGCTGAACAACAGTACGGAAGAAACCAAAGAGGGATATACTACAAGAAGACGACAATTAAAAAAACATCTAAGATTTAAAAAGACGAAACACAATAAAGAAAAGATTGAAAGGACAGAAGAACATGAACAAAAACATGAAACAAAGCTATTCTATAAGGAAATAAATCTTGAAAAAAAAGGTTTCCAACCAAGAACAAAATTATGCAAAGACAAAAATGGGGCCTTAGTAGCAGACGAAAAGGGAGCGCTAAAACGGTGGAGAGAACATTTTTAAGAACTGTTGAATAAACAAAATCAAAGTTACGAAATAGAAGAGAAAAGATTGGTAGGAAAGTAGATCAATATGCACCAGCAGAAGCAGAAGTAAAAGACGTAATAAAAAAATGAAAAATAACAAGGCCCCAGGAGGCGATACAATAACTGTAGAAATGTTAAAATATGGAGGACATAGAATACAGAGTGAAATATCAAAGTTAATACTAGAAATATGGACCACAGAAATAATGCCAGAACAATGGAAAATTGCAGTGATATGCCCTATACATAAGAAGGGGGATAAGTTATATTGCAATAATCATCGGAGAATATCACTACTAAATGTTGGATACAAAATATTTAGCAAAATATTGGAAGGAAGACTAAATAACATAATGGAAAAAACAACAGGGGATTATCAAGGAGGATTCAGGAAAGGCAGGTCAACTATAGACCAAATATTTACAATAAGGCAAACGCTGGAAAAATTCTACGAGCGGAATACCGAACTACATCATCTATTTGTAGATTTCAAACAAACGTATGACTCAATAATTAGAACGGAATTATATAGCGCAGTGCAAGAGTTCACCAGAGCAAAAGTAAGGATCCAAATTCAACTGTCCGATGAATTTAACATTGGGCGCGTTCACCAGATACAAACGTTGGCAATCAGTTTGCGCTTTATGGTTCTGAACGACTTGCTAACGTCAAACATGTTTGGAAAGCAGTCGCCATTTTTGCAAACCTAAAATATTTAAGTTGAACTTTGCAAACGTGTTGAATATTGAAAAAATATGGCGGGAATTTAAATTGTATATATTTTAGAATATATTGATAAGGGTTTTATATATAAAATAAAGGCTACTGGAGACATTCTGCTACGTTATTATCTATTAAATAATTTCTTTTTTCCTTTAATAAAAAAAAAATAAATTCAAAAACGTATTTACTGAGAAAATTTATTTTAGGTTACGTTCAAACCAAGCAAGCAAAATGTAAAATTTTAACCTAAACAACCAACCGTTCAGCTCGCTGTCAACAAGTTTAGAATCAAAGCGCAAACATTTGTGAACGTGTTTGCATCTGGTGAACGCAGTCATTAATGAAGGTCTAACACAATGGAACGCACTGTCAACAACACTTTCTAACCTTGCGTTGGAACAAGTGATCAGGAAAACTCCTATAGATAGGAATGGTACAATATTTACAAAGCTCAATCAGGCCGTTACCTACGCAGATGATATAGACATATTCAGCTGGACATTAAAAAACCTAAAAAAAATGTATACATATTTTAAAGAAGCAGCACAGACTATGTGTCTAGAAGTTAATGTCTCAAAGACAAAGTACATGATGACAACTCGGGAAAAAGTATAAACGAAAGGCAACATATCTCTGAGCGGGCAAGTATTTGAAAGAGTGGACCGTTTTAAGTATTTAGGATCAACAATATCAGAAGGAAATAAAAACAGTGATGAGGTAACAACAAGAATTGCACTTGGAAACAAATGCTTCTACAGCCTACAAAATATCATAAAATCAAAATGAGGATCCATTAATTCAAAAGTAAAAATATATACAACAGTAATGAGACCTGTAGTAATGTATGCATCAGAAACATGGACCTTGACTAGTGAACAAGAGGAACAACTTCTTAGATGGGAAAGAAAAATCTTAAGAAAAATATATGGACCTATACAGGAGAATGGAGAATGGCGTATAAGAATGAACCACGAAATAAATAGAGTGTTTAACCTGCCGAATATCATAAAAGAAATACGAAGTAAACGACTGAGTTGGTTAGGACACGTACAAAGAATGGATGATAAGAGAAATATAAAAAAAGTTCTTAGAAAAGAACTAAATGGGAAGTGACCGAGAGGTAGGCCTAGAAAGAGATGGATTGATGGTATTAACCAGGATTTGAAAGACCTAGGAATACGGGAATGGGAAAAACAAGCAAAGGAAAGAAAAACATGGGCAACTATAGTCAAACAAGCAAAACACATATAACGCCGAAAAGACCTCCTCAGAAAAGAAACAAGAAAGCAATATTCTAGATAATTATCGTTTAGAACTTTTGAGGAGTTATGCGTGTGGCTGGCCTCCACACCATGTAAAAGTTTAGAGCCTAGAAACTTCAATGGGCGACCATGGCCCTCCATGGGCTGTCAGCGGTCACTGATGATGATGATGACCATGGTTCGATCTTTTCTTTCATCAAGGGATTGCTCTTTAATAGACTTGTTTAAATTTTTGTTCTCATGCTGAAGTTGCCGTCTGTTTTCCTTAACTCCTCGCTGAATTTTATTTTTGTCGATTACCAGCGCTGCATTATCTTTGAAAATTAAATATAGATCTTCTAAAACGGCATTTGCCATTTTTGCAGCAGCTCTATTCAAATCAACAGCTTTAGAAGTCAGAAAGCTTAAGCCTTTTTTTTCTGTCGACTGTATTATCTTTCTTTCGCTTAAAAATAATCAACAAAAGGTTTTTTACTAGCCCCAAATATTTTTTTTACAAAAAAAATTTTTGGTACCAAGGTTCCTGGTTAATTATTTTTGAAACCGTCCCAAATTTCGTATAGGATTGTATAAATACTAGCTCCAACTTTTCGCAACCAGCCTTGAAGAGAACACAAAACAAAATAATTTTTCGGCCCCGCCTACTATGGGTGCCTGATTGCCGATGTTATTTTGTGTTAGAGTCTATGTCAAAAATCATCTACTATGTTTTTGTTTGTTAAAAGAAAGCTACACTATACTCTTTTGGAGTTTCGCTTTATTTTAATTAAAGTGAATCAGATAATGATAAAGGCAGTTTTTGTTTTTATTTGATTCAGGGTCGGACCAACATTTTCATATAGCTATTTCAGCAACTATGCATCCTCAGTGAAGCTATGCAGTCACAACTCTAAAAGAATATCAACAATCCTGCCTATTTAAGGGAAAATATCGCGATGCAATGTTTCCACTTTATGAGACGCAAAACAGCGACATCTCTCATAATAAAGTGAATCAATTGTTCGTAATTTTTTAGTCAATTGTTTATACGGTCATATAACAAGAATTATTCCAATTGGTCGTCGTTGTCTCCAAAGGAATAAATGTCGACGGTGAAAGGCTCTCCCACCTACGATTCGCAGACGACATAGTTCTTATAACAGACAACTTAAAAGTGATTAGAAGTATGCTTACTGAGTTAGATGCCGCCTGTAAAAAAGTTGGTTAAACATAAATTTTGGAAAGACACAATACATGACAAACCTGGTACCAAGCGAAAATCCAAAAGTCGACGTCAACGAAACAGCATTGGTCCATAAATATAAATACTTAGGGCATGAAATCCAAATTGCCAGGGACAATCAAACTGCTAAATTACATAAAAGGATCACCTTAGCATGAGCCGCATATGGAGCTCTCTCAGACATCTTCAAGAGCAACTTGCCAAATTATTTGAAAAGGAAGACGTTCAACCAATGTGTGCTTCCAGTCATGACTTACGGCGTCGAAACATTATCGTTAACCCAGGCCACCGTAACGAAACTTAGAGTGGCGCAAAGAAGAATGGAACTGTCACTACTTGGACTGACTCTCAGAGATAGGGCCAGAAACGAAGAAATCAGAAGAAGGAAAGGCGTCACAGATGTCATAGAGCGAGTAGCATGGCTGAAGTGGAATTGGGCGGGCCATGTAGCCAGAATGAAGGACGGGAGGTGGACCCAAAAAATTACAGTGTGGAGACCAAGAGAAGACAGAAGAAGTAGAGGTAGACCACCTACACGATGGACAGACGACGTCAAAAGGATTGCTGGAAATTGGTTGCAGAAAGCCCAAGATCGACAAAACTGGAAGAAATTAGGGGAGGCCTATGTTAAACTTTGGATGCAGAAGGCTGCATGATGATGAGGATTCTAATTGGTTACTGCACCAATTAAAATGAATGTGCATTTGTATTATGATTTTTTCAAAACAACCTTTTGTTATCAGTTATACAGTGCTAGTCAAAAGTCCGTACCCCCCCTCGTATCTTTTGAACGGTTATACATATAATAGTGAAATTTGGAGGGAGGAAATAAACGGACGTACGCTTTTTAACTGGTCATGACAGGTGACGTAATAGTGACAGATGGCTTTACAGCGCCACTGTGACAGATAATTTTAAATGGGACCTTATGGCAAGTGACACCTCATTTGAAAGGTATTGAAAATATCTATTCAATCGTACTAATTTTTTTGGGTTTAAGTTAATTTTGATTTTGATGAATAAACGAAATAAATATAACTTTGTAATTTCGCATTTAATTATTAAAAATTCAAATGTCCGCCCATGGTTATTTTGTCAAAAAAGTTGACATTTTTCAGCTCTCTAGTAGTTTTTACGTCATCGTCAACCTTTTTGACAAGTAACCATAGGCGGAGGTTTGAATTTTTATTAAGTAAATGCGAAACTACAATTTTTTATTATTTCATTTATTCATCCAAATGAGCTTAAACTCAAACAAAATTAGTATAGCTGAAAGGGTATTTTCAATTCCTATCAAACGAGGTATCGCTTACCATGGGGTACCATTTAAAATTATCTGTCACAGTGGCGTTGTAAAGTCATCTGTCACTTTTACGCCACCTGTCATGACTAGTTAAGAAGCCTACGTCCGTTCATTTCCTTCCTCCAAATTTCACTATTATAAGTATAACCGGTCAAAAGTTACGAGGGGGGGTACGGACTATTGACTAGCACTGTATAGATAACTATTAGCACATTTTGGAAAATCAGTGAATATAACGTTTTTCCTTTTTTCGAATTAAAAAATTAAAACAGCAGTAGTTCTTGTTTTATGATTTATTTATATCGTAGGAGAAACGATGAAATTAAAACATACCACAACTGCCTAAAGTCTTTGTACGCTTAATATAAATTAGATGTTCTAGAATGAAAGTGTTTTGAAAATACTTGACGGAGGGTCGCTTTTGATAAATTATCCTCAATTTGTGATGTAGTTTTATTCGCCACCAAAAAGTTAGTTGCTAATTTATTACAATATTGTTCACTGTAATTTTCGAAATGTCGGTTGCTTGTTGTTTCAAAGCAAAATGGAGTCAAAAGTTTAAACTTGAATATACGCTATGAGTTATCACATCTAAATATAACTTTCTTAATACATACAAATTACACATTTTTGGTTAAAATTGGTCTTAACATCCAGAGTGAGTATGTATGGAACGCGTCAAATGTCTCATAAACGGCTTATAAAGGAGCTGGGAATAATGAGGAAACTATTAGAGATAATTAAAAGTACGCAGAGCAGAGTAGTCGGAAAAGAACAAATGGGAGGTAGCAGATCACTAGAATTTAGGATGAACAAGGGGATAAAACAGGAAGATAGCCTAAGCCCACTCCTATTGGTCATAATTATGGATAAATTATTTAAAAATGAAAAAAGAAGAACAAACCACTTAAAACCAATAATGGGCTACACGCACCTAACACTAGTTATGATAGAAGGATTACTCTAGGCGGACGACGTCGTTCTCTTAGCAGACAACCCGAGAAAGATGCAGCGACTAACTGATGTATGGACTGAGGAAATAGAGAAAATGAAATTAGAAATAAACATAAGCAAATACAAAACGATGAAAATAGATCAGCAGGAGCAGGAGATTGAAGGCGAAACACGAGTGTTCTGTATAGGACAAGAATTGGAGAGGGTGTCGGCCTACGACTACCTAGGCACGACAATATCGATTGACGGAAAGCTAGACCTAAAAGTTACAAATAGGACAAAGAAAGGTACAAAAATATATTATACGATTAATCATACGATACTGGGAAAACGGGAAATTAGCCAGGAAACAAAAATACATGTATATAATTCAATCACAGTACCAACACTTCTTTATGCAAGCGAGACATGGCTCACAAATAAAAGACATGAGAGTGCCATAAATGCAGCAGAAATAAAGCAGCTGAGAAAAATAGCTGGAAAGACGAAGATGGACAGGGAAAGGAACGAAAACATCAGAAACGTGCTAAGTCAGAAACCAACAGAGAAAAAAATTGAAAAAAGAAAACTGAATTGGTTTAGACATATAACTAGGATGAACGAGAACAGACTAGTAAAAAATATAACAAATGCCAAAAGACAGGGGAAAAAGAAGGGGCAGACCTAGAAAGGGGTGGATGGAGCAGATCGAGGAAATCGGGACAAAGAGAGAGAGAAAATAGTGCAACAGACGAAGGAAATGCCAGGAGACCAGAAGGCGTGGAAGTAATGAGTAAAAAATGGATAGGTGATACCAAAGTCTGAAGATCTTATAGGGCATAAGAACAACGAGAAGAAGAAAAAGTAGTAGTTTTTCTCCAAAGTTTACGTTTTGTACTGTCAGACCATGGAGTTTAGGGTGTCTACATTGTAAAAATGACGTGAACATTATCCTTCATGCTATGGCATGCTGGACGAGCCATACAGTCTGTAGTCAACACCCCGAAGTATGAGCGGGAACACAAAGCGTACCAATACTCATACACTTATGAAACGTACCTGGCGGATCATAAAGGCCTTCACATTTTACTCTTCTTCAACTTGTCTTGAGTTAAATGTCTTTAATCTTTTCTTTCAGCCTCTCTTGGCTAACTCTTGTTTTTTCCGACCCCGAATGGCGATTAGGTTTTTAGGTTTCCGAAGGCAGACGGGTAACTAAATTTCTTTCTACTACATATTCTTCCCATATACAGCTTTTTTCCCTCCCCATCTTACCCAACAAAATATGTAGAAAACCAGATGCAAAAAATCCGTAAGTTAAGGTGGAAGCTATCGTGCTAAAAACTGAATGGTCGCACGTCACGCGGCCGCTAACGATGCTCTTGGGACACCGGGCGAAATCCCATTGAAAATTAGCCTTGTTCCTGTACGCAGGGCTCTACAGGAATCGACAACGATCCCGTGGAATAAATATGAATACTCACCAACATGCAAGGCAAGCACGGTGTTTAAATGCCACAAACCCGACCAGTGTAACCAACCCCATTCAATGTGCGTCAAAAATATAAACCTCAACATCGCCACATATAATCCTCGGTCGCTCTCTACCGAAGAAAGGTTCGAAGAAATAGAGAAAGAACTTTCAAAAGTGAATTGGGATATTGTGGGTATCAGCGAAGTTAGAAAAAAAGGAGAGAATCTTAGCTCACTCCCATCAGGCCATCTGTGGTACTACAAAGAAGAAGAGGAATCGACAGTCGGAGGTGTCGGCTTCTTTATTCACAAAAGAATTGCGAACAGAATTGTGTCAATAAACCAAATATTAACAAGGGTGGTCTGCTGAAACATTAAAATGAGCACTAGATATATCCTAAAGTCCATTCAAGTATACGCACCTACTACAGGCCATTCAGACGAAGAAGTCCAAATATTCTACGACCAAATATCCTGTACAATCAAAGAAAATCCTGGCCACTTCTTAATAATAGGCGGTGATTTCAACGCCAAAATAGGTAGCAAGGAAGACCCCTCTGAAATAATATTGGGAAATTTTGGAAGCGAAGGCAGAAATGATAGAGGCAAACAACTATTAACTTTTCTTTTGGAAAACAATATCTATCAAATGAACAGCTTCTTTAAAAAGCAAAAACACAGAAGATGGACCTGGGAAAGTCCTGATGGAAAAACAAGGAACGAAATCGACTATTTCTTAACAAACAAAAAAGAATTATTTAAAGACGTAAATATGTTAAACCAGTTCAGTACAAGCAGTGATCACAGGTTAGTAAGAGCTAAAATAACGATATCGATCGAAAAGGAAAGACTCAAAATGATAAATAAGAAACACCCAAAGAAATGGGCAAAACCAACTAATATTCAGGAATTCGAAAAATATATTAATGATACATTGAAAGATACAACAACAACAGACATTAATATACCGAATAAACAAATAATCACCACAATACAACAGGCTCAAACTAAATATTGTCCAACAACCCAAAAAGATGAAAAACTAAGTCAACCTACTAAAACCCTTATAGAACTAAGACGACAGAGATGAAAGGAGATACTAGTTCCAGCAAAGAAGCGCTAAATCAAATAAATAAGACGATCACAAAGGCAATAAGAAAAGACATAAAAAAATACAATGTAGAAAAAACAAAACAAGCAATAATAGTAGACTAAGAGCCGCTATAGGTGAAATTTCTTAATCATTTTAGGCACGACGGGACCCTATAACTTAAATAGTAGAACCTAAAAGAAAACGTTTTAGTACTGTGCCGTCACTTTTCGGTGGCACATGCGTCTACAGTGGCGCATCAAACTTTCCACTTATGGACGGGATACATAAATTAAAAAATACCCTCCCTCATTACCAGAATTTAATTTTTTTCATTTTTTTAAGTTCTATGTGATTAACCTTCGGAGTACGAAGACTGGGTCAAGCGTGACCCGAAAATCACTTATTCCTTAATATTTAATGAAATATTTTTTTTACAAATCCGATTGATCGTAAGTTCTCCTTATTTGTATCAATCTATTTTTTCGTGTATAATTCGTGAACATGCAAATTACAGTTTTTCCTCTACGTAACATCTATGATGCCGGGTCAGTCCTGACCCGGTCTTCGGATTTCGAAGAATATTTTCAATATGTTTGTAGGTACACGTAAATCGCAGCCGTCTCTGTTTACGGGTATACGTACAGTGGAACCCCGATAAGTCGGCCGCCGATAACCCGGAAGTCCGGCTAACCCGAACCGATTTTTATCAGACAAAACAAACATTTTTTTACTTTGACCAAGTTTTTTACCAAGAAATAAACAATACTGTATACAACTATACGTAATTTAGATGTATTGTGCATATTTTATGTATTTCATGTTTTTGCAATTATAATGGAGTTTATCTGTAAGTATACCGTGTTTTATTAATTTTTACTATATTCTCCGGCTAACTCGGATTTTCGATAACTCGGATCGGCCGCAGCCTCGATTAATCCGACTTATCGAGGTTCCACTGTATTCAAATATATGGCCTGAGCAAATTTACCTGTGCCCGTTTTCTGTAAGGTATTAAAATCTTGCCGCCGGAGCGAACTAGTATATGCCCATGGGTAACCATCTTAAAAAATTTAAATACAATAATTTAGGATTTTGTTTGTTTTTTGTTGAATTAAAGATACTGTTTAATAATACTGACTATTTGAAACGTCCTTATAAATAAAATGAGAATGGGTCACGCTTGACCCATCATCGTAATCTAAGTAAGTCAAATAATCTCCGTACTCCGAAGGTTAAGACATAAGATTCATCGTAATATTATCCCACCACCCCCTTCTCCCTGCCCCCACCATCAAAAACTTTATTTTTCGATTTTATTTTTTTCGGTGGGATGCAATCAATTTTAAAATTTCAAAAAATTCACAAGCATAGATAAGGCTTTTATAAAACACGTCTATTTTTTATAGACCTGTAAGTTGAGTGTACATAACCTCAAAAAATTAAAAAAAAATTTTTTTTTGAAAAAATGATGTAACTTTTTTTTGGGGATAGCTGCAGATCTAATTTTTTCTTAGTCTTATGTATTTTATCAAACACTATATTTCTAATTTTTTTTCAGATTTTTCTGTAGCGCCGGTCACCTTCAAAAATCCAAAAAACTGTTCTTTAAGGGGGTTTTGGGGGGTTTGAACGTGTTTTTCTGTTTTTTAAATATTTTAAAGGACTCAGTTACTTCAAGTTACATATAGCCTATAAAAACAAAATTCATTTGATACATTATGAAGTCTATAAAATAGGGAAAATCCCCCAAAACCCCCCAAAAAACAGTTTTTCGGATTTTTGAAGGTGGTGAGCTTTACGGAAAAATCTAAAAAAAAAATTAAAAATATAGTGTTTGATAAAACACACAAGATTAAGGAAAAATTAGACCTGCAGCTATTCCTCAAAAAAAGTTATACGCTTTTAATAAAAAAAAATCTCTTTTAATTTTTTGAGGTTATGTACACTCTACCTATGGGTCTATAAAAAATAGGCATGTTTTATAAATGCCTCAGCTATGCGCGTGAATTTTTTGAAATTTTAAAATTGATTGCATCCCAACAAAAAAAAATAAAAACCAAAAATGAACTTTTTGATGGTGGGGGCAGGGGGAAGGGGGTGGTGGGTTACAGCTACGCTGAATCCTATGTGTTAATCACATAGAATTTAAAAAAATAAAAAATGTAATTCTGTTAGTAAGGGAGGGTAACTTTCAATTTATTTATCCCGTCCATAAGTGGAAAGTTTGATGCGCCACTACTGTCGACGCATGTGCCACTGAAAAGTGACGGCACAATGTTCAAACGTTTTCTTTTAGGTTTTACAATTTAAGTTATAGGGTCCCATCGTGCCTAAAATGATTAAGAAATTTCACCTATAGCGGCTCTTAGTCTATAGAGCAAAATAAGAACATGAAAGTTTTGAAGAAAAGCGTACAAAAAGGAAAAATAGAAATCAACAAACTAAGAAACAGAACTGGAAAAGAAACTACAAACAGGGATGAAATATTAACAATAGTCGAAGAGTTCTACACAGAGTTATACAAATCAAGAAAAAAAGATGACAATATGCAACCTCCAATTACAGTAAAAAGTGGGGTATTAAATCAAGGATCAGATTTAATGCCCGATATAACAAAATCAGAAATCAAAGAGGCTCTGAAGAAAATGAAAAATAATCGGACCCCAGGCAAAGATGGAATAGTATCAGAAGCACTAAAATTGGAGGAAATATACTACTTGGAAAAATTAAGCTACTTTTCAATACCTGCCTTCGCAACGCCAATATTCCAACAGACTGGAACAACGCTACTACGACTCTATTACGCAAAGCAGGAGACAAAACCAATTTAGAGAATTACAGACCGATTAGCCTCCTCAGCCATTTATATAAGTTATTTACGCGAATAATAGTTAAGAGAATGGAAAGAAAGTTAGAGACTTATCAACCAAGAGAACAGGCAGGATTCCGAAAAAGTTACGGAACAAATGACCATCTACAAAGTATAAAAACCCTAATAGAGAAAATAGTGGAATACAATAAACCTCTAGTTCTAGTTTTTATCGATTTTTATTAAGCCTTTGACACAGTTGAGCTTAACAAAATATTATTGGCGCTTAAAGAATGCAGGCTAGATTATAGGTATACAAAATTATTACACAAAATATACTTACAGGCAACAACCACTGTCAAATTACATACTAACAGTAATCGCATAGAAATAGAACGGGGGTTAGACAAGGAGACCCAATGTCACCTAAACTTTTTAATACGGTCTTAGAACATGCTTTTAAGAGTTTGGACTGGATGACAAAGGGAATAAAAATAGATGGAGAATACCTAAACAACTTACGCTTCGCCGATGACATAGTCATAGTAGCTGAGGATCTAGGTATGGCAAGAGAGATGGTACAAGAACTCGTTGTGGCTACAGAAAATGTAGGTTTAAATATAAACATCTCGAAAACAAAAATAATGACAAATTTGTTACCCAACCGGAACATCAGTATTGTTGGGAAGGAAATAGAACTCGTAGATAGATATAAATACCTGGGACATGAAATTACGATTGGCAGGGATAACCAGACTCATGAACTAAAGAGAATAATAGGTCTTGGGTGGGCAGCATTTGGAAATCTGAGAGAAACTTTTAAAAGTGAGTTGCCCACATGCCTAAAGAGAAAGGTATTTGATCAGTGCGTCCTCCCAGTCTTGACGTACGGATCAGAAACACTCACCTTAATAAAAGCCTCGGCTACCAAACTAAGAGTCACGCAGAGAAGAATGGAGCGGTCAATGTGAGGAATAACTCTGCGAGACAATCAGAAACGAAGAAATCAGGAGAAGAACAAAGGTGACTGACGTCATCGAGAGGATAGCCAGGTTGAAGTGGAGATGGGCAGGACACATAGCCAGAATTACAGATGGGCGACGGACGAAGAGGTTATTGGAATGGAGGCCAAGAGAAGACAAGAGAAGCGTCGGTCGACCGCCTACAAGATGGACTGACGACTTAAGAAAGGTAAATAAAAACTGGATGAGAGCGGCGCAGGATAGATGGGGTTGGAAACGAGGGGAGGAGGCCTATATTCAGCAGTGGACTTTTGAGGCTGGATGATGATGATAATAATGTTATGTTTTCGAGTTATAAACAATTTAAAACTCAAATTTTCAGTTTTTAACCAATTTTATAATTGGAACTTGCCTGATCTGATCATTTTCTCCTATACGTCTCTACATTTAAAAGTTTCTAGTATCAGGCACCTACAGTGTAATAAACTAACTGACATCCCTTATTCCTTTGACTGGGAACAATAACATCAAGCAATTTGTTTCTATATGTCGTTTCCTTACTTCGATCTTTGCCCTCAACTTTTTTTTATTTTTTTTTATTTATTATTTATACATATGACCTGGCCTCTAGTGACTAATCCAGGTCGTTTTTTCCTGATGGGATTACAGATATTTTTTTTTTATATTTTTACAGTTTTTACTCAACTATTAAATCTATTTTTGCAATTAACAATTTGCCATAATCTATTAATTACGTTTAACAAACAAATTTAAATAAACAATTTAAAATATTTTTGGTACTATCAACTCCCTTCTATGTTATAAAGACAGTCCCTCTATTTTCAGAAGAGAGTTGGTAGTTTTTTTTTTTAATTTCATGAATTATGTATTGAATTATTATTTTTATTTATTTATTTTATATTGAATTAATATTATTATAATAGTAAATATCTATTTTTGAATTTATATTTTATTTTATTTATTTTAACTTTATCTTACTCAACTTCATCAGGGTTGGATTATTGGTTGTCGTCTTCTATTATTATAGATTTTTTGTTGTTTTTTAGATATTATTTGTGTGAGATTGTTTAATATTTCAAAATATTCTTCATTTTGTAATATATCTCTTATTTCAATTCTTTCTAATCTTCTTCTCATTTCTCTATGTTCTTCATTTTCTATAGTATTTTCAGAATGTAACACTATATATTATGTTCTGGTGTACCTAGTTCTCCACATTCACAATATGCATCATCTTTTAAGTTAAATCTTTCCAAATATGTTGGGTACGGTCCATGTCCTGTTAGAAAGTGTATTAAACCTTGTTTTGGATTAAAATAATTTGGAATGTTTTCTAATATTGGTATAAAATTGTATAAATGTCTAGATTTTGTTGAATTTTCCCATTCATTTTGTCTTTTTCTATTTATTATTTCTTTTAATTCTATTTTATTTCTTATATCTAATTCTATTATTTGTATTATTTTTTCATATTCTTCTTTTTTTAGCCAATAATTACATTCTCTTTTTTGTGTTTTTGAATGCATTGGCATTACTCCAGTTAAAACTGTGAGTGCCTGTGTTGCAGTTGTTCCAAATGCTCCCGTCATTCTTACAAGAAATCCTCTCTGAGCTCTACTTAATTTTTCTGCATTTTTTTTATTTATTAATCTATGTGCCCATACACTTGAACCGTACCCTACAATTGATGCAAGTATTGTACTTAGGTATATTCTCATCTGT
Source organism: Diabrotica virgifera virgifera (assembly GCF_917563875.1). Taxonomy (NCBI): domain Eukaryota; kingdom Metazoa; phylum Arthropoda; class Insecta; order Coleoptera; family Chrysomelidae; genus Diabrotica; species Diabrotica virgifera. The sequence continues at coordinate 102,221,575 of NC_065447.1, forward strand.
CGGAACGAAATTCTATATTCCTTCTGTGCTAGACTAGCAATGATATGCATGATCTTTGTTGCCTTTTCACAGACACAATTAATGTGTTTTGTAAATAATTTTTGTTCGTCTATTATAATACCTAAATATGTTGTTTCCATTTTTCTTTTTATTGTTTTCCCTCTAATTTTTATAATTGGATCTCTTTCTAAATTTCCTTTTATTAAACTATATGTCGTTTTTGAATCTGATATTGTTAATTTCACTTTATTCATCCAATCATTTACTCTTATTAATACTTCATTTGATTTATTTTCTAATTCTCTTCTTGAGTTTGCATCTATGATCAACAACAAATCATCTGCATATGCTATGCTTCCAAGCACTTCAGGATCTATAGCCAATTGTTCCAACAGTTCCTCTAGCATTACATCCCAGAACATAGGTCCACAAACTGATCCTTGTGGACATCCTTTTGTGATATGTTTTGTCTTTTTTCCTGTTGGACAGCTTAGGCTTGCATATCGGTCTTGACAGTAGTTTCAACTCGGAACATCTGAGAGCAACGACCTTGACAATTTCACAAGTGCATACACAGAGTTAATTAAAAATTTGGTTGCATTTAGGAACAGTGCCATCCGAACGTTGTCTTTCTCATACCTAATATACATAACATTAAAATTAACCCTCGTAAAGCGGTGCTTAGATTTTTATGTAAACGACGGTGCGGGGTGCATTTGCACCCCATCCGTATATCCATTGTTTTTCATATGTGAACGTCGGGGAAATTGATTTGAAAGATAAATATTACTTGCTTATTAAACTATGAAACATAATTTTACAAACTAAGTACTCATTTCTTCTTAAAAAAATTATTATCGTTGCATTACAAACACATGAAATTTTTCACAGAGTGAGCAACACAAAGTTTTTACACACAATACAGTTATTTTAGGGGAGTGCAATTAGAACGAAACAATACAATGTTTCGGAAAAAATCAAACAAGGTTATATTTTTCTAAAACTATTTTTGTTAGTTTATAAATATGTTAAAGTAAAAAGTTCTACTCACAAATTTCGCCGCTAATTGTTTATTAATTGTTTAAACAATAACAATTATTTTGTATAGATAATGTTAAGAATGTGGGTGAATTGAACATTTTATTTTGATAAAAAATGTTTTTATTTTAGTTTTGGTTATGCTGAACCTGAATCTGACATTACAATTTGCAAATTCAAAATGGCGGATTCAAAATGGCGGATTTTTTCCTAAAAATCCTTAAAAAGTAGTTGTAAAATCCGAATTTGTTTATAAAACGTGTTTGTTTGCCTATATGTGGATATTTTTGAGTGGTTGCTGAGCCTGATAATTTTGATAATTTAAATGATAAAATGGCAGATCCAAAATGGCGGATAACTTAAAAAATAGTTGTAAAATCATAATTTCTTTACAAAATGTATTTATTTCTACATATATTTATTTTTGAGTGCTTTGATAAACCTAATTTAAATGTTAACATTATAAGCTATAAAATGGTGGATCCAAAATGCGGATTTTCTAAAAAGAACATAAAAAAGAACATTTTTCTAAAACATTTATTGTCTTCATTTTTAACAGGTTGTTGAATCTGAATTAAAGAATAAAAATTTAAATTTTAAAATGGAGGATCCAAAATGGCGGATATTTAAATAAAAAACAAGTAGAATCCAATCAAACAAATCTGGAATTTCATTCCTAAAAAAAAGATAAACAAATAATTTTCACAATAATATTAAAAATTAAAATGAATTAGAAAGAATATTTAAAAAAAAAGAAATTTTCGATTAGAAAAATATAATTACATACCTATTGGAACATAGTTTTTAATTCCAAACAACTTTTCTTTATAAAAATTTTCGATATTGTGAAATATAAAGGTACTTTACTCTTGAGTGAAATTAATATTTTTTACATACCTCGTACAAAATTAACAAAATTTGATATTTGCATGGTTGCATCTTATGTTCTATACGATGCGGAGTATTTTATAAAGAATAACTTTTTTTCGTAAAACTGATATTAAAAAAGTTATCAATAGGTTCCAAGTTACGCAGACATACTGTATAAGAGCTAAAAAAATTTTTTTTGTTGAACATTTATTATTGTTGAAGCTTATTATTAAATGTATTTTAGGTAAGTTTTACAGAAAAAAGTTTTGATCACTCTGTATATACATTTTTTCAGCGGGTAATTTTCGGTTTTTGTATTACATTTTTGTTATCTTTCTTAGTTTTCTCAAAAATAGATTGTTTATTTCATTTTTAAACTAAAATATTTCAGTGTTTTTTAAAGACTACATCCCAAGCTTTAAAAAAATAGCAAAAAAATTGTATTAGATTTATTTAAACTTGAGTAATATCGTCTTAAATTGGTGGGAATTCTGTAAAACTACGAAGTTTTTAAAAATTACATTTTTTGAGACATCGTATTATTTGAATTAAATTTTTGAGATTTTTTTTTAATAAAATATCCTTTAGTAAGATGATTGAGAGGTAAGTTGTGCAAATTTGAGAGTTTTATAAGTAAAATTGTATTAGTTACACATTTTTAAATCATTTTTAAACAAAATTCATGTAAGGCTCATTTTCCGCCCACACCGTACTTACGCCCATATATTTTATTTCTTTTTATTACAACCGTAAGATAGCTTATTTTATCTTCTTTCATGTCCAATTTGTAAAATTATTTTTGATCCACTAGTTAAAGAATTACATTAAAAAAACTCAACCGTGCACTTCTTCCAACGCTAGTTTACAGTGCGCCAATGTGTGTGAGAAGGGTGGCTTTAGCGTTATAAATAAAAAATTACAGAAGCTAGAGATTTAATTTTAGAAAAACCTTTATATAAGGTTTTTTTTTGTAAAATCTCTGAATTTTTTAATGGTCGAGTCAGTTTTTTTCTAAAAATTATATTTTCGGAGTTATTTAAAAAAACATCTAACTTCGCTGTTCATTTGTTTAATAAAAAAAGAAAGCACCCGCTTCTCGAGTAGAACTTTTTGATATGTTGTTTATTAAACATTTCTTAATGAAATTACAAAAAGTTTTATCTTGTTTGATTTTTTCCGAAGTGAAAATCTAAATGCACTCCCCTATTTCGGGACTTTCTGTCTTTTTCTGTGACATAAGTAACACCGACCTTGTCCCGTAGCTCTGTTAGCTCCAGGTGGAACATCAGAAACGTCCAATTCAGGATATGAAATTTTCATCATATTATGCACCCTACAGTCATTTAAGAAAAACACTTCAATGCACAGAGTTTTAAATGCTGTAATGGGTGGAGCGCGTTTATAATTGAATTTAATGCGAATAAAAAAATGGACAAAAATAAAAAAAATTATTAAAAAAGAAAGGTGAGACAAACGAGGTCTGGGGTGTAGCTGCACCCCGCACCGCCTTACGATGGTTAAATTAATAGTCTCTCCGTTAGCAATTAAAATAAATTAAAACTTAATTCTGTTACACTCTAAAATTTTAATTTAACATTTTCTCTAATTACAAATCACAAACAAAATACCCTACACAGAACTGTTGGTTTTCTTTCTTTTTTCCCTCTGTCTTTTTTTGTTTAACATTACATTCCTACCTTCAACATCTATCCCGATACACTGTGTGTTAACCTACGAAGCATGTGCGCATACCCAGTCTTTTACCTAGGTATCCTACTAGCATAATCTGGACTTGAAATCATGTTACTGATGACCTTACAAATCATCACTTGCAACGGCATGTAAGTAGATCAAAATTTTAACAAATATTCATAAACCTTAAGCATTAAATGCGTGTGCGGGCTTATGAGTACTTGTTTGCCCATGGGTGTGCTTGCGTATGTATTTGTTTTTTGTTTTTTTGTTCTGAAATGTTAACATTTAGATACTTTTCAAAATGTTGGCTTTCTATTAGCATCTTTTAGTGCAACCAGACATTGTTCTAACTCTGGCTTTCTTTACTTGTAGCATTTAATCACTTGTAATGCTGACCTGAAGATGATCTGTATATTGTAGAGACCGAAACCGGTCGTCGAAGTGATAATAAATGATTGTGAGTACGTTCGTCTTTCTTTACTTCATTTAGAAGTCAAAAATTTCAGAAGAAAAAGGTCACTTCGTTGTTATTAGCAACTTAGCCACAGTATACACCCTTATACAAATAGTTCACTACATTAAAGGGAAGCTAGGTGTAAAGGACTATATCAGATGTTATGCTCTTCTGAGATGCTAACACAGCAACTGGTGCCTCGTTCAAAATAGGTATAAAATCAAAAACATCTACTGACTTATTATTTAATAAGGAAATTTGGCCATCTGGTGTACACACTAAATGGTCTACAGAATCCTCATACTCCGTACCAAGGATTTCATCTGAGGAAAATATGAATCCAAAGTAATTCAGAAGCCCGGTTAGCTTGGAAAATCCAATTACCATTCCAAGCAACAACAATGAAGTTGAAAACAAAAATATGCTTACAGACAGGCAGGCCATCACAATTCTAAAAATCAAAAAATCTAAAGATCCTTTCCGTTCCCATCCTTCTCTGTTTCCTTTATCAACAAAGATACTTTGGAGCCATCCATAAATTTAGATCCTTTAACACCACCAAGAGTTAGACTAACCAATAACTCGAACAGTCGATATCTTCTAGCAAGATTAAGGGAACCGGATATCTTAAAAGCAATTAAACTACATCTTGCTTTTCTATACGAACAAAATGCTTTAGTATTTTATGATGGATATACTAACACCAGCGTTAAAGTGTTTTTGGCTTCCGAAGGACCACCCACTAAGACAGAAGAACTACGAAAAATTCTTCTAGAATTTAACGATGCTTAGGGAGTTGGTCCAGATGAGGTGGAAGCTAATATTGTCGCTTTTAGGTCCTTTTTAACTTCGGAAAGAATTATACACCTGCAAAAATCAAGGGAATGTCACCAAAATTTTTATTCCACTGGCTCTCCAAAGCGAAATGTTTGAACAAAACGACCACGTGTTGTAAGGGACTAGAAACCTCACATCATTTTAGTGACGACATATTTAGCATAGCACTAATGAGTATTCGTTTTATAAGAAATAAAACGTATATGAATAATTTTTGTTTCCAGAGTAATTAGGATTTCCCCGATAGTTGTGGTTACAGAGCAGTGGCTTGATCAACGAACCTCTTTTTGTAGAAAAATATACCAAAATCGCTAGGTATGATCGTCCAAGTTTAGCTCATGGGGGCACCCTAACTCTTTCTACAAAAATAATGATTTTTCTCTGGTAACAAAAAAATATTTTATTTTTCATTTCTGTATCTATTATCGTTTTCATGTGAGTTTCAAATTACATGGAGAAAAAGTTAAGAGAATTTAAAAATGCGCTCTATAATTTGAACTTTTTTTTTCAAAAACCTTTCATTTTAAACCAGTCCAACGTTTTGAACATGTAAATAACACTATAGTAAAAGGTATTGTAGAAGGAAAATGATGCAGTTACATTTTGGTGGATGGTGGTTAAAATTACTTCTCATTTTTTTCTTAAAATACATTAGTTGTCAATTTGTTTGCAGCATATCTCGCTTAGCTTTAACGTAATGAACCTTTAATGTAGCTCATTTTAAAGGTCTTCTCAAGAACTACAAAAGGTATTAGTAGCATTATACACGTAAAGTTGTTCGTTTCTCTGTTATTTCAAGTTGAATACACTAATTTGTAAATGTACCAAAAACAAAGTATTTTTCACCTACCATATCTCTTTTTGTATTATAACTAGAAGATTTATGAAGGGAAGTGTCTCTTTGTTATTTTATAACCTACAAAAATGTTAAATATAGTTTTTTTAGTTAGATGCATAGTTTTTAAAGTATTCGCAAAAAACCGTTCGAAAAGGTATTATGTTTCAATGGAAATGGCCAATTTTCAACCACGAATATCTCAAAAAGTATTGAGTTTTCAAAAAAAATTATAGAACAGTTTTTGCTTAGAATTAGCGTCTAAGAGCTGGGAGCGGATTTTGTGCGTGATAAGTAATATGGAAAAACTATACGGGGATATGTTGAATTAGTTGTGTACATGACTTTCACCAACAGCCGGAAACCAGAGTGGGGGCCGAGGGTAGTTATAAAAGGTCAAATTCGCGGTTTTTATTATTTTTTTTTATGACGCTAATGATCGAGATAGTGCACCAAAATTTGGGAATAAGTAGGCCATGCCGTAGTTAAGTATAATCTCTAGGGGCGCAACGCTGTGTGGCCGACAAAGGGGTGGGTGTAGGGGTGAATATAAAAAATATAAAGGTTTTTTTGCGACGTTCGTGATTGAGATAGTGCACCAAAGTTTGGGTATAAGTAGACCATGACACAAATAAGTAAAATCCCCAAAGCCGGAAACCAGAGTGGGGGAGGAAGGGTTTTTATTATTTTTTTTGTGACGCTGATGATCGAGATAGTGCACCAAAATTTGGGAATAAGTAGGTCATAACGTAACTAAGTAAAATCTCCAGGAGTGGAACGCTGCGTGGCCGACAAAGGTGTGGGGCAGGGGTGAATATAAAAAATGTAAGGGATTTTTTGCGACGTTCGTGATTGAGATAGTGCACCAAAATTTGGGAATAAGTAGACCATGACATAACTAAGTAATATTCCCAGAGGCTGGAACCAGAGTGGCGGACGAAGGTAGTTATAAGGGGTAAAAGTCGCTGTTTTTATTATTTTTTTTTGTGGTGCTCATGATGGATATAGTGCACCAAAATTTTTGAGTAAGTAGGTCATGAGGTAACTAAGTAAAATCTCCAGGGGCGGAACGCTGCATGGGGTACAAAGGGGTGGTAAGCAGGGATGAGTATAAAAATATATGGGGGCGTTTTTGCCGTTCGTGATCAAGATAGTGCACCAAAATTTGGGAATAGGTAGATCATGTCATTACTAAGTAAAATCTCTGGGGCGGAACGCTTCGTGGGGGACAAATGTTGTGCCGGGTCACAAAAAAAAAATAATACACACTGCGATTTTGACCCCTTAAAACTACCCTCATCCCCAACTCTGGTTTCCGGCTCTGGGGATTTTACTTAGGTAAGTCATGGTCTACTTATTCCCAAATTTTGGTGCACTATCTCAATCTAGCACGTCTCAAAAAACCCCTTATATATTTTATATTCACACCTACCCCCACCCGTTTATCGGCCACGCAGCGTTCCACCCCTGAAGATGGTACTTTTTTACCTCATGACCTACTTATTCCCAAATTTTGGTGCACTATCTCGATCATGAGCGTCACAAAAAAAATAATAAAAACGGCGATTTTGACCCCTTATAACTAGTCTCGTCCCCCACCTCGGGTTTCCGACTCTGAGGATTTTACTTAGCTATGTCATGGTCTACTTATTCCCAAATTTTGGTGCACTCTTTCGATCACGAACGTCGCAAAAAACCCATTATATATTTTGTATTCACCCCTGCCCCACCCCATTTGTCGGCCACGCAGCGTTTCGCCCCTAGATATTTTACTTAGTTACGTCATGACCTATTTATTCCCAAATTTTGGTGCACTATCTCGATCATAATCGTTACAAAAAAAAAATAATAAAAACGACGACTTTGACCCTTATAACTACCCTTGGCCCCCACTCTGGTTTCCGGCCGTTAGTGAAAGTCATCTACACAACTAATTCAACATATCCCCGTATAGTTTTTCCATATTACTTATCACGCACAAAATTCGCTTCTATCTCTCCGACTATTAGGTTTTCTAGCAAATTCCGTGGTAATTTTTTACCAAAATTTTTTCCACCCCTAAGAATTTCCAACATTAATATTAATTAATAATACGAAATTTTGGGAATAGCCTCTACCTATCTCCTAATTCAAAGTCTACCCTATGCCGATGTGTGCTTTTATCTAGGGGGTGGTTCCCACCCCTTCTTAGGGTTTTTTTGTTTAATGTTTATTTTGCAATCTGTTACATCATATTATAATAGCAATAAGCATACATTAACACTACCAATCAACATGTATGCGTATTGTTATTATATGATGTAACAGATTGCAAAATAAACATTAAACAAAAAAAACCCTCAGAAGGGGTGGAAACCACCCCCTAGAGAAAAGCACACATCGGCATAGGGTAGACTTTGAATTAGGAGATAAGTAGAGGCTATTACCAAAATTTCATTAAAATCCATGCAGTAGGATAGAATTCGGAGGTAATATCCTATTCTTGCTCCCATTGACTCCCTAAAACAAATACAGTGATATAAGACAAATTCATATTAAAAAAAAAGGAAAATAGGTAACGGTATGACATACCGCATGTCAGAGTCTACGTCCTCAAACATCCACGTCAATAGTTAAGGGATAAGCAGAAAAATTACAAGATTTTCTGTTGAAAATGACAAAGATGAAAAATTTTAAAAACTATCAGCGTTTGTGAACTAGGTGCAAGCCAAATAAAAAATATGAAATCAGAAATGAAAGTGAAGAGAACAAAAAGAATTTAAAAAGAATTCCAACAATATAAACAGAAAACCAGACGTAATTTTTAAGGCGTAATTTTTATGAGAGGGTAGTTATATGAAGGGATGCAGAAAATGTAAACATAGTCAAAACTTCTCCTTTTTCAAATCCGAAAAATCGGAAACTGCGAATTTTAATTATAAGTTAATATAAATTGATGATTTACGTGTGCGGTTGAAATAACAAGTAAAAAGTGTACATCTAAAGTAAACAACTAAATTGAAAAATACGATCCTCATTAACTCAAGCTTTCATAGACAATATTTTAGACGAGCCTATATCGTCGCTCTCGTTAGCGAAATTACTCTGATTCAATTTTTGTTGCACAAACTTACTTAAAAAGAGGTCCTTATAACAAATCCACAGGGTGCCAGGCGGTCCCGTGGTCGAAAAAATTGTTTAAACAATTTTCTTTAAACAAATTAACAAAAAAAATCAGCTTGGACTGGCTTGGATACAGCTTGGAATATAGGGCTAATTGTTAGTAATTAAAAGTAACAGCTTTGTAATAAAATAATGACAAAAATTGGTTCACTATCTCGAGGAAGTGGTCTTAGCCTTTGATTTGGTCGCTTTTAGAATTTCATAATAATATTTTTAATTGAGTTATTAAGCCTACAAAATGGCCATTTTCGCATTTTTCAAATTTAAAATCGCGTATAACTCGACAACCATCAATTTTACAGAAAAATGACAGGAGATATTTTTTGCTCAGAATGACCCAAGTTAGGTAAAAAAAATTGTTCGAAATAAAAAAAAAATTGTTAATTTGTTTAAAAAAAATTGTTTACAACTTTTCGACCACGGCACCGCCTGCTCCCTGTTGATTTGTTATAAGGACCTCTTTTTGAGTAAGTTTGTGCAAAAAAATCGAATCGGAATAATTTCGCTAACGGGGCCGACGATACAGCCCCGTCAATTTATTGTGTCGTTTTGTGCTGACAACTTTTTAGTTCCTCTTCAAAGCAACGTTGTCAGTTTTCACAAAAAAAATTAATAGTATATTACATACCTAGCGGGAAAGTACTCTATTTCAGCCGAGCGGCAACTACAGACGCGAGGCTAGAATGAGTTCCCGCGAGGTTTGTGTACTATTTTACTCACAATCGGTTAGTATAGTATTTTTACTACAAAAACGTTATTACGTAGGTCAAAATTTTTGACGTAAGAGAACTGTCAAAAGATTAGAATGTGACTTTTCATTATTGCTATGTTTATTATAAACACGGCAATAATGAAAAGTCACATTCTAATGTTTTGACAGTTCTCTTACGTCAAAAATTTTGACCTACGTAATAACGTTTTTGTAGTAAAAATACTATAGTTTATGGATTTATAATACAATCTACCAATAATAATTTCGTTTCAAATATCTGTATCCATTTTCATTATATGATAAGATGAATTATTTTAAGTAACCTGTGAGATCGTTGCTAGGTAACAAAACAAGTTTGTTAAATCTGACATTTAGGCGATACACGACGCCATTAATTGTACATTTAATCAAATTGTGTTTATTTTACAAAAATGTCTGATAGTGAAAATTCCATCGTAACTATTAATATTTATAATTCCAAATAGTTTTCTTTTTGTTATTGTTGTTGTTGTATCTTAATAAAATAAATGTTGAGTGGATTCTATTCTTTCTAAACCATCTTTTAATCAAAAATGACATTGACATTTGCAGGTAGAAAAGTGACAGATGCTAGCCGGGAAAGTACTTTGCCGGCTAGCTGGGAAAGTAAAGTAAGTAATAAGTCGCTTCCTGATTACTTCAAAAGTTAGAAATCCATAAATTACTAACCGATTGTGAGTAAAATACATAATTTGATTGTGAATAACACGAACTAAATAAAAGAATTACTAGAAAATTTACCAAAAGTAAGGAATGCTGAGATAGCTGTTGAAGAAAAACAGAAAGAATTTTCAAACGGGAATAAGAGCGACAGCAATATATCTATAACCAACGAGTGTAGGTACTAAAAAGGGAAAAGAACAAACACTAAAATGGAGGAACATAAAAATACTAAGATCGATGTACGGAGGGATAAATACCAAAAAGATTTGGAGATGAACAAAAAGTAAGCAAACAAAACCACAATACATAAAACAAAAAACAAGAGTAGTTATTCTTGACATAACAAAAAAAATATCTAGGACATGCAGACAAATTATAAAATATTAGAATGGCTCAATTGGTACGAATAGAGAACTCTCATTGTTCAATTTTTCACATGTATAAAATGTTGTTATATTATTTACTGTAATAAATCTATAATAATTACAATAATTACAAAGCCAACACTGGCCAGTCCAGTAGTACCAGTTCATCCCTTTCTACATCTTACCCTCGTTCCTACAAATACAGACAATTAGTTTAATTTGCGACTGTTACGGCATATATGAGTTCGCGGTAGTCATAACGCGAGACACGTGGAACGTGGAACAGACAATTCGTGTGTGATCGGCAATAGTGTTCGCGAGACACAAAGCACGTCAAGGCTTCACAGAAATTTGGTAAGACTTTTTATATGCATATTAATATTGTCTGTTGATAAACCCTTATAAATTCCCATTTAAACCAGCAAATCTCATATAGTCCACAAACACTAAAATTAATAATAATTTCACATTATGTACATTACATGCTTTATCGCACATTCAGGGAATAGAAAAAGGGGAAATAAAAAGAGGAAATTAAATCGGCATTAAAAACAGCAAAAACGGTAAAGAAGTAGGTCTAGACCAAATCTCAGTAGAAAAATTAAAATGCATAAATGACGAAACCTTAGACATTATCGTAGACTTGATTAACATAGTGTAGTAGAGAACAAGTGCAAGGAAAAAAATAGAAGGAAAAACGGAATCCAGGCCGTAGAAGAATGTCATGGTTGCGGAATTTGTGAGAGTGGTTTGGCTGCACCACTAATGAACTTTTTAGGTCAGCTGTAAACAAGGTCAGGGTAGCCCTGATGATTTTAAATCTCCGATAGGAGTGGCACAAGAAGAAGAAGAAGTACAGAACAGGAAACATACCAAAACAGTGCTTACTCACATTGTATGCTATCCCTAAAAATCTAAACGCTAAAGGTTGCAATGAATATAGAACAATGTCCTTAATAAGTCACATTCTCAAATTATTTTTGAAAATAATAAATGGTCGTATAATATAAAAAACTGGAAGGATGAATAAATGATAGTCAGTTTGGGTTCAGAAACGGACTAAGAATCAGAGAGGTGTTATTTGCTTTTGAATGTGTTAGCTCAAAGGTGTATAGGTATGAATGTGGATGTGCATGTTTGTTACGTTGATTTTGAGAAAGCATTTGAAAAAGTTAGACATGAACAATTAGTACAAATTATAAAGACAAAAAACATAGACGGAAGGGACTTACGAATAGTAACAAACCTTTACAGGGATCAAAGAGCATAAATTGTAATAGATACAAACACGGTCCAGAAATTGAAATCAGGAGAGAAGTTAAGCAGGGATGTGTTATGTCTCCATCACTCCTTAATGTATATAGTGAAGCCATTTTTAAAAAAGCATTACTCTCTCATAGTGAAGGAATAATACCAAACGGGAGATCTATTAACAACATAAGATATGCAGATGGTACTGTAATTATTATAGCAAGCTCTGCTGAACAACTCCAACTACTACTAAACAAAACAAACAGTTTCTGTGAAGAAAATGGACTAAAAATGAAAACAAAAAAGACAAAATACATGATACTAACTAAGAAAACATACAACCAAACATTCATTTGGAATATGCACCGATAAAAATGGTCGATACATAGAAATACCTAGGAACCTGGATTTTATAGAAAAATGACAAAACAACAAATAACAGAAATAAGGACCAGGATAGAAATAGCAAGAAGTGCGTTTGTAAAAATGAAAACAGTTTTATGCAACAAAGACCTTGGATTGGAACTGACAGTAGAGCTTTGAGATGCTACGTTTTCTCGATAGAGCAATATGGACTTGAAAGTTGAACATTGAAGCAAGAACATATAAATAAGCTACAGATATTTGAAATGTGGTGTTACAGAAGGATGCCTAGAATAGCATGGACACAGAAGAAAACGAACACGGAAGTATTTCGAGAAATGGGCAAGTAATGCGAAATAATATACACAATAAAAATAAGAAATTTATAATATCTGGGACACGTAATGAAGAGACAGCGATATGAAATGCTAAGACTCATATTACAGGAAAAGATAAGAGGCATAATGAGTATTGGAAGAACGAAAGTGTCATGGTTGAAGAATTTTTAAGAAACTGGTTTAAATGCAGTTCTGTAGAACTCTTCAGCGCAGCGGTAGATAGAGTAAAGGGAATGATGATGATATAAAAACCATCGCACCGATTGGTAGACGGCACTTAAAGAAGAAGAAGCAAAATCGCAGAATAAAGTTAAAACATTTAAAAGTACCTTTTGACGATAATGGGAGATATTTATTGGACAAAACTATGTTTAGTCACATTATATTAAAATCTTTTAGAAGTTATTGAATGACTTATTCAGATATTCATGCTTGTATTTTATGTACATATTATTATACTAACATTATTTAACAGAAGAAATGCTGATCTTTTGTTTATTATTCCAGTTGTAAAAACAAACTATTTAGGTACAAAATAACAAAATATGTATAATAATTCCAACTATGAAATTATTAAAGGACTAAACTAAAATAACGTGATTCATAGGATAGGTATACCGATATATTTTATGGATAAGTAGAGACTAGTCTTATTACGGGGCCATAAACATGGGATGGACCATTAGGTACCTACTGTAAAATTTTAAGTGAATGCAGTCCTACAAATCCCGTTGTGAAAATGTGAATAAGCAAATAACTGTAGGAGGTATATATCTTATTTACAATTCACAAAAATTTATTGAAACAGTTATTCTTACGTTTCATAATTTCCGAGATGTTTAAATATCCACAATGTTAGACTTTCTTTTATTTGTTTATATTTAAATAAATTTTGGAACCGGTCCTGGTAAAGAGACAGTGAGGTTGATTTAAATCCGCTCCGCAAAAAAACTTCAAATACTGAAACTTTGCGAGCAGAAAAATCACCAAATTATTTGCAAAGTGTAAATAAGTGAGTTAAGAAATTTACAGTGTAAATTTAAAAAGAATATTGAAAGTAAGATCCATACATTATTAATCTAACCTAGTTTTAATAAAATTATATTTTAACTACTAACAGTAAAATAATTACAGTCATAGTCAAGTTTTTTGGCACTGATAAGAAGTCAAGGTCCTATGGGTGGACTAGCCGAAGCTGCTTTCAGCAGTGGTAATTACTAATAAATTTATTTAATTATAATTAAGGTACTTCGGTATCTATCTATCGAAAAATACAGAGTCGGCTTTCTGAACGAAAACAAGAAGATATTGAAGAATAAGAAGATATTGAAGAATAAGAAGATATCGAAGAATAAGAAGATATTGAAGATAAGAAGAAGACATTGTTGATAAATCTAATTTATTCAAGTGAACATTAATTGTTGATATAAATAAATAAATAAGATATTAAATGGTATTTAAATAGTTTTATAATTAAAGTAAAAAAAAATTGAATAATATATAAATATTTTGTAATTAAAGTAAAAAATTTAATTAATTTGATTTAATCAAGTAGGTTTTAATTTGATTTAATATTTGTATTTATAAATACATACCTACTTTAATAATTTGAATAGGAAGAAAGATGGCGGATGGTAATGATAGCATTAATGAGGACGGTAAAAGAAAAAGCAAAGAGGAGCCAGATATATTTAGCAGGAGTAGAAAAGTGAACCGAACACCAGACAGGTCGAAACCATCAACGAATGAAACCAGCAGCCAGAACGAAATGATGGAACTAATGAGACAATTAGCAAGCGATAACAAAAAGAAAAACAAGGACCTGGAAGATATAAAAAATACAATGGGTAATATGATTGAGGAACTAAAAGAAATTAGGAAGGAAAATAATGAATACAAATTGCAAATGAAAGAAATAATAAGAGAAAATGAAAATCTAAAGAAAGAAATGGCTACGATGAAACAAAAAATAGATAAAATAGAAATAACCTTGGAAGCATGTCAGAAAGAAAAGAAGAAAAATAACCTAATAATGAGAGGCTTACCACTAGACACAATAGGAACAGAGCAAATAGAGAACTTCATAGAAGCAAAAATGGGAGTAAAATCAGAAATAAATAGGGTACAAAAGATAAATGAAACAATGTGTGTTATAGAATGTAAAAAATTCGAAGATAAAATGAAAATACTGAAAGCCAAGGGTAAACTAATGAGCTATAAACAACATAGAGTATATATAGAATGTGACCTAACATTAAAAGAGATAGAAATACAAAGAAACCTTAGGAAGATAGCAGCAGAGGAAAAGACTAATGGGAAAAGGACAAAAATTGGATATGGATTCATAATTATTGAAGACATTAAGTGGAAATGGAACCAAAAAACAAGCCGGATAGAAAAAGTAACATACAATACAGAACCAACTTGTTCAAAAAACTAGCTGTAGAAAACACAATGATGGACCGAGAAACAAAACAGGCAAAGAACAGGGACATGACCAGATTTAAAGATAATAACACAAACGTAAGGAAAAACAAATTGAAGTACAACCTAAACATAGAAAAGAACAGAACAATTTTGAAAATGGCATCATGGAATGTAAGAGGTATAAATGGGAAAGAAATAGAACTGGGGGAAGAAATTAGAGATAAGAACATTGAAATAGTAGCTATAACAGAGACAAAGAAAAAAGGAAGAGGATCAATAATATTAGAAAACGGAATGTTACTAATATACAGTGGAGTGGAAGAAACGAAGAGAGCTCAGGCAGGAGTAGCGTGCCTGATTAAGAAGGATAGTATCAACAAAGTAAAAAATTGGATATATTACAACGAACGTATACTAAGAGTAGACATATATATGGATACAGAGGAAACCAATACAAACCTAATCATATGCTATGGACCAGATGAAGACGCAACAAAAAACGAAAAGAATGAGTTCTGGGACAAATTACAAGAAGTGATAAATGATTGTACAGAGAAAATGGTGATCACAGGAGACATGAACAGTAGAGTGGGGAAACAAGCAGAAAAATGGAACAATGTCATCGGACCGTATGGGGAGGAAAAAATAAACAAAAATGGAAAATTACTACTTGAATTCTGTCTAGACAATAACCTGGTGATTATGAACACACACTTCCAACATAAAAGGATACACAAGATCACAAGAGAAGTCAAATCAAGAGACGAACAATCAATTATAGACTATACTATAGTGCAAAAAACAGAGAAGAACTGGATAAGAGACGTAAGGGTGAAAAGGAGTTATGAAATTGGTAGTGACCACTATCTACTAGAAACCACATTCAAAAGCAAAAGAAAAGAAATAAAAAGAAATGAGAACATAAACAGAGAACACAAAGAAATAATAAAAATTTATAAACTAAGGGAAGAAACAACGAAAATAAGATACACAGAAGGGCTAGAGAAAGAAATAGACAATGAACATATAATAACAGAAACAATAGAAGAAGAATGGGGAAAATTTAAAAATGCGATGATAAAAACAGCTAAATCAATATGTGGAACCACAAGAAATAACAACAGAGGGAAACGAACGTCTTGGTGGAACGATGAAGTGAAAAGAGAAATAAAAGAAAAGAAGAAATTATGGAAAGAATACATACAAGACAAAACACAACAAAAATATGAAAATTATAAGAGAAAAAGAACAAAAGTTAAAGAGATAGTTAGGAAAGAGAAAAAGAAAAGTTGGGAAAAATTTGGAGAAAAAATGGAAGAAAACAGCACAGAAAACGTAAAATTATTTTATAGAACACTGAAAAACCTAAGAAGCAACAAAGAAACGAAACTGAAACAAATAATGAACAAGGAAGGAATAATAATAAATGACGATAAAACAATAATGGAAAGATGGAGGGAACATTTCCAGCTGTTACTGAATGGAAATCAAGTGAACACAATGGAGAAGGAAAGCCACATAAAGAGAGTATCCATAAGAAACACGGAAAATCCAGAAACTATAGAAAAAGAAGAACTAGAAGAAGCAATAAGAAAGATAAAGATTGGAAAAGCACCAGGAAGCGATGAAGTAGCACCAGAAATGATGAAATATATAGGAATAAAAGCAAAAGAAAAATTGTTATACATATATAACCTAATATGGAAGAGAAAAGTAATACCCAGAGAATGGAAAAATGCAGTAATTATACCTATATACAAAAAAGGAAACACAAGAGACTGTAAGAACTATAGAGGTATATCACTACTATGTGTAGCAGCAAAAGTATACGAAACCATAATAGAAAGGAAAATCAGAAAAGAAATAGAACATAAATTAGAGGACGTACAAAGTGGATTCAGGAAAGGACACAACACACAAGACCATATATTTACCATGCAACAAGTAATAGAAAAAGCATTAAAGAAAAATAGAGAAATATACCTGAGCTTTATAGACATGGAAAAAGCCTTCGACTGAGTCAAAAGAAAAGATATATGGGAAAGCCTAAAGAAGAAGGAAGTAAGCGAAGAACTGATAGAAGCAACAAAGAGTATATACATGAAAACAACAAATACAGTAAGAATGTTAAATATACAGTCAGAACCATTTGAAACAACTCAAGGAGTTAGACAAGGGGGAAGTCTCAGCCCAGTGCTATTCATAAATGTAATAGATGAGATAGTGAAAGAATGTAAGAAAACTTTTAAGAAATACTGCATCGGTTGGAACAGAATGCAAATGATAAACGCTGAGATGTGTATATTTGCAGACGACATAGTACTAATTGCGGAAACAGCAGAAAAACTGAAATACAACTTAGAGAAATGGAACCTAGAAGCCAGCAAATACAACTTAAACGTAAACAAAGAGAAGACTCAGATAATGAAAATATCAAGGAAACAAGGGACGGAAGATCAAATAGAAATAATGATAGACCAACATCAATTAATACAGACAAATTCATACAAATACTTAGGAACAGTAATCAACAACAAAGGAGACATAGAGGACGATCTTAACAACAGAATGGAAAACACAGGAAAACTATTCCAAGCACTAAATAGAGGATTCCTTAATAACAAAGAAATATCAACAAAGACCAAGATGACAATATACAAAACAATATATAGACCTACGGTGACATATGGAGCAGAAAATTGGATATTAAACAAAAGACACCAGAGCAGAATACAGGCAGCAGAGATGAAATACCTCAGAAGAACGATAGGAGTAAAAAGAACAGATAGAATCAGAAATGAAGAAATAAGAGAAAGACTCAAAATCAAGCCGATACTCGACTCAATCAAGAAGAAAAAATTGGCATGGTTCGGACATCTAACCCGGATGGACAATGATAGACAAGTGAAAAGAGTGTGGGAAGCCAAACCAATAGGTAAGAATAGAAGAGGAAGGCCCATCAAAGAATGGAACAGTGACATTTCGCAGATACTGCAGAGTAAGGGTAAGACTTGGCAGGAAGCAACACAGATGGCATCCAATAGGAAGGAATGGAGAAAGTTCGTTAAGAGCTAGGACAATTCAGAAGATTGTAAAATATTGTAATTTATTGAATTGTAATTTAATGAATTGTATTATAAATGGCCCTACACCGAAAGGTACTAATGGGTCTACTGATTAAGTAAAGTAAAGTAAAGTAAATAAATTTTTAGGCCTGGATCCCGCGTGCCAAAAAAAGTTGATTAATAACATGCTGAACATTTGTTAATAGAATAAAAATGTGTACCATTTTTATTCGGTTGCAATGCGAAGGCAAACCAATCTTACTTTTTAATTAGAATACGGAGTGCAGTCCAGTTCCTTTAACCGCGATTTTCTGCTCTTATTGGAGCTTCATCAGAAGAAACGTAGGCACTGTTCTCCATACTCCAACTAAATTGCATCGAGAGGTTTTCCCACACATCGCAACCAAAGTGATGATAATATGTGGCAAGCGCCATCTGGCAATTGAAAGACGAAGCAAGTTTTCAATCCTAATAGTAAATTAATAATATTGAAAAATATTAAAAATCACTAAAAGATTTTTAAATTGAAAACTTATTGGTACATTTTCATGGTAACACCTCCAAGACTTCTATAATTTGCAAGTCATATGGATGCTGCAGTGAAGACGAAAGGGAAGGAATTCTACACCTTGCAATTCACATCCCCCGTCTGCAGCCGGCAAAGTTCCAACTGAAAAATGCACCTGGTTACTCTACGGAGTAATACGAAAATAAAATAAAAATGTGTACCATTTTTATTCGGTTGCAATGCGAAGGCAAACCAATCTTACTTTTTAATTAGAATACGGAGTGCAGTCCAGTTCTTTTAACCGCGATTTTCTGCTCTTATTGGAGCTTCATCAGAAGGAACGTAGGCACTGTTCTCCATACTCCAACTAAATTGCATCGAGAGGTTTTCCCACACATCGCAACCAATAAGTTTTCAATTTAAAAATCTTTTAGTGATTTTTAATATTTTTCAATATTATTAATTCACTATTAGGATTGAAAACTTGCTTCGTTTTTCAATTGCCAGATGGCGCTTGCCACCTATTATCATCACTTTGGTTGCGATGTGTGGGAAAACCTCTCGATGCAATTTAGTTGGAGTATGGAGAACAGTGCCTACGTTCCTTCTGATGAAGCTCCAATAAGAGCAGAAAATCGCGGTTAAAGGAACTGGACTGCACTCCGTATTCTAATTAAAAAGTAAGATTGGTTTGCCTTCGCATTGCAACCGAATAAAAATGGTACACATTTTTATTTTATTTTCGTATTACTCCGTAGAGTAACCAGGTGCATTTTTCAGTTGGAACTTTGCCGGCTGCAGACAGGGGATGTGAATTGCAAGGTGTAGAATTCCTTCCCTTTCGTCTTCACTGCAGCATCCATATGACTTGCAAATTATAGAAGTCTTGGAGGTGTTACCATGAAAATGTACCAATAAGTTTTCAATTTAAAAATCTTTTAGTGATTTTTAATATTTTTCAATATTATTAATTTACTATTAGGACTGAAAACTTGCTTCGTCTTTCAATTGCCAGATGGCGCTTGCCACCTATTATCATCACTTTGGTTGCGATGTGTGGGAAAACCTCTCGATGCAATTTAGTTGGAGTATGGAGAACAGTGCCTACGTTCCTTCTGATGAAGCTCCAATAAGAGCAGAAAATCGCGGTTAAAGGAACTGGACTGCACTCCGTATTCTAATTAAAAAGTAAGATTGGTTTGCCTTCGCATTGCAACCGAATAAAAATGGTACACATTTTTATTTTATTTTAGTATTACTCCGTAGAGTAACCGGGTGCATTTTTCAGTTGGAACTTTGCCGGCTGCAGACGGGGGATGTGAATTGCAAGGTGTAGAATTCCTTCCCTTTCGTCTTCACTGCAGCATCCATATGACTTGCAAATTATAGAAGTCTTGGAGGTGTTACCATGAAAATGTACCAATAAGTTTTCAATTTAAAAATCTTTTAGTGATTTTTAATATTTTTCAATATTATTAATTTACTATTAGGATTGAAAACTTGCTTCGTCTTATTTGTTAATAGCTTAACGGTGTCTAGTCGGACAAACTTTGATGTATGGGAACACTGGAACAGGGGAAGTTTTAATTGTGGAACGTATCATCCTGACAAGTTTATGATTGTGAAAACTAGCAGGGTGTTTTTAAGTTTATTTAGTAGGTAGCAAACTTTACATAATATATGAAAAAAAATTTTCCCTCAACCTTTACCGAAAGTATACTTTTCCTGACCTGATTGTAGGGAGCAAAGTCGTACTTTTCCTCCCTACGGAGGAAAAGTAAAAGTGACGTCATGGTATGTCATTGATGAAATAACTTATTGACGCCCTATTTATAGTACTATACATTATTTAACGTTTTATATTATATATTATATATTATATATTAGTAGTTAACGTTTATTTATAGAGTTTATTTTGCAGAATGGTAAAAACAGTAAATTGTTATTTTGATTTAACAATGTTTACATTAATAACTTGACTTATATTTGACAGTTGACAGTTATACTGTACCTGCTTGTTAGTTTTAGTGCTCTAATAAATTTTGTCAGTTTGTTACATAAATAACTTATTTAAAAATGAAAAAATTACTTGATATTTGAGGAAGCTGAAAAAATCATATATATAACATGGGAGTGAAGTGCTTTTCCTCCCTCGAATGATTACTACCCTTCGCTACGCGTCGGGCAGAAAACTTCATTCTCGGGAGGAAAAGTAGCACTTTCCTTCCTTGTTATACAAATAGCTATTCTCCGACAAATATAATGGAAAAAATACAGGATCCGTTGTAAAAGGTATATTTAAAAGAACCAAATAAGGGTTACATCACAAAACAATACGTTTTGGGATTAACAAGTAATTCATCATCAGTGTTAAGCCAATAGCATGCATGCGTGAGCCACCAAAAAGTTATGGGTAAAAACATTTTAAAAGTTATAAGATCTTAGATGATACTACATAATATGTTTAAAATAGTTGGATCTTGTAAATATTCCTGGATATTACCCAGGGCAACACAGGACTCTAACTCACATGGATGTGATATGAGAAGGATGAACCTCACATATTGAAAATTGAGTGTCAACATCCAACTAATTTAAACATATTATGTATTAATATATAAGAGCTTATAACTTAAAGGGTTTTACCCATAACTTTTTGATGGCTCACGCATGAATGCTATTGGCTTTACACTGATAATGGATTACTTGTTAATCCGAAAACGTTTTGTTTTGTGATGTAACCGTTATTGGGGTCTTTTAAATATACCTTTTACAAGGAATCCTGTACTTTTTGTGATTTATGGTATACAGCCAGCTACAGGAATTTTATTTTCCTCGTGGATTTTTAAATATATTGGGCGTTGTAATAAAGGCGATACGTAGAACATTTGAAATAACAAGAATTATTTTGGTGATTAATAGCAGTCTGGTTTTTGCATGAGAGTTTAATCAAAGGATAACAAATCAATTGGAATTTCCGTCCGACGAAATAGATGGGACGAACGTTTTAGTAGTCTGACGTTCGAAACCTGTAACCTGTTCCACAATTAAAACTTCCCCTGTTTCAGTGTTCCCCTCCATCCAAAGTTTGTCCAACCGGACACCGTTAAGCTATTAACAAATTTTCAGCTTGCTATTGATCAACTATTTTGGTACGCGGGATCCAGGCCTATTTGTTATATGGGTATATATATTAAATAAATAATATTTTGTTTTATGCGTAATTTAAAAAAAGGGGAATTACATTTTAACATTAAGTACATAATATCTCAGTTTTGATAATTTGTTGACTAATTTGCTTATTCACAGTGGCCAGAGATATTATATAGGTACGGGTTATTATCAATCTGTACTGGCATCAAAAAGCAAATGTTAGAATCGAAAATGTCGAAGCAGAAACGATAGATATCAAAAGAGCTGTTATTCTCCATTGTTATTAAATCTTTACAACGAAGCTATTTTTATGGAAGTAATATCAGAGGAAGAACGGGGTATATCAACAAAAGGAGAAATCTTAAACAACATAAGATTCGTAGTCGTGGACGACACGACTATTTTGCAGACAGTCTAGAAGCACTGCAGCGATTAGTAAGTAGATTACATCAAGTCAGTCTAATATATGAATTACCATGAACGTTAATAAAACCTGGTTCATGATTATTTCTTAGCAACATTCAGTAGGAAGGCTAGATGCCGAGGGAAAACAAGTAGAGAGAGTGAATAACAGCTACATATCATATTTTATTTTGCATGCCTTCAGCGGTTGTGATACAACATGTGCATTATTTCACCAAGGAAAAATGAAATTCAATAATGTACTCCGAAAAAATCCTGATTTGAACGATATTATTGAGGTATTAGGTTATTGAGATATATAAAATCCAAACGTTAATCCAGAGATCACTGCTAAAACATGAGAAAGTTTCCACATTCGGATACAGTGATGCAAAAACTAACAAAACCATGTATTTAAACGAATATAGATGTATGCTTCACTATTAAAGTAAATTTAATTTTACGTGGCTACCACAAACAAAAGCAGCAGCCTAACAACATTCACACCGAACCTATCACTAGGTTCTGCAGAGGTAAGAGAATGAAAAAATTGCAGAACAGTGGGGACGGAAAAGAAACAAAAATGGACTAATTCATGTTACGATGCTCCAGCCCCAGCTTCAGAATCGTTATTAAAACTTATTTCTTTTAAGTGTAAGAAAGGATGTCAGAAAGCCTGTGGTGTAGAAAAGCTAGATTAAAATGCTTCGCTATATGTACAAATTGCGAATTAACCCTTGCGAACGGGTTAATAATTTTCAAATACGCAATTTTTTCATATGTTTTACAAGTTCTGATTTAAATCTCGTAACTTTTACTTCCCGTTTCAACTAAGTACGTTGTATTTAAAATTTCTAGGCGTGAAATTTGTAGACGAGACTGTGAAGTTGATTTTGTAGACGAAAACGGCCAAATGTAAAATGATTTAAAAGTCTGCACTTTTTACGCGTTTTAGTATTACGGCAACACTGCCTGGCTCGGGAACTACCGTATGGATACCTATTGGAGTATATAGGTGGACTGGGTTTGTATGAATCTAGTATTGGCTCAGGTTTGTTAGAAGTTTTTAGGTGATATATTTTTTTTCTACAAATCTTGTATTTGCAAACTCTGTGAAGTATATATTTCATAATTCATTACGTCACATATCACCTAAGTTTAAATTTGAAAAATATACTACTCTAACTCTATCAGAAAGCGATGGCTCGGGATAACTGTTTTGTCTAATGGACTGACTTTGTACGAAGGATGTATATATATATATATATATACATCCCGCTATTAAATTGGCATCTTTTCACGTTGCAGTCATTTGGCATCACCTAGAAATGCTATCATTTTCTAGGTATAATCCGTGAATGTTCGCTTAGTACACTTCTTTAAGCTTGGCACCGTTGTCGGATTTTCAGTAATCCGATTTATTTATATATTTTATTCCTTACACTATAACGACAATTTGACCCCCGTAGGTCAAAAACATTGCTTAAACATCACTTTGGCAACAACAGGATGTTGCCAAGATATACATTTTTACGGAAAAGACAGTACCTAGTTAGATACATAATATCGATCGCTTCACGTTACAAGTTTTCCACTCGCATTCAGGTAAAAACCAGTTGTAGGCTCTTTTGTCTGAACGGGTCCCTGAATGAGTTTAATAATTCACTTTTATTGTGTATTTTGTTTCGTTTAGTTGAAATATCAGATTTTGTTTGTAACGAATTTCATAATAGATATTTAAATTATTTTTTTGTTAACAAAAACAAATTTTAAAGTTTGACATTTGAAAAATTAATTTTATATTGCCATTTTCATGACATGGTCAATGGTTAATTGCATTTATAATAATTTAATGGGTCATTGCGAAACAATATACAGTGCGTCCATAAAGTAACGCATAAATTCATTATTTCACAAACCGGACACTTTCAGGAAAAATACCGAAACAGGTCGATTTTTATTTTTAAATTACAATTTATTGGCATACATATCATACTAGTGACGTCATCCATCTGGGCGTGATGACGTAATCGTTGATTTTTTTAAATAAGAATAAAGGGCATGTAATAGCTCATTTGAAAGGGTATGTAATTCTCTATTCAATAATATAATTGTTAATATAATTATTTATACAGGGTGTCCAAAAAATGTTATTTAAATTAAATTAATTGGTATAAAAAGATGAATGTATGTAATTTGTTTAATTCTAAATATATTTTATTGGTGCCAGCAAACATAAAAATGTTTTATTTAAAACCTAAATATTGATTTTCGCTTAAGCGTAATCTTAAACTTCCAAGAGGCAGGTGGATGGCAGCTCTAACATTTAATTTTCTGACAAAAGTAAAACGAATTTTGAATTAAATAAGTTACATACATTTTTCTTTTTGTCTCAATTAATTTAATTAAAATCTTTACCAGATGAATAGTTTCTTCTCTAAAAAAGATCACAGAAGATGGACGTGGAAAAGCCCAGATGGTAAGACCAGAAACGAGATAGACTACATAATCAGTGACAAAAAATATATATTCAACGATGTCACAGTCCTTAATAGCTTTACCACAGGCAGCGATCATAGAATGGTAAGAGCCAAACTAAAATTAGACTTAATAACAGAAAGATCCAAAATGATTAGGAAGAAAGCCAACCCAATATGGATTGACCCAACGAATTTAAATGAATACCAAGGCAATATCAATAAAATCCTACAACAAAATGAATGCATGAATAATGTAGATGCCCTAAACGAAAATATCGTAGAAGCTATTCGAGAGGCTCAAGTAAAATGCTGTCCTAAAAGAAGCCAAGACGAAAAAATAACCATTGAAACAAAGCAACTAATGGAAACTAGAAGAAAAATCAAAGAAAACGAAAGCACTGACGAAGAAGAACTGCGAAAAATAAACAAAGAAGTATCAAAAGCTATAAGGAAAGATTTAAGGAAATTTAAGAATGAAAAAGTCCAGCGGACTATAGAAGAGAATAAAAGTCTGAAAGTCCTGAGAAGGCGGCTAAACCATGGAAAATGCGAAATACACAAACTAAAGAACAAAGAAGGAGTCCCCACATCAAATAGAGAAGAACTACTACACATAGTTGAAGACTTCTATCAAGAACTATATACAAGCCAAAGAGAAGACCAAAAGAATTTAGAAGCCGCTGCATCACGCAAAGTTATCAACCAGGGTTCAGAGCTCATGCCAGAGATCACACTAAGCGAAATCCAGGACGCAATGAAAAGGATGAAAAACAACAAAGCGCCAGGAGAAGATGGAGTCGTAATAGAAGCTATAAAGATGGGTGGACGTGTCCTTCTCAACCAAATAAAAATTTTGTTTAACCTTTGTCTAACAGATTGTTGCATACCGGAAACATGGAACAATGCAGTAACAATTTTACTACACAAGAAAGGAGACAAGGCGCACCTAGAAAACTATAGACCAATCAGCTTATTGAACCACATCTATAAAATGTTTACCCGAATAATTACGACAAGACTAGAAAAAAAGTTAGATTTCTACCAACCCCGAGAACAAGCTGGATTCCGCTCAAAATTCGGAACGAACGATCACCTACAAACAGTAAAAACCTTAATAGAAAAGTCGATAGAATATAACAAACCACTGGTACTTATCTTCGTAGACTTTCACAAAGCCTTCGACACTGTGGAATTAGACAGCATTATAACTGCTCTGAACAATAGTAGAATAGATTACCGGTTTACAAAGTTAGTGCAAACATTATACCAAAACGCCACAATGCGTGTAAAACTACATGATACTACCAGAGAAATTCATATCAAGCGAGGTGTGAGACAGGGCGACACTCTCTCACCTAAATTATTTATAGCGGTCCTCGAATACGCCTTTAAAATGCTAAAGTGGGAAAATAGAGGAATAAAGATAGATGGAGAAATGCTCAATCATCTGCGTTTTGCCGACGATATAGTACTTATTACCGAAGATCTGGGTGAAGCACAACAAATGCTACTAGAATTAGAAAACGTGTCTTCAACAATAGGTCTAAAAATGAACATCAGTAAGACCAAATTTATGACAAATTTAGTTCCCAGCGAACACCTAACCATCCAAAATCAAGTGGTAGAATTGACAGAAAAGTACATATATCTCGGTCATGAAGTCAGAATAGGCAAGGACAATCAGACCTGCGAATTTCAACGACGAATAACACTTGCTTGGGCGGCGTATGGATCACTAAGAGACATCTTTAAGAGCAACATCCCGACAGCTATGAAACGGAAGACATTTGACCAATGCGTTCTTCCTATTATGACATACGGAGCAGAAACTCTCACGCTCACAAAAACAACAGCACTAAAAATGCGAGTGGCACAAAGGCGCATGGAAAGATCGATTCTCGGCGTGACAAAAAAAGACAAAATAAGGAACCAAGACTTAAGGAAAAGAACAGGTATCACTGATGTCGTTGAACGTATAGCCAAGCTGAAATGGAATTGGGCAGGTCACATAGCGCGACTGAAAGACTCACGATGGACCAGAAAACTAATTGACTGGCGCCCAAGAGAAGACAAACGCAGCAGAGGACGACCACCAACACGCTGGATGGACGACATTAAACGAATATCCAAGAAATGGCAACAAGAAGCACAGAACCGTGAAGAGTGGCGAAGAATGGGAGAGACCTATGTCCAGCAGTGGACAGAAGAGGTTGTATGATGATGATGATGATGAATTTAATTAAAGAATTCTTTTTGGACACCCTGTATATATAATTATGTTATTGTTTGTATTAGTAAATAGAGAATTAAATACCCTTTCAAATGAGCTATCACATGACCCCTATTCTCATTTAAAAAATTCATCGATTACGTTATCAAGCCCAGATGGATGACATCACTAGTATGATATGTAATATGCCAAAAAATTGTAATTTAAAAATAAAAATCGACCTGTTTCGAAAATTTTCCTTAAAGTCGCCGGTTTACGAAATAATGAAATTATGCGTTACTTTATGGAAGCACTGTATGTTACAATGTGTAAATTTTTCAGGAAACGTAAAAATCTTTCCATTAGTAGTTAGAGATTCTGATAGTAATACTATATTTTATATAAGTATTATGGGTTATAAATGCATCTATTAGGTCTGGATCCCGCGTATGAAAAAAAAGTTGATTAATAGCAAGCTGAAAATTTGTTAATAGCTTAAGGGTGTTTAGTCGGATAAACTTTTATATATGGGAACACTGGAACAGGGGCAGTTTTAATTGTGAAACAGGTTGAAAATTTGGAACGGTCACACCACGAAAACGGCACATTTATTTTGTCCGACATAACAGACTTAAACTCTCCGAATAGAGATTAAACTCTCATGCAAAAATTAGACTGCTATTTATCACCTGTCATAATTCCTGTCATTTGACATATTCTACATGCTCTACTCATTAAAAGGCCCATTTGGTGATAAATAGCAGTCTAATTTTTGCATGAGAGTTTAATCTCTGTTCGAAGAGTTTAAGTCTGTTCTGTCGGACAAAATACATGTGCCGTTTTCGTGGTGTGACCGTTTCAAATTTTTAACCTGTTCCAAAATTAAAACTGCCCCTGTTCCAGTGTTCCCATATATCAAAGTTTATCCGACTAGACACCCTTAAGCTATTAACAAATTTTCAGCTTGCTATTAATCAACTTTTTTTTCATACGCGGGATCCAGACCTATATCTGAAAGACCAAAAAAGTTTAAATGTTGCTTATTTTTTTGATATTATGTTTTAAAGTTTGTGGACTTATGTTGTTTTCGAAATGAAACCATAATTGGTAAAGTTTTTTCTTTATTCTCAACAAGAAACAGTCATAATACGGACAACGCACACATCTTATGGAAAATATAATGTCACTCAAATTCAATAAAATTTATACGAATAGATCCGTTTTAATTTACCGATCAAATCTTATCATTGCGCCAACTCTTAATTATGATTAATTACGGCGCAAATTGCAATTAAAGTTTATCGAAATCACATTTTTGGAGTCCATAAAGTGTTAAAAGTGTTAAAGTTACAATCATTATTGCTCCGAGTGCTATTCATAAGAGCTTAAATCCCGCTGGGCCTAAGCGGATTAGTGAAACTAATCCGCTGATTTATGGAGTACCGAAAATCTGGGTAGTTTAAAATATTTTTTCTCTCTCTAACTTATGTACCTACCCATTTGATTTCAGATTTATTTGTATCAATTTCTGCTCTTATTTTTGAAAATAGAGAGTTGGCGCAATGATAAGATTTGATCGGTAAATTAAAACGGATCTATTCGTATAAATTTTATTGAATTTGAGTGACATTATATTTTCCATAAGATGTGTGCGTTGTTTTCGAAATGAAACCATAATTGGTGAAGTTTTTTCTTTATTCTCAACAAGAAACAGTCATAATACGTAGAAATTTATACTAAATTTAAAATCCAGATTCAGTAGAAATAAACAAACCAAGACACGTTAAATGCTACTAGGAGCACTCCCGAATCATAATTATTTACAATGTATTGTTATATTTCTATTTGATATGAAAATTAAATTTTGATGGTTGTAAACAGGATTCAATTTAATATAAAATATTTTCAATTTTCTCAACCACGGGCATATAAATTTAGAACACCCTGTATACAACAAATTGTTATATTTAATTTTAAGAAGTGATTAGACGGAACTCGGGACAGTGCGCTTAAAATAAACAAAGTGAATGACGCGTACCATTATCGTTCTTCTCGGAAGGTCGATCATTAGCCTATGCTAAATAAAACTCAGTGAAATAGATGATAGTTCATTATCGTTTTTCGCGGAAGGTTTCGATCATTAGCCTATGCTAAATAAGACTCATTTGAAAGAGAGAATAGGTCATTAAAATTTGTAAATAGTAGAAAGTGATTTTAGAATGGGAATTAAATATTTTCTTTTGAAATCCATTAAGCATATTTAGAAAGATTAAAAATTGGTTTTTGAGGAATACTGAGAATGAGAGTTGGTGGTGGAAGGTTGATTTGTGAATCTGGAAGGGATATTGAGAAAGTAGGTGAATGAATGACAAAGTGGGATCAGAATGTTTTGAGCTGTCGAGAAGTGAAGTCGAGTAGTAGACGGTAGTGTTCGAGGAGTGAGAAAGCCGGTAGTTCCGTGAGTGTGGAGTATATATCGTGGAACGAGAAGTAGGCCAGGTCGAGAGTAAAAGAACCTCCTTGAGCCCAGAGTGTCCCGGTAGCTGATAGCAGTTTCGAAAAAGGTAGAACACAGCATCACGACAAAAGCAGGAACGAGAGCTATTCGAGCTAGTTTTTCAAAGGAGAACATCACTGGAAGCCAGGACGAGGTTTGATCGCAGCCAAGGATAGCAGGAAAGGGTTTTGTGTGAGGACATTTTCAGTTCACCAGGAAAAGGTCAGTCTCATTTGTTTGGACATGAATGTATGGGTTTTTCGTATTAAATTCCACATAAAAAATTGAATAACATAATCAATAATATCAGAAAAGCTTCATCAAACTTAAATAGAGTTGTCCCTAATAACTCCTAATAGTTAAATGTTAATAAAAACTTTCAATAGAAAACCAAAAGGAAATAAAATTCCCAGTTGTAAATGTTATGTTTAAGAATAATAAGAAATAGCAAATATTAAGCATTGATTGCCTTTTGAATAAAATAAAAAATATTTTGATTATAATTGTAACCCATATTTGTATTTTTTTTTACTCTTTTCTTTTCTATCCCGATTAGGAACCATTAAGAAATATTCAGAAGCCACGAAAGTAAGTAATTAATTTATAATTCGCCCTGAGATTGAAAACATATTGATATGTGATCTGGTTAATTAATTAGATTAGTATTAATACATTGATTAAATTAAGTGACATATAAGAATATTATCTCATATCAATAATCAAGATCACATCAGTATATACATTGTAAATTCCAAGTCATGATTTCCAAAGTTTACACATTGTAAATTATGATTCGGGAGTGCTCCTAGTATCATTTAACGTGTCTTGGTTTGTTTATTTCTTTTGCATCTTTACTGTTTCTGTTAACTAATCTAAACGTAGAGATATTTTTTGAGATTCTTTAACTCTTTCAATGCTGGGGTTTGTCACATCCCACCTGTCTGTTAGTGGCAAAAAAGTTCACCTGTCGGATGCCGGGTTAAAACATGACAAATTAGATGTGGAATGAAAGCTTATAACCCAAAGATGGTACTAAAGGTGAGAAATTTGGCCTCCGACTTCAGGATAAAGAGTTGCAACCCGAAGTATTGTTCTAAATTCGCAGAAATAGTACAAACTATGTATTACTCGACGCGCCTTAGAAAGACGAGAACAAATATTTATGCCTGTCCGGTTTTATGCCTGTCTGTCCGTCCGTCTGTCAGATATAATCACAGAGGTTGAATGAAAGATTATAACCCATAGATGGTACTAGCGATTAGAAATTTGACGCGCATTAGAAAAATGAGAACAAAGAAATACTTTTTTTAGTTTTACACCACTTCCGGTTAAAATGGTGTACCCGGAAGTGACACACATAGTCACAGAAAAATATACTTGATCAATTTACGTGTATTAAGAGGTCGAAACCGAATTTTTTTAATTCTGGTTTTGATGTCATATGCGGTTAAAAAATTGTCTGGAAGTGGAAGAAACCAGTTTAATAGTTGTCCCCTTCGAGTAGCGAAAAATAAACAATACTTTGTAAAAACATTCAACATTGGTTGATATTCCGCTGTTTTCATATTATTTATTGACCTAAGTTTTTGTAAAATGCACTAGTCTTTTTTAAAGATATCATTGGACAATTTACTCACTGTTTTTGGATTTTACAAAATCGCTTGGATTGGCATGAAATTTGACATAAGCATAGCTAACATGTCAAAGAAAAAAGTGATATTGTGCCAGTGTGTGCTTTTTTCTGGGGATGAGTACCACCCCCTTCTCGAGTGTGAAAAAATATAGGTAAAAATATGTCCGTAAGTGGATAAACTAATTAAATTCCTTGTATTTTTTGTTTTTAGATGGTTTTTCGTAAATAAATCAAAAAGTAAGTATTTGATCGAAAAAACTATTCTTAGCAAATATAAAGCTTATAAAACAGTAAAAAAAATTATGTATGTATGAAGTCTGGACACACAATAAAAACAGAGTTGGAGCTGAACAACAGTTGGTTCTTATTCGTCGAATTCCAAATCGACTAGTTCAACGTAAAATATCCAAAAAATAACGCACTTTTCGGGGAAAACTCGCCACAAATTTTTTAAAGTGTTTAAAAAAGTTTTATTTTTGTTATTTAAAAAGTATCTATTCTATCACCATCAGCATCAAAAGTAAGTTACGCTTTAAATAAAATATGTCCCTTTTTTTTCTAAAAGAAATCGTGAAAATCACCACCTAATTAGCATTCCATATGAAATTAATAGTTACCGCCCTAGTTAATTTACTTATATTATACTGTTTATATGATCTATAAGATTTATTGGCAAGAAATGCTTATTAAAAAAAATTGGTTTTAAAATAAAAAAATTTTAATTTTGAAAAAAAATGCCTTGGTTTAAAATAACTTAAACATTAGTGATACTAAATATCTCAAAGAGTAAAAAATGTACATATCACATAAACAATACATAAGTAAATTAGGCGGTGATTTTTACATTTTTTTAACAAAAAAGAGACTTCATTTTGATGCTAACTAACTTTTGATGCTAGAAACGTTTATAAAAATACAAATAAAACTTTTTAGACATTTTATAACAGTTGTAAGTCATGAGTTTTTCCCGAAAAGTGCTTCGTTTTATGGTTATTTCATGTTAAAATATTCGATTTGTATTTTGACGAAGTAGAACCTGCTTTTCATTAAGGTGATACAGTAGCGATCAACAGGTAGCCAAAACGCGTTCCAAGATTGCGGCTGTAATTTTGAATATTTTTTCGAGATATTTGGCACACGTATTCGTAATATAATAAAGAATGGCGGTACAGAGCCGAATTTGAAAAATATATTAATATGTGGAAATTACTCTGTAATTAAATATAATATTAAAAAAACGAGCCTGTACCGCCATTAAGAAGAACAAAAAAATACACTTTCTTCAAATAAACTTTTTATCCGATGCCTAGATTTTGTGTCATTTTGGAACTACTAATGAAATACAAAATTTTAGTAGTTCCAAAATGACACAAAATCTAGGCATCGGATAAAAAAGTTCATTTGAAGAAAGTGTATTTTTTTGTTCTTCTTAATGGCGGTACAGGCTCGTTTTTTAAATATTGTATTTAATTACAGAGTAATTTCCACATATTCATATATTTTTCAAATTGGGCTCTGTACCGCCATTCTTTATTATATTACGAATACGTGTGCCAAATATCTCGAAAAAATATTCAAAATTACAGCCGCAATCTTGGAACGCGTTTTCGCTACCTGTTGATCGCTACTGTTTCCTCTTAACTACAACTCTACTTTTACAGGGTCTACAGACTTCATACATACACCATTGTTTTCACTTTTTTATACGCTATATTTTTGCTAAGAATATTTTTCGTTAAAATACTTTTTGAGTTTTTTTCTAAAACCGTCTAAAAACGTGACTTTTTTGTTGAAAAACGAACATAATATATTCACTTGCAAATAACTCAAACAGTATGTTAAGAAAAAATCTATAGAACAAAAACTAGCTTAGAATTACTCAGTTTATCCACTTTAGGACTTATTTTGAATGTATGTCTTTTCACATTATAAAAGTGGTTGTACTAACTCCCAAGGCAAAAGCACACGTCGGCACAATATCACTTTTTCTTTGACCTGTCAGCTATGTGCATACCCAATTTCATGTCAATCCAAGCGGTTGTTTAAAATTCGGAGGTTTTGCAATATTTACCGTGAGTGGATGGACTACAGATATATGTATATTAGATAAAAATTATAGTCTCAGCGAATCTTTGAAATATCTCCATTCCTTTGAAATGTTACATTTTTTAAGCCTTGAGGGAGTAGGCGCAAAATTATGACCAATGCTATTTAAATGCATTCAGTTTATTCGAATCCTGAGAAAACTAATAAGAATTTTGGAAAAATTTAAACGCAGAATGAAAGATTACATTATAACCGAGGGCGAAACTCTCTAAAAACTTTTATGTTTATATTGATAAGTGAAAGGGTGAAAAAAAAAGAAAATTTAGTGTGATTTTTTATTTCAAATATTTAATTCAAAAGAAATTTTTGTTTATTCTATTCTTTTTGACATGAGGCTGTATTTGATTTCTCTATGTCATTGTATGCTATTGGTTAGTTCCTATCATTTCAGCCGACGTACGTCACGATTGGATCAATAGGGCCGAACATACATAACTAAGGCCCTTTTGGCATGATGCTGTATTATTTTGAAGTCGATACAGCCTGAATATTTTTTTTTATTTTTTTACGTTCTCTGTGATTAAAAAAATTAAGAATCACCGCAATTTTAGCCCACCACCCCCTTCCCCTTTCCCCACATCAAAAAATGTCAATTTTTCGATTTTATTTTTTTTTAAGTTGGTTTGCAATTAAATTATAAATTACAAAAAATTCACACGCACAGCTGAGGCTTTTACAAAACATATATTTTTATGGACCCGAAGGTCGAGTGTACATAACCTCAATGTTTTTTGTTTTTTTAATAGGTACGTATAACTTTTTTTGGCGATGGCTGCATGTCTAATTTTTTTGCGTTTTGTGAATTTTATCAAAATCTGTATTTCTGACTTTTTTCAGATTTATTCGTAAGGTGCGCCATCTTCAAAAATCCGGAAAACTGGTTTTTTCGGTAGTTTTTTGGGATTTTCTCCATTTTATATACTTCAAAATAGACTAACTCAAGGTTTTTTATAGGTTACGTATATATAATTTGAAATAACTGAGTTTTTAGGGATATTCAAAAATTGTGTAAAACACCTAAACCCCCCAAAAACTATGTTTTTTCAAATTCTTAAAAGTTTCTTAATTCTTTCGTACCCCATGAAGTTAAATTACAAAGCCATTAAAATATAACTAGAGGTGATTCATACCTACTTACCATCTCAATTGAATGCAATCATCGGCAAAGCCATCTTTTAGTGTCATTGTGTCATCCCCAAAAATCTACCTGGGTCTTAAAATGCAGGTATGCATACTTGTTCCGTTATAACTCTTATCTTTTAAAATTTTGTAGTAAAAGCATTTCTATAGCTATAGTGAGTTTATTGCCCTACCTCTTTATGTGGCTTAATGATTTGGATTGTAAACACAGATAAGAAAGGGTGTGATAGACCAGAGAAATTAGCAAATAAGTGGCCTCTTTCGTGACATCCGTTGATACAGGTATCTAAGAACTGCTTATGGCATTAGGGTAAATTTAGTTACAACAGTATCCAATATAAAAATTATGCAAAAAATCAAACGTACTTTTTAACTTATAAACAATATATAAACAATTAAAGATCGCTATTTGATTGTAAATATTAAAGGTGGAGACCGGTATGCTGTATGGAAAGGTGATACAATTTTACTGAAGAGCATAGAAAATTCTTTAAAATGAGTGTTTGGAAAGTTCTTTTTGTTAATTTGTTGCTTAGTTATTGGGAAAATAGCTTCAAAAGTCGATTTTTTGAAAATAATTAATAACTTTTCTAAAAATACACTAAAAGCTTTATTTTCGCGTAAGTAAAGGAACAATATTAGAAGTATTCAGCCGTTAAAATTTCAAGAAGTTTTACCTAATAGTTATTGCAAAATTGAAATTGTTTATCCCAAAAAGCTTCTATCTACAGCGTTATTATGCATAAACTATTAGGTCAACATAAATTCTAAAGACATCAAACCAAAGAGAAAGGTTCAATTTATCAAATTAGATCAAGTCTTGAATAAAAAGTTTATAATAAATATTATAAATAATTATAAAATAATTTTGAAAAAGTAGTGTTATTTTAAGCTTATTCGCGAACTCAAGCGAGGGTGCTGCCGCTTATTTTGAACTAGAGGAATTGGGATGAAGATTTAAACAAAACATCCGTTAACCTATATATCAATGTCGATTGAATGCTTGTCTGGTGTGTTCATTTAATGAATGATTTATTTATATTAATTAATTACATCAATAAAAATATTAATTATATCAAAATGCATTATCCCAATTACATCGGCCATTTTCATGCAACTGCACTGCCACCTATAGTCGATTGAGTTCGCGAATAAACAATTAAAATAACAACCGCATTAACATGTGGGAATTAACTAATTTTGATGGGAAATAAGCCACAATTTTACTAAAAAAAATGGTTTTATTTTGACAACGACACCCGATTTGAGCGTCGAAACGTTAATAAAATCAGTTTTTTTAGTAAAATTGTGGCTTATTTCCCATCAAAACTAGTTAATTCCAAAAATGCCACAAGAAAATAGCTTCAGAACAACAACACGTAGGAAGTTAATTTTTTTTATTCGACATGTTGGTATTCTT
Source organism: Diabrotica virgifera virgifera (assembly GCF_917563875.1). Taxonomy (NCBI): domain Eukaryota; kingdom Metazoa; phylum Arthropoda; class Insecta; order Coleoptera; family Chrysomelidae; genus Diabrotica; species Diabrotica virgifera. Next base: position 102,257,237 of record NC_065447.1, read on the forward strand.
ATAGAAACTGAAACAAAAATTTAATGCCCTACAACCCTTAAAACCCGAGTTAGCCACTTTTTTCAAAAATTCACCGGGGCTTTCTTTATAAATATTAGAAAATTTGAAAAGCAACATTTAAACGAATGAAAGAGCATGTTTATACAAAAAAAAATTAAAACGATTCTTTTAAAAACGAGCCGTCCATGATGCGCCAAAAGTGAAGAGTTTAAAAGTAAAGCGATTCTTACTCTCTTGATTTTATTATCAAAAACTTAATTCACAACTACACATTTATAAAAGGCGCAATACCTCCGGTAAGATTTAGGTACAAAATTAACAAAACCCAAAAAAAAATATATAATACAATATTCCAGTTACCCGTCGTTTGTCACCATTAATCCCTTTATCCTAAAGATAAATAACAGTTTGTCGACGAAAATTCCATTCGATCAAATGTTCGTCGATGAATTGTCCATTCGATGAATTGTGCATTCGACCAACTGTTTGTCGACCAACTGTTGTCGACCAATTTTCCGTCGACGAAGTGTTCTCGACCAGCTTTCCGACACCGGATTTGGGTGTCATTGTATTCTGTTGGTTAATTCCTACCATTTTAGCCACCGTACGTCATGATTGGAAAAATAGCAGCGAATATACGTAACTAAGGCCCTTTCAATATTTTACTGTAATTGATTTTTCTGTGTCATTGTATTCTGTTGACTGATTCCTATCATTTGAGCCGCCGTACGACACGTTTGGACCAATGGGAGTGAAGATACGTAACTAATACCTAACAAGAGGTTTACTCAAACTTCTTTTTTGTACTTATACCACTCGGTAAAAGTACAAAAAAAAGTTTGGGTAAACTTTTGCACAACTGTGTAAATACTAACGAAAAATCTAAAATATTAAAAAAAATTAGTGGAATCCGTTAATCTGTTCTCGAAAAAATTAGCTATGAAAATGAGCATAATTTTCTATATCCCTAACTTTTGACGAGCAGTTTAGCTTAAATGGGGAAAAGCGGTAAGCTTAGACCAAACACCAGTAGGAGGCATTCAATTAATTGAGGAAAAAAATTAAATGGATAACAATATTTATTTCAGCTACACAAAAGGCATTGTCCCGCTAGAATGTTTGAAATCACAATTAATAGTCCTACAAAAAAGACAGGCGTTTAAAAGTGATAAGACCATTGAACAATAAGCCTGTGAGCTACCTTTTAAACACATTCTTAAAAATAATCCATAACACAATTAAAAAAAGGTTTGTTAAGAAATTCTTTTATAGACTTCAGAAATTCAACAACTTCTCCTGATTATGTTTAAAAAACGTACGGAATGCACTAAATGAAAAAAAAAAAAAAAGAAAAAGATTTATCATACCGTTATACTATAATATATCCTTACGTTGAATATTTGATGCTTCCCTGTGGAGTATAAAACGGACAGTTGTGTTTTTCCCGTGATCTGCCTTGTTTAGTCTTCTTTGTCGTTTTATTCGTTAAATCCTATCCTCTTAAGTCACAGCGTCAGAAAGCAGTGGGTATATGCAGTGAACGGGAGGCCTATGTCGAACAGTGAACGTTGGGGCCCTTTCGCGTTTATCATATGTAGAGAAGTCGCTTGTCAAAAACTGGACGTATGTAATCGTATTCTATTTGTTAAATACTCTCACATAATATGTCATACCATGTGCGTTAATCCATTTTATTTCTACAATTTTAAAGTGTTATTACATGCCGTCATTTTCATTTGTCTACACCATCGTATTCTGCCAGTTAAATCCCATCGTTTCAGGCGCTGTACGTCACGATTGAACCAATAGGACCGAAGATACATAACTAAGGCCCTTTTGACCTGCTGCTTGTTTGATTTTTCTGTGTCATTGTCTTCTATGATGCCTAAGGCATATTTATGACATGTCTTATTTTTAAAGAAAACAAGTAATTGGACTTCGTAAGTCCTAGGTTTTCACCCAAAGTAATCGAAAGTAGAATTGGAAGTCGATATTTGAATTCTTCGTGTAACTTTGCGTGGATTGATATACAAATTTACTAATTTTGAGTCATTTTTACTAAACTGTTTACACAGAAATAACTCTAAAGATTCAAACCTTTCAATACGCTTCGATTTATGTGTTCGTATACTATTTCTGAGTCTATTGGGACCGTGCAAGTTCGGCAAAACGACACCTGGTTTCTACGCTCTGCAACTTTATTCGCACTTTTAATTATATTGGCCAATTATATTAGTCCTGGTTACTGGATAATTGTCAAGGCCATAATCCAAAAAAATAATAAGAAGAAAAAATAAGATTCAGGTTATGTTATTAAAACGTAAACAATTGTATGTAGTAAATAAAATTAGTTATTAAAATGCAGTACTGCAAGCAAAATACAATTAATTTAATTTGCCTTCATATAATAATTGCATATAATATCAATATTGCAGAGCAACATATAATTTTTCTTCTTCAATGACAGTAGGTATGAAATGTACGTCAATTTGACAATTTCAATGGACAATATGAATTATTTAAGAAAGTTGCAATATTTCTCCGCTATTCGCGCACGATCGTTTCTCGTATCCGTTCCAAGTACTTGCACACCGCGAATAATGGCATTTCCGGTTATAACTTTTTAAGCGGAAATTACGTAAAATAGTCCTGTCGCCAGGGGGGGTACAACGGCCTCGTTAATTCAGATGGACTTACCCAAGTTTTTTTTATGTATTTTGACCCGTAGAACACGAATTTTTTGGGTAACAGTTGATCCGGATGTCGATAAGATTGTTATAGACCAAGAACTTGAGGAATCAAATAACAGCGATTTTTGGCAAAACAAAACAATATTTTGTATTTTTTGGGTCATTTTAAGCAAAAAATATTTCTACAAGTTTTTTAGTAGGATGCACAGTTTTCGAGATAAACGCGGTTGAACTTTCAAAAAATCGAGAAACTGCAATTTTTAAACCCGAATAACTTTTGATTAAAAAATAAAATAGCAATTCTGCTTAGCGCCTTTGAAAGTTCAAGTCAAATTATGTCGGTTTTGATTATTTGCATTGCTAAAAATTTATTGTGTTATTGTTAAACAAAGCTACAAACAACTAGTGCGTGAGTGATGTTTCTATGATTTCTCATTTAAAATCGAACGAGTAGGTAGAATAGGTACTAGTGCAATCAAGTCTATTTCTACGTTACATGCGTTAAAACGCATGTAAAAGCACGGGAAACCCTACGTGTTTATAGCTTTGTTAAACAATAAAAAAACAAATTTTTACCAATGCAAATAATCAAAACCGATATAATTTGACTTAAACTTTCAAATGCGGTAAGCAGACTTGCTATTTTATTTTTTAATCAAAAGTTATTCGGGTTCAAAAATTGCAATTTTTCGATTTTTTTAAAGTTCAACCGCGTTTATCTCAAAAACTGTGCATCCTACGAAAAAACTTGTAGAAATATTTTTTACTTAAAATGGCCCAAAAAATACAAAATATTGTTTTGTTTTGCCAAAAATCGCTGTTATTTGATTCCTCAAGTTCTTGGTCTATAACAATCTTATCGACATCCGGATCAACTGTTACCCAAAAAATTCGTGTTCTACGGGTCAAAATACATAAAAAAAACTTGAGTAAGTCCATCTGAATTAACGAGGCCGTTGTACCCCCCCTGGCGACAGGACTAAAAACCAAAATTTTACATTTGTTCTCATCTTGCTAAGTCACGTTGAATAATATATCACTTATTCTCTTTCGGCAACTTTAAAATAGTAAATACTTACGGTTGCAACTCTAAAACCGGAACTCCGACGTCAAATTTCTCATCTTTAATAATACCATCCTTAAGTTAAAAGCTTTCATTCGACACCCGATTTGTCATTCTATCTGTATTAATAACGGAGGAGTTGTATTCGCGGATGGACAGACATACGGACAGACAGCCTAGGTAAAATTTTTCATCTTTAATACCATGCTTGAACTATAAGCTATCATTTGGCACCTCATTTGCCATTATACCTGGTATAATGACGGAGGATTTATACTCGCGGTCGGAGGGATCGACGGACAGACAGCCTAGGTCAAATTTTTCACCTTTAGTATCATCCTTGGATTATAAGCTTTCATTTGACACCTCATTTGTCATTCTACCTGGTATATTGACGGAGGAGCTATATTCGCGGTCGGACGGACCGACGGTCAGACAGCGTAAGTCAAATTTCTCACCTTTAGTACCATCCTTGGATTATAAGCTTTCATTTGACACCTCTTTTGTCATTCTACCTGGTATAGTAGAGGACTTATATTCGCGGTCGGACGGACCGACGGACAGACAGCCCAAGTCAAATTTCTCACCTTTAATACCATCCTTGGATTATAAGCTTTCATTTGACATCTCATTTGTCATTCTACCTGGTATAATGACGGAGGAGCTATATTCGCGGTCGGACGGACAAACGGACAGACAGCCTAAGTCAAATTTCTCACTTTTAGTACCATCCTTGGATTATAAGCTTTCTTTTGACACCTCATTTTTCATTCTACCTGGTATAATGACGGAGGAGTTATATTCGCGGTCGGACGGACCGACGTCTCACCTTTAGTACCATACTTCGATTATAAGCTTTCATTTGACATCTCATTTGTCATTCTACCTGGTATAATGACGGAGGAGCTATATTCGGGGTCGGACTGACCGACGCGACGGACAGACAGCCTAAGTCAAATTTCTCACCTTTAGTACCATCTTTGGATTATAAGCTTTCATTTGACACCTCATTTGTCATTCTACCTGGTATATTGACGGAGGAGCTATATTCGCGGTCGGACGGACCGACGGTCAGACAGCGTAAGTAAAATTTCTCACCTTTAGTACCATCCTTGGATTATAAGCTTTCATTTGACACCTCTTTTGTCATTCTACCTGGTATAGTAGAGGAGTTATATTCGCGGTCGGACGGACCGACGGACAGACAGCCCAAGTTAAATTTCTCACCTTTAATACCATCCTTGGATTATAAGCTTTCATTTGACATCTCATTTGTCATTCTACTTGGTATAATGACGGAGGAGCTATATTCGCGGTCGGACGGACAGACGGACAGACAGCCTAAGTCAAATTTCTCACTTTTAGTACCATCCTTGGATTATAAGCTTTCTTTTGACACCTCATTTTTCATTCTACCTGGTATAATGACGGAGGAGTTATATTCGCGGTCGGACGGACCGACGTCTCACCTTTAGTACCATACTTCGATTATAAGCTTTCATTTGACATCTCATTTGTCATTCTACCTGGTATAATGACGGAGGAGCTATATTCGGGGTCGGACTGACCGACGCGACGGACAGACAGCCTAAGTCAAATTTCTCACCTTTAGTACCATCTTTGGTTATAAGCTTTCATTTGACACCTCATTTGTCATTCTACCTGGTATAATGACGGAGGAGTTATATTCGCGGTCGGACGGACCGACAGCCTAAGTCAAATGTCTCACCTTTAGTACCATCCTTGGATTATAAGCTTCTATTTGACACCTCATTTGTCATTCTACCTGGTATAATGACGGAGGAGCTATATTCGCGGTCGGTCGGACCGACGGACAGACAGCCTAAGTCAAATTTCTCACCTTTAGTACCATCCTTGGATTATAAGCTTTCATTTGACACCTCATTTGTCATTCTACCTGGTATAATGACGGAGGAGTTATATTTGCGGTCGGACAGACCGAAGGACAGAAAGTTTAAGTCAAATATCTCACCTTTAGTACCATCCTTGGATTATACGCTTTCATTTGACACCTCATTTGTCATTCTACCTGGTATAATGACGTAAGAGTTATATTCGCGGTCGGACAGACCGACGGACAGATAGTTTAGGTCAAATTTCTCACCTTTAGTACCATCCTTGGATTATAAGCTTTCACATTTTTTCAAAATTGGGTGAAAACAACTTGATGCCAGAATGATTTGTTGATGAAAATAATATATATACATTCTCAAATTGCCTATTTTTCGTTGTGGATAATATTGTATTCAACAGTGATGCCAAATTTCTGATGCCAAAATGATTGATAATGAAAGTGGGATATACGTTTTCATGTATATAGCGGCAGCGACAAAACGGTAAAACACTGAACTAAATGTATATAATATTTTCACTGTGCCATCATTTTGAACTCAAACATTTTATGGAATAAACTTATATAAGTCAGTAAGGAATAAACAAAGAAAGCTGATATATTAAAGTAACATCAAGGAATCAAATCTCTAACTACAGAGTTGATTAGACTTCTGCTAACAAGTACAGGAAAAAAGTTATTAAGGTAGTGTAAAGTGGCATCGATATACAGATGCCACTTTGCAAGACGATGCCAAATTGATGGTAAATGCATAATGTATCGATGCCAAATTGATAGTAGGATTTATATATATATATATATATATATATATATATATATATATATATATATATATATATATATATATATATATATATATATATATATATATATATATATGAAAAACAAAAAAACAAAAGATGTAAATCTTTGAAACACACTCAGTGATCAAAAGATCTAAGTTATTGGTTTACCAACCTGAAATGGTGGATGTGTGAATTGTTCGTAAGGGGATTTTTCCACATTCTCTATTTCATTTGTTTGATATATATATATATATATATATATATATATATATATATATATGGATTCCGACTTTAGGAAGCCAAAAACGCTATATCGCACCGGTCATACGAAGCCCGACACCTCCTTACGAAGCCCGGATTCGGGCTTCGTAATTCTTTAATGTTATTTCCCCAAAAAACGTACTTTACACCATCTCTCGATATTTTAACCAAGCTCAGAACATGTGAATACGCTTGGGCTTCATATATATTCGGACAAATTTTAGAAATGTACCATAGGTAGCTCTGAAATCATGATTAACAATACGAAGCCCGGGCTGCTTATGCCTGGAATTATTATCAAAACATACACTCGTAGTTCATGGTATCTACCACCAGTTTGCGCTGCGAAAAGAAGTATATACTCTGTAGAAGTTCAGCAGCGTTAGGAAGCCCACATTGAGCTACCGATTATAAGAAGCCCTGAAGTTTGGCAACGTTTTTGCATATTCCTCAAAGTACTATTAGCTTGTAAACATTTTTATTATTACCTGGCAATGCACATTTTTTGTATTTTTGGGTCGTTCATCGTCATTAATCTTGTGTACTAAGACTCCCGAGAACAGATTATGGTAATTCTTAGCATTACCTGTACACAGTAAGATACCGACAGAAAAAAGATTTAAAAATTGAATCGCAAAAGAATTATTTATTTTAATTGATACAATTAATACAAATTAATACTTTGTATTACTAATTTACTATTTTAGTTTGTAATAAGCCACATAATTTGCTACCAAATAGGAAATTAATATGACAAATTAAATTATTGTTGTTTTTTATTTAAAAAAGGTTAATGCCTCGACAACTAATGGCCATTGGCATGGTAGGTACGGTAATTTTTAACAGTTAGGTACCTAGTGTAATGTGTAGTGTGTGTGTGTGTTGAGTAAGTGTCTTGTTACTTTGCAAAGTTGACGTCATTGTCTTTGCAAAGAGACGCTAACTGTATCCGAACGTCTGCGGTTCCTCCGGTGAGTACCGATCCCACAAGGACAGAAACTATTTTCATTTATTAATTTATAATAAATGAAACATTTCTGACCCTGGTGAGATTCGAACTCACAACCATTCGGATTTTTCGATCCAAAGGTAGGCGCTCTTACCACTCAGTCAAGGACGGAGTTAAAGTTATTATTATTAAATATTACTTTATAAAATTAAAAATAGTCATTCTTATGAATTATGCGTATTATTCTGATTCTGATACGATGAACACTTGTTTGATGGGTCTGAGCCACACAATTGAGGGTTAGGCCACTGTTTCATTCGTATTTTTAGTATTTGTCAAGGCAGCAATACATTATGTAGTGCCATATTGCCAAATATAGAGCTAGATTGTGTAGACCACTGTTGAACCATATATCCAATTTTTCTGCTTTTATTGATGTATTAATCTAAAAATGCTCAATTTGTGGACTGTGCCACTGTTGCTCTGAGCGCCTCATTTAATACAAATACAAAATATTTAATACAATAATGCATATAGATTTTCCCTTCGGAAAAAATCAAACAATATAGATGTTTTTTAATTTCATTAAGGGAATGGGCACGTAGTTTCTGCTGAAATGCTACTCAAATGGAATTCATTTTTTTTTTCGAATTCTGAGAAAACTAATAATTATTTTTGAAAATTTTAAACTCAGAATAAGAGATTACGTTATTAGCGAGGGCCGAAAGTCCCTGAGAACTTCTATAATGTTTATTTTAATAAGTTACAGGGCTAAAAACTAAAAGAAAATTTAGTGTGACTTTTAATTTCAAAATATCTCATTCAAAATAAACTTTTTATTTATTGTAAGAGACTTTCGGCCCTCGGAAATAATTTAGTCTTTCATTTTGCGTTTAAATTTTTCAAAAATATTTATTGTTTTTTTTTTTCAGGATTTGAAAAAAAATGAACACAATGTCCGTGGTAATATTTTCCAAATCTTTGTCAGTAGTAAATAGAATATTGCCAGCATATTGTCAGTCAGACAGTGACAATTTTAAATATTTGACCTGGCATTGGGAATATGTTCAGTTGTTGATTAAATAATATTGATAATGTGTTTAATAAATACTTGATTTAAGACGTGAACTTAATAAAAAGTTATTTATTGTTTATTATTTATGGAAGATCCAAAGCAGAGAATACACCAGGATATATTCAGTGATCCAAGTATTGTGTTGTTACAGATGTTCAAAATTGTAAGCGTTTCATAGTAACAATATATTATTAAAAAATCACTTTATCACTTTTCCTCTTTTCTCGATTGATTATTAGCTTTTGTTGTACAGTAGATAAATTATTACTGAATACATAGGTAGTGAAAAAATTATCAGTAGTAATTGCACAAGAGCTCTGAAATTATCGAATTTTTCCCGAGTGACACTTTGACAGTATTAATTTCACGACCCGAAGGGGAGTGAAATTACGTCAAGTGGCACGAGGGAAACAATTCGATAATAATTTCAGAGATCGAACTGCAATTTGCTGCGACTATTTCATGAATAAAACTGTTTAAAACCAAAATTTTATTGTAATTTATTTATGTAAGTACAAATTAGTACAATTAAACACACAGTTGTTATAAATATTTGACGATTGAAAGTCATCACTTTTATAAGTTTTAAAACAGTAATTGTCATTAATGTCACTGAATGTATTTTTTCACAGCAACGAAGGGCAACTGACGTAATATACTTGACGATGGGATATTATCAAAAATGATCAATTTAATTTGTATTTCTGTAGCTTTCTATTGGTCGGAAATATGAAATAATCATATTAATTAACTGAATTAACAATTAAGGCAATTAATTATACTAGTAAAAGTTATCCAAGAACATTCAAAAGCCATCTTTACAGTTAATGATGAAGTTGTCAAGTAAAGTTTACATATCCATACCAGTGACAATTTTACTACACGTAATTTGCGGTGTAAAGACAGAAAGAGTGGGGATAGCCTTAAAATATTTGCGAATTATGTACCGATGGCCCTAAGAAATGTTTAATAAACAACATATTAAAAAGTTCTACTCTAGAAGTGGGCACTTAATTTTTTATTAAACAAATGAACTGCGAAATTAGATGTTTCTTTAAATAACCCCGAAAATATAAATTTTAGAAAAAAACTGACTTGACTTGAAAAATTCAGACAATTGAAAAAAACCTAAATATAAGATTAAAATTTTTATAAAATTAAATCTGTAGCTTCTATAATTTTTTATTTATAACGCTAAAGTCACCCTTCTCACAAACATTGGCGCACTGTAAACTAGCGAAGTGCACGGCTGAGTTATTTCAGTGTATTTCTCTAATTAATGGATCAAATAAAATTTTACAAATTGGACAAGAAAGAAGGAAATTAAGAGAAGGAACAAGAAAGAATAGCTTAATTGGAAAGAAGAACAATTAAGCTATCTTATGGTTATAATAAAAAGAAATAAAATGTATGGGCATAAGTACGGTGTGGGCTGAATTTTGTTTAAACATTATTTAAAAATGTGTAACTAATAAAAATTTTCTTATAAAGCTCTCAAATTTGCACAACTTACCTTTCAAACATCTTACTAAACAATGTTTCATTCAAAAAAAGCCAAAAATTTAATTCAAATGATATGACGCAAAAATGCAATTTTTGAAAACTTTTACGTAAGTTTTAAGGAAAAACGTAGTTTACAGAATTACCAGCACTTTAAAACGGTATTACTCAAGTTTGAAAAGATTTTTTACAATTTTATAGGTGATTTTTTAAAGCATTTGATGTATTTTTAAAATTTACTCAATAATTTTATTTTAGAAATGAAACTATAAAACTATGAATGAAACTATTCCTTTTTGACAAAAATTAAGAAAGATAACAAAAATGTACCTAATACAAAAACCGAAAATTACCAACTAAAAAATTGTTTATAAAAAGTGATCAAAAATGTTTTCTCTAAAACTTACCTAAAATATATTTAATAATAAGCTTGAACAATAATAAATTTTCAACAAAAAAATATTTTTAGCTCTTAAACATTATGTCTGCGTAACTTCGAACCTATTAATAACTTTTTTATTACCAGTTTTACGAAAAAAGTTATTTTTTATAAAATACTCTGCATCGTATATGATCTCAGATGCAACCATCAAATATCAAATTTTATTAATTTTACATACGAGGTTTTACATACGATTTTACATTTTGACATACGAGGTATGTAAAAAAATATGAATTTCACTCAAGAGTAAAGTACCTTTAGATTTCACAATATCGAAAATTGTTATTAAAAAAAGTTGGTTGGAATTACAAAATATGTTTCACTGTTTAATTACATTCTTCTAAATGAGATATTGTGAACTATAAAGGTATGGTATGTTTAACAGTAAATGGTCGAGTTCAATTAGTTACCACTATAAACATCCTGGAATAACCGATAATAGTATAAAAGGTCCGGTTTCAGGTAAAATTTAAATATGTTTTCTGGTACAATTTCTTTGCTTTATTATGGGATTACCGTCTAGTCAGTGTTAATTGTCAAAAGACCAACTCTGTCTACCTCGGTTGCTTATCGCTCCGGGTGGGTCTTAACAATGGGCCAGGTCAGATAAATTTAATAATATTTACGACCGCACTAATTGAACTCAACCATTTACTGTTGAACAAACCATACTGAACTGTTAAGCAAAAGTCATATTTGTTTGATATCTGATGGTTGTTTTTTGGACTTTAGACCAGAATAGAGTATTTTATGAAGAATAACTTTTTTTCGTAAAATTAATAATAAAATAGTTGAAATAATTGAAATAAAATAATGATGATGGGTATCCGTAATTTGAGAAAACATTGAATTTTTTTTTCAATTCTAATGATGTAATTATAATAAAACATAGTTTTTAATTCCCAACAACTTTTTATAATACCCATATTTTGATATTCTGGAATATAAAGGTACTTTACTCTTTAACAAAATTCGTATTTTTGACATACCTCGTATAAAATTGATAAAACTTGATATCTGATGATTGGGTTTTAGATTTTAGACTATGCAGAGCAATTTATGAAGAATAAACTTTTTTTCGTAAAATTTGTAATAAAAATGTTTCAAATATGGTTCCTTACTACGCAGACATAGTGTAGAAGAGCTTCTTTATAAGCATTTTCAAATTGTAATGCCATATTCGGATTCAGCATAATCAAAAACAAAATAGAAACAAAATTCAACAATATTTTTAAAATTATTTTAAATTATATAATTTAACATGATTGTTTGGAATTAAGAACTATATTCTGATATGCAATTTCATCCTTCTAATGGAAAAAAAAATTTTGAAAATTTTTCTAATCAACATTATTTTTAGTTTTTTATTTCAATTATGATACATATAGATATTTGTATAACAAGGGAGGAAAGTGCTTCTTTTCCTCCCGAGAATGAAGTTTACTGCCCGACGCGTAGCGGAGGGCAGTAATCATTCAAGGGAGGAAAAGGCACTTTACTCCCATGTTATACATATGGTTTTTCCACCTTCCTCAAATAACAAGTCATTTTTTCATTTTTACTTAATTTATTTGTGTAACTAACCAACAAAATTTATTAGAACTAAAACTAATAAGTACGTACAATATAACTGTCAACTGTCAAATATAAGTCAAAATAAAAATGTAAACATTGTTAAATCAAAATAACAATTTACAGTTTTTTACCATTCTGTGAAATACAGAGTGTTTTATAAATAAACGTTAAAATGTATACAAACTTACGTAATAGAAAATAGATATTGTACAGGGCGTCAATAAGTTATATTTTTATGAATGAAATACCATGATGTCACTTTTACTTTTCTTCCCTAGGGAGGAAAAGTACAACTTTGCTCCCTACAATCAGGTCCGGAAAAGTATACTTTCGGTAGAGGTAGGTGGAAAACTCTTTTTCCACCTACCTCTACCGAAAGTATACTTTTCCGGACCTGATTGTAGGGAGCAAAGTTGTACTTTTCCTCCCAAGGGAGGAAAATATTTTTCCTCCCTAGGGAGGAAAAGTAAAAGTGACGTCATGGTATTTCATTCATGAAATATAACTTATTGACGCCCTGTATAATATCTATTTTCTATTACGAAGTATCTAGACATTTTAACGTTTATTTATAGAACATCCTGTATTTTGCAGAATGGTAAAAAACAGTAAATTGTTATTTTGATTTAACAATGTTTACATTAATAATTTGACTTATATTTGACAGTTGACAGTTATATTGTACCTACTTGTTGTTTTAGTTCTAATAAATTTTGTTGGTTAGTTACATAAATAAATTAAGTAAAAATGAAAAAATGACTTGTTATTTGAGGAAGGTGGAAAACCCATATGTATAACATGGGAGTAAAGTGCCTTTTCCTCCCTTGAATGATTACTGCCCTCCGCTACGCGTCGGGCAGTAAACTTCATTCTCGGGAGGAAAAGTTACACTTTCCTCCCTTGTTATACAAATAGCTATTATTATTCATTTTACAAAAAACAGTTATTCTTTATAAAATGTTCTACAGGGTCTAAAACCTAAAATACAACCGTCTAATATCAAATTTTGTCAATTTTATACGAGGTATATAAAAAAATATGAATTTTCCCAAGAGTACTTAAATAATATACCCTTATTTTTCACAATATTGAAAATTGTGCTTATGTAAAGTTGTTTAGAACTAAAAACCATAATTAACCCGCCAGTGGTCGCTATATGAGATTTTCTCTCACGGTTTCAGAAAATTGCACAGAATTTTTTTTCCGGGAAATTATAAGATCTGTAGTTCCTTCTAGTCTCCTAACTATCCTCCCTCGACAATCTAATAGAATCGTCCGCTTAGATAGTGACTCAGTTGACCTAATATCACCCAATTGTTGAGTCAGCGCGCTTCAAGTGAGACATTCTCTCATCAAGCGACCACCCGCGTTACGAACTGTACATAAAAATTAATTTTATTTTGGCACTTAAAACCTAAAATAATGTAAAAAAAATTGTAATTGTCATCAATCAATTTTTCCAGAGCATTCTTGTTATATTTGTGTGCTGTGCCGTAAATTATCAAGATACGGAGATTGATTAATATTGGTTTAATTCCGATTATTTCTTTTTATTTTATTATATTATTATCTATATTATGTTACATTTTTTTTTTCTTATTATTAGTTAAGAAAAAAAGTTTAAAAACTGTTTTAAAAACTTTATTTTGTAAAAAAAGGTAAAATTTGGATATGTGAGAGAAAATCTCACGCGCGACCACTCGCGTAACAATCTACCTAGCGACCAATGCCGGGTCTCTAGGTTGGGAATCTATCTTTGGTTGGGAAATAAGCCACAATTAAATTGAAAAAATAATTTTATTCGCGTTTGGACGCCCAAATCGGATGTCGTTGTCAAAATATAAAATATTACTAATATTTACTCGGTAATATTTTGTATTTTGACAATGACATCCGATTTGGGCGTCGAAACGTTAATAAAATTATTTTTTTAATTTAATTGTGGCTTATTTCCGAATCAAAATAATTATAAAAATGCCACAAGAAAATAGCTTCAGAACAACACTAAAAACCATCTTCCAATATTCCATCCTTCTCATTGAAATATTCTGAACTATAAAGGTACTTTATTCTTGATCGAAGTTTATCTTTTTTGACATACCTCGTATAAAATTAATCAAAATTGATATAAGATGGTTGTATTTAAGGTCTTTGGCCATGCAGAACTTTTTACAAAGGATACCTTTTTTTTCGTATAATTAATAATAGACCAGTAAGGATCTGTTTTTAGATGGATGTGAGAGGTGGCATTCAGATTTTTGCGGATAAAGTTAGGTGATAACTTCGTTATTAATAATTGATTAATGCTCCGTCTCAAATATGCCCGGAACATTAATAAAAAAAAAATAAAATATTTAAAAATTTCAAAAAATTTCGTTTTTTTTTTTCTAATTTTTTTGCTTATAACTTTAAAACGATTCATTCTGGAACAAAGTCGTATAGGAAGAAAACAAAGGTAATTAAATTTTCTATCAGATGCGATTGGTTAAAAGTCTCTTAATTAATCACCCTTGCTGCAAAATAGCAATAAATATAAAATAAGGGGGCAAAACAAGCCTGTTATTATTCAATTATTTTCCATCACTTAGGTTACACTTGGAACCTTCCTAATTCGCTTAGAAAATTTTTGTAATGTGCTAAAACCGTACACCAAATTTCATTAAAATTGACTTACTAGATTTTGAATAATAATTTTGCAATCTAAACTTTTTTAAAAAATTAAACTTTTTTAAAATCTTGCACAACAAAAACTAGTGTATACAAAGATTTGTCAATTTTTTTACATATAAAGAAGCACTCCACCTATCTAATGCACTTTACAGAATTAAAATCAGATTGTTTAAGCAGCCTCAGCAATGTTTTAAAGTTATAAACAATTTTTTGGCTTATAAACAAATTAGTCCTGTGGCCAGGAGGGGGTGCTGCGGGCTCCTTTATTTAGATGCACTTACCCAAGATTTTTATGTATTTTTTGACCCGTGTACACGATTTTTTTGGGTAACAGTTGATCCGGATATCAATAAAATTGTTATAAACAAACAACTTGAGGAATTACATAACATCGATTTTTCGCAAAATAAAACACTTTTTTATATTTCTTGGGTAAGTCTAAGCAAAAAATGTTCTTACAAATTTTTTCGTAGGATGCATAGTTTTCGAGATAAACGCAGTGGAACTTTCAAAAAATCGAAAAAGTGCAATTTTTGAACGCGAATAACTTATGATTAAAAAATAAAATAGCAATTCTGCTGACAGAATTTGAAAGTATAAATCAAATTATACCGGTTTTAATTATTTGCATTGCTAAAAATTAATTTTTTATTATTAAACAAAGCTATTTGTTTATAAGCCAAAAAATTATTTATAAGTTTAAAACATTGCTGAGGCCCCTTAAATAATCCGATTTTAATTCTGTAAAGTGTATTAGATAGGTAAAGCACCTCTTTATATGTAAAAAAATTAGATAACTTCTAAATGGTCTACTTTTTGTTCAGAAAGATTTTAAAAAATTTGAAAATCTATTAGGTCGATTTTAATGAAATTTGGTACACAGTTTAAGTATGTTACAAAGAATTTCCTAAGCGAATTACTAAGGTTCTAAGTACCACCGAAGTGGTTAAAAACATTGAATAACAACAGGCATATTTTGCCCCCTTATTTTGTATTTATTGCTATATTGCAGAAAAGGTAATAAGTTAAGACATTTTTGACCAGTCGGATATCATACAAAATTCAATTATCTTTATTTTATTTCTCTACGACTTTGTTCCAAAACGAATCGTTTTAAAGTTATAAGCAAAGAAATAGAAAAAAATCGACGTTTTTCGAATTTTTAAATATTTTATTTTTTTTATTAATGTTCCGGCCATATTTGAGAAGGAGCATAAGTAAATTATTATTAACGAAGTTATCACCTTACTTTATCTGCAAAAATTCGAATGCCACCTTTCACATCCAAAAATAGACGTTTTTTCACAAATCCTTACTGGTCTATAATAAAATAGTTATCATAATTGAAATAACTGAAAATAATGTTGTATATCCATAATTAAAAAAATTCAACTTTTTTTTAATTAGAAAGATGAAGTGGAACATTAGAATATAGTTCTTAATTCCAAACAACTTTTCATTACAACAATTTTTAATATTTTGAATAATAAAGCTACTTTACTCTTGAGTAAAATTCATATTTTTTGACATAATATCTCGTATACGGCTTAAAAAAAATGAACTGATGGTTCTATTTTTAATTTAGACCATGCACAACTTTTCACGTTGACGAACAGAACGTCTATAGTCGTCTAATTTCCATTGATGTAATGTGACACAACGTCTATATACGTTGAATTTTTCCCTATTCTACTTTGCAAAATACATATAGTGTCACAACACTTGCTTATACATTTGACGCAGTGTCCGACAACGTGTTAATTGGACACACTGTACAAAACAATTATTGTTATTGTTTAAACAAATAATAATCAATTAGCGGCAAAATCTGTGAGTAGAACTTTTTTACTTTAACATGTATATAAACTAACAAAAAAAGTTTTAGAAAAAGATAATCTTGTTTGAATTGCTCCGAAACAATGCATCTTTTCGTTCTATCTTGACTCTTCTAAAATGCTTCGTATAGATTGCTGAATAGAATTGGGCTTCTTATAACAGGCAATATGACGACTTATATACACATATAAGGATCTCGTAGAACAGTCGTATTATTTAAACGTAAATTAAAACATGGCAACATCGTCGGGCTTCGTATAATGCGTAATCCATATACACTGTGAACGCGTTTATACGAGTGGGCTTCGTAAGACTGTAGGAATAAGACAGTGCTACAATCCCCTTACCCCGTAAACCGCGGGCTTCCATTCATCGGCAGGTTGTAGCGGGCTTCCTATCATTTGTGATATATATATATATATATATATATATATATATATATATATATATATATATATATATATATATATATATATATATATATATATATATATATATATATATATATATATATATATATGGCTCACAAATGATAGGAAGCCCGCTACAACCTGCCGATGAATGGAAGCCCGCGGTTTACGGGGTAAGGGGATTGTAGCACTGTCTTATTCCTACAGTCTTACGAAGCCCACTCGTATAAACGCGTTCACAGTGTATATGGATTACGCATTATACGAAGCCCGACGATGTTGCCATGTTTTAATTTACGTTTAAATAATACGACTGTTCTACGAGATCCTTATATGTGTATATAAGTCGTCATATTGCCTGTTATAAGAAGCCCAATTCTATTCAGCAATCTATACGAAGCATTTTAGAAGAGTCAAGATAGAACGAAAAGATGCATTGTTTCGGAGCAATTCAAACAAGATTATCTTTTTCTAAAACTTTTTTTGTTAGTTTATATACATGTTAAAGTAAAAAGTTCTACTCACAGATTTTGCCGCTAATTGTTTATTATTTGTTTAAACAATAACAATAATTGTTTTGTACAGTGTGTCCAATTAACACGTTGACGGACACTGCGTCAAATGTATAAGCAAGTGTTGTGACACTATATGTATTTTGCAAAGTAGAATAGGGAAAAATTCAACGTATATAGACGTTGTGTCACATTACATCAATGGAAATTAGACGACTATAGACGTTCTGTTCGTCAACGTGAAAAGTTGTGCATGGTCTAAATTAAAAATAGAACCATCAGTTCATTTTTTTAAGCCATATACGAGATATTATGTCAAAAAATATGAATTTTACTCAAGAGTAAAGTAGCTTTATTATTCAAAATATTAAAAATTGTTGTAATGAAAAGTTGTTTGGAATTAAGAACTATATTCTAATATGCCATTTCATCTTTCTAATTAAAAAAAAGTTGAATTTTTTTAATTATGGATATACAACATTATTTTCAGTTATTTCAATTATGATAACTCTTTTATTATAGACCAGTAAGGATCTGTGAAAAAACGTCTATTTTTGGATGTGAAAGGTGGCATTCGAATTTTTGCAGATAAAGTAAGGTGATAACTTCGTTAATAATAATTTACTTATGCTCCTTCTCAAATATGTCCGGAACATTAATAAAAAAAATAAAATATTTAAAAATTCGAAAAACGTCGATTTTTTTCTGTTTCTTTGCTTATAACTTTAAAACGATTCGTTTTGGAACAAAGTCGTAGAGAAATAAAATAAAGATAATTGAATTTTGTATGATATCGGACTGGTCAAAAATGTCTTAACTTATAACTTTTTCTGCAATATAGCAATAAATACAAAATAAGGGGGCAAAATATGCCTGTTGTTATTCAATGTTTTTAACCACTTCGGTGGTACTTAGAACCTTAGTAATTCACTTAGGAAATTCTTTGTAACATACTTAAACCGTGTACCAAATTTCATTAAAATCGACCTAATAGATTTTGCATAATAAATTTGCAATTTAAATGTTTTTAAAAAAGTTCAAAATTTTTAAAATCTTTCTGAACAAAAAGTAGACCATTTAGAAGTTGTCTAATTTTTTTACATATAAAGAGGTGCTTTACCTATCTAATACAGTTTACAGAATTAAAATCGGATTATTTAAGGGGCCTCAGCAATGTTTTAAAGTTATAAATAATTTTTTGGCTTATAAACAAATAGCTTTGTTTAATAATAAACAATTAATTTTTAGCAATGCAAATAATTAAAACCGGTATAATTTGATTTAAACTTTCAAATTATGTCAGCAGAATTGCTATTTTATTTTTTAATCAAAATTATTCGCGTTCAAAAATTGCACTTTTTCGATTTTTTGAAAGTTCCACTGCGTTTATCTCGAAAACTATGCATCCTACGAAAAAACTTGTAAGAACATTTTTTGCTTAGACTTACCCAAGAAATATAAAAAAATGTTTTATTTTGCGAAAAATCGATGTTATGTAATTCCTCAAGTTCTTTGTTTATAACAATTTTATTGACATCCGGATCAACTGTTACCCAAAAAAATCGTGTTCCACGGGTCAAAAAATACATAAAAATCTTGGGTAAGTCCATCTAAATAAAGGAGCGCGCAGCACCCCCTCCTGGCCACAGGACTAATTTGTTTATAAGCCAAAAAATTGTTTATAATTTTAAAACATTGCTGAGGCTGCTTAAACAATCCGATTTTAATTCTGTAAAGTGCATTAGATAGGTGGAGTGCCTCTTTATATGTAAAAAAATTGACAAATCTTTGTATATACCAGTTTTTGTTGTGCAAGATTTTAAAAAATTTTAATTTTTTAAAAAAAGTTTAGATTGCAAAATTATTATTCAAAATCTAGTAAGTCAATTTTAATGAAAATTGGTGTACGGTTTTAGCACATTACAAAAATTTTCTAAGCGAATTAGGAAGGTTCCAAGTGTAACCTAAGTGATGGAAAATAATTGAATAAGAACAGGCTTGTTTTGCCCCCTTATTTTATATTTATTGCTATTTTGCAGCAAGGGTGATTAATTAAGAGATTTTTAACCAATCGCATCTGATAGAAAATTTAATTACCTTTGTTTTATTCCTATACGACTTTGTTCCAAAATGAATCGTTTTAAAGTTATAAGCAAAAAAACTTGAAAAAAAAAACGAAATTTTTTGAAATTTTTAAATATTTTATTTTTTTATTAATGTTCCGGGCATATTTGAGACGGAGCATTAATCAATTATTATTAACGAAGTTATCACCTAACTTTATCCGCAAAAATCTGAATGCCACCTCTCACCTCCATCTAAAAACAGATCCTTACTGGTCTATTATTAATTATACGAAAAAAAGTTATCTTTTGTAAAAAGTTCTGCATGGCCAAAGACCTTAAATACAACCATCTTATATCAATTTTGATTAATTTTATACGAGGTATGTAAAAAAAGATAAATTTCGATCAAGAATAAAGTACCTTTATAGTTCAGAATATTTCAATGAGAAGGATGGAGTATTGGAAGATGGTTTTTAGTGTTGTTCTGAAGCTATTTTCTTGTGGCATTTTTATAATTATTTTGATTGGGAAATAAGCCACAATTAAATTGAAAAAATAATTTTATTAACGTTTCGACGCCCAAATCGGATGTCTTTGTCAAAATACAAAATATTACCGAGTAAATATTAGTAATATTTTATATTTTGACAACGACATCCGATTTGGGCGTCGAAACGCGAATAAAATTCCCAACCTAGCGACCCGGCATTGGTCGCTAGGTAGATTGTTACGCGAGTGGTCGCGCGTGAGATTTTCTCTCACATATCCAAATTTTACCTTTTTTTACAAAATAAAGATTTTAAAACAGTTTTTAACCTTTTTTTATTAACTAATAATAAGAAAAAAAGAATGTAACATAATATAGATAATAATATAATAAAATAAAAAGAAATAATCGGAATTAAACCAATATTAATCAATCTCCGTATCTTGATAATTTACGGCACAGCACACAAATATAACAAGAATGCTCTGGAAAAATTGATTGATGACAATTACAATTTTTTTTACATTATTTTAGGTTTTAAGTGCCAAAATAAAATTAATTTTTATGTACAGTTCGTAACGCGGGTGGTCGCTTGATGAGAGAATGTCTCACTTGAAGCGCGCTGACTCAACAATTGGGTGATATTAGGTCAACTGAGTCACTATCTAAGCGGACGATTCTATTAGATTGTCGAGGGAGGATAGTTAGGAGACTAGAAGGAACTACAGATCTTATAATTTCCCAGAAAAAAAATTCTGTGCAATTTTCTGAAACCGTGAGAGAAAATCTCATATAGCGACCACTGGCGGGTTAATGATGGTTTTTAGTTCTAAACAACTTTACATAAGCACAATTTTCAATATTGTGAAAAATAAGGGTATATTATTTAAGTACTCTTGGGAAAATTCATATTTTTTTTATATACCTCGTATAAAATTGACAAAATTTGATATTAGACGGTTGTATTTTAGGTTTTAGACCCTGTAGAACATTTTATAAAGAATAACTGTTTTTCGTAAAATGAATAATAAAAGAGTTTTCCACCTACCTCTACCGAAAGTATACTTTTCCGGACCTGATTGTAGGGAGCAAAGTTGTACTTTTCCTCCCTAGGGAAGAAAAGTAAAAGTGACATCATGGTATTTCATTCATAAAAATATAACTTTTTGACGCCCTGTACAATATCTATTTTCTATTACGTAAGTTTGTATACATTTTAACGTTTATTTATAAAACACTCTGTATTTCACAGAATGGTAAAAAACTGTAAGCTGTTATTTTGATTTAACAATGTTTACATTTTTATTTTGACTTATATTTGACAGTTGACAGTTATATTGTACGTACTTATTAGTTTTAGTTCTAATAAATTTTGTTGGTTAGTTACATAAATAAATTAAGTAAACATGAAAAAATGACTTGTTATTTGAGGAAGGTAGAAAAACCATATGTATAACATGGGAGTAAAGTGCCTTTTCCTCCCTTGAATGATTACTGCCCTCCGCTACGCGTCGGGCAGTAAACTTCATTCTCGGGAGGAAAAAAAGCACTTTCCTCCCTTGTTATACAAATATCTATATGTATCATAATTGAAATAAACAACTAAAAATAATGTTGATTAGAAAAATTTTCAAATTTTTTTTTTGCCATTAGAAGGATGAAATTGCATATCAGAATATAGTTCTTAATTCCAAATAATCATTCCAAATTATATAATTTAATATAATTTTAAAAATATCGTTGAATTTTGTTTCTATTTTGTTTTTGATTATGCTGAATCCGAATATGGCATTACAATTTGAAAATGCTTATAAAGAAGCTCTTCTACACTATGTCTGCGTACCAGAACCTGCGAACCATATTTGAAACATTTTTATTACAAATTTTACGAAAAAAAGTTTATTCTTCATAAATTGCTCTGCATAGTCTAAAATCTAAAACCCAATCATCAGATATCAAGTTTTATCAAGAATAACTTTTTTCGTAAAACTGATAATAAAAAAGTTATTAATAGGTTCGAAGTTACGCAGACATAATGTTTAAGAGCTAAACATATTTTTGTTGAAAATTTATTATTGTTCAAGCTTATTATTAAATTTATTTTAGGTAAGTTTTAGAGAAAACATTTTTGATCACTTTTTATAAACAATTTTTTAGTTGGTAATTTTCGGTTTTTGTATTAGGTACATTTTTGTTATCTTTCTTAATTTTTGTCAAAAAGGAATAGTTTCATTCATAGTTTCATAGTTTCATTTCTAAAATAAAATTATTGAGTAAATTTTAAAAAATACATCAAATGCTTTAAAAAATCACCTATAAAATTGTAAAAAATCTTTTCAAACTTGAGTAATACCGTTTTAAAGTGCTGGTAATTCTGTAAACTACGTTTTTACTTAAAACTTACGTAAAAGTTTTCAAAAATTGCATTTTTGCGTCATATCATTTGAATTAAATTTTTGGCATTTTTTTGAATGAAACATTGTTTAGTAAGATGTTTGAAAGGTAAGTTGTGCAAATTTGAGAGCTTTATAAGAAAAATTTTATTAGTTACACATTTTTAAATAATGTTTAAACAAAATTCAGCCCACACCGTACTTATGCCCATACATTTTATTTCTTTTTATTATAACCATAAGATAGCTTAATTGTTCTTCTTTCCAATTAAGCTATCCTTTCTTGTTCCTTCTCTTAATTTTCTTCTTTCTTGTCCAATTTGTAAAATTTTATTTGATCCATTAATTAGAGAAATACACTGAAATAACTCAGCCGTGCACTTCGCTAGTTTACAGTGCGCCAATGTTTGTGAGAAGGGTGACTTTAGCGTTATAAATAAAAAATTATAGAAGCTACAGATTTAATTTTATAAAAATTTTAATCTTATATTTAGGTTTTTTTCAATAGTCTGAATTTTTAAATAGTCAAGTCAGTTTTTTTCTAAAATTTATATTTTCGGGGTTATTTAAAGAAACATCTAATTTCGCAGTTCATTTGTTTAATAAAAAATTAAGTGCCCACTTCTAGAGTAGAACTTTTTAATATGTTGTTTATTAAACATTTCTTAGGGCCATCGGTACATAATTCGCAAATATTTTAAGGCTATCCCTACTTTTTCTGTCTTTACACGGCAAATTACGTGTAGTAAAATTGTCACTGGTATGGATATGTAAACTTTACTTGACAATTTCATCATTAACTGTAAAGATGGCTTTTGAATGTTCTTGGATAACTTTTACTAGTATAATTAATTGCCTTAATTGTTAATTCAGTTAATTAATATGATTATTTCATATTTCCGACCAATAGAAAGCTACAGAAATACAAATTAAATTGATCATTTTTGATAATATCCCATCGTCAAGTATATTACGTCAGATGCCCTTCGTTGCTGTGAAAAAATACATTCAGTGACATTAATGACAATTACTGTTTTAAAACTTATAAAAGTGATGACTTTCAATCGTCAAATATTTATAACAACTGTGTGTTTAATTGTACTAATTTGTACTTACATAAATAAATTACAATAAAATTTTGGTTTTAAACAGTTTTATTCATGAAATAATCGCAGCAAATTGCAGCTCGATCTCTGAAATTATTATCGAATTGTTTCCCTCGTGCCACTTGACGTAATTTCACTCCCCTTCGGGTCGTGAAATTAATACTGTCAAAGTGTCACTCGGGAAAAATTCGATAATTTCAGAGCTCTTGTGCAATTACTACTGATAATTTTTTCACTACTTATGTATTCAGTAATAATTTATCTACTGTACAACAAAAGCTAATAATCAATCGAGAAAAGAGGAAAAGTGATAAAGTGATTTTTTAATACTTATATTGTTACTATGAAACGCTTACAATTTTGAACATCTGTAACAACACAATACTTGGATCACTGAATATATCCTGGTGTATTCTCTGCTTTGGATCTTCCATAAATAATAAACAATAAATAACTTTTTATTAAGTTCACGTCTTAAATCAATTATTTATTAAACATATTATCAATATTATTTAATCAACAACTGAAAATATTCCCAATGCCAGGTCAAATATTTAAAATTGTCACTGTCTGACTGACAATATGCTGGCAATATTCTATTTACTACTGACAAAGATTTGGAAAATATTACCACGGACATTGTGTTCATTTTTTTTCAAATCCTGAAAAAAAACAATAAATATTTTTGAAAAATTTAAACGCAAAATGAAAGACTAAATTATTACCGAGGGCCGAAAGTCTGTTACAATAAATAAAACGTTTATTTTGAATGAGATATTTTGAAATTAAAAGTCACACTAAATTTTCTTTTAGTTTTTTAGCCCTGTAACTTATTAAAATAAACATTATAGAAGTTCTCAGGGACTTTCGGCCCTCGCTAATAACGTAATCTCTTATTCTGAGTTTAAAATTTTCAAAAATAATTATTAGTTTTCTCAGAATTCGAAAAAAAAAATTAATTCCATTTGAGTAGCATTTCAGCAGAAACTACGTACCCATCCCCTTAATGAAATTAAAAAACATCTATATTGTTTGATTTTTTCCGAAGGGAAAATCTATATGCATTTGTATTAAATATTTTGTATTTGTATTAAATGAGGCGCTCAGAGCAACAGTGGCACAGTCCACAAATTGAGCATTTTTAGATTAATACATCAATAAAAGCAGAAAAATTGGATATATGGTTCAACAGTGGTCTACACAATCTAGCTCTATATTTGGCAAGATGGCACTACATAATGTATTGTTGCCTTGACAAATACTATAAATACGAATGAAACAGTGGCCTAACCCTCAATTGTGTGGCTCAGACCCATCAAACAAATATTCATCGTATCAGAATCAGAATAATACGCATAATTCATAAGAATGACTATTTTTAATTTTATAAAGTAATATTTAATAATAATAACTTTAACCCCGTCCTTGACTGAGTGGTAAGAGCGCCTACCTTTGGATCGAAAAATCCGAATGGTTGTGAGTTCGAATCTCACCAGGGTCAGAAATGTTTCATTTATTATAAATTAATAAATGAAAATAGTTTCTGTCCTTGTGGGATCGGTACTCACCGGAGGGACCGCAGACGTTCGGATACAGTTAGCGTCTCTTTGCAAAGACAATGACGTCAACTTTGCAAAGTAACAAGACACTTACTCAACACACACACTACACATAACACTAGGTACCTAACTGTTAAAAATTACCGTACCTACCATGCCAATGGCCATTAGTTGTCGAGGCATTAATCTTTTTTAAATAAAAAAAAAACAATAATTTAATTTGTCATATTAATTTCCTATTTGGTAGCAAATTTTGTGGCTTATTACAAACTAAAATAGTAAATTAGTAATACAAAGTATTAATTTGTATTAATTGTATCAATTAAAATAAATAATTCTTTTGCGATTCAATTTTTAAATCTTTTTTCTGTCGGTATCTTACTGTGTACAGGTAATGCTAAGAATTACCATAATCTGTTCTCGGGAGTCTTAGTACACAAGATTAATGACGATGAACGACCCAAAAATACGAAAAATGTGCATTGCCAGGTAATAATAAAAATGTTTACAAGCTAATAGTACTTTGAGGAATACGCAAAAACGTTGCCAAACTTCAGGGCTTCTTATAATCGGTAGCTCAATGTGGGCTTCCTAACGCTGCTGAACTTCTACAGAGTATATACTTTTTTTCGCAGCGCAAACTGGTGGTAGATACCATGAACTACGAGTGTATGTTTTGATAATAATTCCAGGCATAAGCAGCCCGGGCTTCGTATTGTTAATCATGATTTCAGAGCTACCTATGGTACATTTCTAAAATTTGTCCGAATATATATGAAGCCCAAGCGTATTCACATGTTCTGAGCTTGGTTAAAATATCGAGAGATGGTGTAAAGTACGTTTTTTGGGGAAATAACATTAAAGAATTACGAAGCCCGAATCCGGGCTTCGTAAGGAGGTGTCGGGCTTCGTATGACCGGTGCGATATAGCGTTTTTGGCTTCCTAAAGTCGGAATCCATATATATATATATATATATATATATATATATATATATATATATATATATATATATATATATATATATATATATATAATCTATTATCATCGACTTAGATTCGCTATATATATCATAATCTTACTATGTACATTGTACATCATATATCTCGATGTTACCACTTTTAATAGTGTGCTAGTTTCATCAACTAAGCAGAAGGTAAATATTTGGCGCATTTTTTCTTTAACAGTCACAATTTTAACCATTTATGCATTCATTCTAACGTGGAAATTTGGATTAAATAATCCTGAATTAATAAAATATGGACCACCCAAACTATGGGATCTGCTTAAAAAACTTTTCGAAATATGTCTGAATGGAGAAAAAGTACCAGATAAATGGATAACATCACATATTACTCCCATACATAAGAAGGGGCATAAAAATTACCCCAAAACTATAAGGTAATCGCAGTCATCAGCACGATTGGAAGATTATACTCCAGGATATTAAGAAATGAAATAGAACAAGAAATTCAAGGAAAGCAAGCTGAAGAACAAGCTGGCTTTCTTGCAAGACGTTCAACGGTAGATAATATCTTCACTTTAAAAATAGCACTAGAAAAAAGGATACAGAGAAACCAGGAAACCCACTTCGCTCTTATCGACCTAGAAAACGCCTATGGTAGTGTTCCCATAATAGAACTATGGAAGTCAATGAAAGGCATCGTTATCGATGAAAAATTTATACAAGGAACTAAAATGTTATACGCGACCACTAACACTAGAATCAAAAACGGCAAAAATTTCACTGAGGCATGTAATACTTCGAAATATCTCCGATAAGGATGTTATCTATTTCCCACTCACACTTTAAAATATACATTGTCCAGTCCTTACAGAGGTGGACAGAAGCAGTAAAACCGATAAGACAGAAAGTATGAAACGACTCCATATTTACATTATACTTTGCGGACGACCAAGTTGTTATAGCCCAAGATCAAGACGACTTAAGCTATATGATACGGAAGCTAAATGAACATTACCAACAGGCAGGATTAGTAATAAATATGGATAAGTCAGAATACTTCATAGTGGGAAACGAAGATATTGAAAACCTACCATTGAAACAATGACGTACAAGTTGAGTCCGGGAATACTTACCCGTGTGTCATCATTTAAAGCATACGAAATAAGTCGATGATAAGTCGGAAATGGAAATTTACTAAACGCAACAGCAAGTGACAATAAGTGTCTTGCTGCTGCGTTTAGTAAATTTCAATTTCCGAATTATCATCGACTTATTCCGTATCCTTTAAATAATGACGCACCGGTAAAGACTCCCAGACTCAACTGTATTGTTGGTGTGAAACAATACAAATATCTGGGAGCTATATTTAACAAACGAGAAAATAGTGAAGATGAAATACAACACAGGATCAGTTAAGTTAGAAGCATCACTAGATCCGTCAATTCAATTTTATGAAGCAAAGATATCAGGAAGGAAACAAAGAGAGGAATACATGAAAGTATAATGAAGAGCCCTACAATCTACGGTGCAGAAGTTTGGGACATAAGTGCAAGAAATAAAAAAACTACTTAGTACAGAAATGAACTTTTTGAGGAGAAGATGTCAGGTTTCAAGATTGGTACATGTAAGAAATGAAACAATTACAGAAAGTATGATGGTGGAAAAACTATAATAGACGATATTGAAAAGAAACAGCTGACATGGTTCGGTGATGTTAAAAGAATGAATGAGACTCGCTGGCCGAGAAAAATATTAGAGTGGTCCCACCGGAGAGAAGCTGCGGACGACCACGGAGAAGCTGGAGGGACAATATTCAGGAGGCAATGGATTCGAGGCAGTTGTATGAAGATTTGTGTTAGGATAGAAAAAATTGGAAGCTGGATATGGAGAGGCAGCGACAGGCGTAGAAATTCATTGTCTATATAATAATTGTATATTAAAACACAGTTCTTAATTCCAAACAACTTTTCGTAATAACAATTGTTGATATTCTGGAATATAAATATACCTTACTCTTTAACGAAATTCTTATTTTAACCATGCATGTCTTCGTTTGCCTTTACCCATGCATGGAATTATTCACGAGTTACTTTTTGTACTAGGATTTTTACGCACATAATCTAGTATCGCAAAATTAAGCCCTTTGTCCATAAAAACCACAATATGTTAAACAAGGATAAACAATACGGTATGTCTTTTCTACCTTGCTTACTAAGAATTTTGACGTTTATCATTTTTAGTGACAGTGACATTAGCGAATGTGTTGTGTTTATTTGAATTTATTCTTTATTTGGTTTTATAAATTATTTAACTTTTAGTATTTGTGGATGCCACTTTAATTTTAATTTGCAAGTATAATTGTTAAGGCGCCATTCCATTGAGGCAACATGAGGCATGCATTATTGTCGCATACCACACAAAGTCATTCCATTCAAGAGACAGACAGTGACACGAATCAAGTCGCCTTCCCGCATGCCACATGTTGACTGTTGCTGGGTCGCATGTATCACCGTTCGGCAAATCTCAACGTGTTGAACAGTGTCGCCGCTATCCAGCAGTCAACCGATCGGTAAAATTAGTGTTTATAAAGACAATAAAATAAAAATTAATAAATTGGAGCAGTTATCAGATAAATATGAACTTACTGTAAGTGATATAAAAAAGAAAATCACGAATTAACGTTCTGAAATTCATCGTTAGAAGAAACTAAAATTAAAGAGCGGCTCATCTCCGACTAAAAAAGAAAAATATTTTGCATTCGACTCTCATTGAGGCCAGTTGCTTGAACTTAGATAACGGGTTTTTAAACCCTGCCATGATTAAAAATTTTAATGGGTTTTTGTGAAAGGTACGTCACTGTGCTGATAAACAACGCAATTTTGAGTGCTCTGATATTTCATCCGAATTTCGGAAATAACGAGAATTAGAAATTGTAAGAGTAAACTGTGAGCAAATAATATACTACAACAAAGTGCTGAGAGTGTTAGTGACACAATAGGAATAATAATATTCGAGGTAGGCTGAAATCAAAATAACGTGGCGTCTTATCTGTTGGTAGCGATTTATCTATCCGCAAGGTTGAATTGTAGATGATCGTTGGCGCTAGCAGATAGGCAACACATATTACACATGTCCATAGGCGTATCAGAGGAATACGGAATGGATGAAATGAGCGAGATGGTTAAAGAAGTACCAAACGGAATGAGAGAGATAGCAAATAAAATGAAAAAAATGAGAACTGAGCGTAAAGAATTAATAAAAATTGTCAAAGATTTGACAAGTGAATGGAAGCGGAGTTTGGAAGAAGTAAAAGAGATTAGGAGAGAAAATGAAGTAATGAGAACTAAAATCAGGGTGTTAGAATATAAACTTGAAACTATGGAGAAGAAAGAACGTCGAAATAACATTATTATCACCGGATTTGAAACTGCAGGAGATACTATAGAGCTAAAAGAAGATATAGAGAATGAGTTGCAAACTTTTCTTGGAAGAAAGTGTGAGATAAAAGAGATAACGAAACTGAATAAGAGAATGTGCAAGTTAGAATTGAGTACATATGGTCATAAAGCAGACATAATGAAAAATGAGAACAAGTTAAGACATATTAAAGGAAGAAAACTTTTTATTGATGATGACTATACGATCCAAGAAAGAGAGATTCAAAAACAACTAAGAGAATATGCAAATGAACAGAGACGAAAAGGTAATGTTGTAAGAGTTAAATACCAGAAGATCATTATAAATGATGAAATATGGAAATGGAATATGGAAACTGGCACAATTGAAAAAGAGAGCAACAGAACTAATCCAAAAAACTAATAAAAGCAGAGGCGGACAAAATGATGACAAATTCGGCAATGAAAACGGAAAAAGAAATGGAACTGAAAGTTATAGATAAGAAAGGAGAGGTATGGAGAACAGCGACATGGAATGTTAGAGGAATAAGTGGAAAAGAGTTAGAATTAGTAGAAACCCATAGCAACACACTATGCTGCAATAGCCATCACTGAGACAAAAAAAAAGGGAGCTGGGACACAAATAATAGGAGATGGAAATCTATTAATATACAGTGGTGTAAAGAAAACTGGATGGGCCAGAGCAGGAGTAGCCTGTTTGATACCCAAAGATAAAGTAAAAGGTATAAGAAATTGGGAGTTCATCAATGAGAGACTATTGAAAGTATCAATTAATTGTACTAAAAGCGATATTATAACTTTGATTGTAATATACGCACCTGGAGAAAGTGACAAAGAAAACGACAAAAATCAATTTTGGGAACAACTACAACAGACAGTAGAAGATTATGAGGGAACACTCATAATATTGGGAGACTTCAATGTTAGATTGGGAAACGAAAACATGAAATGACAAGGAGCTATAGGTAGGCACGGAGAACACACAATTAATAAAAACGGGAAAAGATTGCTAGAGTTTTGTATAGATAATGATTTAGTTATAGCCAACACTTTCTTTGAACACAAAGAAATACACAAGATAATAAGAGCAATGCCCCAGCGAAATGAAAAATCAATAATAGACTTCATAATTGTTCCTCGAGAAAAATGGAGTAAAGTTAAAGATGTCAGAGTGAAAAGAAGCTATGATATAGGTAGTGACCATTATCTACTAGAAGGAGTATTCAAGAATAACAACAAAGTCGAGGACCGAAAACAGATACAAAACAAAAACTATAGCGGAAGAATAAGAACCTATAAGCTGAGAAACTTGCAAACAAGAAAGGAGTATATAGAAAAAAACAGAAAAACAATTTGCAAGGATTGAAAAGAGAAGACAAAGTAGAAATGTGGAAGAAAAGTGGATTAGATTTAAGGCAATATTATTAGAAACAGCAGGGCAAATTTGCGGGCATGCCAGAAGAAATAATCATAAAAAGCAGACAAGCTGGTGGAACAACGATATTAAAAAAGAAGTCAGAGAAAAGAAAAGGCTATGGAAAATGTACATACAAAAAAGAAATCAAGAGGCATACGATAAATACAAGGAACAGCGCAACAAAGTTAAAGTAAGGATAAAACAAGAAAAGCAGAACGCCTGGGAAAAATTTGGAAGAACTATGGAAGAAAATAGTACCCAAAATACAAAATTATTTTATAGAGAATTAAAGAATATGAGAAGTAAAACGGAAATTAAACTACAGCAGATAAAAGATAAAAACGGAAATATAATAACTGAGGATGAGCCCATTATAGAAAGGTGGAGAGAATATTTCAAGGAACTTTTAAACAATGAAAATACAACAGCAGAGAATCGCACACAGATAACAGATGAAACACCTGAAAGAGGGCAAGAAGACGTTTATGAAACTAAAATAAAGATGGAAGAAGTTGAAGATGCACTAGAAAAACTAAAAGTTGGTAAAGCAGCAGGGATCGACGGAATAGATGCTGAATTATTGAAATATCTTGGACAACAGAGTAAACAAGAATTACATGACCTACTAACTTTAGCGTGGACAAACAAAAAAATCCTAGAGGATTGGAACATTTCAATAATACTGCCTAAACACAAAAAGGGAGACACGAAAGAGTGCAGTAATTATAGGGGTATATCACTTCTCTGCTCAGCGTTGAAAATCTACGAAAATATCCTAGAAAAGAAACTACGAGAAATAGTTGAGCCTCGACTGGCTGATATACGAAGTGGATTTAGACCATCACACAGCGTACAAGATCATATATTCACACTACAGCAAATTACTGAAAAAACACTGTTAAAAACGATACACTGTACCTGGCGTTCTTAGATATGAAAAAGGCGTTTGACATGGTCAATAGAGGAGGAATATGGCAAAGCCTGATAAACAAGGAAGTAGATGAAGAACTTGTAAGTGTAATAAAGAGTTTGTATGTCAACACAAAAAACCAGGTCAGGACAAGTAACTTAATCTCCGGCGAATTTTCTAATAACGACGGGGTTAGACAAGGTGGAGTGTTGAGCCCACTGTTATTTATTTCCGTTATGGATGAAGTTATTAAAAAGTGTTGGAAAAAACTAAAAAATGCGCTATTAGGGGAGTGCAATTAGAACGAGAAGATACAATGTTTCGGAAAAAATCAAACAAGGTTATATTTTTCTAAAACTTTTTTTGTTAGTTTATAAATATGTTAAAGTAAAAAGTTCTACTCACAAATTTCGCCGCTAATTGTTTATTAATTGTTTAAACAATAACAATTTTTTTGTATAAATAATGTTAAGAATATGGGTGAATTCAACATTTTATTTTGATAAAAAATATTTTTATTTTAGTTTTGATTATGCTGAACCCGAATCTGACATTACAATTTGCAAATTCAAAATGACGGATTCAAAATGGCGGATTTTTTCCTAAAATTCCTTAAAAGGCAGTTGTAAAATTCGAATTTTTTTATAAAACGTGTTTGTTTACATATATGTGGATATTTTTGAGAGGTTGCTGAACCTGAATCAAATTTTGATAATTTAAATTATAAAATGGCAGATCTAAAATGGCGGATAACCTAAAAGATAGTTGTAAAATCATAATTTCTTTACAAAATGTATTTATTTCTACATATATTTATTTTTGAGAGCTTTGATAAACCTAACTTAAATGTTAACATTATAAACTATAAAATGGCGGATCCAAAATGCGGATTTTCTAAAAAGAACATAAAAAAGAACATTTTTCTAAAACATTTATTGTCTTTATTTTTAACAGGTTGTTGAATCTGAATTAAAGATTAAAAATTTAAATTTCAAAATGGCGGATCCAAAATGGCGGATATTTAAATGAAAAACAAGTAGAATTTAATCAAACAAATATGGAATTTCATTCTTAATAAAAAGATAAACAAATAATTTTCACAAAATTATTAAAAATTAAAATGTATTAGAAAGAAAGAACCAATTATTCAAAATCTATCTCTTCAATATTCAAAAAATTGTTGCAATGGAATCATAAATAAAAAGTTATTCTTAGTAAAAAGCTCTGCATATTCTAAAACTTTAAATGCAATCATAAAATATCAATTTTTATCAAGTTTGTACAAGATATGTCAATAAATAAAAATTTCAGTTCGGAGTAAAATACCTATATTTTTCATAATAGTGAAAATTGTTATTATGGAAAGTTGATCAGAATTAAAAACGATGTGTCAATATGCAGTTACACTTTTATGCATTTTTTTTACATAATACCTCGTACAATATTGATAAAATATAATATTTTTTATTTGCATATTAAGTGTTAGACCATGCACAGCTATTTATGACCAATAACTTTCTTCATAAAATTAATAATAAATCAGTTATCATAAATAATAAGTGAAAATTTAATGATGTTTGGTATAATTAATTTGAAACAATATTAAAAAAAAACAAATTTTCGATTAGAAGGATATAATTACATATTGGAACATAGTTTTTAATGCCAAACAACTTTTCTTTATAAAAATTTTCGATATTGTGAAATATAAAGGTACTTTACTCTTGAGTGAAATTCATATTTTTTGACATACCTCGTACAAAATTAACAAAATTTGATATTTGATGATTGCATCTTATGTTATATACGATGCAGAGTATTTTATAAAGAATAACTTTTTTTCGTAAACTGATATTAAAAAAGTTATCAATAGGTTCCAAGTTACGCAGACATACTGTATAAGAGCTAAAAAAAAATTTTTGTTGAACATTTATTATTTCTGAAGCTTATTATTAAATTTTCTTCAGGTAAGTTTTACAGAAAAAAGTTTTGATCACTCTGTATATACATTTTTTCAGCTGGTAATTTTCGGTTTTTGTATTACATTTTTGTTATCTTTCTTAGTTTTCTCAAAAAGAAATTATTTATTTCATTTTTAATCTGAAATAATTCAGTGTTTTTTAAAGATTACATCCTAGGCTTTAAAAAAATATTAAAAAAATTGTATTAGATTTATTCAAACTTGAGTAATACCGTCTTAAAGTGGTGGGAATTTTGAGACAGCGTATTATTTGAACTAAATTTTTGAAATTTTTTTTGAACGAAACATCGTTTAGTAAGATAATTGAGAGGTAAGTTGTGCAAATTTTAGAGCTTTGTAAGTAAAATTGTATTCGTTACACATTTTTAAATCATTTTTAAATCATGACACCGTACTTATGTCCATACATTTTATTTCTTTTTATTACAACCATAAGATAGCTTATTTTATCTTCTTTTATGTCCAATTTGTAAAATTTCTTTTGATCCATTAGTTAAAGAATTACATTAAAAAAACTCAACGGTGCACTTCTTCCAACGCTAGTTTACATTGCGCTAATGTGTGTGAGAAGGGTGACTTTAGCGTTATAAATAAAAAATTACAGAAGCTAGAGATTTAATTTTAGAAAAATCTTTATATAAGGTTTTTTTTGTAAAATTTTCTGAATTTTTCAATAGTCAAGTCAGTTTTTTTCTAAAAATTATATTTCCGGAGTTATTTAAAAAACATCTAACTTCGCTGTTCATTTGTTTAATAAAAAATTAAGCACCCACTTCTCGAGTAGAACTTTTTGATATGTTGTTTATTAAACATTTCTTAATGAAATTACAAAAAGTTTTATCTTGTTTGATTTTTTCCGAAGTGAAAATCTAAATGCACTCCCCTATATAGGGTATAGAAATTTGCAACAAATAAAAATCGAAGCCTGTGCATTTGCTGATGACATTGTATTAGTTGCAAGAACTGAAAAGGCTCTCGCAGATAACATTAGAATCTGGGCTGAAGAACTAAAAAACTACAACTTAATAATAAATATGTAGAAAACTAAGGTAATGACAATAGCCAACAAAGAAGCAACTGTAAATATTGAAATCGAAGGGCAAAAAATCGAACAAGTAGACATCTTTAAGTATTTGGGAATAATGTTAAACAACAAAGGTACACAAGAAAATGAAATTGGAAACAGAATAAAATTGGCAACGAGAACTTATTATTCACTGTATAAAAAGTTCCTAAACAAAAAAGAAATATCGAGGAAAACCAAAATGATAGTATATAAAACTGTATATATGCCAATTACAATATATGGGGCAGAAAACTGGGTACTTAATGACAGACAAAGAAAAAGATTACAAGCTACAGAAATGAGATACTTAAGAAAAGTGGTGGGAGCAAGATTAGACAAAAAAAGAAGCGAAGATATAAGACATGAATTACAGGTAAAATCGCTCAACGAAAAAGTTGAAGAAAAGAAGTTAAAATGGGCTGGACACATGATAAGAATGAGTGGTGAGAGAAAAGTGAAAATGACATGGGAGGCCAAAGCAGTGGGTAAAAGCACGAGGGGCAGACCAAGGAAAAGCTGGAACACTAGTGTAAACGAAATACTCAAGAAAAGAGGAACATCGTGGCAAGAAGCAAAAGTTTTAGCAGCAGATAGGAAGAAGTGGCGTAAATTTGCAGGGGATAAAGGAGGAATCCTCGACACCTAATGGTAAAAGAGGCAACCAATTATGTATGTATGTTAACTTTTAGTATTTGTGGATGTCACTTTAATTTTAATTTGCAAGTATAATTGTTAAGGCACCATTCCATTGAGGCAACATGAGGCATGCACCATTGTCGCATACCACACAAAGTCATTCCATTCAAGAGACAGAGAGTGACCCGAATCAAGTCGCCTTCCCGCATGCCACATGTTGACTGTTGTTGCTGGGTCGCATGTATCACCGTTCGGCAAATCTCAACGTGTTGAACAGTGTCGCCGCTATCCAGCAGTCAACCGATCGGTAAAATTAGTGTTTATAAAGACAATAAAATAAAAATTAATAAGTTGGAGCAGTTATCAGATAAATATGAACTTACTGTAAGTGATATAAAAAAAAATCAAGAATTAACATTCTGAAATTCACCGTTAGAAAAACTAAAATTAAAGAGCGGCTGATCTCCGACTAAAAAAGAAAAATATTTTGCATTCGACTCTCGTTGAGGCCAGTTTCTTGAACTTAGATAACGGGTTTTTAAACCTTGCTAGGATTAAAAATTTTAATGGGTTTTTGTGAAAGTTCCATGTGCTGTTCCGATGTATTTAACTTTTTTACAACTTCAATAAATTCAAAATTCAACTTCCGACCAAGCTTGCAAAAAACAAGATAAAAAAATTTTTTAGCACAAAAAATGTTATCCCTCCCTTTGTTGTGGTACTTAACCATTTGACCATAGCTATGAAGATAACTTTGTAAGTCGAAAGTGTTCAGCTTAGAAATTAATCAATTTTACACATTTCAAAATTACTTTTCTTTTATGCTTCGCAAAAGTTAGTATCATCTTTTTTATTTTGGTATTTTCTCAAGTAAGTAGTCAAAATCGTCTTAACTCATTCGTGTGAAATTTCAAAATAAAGCTACATCTTCTGCAATCAATTTTATATACAAACTATTCTGCGTCTCTTGGTTTCCAATAAATTATAGCTTTTTTTCCACCACCGTGGTTCCCTTCTTTCTTTTTACCATTTAAAGCATCTACTAAATATGGTGCTGCCGTGAATACTTGCAAAGCCACAGCACACTAACCCGAAGTCGCCTGAATGGAATCATGCCCTGACGCATGCTACAAGCTCATGCGATAAGACGCATGCGATCTATGCGGTCTAGGGAGAAAAATGACGCATGCAACATTTTAAACTTTGTGGCTCATGTCGCAAACCTTGGAGCAGGCGACGAGTGGATCTTGTTTTATGTCGTTCAGTGTTGCTTCAATGGAATTGAGCCTGGAATTACCTCAATAGAACATGTTCTGTGTCTAAATGTTGCTGTTAATTAATTACTTACGACACACGACGGTGGGTACCTTTTTTTTAGGCAAATATGACAAGTAATGTTTTTTAACCTACAAATTGTCATTATACAACATGAGTGTGCCTATGTGTAGTTCTGTCAGATGGAAACTTATTTGTTTATTTTGGTGATTACTTTTTAACGTGTTGTTTTTTTTTCATTCATTTATTACCATTCTACATTACGTTGACAGTATGTTTCATTTAATTTTTTGATTTAAATTGTTTGGAACTGAATTTTGGTGTTTGTGCAAAGATAAAATGGAACAACTATATTTTCGTCCGATGTTTAGCTACATACTGCATGATTATGTTTTCCCTATAGGCACCTCTATCCTTTTATACCGTTATATTGTATTGTTTTGGTTTTACTTTTTGGACCCGCTATTTTATTTGTTGTTCCTAACATCAGTAGTTGTCCTTTTTGTATTCAGGAATGGGTGCTATTCTAAATTGTGCTTTTTTTCCAGCACAAATCACACGCATCAGACATTGTTTCCCTTTCAAACTTCTTCAATGATTTCACTTTTTGCTTGTTTATGAAATTGGCATATTACTAATATTTTCGACATCCAGCTGAAATATTATTTTAAGATTGCGTAAATATTTTACCTTAAGTTACCCTCTTCAAAACGTTCAAAGTTATCTAATTTAACATCAGCCGTCACCAAATAAGTCAAAACAGTTCAGAACAAAACCGTTCACTATCCTCTAGCCAGATTCTCTGAGGTAATAGATTAAAATCAGAAATAGGTCAAATTAGAAAACGAATTTTATAACAGAAATAGATCTCACAACTACACACAAAGTTGCGTTCGCAGGTACAGTGGACAAATTGTAACCGACGATTTCTCACCTCACTTAATATAAATAATACTGTTAATAGATAAATATACGAGGTAGATTTACTTTTAATTAATATTAATAACTAATTATTAAATTATACACAGTAAATATACCTTGTATATTTTATCTATTAACGATATTATTTATATCATTGTAAAGTGCGCATGCGTTTTGCTGCTAATTTGTCGCCGACAAGTCGCCGACAGGCACCCGCAAACGCACTTATAATCCAACTTTTAGTTGGGTAAATGTTAAAATATACCTCGCTTATTTATTGAGTTTCTTATTTTTTAAACCAGGAATTGAAATAATAAGAATATTCTTTAACCTTTAAATCCAATTATTTTAGTTGTGGTGCAATTATACTAGTTAATAGTTCAATTAACCTATGTTAGTTGCGAATGGTTAAGGGCCAGATTTTGATACTCGGGGGTTTTTTGTGTCGCTGAATAATTACGCCATCAGCACTCACCCCCGGAATACCTTGTATCCAAGGTTACTGCTAAGGTGCGTCTTCTAGAGTTTTGAAGGTTTTAAGCACTAAATTAATGCAATAATATTACTTGGGTTATTTTGGGGTAGCTCAACATGAATACGCCACCAGACAGGTCCCTAGGAGCACCTAGTGACAAGGGTCTCTTGCCTCGCCTCGTCATGTTCTGTAGTTTCGAGGGTTTTAGACCCTAATTTAATCCAAACAGTATGCTCGGCGGTTTTTGGGGTTGTTGAACAAAAATATGCCATCAGATCTGATCCCCTAGCTCCTGGTGCCCTGCCACTGCTAACGCACTTGATCTTCTCGACTTCCGAGAGTTTTCGGTTTTAGGAGGAAAGTGTTGATTAGGGATGGGAAAAACCTATCGGTTTTAACCGAAAACCGATTTTTTACTTCAAAATAACCGGTTTTATCGGTTGTTTTTTGTCCCGGTTTTAACCGGTTTTCTCTTTTTAAAGTTATTACCGGTGAAAAACCGGATAAGT
Source organism: Diabrotica virgifera virgifera (assembly GCF_917563875.1). Classification (NCBI taxonomy): domain Eukaryota; kingdom Metazoa; phylum Arthropoda; class Insecta; order Coleoptera; family Chrysomelidae; genus Diabrotica; species Diabrotica virgifera. Next base: position 102,296,061 of record NC_065447.1, read on the forward strand.
TATCTCTGAAAAAAAATTAGGAATTCCGAAAAGAAATATTGTTTGCTTATTCATCAACAACTCTTGATTTGTTTAATGTTATATTCGGTAATGACTCTCAAACTCATTAAAATAATATGTTTAAGAATAATTGTGATAAGCTGAATTGGCTATTTTGATGAACTTGAGAATTAGCACCTCTTGTTTATTGAACTGGGAAATCCTAGCAAAAACAGATATTAGTATCAATCATAATATGTGCAGTCTGCATAGTTGTATTACAATTATATAGAGAGTCTATACCGACACAAGCGAGAATAAGCTTATATTTTATCATTAATAAATCCAGAAGAAAATCATTCCTGTGAAATCACTTAAAGAAATGAAAAAACTAAAATAGCTTTGTCTATTTTGTGTAAAAAGGAATTATTGTTTTTCAGAAATACAACTTTTCAAAAACATTTAGGACAATAGTACATCCAATTCAGAATTTTAAAAATTATTCATTATTTGTTTTTATAAGTTTTAAGTACTATTTTTGATGTTAGGTACATTTTTGTTTTTATAATTATTATTCATATTGGTACAAGTATATACACGATATATAGGGAGAGGCAGATAACTGGCCTATTAGAAATATCTCGAGAACTAAAGGCAACAGAATCATGAAAATCGGAATAAAGGGGTTTTGAAGGATGATCTATTAAATGAAAATATTTTCATCTCTTTGCAGTTTCCGGTTATACCGGAAGTTGCTTATAACTTCGTTTTTTTAAACGGGACACCCTGTATATTTTTACATTTTTGGATTCTCCTCAATATCTTCTTTCTTAGAATATGAGATTTTGTAATATTATACAGGGTATTTTAAGAGATATTTACGTTTTTTTATTAATTTCGTAGCAAAATTCACACCCTGTAGAATTGTAAAAGTTTGGCATTAAAAACTCTGCTTACGTTAAAGTGATTTTTAATATAGTCTACTATTGTTAAGAATCATTAGTATAGCTAATTTTGAAATTTTATTATACAGGGTTGGTCGAAACTCGGAATGAATATTTTCTGAGTTTTCTTAAAAGGAACACCCTGTATTTTAGTATTGTAATGAAATGATATTTCATGGTACTTTTTTATTTTGTTAGTATTCCCTATACCTAACTGGTTTAATTTGTGAGTTATTGGTGATTCAAGCTAAACATTAATTTCAACAAAAAATACGTAAAATTTTATTAGGTTGGCCGTGAAAATATTCAATCACAAATAATTTTTCATAAATAAATACATATTAATCCAGACTGATCCTTAAAATTACCAATAATGGTTTAGCTATCAAAATACCTACGTAGTTAAGATTATTAGTGCGATTAACAATTAAGCACAAATTAAAACAGTTAGGTATAGGAAATGCTTAAGAAATAAAAAAGTACCATAAAATATCATTTCATTACAATACTAAAATAGAGGGTGTTCTATTTAAGAAAACTCAGAAAATACTCATTCCGAGTTTCGACCAACCCTGTATACTAAAATTAAAAATTTGGCTATACTGATGATTCTTAACAATAGTAGACTATATTAAAAATCATTTGAATGTAAGTAGAGTTTTAGATGTGAAACTACTACAATTCTACAGGGATGAATATTGCTACGAAATTAATAAAAAAACGTAATTATCTTTTAAAATACCCTGTATAACATTACAAAACCTCATATTTTTAGAAAGAAGACATCGAGGAGAATCCAGAAATGTAAAAATATACAGGGTGTCCCATTTAAAAAACGAAGTTATAAGCAACTTCCGGTATAACCGGAAGTTGAAAAGAGATGAAAATATTTTCATTTAATAGATCATCCTTCAAAACCCCTTTATACCAACTTTCATGATTATGTTGCCTTTAGTTCTCGAGATATTTCTAATAGGCCAGTTATCTGCCTCACCCTGTATAGTCTTATTTGCTTCATATTACGTTTATAGTTTTATATAGGTACCTAATTATTTCACTACCTTTTGTGTTTTGCAATTATTTGATATGATTTGGATCCGAAATTTTCATTGAGTTAATTTATTATAAATGTAGGTCATAAATTAAATCACATATTCTGGGACCCAAAAAAGATCGATTGAACCAAAAACATTACAGCCCTTTGAAGTAACCAAATAAAAATATATTTTTCCAATATATCGAAAACTGTTAGAGATTTTATGTTGAAAATGGACATGTGGAGTGTCATAAACCAAAGTGCAATGTAAATGTAACGTTGTTGCTAATTGGGTGTTGAATATTGATTAAAATAACCGAAAACCGGTTTTTGGAATAACAGGTTTTTTGATCGGTTATAACCGGCAGGTTAAACCGTAAATAAAAAACCGGTTTAACCGAAAACCGGTGTTTTGTCAAAAACCGCCATCCCTAGTGTTGATGGCGTCTTTCTGTTGAGCAACCTCAAAAACCACCTTAGTAATATATTTGCATCAATTTAGTGCCGAAATCCCTCGATACTCGGTGCTCAAGGGGTCGGTTTTGATTGCGTATTCATGTTTAGCGACCCCAAAATCCCCGTTAACAAAATATGGCCCTTAATATACTGACTTGAACATGCTTGCTTATGCACTTTTGGATGCATTTTATGCAATATAAATTCAATTATGAATTACCACCCATTTTTTTATTGTAGACTGTTTTCCTGACGTCATCTCGAATACAATGCAAAAATTTCAAGTCGATAGGTGCTGTATTTAAAAATCTATTTATAATTCCTACTTGCCCTACCTAGAGGGGTTAGCTTTAATTTTATATTTTAAACCCTTATAAAAAGATTTATCTGTAAACAATTAGCTTTCTGCACATCAAACACACTCCGTATCATATTTACTTTACATATTTTATCGTTAAAATATGAACAGCAAAGTCGTTTGAAAGAGAAAATAAAAGAGACTGTTCGCATTTTCTCAAGATTAAACCAAGCGGAAATAATCATTTTTTCCTGTCAATCAATCACAAGTTTTTAGAAAGGAAGATGAAGTATGGTAGAGGGAACGGAAGGAGACGTCATAGATATCATTATGTTTGTTCAGTTATTGAACACAACATAAAATGTGAAAAATGGGATCACATATAGAAAATATTATACAAAGGATGTCGAAATAAACACACAGTATGAATAAAAATAAAACCATCATAACAATTTAAGGAATTTATTGATGTGTGTTGTGTAGAGAATTGTTACTTATTGTATCCATTTGAATTAATAACTTGATTTATATGGTATTTTCGATTTTTTGTGTGTTCACTACACTAATAGCAGCTTAGAAATTTAGAGCATCGACGAAAAATCTTAACAAGGGAAGGCTGTGAATTTGATGTTTAAATAACAAAGGTCTACACACAATGCAGTCAACTACCAATTTCAGCAGAAAGGCACAACATTTGGATATTGATATTTTTAACGTCAACTTTGGATTTATAGCCCGATCAGGGAACGCAAAATTTTACGAAAACCTCCAAAAAAATAAAGGAAGGAAGAAAATTTGGGAATAGGTAGTTGAAATTGTCCATTATTATACCGGGAGTCCATTTATATTTTCCCCCATTTTAACTGCCTATAACTTCTAAACGGCTCAAGATTGAAATATGCGGTTTTCGCTGAAATGTTTTATTTTAGTAAAAGTTTTATCTGAATGTATTGAATTTTTTATATCGCTTTCAAATATGAAAATAAAAATGGCGGATTTTTGAAAAAAATGTTGTTGACTTTTTTTTAATGGAACACCCAGTATATTTTTTTGTAAATTGAAAGAAATGTCATTCACCTATTCAGCGATATAAAAATTTTCAAAATAGGTTATCAAATCACGGAGTAATTAATTTTTAAACTAAGAGGTGCAACGTGGATATCACATACCTAAAAAATACCATAACAAAGCAAATTGATATTATGTTATGTGATTTCCACATTGCATCTCTCAATTTAAAAATCAATTGCTCAGTCATTTGACAACCGATTTTAAAAAAATTTATATCGCTGGATAGGAAAATGACCGTTTTTTCAAGTTACAAAATAATATACTGGGTGTTTTAATAAAAAAAGTCAACAACGTTTTTTTTAAATCCGCCATTTTTTATTTAAAAGCGATATAAAAAATGGTCATTTACCTAAAAACTTGCAAAAACTGTCATTGACCTATCCAGCGATATAAAATTTTTTAAAATCGGTTGTCAATTGACTGATCAGTTAATTTTTAAAATGAGAGATGCAATGTGGAAATCACATAACATAATATTAATTTGCTTAATTATGTTATTTAGGTATGTGATATCCACGTTGCACTTTTCAATTTAAAAATTAATTACTCAGTGATTTGACAACCGATTTTGAAGAACTTTATATCGCTGGATAGGTGAATGACCTTTCTTTCAATTTAGAAAAAAATATACTGGGTGTTCCATTAAAAAAAAGCCAACAACGTTTTTTTTAAATCCGTCATTTTTATTTTCATATATGAAAGCGATATAAAAAATTCAATCCATTCAGACAAAACTTTTACTAAAATAAAACATTTCAGCGAAAACCGCATATTTCTATCTTGAGCCGTTTAGAAGTTATAGGCAGTTAAAATGGGGGAAAATATAAGTGGACACCCGGTATAAGAAAAAGTTTACAATTCTACATCCCATCCATTTTACAAAAATTGGAAAATAAGGAATTGGAAAATCTCGGGGGTGAAAAATATACGTTTAAAATAAGTCTGGAATTGGATAAAATGACTAATTCTAAGTAACTTTTGTTCTATAGAGTTTTTTTACTTAGTTAATACTTTTCGAGTTATTGGCGAGTGAATGTGTTCATTTTTAACCAAAAAAAAAAATGTTTTTGGACGGTTTTTCGGAGATAACTCAAGAAGTAAGTATTTTAGCGAAAAAAATATTCTTAGTAAAAATATAACTTATAAAAAATTGAAAAAAATGGTGTATGCGTGAGGTCTGCAGACCCAGTAGAAGCAGATTTGCAGCTAATTAAAAGTAGGTTCTTCTTCGTAAAATTCCAAATCGAATATTTCAATGTAAAATAGTCAAAAAACGGAGCACTTCTCGGGGAAAATTTTTTACAACTTTTTTAAAGTCTTTAAAAAGGTTTATTTTTGTTGTTTAAAAAACTTCTAACATTAAAAGTAAGTGAGTTACGCTCAAAATATTGTTGGTCCCTTTTATTTTTTGCTAAAAAAATGGCGAAAATCACCTTTTAATTAGCTTCTCAAATAAAATTAATCGTTACCGCTTTACAAGTGTTTGTACTTATGTATTGTTTATATTATCTATAAGTTTCATTGGTTCAAATTGCTCAGTTTTGAAAAAAATTGAGTTTAAAATAAAACATTTTTTTTAATTTTGAAAAAAATCGTAATTGTTTATGGAATTAACTTAAAAACAATTAGGAATACCAAAAATCTCAAAGGGTAATAAAATGTACGTTTTGCTTTTCTGAATATTTTTGATTTTTCGTTTTCCGAGTTTTTGCCTAAACTCTTGATTAGTTACTTGTTCAAGCCATCTTAACTACACGTTTTTCAAAACGAAGCACTTTGAACCCATGAAACTTATAGAATATATAAATAATACATAGATAAAGTAACTTGTGAAGTAGTAATGTTAAAAGGTATATGTGATGCTAATTAGGGGGTGATTTTCGCGATATTTTTAACAAAAAATAAAAGGAACCAACAATATTTTGAGCGTAATTCACTTACTTTTAATATTTTTTTATAAGTTTTTTTTAAACAAAAATAAACCTTTTTAATCACATTAAAATGAATTTTCTCCTAAAAGTGCTCCATTTTTGGGTTATTCCACATTGAAATATTCGATTTGGAATTTGACGAAGAGGAACCTACTTTTCATAAGCTGCAACTCTGCTTCTACTGGGTCTGCAGACCTCATATATTCAACATTTTTTTAAATTTTTTATGGGCTCTATTTTTGCTAATAATACTTGTTTCGCTAAAATACTTACTTTTTGAGTTATCTCAGAAAAACCGTCCAAAGACAGGTTTTATTTTGTTAAATATGAAAATATTCACTCGCAAACAACTCGAAAAGTATTGACTTAGTGAAAAATCTTTATAGAAGAAAAGTTTTTTAGAATCAGTCATTTTATCCCATTCCGGTTTTATTTTGAATGTATTCTTTTCATCTTACCCCAGGCTGTGGGTGAAAAAACGTGATATAATTCAGGAATTTTTGAAACATATCAGGTGTTGTAAAGGACAATGCCAGGAATAACTTCTAATAAAATGTAACCAAAAATATTGTGCGCTTTTTTTATATTGCGATTTTCATATGTTAAATTTGCAATTTTTAAAGATTTTTAATTTTGCAGCTTAGGATATTGATCTTAGAGAAAAACTTGTTAATAGAAAGTTGTAGTAAATTAAAAAACCTACAATTTGAGCTGGGGTAAGTTTAATTTCGTTTATTGGTTATTGCAAAACAGCCTGCGTATTGTCCAAAATGGCCGTTTTTTACAATTGCATTATTTATTGTACAAATCAAGATCTTTCAATTCCAAACATAAAAAAATTGTAAAGCCAGATTAACGAATTTGTTGCTTAAATATTATAAATTGTTTATCCCAAGAGGTCAAATGTCGAAGGCTATAATTTTTTGAAAAAAAAAAATCGTAGAGTGTTGGTGAAACATCCAATCTCCTTCTAAAGAGTTATACTTTCATATTCTGATGTAAATAAATGCGCAAAACATTTTAAACCTCTAATTTTTGGGTTTGAAAATAAGGGGGCAAATTTCGTTATAAACATTTAGAGCTGAAGCGGCCCTGTACATCCTATGAGTTTTTAACTTACATATTATTGTTGCTGAAGACGAAACGAAGATTTATAAAAAAATAAAAAAAAAATTTCTACGACCAACTGAAGCCGAGATAATTTTTGGGTTTGAAAATAAGGGGGCCAATTTCGTTATAAACATTTAGAGCTGAAACGGCCCTGTACATCTTATGAGTTTCTTACTTACAGATTAAAGTTGCTGAAGACGAAACGAAGATTTATAAAAAATAAAAATTTTCTACAACCAACTGAAGCTGAGATAATTGTTTTTTTTTTCTTAAATCGTAGTGCATTTATTTATAAAAATTAAGAAGTTATTTTACAGTCATTGACTAAAGAAAGACTTATATTAACTTAGAATAAAAATTATTATAAAATATAATTACATTTAGTTATTAAAAATTATTTTAAAATTCGGTGCTTTTGCAAACGGCCGAATTTTGCAAACCGGCTCGCTTCAAATCCGCGCGCTTGGAACATTTTTACGTAACTTGTATTAAATTTTGACAGAAAACAATTTAATAATATTACCATTATAATATACAGTCTGTTTACCACTGTATTTGTTTTTCTTGATAAACTTTTATATGAGAAATCTCATTTCCGTAGAAATAATATTACAAAAACGATACATATAATAATATATGAAATATATAACTATATTTTTAATTTTCTCATTGGTATATAAATATAATAATAATAATGTTATTTCTTATTATACAATATAAAACTTTTTCTTCTTGTAGTGACTATCCGTTTTGGATGTTGGAGAACATCCAAAACGGATAGTCACTTAAAGAAACTACAAGACAAGAAGAAAAAGTTTTATATTGTATAATATCCTTATTGTACAATATAAAACTTTTTCTTCTTGTAGTGACTATCCGTTTTGGATGTTGGCGAACATCCAAAACGGATAGTCACTACAAGAAGAAAATTTTATATTGTATAATATTCTTTTTATACAATATAAAACTTTTCTTTCGCCAACATCCAAAACGGATAGTCACTAAAAGAAGAAAAAGTTTTATATTGTATAATAAGAAGTAACATTATTATTATTATTATAATTATATAACAAATAAAAAATAAAAAATATAGTTTTATATTTCATATATTTTTATATGTATCATTTTTGTAATATTATTTCTTCAGAAATGATATTTCACATATAAAATATTATCAAGAAAAACAAATACAGTCTTAAACAGACTGTATATTATAATGGTAATATTACTAAATTGTTTTCTGTCAAAATTTAATACAAGTTACGTAAAAATTTTCCGAGCGCGCGGATTTGAAGCGAGCCGGGCGATTTGCAAAATTCGGCCGTTCGCAAAAGCACCGATTTAAAAATAATTTTTAATAATTAAATGTAATTATATTTTATAATAATTTTTATTTTAAGATAATATAAGTATTTCTTTAGTCAATGACTGTAAAATAATTTCTTAGTTGTTTTAAATAAATGCACTACGATTTAAGAAAAATTAAACAATTATCTCGGCTTCAGTTGGTTGTAGAAAATTTTTATTTTTTTATAATTCTTCGTTTCGTCTTCAGCAACTGTAATCTGTAAGTTAGAAACTCATAAGATGTACAGGGCCGCTTCAGCTCTAAATATTTATAACGAAATATGCCCCCTTATTTTCAAACCCAAAAATTATCTCGGCTTCAGTTGGTCGTAGAATTTTTTTATTTTTTATAAATCTTCGTTTCGTCTTCAGCAACAATAATCTGTAAGTTAAAAACTCATAGGATGTACAGGGCCGCTTCAGCTCTAAATGTTTATAACGAAATTTGCCCCCTTATTTTCAAACCCAAAAATTACAGGTTTAAAAATCATTTACCCATTTATTTACATCAGAATATGAAAATATATCTCTTTAGAATGAGATTGGATGTTTCACCAACTCTCTACGATTTTTTTTTTTCAAAAAGTTATAGCCTTAGACATTTGAACTCTTGGGATAAACAATTTAAAATATCTAAGCAACAAATTCGTTAATCTGGCTTTACAACTTTTTTTTATGTTTGGAATTGAAAGATCTTCATTTTAAAGCTTTAAAAAATATAAAAAAAATGATTTGTACAATAAATAATGCAATTGTAAAAAACGGCCATTTTGGACTCGCAGGCTGTTTTGCAATAACCAATAAACGAAATTAAACTCACCATAGCTCAAATTGTAGGTTTTTTAATTTATTAAAATTTTGTATTAAAATGTTTTTCTCTAAAATTAATATCCTAAGCTGCAAAATTAAAAATCTTTAAAAATTGCAAATTTAACAAATGAAAATCGCAATATAAAAAAATCGCACAATATTTTTGGTTACATTTTAGTAGAGGTTATTCCTGGCATCGTCCTTTACAATTCCTGATAGGTTTCAAAAGTTCCTGAATTATATCCTGAAATCGACCTATTTTTCACCCACAGCCTGGAGTATCTTCGATAGGGGGGTATGGGATGTAGAATTGTAAACTTTTTCTTATATAATAATAGACAATTTCAACTACCTATTCCCAATTTTTCATCCTTCCTTTATTTTTTTTTTGGTCAGATTGTTCTTTGATCGGGCTATTAGGCGAGGAAGTAAAGCATTACACCTCTAACTTTTTTAAAGTAAGACGGATCGTTACGAAACCTTTCGCATTCGATTTGGGAGATCTTCAGGAGAATTCTTGGATACTTGGCATTGGGGACAAATGAAAATTGCATTGTAGTAGGCGAAAAATGCATTTTCCAAAATGCACGTCAAAGTGCTCAAAAAATAAAAATTAACAACTTCACGAAAATAATCATGAAAATGAATTAAATTTTCATACTAAGGGGGTTTTTGAGGTTGCTTAACAGGAATATCGGGTCGGCGAAGCAGTAAGAGGTACCTGATACCCGGTATCCCGGTATGCACGTCGTCTCCTGGAGTTTTATGAAAATTCTTTATTAAAATCGTTGAAAGTTGTTATGCCGAGTTTGTTGAGGTCGCTGAACGTGAATATTGCTTCGGCGATGCTGTACGACGTACCTGGTGCACGGTATCTACGTCATCTCCTGTAAAGAAGTAAGTAACAGTAATTTGTTTTAATTCAGAGCTGAAATTATGAAAAATAAAATAATTCGATGTTTTTTAGTTTTAATAATATTTTTTTAGTTATAAAAATGTCAGATACTCGACTATATGAATAAAATTCTCAGTAGCCTTAAAATCCAAGGAATAACAAGTTGTAACGTTACAAACGTCACCTCTTTGCTATTTTATTTTTAAATAATTATTCTATTTTATTTTATTTAATATTTCATTAATAATTATCTTCTGTATTCGTTCTAACTTGCTCTTTCGTTAAAAACTTGTTTGGCGCCCGTTCTATAGGCAACTTTTTTTTCATCTAAGTCATACAGAACATACTTCATAATCTTACATTCTAGCATCTGATCTTATCTTGTGTTCTATAAATTATATTTATATATTTCAAATTTCATGTTCTGTGATGTGTTTCGCTGATATGACAGTGACACTTCATCCCTACTCCCTGACACAAACTGAAAATAGAATGGAAAAATTAATTTATTTAAAGGCATGCAATTTGGATATTACCTTCATTTTAATCCATCACCAGTTAAAGAGTACAGGGGAAACACAATGAATGTCACATTTTTATGAGTTTTGGCTTTTCTCGCCATGTGGTAGCAAAAACTGAGTACTATCGACTAGACTATCGATTCCGAACAATAACCAGAAAGATCAGTCTATATAGATTTTTTAAGAATTTGTATTCAGGCGAAGGACCAGGATTGTCCGCACGGCACTGGACAAAAATAAGGAATGTTAGTTTTTTGGTGCATTATTAAATGAATAACTTAATATAGATTATTATTATATTAATATTAAAGACCAATAATTGCTAGAATTCTACTAAGAATCTCCTAAGTAGTTTTTAGATATCATAAGAATTAAACCTTCATTGGTGTTTATCTCAATATGTATAAAATGTGACATTCCTTGTTTTTCCCCTGTACTCTTCACTTATTCTGTTGGGGTAAAAAAATTCATTTTTTTTTCTAATAAATACATTTCTACATCTAACAGTTTTTATAATTTTTTTCTCTAACCTTCAAGTGTTCAACCATGTGTTTGGTTTCTATATTTCATTTCATATATTGATATGCTTTTAGTAATCAGATAGTTTAACTATTAGTAATTATTAATTCCATTTAATTTTCCCTTGCCATCTACTACTTTCTGAATACTATTTGGCAAAGGTACATTTTGGTTTTCACTTCTTGATGTTTGGTATGTGTTTTTATCTTATAGTTTTTGGGAATATATCACTTTTCTCCCTTCGGGAGCCACCTGCCTTCATCACCGGTGATGATACTCATCAGGCAAGACAACAAGATACATCGAACAGACAGCAGCACCCGACATCTCTAGTTGCAGCGACCTAGGGCCACAACATCTTCCCAGGTCTACACTGCCGTGCTAGGCCCAAAGGCGGTAACTAACATTTCACAAAATGGTGGCAAAATCGATTTCAAAATTGAGTGCTAAAATTTTGGCCCGCAAGGGATTTATGGACTAGCTAATAGTTTTTATGCATGGATATATGCCCCAGTTTATTAAGGGAACCATTAATTATATTTTAAAACAAAGTTTTATATAAAAAGAGGTAGATACCGCTAAAACGTTTTATCAAAACTTACTATAAAACTAAGCCTATTAGCGGTATGTGGTTTACAGTTGTGATTGATATGAAATAAAAAGCTTTTCTGTGTATTACAGTTTATTAAATTGAAAGAATTAAAGTACTATTAAATGTTATTATTTTGTTGAGCTACAATATGACAACAACAAATTGACAATATTTAGTTGTAGTTTTATCTGTTTCTTTCAAGAGTCAATAAATACATATTGGTTCATTAATATTAATGTTCTATTTGTGATTCAATATAGACAATTTAATAGACCACCGAACAACATAATTTGTGTCTGGTACATATACAAAACCTATTTAGTATTACAATACAATGGTATTACCTCATAATTAACATTTTTTATAAAATCTTTTATAGTGCGTCTAATAATTTGGGCAGAACTGTACTTATACTAAACAGAATTCGTTCAGATTGTTATAGATGTTTAAACATCTGCTGAAGCGTTTTAAAGAATTTTTCAACTGTGAATATGATTGTAAACCATACTTTTGACTTTCTCAGCTATTTTTATTTTGTTTCTTAGCGACAAAGGTTTTCTATTTTAGGACAGGCCTGAGTTATTATAGAGCTTCAAAATTTTCATGATCGCCGACACTTGCCCTAATATTATTATATATTGTTATATTATTGGGTATTTCACAATATTATATTTGGGAAAATACCATAATTTACAGTAATTAGGGCAAATTTTAACATTTTATTAGTTGTATTGTACAAACTAGTTATATGTTATGATTAAAATAAGTTATATTAAGACCATTGTCTTTTAGACCGATAAATACCTAATTATGGGATATATAAGATTTTTAAAATATGCAAACAAATTTTTGGATTATTATCCAGGTACCTGACGCATTCTTAGAAAATTTATAAAGGAATAAAACCAGCATTTTTGTATAAAACGTACGTAAGGAATTCTCAAAAGATTAAATAAAGATAAATAGACCACAGATTAACCAAATGTTGGGTTAATCTGTGTATAGACTAAGAGCCGTGATAGGTGAAATTTGCTAATCATTTTAGGCACGATAAGAGCCTATAACTTAAATAGTAGAACCTAAAAGAAAACGTTTGAACACTGTGCCGTCACTTTTCAGTGGCACATGCGTCGACAGTGGCGCATCAAACTTTGCACTTTTGGACCGGATAAATAAATTATTTATAAATTGACGGCATTAAGACGCAAGGAAGATATTAAAAATATAAGATATAAAGACTATATGCCGTACAAAAATATTGGTTCTGTAGCGCAAAAAAAAATTAATTTTTCGCATATTTTCATTGATAAAAAAATTATAGAAAACTGTACGGCGTGTATGATTTTAAGTAAATATATTTATTTCATAACTATATTTTACTATGCCGTACAAATTCACTGGCCCAAATGCAGTTTTAACCCTTGCTCAACCCTCACTTTTTACGTAGAATAAGGTAATTTATTTCAGGCACCCTAAAACCAAAACATTTAGAAGGTTATATATAAAAATAGTCCCCAAATTTTTATGCCGTACATTTTGAATGGCACATGGGGTCACAGTAGGAAAATGAATTTTCCGTTTAAGGTTTAGTAAAAAAATTATTGTATTTTTTCGATTTATTAAAAATAGACTAATAAAAAGCTAATCCCGTATTAATATTGTGGCACGATGAAGCAAAAAGCCTCCAAAATCGTTTGCATATTAACTGCAATAATTTTTTTCATGCATGGTTTTTAAATTTTTGTACGCGTGGCTACTTCACAATCTATTTTGTTTACTTTGCCTTACAAATTATTTTTTAACTTTCAATAAAGCCTTGTATATTTTTAAAATAAATCAGCACAAGAAAGTGTTAAATACATAATAACCGAAATTGAAAAATTAATATTAATTTTTATTTAAATTATACTTCATTAGGCGCGATTGGTTATTCATCAAGAGAAAAGCAACTTCTTACGTGCGTACACATTTCGTATACACAAAGTACCTCTTTTTATATAATAATATTGTATAAATATAATAATATTATATATTATATTTATTATAATATATAATAATATTATTATTAATTAAAAAATAATAATCAAGGATGAAAACTATTTTGCTAATGATTTTAGGCACCGTAAGAATCTATAACTTAAATAGTACAGTACAGCCTCGTTTAACCGAACTAACTGGGACCGGAAGCGATCCTGGGACCGGAAGCGATCCGGTAAATCGAAAATCCGGATAATCCGGAAATATAATTAGGTTAATAAAACTACATGTGAAATGATAACGTACTATATTTACACCCTATATGATTTACGCCAGCATCAGTTTTTATTTACAAAAAAGTCATTGATCTTCCTTTGTTTTAATTTTGTGTGACGTTTCAATGCGGCACGATAACGTAAACGTTTCACCATCAAAATTATTTTTTTTATTTTTTCATTCCAGATTGATCCGGATAATCCGGACATCCGGATGAACGAGGTCCGGATTAACGAGGTTATACTGTAAAACTTAAAAGAAAATGATGCGCGGGAATTCCGTGAAGATTTTTAAAATTCACTGCATCTAGGTACAGCTGCACTGGAGCTAGGTGGTGGCTAGGTTAAGTAAGTCCGGATCAGTCCATTTTACGAACAAGGGGAGGTAGTCATACATGAAATCATAGGAGTCTTTGATATTATATATAGTTATACCATACTAAATATATGGGTATTCAAATAAAATAAAAAACCAAAAAAGGTATATTCTTTATAAAAAAAAGACCCATTAAATATGTGACAAAGCGTAAACATCGTGAATTAGAGGGGTGATGCATAACTTTTGAAACTATGTGTATAATTACAGTTATGGTTTCAAGTTTATTTTTCGGATATAACTACTGTAACAGTGTAACATCGCAGATTTAAAATTCGTTTATTTCGAAAACGGTTTAGCGAGATGAATGTAGTACATATATCTATTTTAAGTAAAAGTAATAAGAGAATAAAAGTTTTGACTCAAGAAGTATGTAGAGTGCGGGATACAAAAATTGGAGGTATTAAATGAGCGCTGAAAGACGTATGTGGCGCTCTCTGGGTAATACATCATTTTTGGTGGCGACTTTAGATTTCTCGTTTCAAAAAACCCCCTCTTACGATATTTCGTGTTGTTGTCCCATGCCTGCCAGGAAATATTCAAAAATAAATAAAAAACTTTAACTTTGACACCCTGTATTTCAATTTTTACCCTAAGGTAAGAGCTTAAATCGACATATAAAAAAACTGAATTACCGTGTTCAATAAGGATTAGGTATACCTTCTTTATGTGGGTTATTTGAAATTGTACCGATTGATAATTTTTGTTCTGGGAAACCTCAAGCCACGAATCTGAGAATTCTGTGCATTGGTGTGAACCTGCTTCAGTTATGTAATAGTAAAAATAGCATATTTAAATATTCGTAACTGGGATCAATTATTATAGTATTAAACATATTTTGAGAAAAACAGTAAACGTTTGTCAAATTTTTGTGTGCATAGGAATGCCTGGAACTTTGACAAAACAGGGTTATCGAGAAAATTCAAAATTTGAACCCCATTGTATATAAATGTTCCATTAAAAATGAATGGCATTATATTTTTTCATCATCATTTGATTTTGTTAATGTTATAAAGTGTGTGCCGTACAGGAATGTATGATTTCATAATGTGATGAAAATTACTTTGGAAGTCCTACTTATTTTGGGAAACCCTATAGTTAAAAATGTACGGCATGAACATTTTTGTCATTATTAGTCATAGAATATTCTAAAACTGTGTGGAGATATGATATTAGATATTATTATAGTAGCTGAGAAATGGATTTTCCAAATAGTAAAATTGAAAAAAAAAAAAATATTGTATTCACCATCAATTTTTTTTATGTCAATATATTTGTACGGCATTTTCACATACAGTTTATAAAGTATAATAACTAGCTTCTAAAATTTATGCCGTTCAGGAAATAATAATTTTTCACTACAAAAAATGTTTAGTATAGAACACTCAAAATTATGGAATAATTATTTTTTTGCCTAATAATTTGTACGGCACTCATGTTTTTCATCATTTTAGAGCATACGTAATACTCTGAAATCAGTGCCGTACTTTTCTAAATAATTTTTGTCAATATGGTTAAAATGAGAAAATTTACACAAGGGTTGAAACTGTTTGAGCCAGTAGATTCGTACGGCATAGTAAAATATAACTTTAAAATAAATATATTTACTTAAAATCATACAAGCCATACAGTTTTTTTATATTTTTTAAAAATTAAAATATGCGAAAAATGAAATTTTTTTTTACGCTGCAGAACCAATATTTTTGTACGGCATATAGTTTTTATATCTTATATTTTTAATATCTTCCTTGCATCTTAATGCCGTCAATTTAAAAATAATTTATTTATCCGGTCCATAAGTGAAAAGTTTGATGCGCCACTGTCGACGCATGTGCCACTGAAAAGTGACGGCACAGTGTTCAAACGTTTTGTTTTAGGTTCTACTATTTAAGTTATAGAATCTTATGGTGCCTAAAATGATTAGCAAATTTTTCCTATACGGCTCTTAGTTTAATACCAAATCTACAATCCCGTATCTATAATAGCATTGTATAACTAGACTACTAGACATTATCTAGTTAAACAATGATATTAGCTTGTATTTAAACAAAAAAAATGCAATCAATGGGACTGCTAATTCTAATCCCATGTACGACCAACAAAGGGTTTAAACATACAGAAAACTGAAACAAACCTTGAAACAAAGTATGAAACAAACCTTGCGCCTGTATAGGCTGAACATAGTTTTTTTTTCACCTCTTGTAATTGCTTTACAATAAATTTTTCTCTTTCTACAATATTGTCTTCAGTGGTATCACCTCGTGGTTCACAACTCTTACTCGACTCTACTTGATTTTCTTAAAAATCATAATACCTATTTTAAGTCTCTTTTTCTAAAAATGTTTGTGGACAGCGTGTGGATATATTATTAAGTTTTTAAAACCTAATTAAAAAAAAGACAGATTTTTAAAATATGAAAATCTCTTATACTAATTCAAGATATAAAAAATCATCCACTTGGGGCAGATTCATATTGTTTAGGACAACATAATTTGGTTAATTCTTGAAATATTATAAACAAAAATGAAAATACATTTCAATAGATATAATAAACTCGAAAATTTCTTACCATCCTCGTTAATTATTTCTTTTACTAACTATCTAATGCCATCCCCTCTTTGTGAACACACACACAACTCTTTTAACTAACACAATAATTTATTGTAAAGTTAGGCCGAATTTACTTTGTAATACTAAGGCGATTTGGCGGTTTCTAAATGTAGGCGTAGCATTCTTGAAAGTAGATTAGCAGTAAGTGCAATATGCTAAGGTGTATGGACGGACGGCAACTGTAGCAGATACCGTCAAAACGCCATAGTATTTAACATTTGCCGCCAAATGGCTTAGTATTTTAACTGAAAAGTGTAGATACCGCTAACAAAATTGCAATTTTATTTAAAATATAATGCTTCTACAACTCCAAAAACTTTATAAATATATACTAAATACCCTATTTTACCTAAAAATACAAAAATCTCATTTTCGATAAAAAATCAGTTCCCGCCTTTAGGCTTAGCACGGCAGTACAAGTCTACAGCTGTACCATCCGACATCAAGAAGATCTGCCATCAAACATCACAAGCCATGAATAAGTATAATCTACAAATTGTTAGTTTTTGTCAAGAATTTGAATATATTTGTTAATGCATTTAATAAGTCACATTTTTGTTATATCTTTATTGAAAAATAAACGTGATAAGTTAAAAATACTGTTTTGTTTGCTTCCATCCTAAATTTTTGGAGTTCATATCTAAGAGTGAAGTATTATTTTCGAATTGTATTTCAATTAGCTTGGGTAGTCTATCGTCGTGCCGTTTTCGTTCCAATGTTTCAACAAATTTTATTACCAATTTCCATAAAATTCCCGGAGACGACGTAGATAGAATGCAACAGGCACCTCGTACAGCATCTTCGTTACAGTATTATAGTTGAGCGACCTCAAAAAGGTCGAAATAATTAATTTCAACTATTTCCATAGTCAGCCAAACTAAAATTTTTCATAAGTTATCAATCGAATTAGCACAGAAAACGACAATAAATATCGTTCCCATATCACCAGATTGACAACAGGTGGAATAATTTCTTTGGTTACACCTTCTGAGATTTTCAAAACTTATCAATCAAACAGGATTCCGGAGAAATTAATTTGAGAGAATTTTAAATAATTCACAACTCAACTGCTTAGCGTGGTAAAAGTTCCAACAAGAAAGATTCATTAATACTCCTACAAAAGAGTAAATGAATTAAAAATGTATAAACATTTTCAATTTTTTTGCAACACAAAAATGCAGCAGCTGCATAATACTCTGGTTAAATCGTAGAGTGCAGGAAGAGTCTATACCAGTTTCGGATGTCTTTTCCCCCTCATCAGTAGTCCCATATACTCTTCTCTCCGATTTCTCCAGGTATCACACTTTGCGCTTTTCCGAATTGCAAAGAAAGAAATGTCACGGATGAACTAGATCCATCTACCGAAAAACAAAGTAAGTTATCAGTCGAAGTAGCACAGAAAATGACAATAAATATCGTTCCCATACCACCAGATTGACAACAGGTGGAATAATTTCTTTGGTTACACCTTCTGAGATTTTCAAAACTTATCAATCAAACAGGATTCCGGAGAAATTAATTTGAGAGAATTTTAAATAATTCACAACTCAACTGCTTAGCGTGGTAAAAGTTCCAACAAGAAAGATTCATTAATACTCCTACAAAAGAGTAAATGAATTAAAAATGTATAAACATTTTCAATTTTTTTGCAACACAAAAATGCAGCAGCTGCATAATACTCTGGTTAAATCGTAGAGTGCAGGAAGAGTCTATACCAGTTTCGGATGTCTTTTCCCCCTCATCAGTAGTCCCATATACTCTTCTCTCCGATTTCTCCAGGTATCACACTTTGCGCTTTTCCGAATTGCAAAGAAAGAAATGTCACGGATGAACTAGATCCATCTACCGAAAAACAAAGTAAGTTATCAGTCGAAGTAGCACAGAAAACGACAATAAATATCGTTCCCATACCACCAGATTGACAACAGGTGGAATACTTTTTTGGTTACACCTCATGAGATTTTCAAAATTTATAAATCAAACAGGATGCCGAGGAAATTGAGATGAGAGAATTTTAAATAATTCACAACTCATCTACTCAGCGTGGTAAAAGTTCCAACAAGAAAGATTCCTTAATACTCCTACTTAAGAGTAAATAAATTAAAAATGTATAAACATTTTCAATTTCTTTGCTACACGAAAATGCAGCAGCTGCATCTGGTTAAATCGGAGAGTGCAGGAAGAGTTTATACCAGTTTCGGAGGTCTTTTGTCCCCCATCAGTAGTCCCATATCCTCTTCTCTCCGATTTCTCCAGGTATCACACTTTGGCCCTTTCCGAATTCCAAAGAAAGAAATGTCACGGATGAACTAGAGCCATTTACCGAAAAACAAAGTAAGTTATCAATCGAAGTAGCACAGAAAATAACAATAAATATCGTTCCCATACCACCAGATTGAAAACAGGTGGAATACTGTCTTTGGTTACACCTCCTGAGATTTTCAAAATTTATAAATCGGAGAGTGCAGGAAGAGTCCAGGTAAGGCCCAAAGTGTGATACCTGGAGAAATCGGAAAGAAGAGGATATGGGACTACTGATGAGGGGGAAAAGACCTCGGAAACCGGTGTAGACTCTTCCTGCACTCTCCGATTTAACCAGAGTATTATATAGCTTCTGCATTTTCGTGTTGCATAGAAATTGAAAATGTTTATACATTTTTAAAATTTTGCATATTCAAAGCCATAGAATCAACCAAGTAATAGCTTACAAATATCTGGGACATGAGATTTGCTTAGGCCGACAACATTTTCAAGTCTAATATCCTAGTTTGTTTGAAACGGAAGGTATGACCAATGTGCTTTACTGGTTCTTACGTAAGGTGCGGAATCACTAACTCTGAGAAAAGAACAATAAAAAAAAATAAGAGTTACACAACGTGCTCCGGAAATATCAATGTTAGTCATTATTATCAAAGATAAAGCACCAAACATAAAAATAAGAGGAAGAACGTGAGTCACGGATACAGTTGAAAGAACAGTCCTGGCTAAATGGACTTGGGCCCGACATGTTGTCAGATTGACGGATGATAGATGGACCAGAAAGATTCGACTTGGAATGGCGACCAAAACAAGAGGTATATCGAAGCAGAGGACGATGAAAAATTCACATGGAAATATATGCTATTAACTAGTTTTGATGGAAAATAAGCCAAAATTTTACTAAAAAAATGATTTTATTAAGGTTTCGACGCCCAAATCGGGTGTCGTTTTCAAAAATGCCACAATAAAATAGAACATTAAGCAATATATGTTCTTGAAAAATATTTTTTCAATAGATAGATATTTGCAGATTATAAAGTTTTGGAAGTCTGAAGATAAAAAAAATTATGGAGACAGTCTTTATAAAATTCATCGTTTTGTATATATTTTCATGTAAAATTGAAATCAGGTCCAGACCGTCTTCAAGAATTTTAAATTACTTACCTACTTTATATTAATGGAGTTTAAGTAAAATCCCCAGATGGTTAGATCTAATTTTTTATGACATGAGTACAACAAATATACAAAATTAATAATAGGGGAGTCAATATAGAACGAAAATTTACATTGTTTCGGAAAAATTGAAACAAGTTTATATTTTGCTAAAACTTTTTGTTAGTTTATATATATACGTACGTTAAGGGAATGGCGCAAAATGTCACCTGTCAAAATTTTTAATGTGTTTTAACAGGTTTACTGCCAAGCGGTCGTATACCACCTACAGTTCAATGAGCATTTCATTCCACGGCGGTCGTGTACGACCGATTTCATACGGTCTGTGATATAGTTCTTGTTTTGCCAGAGGTCTAGTGATGTTGAAAAAGCAACTATTCGTTACAAAGTACTCGTTACTTACGAATACCGAAAGTAACGATTACTACACAGAGAGGTAAATCGTTACTTTGATTACTTTGATTACTCTGATTACTTCGTACCAATCGTATCAGCGCGAGTACTTATTTTGATTTTGAGTATTGTATCTACTCGGTTGATATCGGTTGATATCGGAGTCGGACCGGTACTCCACGAGTGTTCGGTATCAGTAGAGTTAACTAAAATTTTATCTATGAAGGGCGAAGGCTATGAAGAGTTTTATTGGATTACAGGGCGCTGAGAAGTAGCTGAAACAGAGGGAGGTTAATTATTTAACAAAGCATGCACGCAGAAACAGAGATGTCTATACGATTTGTCGAGGTAGATTATTCACAGAATTTCACAGATGTTAGTTCTTTTGAAAATAAAAATGCGACACATTAGATTTTAATAATAAATACACACTATTCTTATCAGCCCTACAAAAAATAGCTTAGATTGACCGGAAAATATGTAGAAATGATAATATTTCTAGACTATGATCATCAACTTTAATTTTACATGTACGTATGGCATTGTTTTACTACCACGGCATTTAACACTAAAAACACAGGAATAAATCTATTTTTAAATATAGTAGGTATATAGAGACTTACAACTTTTTGCATTGTATTTAGGATTAGGATGACGTCTGGAAAAAGGTCTACAATAAAAAAATAGGTGGAAATCCATTATTATATTTTAAAGTGTATAAAACGCATCGAAAAATGCATAAACATGTTAAAATGAGTATATTAAGGGCCAGATTTTCTTATTTCGGGGTATTTGGGGTCACTGAATACGAATTTGCAATCAGCACCGACCTCCGAAGCACCTGGGTGCCCAGGGTTACTGCTAAGGTACGTCATCTAGAGTTTCGAGGGTTTGTTTTTGGCATTTAATTGATGCAAACAGATTACTCGGGATACTGATATTGTGGAGCAGCAATGACAGAACAATTGCATATCATTTAATTTCTATCCATTAAATAGATCGGTGAACGTGCTTATATCGGATCTTATACTGATACGAAATACTGAGAAATACGATTCTCGATATGATTACCGGTACTCAAATACAAGAGTAATCATAGTAATCAAAGTATTCTACTAATACTAATACAAAATATGTACTGAGAAATGCGATTCTCGATATGATTACCGGTACTCAAATACAAAAGTAACAAAAGTAATCAAAGTAATCAAAGTAATCAAAGTAATCAAAGTAACAAATACTTTAAATGATTACTTTATGCAAAAGTAACGATTTGTAACGAATACTCGAAAGTAACTATAATCAACATCACTACAGAGGTCGTGTAGAGAAGCGGATTTATTGCAGTATTCGACCACTGTGGCATATAGTCGTCGCACATACATATCAGTTTTCATTTTGGCAGAATAGAGGAGACTGAAATGATGTCGAAATTTTGACATGTCTTTATTTTGAGTAAAGAATATAAAAATGTAAAACATATTAATTATTCCAAACTGAATAACATACAAAAGTTAATAAGAACATGAAAGGATTTAAAAATCATCAGTTATTTGGAATGTTTGTTGAAACAATCTAAACAATGGTGTGGTTGACCTTTACAAGTGTCACAGTAAGCTACTACTTTTTTGACCCAATTTTTTATGTTTCCCCGATCTTCTCTTTGTAGCAACCTTTACTATATTTTTTTGATTTTATCATATGAATTTTTCACCAAAGTATGAATTTGCATCGATCTCGAACAGAACAAAACGACCGCTTGGCACCACGTGAATAAATATGTCGGCTACGCCCCGGCGCGCCGGCGGTCGTATTCGACCTCTGACATATTTTTTCAAAAATTGGACTAATAAATAAAATTGGTGAAACATTAGTAACGAAATTATTTCAGTTGGTTTGCCAGATACACTTTTTTAACTTGACACCATGGACTTTTTTAAACATTATTTTGTGGCCGTCAACCTGTTAAATGTATTCATTTTTTTCAAATCCTGAGAAAACTAAAAAATATTTTTGAAAATTTTAAACTCAGAATGAAAGATTACATTATTAGTGATGGCTGAAAATCCCCGAAAACTTCTATAATATTTATTTTAATAAGTTATAGGGGTGAAAATAAAAGAGAAAATTCAGTGTGATTTTTAATTGGAAATATTTCATTCAAAAAAAATTTTTATCCCTTTTTCTAAGGGACTTTCGGCCCTCGGTGATAATAATGTAATCTTTCATTATGCGTTTAAATTTTTGAAAAATACTTATTAGTTTTCTCAGGATTTAAAAAAAATGAATACATTTAAAACTCATTGAAAATTTTGACAGGCGACATTTTGCGCCTTTACCCTTAAACTAAAAAGTTCTACTCACAGATATAACCGCTAATTGTTAATTAATTATCTAAACACTAACAACAATGGTTTTTTATAAATAATTTTAAAAATATCGTTGAATTCATCATTTTACTTTGATCAAAAATGTTTCTATTTTATTTTAGATTATGCTGAATCCAAATCTTACTAACCTTACAATTTGAAATAAAAAAAAAATTCAGATTTTATACAGCAATAGGCCTTGATTGCGCGTACCAAAAAAGTTAATTAATAGCAAGCTGAAAATTTGGTAATAGCTTAACGGTGTCTAGTCGGACAAACTTTGATATATGAGAACACTGGTCAATATATGAAAAAATTTTGTCCGACAAATATATTGGGCGTTTTAATAAGTCCGACACGTGGAACATTTCAAATGACAGGAAATATATTGGTGATAAATAGCAGTCTGATTTTTGCATGAGAATTTAATGAAAGGGTAACAAATCAATTGGAAGTTCTGTCCGACAGCATACATGGGACGTTTTCGTAGTCCGACGTTCGAAATATGTAACCTCTTCCACAATTAAAACTTCCCCTGTTTCAGTGCCCCTCTTCATCAAAGTTTATCCGACTAGACCCCGTTAAGCTATTAACAAATTTTCAGCTTGCTGTTAGTCAACTTAATTTGGTACGCGGGATCCAGGTCTATAAGTATGTCTGCGTAATTGGGAACCATTTGGGAAACATATTTATTATCAATTTTACCCTAAAAAAGTTATTCTTCATAAAATGCTCTGCATGATCTAAAATATGAATAATAAAATATGAATTTCTTTCAAGTGTTTAGTTAAAGAGTTTCGTTCTACCTTTATATTTCAGAATATTAAAATTGTTATTATTGCAATTAAAAACCATGTTTTAATATGAAGCTACATCCTTCTAATTAAAAAAAAAAGATTTGCAAACTTTTCTCGAATTACGGATACCCAATATCATTTTATTACAATTATGAGGACTATTGTATTATCAATTTCACGAAAAAAGGTATTCTTTGTAAAATGCTCTACGTGGTCTAAAATCTGAGATGCAATGATCAGATATCAAGTTTTTTATATGTCGTACGAGGTACGTCAAAAAATATGAATTTCACCTTAAGAGTTAAATAGCTGCATTGCATAGTTCACAATATTTCAATTAGAAGGATGTTAGAAAGGAAGGATATTGAAACATAGCTTTTAATTCCAAACAACTTTTCGTAATAACAATTTTCTATATTGTGAAATATAAAGGTAATTTACTCTTGACCGAAATTCATATTTTTTTACATATCCTTCTTCTTCTTCTCCTTCTTATTCTTCTTATTCTTCTTCTTCCTCTTCTTCCTCTTCTTGTTCTTCTTCTTCTTATTCTTCTTCTTCTTCTTCTTCTTTTTCTTCCTCTTCTTCTTCTACTTCTTCTTCCTATTTTTGTATAGACATGACTCTGTCTTTTTTTTTTCAATGTGACGCTAGTAAGTTGTCGTTCCATGGTTTTCGTGGTTTTCCCACTGATCGTCTTCCACTTGGAGAACCGTCTCCCGCAGTCCTGACTACCCTATTTGTTGTCATTCGGCTTATGTGGTCATTCCATTCTATTCTTCTGTTTCTTACCCAGTTATTAATTTTATCCACCTTGCATCTCCGTCGTATATCTGTACTTCTAGCTCTGTCCCATAGAGTCTTACCATCGACTTTTCGAAGGGTTTTCATCTCCGCTGTTTCGAGCAACCTTTTTGTCCTCTCTGTGTCGGGTCGTGTTTCTGCCGCGTATGTCATTATTGGTCATATGACTGTTTTATAAATTCTGCCTTTCATTTCTTTTCCGATATTTTGATTTCCCAATATTGTGTCATTCAGGCAACCTGCGGCTCTGTTTGCTTTATTTAATTAATCTTTCACTTTTGTTTCGAGCCTTCCGTAGCCAGGCAATATGGTGCCTAGGTATTTTCACTTGTTCTATTGTCTGACCTTCCAGCTCCAATTTACATTTTTTTTTTTTTTTTTGGATTGAGGTGGAACGCTCTTAGCAGACTAGGGAAGGTGTCCCTAGTACTGTTGGACTCGGACAGGAGAGGAGAACACGCTGGGCCCCACAGACCAGAGTATGGTTCATGTGCCCCGCGTGCCCCCCATAACCAGCCGCCTACCAACTAAAACCACCCCCTCTTCCGACCCGGAACATCCCTGGACGTGTTCATTAGTGAACGATACATAGGGATATTCCGCGCGGTCTGCAAGTAGGTCCCAAGAAGATTTGCATAAGCCCTGCTATGCTATCCTCACCTTCCTAAGAGCGGATAGGAGGATAGGGGGGGATCTTTAAGTGACGTGTTGAATTGAAAATAAAGATAAAGTAGGCGTTGAGGTCATGTGTATTTATGTACGATATTACTAAATCTTATTCTTAACGTAAGATAAGGGAATAGGGGTATATCTGTGTATACCAGCGTTTCTCAACCTTTTACCATTTGCGACCTAATTTTCCTTAATTATTTTCACCGCGCCCCCCCCCCTGGTACAATAAAAATAATATTTATGCAATAATAATGTACCTTGAGTATTTTGACAAAAAACAGTATGATATTTTCTGCACTGAAAACCAAAGCGTTCCGTATACTATTACCGTTTTGAACATCCTACCTTTGCGAAACAGGATTTCCCGCGATGGCTGCTTTGAAGACCAAATATAGATCACAGCTAAATATAGAAAAAGAACATAGCATCTATTTCTTATATTTCACCCTGTTTTGATAAACTTTGCTCTGCAAAACAGGCCTAAGGAAGTCTATAATTTACATTAAACTTGTTGATAATTAATTTAGTATTCCGTGCTCTTTATAACTATAGCTCCTTATTGGTGTTCATGTGTATTTTATTTTTCATTTTGTCAGAATTTTGTTTTGATTTGACTTTAGTAATTTAGTCAATATTGTTGGTGTTTTTTCTTTGATATGCTCACGGCCCCCCATTACTAAAAGCGCGCCCCCCTAGAGGGGCGCGCCCCACAGATTGAGAATCACTGGTGTATACGATGTTTGTAAATCTTACTGAGAAGAGTGTTGTTCTTTTTGTATTTTTTTTTTAATTTCTTTTATTTTTCTATTTATTTTTTTTTTATTTTTTACTGTTATTTTTATTTTTTTCTAATTTTTTATTTTTTTTTTCTGCTGACTTTAAGGGCCCACTTCACCCATTTTGTTGTTCTACCCGTTCTAGAGCCGCTTTACGTTTTACGATGGCCGTAACGATGTCAATTATAAATTCAAAATTTATTTTGTTCTCGATCGCGACGTTAATTATATTATCTGGGCCTACCTCACCAAATCTGTTCCTGAGCTCGGCCTGTTCGAGAGCGAAGACGCTACACCGGAAGACACAGTGCTCTGCGTCTTCCCTCACGTGACATGTCCGGCACACGTCGTCATCAGTCTTGCCGATTCTGTGAGTGAACGCCCGGAAGGACCCGTGTCCAGTTAAAAATTGAGTAAAATAAAAATTAACCCTCTTAAACTTGCAAGCGTACCACGTCCCTACATTCGGGATGAGTTTTTTGGTCCATTGGGCTTTGTTATGTTCCGCCTCCCATTCTGCCTGCCAGTCCGTGAGAAGCTGCTCTCTGGCAGCCGCTCTTGCGTCCGGAAGGTACCGTTTTGTTGTTCGTATAATGTTTTTCTTTCCCTTGCTAGCAGGTAGATAGGAGGGGCGCCTGCTATCACCTGTAAGGCCATGGTAGGCGTAGTCTTGTATGCGCTGACTACGTTCAACAGAGGTTTCCTCTGCGCCTTGTTTAGCACGTCTCTATATTTCTTATAGCGTAGAACCTCGACCCAGACTGGAGCTCCGTAGAGAAGGGTGGACTGTATAGTGTGAAGGTACAGTCTCCTTTTAGCACTACCTGGCCCTCCGATATTTGGTGTTATTCTTCGGAGGGCCCCGGTTTGTGCCTCCGCCTTCCCTACCACCCTCGTAAGGTGCTTGGTGAACCTCAGTCCACGCTCGAGGTCTACGCCCAGATATTTGGCGCAAGAGGAAGGTTTGACTATGTTATTTCCAAAACGGAATACCAGGTCTGGTCCGCCTCTGGGTGCCTTAAGAACCACCACCTCTGTTTTTGCGCTTGCAAGTTCAAGATCTGTCTCATTCATCCAGGCGTTCACCCGCCCGAAACAGCTTTCCGCTATATTCACTAGCTCCAAATAGTGATCGTGGGTAACTAGGATAGCTAGATCGTCGGCGTAGGCTACAGCTTCGCAATTCTCTCCGTAGCGGAGATTTAATACACCGTCATAAAGAATGTTCCACAGCGTGGGCCCAAGGACCGACCCCTGTGGAACGCCGACCGTGAGTTTACTTGTTCCGTTTTTGTTCACGATAATAACCCTGTTGGATAGATAACTCTTGACAATATTTATCAAATAAACGGATATGTTGAGAGCTTCCATCTTACTAATGATGTGCCCCCAATTTGCCGAATTTAACGCATTTTTTACGTCAAACATGATCAGTAGAGCCCAACCTTTCCTAGTGCTCCCGACGTTTTCCGTGATGCGCCTGACAGCGTCCACCGCCGATCTCGCCTTCCTGAAACCATATTGCCTGTCAGAAATGGCATTTGAGGCATCTAGTTCCGCTTGTAGGCGGTTTTTAACAATATTCTCGAACAATTTGCCTAGGCAGTCAAGAAGGCAGATCGGTCGATAGGCGCTGGCCTCTTCCGGGTTTTTTCCGGGTTTTGGTATTAATGTGAGGCGTGCCCGTTTCAGATCATCCGGGAAAACCTGGGACACGAGGAGCCGGGACAGTACTGATCTCATTAACTCAGGTTGAACATTTACTAAAATTTTGATGGCCTCTGGCGGCACGCGGTCGAGTCCCGGCGACTTCCCTGCCTTTATCATTTCCACGGCCCTGGAGAGCTCCATGGTGGTGACAGCTTCTGGGTGCTCACATAAAGCCGGCAAGAACAGCAGTTCAGGCCTCCTGGGGAAAAGGATGTTCTCAATGTCTCGTTTCTTTACATCAGTAAGTCTGTAAGCGGTTTCGACCTTAAGGGTTTTTGTGACTAACCTGTAGGCCTCACCCCAAATGTCATTCTCAAGCGCATCACACAGGTTCGTCCAGCAGGCGCGCTTAGACCTCCTGATGATCTTCTTCAGGTCATTTTTTGCGTTCTTATACGCGTCTTTGGCCTGCTGGGTTCTGTTCCTCTGTGCAATGCGCCTCAGTCTGAAACACTGCGTGCGATGATTTTGCAGATCCTCATTCCACCAATACGGTACCGTATACGATACCTGAGTGCTGCTCGTGCTGGCCTAATGCGCGCGTATTATGGCACTTCTAAGACTGGAGAAGTCCGTGACCTCCCCGCGTAAGTCACAAACTCTCTCGGTGAAGATTGTCCTATTGAATGCCACAACCTTTCGGCCGCCACCGATGTTCCCCTTGGTGCCGACCTCGTAGGAGATATACTTGTGGAATGTGAATAGATTGTCATCTAGTACATCCCACTTCGTGACCCTACTGGCATACTTGTCTGTCACCAGCGTAACGTCGATATGGGTGCGTGAGTCCCCTCTCTCGAAAGTATGCTTGCCGTTGTTCACGGCTAACAGATCGACAGAGGAGATCCACTCATTCCATACCTCTCCTTTACTATCGTTCCTTGGGGATCCCCACAGACTTCATTTCGACTTCACACCGAGCCAGGCCCACCTTAAGGAAACCGATGTCTAGGAGTTTCTTCGCAGCCTGCGCGCTTAGAACTAAGGTGGCCGCCTTGGTATTGTTCCTCATGGGCCGAAGTTGCTTTATTACAAATGTCGGATCCCATGCACCCAGATATTGTTGTATGGCGGCCTTTATATGCGTCTCTTCGGTGTTGGCTGTCATCCCCCTAAGGTGGACGACAGCTTGCCTTTCAGAGCCCACAAGTTTGGCTGTGAGCCCGTTTTCCTTATTTGAGATGGCGTTTTTTATGGCCGTAACTGCCTCTTGGTCTTTGTCCAGAGTTATTAATAATCCCCCGTCCCTAGTGCTACGCAGGCTCTGGATAGCCCCCTTTTGCCTGCGTGTCGCCAACGGCCTTCTCCACCTCCTCCAGGAGCTGAGAGTATGTAGCATCTTTTTTCGTTACTATAAATCCATATGTGTGTCTATCCTTCCGTGTGACCGTGGTGTGTACCGCCACCTGAGCCACCTCAGTCTTGTGGAAAATGGCCTCAGCCATCTTCCTTAATTCCACAACCGGCATGTAGCTGACGTGGTGGAGAGCTACCGAATCCCCCGCTTTAATCTCCTTTCTGGCACGTCCCAGGGCATTCCAGAGTTGCTCCGGTGTTTGACACTTCAGTTTTATAATTTTTTCTTCCGTGGTGTGTCTTTCCCCCTCTCTCAGCACCGTATAGGTGTGTTCCATAACTTCGTATTCTCCTTTCAGGGCCGTTAGGGTTGGGTATCGGTCCCTGTACAATCTCTGAACCGAAAACACCATGTTTGGGTCTTTGGGTTCAAGGGCCACCACTTTAGTGTTACATTTAGATTCTAGGGGGTTTCCAATTTCTATTTTCGTTTTCCGAAAGATCTTCTCGGGTCAGTCGAAACGGGTGTGCCTCATGAAGTCCTCGTATGTCTCCACCCCTTCTAGGCTTGCCATCTTGACCGCCCCAGGGGGGCCATGCCAAGCATCTGTCTGCGTGCTCGTTTCAGCCCTTTTCGGTTTCTGTGTTGACATAGATGGGGTCCTAGACTCAGCGGTACATTGGCATTCCTCGCCAAGGTCCGCTTGAGTTTCGCTGTCTATAGTTAGGGGTTCTACAGGTAGAACGGAGTGTCTATTTAGCCAGTCCCTCCACTGTTTAGACTTTTGCAAGGAATGCTTCCTTTTCAAGTTGCTCACAGTGTCCTTAATAGTCTTAGCCGTGTTTGGTGTATCTTGTATTTGTTTTGTTAGCTTGCCTAACTGTGTAGTGAGATAGTCTAGATATTCTAGTAATTCCATTGCTTCGTTGCAGGTCCTTTTTTTGTATATCCCCTCTTTTTCGTAAGTCTGTTTGCGTTTTAGATTGTTTGTCTGTAATAATTCGATTCTTGTGTCAGGAAGAGAATTTAGTCTCTTCCTGACAGGGTCTGATATTTCTTCCCGGCTTTCCGCCCGGGTCGCCCGCGGTTTATAGTTTGATGCTGTAGCCATTTAGGTCCCACGAGTTGGGACGTACTGTACGTCCGGCGCGGCAGTGCGCCCTTACCACGCTAAGGCTTAATTCTTCGGGAGTTCGCCAGGTGTCCCGAAGGGATCGTTTGTGATGCTCTAACCCTCGCATCTCTCATATCTTTGGCACGATGCCTTCCACCGTGATACTGGGGATTATTTTATCGAGGTTTACTCCTCTAGGCTTTTTATCACGGTTGCCTCCGGACGCAGTGGTAGTCTGTATTCGCAGGCTACCTGGAATTTCCGCGTAACTGCTGCCTCCCCTGTTACGCGGGATTAGGGTGGAGAGTTGTATATATGGAATAAAGGTACTTGGGTGGGGTGAAAACATTTCGACTACTCTTTATAAAGGGGTTGGGATCATTCTAAGAATGAAGTGTTTTTGTCGGGAACCGACAAAATGTTTGTTGGAAGTGGCGATTAGAATTAGGGATTAGAGTAGCCGCAGGGAGGTTGGAAGGTATTACTCAAATTGCTGAAGGCAAAGGCGCCGCAACTGTCCGCCTCAGTTGCCACGCCTTTTAGCGTCCAGCGGCGGTGTCCGGCGACCACCCGGTGCACAGACGCTGGACGCTGGGACTGTGTTTGGTTTCACGGGTCGTGCTCCCCTCACACAATTTAGGGACCAAGACCAATTACTCGGCCCTCCCACCAGCGTCGAGGAAAAATTTCAATCCCATGGGAAGGCATCCAATTTACATCTTATTGGATCTGTTGTTATAACCATGCATTTTGTGTTTTTTGTGCAAATTAAAATGTTAAATTTTCTGGCGGTTATGTTAAATTGGTGCAGCATACGTTGTAAATCATCTTCAATTTGAGAGATTGGTATTGCATCTTCTGCATAGCAGATTATTTTAAGTTGTTTTTCTCCCATTTGGTACCCTTTTTTAGTTCTTACTTTTTTATTATTTTGTTCATGATCAGGTTGAACAATGAAGTACTCAAGGAATCCCCCTGTCTTATCCCATTGCCGGCTTCAATTGGGTCAGTCAGTTTATCTTCCACTCTTACTTTTATTGTTTTATTCTGGTAGATGTTTTAAAACTTTTAAATAAATCCTAGAGGTACCTCTTTCGAGTATAACAAACGGAAAACGTCCTTTAATGAGACCCTGTCAAATGCTTTCTTCAGATCTACGAAACATAAATATGCGGGTTTGATTTATTCCAACGATTCCTCTTGAACTTACCTCATTATAAATATAGCGTCAATGCACGATCTTCCCGACCTAAAACCTTGTTGTTCTGCTAATGGTATAATAATTTCATTCAATTTGTTGGTAATCACTTTGGTTGTTAATTTTAATGTTGTGTTTAATAAGTTAATTAATCTGGAATTCTCCGGGTTCAACATTTCTCCTTTTTTGAAGAGAGGTATGAGGATGCTTAATCTCCATTCTTGTGGTATTCTGTTTTGTTCTATTATTTTTTGTATCAGTTTTAATAGTTGTTTAGTTAGATCTTGTCCTCCGTACTTTAGAAGTTCGTTCGATATTCTGTCCTCTGTCTATTCTGTCCTCTGTTCGATATTCTGTCCCTTACCTCTCCCTCTTCGATGTTTATTTCTTCCTTTGTCGTAACTTCAGGTGTTGGTGGTTCATTATCGTCACCTTTAGCAAACAGAAATCGGTAATAGTCTGCCATGTTTCCTTCTGAATGTGTTTCGCTTTTATTAATTCGTTTATCTCCTTTATTTGCCCTCTGATCATTCTCCATACTTCTTTTTGTGTGCTGTATAGAAGTCATGTTCCATCTGTTTTGAGAAACTCTGCCAGTGCTCCCTTTTTATTTGTCGCACTAAAGTATTCGTTTCCTTTCTGATTCGTTTGTAGTAGTTGTATGCCTGTTGTGTTTGTTTTGTTCTGTATTGTAAAAAGACTTTCTTCTTTTCTTCACTTTTTATCTTCACTTCCTCTCTAAACGACGGGGTTTTCTTCATTAAAGTGTGAGTATTCGTTACTTTTCTCTCATCAAGTGATTCTGTTGCAGCGTTGATTATGCTATCTTTGAGTTTTTGTCAGCTTTCATCGATATTATCATTTTGTAATATCCCATTCTCAGCAATCTTCTCTGATATTCTTTTCCTGTATAAGTATTCCGTGGATTCCGTATTTAGTCCTTCGACTTCGATTTTTGTTATGTTGGTGTTGCCCTCTTGGGTGTGAAGTACTTCATAATCATTCCTATGTTACATAATACTAGGCTATGATCGCTACCTATAACTGCTGGGTTGAGGCATCTTACGTCGATTATGTTTATTGCATGTATATCTCTGTTGGTTAAAACATACTATATCATAGATCTTTCTCCACGGGTGTTATTGAATGTATATTTGTGTTGGTCGTTGTGGTCAAAAAATGTGTTGTTTATTCTCGTTAGCTTCGTTATCTTCGTTATCTTCGTTATTCGTGCAGAAGTTTATCATCAGTTCTCCATTTACATACCTCGTATACAGTGCGTCCATAAAGTAACGCATAAATTCATTATCTCGTAAACCGGTGACATTAAGGAAAAATTCTGAAACAGGTCGATTTTTATTTTTAAATTCCTATTTTTTGGAATATATATCATACTAGTGACGTCATCCATCTGGGCGTGATGACGTAATCGATGATTTTTTTAAATGAGAATAGGGGTCATGTGATAGCTCATTTGAAAGGATATTTAATACTTTATCCAATAATGTAAACATTAACATAATTATTTATACAAGGTGTTCAAAAAGACATTTTTTTAATTTAAATAATTGAGACAAAAAGAAGAATGTATGTAATTTTTTTAATTCAAAATACGTTTTGCTGCT
Organism: Diabrotica virgifera virgifera; assembly: GCF_917563875.1. NCBI lineage: Eukaryota > Metazoa > Arthropoda > Insecta > Coleoptera > Chrysomelidae > Diabrotica > Diabrotica virgifera. The sequence goes on from NC_065447.1 coordinate 102,328,995, forward strand.
GTCAAAGAATAGGAAAAAAATGTTTACTTGATAAATAAATATTGTTTTTCGCTTAAATTCAAAGTTAAAGCTGCCACCTACCTGTCTCTTGGCAGTTTGAACATTTCGTTTAAGCGAAAATCAATGTTTATTTTCCAAATAAATTTTTTTTCTGTTTACTGACAGTAGTAAAATATATTTTGAATTAAATAAATTACATAATATATTCTTCCATTTGTCTCACTTATTTTAATTTAAAAAATGATTTTTGAACACCCTGTATAAGTAATTATGTTAATGTTTATATTTTTGGATAGAGAATTGAATAACCTTTCAAATGAGCTATTACCGCTATTCCCATTTAAAAAAATCATCGATTACGTCATCACTCCCAGATGGATGACGTCACTAGTATGATATATATGCCAAAAAATCTTAATTTAAAAATAAAAATCGACCTGTTTCGGGATTTTTCGTTAAAGTCGCCGGTTTACGAAATAACGAATTTATGCGTTACTTTATGGACGCACTGTATAATTAATAACATTTGATATGTGATGGTTGCATCTTAGATTGTAGGAGATACAGAGCAAGCATTTTATGAAAAATAACTTTTTTTTTAAATTGATAAAATAAAGAACTTTTCAATAGTTTCCAAGCTCCGCAGACATAGGTACAGTATAGGAGCTCAACAAAAAATGTTTTTGAACATTTATTATTGTTTTAGCTTGTTTTTAAATGTATTTTAGATTAGTTGTACACAAAAAGTTTGATGACTTTGTATAAACGTTTTTTTAACTGATCATTTTCGGATGTTGTATTACATTTTTATCTTTCTTAATTTTCTCAAAAAGATGTTTCTTGCATTTTTAAAGTAAAATAATTTAATGAATTTTAAAGAGTTAAAAAATACCTATAAAATTGTAATATACCCGTTTAAACTTGAGTAGTATCCTGTTGGCGGTAGTAATTCTGTAAAATTACGAAGTTTTCAAAAATTACATTTTTTGAGACGTCGTATTATTTGAACTAAATCTGTGAGATTTTTTTAATGAAGCATCGTTCAGTAAAATGTTTGAAAAGTAAATTGTGCAAATTTTAGAGTTTTATAGGTAAAATTATTGTATCAGTTACACATTTTTAAATCATTTTTAAACAAAACTCATGTAAGTGTCATTTCCCGCCCACACCGTACTTATGCCCATATTTTATTTATTACAATTGTAAGATAGGTTTAATGTTCTTGTTTCATTTTCAATTTGTGAAATTTAATTTGTTCAATTAGTTAAAAAAGTATAATAAATTAACTTGACCGAGCGCTGCGTCGAACGCTGCTGTATAGTGCACCAATGTTTCTGAGAGGGGTGACTTGTGCGTTATAAATAAAAAATTATAGAAGCTTTAGATTTAATTTTAAAAAAATCTTTATAAAAGTTTTTTTCTGTAAAACTTTTCAGTGGATTTTTTCAATGGTCAAATCAGTTTTTTTCTTAATATTATATTTTCGTATAGTCCAGAAAGCCACTGCGCATCCGCTAGGAAAAATATTCTAATTCGGATTTTTTGCACAATCTTACTCAAAAAGGACCCCTTTTAACAAATTTGCATGTTGCCAGGACCAAAAGTTGGTCAAAAATTTTTTAAACGTTTTTTTTTTGTTTTTTTACTAAAATTATTTTTTTTGCATGAAACAATTTTTTTTTTTAGGTTTTTTGGATCATTCCAAACAGAAAAGGTCTTTAGTGACTTTTCTTTTAAGTTGATAGTTTTTGACATATAAGCGATTAAAAATTGAAAAATTGCGAAATCGGCCATTTTTAAACCTCAAAAAATATGTGAAAAACTGAAATTTTGAATGTTGCCAAGGTAGACTGATATTCTCTAAACATCTATTGATGAAATCCCGAAGAGTTTTTTGCAATACAATATTCAAAACTCCTTTGTTTTTTAATTGCTAATCAAGCGTGCGCGACACTATTTTCCACCGACAGTATGGTGCAAATGAAAGGAATAAATTCGTTATTTCGTAAACCGGCGACTTTAAGGAAAAATCCCGAAACAAAGCGATTTTTATTTTTAAGTTATAATATTGTGGCATATATGGTATACTAGTGACGTCATCCGTCTGGGCGTGATGACGTAATCGATGATTTTTTTAAATGAGAATAGGGGTCGTGTGGTAGCTCATTTGAAAGGTTCTTCAATTCTCTATTCAGTAATGTAAACATTTACATAATTATTTATACAGGGTGTCCTTCTACTTCTTTTTTTGTCAAATTATTTAAGTTAATAAAAAAATTTTGGACACCCTGTATAAATAATTATGTAAATGTTTATATTACTGAATAGAGAATTGAAGAACCTTTCAAATGAGCTAGCACACGATCCCTATTCTCATTTAAAAAAATCATCGTATACGTCATCACGTCCAGATAGATGACGTCACTAGTATACCATATAAGCCACAATATCATAACTTAAAAATAAAAATCGACCTGTTTCGGGATTTTTCCTTAAAGTCGCCAGTTTACGAAATAACGAATTTATTCCTTTCATTTGCACCATACTGTCGGTGGAAAATAGTGTCGCGCACGCTTGATTAGCAATTAAAAAACAAAGGAGTTTTGAATACTGTATTGCAAAACACTCTTCGGGATTACATCAATCGATGTTTAAAAAATATCAGCCTACCTTGGCAACATTCAAATTTTCAGCTTTTCACATAGTTTTTGAGGGTTTAAAATGGCCGATTTCGCAATTTTTCAATTTTTAAACGCTTATATGTCAAAAACTATCATTTTTAGAGAAAAGTCACTAAAGACCTTTTCTGTTTGGAATGATCCAAAAAACCTAAAAAAACTTTTTTCCATGCAAAAAAAAATTTTAGGAAATAAACAAAAAAAAACGTTTAAAAAATTTTTGACCACCTTTTGGTCCTGGCAACATGCAAATTTGTTAAAAGGAGTACTTTTTGAGTAAGATTGTGCAAAAAATCCGAATTAGAATATTTTTCCTAGCGGATGCGCAGTGGCTTTCTGGACTAGTAGGTATTTAAAAAACAACTAATTTGGCAGTTCATTTGATTAATAATAAGTGAAGCACCCACTTTTGGAGTAGAACTTTTTGATATGTTGTTTATTAAATATTTCTTAATAAAATTACAAAAAGTGCTACCTTATTTAATTTTTCCGTAAGCAAAAACTCCATTGACGCCTCTAAATGAGAAATATTTTGTTACAATTTTTGATTTGAATCTTGTTTTCCGTTAAAAGTACAAATTTAACATACATAGCTTAACGGCTTAAAAACTTTGGCTCCCCTTATATAAACATCATAAATACATATGTATATACAGAATTAATATAATGCCGTTGGTCCTCAAGGCCTATTTCTGGTCATCTGAGTTCTCGCATATCTAGGGGTAGAAGGGTTGTCAACCGTAGATTACATGGATGATTTAATGGTTAGGAACTTGGACACTAAGACAACAATTCTCAACTAATGCAAATAGGACGGTGGTCTTAGTCATAAAGGATATTATTTTAGGATTAAATTAAATGTACTGACATTTTCTCAGACACTGATGTAGGGCTGGTTATAACAAATATATTCTCGTTTCTTAGGATATTCAGTTCGACTTAACAGCTTTATATAGGGTGGAAAATACGTATGGAATCAAATTATATTTCTTCCCTTGTTTAAAATAATTTTAAAAAATTTTTATATATAGATGTGTCCTCCTCCTGCTCAGCCGTTTCCTCATTGCTAAGTGTCGTGATTCCCTAAAATACGAGCAACTATCTCTTTCCATCGGCTTCTGTCCTGAGCTTCCCTCATGGATTCAGAGAATGTCTTTCCACTGGCTTTCTGTACTTTATCCGTCCATCGAGTAGGTGAGCGACCTCTACTTCTGTGCCCTTCAACGTTTCCCGAAATTATAAGTCTCTAATTGAACTTCAAACCACTTCAAACTGGTCTAAGGCTCCTGTTGTCGGAAGTGAATTTGAATAATCTACTACCGTAATTTTTATTTTTTGTTTATTGATCTTAAGATCACATCTATTGCTTTCGGCTTCCACTAGCTGCAGCAGGCTGGACATTTCTTCTTCGAATGCAGTTATTAATGTTGTATCATCTGCATATCTGAGATTTGAGATGTTTTTTCCTGCGATAGAACAGCCATTCCATTTGTCGAGTGCTTTTCTCATTATATATTCCCCATAGAAATTAAAAAGACTTAGAGATAGGATACATCCTTGTCGGACTCCTCTACCTACACCTATATATAGATGTGTAAAAATATATAAATCACCGGCTGTGTCCCCTACATATATCTCCCTCTCTCGCTCTCTCTCTCTCTCGCTCTCTCTCTCTTCCTCTCTCTCTCCCTCGAGTGTGATGCAACGGGGGAGGTGGTATAGTGGACGAAGACGCTGATACTTAATATGCAGAGCTGCCTGGACTATGGACACAGGCGTTTGGACTACTATTTGACGCAGGTGTTCACAGGACATGGGAGCTTCCATCACTACTTTCTTAGACTCAAAAAGGCTAAATCGGACAATTTCCTTTATTGTGGGACTTCGGACACTGTGTCTCATACCCTTTTGGAGTGTGTCAGATTGGCAAGAGAAAGTAATGAACTGTAGGGCGTATTTGAGTTTGTGTGGGACATGGTAGAGGAGATGGTGATGGATAAGTGATGGTTGGACAAAATCCACAACTATAGGAGAAAAGTGCTGTAGGTAAAACAGAAGGAAGAGTGGAAGCTAGATGCAGCTGTAGCATGTATAGAAAAGGCAGAATTGGGCCCGCAGAGGTAGGAAAAAGTAAAGGTTGAGAGCATAGGGTTAGAATGTGAGGGTTGGGATGAGTGCGAAAGACGGAAGTTGGTGTGTGATGGCGAGCGACTGAGAGTCTGGCAACAGGAGGACGTCGGGGAGAAGTTATGCTTTAACGGACGATTCCACCCGATGCCCTAGTATGAGAGTGGAGTTTAACTGGCTTCGGCCACATCGAAGTTACGGAGGGAAGGAGGTCCGACTTTGGAACAAACTGGTCGACTTTACTCTGATGAGGCTTAGTTTAGGAACCCAGCACTCTCAGAAATGTTTACGTTCGACATTTATTTGCAGATTTACCACCTAGTGATGTAACGTCATAGTCGTAATAAGACCAGGACATTAAGCAACACCACACACCCGGAAGAAACGGGGGGGGGGAATTCTTTGAATATCCCTAAGGATATTTAAAAGAAAAACTCCCACCCTTCCATCAATCAGAATGGTGCTCTACCCGACTGCTCCGTCTGACTGCGCAGCTCTGGGTTCGGTCGCTGCTCATTCTTCCTTCACATTTATCCCAGAAAGTACACGAAATAAAGGACTTACGAAATCATGATAGATATATATTTATTTGAATGAGAAACAAAAATAAAATATAAAATTGTGGCTCAAAGACTTTGCCGGTTGCCGGTATCAAATAATTAAAATATAAGAGTACTCAGCTTTAGTTATTCTGAAGGAGTTTCTGAAGGAGTTTCACGCATTTCTCACGGAAGGGTTCCAATCTTTGTTGAAATAAGCCGCTGTCGGTAGTTTTTGAGTGGCTTGAAGGCTATCTCGTAGTAATCATTTTTGTCTCCATGTTGGTGGCTAGATTCCAAATTATATTCCTATGCATCAGTGGATTTACCTTTTAACTACCCGTGCTTCAAGTTATAACATAACTACACGCGTGGCGTACTTTATACGCCACGAAAAAAAAACACCCCTAAAAACAGCGGATTTGTTATTTTTTTTAAATTACACTAATTGGTTTGTTATAAACCTTATTCGGGATCAATGAATACTTGTAGTTCCTTCTCAGTAAACCAATTGGGATTGATTACTGAAATCATGGAATAACTGGATTTCATGATAAAAAATTACTAATAAAAAATTTTTTGAAATGTGATTTTTTACAGGAGAAGAAGTATTGTTTATAATGAAAAATATATTTTGTGCCATAATGACTAAAAAACAATTGAAATATGTACTTATATTACTACTTATATTAATATAATCGTGGCGTACATTGTCCACCAACGGAAATAACAAAATAATAAACTGTAAATTACGATCGTCCCAGAACGCCCATTATAACGAAACTAAAACCAAATTGTAAAGCACATTCCATCGATAGGTTAGAGAGATAAACAAGGTCAAAAATTAAATTTTTAAATATATTTGCAGTATAATTCTTATATCTGGCGTACAAAATACGCCAGCGCGTGTAGTTAAAGGTTAAGGTAGTGCGCGTGGCTTCTTGCTGCTTCTCCAAGTGTGAGTGGCTGTTGTTTGCTCTTCAAAGTAGTGGCTAGGAATTTCATACAAAGATTAGTTTTCTTCCAGGAGACAAGCGTCATCAGGAGTAAAGCTGACTATTCAAAGAAAAACGATATCAACAAAATCTCTGATAGCAGCGTGGCATTACATTTATCAGGAAAGAATTTTACTAATAAAATATTATAGCTATATAAAAGAAATAGGGTAAAATATACATTATCAATAAAAAGAAATAAGTCAAAATGTTTTCAGCTTTATTTAAAGAAACCATTAAAACCAAAACTTTATTTTGCTATGCAAAAGAAACCAAGTAAATAAACTGAGGCTAAAACTAGAAAAAGAAACTTACTCGTGTATACGGCCAAAATACTAACACAATTTGTGCGATTACGGTTTCATTTGAGTGATAGTGATGGAAAATGCCCAATACAAATTTGTATCTGCTTATAAAGCATGAAGCGGCTTAAAAGAATCGAACAAATTAATATGATTATAGTCAGGTCGCTTGCAAATAATATAGTACGAGGGAAAAATAACAAGACGAGCTTGGTGTAACGATCAATCGGTTGATTGAAACGTTATAGTGAAGAAAAAAGGAAAGTAGAAGGGTTGTCAACCGTAGATTACATGGATGATTGTAAATTATGTAAAATGTACTGACATTTTCTGAGACACTGATGTAGGGCTGGTTCTTATAACAAATATATTCTCGATATATTCGATAGATTTTTAAAAAAACATTAAACACGTATTTTTGAGTTTTTCGTTCTGACGTTGATTTCGCGAAATATTCGCTTTTTTTTTAAATTTGGAACCCACCCATTTCCTTTCGGCCCGCTAAAATGGTCAGATTTTTTAAATATACACTGTTCTGCATATTTATACTTATTAACTTACCTTATCTTAACCCTTAACTACAGACATCCCAATATTAGCACGTAATTACAGATCCCCGGTATTTTTTACCGGTCATTATAAAATAGGGTCAAAATATAAAGTTAATAATAAAAAACAAAAAAAATTGCATTATGAGTTTTTCTGGAGTCTCTAGATATGGGAAAAAATGGTAAAATGAGTAATTTTAATAATATAATACAAGATTTTTGAAGAATAATCTCTTAAACCAGAATTTTGGTAACATTTTTGGTCTATTGAAACAAACGGCCATAAATGCTATGAACAAAAATTTAGACTTGTTTTTAACAAATGAACGTAACATAGAATCACAAAGGAAACATAAAATAGCATTTACAAAAATTTTAACATCCACGGGAAAAAATCTGTAAGTGGTAAAATTATCACAGAATTAAATGGCAATTCCATTTTTGCAAAGTGGCCTCAAAATTTTTATTGTCAAATTTAACCTTCATTGAAGGTCCAGGATGACTTCCGCCGTCCATTTCTTTACTTTTTTCCTAAAAACATAAAAAAATAATATGAACATTTCAGATTTACAAATATAGTACTCATATAAAAATAATTACTTAAAACAGACATCCGGTAATTTTTACCGGTTAAGATGATACCTGGAGAGATTCCAATCGAAAACCTTGCGCATTATCACAAATGCACCGTGGTACATGCCCAATGAACACATCAATCGTGATCTCCAAATGAAGACTGTCAAAGAAGAAATTGCCAGTTACGCCCAAAAATACGACATCCGACTACAAAACCACCCCAACAGGCTAGCGAAGAACCTAATGAGACCCCAGGCAAACAGAAGGCTAAAGCGCCACACTCCAAGCGATCTACGAACAAGATTTTAAATTTTAAATTTTCAAAAATATTTTATTTATTATAGAGTTTTATTTATAGGGTTTTATTTATTAGTCACAAATAATTTTGTTAAGTACTAAAATTATGATTTTATAGGTTATTGTCACTGGACAGTCTCCTGCAAGTCTCTTTTAATTGTTAAACAATTTACTTATTGTAATCATTATTACAGATTGTAAATAAATGGGATGTTAAAAAAAAAAAAAAGATTTTTGATGTGTGCTAGAAAAGAAAATATTGACAATACACACTACACGTTTGACTAGCATTGTTATACAAACTACCCGAGAGGTACAGAGACACATGAACTTGTAAGTCGCGAGGTTACCATGAAATCCACATTTTGGGAATGCCCGCCGGTAAAAAATACCGGATCTCTGTAGTTAAGGGTTAATCTGACGGTTTCGAGTTTTTCTAAGGAGAGACTTTGTAATAATAGTTCATATACGGTAGGGGTACGTTAACAGGGTACAAGGTTTCTCCTCATGTGATTTTATGACCCTCTCGAGTAACTGCAAAAATCCCCGCATGGGCTCTCCTACCATAAGTAAATTATAAAGTATTTTATATCTGAAATCATCTAATTATGATTTTGTGATTATAATTTTTTAAGATCAGTTTCAGGGCAGATATGGTAAGCATTGGATATAGATGATACTTTAAAATTGAGGTCTGAAATAATTCCATTTAATAATAAGTTTTTCTATGAAATATTTACATACACACAATTTGCTTGTGCGATGAGATGTATGATTTAGCTCTTAACCCTCCGAATATTGAAAGCAGTTCTTAATTGATATGGGTTTTGGTTTTCCCTTAACATTTTATTTTAAACTTATTATTTGGATTCGTTATTTGAGGAAGTTGTTCCTCACAAATGATATTTTATTGCCTCTTGTAGAAGTTCAAGTTTTTAGAGTGGGCATTTCCTATTATAATCCGATTAGGTCACTTAAGTTCCGGTTTCTGGCATTGACGCTGAAGTTCGGGGAACATTGTAAAACTCCGCTTTGTAAATATACACAAATGTTAGAGAATTTAGAAAAACCAGAACATTTTTTTTGAAATATTATGTTGTGTTTCGTTTGCTTATAAATATTCGTTAGCTGTTGTCGACATCTAATTGTATTCGTTGAATATTAATATTAATTTCATTCAATTCCATATTCTGTGAAAAATCTTTTTAAATAAAATTCCGCTTACTGGGGAAGAATTTTATGCTAAACTGACGCAAGATAGTGACGATGATAATGATTTTGTATTATCAGAGGGCAGTGATGAAATCACAAGTGACAATGAAGCTAAATAGTGGACTAATAAGGGAAAGCAAATATGCGACCTCGACGAAAATATACCGGGTGTCCCAAAAATAGTACGTTCCTTAAAGGTATAGGTAGACGGCACCAGTAGAACAAAAAACTCTTATAACATTTTTTTCTAAATGCAACCGTTTGACTAAAAAATTAAAATAAATTTTGGTATGCAAATTTAAACCTGACAAATATTTGCGGTACGCAAATTTAAGCATGGAGAGTCCCATGTAAATAGATAGAAGACAGATAGTAAACAGATAGTTTTAAAGAATCCTGTTTAGTGTCAATGCTGAAAATGTTTTTGAATCGTGAGTGTATTACCTATTATGTTATTACGTTGATTATTTATGGCAGATTACTAAATGGAGAGGCATACTATAATTAATTAGTTTCAAAATGTTTTGCCGGTATTTCTCGTCGTATGAATGGCGTTTGTGAAAGTGGGGTTCTTGGAACACCTATTCGGTATATTAATTATTTTCAAGTAAGTAAAACTTAATTATTTCAGTTCACAAGTAAACAAATAATTACTGAGACATTATCTGGTGTATTTAGGTTACACTGTAAACTATGTAATTCATTTAAAGCCCTCAGCATTCAACATATTTAAACCTTACTAAATACATAATACTAGTTCAGTTAAAAGATGTGTTTTTGTGTTTGAAGATGTGTAATTCGTTTAAAATTATGCAATAGGCATTTCAATATATTTCAAAAGAAAATAATTTTAAAAAATAAAAAAGTATACCATTTTTATTCAAAACAATTTTAGTAAACAAATAGTAAATGCATAAATACCTACTACTATTAGGGTTGATTATTTTAAATACTGTAAATCACAATCACAAACGAGTCCTGATTATCTGTTATTATTCAGTAGTGCGTACGATGTTGCCAGTTTATTAAAATTTCCAAACATTAAAATACAGGTATATGGAAAACAATGTTATATTTTTTTTGGAAACGGTTAACTTTATAAAAAAAATAGTATAGGACTTTTTTGTTCTAAATTGTGCATTCTCTCCCTACCTTAAAGGAACGCACAATTTCCTGGGACACCCTGTATAAAATATTAACAATGTGCCTGTACGCAACAGCTGGTAAATATGTACGTACACTTATTAACTATGTAGGAATATAAAAAATCATTATATTATTTGAAAATTTAAAGATCTTCTGCAAGACGAAAGAATATAGAAAACGTCTCAGATATTTTTCTCTCTTCATTTTTATATTATTTTTGATAAGCTAGAAATAAAATATATAAAAATCATAAATGAAGATTTCTATGAATTTTTCAAAGACATTTGAGCTACAGAATTGTGGTATGTGCATGTTTGTAGTAGTAATGTGTACTATAGTATTTTTAGACCTATATTAATTTAGGAAAAGAATAAACCTACTACTTGTTTTTATATTTTTTTAAATTTTATATTTTTTACAAATCTTCTCACATCTGGTACCTTGGTTTTCTTATCATTCAGAGAAAATTATAAGGTGTTAAATTTTTTTTTTCTACTTCCCTTTAGTCTAACCTTTCTCTTTGATTTTATCTAATAATACAGATAGTATGATTTTTTTTGCTTTTGTTTTGACTTTTTTATTTTATTTTGAGTTTTATAATGATCAGTTTTAGTATATCTGCTTCAGAGATCTTTAACCATAATTCACTTGTTGTAGAGAAGAATCCTTTAATTCGCCAAAGTGAAGCGATAAACTACCGCAGATATTTGAAATATTATTGAAAGACAATATTTCAACCAACTATGATAGTTATTGTTTACCTTAGACTAGCTCAATCTCCCAAGTTGGGAGTTACCTTGTCTTAATCAAAAATATGAACAATGAAGATCCGGATTGGAGGCAAACAAAACCGCATTTTAACTTCTTCTTCTTTATGTGCCGTCTTCTACCGAAGTTTGGCGACCATCAAACGATAGGTTTCTCTGTTTTGTGCCGCATGTATTATGTTCGCAACTTCTGGTATTTGAAATCATTCTCTCAAGTTCCTCAGCCAGGATTTCTTCTTTCTGCCCAAACCATTTTAACTAATCATGTTTAATTTTAATAAATGTATAATTAAATATGACTTGCTAAATTCAATAACATACATATGACATAACATACAATCGAGCTATACTTTATTATATGTTAGCCCTTCTTCGTCAAATGCTAAATATTGTAGTTTCGAAGTCAAAATGTAACAAAATACTTCTTTGCAGTAGTATTTGTAGAGAGAAAGTTGTAAGATGAAAGGAATGAGATGAACTGATAATATGTATGAAGAGACAGATGAAAACTGAATGGAGTTAGGCTAGCTAGATATGCAAGTGAACGACAACTTGACACTCAAGGATGGATACGGCCAATTTTCATGCCTGTCGAAGACAGTAGATTAAAACAGATAAGGATGATGACTAAAAAAGGGAATATAAAGATAAAAATAGAGGCTCAGAAAATAGATAGAATAAATAAAATAATATAATAAAAATAGAAGAATATAGGAGATAAATAAAATAGACTAAGTTGCGGGCGCCAGAAGATTGGGATTGACAATCTCCCAGGTATCTTACACTGCTGAAAAATATTTAATATATTAAATCAATAAATTCCAAAAATGAGGGAAAAAAATTGATATACAAAACAAATAAATATTTATTAAATATAACTACGTAGCTTTTTGACAACCTCTGAGTTAAGAAAAGTGAAACTATAGGTTTGTTCTAGCATCAGTTTCAAACGGTTTAAAACCATCAGCGAATAGTGGACCAGCGCGAGTAGAGGGGAGAGCACTGGTGACTGTATTATGTTTTCTCACTGACCAAATGTTTGCTGACGGTTTCTGACTAGTTTGACTATTTGCTAGAACAAACCTAATGTGATTCTAAAATGATAATTCGAAATAATTACCTATCTGAATATAAATACAAAACTATGGTTACATTAGTACTGGAGTAGCTCTTATATGGAGCGTACCCCCAACTTATATCTAGGTTAAATAACAACCTTCACCAAATAATTGTACGATTGCAATACGTACAGCAACGCTAAGTACTACAGGAAAACGACTAATCAAAATACCTACCTAAGATAAATAATATAAATAATATAAATAATATAAATAATATAAATAATATAACTCAATGAGTTGGACGGGCAACCAGCCTAATTGAACCGACGCGACGCGACGTAGTCCTGGATGTAAAGATCCTTTTTCTGACTCGTCTTTCTTAAATATCGAACAAGTAAAACTAAACGCTATCCTGATGGGATAATGAGTAGGGATTGAATTCAATTTACTATACAATTGAAATTAAGTTACGCAAACAAAATTTTGAATTTAAATTACGAGAAACAAGCTAATAATATTAAAACACATGGTCATGAAAAGAAAATAATGAGAAATAATGAGAATAAATGTAAGGAACTACTGTATGGGAAAAAGTTATTTGGGCACAAATTATCTTCTTTTACATAGTCATACCGGTGTGGGAACGCTATTAAATTATGTATAGATAATATTAAGAGGAAACAGTAGAGATCAACAAGTAGCAACAAACGCGTTGCAAGATTGCGGCTCTAATTTTGAATATTTTGTCGAGATATTTGGCGCATATATTCGTAATATAATACAGAATGGCAGTACAGAGCCCAATTTCAGAAATATGTTAGTATGTGGAAATTACTCTACAACTAAATAAAATATTGAAAAAAGGAGCCTGTACCGCCATTAAGAAAGACAAAAAAATACACTTTCTTCAAATAAACTTTTTTATCCCATGCCTAGATTTTGTGTAATCTTGGAACTACTAAAAATCGATTTTTTTATAACAAGAAATCGAACGTAACTGACTTGGCAACATTTCGCGCCTATTTGTATAAAAATGATTGTTTTTGATAGTATAAACGTCCCTGTCAGTTTCGAATTACCGACGCACTGTTGCCTCACTTTTTAAAGTTTGCAGAACTTTCGCAATATTGGACCGCGTTTGTTGCCACCTGTTGATCGCTACTGTATCACCTTAAGAGAGGAAAAATAAATACAATATAAAAAATATAGTCACGGTATGTGTAACTGTATGATTTAAATATTCTGAATATTAATAAAAAATGTGTAAAATGGTATCGGAGAATAACTATTGCACTGTAAATATATATGTTCCCAAAACAAACCCACTGGACCAGATAGGGCTCCCAGAAGTGTTCCTCACAGCGTACACCGAAAACCCTTATCGGTGAAGTTAGCACAAAGGTGATGCTAACTGCCAACTAAGTTGACCTCCTGGAGGTGCAGAACCTGCCTTATAAAAAACTGGAGACTGGAGACCTTAGGCTTGTCTCTTGTGACTTCAGAAGGTTGGAAGTGGTTCCGCTCGGTGTTGTGAGAATCTTGTTTAAGCTTTATGGAAGAGTAAAAATATAATTTCGGTTTTACTTCCTTGAAATAATGTAGGAAAAGTCATAGAAGAAAAAGGGTCGGGATATTTTTCTTTAGAATAAAGAAGAATGTGAAAAAGCTACCTCATTAGTAAAAGGTAACCTCATTTTAATAAAAAAACTAAATTTCTACGGAATTCGAGGCATTTCTTTAGATTGGTTCCAATCTTACTTGGACGATAGGAAACAACTGGTTAGAGCAAATGATACAGACTCTAGTCTCAAAAACATTGTATGTGGGGTACCTCAAGGTTCAGTATTGGGTCCTCTACTTTTCCTTATCTTTATTAATGACATCACTAATTTAAAAATCGATGGAAAAATCTTTCTTTTTGCTGATGATACCAGTATAACTTGGAGCAATTCAAATATTTCAACTCTTCATGCTACTATAACTTCTGATCTACTTACAATAAAAACCTGGCCTGACTCAAATTTACTCTCGTTTAATGTAGATAAAACAGTAGCATTGTCTTATAAAGGAGCTCTTCAACCCTTACCTCTTAATAACAGCCAGATCGGTACCGTTGATTCTGTAAAATTTCTTGGTATTTTTTAGACAGCAACCTTAAATGGTCCCTCCATATCGATTTGTTACGGAAGAAACTCTCTTCAGCTTGCTATGCTATAAAATCTGTTTCGAATGAACTCAATTTAGCATCTTCCAAAATAACATATTTTTCTTTGTTCGAGTCACATCTTCCTTATGGTCTTCCTTTTTGGGGTTCTGGTACAGCTGCCCAATTCGATGTTATTTTCAAATTACAAAAAAGAGCAATAAGATATCTGTTTGGCCTCAGAAGAACAACACATTGCAGAAGTTATTTCAAAGATCACGGAATTTTAACCCTTCCATCTTTGTATATTTTAGAAACTGTTTGCTTAATTCGTAAACATCTACATGCCTTTCCACCAAGACCGAATCATGACTACTTCACGAGAAATTCTACGTCCGGAGTTAGTAAAGAAATCGATATTATATTCCGCAAAAAAAATTTACAACCATACCATCTCCCCCTACAACTAAAATCTGCACCACCTTTCCACAAATTCCGTAAACTGACAAAAGCCTACCTGTCTGAAAGACCATATTATTCAGTAGAAGATTTTTTTAGTCAATAACTAAGAAATTACAGTATCCTTTGCACAAGTAGTATTTTTATTATTTTTTTATCTATATTTGGGTGTCATATGCAGCAGCTTAACTTTTTAAGTTTTAAACTTTTTTATTAATTATTAGGTACACTATGCATTTGCAATTTATTTAAATTTTTGCAATTGATTATTTCTGTTTTAACTTCATTATTATTATTATTATTTAAATATATTGACGATTTATGTAATTTTAGTAAATTGGATTGTTACTGTTTTGTTTTTTTGACTATTTATAAGCCTTGTCGATAAAATTGTAAAATTTTTCATGGCAATAAAGCATACTTCTATTCTATTCTGTAAGAAAAAAACTCTTGTGTATTGGTCTTGTCATAAGATGGAACCAATATAATGACCTTGACTTCATAATAGCAAGGAAACTTACAATTTTAATATGACATTAACATAATATAATAATTATAAGTACAGAGAGTATATTAACAGAATGATGCGAAGCCGGCCAGGAATATTTATTTGACAATTTATAAAATATTGGATGTGCAAAGAACTTACAACTTAGAAGGAAAGAATAAGTAGATTCAAAAAGTAATGATAGATAATAATTTCTGATTTTAATTCAGAACTTTAAATGTTTGGTTATATATAACCAAAAAAATATAGGAATTTCCTAGAAGGAAACTTAAATAACCATCGATTAATCTACATAAAATCCAAATAGAAGTTAATTTGCATCTAACAATGAGAATAACCTTACAAAAAAAAACAGTACAAGCAGCATATAAAAAATAACTAAGTATATAAAAAATTGAGTAGTTACCGAAGAGTCCTCAATAAATCTGCATAGAACGTCTGCAATTAATCTCCTTGGTTCATCAAACTTTCAATAATATAATTATGGTATAATTATTGAAATATATTAACAATATTGAACACTGAGACTTTTTGACACGTAAATTATACGAGGACCTTCGCCCTTTTCTTAACCACATTCCAACATTAAGTGCCAATTTCCAATCCTTTTCCGCTAGCCAAAAGCCATACGTCAAGTTATTTCTTAGTTTCACCGCTAGAGGGCTACCAACTTTACGTCGTTAAAGTTCCCAATATTGAAATATTTGGAAAATATATATATATATATATATATATATATATATATATATATATATATTAATTAGACATTATTGTTTTTAAGTATAATTCAATAAAAACGTTATTAAAATTAAATAAAATGACTATCGAGATAATTAGAAGTTAACGGAATGTTACAAAAAGACTTGAAAACTATGCATTTTTTGAGGATAACTTGTTCAAACTAATTTAAAGTATTTAAAAATATCTATCTCCAGAAATAAAAAAAGTCTCTAGCTCAAAAATTAAGTGACCTATAATGAAACATGTAGACTGGGAGTATTCAAAGCAAACAAAAATAGACCAATTCTAATAAAACTTCAAAACTGGGCAAAGAAAAGAGAAGTGTTCGAAATATCTAAAAAGTTAAAAGGCACCGATATTTGGGTATCTGATGACTTCCCAAAAAAGGTGTAAAAAGAAATAAAAATACTGATAAAATATCTCAGAAAAGCAAGAGAAAACGGAAAACGAGCATATCTCAGACAAGATAAATTAATTGTAAATGACAAGAGCTATAGAGTGGAACACTATAATGAAGAAGAACAAGAACAAAAAGAAAAATACTACAAACGCTCTACAAGTGAACGGTCCCCAGAGAAAGATAGGCTAAATGAACAAAAAAGTAAAATTTACTAAAACAGACCCAAAGAACTAGCAAGTGATGGTCAAAGGGTGGTTGTACAGGATAATGACCAGGCGTGGATTTGGAAAATGAATAAGAGAGCACCGAAAAGTAATAGAAATAGAAAATTGAGAGGCATAATAAATATAGGAACGTGGAATATAAATGCTATGATAGCGATTGGCAAAATAGAAGAAGTAGCAAA
Source organism: Diabrotica virgifera virgifera (assembly GCF_917563875.1). NCBI lineage: Eukaryota > Metazoa > Arthropoda > Insecta > Coleoptera > Chrysomelidae > Diabrotica > Diabrotica virgifera. The sequence goes on from NC_065447.1 coordinate 102,345,900, forward strand.
AGAAATGAGAGATTATAATATAGACATAATAGCATTGCAAGAATTGAGGTGGAAGGGAGAAGGCAGAATCGACAAGCAAAATTACACAAGGAGAAAATACACAAGGTAGAAATGGAGCAGGGTTCATGATAAGTAGAAGATGGAGAGAATATTATGTATTAGAGTTTGAAAAAGTAAACGGAAGAATATCTTATTTAAGGATAAAGACTAGAGCTGATAATATCTCGATGATAAATATCTATGCACCCAGAGAACAAGCCGATGATCAAGAGAAGGATGATTTTTATGAAGCTCTAGAAAGGCTCTGTGAGAAAATTAAAAATCATGACACACTTATAAATCTAGGAGACTTCAACGCAAAGATGAGTAAAGAAAAACACCTAATTTAATTAATTCACGCAAAAAGAAGTATTTATGTAATTTATTTAATTCTAAATACATTTTACCGTTATCATAAAACAGAAAAAATATTTATTTGACAAATAACCATTGCTTTGGTCTTAAATTAAATGTTCAAACGGGTCTGTGAGGACGTTTAAATTGGAATAAATTGGAATAAATTGTTGTGTCTAACAATATTTTAATAAAATGCATTCTTTATATTTTTTTCTTCATTTTTACATTTTACAACAATCGCCGATTACAAAAATGTTTAATACTTAGGTATAGTCTAAAATTTATTTAAAGTCTAAAATTTATAGTCTAAAAGAATAAAAAAAGTATTTTGTTAAAATATTGTTAGACACAAAAATATTGGTAATTTGTCAAATAAACATTTTTTTTGTGTTCTGATAACGGTAAAATATATTTATAATTAAATAAATTACATACATAGTTCTTTTTGTGTGAATTAATTAAATTAAAATTGTTTTATGGCCACCTTATATAAATAATTAGTTTGTTGTTTATATTGCTGAATAAAGAATTGCCTTTCAAATGAGCTATCACACAACCCCTACTCTCATTTAAAATAATCATCGATTACGTCATCACGCCCAGATGGATGACGTCACTAGTATTAGCTATATGTCTAAAAGACCTAATTTAAAAATAAAAATCGATCTGTCTGAGGATTTCTCTTTAAATTTGATTATTTTCCAGATAATGAATTTATGCAAACTCAAACGTCCTCATTGTATTTATTTAGTTGAACTCATATAATAGAAATATGTCTATTATATGAGGTCCATTATTTATTTCCCAACATTTATTAAAAAACCATTATTTACAAAATGACGTAAAATTTACAACGTGCACCTGCTCTTTTTAAATTAAAGGGCGCGCCAAAATCAAATATTATACAATAATTGTAGGTATATTGTTTTTGTAAAATATTCGGAATAATTTGTTTATTCCATGATCTTGCGGAAAAGTTGGATTCTCGATTTATATCATTTTTAGTCTCTCCAGGAGAATTTTTCGAAAACATCGCTTTCCTGTTCTAGAGAAATAAAACTAATGCTGTTTCTAAAGTTTTGTGAAAAGTATTACTATTTTGTTTCCGGTGTAGAACGCTTAAAAATTAAAGTACCTACTGGTGAATTTTTTTTTGTAAAAAGCTTTCCCTAATTTCGGTCATTCGATTTCTAAAATATAATGTATCCATTGGATGCAGCCATATTAAAAATTTTCATAAAAATCCTAAATCATCGTCTATTTTCACGTACACATGATGTATACCCTCTGGTCATTATGTCACTGCTGTCAACCGCTCCTTTGATTTTATTGTGGTGTAAAATAATTTCAGGCTTACGCTTTGATAGGTATTTCATTTGATGATATTTTGTCACTATGAAACTCTGTCGATACAGGAATAATTGTTTTCTTGTTTACAGCTATGTATAATACAAAAATGTAAAATCACTAAAAATAAGGGATTTGTTTTTCGCAGGCAGAATTGAGAGAAAATTCGGCACGAATCTGATATGACTAATTATTATAATTATATATTAGATTATATTATATATAATTAGATATATTGTATATAATTCGTAACTCCACTTACCGATCCAGAAAATAATCGAAACATACCTATCTAAATTGATTATAATATATGTATTGCAAATATAATATTAGACAAGACGAAAACGGCGGGTTCGAAGGGAAAAATATTCCCATGAGATTTTTTTGCATAATCACATTCGTGAGACATCCCAGAATAAGGTTCAAGAAGTCGCCCATGTGAAAAGTGGGCCAATTTTTTTTTAACAATTTTTTTTTAATCAAATTGCAAGAATCAATATTTTTGGCCTGAACAATTTTTTTTTTAATTTTTTGGACCATTCTGGACAAAAAAGGTCTCTTATAATTTTTCTCTAAAGTTGATCGTTTTCGACTTATAAGCAATTTAAAATTGAAAAAAACGAAAAATGGCGATTTTCAAGGCTTAATAACTCGGTTAAAAGTTATTAATATGAAAGTCAATATATATGACTAAATCAAAGTTTAAAGCCCCCCCTACAAGATCCTGAAGAAATTTTTGTCATTATTTTATTACTAAGCTGTTATTTTTAAGTAATAATAATAAGCGCTATGCACGTGTGCGGGGCTGTAAATGCTGAGTGCGAGAGAGAAGCCATTCCAGCAGTCCAATTGTGCATCTTACTCGCACTCACATTTACAGCAGCGTCAATACGATCTAACCACTCATTGTTATTAATTAAAAATAACAGCTTAGTAGTAAATTAATGACACAGATTTCTTCAGGATCATGTAGCGGCGACTTTAAACTTTGATTTAGTCACTTTCTGACTTTCAAAATAATAATTTTTGACCGAGTTATTAAGTCTTAAAAATGGCCATTTTCGCGTTTTTCAAATTTTAACTTGCTTATAACTCGAAAAAAATCAACTTTATAGAAAAATTATAAGAGACCTTTTTTGTCCAGAATGGTCCAAAAAACCTAAAAAAAATTAGTCCGGGCCAAAAATATCGATTTTTGCAATTTGATTAAAAAAAATTGTTAAAAAAAATTGGCCCACTTTTCTCGTGGGCGACTTCTTGAACCTTATTCTGGGATGTCTCACGAATGTGATTATGCAAAAATATCTCATGGGAATATTTTTCCCAACAAGCCCGCAGTTTCCGCCTTGTCTATAATATGACGGTAAGTCTAAGCCAAAAAAAATATGTATTGCACATTGTTTAAAATCTATTATTTGTTTCTATTGATCTACTTTTCGTTTTTGGGAGAGTCACAAATAAAAAAAAAAGTGTTTATTACCTGAAATATCTTTCGTGATGTAACACTACTAAAAAATGGTTAATTTAGATCTTCATGTTAGGTACATATTTCTGCCGTCCGTTAGCTAAAACATCGCTAAGCCACCATAGGCCGATTTTGAGTTATAGATGCCACACTATATAAAAAAAAATTCTCTATCGATCTGTCCTGGATTCGTATTTCTAAGTTTTGTAGTTTCAAAGATAGCATAAGCAAAAACATCGTTATCTACAACAAAATTTTAACTTTACACAGCTTAAACTACGTTTATCCACATTACTCAACTAAAACATCAGGAACCGCCTTCAAAGATAGTATTTTGTTTAAATTTTCATTGAAGCTACCTAGCTAAAACCACGTTGCCCAAAGTTAAACAACTATAAGACCGTTAACATACTTTAACTTTTTTTTAGTCAAGGATTATTTCACTACATCGCGAAACAATACTTAACTAAAAACCCGTTATACACAATTACTACACTAATGCCCGGTTGCACCAACAGATCTTAAACTTAAGTCGAGAATATCATAAGAATTAATATAATATAATTATAATATATTACAATAATAACACCATAATATAATAATAGATATAATTGATAATAAGGTAAGAATCTAAAATTATGGTGCAACGTAAGTGATACTCAAGAAGGCCCTATTTATAAGTAGAGCTTAGCTAATCTGGAACTTAAGATCTGTTGGTGCAACCAGGCATAAAATATCGATAAAATTTCTTAACGATATTAAAGCTAAGGAACATTTAAAATATTGCTGTACGATGTTAAACTTAAACATCACTAACCGCCCTTAGCGTGTTTTGCGATAAATAAACTCCTAGAAGTTCCATAACTAAAACACCTTTAAGTAACAATACTACGCTAAAACATCACTAGGCGACCTCCCACTCACCGTCTCACCTGTCCTACACTGCGGTCATATGTCATATCGTATATCGTCAGTGTCAGTGTGTCAGTATTGTTCTATTGTTGGTCGGAGAAAGTACGTCACGCGCTCTTGGTGAACAGGATATTTCACACCAAATCATCAATATGGCTAAGAAAATTTCTTGGTAAGTTCCTCCTTGTTATTATTACTAAAATTTTTAACAAATGCGCTTAAAAGTTAATGGAATCTTAATTACGACTTGTGCAGTACACGATGAAAGATTGTATATTTTGTATGTTTCCATGGTAGTGTGTTTGTGTGTATGACAGTTTATGTTGTTTAAGAAATATTTACTTGTTTTCTAATCCTATTCCAATAATACCTATTATTATTCCTAGTAAATGTAATTTTTCGTTTTTTACAGTTCTAAAATTTCCCGGCGATCTCAACTCATACTAGATATGGTAACGTCAAAAATACCAAGTTCGGATTATTTTAAGATGCGAACAGGAAACATAATTTGTAAACAATTTGTATACCCGACCATATTCCATGACGTCGGCAGTTTTCAATAAATTTAGTGAGACTCAAAATAGTTTAACATCTTACCAATACCGAAATTTGATAAATGAAATTACGATGCTAAAGAAAGCCTCTCCCAGCGTATCATTATAAAACACTGATATGTTTTGTAATGAAGAAATGCCAGCAGATGATTTTCCTTCTGATAATGTACCTGATTCTATCCAACATAATTCTTTTCACCCTGATAATAATACAAAATCATCATTATGCCCTAATACATACGATTTTAATTCAGACGACTCAGTTCTTGACGAAGATTATATTCCGGATTCAAGCGAAGATTCCGACGATTTAAATTTGCCAGAAAACGTTCCTTCGCACCGAAAATTTCCAAAGAAAAGTCAATTACGAACTTTTCCTACAAATTTAACCGAGCCTTCTACTTATACAGCTACACTCACCAAATCTTCACCATCTCATACATTCCGTAATTCACTGTCGTCAAATAAACATAAAAAAGACGTGTTACGACAGATTTTCGAGAACTAAGATGCATTGAAAATGGGAAAAAAAAGAGCCAAGAAGATACACTGTAGATTGGACTAATAGAAACAAAAATAGTAACACTATGCAAACGAAAAGCACTGGTACGGGGAGAAGTGAACTTGATGTCCAACCACAGAAACGAAAGAAGTATGACACTGGCCTAGGTGAACGGATTAAAGAGAAGAAAGCTAAAAAGCAATTAGAATACTGAGCAATTTACTGCGCAAGATAGAGCACAGTTAAACTCTGATTTTTGGAGTTTGTCTTTTGAACAGCTAAGTGTTTTTTTATATCTCAAGTGGCTGTAGCAGTTCCGAAAAGAAAATACACAAGTGAACCTAAAAGAAAGCCGAAAAGATGTTTTACGTTTAAGAAGAAAAGAAGTGGATCTGTTATTGACGTGTGTAAAATATTTTTTTTTGACTACCTTGGGTTATAAAAAAAATAACGACGCGATATTGAGGTCACTTGATGCTACAAATCCCATTCATTCCGGCATGCGTGGAAAACACCAGAAAACGCCTCGTATAGATCGCCAGTTAATTAATAACCACATACAATCATTCAATCCTGCATAGCGCACTATAGACGCGAGCACGCGTCATTGAGACGATATTTACCGAGCGATATCAATATAACTTTTATGTACAAAGATTTCTGTTCAAAATATCCAGAAGAAAATAAAATATGACCTATGAGGTTTATCGCAAACAACTCAAAACTTTGAATATTTCATTCACTTGACTTGGTAATGAGGAGTGCGAAATGTATGAGTCTTTTAATTTACATAAACAGCAAACATCACATGATTGTAATACTGTAGTAGATTGCAATCCTTGTGTCGAATTTCGAAAACATCGCCTTAAGTATACACAAGCCAGGGAGTTGTATACTAAGCACAAAAATCTGGCTCAAAGTGACAATGTAATTTATATATCTTCAGATCTACAAAAGATCATAATGCTACCAAGGTTAGAAACCTTTAAAAGTATAATCTTTTGCCCACGTTTAATTACTTACAATCAAACTTTTGCTCCACTGGGGACAAAAACATCTAATCAAAAACCGTTAACCGTTTTGTGGCATGCTTGCATAGCTGGACGGAAACAAGAAGATATAATGAGCGCCTTCTATGTATGTTTAATGCAAAATCGCGATATCCAGAACATTAATATATGGTTAGATAATTATTGTACAGCGCAAAATAAGAATTGGCTACTTTTATCTAAATTAGTTCATATGGTAAACAGTGACTTAATGTCTACAGAAGAAATTTCCTTATTTTATTTTTAACCTGATCATACGTTTATGAGCGCTGATCAAATTCACCATCAGGTAGAACTTACAATGAAGAAGAAGGGTAATCTGTATGACTTTACCGATTTCGAAGATGCAGTTGCTTCGATAAATAACTCCAAAGTGATAGTCAAATCTATTTCACCACAAAATTTTGTTAATGTTCCAAATTTGATAAGTGAGAGGCGTATACAAAAAAGTAACCCAAGAGGTTACTTATAAAATATGAAACATGTTTGTTTTAAACGAAATTCATTTGGGTTACTATATAAAAATAATTTTAATGAAGATTTTAGATATCTGCAATTTATGACTGACAGATATTTAAAAAATCCAAGTTGTATGATTCTCACATTTCGCACTTCTCCAAAAGGCGTTGAACGTAACCGAAAATTGTCAAAAACTGATGACGAGGAGGGGAATGAAACTAAATTTATGTTAACGTTGATAACTTTTAAATATTGTTAATGATAATATTAAAAGAGAAACAATTTCTATGATTGGGAGACGGGCGGACAGGACGGATAGCAATGTTTTAAAATAAGACATTTAAAAATAAATCTAGTTCCTGATTCATGAAACAAGTATTAGTACTATTTACCCATAAAATACCCATGAACGAATATATAAAACACGCTGTATTTTCCTGTCACCGTGTCACACAAAAATTTTTTTGTGTGACACGGTGACAGGAGAATACAGCGTGTTTTATATGTTTGTTCATGCGTATTCTTTCATTTTTCCTACTGTATGTCTCATCAAAATCTTATCCATCATATCCACTCAATCTATCCTGCGCGGCCGTCCCTTATGTGTTTTGTTATTTTTCTTAGACCAGTCTAGGAAATTAAGTACATAAATAATTACATTCTTTTCATCTAAAAATTTGATATTCATTTGATATTCATTTGATAAGTTTTATTTTTTGTTCGATTTTTTATTTGGCCTATGAGTGTTACTATGTTTTTATACCTTTTTCATTTCTTTAATAATAATAAATGATTCTTGTCCAAAGTTTGCCGTTTTATTTTGTTGGTTAACGACATTTTGCTGTTTTGCTTCAAATCTAAGGCATTATTACTTAGCTAAAACATCGCTATTAAGGAAAGGTTATCAAATAAGTGATGTTTTAGTTAAGCATATAATATAAAAAATGGCTACTGGAGTAAACTATTTTAGCCAATAAACAATTAAACACCTTTAGTGACGTTTTAGACAAGGTTTTGTTTTAAAAATTAAATCAAAACCTTAACTATAACGTCATTAAATACCGTAGCGATATTATAGTGTCGGAATTATTGATAATTTAGTTATGTAAAAATTGTATCAAACATTTGTTCCAAAATACTAAACTACAACGTCATTAAAGTACGGTTAGCGATGTTTTAGTAAAGGTTTTCATATGAAATAAATAATAAATGACACAGCTAAAACCACTTCTATTGTTTTTTTATACCATAAAATAAGTAAATTTTGTTTGAAACTCTATTTAATTGGAAGAGAATTAAAACACCTTCCTTTCGAAGTAACATACATACTTCTACGATAAACAGTTTTAAAGTAGCAATGTCTTGAAAATTTCCCCCTCTTTTTTGCTCATATCTCAAAATCAGTCTCTGTGGCTTAGTGATGTTTTAGCTAACAGACGGCAGATTTATAGTCTGGGCAGATTATCGGAGAATAGGCCATTTTTGGGAAAAGTTATTTACCAGCAATCTTATGATTGTATAATAATATATAGTCTAAGAGCTAGTGAAACCTCCGACTAACGGTCATCCTGTAAGGCTAGAAATTTGTCTAGTGATAATTCATAGCACACCAACCGTGCACGTGTATCTACCAGGTGAATCGAAAAGTATATAGTTTAGGGGTAAAATAAACTTTCTCCCGTAAGGTTTAAATTTAAGTATGTGTTTGAGTAAGTCATTTAGATGAGATGTGTACAATGACAGGCGATTCTGAAGAGCATAAGACTTTGCCAGGCGAGGGGAAAGATTAGGGGTTTTTCCTAAAATATTTTTTTTGGCTCGATCAATTTTTTTTTAGATTTTTTGAAACATTCCAAACAGAAAAGGTCTTTAGTGATTTTTCTCTTAAGTTAACAGTTTTTGTTATATAAGCGATTGAAAATTGTTAAAATTGCGAAATAGGCAATTTTTAACGCTGAATAGGACATTTATCTAAAAATTTCAATGTTGCCAAGGTACGTAGATATTCTTTAAATATTGATTGATGAAATCCCGAAGAGTGTTTTGCAATAAAGTATCGGAAACCCGTTTGTTTTTTTAATTGCTTATCAAGCAGGCGCGACACTGTAGTATAAGTGAGGATGTTTGAGTTTGCATAAATTCATTATCTTCGAGAATGGGCAAATTTCAAGAGAAATGCTCAGACAACTCGATTTTTATTTTTGAATCAGGACTTTTTGGCATATATAATACTAGTGACGTCATCCTTCTAAGCGTGATGACGTAATCGATGATTTTTTTTAATAAGAGTAGGGGTTGTGTGATAGCTCATTTGAAAGGTTATTTAAATGTCTATCCATTAATATAAACGTTAACATAATTATTTATACAGGGTGAACAAAAAATTTTTTTTATTAAATTAACTTATTAAATTGATTAAATTTGACAAATAGAAGAAATTTTTTTTTGTACACCCTCTATAAATAATAATGTTAATGTTTATATTAGTGAATAGAGAATTAAATACCCTTTCAAATGAGTTATCACACAACCCCCACTCTTATTTAAAAAAATCATCGATTACTTCATCACGCCCAGATGGATGATGACATTAGTATTATATATATGCCAAAAAGTCCCAATTCAAAAATAAAAATCGGCCTGTCTGAGGATTTCTCTTGAAATTTGCCCATTCTCGAGATAATGAATTTATGCAAACTCAAACGTCCTCATTTATACTAGAGTGTCGCGCCCGCTTGATTAGCAATTAAAAAGACAAAGGGGTTTTCGATATTTTATTGCAAAAAACTCTTCGGAATTTCATCAGTCAATGTTTAAAGAATCTCTGCGTACCTTGGCAACATTAAAATTTTTAGGTAAATGTCCGATTTAGGGTTAAAAATGGCCGATTTCGCAATTTTCAAAATTTTCAGTCGCTTATATAACAAAAACTATTAACTTAAGAGAAATACCACTAAAGACCTTTTCTGTTTGGAATGATTCAAAAAACCTAAAAAAAATTTGTTCGATGCAAAAAAAAATTTTAGGAAAAACCCCTAATTTTTCCCCTCGCCTGGCAAGGTCTTATGCTCTTCAGAATCGCCTGTCATTGTACACATTTCATCTATATGACTTACTCAAACACATACTTAAATTTAAACCTTACAGGAAAAAGTTTATTTTACCCCTAAACTATGCACGTTTCGATTCACCTGGTAGATACACGTGCACGGCTGATACCTGTCAGGTCATGATTTTTATCCTTGGTGTGCTATGAATTATCACTAGACAAATTTCTAGCCTTACAGGACGACTGTTAGTCGGAGAGGGTTCACTAGCTCTTAGATTAATATTAATAATATATGTATGCAAAGTGCGCAGATAGTGTGCTACTTTTTTTATAAACAAAATGGCGCCCGAAATCCTGTTTTATTTTCAATTTTTGCTCCAAACTCCAAAGATTTTAACTTTACACCAAATACACTCAAATAAAAATTCACCGTAATTAAATTCTGCATACAGGTGTGTTTTTCCCGATTTACTTAGATGAAAATTTCCCCCGGAAAATGCGGGGTTTTCCAACTAAATCTTTAATATTCAACTAAAATTTTAGATAAGTAATTGTTTATCAATAATTAAATAACTTGGCAATATAAAAGCTCTTTTCGTATAGATTATAATTCCAGAAACCGATGGAAATGTCATGAATAGTTTAGCAACAATTAAATTGTTAATACGAAAATTTACGGTTGCTATAATACCCAAAATAACTATGATACATAGAATAGCTATGATATTTGTGTAAAAGACACTGTACCTATCTAATTTACTTTACAGAATTCAAATTGTACTATTTATGCGGCCTCAGGGATATTTTAAAATTATAAACAATTTTTTGGCTTACAAACAAATAGAATATCTCGGAAAATATGAAATTAAATAATAATAGTAATAGTCTCCCATTTTATACCGCTCACGTGGCTTTGGGAGTATAGCAGGGTAGTCTGCTATATCTAGGGCCTACGGTATACAAGGAAGGTAACAGGGCCAGTGCTACGCTTCAACCGCCTATTATTACCCCTGGTTTTACCCAAGGTACTCATTTTATTCAGGCTGAGTCGACCTGGGGCCTATAAACATTTTAAAAATGTCTAGTTGTTCTTGCCGGCGGTAGGATTTGAACTCCGGACCACCGGCACGCTAGCCTAGCACACTACCACTCGGCTAGGCCGGCCCTTAAACTAAATTAAATCATGAAAACGTTATTAGAAAAAAGCGGCAGGACGCTTCTTTTAAAAGAAAAAACGTTTAATTGTGATAACTAGTTCCTGAGATACAACCGGTCAAAATTGACCGGCATTTACGGCAAAGATATAAACAATAGGATCATTTATGTTTGTCCTTTTTCTCCGCACTAATTTGCATATCTTTAAAATACTCATAACATATATTATTATAATAAAAACTATCGATATTATTAGTGAAAATTGCCAAAAATATCAAAATTCCAATCAAAAATTAGGTTGGAGAAAATATAATCTCAAAGTTCAAAATCGGTATACGTTAAAAACATGCATTTTCTCGGCTACCCATGAAGCAATTTTCTTCATTATTTTTTTTGTTTTTAAGTAACTCGAGTAGAGCCATATAACTAACGCATTATTAAATGTCAAATTTGCTTTTGTTTTGTTATAATAAATTAATTTTTTGATTATAACAAAAATTTTTAATTTGTTTAAATAAAGATTGTTTAAATAATTATACGGCTTTCAAATGAAAATATTTGTGTTTTTAACGGTAAAAGGTACACTTGTAGTAAGTTTACCTAAAAAAAGTATACAACTGGAAAAAATATGTAGTTTCCTTTTCTTATAAATAGATTAATCTATTATAACAAAACAAAAGCAAGTTTGATATTTAATAATGCGTTAGATAGATGGCTCTACTAGAGTTATTTGGGAACAAAAAAAGGATGAAGAAAATTGCTCCATGGGAAGCCGAGAAAATGCATTTTTTTAACATATACCGATTTTGAACTTTGAGATTACATTTTCTCCAACCTAATTTTTGATTGAAATTTTGCAATTTTTGGCAATTTTCACTCGTAATATCGATAGTTTTTATTATAATAATATATGTTATGAGCATTTTAAACATATAAAAATTAGTATGGAGAAAGAGGACGAAACTAGAAAGGTGATGGATCAAAAATTTTGATCCTATTGTTTATATCTTTGGCGAATGTGGCGGTCAATTTTGACTGATTGTATCTCAGGAACCACTCATCACAATTAAACGTTTTTTTTTTTAGAAGAAGCGTCCTGCCGCTTTTTTTCTAATATTGTTTTCATGATTATTTTAATTAAATATTTCCCGAGATATTCTATTTGTTTATAAGCCAAAAAATTGTTTATAATTTTAAAATATTTCTGAGGTCGCTTAAATAGTCCAATTTAAATTCTATAAAATAAATTAGATAGGTACAGTGTCTTTTTATACAAAAATCATAGTTGTCCTTCACGTTACATTTCGAAAATTTGTACTTATATTAGTGGTATTTTCGGGCCGCTGATCACAGTTTAAAGGAGTAGAAGAAGAAAAAGAAGATTATCAAGCTTCTTGACAAGTGACGTCCGCGCATCACTGTTTTTTTCTGTGTGTGTCTGATCACAAGTATTTTCCAAAGAGTTTTGTAAAAATTATTAGAAAGTGTTTAAAATACCAAAAAAGTCATCAGAGAATAATTATTATGTATCCCGAAAAAGACGGAAATATGAAAAGTTGCAAGAGAAACTGGTAGAGTTAAGGTATTTTTATGATATTTTTGGGTTTTATTTAACCCTTAACTACAGACATCCCAATATTAGCACGTAATTACAGATCCCTGGTATTTTTTACCGGTCATTATAAAATAGAGTCAAAATATAAAGTTAATAAAAAAAAACAAAAAAAATTTGCATTATAAGTTTTTATGGAGTGTCTAGATATGGGAAAAATGGTAAAACGAGTGATTTTAGTAATATAATACAAGATTTTTGAAGAATAATCTATTAAACCAGAATTTTGGTAACATTTTTGGTCTATTGAAACAAACGGCCATAAATGCTATGAAAAAAATTTAGACTTTTTTTTAACAAATAAACGTAACATAGAATCACAAAGGAAACATAAAATAGCATTTACAAAAATTTTTACATCCATGAGAAAAAATCGGCAAGGGGTAAAATTTTCACAAAATTAAATGGCAATTCCATTTTTGCAAAGCCATTGCAAAATTTTGGCCTCAAAATTTTTATCGTCAAATTTAACCTTCATTGAAGGTCCAGGATGACTTCCACAGTCCATTTCTTTACTTTTTTCCTAAAAACTCCAAAAAATAATATAAACATTTCAGATTTACAAATATAGTACCCATATAAAAATACTTACTTAACACAGACATCCGGTAATTTTTACCGGTTAAGATTTTTGATGTGTGCTAGAAAAGAAAATATTGACAATACACACTACACGCTTTAACTAGCATTGTTATACAAACTACCGGAGAGGTACAGAAACACATGAACTTGTAAGTGGTGAGGTTACCATGAAATCCATATTTTGGGAATGCCCGCCGGTAAAAAATACCGGATCTCTGTAGTTAAGGGTTAAAAAGAACAAGGTATTTATAAGATATTTTTGAATTATTTTATGTTACATAAATTAAATTATGTGTGAATAGATCGAACTATAAATATTTAGTATTTACGAAATGACAATTTTAATCAAATTCAAAGTTGGAGTCCTTTTTTTTGTTGTTATCAATATATTTCTCTGTTGTCATAGTTACTACATTTCGCCACCTTCTTATTTTCGAAATACTCAAATGTATGTAGCAGGCGCTATGTTGCCACACTGCACTGGTTTTCCTATTAATGTTTATTTTGTAGCAAAATGTCCGACAGACATGATAATATGCAAAAATTTATATTGTTTGTGTCAATAAGGGTACTCTAAGGTAGCCCAAAGTAATACAGACTGAATTATTAGGGGTTTAACAATACAATTAGAGCAGGATATGCTTTTTAGTAGACCAAAAAGCCTTTATCATTATCTGCTCTGCTTCTTTTTCTCAGAGGTTTTCTACAGTAGCCCAAAAGTGTAAAATAGAATAAAATAAATGGTTTACCAATAAAATTAGAGCAGGGGGTGCTTTTAAGCAGCCCAAAAAATCTTTATGATTATTTGACCTGCTTCTATTTTTCAGAGGCACTCTACAGTTGTCTAGAAGTTTAGAATAGAACAAAATATATTAATTTAACTGCTTTTGTAAATTTTACTTCGATTTCACGTTACAAGCAAGTTTACTTGCACTAAATTATTTGTTTGGTTTTGTGTTCAAACAGTACAACTAGAGCAGAGGTAATTTTTTAGTAGCCTAGACAATCTTTATGATCATTTGATCTGCCTCTATTTCTCAGAGGTACTTTACAGTTGCCCAGTAGTTTAGAATACAATAGAATTTTATTTATTTTACTACTTTTGTAAATTCTACTTAGATTTAAGACTACAAGCAAGTTTAATTACACTAAGCTTTTTGTTTGGTTTGTCTTCAAACAATAAAACTACAGAAGAGGGTACTTTCTAGTAGCCCAGACCATCTTTATGTTTATTTAATCTGCTTCTATTCCTCCGAGGTACTTTAGTGTATCCCAGAAGTTTTTGTATCCCATAAAATGTATTTATTTAACTACTTTGCGCACATTTTGCCTTGATTTTATATTACGAGAGTAGTAAGCTTACTGATTACACTAAGTTTTTGTTTGGTTTGTCCTCAAACAATAAAACAAGAAGAGGGTACTTTTAGTAGCCAGAAAATCTTAATTTTGAGCTGCTCCTATTTCGCAGAGTTAATTATAGTAACCCAGAAGTTTAGATTGGTTTAGAATATACTTAACTACTTTGTGCACATTTTACCTTGATTTTTATCATCTATCTTGATATTACAAAGTTAGTAAGTGTACTTACAATAAATTTTTGTTTGGTTTTATCAATATTAAACACAGATACAAAATCAGCTTTATTAAGTCATCTCTATTACGAAGCCACAAAAACCGCTGTTTATCCAAAGACTGTACCACAAAGCCAAGCTGCTGTTTCCACTCAGCATCCATCAAGAGTTCTTTCAAAATCTAGCAACTTTAATCAGCAGCGTTTAAACTTCAATCCAACCTTGAGCACACCAAGATTTGGAAAAAGTCAGTACTCAAATCACCCTCTAATAGCATCGAGATACAAACAATCGAACAGAAGCAGTACCAAAACCAAATGAGAAAAACGAGGATGTCATACTAGAGGTAAATAAAAAATTAATAGGGTAATATGGCTAACTGTATTAAAATCTGGAAAGAGATTACTTCAGATAAGAAAGTTTTAAGTTGGTTTTAAGATTTTAATATTGTATTTAAAACAACGCCCTCTGAAGAGAGAGCACCAAAAGTTCTCATAGACCCAAACTGGTCGTATGATTTATAAAAAAAAATTACTTGAAAAGGGAGCTGTTTCTCCTTCTTCACATACAAAAGGACAATTTATTTCTTCGTAGTATTTGTCCCGAAAAAGTACGGAAATCATAGATTTTGTTTTGAATTTAAAACAATTAAATTGCTTTATAGAAGCCACAAATTTTAAGCTGGAAGACTATAATAGGTCAGTCCTTAAGCTCATTTTCAAGGGTGCCAACTGCAATGGGAGCCACCCAGCCAACTACAGAGGATGTCCTAGGTGCCCAACCTGGGGGAGGCCTCCACCACAGAGGTCACAACAGCGACCACCACCAAACCGAAGACAGCAGGCAACCGGGGTATCCTACGCGCAAGCCACGCAGGGAGACCAACCAGCGCAGAACAACACACCGTCCAACCGACCAACCCTCCCAGACGAAGAGTACCTAGTCAGGATGGTCACAAACATCGTGACTAAGGTAGTCCAAGAGGTGATACTCAGCACCAGGCAGGCACAGAACTAATGGCAGAGAGGGGATACTTGAGGATAGGCTCCTGGAACCCGGGCGGCATAACCACAAATCAGAACATACTAGATGAACTCGCCAACAGATACGAGATGGACATCGTAGCAATTCAGGAAACAAAACTGACCAACAACTTCAACCTAAAGTTTCCTGGATACGACGTATATAGGAACGACCTCACTAGAAGATCAGGAGGAACGGCCATCCTAGTAAAGAAGGGTATTAGACACACCAGTTACACTACTCCACCACTGGTCAACATGGAAGCCACAACAATAGAAGTTAACATGAGGCAAGGCGCAATAAGGATCACATCAGCCTACGTAAGACCACAAGACCCTTTAATGGACGATGACCTAGATGCGTTCCTAAACATCGCCGAACCATCCATCATAATAGGAGACCTGAATGCAAGATCCCCCAACTGGAACGACAGAGCTACGAACAGAAATGGACGACTACTAAACAGATACATAGAAAACAACGAAGACACAATAGCAATGGGCCCAGAAGAACCTACCCACTACCCAGGAAACGCACTTCCGACACACATCGACTTAGTTGTAGCCAAAAACCTAGGACTGCAATCAGAATTAATCACGCTGGACGAAGGATCAACTGACCACCACCCCATCCTATTAGAAATCGGAACATGGGAAGAGACAAACCCGCCAAAAAGAACAAAAAAGAAAATAAAGTGGACTAACTACAAAAGGTTAGTGAGTGAAGGAATAAACATAGTGCCAGTAATAAACAATCCAGAAGAAATAGAAGGAAAAGTCCTAGAGTTCGAAAATATCATCCAAGAGGCAATTAGAAACAGCACAACAGAGGAAGATGTCGAGATATTCATGGGAAGGTTCAAAGACATACCACAAGAAACACAAGAGTTGATAAGGGAAAAAAATAGAGCAAAGAAAACAGCAAAAAGAACAAGAAACAGAGTAGATAAATCCTGGGCAAATATTTTAAATAGGGAGGTCCAAACGGCCCTAAAACTCCACCGTAGCGAAAAATGGGACAACTTTGTACAAGAGATGGAAGAACAAGACTCAAACATGAGAAATGTCTGGAAGCTCCAGAAAATGTTGAGAAGCGACAGGAAACCCATCCCCCCACTACATGGAAGATACGGCATGGTATACACCATAGAAGACAAAGCAGAGGCAATGAGGACTACACTCGAAGATGAATGCAGACTGAACTTCCACCAAGATGAAGACGACGACTTCCTGGAAGAAGTCGAAGAACAAGAAGAAGGACCAGAAGACCCAGAGGACTTCATCCCCCCAACATCACCGGAAGAAATCAATGAACATATCAAAAATAGTTCACCGAGAAAAGCGCCTGGCCTCGACGAAATAACCAACAGAGCCCTAAAATATTTGCCCAGAAAAGCTATAGTGTATTTCACAAATATTATAAACGCAATATTAAGATTCAAGACATTCCCAAACAGATGGAAAGAGGCCCGTGTCATCATGATTCCAAAACCTGGCAAGAATCACACATTCCCACAGAACTACAGGCCAATCAGCTTACTTCCAGCGATCAGCAAGATAGTGGAAAGAGTCATCCTCAGCAGACTGCAAGCGGAAACAACCCGACTAAATATCATCCCAGAGGCTCAATTCGGATTTAGAGCAGAGCACTCCAGCGAACTACAAGTCCTCAGGCTAACCGAGTACATAGCAGCCGGTTTCAATGATAAGCAGTACACTGGAGCAGCGTTCCTGGATGTAAGCAAGGCATTCGACAGAGTCTGGCACAAGGGGCTCCTATTCAAAATGCGGGATTACGGGTACAGCGGAGCGATGACGAGGCTGATCTCGTCGTACTTGGGCGGCCGGAGGTTCAGGATTCGGATAGGACAAGTCCTGTCCGAACTCGGAATCCCGGAGGCTGGAGTACCACAGGGAGCGGTCTTGTCACCCCTGCTGTACACGATATATACCGCAGATGTACCTAGAACACCAGGTACCCTCATGAGCCTCTACGCCGACGATACAGCAATAGCGGCCAAGCATAGAAACGCAGATATAGCAGTGACCAACCTACAAACTGCACTAGAAGAAATTGAAGCATGGTGTATCAAATGGAAGATAGCCATAAATTCAGAGAAAACACAAGCGGTTCTATACAAGAAAGGGAGACAGCAGCCAGAGGAACAATTGAGGGTGCAGAACAGGCCCATCGAGTGGAAAAACGAAGCCAAATACCTAGGAGTCATTATGGATAAAGGATTAACCTTCCAAAAACACGTAGAAGCCACAGTCCAGAAGGCCAACATAGCAAGAGCGAATCTAAGAGGACTCACAGGCAGAAAAAGTAAACTAACACTCAAAACAAGGTTAATATTGATAAATAGTATAATCCTACCGGTATTAACTTATGCGTCTCTCGCATGGGGACACGTATGTAATACACACAAGAAGAAGATCCAAGCAGTCCATAACAACAGCTTGAGGGAGGCCGTCAGAGTCCCAAGATATGTAGCTGAAAGATTCCTGTTCAGAGAACTCCAACAGGTGAGAGTCACAGAAACCATGACAGACAAGGCAAGGGTCAAATTCGCAGAATTAGAACATCACCCAAATTACATACTGCGAGAGACGCTAAGATACGACGAGTTCCACCGATGGAAGCACAGACGCCCGAAACAACAAATTATAGGATAAACTAAAAGTGATAAGTGATAGTAGTGTGTTCGTAGCTCGAAACAAGTGCCGAAGATAGCGTTACCCACGAAGTCCAAGTACCACGACCACCTCCAAGGTAAGCAAATATTAGAAAATTAGAAGGGCCTTAAGCCCCCAAAAAAATTCATATAAAAAAAAAAAAAATGGCGAAAGCCCCCAAAAAAATTTAAAAAACCAAAAACACAAAAAAATTAGAGCATCGAGTCATCGGGCGGGGCCCAGCAGGGCCCAACAGGGCTCAGTGGGGCTCGGCACGATGACTCGGGGCCCAAGCAAGCAATTTTTAGTACCGCGGATAAGTTATTAAGAAGATAAAGGCATAGAGCGCATCACGCTGGGCCTAGTTTTTTGCATTCGATTAGGATACCACAGTGGAATCTTATTACCCAGGGTTCCATTGTGAAGAGCATTTGGCTACGATAGTTGTGCCTCCATCGCGCATCAGCGTGCTATGGGGGGGAAAGGGATGGCCTGGGGCATTGGAGCGAGGTGGGGTGATCCCTGTATAACTCGGGTCAAAACACCTCGCCCCAATGACTTGTTACACCCGAATGTACTCCTTCGAGAGGGTGAACAAATCCCACAGGTCGGGTTAAATCAAATTGCTTGCTTGCTTGCATTTTCAAGGGTTATGGCAAAAATAGATTTAAAAGTTGTCCATTTTGCTATTCCTGTTCATGAAAATTCTAAAAAAAAATGTTTAAAATTTGAGTACAGGACTTTTTTATTTTAATTAAACTGTTTACCGTTTGGTTTGAATAATTTCTCGGCTTTTATATTTAAAAAAACATTAAAACCAGCCCTAAGTAATCTAATAACAGGAGGCTTTACTTATGTCAATTTTTTAGATGACCCTTTACCAATTTCAAAATCATATTTAAAATGTAAAGAAAATATTTTATATACATTTTCCATGTTTCTTCCCCTTGGGATTTACTATAAATAAAAAAAAGAAAGAAAAGTATATTTTCACCCACACAAAATATAACTTTTCTTGGTTTTACGTTTGATTCGATTCGAGCCTGATATTATTTTGCACCTGCTGACAAACAAAAAATATCTAATAGTATTCAGACCATCAAAAATAAAAGTACATATAAAATAAGATCATTTGCAGCCTTAATCGGTCAGAATAAAAAAAAAGAAAAGTAGCTTTCTCTTTCTTAAACTAATAGTTATAACACTAAAATGGCCATACCTAAATACTTAAAAACGATTACAATTGGTGGTTAAATAAAATACCAATTAGTGAGCAAAATATAAAATAATCCAATTATATACTTGAAATATTTTGCGATGCATATCTTTTAGCTTGGCTGGTTTGCTGTATTGATAACAAAACTCATGCTTTTTGGAGTCATGAACAACAACAACTACATATAAATGTACTTGAGTTACTAGCAGCATACAATGGCTTGAAATGCTTTTTCAAAGAATATAGGAATTGTAACATTTTGCTAGGAATAAATAACGCAACCGCTGTGTCTTGCATTAACAAGATGGGGAGTGTACAGTATTCAAAATTTGCAGATAAGTTTAATAATTCTGTAAAAATACGAATTTAAAAATATTTGCAGCTTATATCAGTAAAAAAATGCTTTTGCTGACTCGGAATCAAGATCTTTTAAAATAGAAACAGAGTAGGTATTTTTTAACTGATAATTGTGTTACTATAATTTTTGAGCAGCTTCTTATTCCAGAAATCGATATGTTTGCCACATATCCTAAAAAAAAGTGCAAGGTATGTAATTTGGAACCCTGACCCCGGATCAGAGAAAGTCAATGCCTTTACTCTAGATTGGAATGGATTAAAATTTTATGCTTTTCAGCCTTGGTACACAACCTTTGACCACCACACCTTACACAACCAAAAAGATACTTTTGGACCTGATAAAAATTTAATCTAGAACTCTTTTTGGGCTTTTATATCCAGGACATTCTTTGGGTTTCCATATTCTTGTCAGGCAAGCTTTTTAAGAAAAGGCATTCCTGAGTATTCCACCCCATCCATTACAACAAATCATTAAATTTGTATGATACAGTTTTTAAGAGATAGTCGAGGTATAGTATAAAAATTTTGACTATTTTGCTTATGAATTATCAAATTTCAATTTTATTAAATCTATCGTAGAACAGGATTATAATTATAGTTCTATAAACATTCACAGAGCTGCATTGGCGTTAATAAAAGATATCGTAGAAAATTATAAAAATATTTTAAATATTTTTTTTACAAATGTATATAAACTCAAACCTTAATTGCCAAATATCAATTATCTTGGGACCCTCTAGCAGTATTACTTTATTTAGAAACATTATTTCGTCTCACAAGCCTTTCCCTGAAAGAAATTACTTACAAAGTTGTAATGTTGATTGCACTTACTTCTCTCAGAGGTTACAAAACCTGTACCTAATAAAAATTTAGAATATTTTTATGGATCAAGATAAAATTGAGATTTTGATATAAGATATTGTGACGCTATTTATAACAGTCTGCTCACAGATTGGCCTATCCTGACTGAACAATCTAGTCGTTACTGGAGAACGCGCGAAATAGCTATTCCTTTTCCACGGCGTTCGGGACGAACGCTGCCGAAGTATATATAGGACTGAAATTCAAGCACAGGCCAGTCAGTCAACGAATGAGCCGCGACGCGTAATATAATTGTACTCGATTCGGATTTAATGAAATGTATATATTAGTTATCGTTATGTGTAGTTAATTAAATCATAAATTTGAGTTGTAAATAAATTAGATGTGTTAGTTGGTGTTATTTGTAATCATTAAAAATAAATAAGTGATGTAAATAAAATAATATAAGTAAGTCTTCCTTTATTTAAATTAAACTTAGTGACTAAAGATATAAATAAATAAAATAGTAGAGTCAATCGCGTAACAAAATGGTGTCAGAAGTGGGATACTTGAAATACATAAATTTAACGTAAATTTTCGGTTTAAATAGAGTGTGGAACTTTTAAAAATAAATAAAATATAAATCGTAATAAATAAAGTGTGTGACAATGTCTTCACAACATAAGAAAATCACTGAATTGATCGTTAAGGAGCTCCGCAACCAGTTAGAAAAGAGAGACATGGACACTACTGGGAAAAAGGCTGATCTAGTCGAACGTCTAAAGAACGCTCTTCAAGAAGAGGGCCAAGATCCAGAAACCTATTTGTTTGAAGACAAGCATGCTGCTTTGATTTCGTCAATTACATCGTTGGAGAACAAAGTTTCAACAGAGATTACATCGTTAGAGAACAAAGTTTCTAGTGAAATCTCCCAAGTTTCCTCCGATGTTTCTAAAGTTTCGACAGACATTACATCGTTAGAAAAAAAAGTTTCTAGTGAAATCTCCCAAGTTTCCTCGGATGTTTTGAAAGTTTCGACAGACATTATATCGTTAGAGAACAAAGTTTCTAGTGAAATTTCGAAAGTTTCGGGTGATATTTCATCCCTTGACAGCAAAATGACTAACGAGATCTCTAAAGTCACTTCGAATTTTGACGACAAGATATCGTCCATAAAATCTACTTTTGAAGAAAAGATCAAGGAAATAGAAAAGAAAATGGAGGAAACGGAAAAAGTAGACAAAGGTATGGAACCCATCTTAACAGACATTAAAAATGATGAAACCAAATACAAATTGGAGCCACGGTCGATAGTTGAAGGGAGTGTAGGTCATGCTCGTGTTAAGGTGCCAAATTTCGACGGAAAGTCATCATGGAACAACTACATGAAACAGTTCGAATCGGCGGCCAGAGCGAACGGATGGTCCGAAAAAGAAAAAGCTGTAAACCTCACTATTGCTCTTCGAGGCGACGCTTTGGATGTCCTCCAGACCATAGCCGTAGAGGAGACAGATGACTTCGAGCAGCTAAAAAAGAGACTGAATATGCGATACGGGCACGAACATTTAGAGCATGTCTATCAGTCGCAGTTTAAAAATCGAAGACAAAAGAAAGATGAAGCTCTTCAAGAATACGAGGTCGATATTGCCAGGTTGGTACGATATGCATATCCAACAGCTCCCGAAGACATGATGGAAAAGTTGGCTGTTCAAACATTCATTGATGGCCTTCGTGATCATGAAATGCAAAGAACACTGCGATTAGCTCGTCACAAGACGCTGGTTGATGTCTTGTCTGCCGCCCTCGAATACGAATCAGCTACCCAGGCCTCTGGCGGGTACAGTAAAGTTAGGACTGTGAAAGAGGAAGAGGATGAAGACAAATTGGACCAGATTGTCAATATGATAAAGGGCATTTCATACAAGAAAACAAAGACCATAAGGTGCTGGAATTGTGGGGAAATGGGACACGTACGGAGTTCATGTAAGTACCCTAGGTACAATAACAGTCAAGAGACTCACCAGCAGGAAAACTAGAACGGGTCGGCCTTAGGGGGGCAGCTTCGACCCGCAACTTTTCCAAAGACCCTCTCATACTAATAGCTTCTTTGAAATGTCGTGAAGATAGTGTATATGTAGATGGAGAAATAAATGGTAAAAAGTATACATTGTTGGTGGATACCGGAGCGACCAGGACCATTACACGACCGTCAGTTATAAACAGTCATAAGAAGCTCTTACCAACGCGGTTGCGACTGCGGACTGCCACCGGTGAAAATGCCAACATCCACGGAGAAATCCAGATACAATTAGGGATTGGAGCAGAAAAGTTCGTCCATACCGTCATAGTTGCAGACATCGAAGAAGATGTTATATTAGGAATGGACGTAATGAATTTGCATGGATTTCAGTTGGATTTTAAGAACCGGGTAATCAAAGTTGGCAACGAGGAGGTATTTCTTCATCCACATGATGACAGAACTGTGCTAGCAGCCATTAAAGAAGATACAGTTGTGCCTGCGAGGAGTGAAACGATCATCGTAGCGCGGCTACAGGGAACTGTAGAAGAGGGAACGCCTGTTATGATGGAGCCATGGAACCACGATGAGGAGGTTGGCCGAGGAATCATAATTGGAAAGGAATTGGTTACTTCTGCTAAAGAAATTCCCGTGAGATTGATTAATGTCAATGACTACCCGGTGACCATCAAGAAGGAGATAAAAGTAGGAACTTGTGTACCCGTGACGTCCATAATCCGTCAGACAACAACATCAGATAATTCCAACGACAAGTTCGACCAAATGGTTGCAGTTGCAGGCCAATCTCTGAATCAAGTGGAGAAAAGGAAATTAAGGGAATTTCTTAGGCAATATCGTGACATATTCGTACCGAAAGGAGGAAAGACAGGAAGAACGACAGTTGTCAAACATAAAATTGACACTGGTACCGCTAGGCCAATTCGTCAATCAGCTCGACGATTACCACAGGCGAAGAGAGAGGAAGCTGAAAGGATTGTTCAAGAAATGAAGAAAGACGGGGTGATAGAAACTTCTACGAGCCCATGGGTCTCTCCGGTGGTCCTGGTCAAGAAGAAAGATGGAACTACGAGGTTCTGTGTGGACTACCGTTTGTTGAACAATGTTACCAAGAAAGATAGTTATCCTCTGCCTCGGATCGACCACACGTTGGACACATTAGCTGGAAGTAAATTGTTTTCTACGTTGGACTTGAAGTCTGGATATTGGCAGGTAGAAATGGATCCAGTGGACAAAGAGAAGACGGCCTTTACGACAGGATCTGGATTATGGGAATTCAACGTTATGCCGTTTGGACTCTGTAATGCTCCTGCGACATTTGAGAGGCTGATGGAAAATGTGTTGAGAAGGTTATCTTTTAAAACATGCCTGGTGTATTTAGACGACATAATCGTTTTGGGGGAGACGTTTGAAGACCACCTGAAGAATTTAGAAGACGTTTTTAATCGACTTAAAGCTGCCCAGTTAATGTTAAATCCCAAGAAATGCCAGCTATTTCAAAGTAAAGTCAATTATTTAGGCCATATAGTCAGCAAAGAAGGAGTGGCCGTGGACAAAGGAAAAATCGATTCCATTAAGGAATGGCCTGAACCAACTGATAAACATCAAGTGAGAAGTTTTCTGGGACTATGTACTTACTACCGGAGGTTCATTAAGAAGTTTGCAGATATCGCTAAGCCATTAACGCGACTTACAGAGGAAGCAAGAGATTATTGCTGGGATGGAGACTGCCAAACGGCCTTTGAAACTTTGAAGAGGCATTTAATTACAGCGCCAATATTAGGGTATCCACTGCCAGAAGGAGAGTTCATCTTAGATACGGATGCAAGTAATGTGGGAATTGGAGGAGTGCTGTCGCAGATCCAAGGAGGACAGGAACGAGTCCTTGGATATTTTAGTAAAGTGCTTTCAAAACCTGAACGAAATTATTGCGTCACGAGAAGAGAACTTCTAGCAGTAGTAAAATCAGTGGAACACTTCTATCAATACCTCTACGGAAGGAAGTTTCTAATCCGAACCGACCATGCCGCCCTTAAATGGTTAATGCAGTTTAAGAATCCAGAGGGTCAGATAGCCAGATGGATTGAACGACTTCAAGAATATGATTTCAAGATCGAGCATCGGGCCGGAGTTAGCCAC
Organism: Diabrotica virgifera virgifera; assembly: GCF_917563875.1. Lineage (NCBI taxonomy): Eukaryota > Metazoa > Arthropoda > Insecta > Coleoptera > Chrysomelidae > Diabrotica > Diabrotica virgifera. The sequence goes on from NC_065447.1 coordinate 102,370,799, forward strand.
AGAAACGCTGATTCTCTATCTAGAAGACCGTGTCCAAAAGAATGTTCCCATTGCAACAAAACAGAGTCGAAGGAAGCAGCAGTACTAAGAACAACAGTGGTCAACGACGAGTGGACGCCTACCAAGATCAAGGAAGAACAAGGAAAAGATCCAGTTTTACAGAAGATTCGAAAATGGAAAGAAGAAAATCGTCGACCATCTTGGCAAGAAATATCAAGCCTAGGCTCAGTAGTTAAGACGTATTGGGCCCAGTGGGACTCATTTTTCTTGGAAGACAGTTTGCTTAAACGAGTAATAGAAAATGATGATGGTTCAGTGAGGAGAACACAGTTGGTGATTCCAAAGAGCAGAGTAGCCGAAGTAATTCGACAGTTACACGACAGTCCATCAGGAGGGCATTTTGGTGTAAAGAAGACCCTTCAGAGAATTCGGGAACGATTTTATTGGATGAATAGTTCCGACGATGTGAAGGACTGGTGTAAGAAATGTACTACCTGTGCTACAAGTAACGGACCCTACCGGAAAAGAAAGGCTCCTATGAGACAGTACAATGTTGGAAGTCCGTTTGAAAGAATAGCTTTGGATATTGCCGGGCCCTTTCCAGAAAGTGACAATGGATGCAAATACATGTTGGTGGTAATGGATTACTTCACGAAGTGGGTGGAGATCTACGCAATTCCAGACCAGAAGGCCGCCACTATTGCAGATGTGTTAATCAAAGACTGCATCAGCCGATTTGGAGTACCTCTGGAGATCCATAGTGACCAAGGAAGGAACTTTGAGAGCGATCTATTTCAAGGAATCTGTGATAAACTAGGCATGAAGAAGACAAGAACCACGGCCTATCACCCGCAATCGGATGGAATGGTGGAGCGTATGAATAGGACAGTCGGCAAGTATTTGACAAAGATGGTGTCCAATCATCAACGAGACTGGGACCAGTACCTTCCGTTATTCTCAATGGCCTATAGATCTGCTGTTAATGAATCAACTGGCCAAACACCAGCAAAAGTCCTATTTGGACGTGAGATGCGTCTACCCTGTGATCTAGAGTTTGGATGTCGACCTGGAGAAGATGTTGCTGGTGAGGATTACGTGAATGAATTACGAAGAAGAATGGACGATATACATGAGTTGGTCCGTTCTAATCTTCAGATCGCTAGCGACCGAATGAAGAAACGATACGATACCCAAGCTGAGAAGGGATGTTTCAAGGAGAACGACAAAGTCTGGCTTTATAATCCAAAGAAGCGAACAGGTTGTTCTCCCAAGTTGCAGCAGTTCTGGGAAGGTCCGTACCTGATTGTCAAGAAAATCAATGACGTTATCTACCGAATAAGCAAGATTCCTAGGGGAAAGCCGATGATAGTCCACCATAACCGGTTGGCGCCGTACGAGGGAGACCACGACGTAGATGAAGAAGTGGAAGTCAACCAAGTTCGAGAAATACCTGACCTTACCTTTGAAGAGTTCATGGGTGCCTACGGAGGTACCGGTAAAGCAAGACATGGTGTTACCACTGAAGAAAAGCGAGATCTTCTCGCATTTCCCGATGACTATTCGCTGGCCCATACTATCCCGGCCAGTATCAAAGACGCACGAGGGTTGGCATCCGCCTTCCGAAGGAAGTTTGGTCGAGTTGCAGAACTTCAATGCCAACTGCCAGCTCCTGGCAAAGCATTGAAACTCCAAGATGCATCACGTTACCTATTCTATCTGGTAACAAAAGACACTGTCCATGACCAACCTACCTACCAAGATGTATGGGATGCATTAATTCAATTGAGAGAGCACGTGTTGGAGTCCGACGTGCAAAAGTTAGCCATGCCAAAGTTAGAATGCCGCCAATTAGACTGGAGAGTTATCCGAAATATGGTAGAAGAAATTTTCCAAGACACCGAGGTCCAGGTGTTAGTCTGTTGCAATCCGCATAGTTACTGGTGCGGAGAGAAGACCGTCCCCTGTCACTTTTATACAACTGGGAGTTGTAAAAGAGGGTCCAGTTGCAGATACCAGCATCCAGTTCCAGTCCCGACAAGGTTCCAGGAGGAACCATCTTTTAAGGAGGGGGCAATGTGACGCTATTTATAACAGTCTGCTCACAGATTGGCCTATCCTGACTGAACAATCTAGTCGTTACTGGAGAACGCGCGAAATAGCTATTCCTTTTCCACGGCGTTCGGGACGAACGCTGCCGAAGTATATATAGGACTGAAATTCAAGCACAGGCCAGTCAGTCAACGAATGAGCCGCGACGCGTAATATAATTGTACTCGATTCGGATTTAATGAAATGTATATATTAGTTATCGTTATGTGTAATTAATTAAATCAAAAATTTGAGTTGTAAATAAATTAGACGTGTTAGTTGGTGTTATTTGTAATCATTAAAAATAAATAAGTGATGTAAATAAAATAATATAAGTAAGTCTTCCTTTATTTAAATTAAACTTAGTGACTAAACATATAAATAAAAAAAATAGTAGAGTCAATCGCGTAACAATATGATAAAAACATCCAATAAAAAAAAATAATAATAATAGTTATAAATAAACCAATATCAACCTATTTAAAATAAAAAAAAAAACCCAGTTGAGAGTGTCTAGAGATTTCTAAAACATTCGTCCTCAATCAGAAGACATTTTGTTTATAACTAAAAAAAAAAAAAGAAACGTATAAAGCAGCATCTACCCAGGCGTTGAGTAGATGGATATAATATTTTTTTAAATTAAATATATAGACACTAATAATTTTAAAGTGTATAGTGTCACACATGCATCTACTTCAGCGGGAGTTAGAACTGGATTATAGAAGATATTATTTATTAGAGAGACGGCGAGATGGACAGAAAATTCTCAAGTATTCAATATTTTTTATAATAAGCCTTTAGCAAAAGATTACGGACTCTTTGCAAAACAGTATTTTCTGGTGAGTCCATGTAATTGTATGCTTCTTGGTTGGTTTATTTTTGTTATGCATTTTGTAATTATATTACATATTTAGGTTACTAATTTAGGTTACTAATATTAGCAAGAACATTAATTTTCTTATTATTTTTATTTGTACCTGGGTAAAGGTACAGATCTCATATAATTAAAATATAAACATTAATATTAATTATTAATAATATATATTTTGTGTAAAGTTCCTAAAAAAAATTGCTAAGTATTCATTTTTGGATTGCAATGTACTTTTGTTTATTTATCGCACAATATTGTTTAATATTTCAACAGCCTACCATAAGTACAAATGTTCGAAATGTAATGTGAAGGACAATTAATTCATTGTTTGACTTACCTGTTAAGGAGGGACAATCATAATTGTCCTATCTTACATTTCGAACATTTGTACGCTCCCACCCATTGATTCTTTTGAACCCACCCATGTCTTGTGCGATAAAAATAAAATAAAATAAAAAACAGTGATGCGCGGACGTAACTTGTCAAGAAGCTTGATAATCTTCTTTTTCTTCTTCTGCTTCTTTAAACTGTGATCAGCGTCCCGAAAATACCACTACCATAAGTACAAATGTTCGAAATGTAAGATAGGGCAATTACGATTGTCCCTCCTTAACAGGAAAATCAACCAATCAATTAATTATTCTTCTTCTTCTTCTTCTTCTTCTTCTTGTAATAGGACTATGTCCTGTTTCTTCTGTTACAGTCTTTGCTGCGATCCGGAGCTCCAACTCTCCTACCATCGTTTTTTGGGTCTTCCTATGGGTCGCTTGGTGTTGGGCTTCTGTGTTTTCGCCCAATGCGCCATACGTTCAGGGTCCATCCGATCTACGTGGTCCCTCCACATGCGTCGTCGCGCTCTTGTCCATCTCACTACGTCCTGAACGCCTAGCTCTCTCAATGTGTCTTCGTTTCGTACTCTATCTCTGAGTGTGATACCTCTTATGGATCTTAGGGTTTTCATCTCTGTTGTTCTCATTATCTGTTTGGTCTTTGTTGTCTCGGCCCTTGTCTCAGCTGCGTATGTCAGTACGGGTCTAACACATGTCTTATAAATGCGGACTTTGCTTTCGGTGCTCATATATTTATTCCGCCAGATTATATCCCTCAGGAAACCAGATATTCTCGCTGCTTTCATTGCCTGCTGTTTTGATTCTTGCCACAGATGCCTGTCGCTAGATATTTCCACACCTAAGTATCTGCAATCCATTACCTGTTCGATTATATGGTCGTCCACTACTAACTTACATCTAATTGGGTTCCTGGATATTACCATCGATTGGGTTTTCTCTTTGGATAGTGTCAGGTTATACTTTTCGGCGGTTATAAAAACCGTGTTGTTCTTCCGATACACCGGCTTTCTTATATATTTTTTGGGATAGAATTTTTGTCAATAGTTTTGATGTAGAATTGAGTTGTGTAATTCCTCGGTAGTTCGTAGGATCTGTCTTTACGCCTTTCTTGTAGATGGGTATTGTTATACTCTCTCTCCATTCCTCTGGTACTGTCATGTTGTTTACAATTTTTTGGAATAATATTGTTATCTCTTCTATTATTTTTGTACCTCCGTATTTAATTAATTCATTTGGTATATTATCCGGACCTGGTGATTTTCTATTTTTTGATCTTTTTATTGCTTCGTTTACTTCTTCTTGGGTGATGTTGTCATTCTCTGTTTCTTCTTGGTGAATGTTTTGTAGGTCATTTGTTTGTACTTCATTATTATCGTCGTTATCGTCTTTGTATAGATTCTCGAAATGAGTTACCCATTCTTCTGGTTTTATTGCGTTAATTTGTAATTCTTCGGTAACCGGCTTCTTCCTGTTCCTCAACATGTTCCATACCTTCCTTTGACCTCCTCGTAAATCATGTTCCATGTCATTTGAGAATTTTTCCCAATATATTTTTTTTAGATCTTTGATTCTGTTAGTTGTTCTATTTCTTTCTGATTTATATATTTGATACTCTTCTGGGGTCCTATTTTTAATATATCTTACGTATGCATCTTTCTTCTCTTTTGCTAAATCTTTGACTTCCTGTGTGAACCATGGTTTTTGGTTTCTGCCGCCGTTTAAGTCAATTGTTCTTTCTCCAATGGCTTCTTTTGCACTACTAGTTATATTTATGATTTTTTATTTTTTCCCATGCTTCGTTTATATTGTCTGTGATTTCAATAGGGCTAAGATTGATCTTTTCCTCAAGTCTTTTTTGGTAGAGATCCTTAGTACTTTCGTCTTGTAGGGATTCTATGTTGAACTTGGTGATGTAGTTAGGTGGTTTCTTTCTCTCTATTATGTACGCGTGACGGTACTTACATATAACCATTCCGTGTTGCGTTCCCACATTCGCAGACGTCATTGTGCGTACGTCAAGTACTTCCCGTGGGTGAACTTTTCTGTTGGTTATCACATAGTCAATCATCGATCTGTGGCCCCTTGTGTTAGTGAATGTATATTTATGTTGTTCTTTGTGGTCAAAGTATGTATTGTTGATACGCAACTCGTTGTGTGCACATATCTCTATTAGTGAATCTCCGTTATCATTTGTTGGTGCTTCGTTGAACTTGTGCATTATTCCTTGGATGGGTGTATTTCCTATTCTTGAGTTGAAATCTCCCAACAAGAATATTTTTTCTGTTTGTGGCAATCTGTCTAGGGTCTCTTGAAGTTTTTCGAAAAATTCGTCTCTCTCGTTCTTTGGTTTGTTTACATCTGGTGCATAAATGCTAACAATATGGATTTTTTCATTAGCTAACTTCATTGAAATATCCATTATATGCTGGTTGGTGTAATTAACCTCTTCGATGTTATTTTCAAATTTTCTGTTTACTAATATGCCAACACCTGCTTGTGCTCTGATGTTCTTGTCTACTCCGCAGTAGAAGAATATATGATTTCTATATACTGTGTTACCTTTACCCTTTTTCTTTGTCTCTGAGACTGTACATATGTCTATTTTGTGCTTTTCTACTTCTAATATAATTTCTTGGTCTTTAGCGTTCCACGATGTAGTGTTCCAGCATGCGAATCGTAGAATATTTCTCTTCAGGTTTTTTTTCCACATTCGTTTTTTCCGTTTTCTCGCTAGGTCGTCATCGTTATTCCATCCAGTATCCGAGGCTACTGTTCCAGTTCTTTGAGCATTGTTTTTTTTTACGAAGGGTAGGTCGCTAGCCTTGCTCTTCAACCCTCCTCCTTTACCCGGGCTTGGGACCGGCAGTGATGGTGACTTCTGAGCTACTCGATTTACCCAGCATCACCACTCCAGGCGGAGTTATTAATTATTCTTATGTATCATAATTATTGTGGGTATTATAGCAACCGTCAATTTTTAATTAACAATTCAATAATTGTTGCTAAACTGTGCATTCAAGTTCTATCGGCTTCTGGAATTATTATCTATACGAAAAGAGCTTTTATATTACCAAGTTATCTAATTATTGATAAACAATTACTTCTCTAAAATCTTAGTTGAAAATTAAAGATTTTGTTGAAAAACTCACATTTTCCGGGGAAAATTTTCGTCGAAATAAATCGGGAAAAACACGTCTCTATGCAGAATTTAATGGCGGTGAATTTTTATTTGGGTGTTTTGGTGTAAAGTTTGGAGTTATAGAGCAAACATTGAAAAAAACACGATTTTCGGGCGCCATTTTGTTTTTAAAAAGTAGCACACTATTTGCGGAATTTACATACCTATATTATTAATATATAGAATTATAAGATTCCTTTTGGGATCGGTATTCACCGGAGGGACCGCAGACGTTCGGATACAATTAGCGTCTCTTTGCTAAGACAATGACGTCGACTTTGCAAAATAACAAGACACTTACTCAACACACACACACTACACATTACTCCCCTGAATTAGTGATAAGTTATAGTCTAAAAAACAATTATGAAATTGACGGGCCAGTTGGTTGTGAAAACAAGTGCCAATAAAACACAAAACACACACACAATTATAAGATTCGATTCCAGCAATAAAATTGCTGGTAAATAACTTTTCCTTGTATTTTGCTAATTAGCCCAGAGTACAAGTAAACTTTTTATTTGTATTTCCTAACATTGGCACATATAAGCACTGCAACAAAAATGTAGATTTTGATTCTTAACATATTTCCATTCCCTTTGATCAGTAGAGCAATTTTCCTTTAATGTTTTCTATGAAGTATCAACTATGTTAACCCGGCATTGGTCGCTAGGTAGGTTGTTACGCGAGTGGTCGCGCGTGAGATTTTCTCTCACATATCCAACTTTTGCCTTTTTTTACAAAATTTTACAAAAAAGATGAGGTTTCATCAACGATAAAGCAATTTGCAATATTGCAATTTGCAATAAAATGTGACTATTGATGCCACCAATATTTATCATTGAAAAATATATGGTAAGTGACCATCTACAACTAACCCGTGAAACAGAATATAGGATTTTCATATCATCGACCACATCCACGGCGCCTTTTATTACGTCATAAAAGGATATTATTTTAGGTTTTAAGGGGAAAAATAAAATTAATTTTTATTCACAGTTGGTGACGCCGGTGGTCGCTTGATGAGAGAATCTCTCACATGCAGCGCACTGACTCAACAATATGGTGATACTAAGTAAAATGAGTCACTATCTGAGCGGACGAGTCTATTAGATTGTCAAGGGAGGATAGTTAGGAGACTAGAAGGAACTACAGCGCGTAAAATTTCCCAGAAAAAAAGTTGTGCTCAATTTTCTGAAACCGTGAGAGAAAATATCATATAGCGACCACTGCCGGGTTAAAACCATTCCCTTAGATCCCATAGATATCCCTAGATCCCCACCCGATAGAAGTGTGAATTTATACACGGCTTTTGTTTTTTCTGGTCAAAACTAAGACCTTGACAATCGACCAGTATATTTTTAACAGTAAAGTTAATGCGACAAGGCCTCCTGAGCCGCCTTGATATTACGTCAAATTAATTAAATTATTTGTAAAAGTAAGGGTCCGTTAGCCTATTATTTAGGATTACCTAGATCAGAGGTTCCCAAACTACTTTTTCTCGTAGACCACTTTAAAAAATTTTCTGGTTTCGGTGGACCCCCAGAAGAAGTGGTATTTCGTAGCTGTGCACGTCAGTGGCGGGTCTAGAAAATTGCCTGGGGGTGGGGGGGAACTTGGGTGGAAAAAAATAAGACATTAATGAAGGTCAAACCGTCTTTTTCTTCTTTTTTTTTTCTCAAAATATCATTCCAAACGATTTTATAGTGATTTGGAATTTATTTAAACTTTGCATTTTTTATCGTAAAGTATCGATGGAAAAAATGTTTTAATAGAAGGGACTCAAAAATGTGATTATTAGGCATTATAACAAGTTTCTTTATTTAATACATTTTTTGATCAAATTTTAGGGTAGAAAACCTTTAGAACACTGTTTTTTACATTTACCTCCATTCCCAAAATACATGTTCTTCTATTTGGCTGAAAATTTGCCCAGAGATAGTCAAAACATAGGACTTTAGGTTGTTAAAAGAATTTAGCTAGTTTTCCAATACAAGAAAAGCTACATGCACTAACATCAGAGTCAAAATTATATAGTTCAGTCGGGTTAGCATTTGATCTTGCTTGCCGAGCTACCCAAGCAAGATTCTATTTTTCTAAGCTTTAGGAGGTCAATAGTAGTGCAAATTTAAAATCGCGAATAAATTCTGCCGTTGCGTTAGCCGTCATCTTGATTTTAAAGGATAACCGTTTTTGCTCAATATCTCCGCCATTTTTAACTTTCCGACAAAAAGTGTAAGGACTGAAATTGTTCAAAATATGATTTCCTATAAGTAATTCCTTTTATTATACATTTTTTTGTGCCGTCGATATTTTCCGAGTTATGGGGGGAAATAGCGACACTTAGAGCAGAATTATTGAATTATCTCGTTTATTATTAGTTTTATAACAAAAATGTACCTATACAAAAATGAACAGAATTAAATTTTATAAAATTTTAATATTTCATTTTTTTGCTAAAATCAATATTTCAGGTAGTACGTATGCGGTAAAGGCGCAAGCATAAGACCTGATTGGTTTGATAGCAGTGGTTTTTGTTCAATATCTCCGCCATTTTCAACTTTTCGACAAAAATTTTAGGAACTGAAATTGTTCCAAATAATCGTGTTTACAATAATTATTACAATTTTTTTAACCATTTTTTCGTACAGTCGATATTTTCCGAGTTAATTGTACTTAAAGTAGACGCCTATATTTTTGACTCCAGGCAATATTATTCCACGCGTTTTTTTATATTGTAAAACTGTAAAAAAGTTTTTAACCATTAATGTCCTGTGTTTTGGCTACCTGTGGGCAAATTTTCAGTCAAATCGAAGGACAAGTTTTTTCGAAATGGAGCAAAATATAAAAAACGGTATTTTAACGTTTTCTACAAAAAAATAAAATTTTTAATCAAAATAACTTATTATAATGCGTTATAATGACATTTTTGTGTCCCTACTATTAAAACATTATTTTTTCCATTGATTTCCATTGATATATTACGAAAAAAATAGAAATTTGTTTAAATAAATACCAAATCACTATAAAATTTTCGTGGACCCCCACTTACAACTTGTGAACCCCCATTATTATTTCACGCCAACGTAGACCCCCGTTGAGTCTCTCGTGGACCCCTGGGGGTCCACCTGGACCACTTTGGGAATCACTGACCTAGATGAAGTAAATATTAGGAAATTGAAAGGATTAAAAAAACCGCATCTAGAGTATGTATCTAAAATACTCTGTTGGCTACTACTAAATGCAATAAATTAAATTCTAATAATATCTAACAATAAAACACTGAATAGAAATAATTTTTTTTTTCAATAATTCCACAAAATTTATTATAAGTTAATGTCACCAAAGCTGTTTCCGCAAAGTGCCTTTCTCAATAATGTCTATTTCTCCAGATACACAAAATTACCATCGTTTTTGAAACAAAATTTCAAAAGCTATCGAATTTAGTAAAAAATATTCAGTAGTAATTGCACAAGAGCTTTAAAATTATTTAATTTTTCCCGAGTGACACTTTGACAGTTTTAATTTCACGAGCCAAAGTTATGTCAAAGTGTCACGAGGACAAAAATTCCATATTAATTTTAGAGTTCGAGTGCAATTTTTTGCGATTATTTTATGAATAAAACTGTTCAAAACCAAAATTTTATTTTAATTTTTTCATATAAGTACAAATTAGTACAATTAAACACAAAGTTTGTATAAATACCTGATGATTGAAAGTCATCACTTTATAATTTTTAAAATATTAATTGTCATTAATGTCACTGAATATATTTTTTCGTAGCAACGAAGGGCATCTGACATAATATACTTAACTACGGGCAATTATCAAAAATTATCGATTTAATTCAGATTTCTGTAGCTTTCTATTGGTCAGAAACTCCTATGAATGAAATAATCATAGAAACTGACGTCGAAAGTTTTGAGTTTTTTAAAAATGCACCTGAAGATGCCCATTTACTATCAATTAGTAATGTATTGATATATTACATCAATATATTTTCTTTAAATTAAAAAAAATATGAGCGGTGGGTTAACTATCATAATATTTTATAAATTTTTGACGTCCGCAAGCTGGATATAATAATAAGATTTTACCCTGTAACATGTGACGTTTCAGCAACCAAAAAGAAGTGACAAATTATAAAATTTCATGGCATTTATAGAAAAAAAACATTTTTCTAAAATCAGTGTTACCCCAAAAATTTTAGTTTTATGTCTACATATTCTGTATAATTTATGCGTTTTTTATTTTTGAAATTTGATTATACATCAAATAAATTTCAATTTTAACCCTTAACTATTGACAAGCGGTATGCCATACCTTACCTAAAATATAATTTGTTGTAAAACCTGTTTTATAAAAGATTCCTAGAACACCATCTCTGTACCTTCAAGTGACGGTGTGTAATTGTACCTGCTCCCAACTTCTGCAGTTTTAGTTTTAGTATGGTCACAGTATATAGAGGTTCCACAGTAAAACCACTCCTCTGTCGGCGCTTTGATCTCAAGGAGTAATACCGGCAGTACGCAATTGGTAATTCACCAGTGGTGGATGCGGGTTTTTCCCTGGTAAAATCCGTACGTTTCTATGCGACTAGCAATTTTACTTCCAATTTTTCGGAGAGTGGTTCTACTGTTACTCTTTATACTGTGGTATGGTTTAGTCTTTGTGCTGCTAAGTAGACGTAAAATTTTCTTGCTCTATCACGTACCGCATGTCAGTTTTGACATATCTATGGTTAAAAGCTTCTTCTTCTTGATGTGCCTATCCGTGACGAATGTTGGCGATCATCACGGCAATCTTCACTTTATCTACAGCAACGCGGAAAAGCTGCACAGATGTTGTGTTGAACCAGGTCCTGAGGTTCTTTAACCAGGATGTACTTCTTCTTCCTGGACCTCGCTTTCCAAATATTTTTCCTTGCAGGATGGCTTGTAGGAGGGCATATCTGGATTAATTTCGCATAATGTGTCCAAAGTATTCCAACTTTCGAGATTTGATGGTGGTTAGTACTTCTCGGTTCTTCCCCATTCTTCTAAGAACTTCCTCATTTGTGGCCCGATCAGTCCATGGGATTTTAAGAATCCTTCGATACAGCCACATCTCAAATGCTTCCAATTTTCGGCACATATCCTCGTTCATGGTCCATGATTCAACACCATAAAGAAGGACAGAGAGACGTAACATCTCAGCATTCTTACTTTTATACCAAGAGAAAGGTTGTGGCTCTTGAAAAACGCCCCCATACGGTTGAAGATTGATCTAGCTTTTCCGATGCGCGCTCTTATTTCTTGGTTGTGGTCCATTCTTCATTTATTATGGTGCCGAGGAAGTTGTAGTGCCTCACTCTTTCTATAGGGGTTTGGTTGATATAGAGTTGACCTTCTGTTATCTTTTTCTCGCTGACGATCATAAGCTTTGTTTTCTTTACGTTTATATTGAGTTCATATTGTTGACTGTAATACGTGATCTTGTCCATGAGGACTTGTAGGTCTTCTAGGTTGTCCGCAAATACTATGGTGTCATCTGCATACCTGATATTATTTAGCCGGTACCCGTTTAGTAGAATACCTTTTTCAGTTTCGTGCAAAGCTCCGATAAACTTTCTTTCAGAGTAAAGATTGAAAATTAGGGGGGACAAAATGCAGCCTTGCCTCACTCTACGCATGATTTTGACATATTCGGTGAGTTCACCGTCAACTCTGAGGTTTGCATTCTGATTTCAGTAAAGATTTCTAATTATTATTTTCAGATCTTTGTTGTTAATTTCTGCTTGTTTTAGTACCTTCGTTCGCGGTAACGATCCTGGACAAGTCCAGGACTAGTCACGAATTCTCTTAGTACTCGGGTTGTACGCAAGCGCGGTTCAGAATCAGTTCAGGATTGATTTACACCGCGAACGAATTTAGAACTAGTCCTTAACACTATCATAACCTAGTTTTTATGTATTCATCTTATTTTGATGAATTTGTTATTTTAATTCAGATTTGCCTGAACATTTTACTAGATCAGATCAACCAGATATATATTTGTAGTATGAATAGGCATATTTTAATGAAATATTTCATTGTTATAAGTTTTAGTGGCTTTAATAAGCTACGAGACCATAATATTAAAACATCCAAATATTTTTTCTAAGAAAAAATTTTTTTCTATTATACTGGGTACTGGTACCTATTGCATAATTGTTATTAATTACATGGAGTATTTTTAATATTTCTAATACCTACATATTTTAATATTGACGTCCATATTAGGTATTGTTTACTAATATTATATTAGGGTATCCTCGTCTAAGAAAGATTTCATAGATATACCCTATATATCTATGTTATTTTATTCATTTTTTAAGTAGTACATTTTACATTAAACATTGGTTATTTCTGTATCACAAATAAAATAAATAATGAATTTTAAAGAGACACACACTATTTAGTACATATACCTTCATATTAAAAAATGTTTTATTTGTTTATGATCATATTAAACTGTAAAAATTATACATCAAAGTATGTAAAAAAGATTTTATTGACAATCACAATCAATAAATTTCTAAACATTTGAGTTAAACCACAGTATTAAAAACAAATGAAAATGAAATAAACACAGAATGAAAAGCAAACACCGCTACAAATCAGGTGTTTAGTACAAAACAATATAGAAATGTTTGTAAGTATTTTGAAATTCCTACTGCGCATATTCGGACTCCGAGTTCGCTTCAGATACCAAGGATCGGTTGGACTGGTTCCCAACTCGCAGTTCGGTTACCGCGAACGACAAATCTGACAAAATCCCGGACTAGCAGTTCAGAACTCGATTACCGCGAACGATCTTTTTTAAAGTGCGCATGCGAAGTAATCCTGGACTAGTACGGTATCGTTACCGCGAACGATACTAGTATTTGCATCATCTTGGCGTGTTGTAGTCAATCCAACGCCTTCTCGTAATCAACCAGACATGCGTATACGTCGCAATTTACGTCCCTGCATCTCTGGAATAAGACTTGTATTGAAAACAAAGCCTCTCTCGTACCAACAGCATTTATGAACCCGAACTGGTAGGGCGAAATTTGACTTTCACATAGCTTGTAAATTCTCGTATGGATTACCTTTAGGAATAATTTTAGGAGATGACTCATCAGGCTTATCGTACGGTATTCTTCTTACTTTTTGGCTCCTGTTTTTTTTTTGAAGTGCAATAAACTCAGACTTCAGCCCTTCTGTTGGTATTTGTCCAGAGTTGTATATGTTGTTAAATATCTTTGTAATTATTGCTATTGATCCGTTGTCCATCAGTTTGAGTAGTTCTGCTTGTATATTATCAGGACCTGCTGCTTTACCATCCTTTAGCTGTGTTATGGCTAAAATATAGTTAAAAGCAGTCCAGTGTATTCTTTCGCTAATAGTATGACTGCAAGTTCATCCAGTTGTTCTATCTAACTACTATCAACATCAGTTTATTATTTTTTAGTTACCGATACTTAAGGTTTTTTGTAATTTATTCAGTAATAAAAAAAATTTGTTAGAACCTCCACAATGCGTCCATATACGCCAGTCAATGAGAGTAAAAACAGCATATTACCTCCGAATTCTATTCTACTGGATCGATTTTAATGAAATTATAGGAATAGACTCTTAGGCCTTGACCCCCGTATCAAAAAAAGTTGATTAATAGCAAGCTGAAAATTTGTTAATAACTTAACGGCGTCTAGTCGGACAAACTTTGATGTACGGGAACACTGGAAGAGGGGAAGTTTTATTTGTGGAACAGTTTAAAAATTTGGAAAGTCAAATTACGAAAACGCCCCACGTGTTTTGTCGGACAGAACATCCAATTGATTTGTTACCCTTTCAATAAACTCTCATGCAAAAATCAGACTGCTATTATTAACCAACATGATTCCTGTCATTTGAAATGTTCTTCGTGTTCTACTCATTAAAATGCCCAGTTGGTGATAAACACCAGTCTGACTTTTGCATGAGAGTTTAATGAAATGATAACAAATCAATTAGAAGTTCTGTCCGACAAAATACATGGAACGTTTTCGTAGTCTGACGTTCCAAATTTTTAACCTGTTCCACAAATAAGACTTCCCCTGTTTCAGTGTTCATATACATCAAAGTTTGTCCGACTAGACATCGTTAAGCTATTAACAAATATTTTCAGTGTGCCATTAATCAACTTTTTTGTGGTACGCTGGATCCAGGTCTCTCTACTTATCTCCTAATTCAAAGTCTATCCTATGCCGATGGGCGCTTTTATCTTGGGGGTGGTTTCCACCCCTTCTCGGGTGTGGACAATTTTTTGGTGAAAATAGCCACGGAAGTGACTATAGAACCTAATTCTAAGCAAAAACTGTTCTATAATTTTTTTTTGTGAAAATTCGGTACTTCTTGATTTATTCGTGGTTGAAAATTTGCCATTTTAATTAAAAAATGTCACCTTTTCGGTTAGTGTTTTGCGAATACCATAAAATTATACATCTAACGAAAAACACGACATAAAACATTTTTATAGCTTATGAAACATCAAAAAAGTCATTTGTTTACAACTATTTATAATACAAAAAGCGATAGGATAGTTGAACAGAGATTATTTTTGTGCATGCTAAAATCGGTGTATTGAAATTAAAATAACATCGGTTTTAGTGGTATAATCCTACAAATATCTTTTCTAGTGCTTAAAAATACCTTTAAAACGAATACTGTTAAATGTCTATTACATACAAACTAAGCGAGATATGGTGCATTTTAAGATACAATGCATTTTATCCACCAGAATTTAAATGCATCGTTTTACTTCTACAGTACCTTTTATTATAGTATTATTTCTATGTTCAAATAGTTAAACGGGTTTAAAATGCATGGTTTTCGAAAAAAAAGGGGGTCAAATTATAGAGCGTATTTTTAAATTTTCTTCAAAATCTTCCTTTTTCTCGATGTAACTCGAAAATGATAAAGAGATACAGTAATGAAAGAAAAAACAAAATTTTTATCTCAATTTTGTGCTGTATACTTTTTTCATATCTCTTATCATTTTCCAGTCACATGGAGAAAAATGACGATTTTTAAGGAAATTTAGAAATGCGCTCTATAATTTGATCTTATTTTTCAAAAACCATTCATTTTAAATCCGTCCATCCAACTTTTTGAGCGTCGAAGTAACACTATAATAAAATGTATTGTAGAAGAAAACCGGCGCATTTAAATTCTGGTGGATCATAGGTTAAATATACTTATTATTTTTAAAATACATTAGTCATCAATTTTTTTGCATCTTATCTCGTTTAGTTTGAATGTAATCGACATTACATCAGTGCTCGTTCTAAAGGTCTTTTCAAGCATTACAAAAGCTATTTGTAGCATTATACCCCTAAAAGTCAACCATTTCTCTGTTATTTCAAGTTCAAAATACCGATTTGAGCATGCACCAAAAAAAATATTTTTTCAACTACCATATCTGTTTTTGTATTATAAATTAGAAGATTTGTAAAGAAACAAGTCTCTTTGATTTTTCATAAGCTACAAAAATGTTTTATATAGTTTTTTTTTTTCGCTAGATGCGTAGTTATTCGCAAATAACCGTCCGAAAAGGTGCTTTTTTGAGGTTTTCTAGATATTTCCATGTTTATTTTGGCCAAAAAATTTTCCATCCCCGAGAAGGGGTGGGAACCACCCCAAGGTAAAAGCGCACATTGGCATAGGGCCTGGATAATATTAAAAAAATGGTGAAGGTACTTACAAAATTTTTTGTAAACTGAATAATTACAAAAAAACTTGAGTATTGGTAAATAAAAAATAGTAAACTGATGTTGATAGTAGTTAAATAGGACAACTGGATAAACTTGTTGTCATACTAAATGCGAAAGAATACGCTGCACTCCTTATAACTAAGAAATGTAAAACTAGCATGCGGTACACGATACAGAAAAAACTTCCGTGGTTATTTTGACCAAAAATACTTTCCACCCTCGAGAAGGGGTGGGAACCACTTGCAAGATAAAGTCGCTATAGAATATAAGTTATACATTGTTTTTTGAGCTATTACCTACTTACTCTAAGAATATCAAGTAAATTGATGCTGTAGGATGGAATTCGGAGCCAAATACCCTCACTGACTGCACAAATAATTTTCTGAAGAAAATAATGTTTATTTTGTTTGGAGCAGTATTTTATTCTACAGCAGTCTATCACTCTGTAGTTGATGTAATAAATAAATACGATGATAAAATACAAATTCATAATAAAAATAAAAGACAATAGGCAACGGTATCACATACCGCATGTCAGAGTCTACGTCCTGAAATATCCATCGTCAGCAGTTAAGGGTACAATAAAACAACTCTTTTTTGAATTGTTTAAGTTTTTTTTGCACGATTGATCATTATTGACTGTTTACCGTGACAGATTTTACGTCAGTAGTTGAGATTTACTAGCAACTCGACGGTAAGTAATCCAACTCGACGGTAAATACTCCAACTCGACGGTAAGTAACTCACTTACCGTCGAGTTAAAAAATCTCTTAATTTTAATTTATTTTTTGAAAGAATAAAGAAAACTAACGAATTATTTATTAATATTGAAACTTATGGTACAATTTGTTAATTTTTCTCTTCAAATACGCGATCAAAGTTGAAAACTTGGAAATATCAATGCCATCATAAAGAAAAACGGTGAATTTAATCATTGAATATTCTGCCCAGAGGCTTCCAGGAGCTTTCAACTGCATATGTCTTTGAACTAAATATGCCAATAGAGTCTTTTCTTCAATTCTTAAATTCTAGCCTTCGCACCATTTTTTAAAACTTTGGTAGGTATTTTGATAACGGGTTTTGGATTTTTCGGGAATAATTGCGGAACACCCTTGTTCCCAAGCCCGTTCAATTTCTTCAAATTCATTTTCGCTCATATTTTAATTTATAATATGTAATCAAAATTGTACTTAAAATTATTGACAACTAAATAAAAACTCAATTCTCCATTGTTGTTATGCACCCTAGTTACTACCTAACAACCAAAGTGTCTATCTTGATAAAATGAATGAAACTAGTCAATATAACGAAAATGTTTAATTTTATAATTTATGATGGTATCAATCGTGCAAAAAACGTTATAAGCAAGTCGAACGTTAAGGGTAACCGATCTCAGACAATTGTCTTCGATCGGTATAAAACCCTTACCGTTCTCCATACTTAATATACTATTATCTACAACTATACTTCATCTAATTTACCGACCGTTGCACGTCATCCGCGTCATAGCCCGTGATGTCACATAATACCAACACGAAATATTTAGGTGGTAGGTGTGTTCTTTTTTAGACTCACTTTGCCGAGTACACTGGCATTACAGCCACTAGACATATTTTATTATATACGCGTAGAAATAATATTTAAAGATTTCTATTAATGTTAACTTAAAGAAATACACAATAATATGTTTCATTTAATTTGTATAAATGGATTATAAAGCGTTTTTATGAAGCACATTTGTTCGGAATACACTGTAACTATAATCGAACGAAGGTGATTTTTGGCATAAATTGGTAACATTTATTTGACAGTTGCGTTGATGACACTTCATATTTGTTTATATTCTTTACTATAAGTATTTGTTTCATTATATTTACTGTTTTTATTATTTACTTTAACGTAAGATTATAACTTAATTATTGTTTTATATTTCTAATGTTTTTATTTATTTACAAAAAATATTAATTTATTTTGCCGTATAATCCACTTCCGCAAAAACTGTGTGATGTGTTTGGTTTAAAATGAATTCAAGAATGTTTTGTAATTGGGCAACAATGTCAACTTAGTTCTCTAACGTAGATAATGACGTGCAACGGTAAGTAAATTAGACGGACTGTAGACTTGATTCTACGGCTTTCAACTTGAGTTTCTTAATAAATTATGTATCATTAAAAAAAATCACTTACTTGCCACCCCCTCTTAACTCCTTAAGCTAGACAAATATTACGGTAATATCCTGGTTAATACGTTTTAATTCTACAATACCAATTTTCCAAGAGAACGATGAGGGTAGTTGAAATGAACAGCGCGGTGTAGAATAAATTGTGGATGTTTAATCAAGTTTCTCTCAAAGGATCTACTATTTTCGTTCCCACAGGATCATCTAGAGTGACTAACTTTTGTGAAATATGATATCATTGTTCAAATATAAGTTATCTCACGTAGAAAAGACATATCAATAAAATTGTAAATGACAGGAAGTTGAGGATATATTCGTAAACTGTTGGTCATAAATGTCTCCATTCCAAAAGCTTTTATAAATTTAAAACATAAAAGTCAAATACAGTAGAGCGTCGATTATCCGAACTAATTGGGGGACATGGGCGTTCGGAAAACCGATTTGTTCGGATAATCGATAATCGAACTATATTGAGATTGTCATACATATTATTTATCCACAAGTGAATAAAAACCATATTTATATAACTGTATATTTGTTTATACCTTGATAATGACAAATAGCAATTAAACAAAAAGTGCAGTCTTTGCAACAACATATTTTTGGATACGCAATTGAAGAAAATTGAAGATATTTTAAGCGTTAATTTCTAACGCTTGCTCAGTACTCGAGTGCGGGGCGCATTTAAACATTCCGTATATGTATTTGGAACCTAGGAGTTTTCTATTGGTTCGTTGCAGCACGCGGTCATAATTTAACCAAGAGGCGGCGAGGTCCCAAACGCATATACGGAATGTTATTCGGTTCCAAATTCATATACGGAATGTTAAATATTCGTACACCGAAAAAGATAAGTTTTTATTAGAGTCTGTTAAAAGGAGATTAATTTAAAAATACTTGTAACTGTATTATTAAATAAAAATAAAACAATTATAGTATTTGGAATGTTATTTGGTGTGAAATTCATATACGGTATGTTAAACATTCGTAGAACAAAAAGACGATTTTTATTAAAGCCAATTAAAATGAGACTGGTTTTTAATAATGTATTATGCAACGAGCATTTAATGATAATGATTATGAAGCGAGTATAAGGGATACGAAACGAGCCGCCTACCGGCGAGTTTCGTATAGAGTACGAGCTTCATAATGATAATTAAATGCAAGTTGTTTACACGATTTTTTATATGATCATTCACAAAAAAATATATTTAAATTTATTAATTTTGTAACGCAAACAAATTAAGTAGTTTGTCAGTCTGACAGTTTGTTTACATATTGAGAACTGTCAAAGAGTATGTATTTGATTCGCCATTGGTTACTGCACGTGTGCCAATTTTATCGCGAATGTCATATCGCGAATCAATTGGTTAAACATCTGTATCCTAATGAAAATATGTATCATAATGAAGTTCATTATGATACAGGTAGTGACATCATAATTGATATATTATAGTATGAGAATAGAAAAATTATTGTTAGGGCCGGTTGCTCGAACGCTAATCAAAACTGATCATTATCAAATATTTAATTACAATTATATTTGATTAAGGGTACTTCTGACACATGTCGCATTTTGAGGTTATGTTGACTGATTTATTTTATTATTTTGGTTTTAATTTAAAATAAAACATAATTAAACTCTTTCTGATGTTAATTTATAATAATAATAAACAATTTTTAATAATTTAAGAGCTGCGGCAATATTTTAATTACTGTTTTACCTACAATCAATAACTGATTAGTGTTTTTACATGTATTTTTCATGTCGCGATTTGATTCCCATCAAGAAAATTTATTACAATAAATTATTGATTATAATCAACTTCTTGATTAGCGTTCGAGCAACCGGCCCTTAATGTATTATTAAAGATCCACAATGAAAAAGGTTTTCCTGTAGTTGGCTGTATACCAAATAATACAAAAAAAACGAATAAAGTCCTTTATAAAAAGTCTATATTTAAAATCCCTAAAAAGGGATACATCACAGAACTAGTTTTAGATTGATTGACCAATTATCATCAGTGCTTTCCTAAAATGAATATAACCTGATAAAATGATGAAAAGGTTTTAAAATTTTGACTACGTTGGGTAAAATTAGTAAAGTTGGAAATACCTTTTTTGTGAACGATCATAGAAAAAATCGTGTATACAACTTGCATTTAATTATCATTATGAAGCTCGTACCCCATACGAAACTCGCCGCTAGGCGACTCGTTTCGTATCCCTTATTCTCGCTTCATAATGACCATCATTAAATGCTCGTTGTATAATACACTATTAAAAACCAGTCTCATTTTAACTGGCTTTAATAAACATCGTCTTTTTGTTCTACGAATATTTAACATACCGTATATGAATTTCGCACCAAATAACATTCCAAATATGTACTATAATTGGTTTATTTTTATTTAATAATACAGTAAAAAGTATTTTAAAATTAATTTTCTTTAAACAGACTTATCTTTTTCGGTGTACGAATATTTAACATTCCGTGTATGAATTTGGAACCGAGTAACATTCCGTATATGCGTTTGGGACCTCGCCGCCTATTGGTTAAAATATGACCGCGTGCTGCAACGAACCAATAGAAAACTCCTAGGTTCCAAATACATATACGGAATGTTTAGATGCGTGCGGGGCGCGGGAGTCGGGAGTTCGGATAACCGGTCGTTCGGTTGATCGACGTTCGGATAATCGACGCTCTACTGTATTAATAATTTATGATTAAAAAATATTTCGCAGATGTTTGCATATCTATGGAGATGCAAATATAGTTTTTAACGTTTAAGGAGCAAAAACGTTAAGGCTAAAACAAAGCTTTTAAGCAATTACTCTAATTAGATAAATATATATAAACATGTTTATGTATTTATAAAACAATGTTGTTCTGAAGCTATTACCTTGTGGCATTTTTATAATTAAGTATTTTCTATGGGAAATAAGCCACAATTTTACTAAAAAATGAATTTATTAACGTTTCTAAGCCCAAATCGGGTTTCGTTATCAAAATACAAAACACTATTAAAATAAACAAAAATGTTGTTGCTAAGTAAAAAAAATCTTCTAATAATTTATTTAATCTGACTTATTTATATTGGCAATTCAGACGTATATTATACATTTTAAAGTAGAAGACTTTAAAATGATATCGCCTATTTTTTAGGAGTTGCGCTCTTGGGACGACTTTACTAAAAGATAGTTCATTCGATTACATGAAATCAATCCCAACTCAAGAATACCCGTCGCAAAAATCATAGCATGTGATCTGTCTTTAAAAAGACAACCAAATGCAACGATGACAGTAAAATTCTCGCGTTAGAGATTTCATAGTAAATCACGAGGGAAAAACCAGGAAAAAACCTCGTGATGCTACCCCGACATCGTAAGTATTTGGTCTTACATTTAATAGGTAAATTATTTACCTTCAAAAAACTAATACCTACCAACTTCTGACTTTAATATGTTTAAATTATAAATAATATTAATAATACATAGATATACAATAAGTAATACTAAAATAAAAAATTTGTACTAACTCGATATGTTATTGACTTACTAATCGTGGTATTTTCTTTCTATTGACTTCCTTTTTCAGATGGGTAATATGATATGGGTAATATAATACTTCCTCGGTAGAATGCAGTAGGATGTGGTTACCCATACTGAAAGAGGAAGTCAATAGAAAGAAAATACCACGATTAGTAAGTCAATAACATATCGAGTAAGTACAAATTTTATATTTTAGTACTACTTATTGTATATCTATGTATTATTAATATTATTTATAATTTAAACATAATAAAGTCAGAATTTGGTATTAGTTTTTTGAAGGTAAATTAAATGTAAGACCAAATACTTACGATGTCGGGATAGTATCACGAGGTTTTTTTCTGGTTTTTCCCTCGTGATTTATTATGGAATCTCTAACGCGAGAATTTTACTGTCATCGTTGCATTTGGTTGTCTTTTTAAAGACAGATCACATGCTATGATTTTTTTGCGACGAATATTCTTGAGTTGGGATTGATTTCATGTAATCGAATGAACAATCTTTTAGTAAAGTCGTCCCAGGAACGCAACTCATAAATATTGGCGATATCATTTTAAAGTCTTCTACTTTAAAATATATAATATACGTCTTAATTGCCAATATAAATGAGTCAGATTAAATAAATTATTAGAAGAATTTTTTACTTAGCAACAACATTTTTGTTTATTTTAATAATATTTTATATTTTGACAACGAAACCCGATTTGTGCTTCGAAACGTTAATTAATTCATTTTTTAGTAAAATTGTGGCTTATTTCCCATAGAAAATACTTATTTATAAAACAATATGTGATATGTTCCTCAAAATTTTGTAACAAAAAGTTATGGCGCCTATCTGTATACAGTCGGAAAAATGAAAGAATACCCATTAACGATCACATCAATCACTTATTTTGTATTTGTTGCAATTTTCTATAGCAAACGTTTGTTATTTATAGAAAAAGACAACAAATACAAAATAAGTGATTGATGTGATCGTTCATGGAATTTCTTTAATTTTTCCGACTGTACAATATGTTTGTATATAGAATCCGTTCTACATCCACCGAAGTTATCAGAACGTATTTAAAATTATTCAAAACTTTAGCCTCCACATTTAGTGGTTCTTCAAACACCCCACTTAAAACATTTACAACCTTAGATAAAAATATGAAACTAGTATTTTTATCGATGACTGAATAAAATTTTTTTTAAATGTCTTTGCACCAATTTGACCCTCAATTTTGCAAGATAGTTCCAATTTTTTATTAGTTGAACTGCTTCAATTAAAGACTAACTTGTATCCTGTAGCTAAAGGATACGACTTAGCACAAAATCATAGTTTGATTTTATGTATGAAAATTTGTGGTACTATTTTATTTTTCAGCAATTCTTTTGAAAGTGTAAGTGGTTCGGAAGAATTGTCAGCTAATTCCATTATTCTTGGCTTCAATTCAGCAAAATTTAGGGCATAAAACATTACACCCTCTAACCAAGTTCCCTACCTAGTATTAATAGGTTTTGGTGCAAGAGAAAGATTCGGCAAATGTTCTTTATACAAATGAGATCTTAAGTGCCTTAACCCGCGAGTAGTCGCGCGGTGAGATAGAATTTCAATTTTTATCCTTTTTCGCGATAACTTGATGAAAAAAGTGCCTCGAGGAGTAGTAATGCGTAGGAATTTTTTTTCTTCTTCTTATTTTTTTTGTGGAATTTATGGCTTTGGGGAGAGCCAATTAGCTTTAACCCGCGAGTAGTCGCGCCGTTAGATAGAATCTCACATTTCATCCTTTTTCGTAATACAGTAAAACCTGTCAGTAAAGGCCACTAAAAATGAAAGAACTATTGGCCGATATAGAAAGGTGGCCTCTATTGCCAGTTTTTGTAGTCTACATATAATTGGTTTGGGAAATTTTTAAACTGGCCATTAGGACAGGTGGCCGATGTTGGCAGGTGGCCGTTAACACAGGTTTTACTGTACAGTAAAATTTGTCAGTAACGGCCACTAAAAATGAAAGAACTATTGGCCGATATAGAAAGGTGGACGGTATTGCCAGTTTTTGTAGTCTACATATTATTGGTTTGGGAAATTTTTAAACTGGCCGTTAGGACAGGTGGCCGATGTTGGAAGGTGGCCGTTAACACAGGTTTTTTTAATAAAATTGTTAGAAATATATATTTTCAATATAAAAAGTAGATAAAAATAGTACAAAATAAAAATTTGTTTTAAAATTCGTATTTTGAGATAGAAACTCACACGCGACTATCGACGTTACAGAAGTGAGCGTGACTACACCCGGGTTAAGTAACATTTTTTTCATATTTGAAATTAAATTATTAACAGGAGGAAATTTATTTCTAATTTCTTCTGCGACCCTATTTAAACCATGTGCTAGACAAGTTGTATGTACTATACGTGGATAAAAATTTTTCAAATTATTTCCTTCTTTAACCATGTCAGGTAAAGCTTCTGAAAGAAAAAGCAAACATTTTTCGTAAGAAACAGCTAAAGGAAGAAAAAATTTGCTAAACTGCAAAATCTAAAATATTTAGGTTTACTTGTTAGTTGTAATTGTATTTATTTACAATTTTACTGCATAGTGAGCAAAATACTTTTTCTATGGATGCTATACAATGTGCAACTTCTCTTACTACTTACATACATTCAAATCAAACAATTCCTCATGCAGTTATAAAAGTCGGCCATTGCAGTGAGAAATATTTTTTCTCACGGGTTCTCCTATGGTTTTCCATACATATCACCGTTTCCATGGTAACATGGATTGTAACAATACAAACGCAATTAATCTTGTCAAAAAAATGTGTTGAAGCAAATCTTACCAGGAATAACCTTTCAAAACTGTTCAAAAATAACTGTTAATTAGAATTTTAAGAATACTAAATACCTACATGTATATGTATTGTGTTTCAATTTATGCATATAATATACCTAAAAGCACCTAAATTATTTCATTTTGAAGTTTGAACTCTTGACAAAACCGCATCCATAGAAAAAGTACAGTATACAACACATAAGAAAATGACATATTTCTCCCTCGCTTGACTTGTGGCCCTCGCCTCGTGCCTCGGCTCGTGCCAACAAACTTCTTCGCTCGTGAGAAATATGTCTTTCTTCTCACTTGTTGTACAATATACTATTTCCTATATCAATGGCTAATTCTGGATATACCTTGATCCAAACAGACACATTTGCTTCTTTTGACATTTTAACTACACTGAATAAAACGTTTTATCATTCTGTGCAATCCAAAATCCAAAAATAACTGCTCAAGAGTGCTCAAGTTCAATATATAAACTACATGGAAATTTTCCTTACCTAATTTAATAAAAGGTCAATAAGAGGCCCCTATAGGCTAATTTTGGGAATTTTTACTTTCTATTTTCAGGTACCTATTTAGAAATCAGATACGAAAGATATTTGAATCATGAATCCACAAATAAATTCGTTTTTAAAACCTATTATATGCACTTTATTTTTAAATATATTCTTTTCGTCAAGATATAAGAAATTTGACCTGACGCTGGTGGGATGTCCCTACCGATTTAGTATCATAATAAATAGTTGACGTTACTAATCCCTCAATAATTGTCTTTGCGACGGGTGGCAATAGTTTTGGAACAGCTACTAGGGCCATATTTTATATTATTTACAGAACTGACTCGTTACCTATCAATGCAAATAAATTATTAAAATTAAAATTTCTAGACAATGTATTAAAAATTTTGTTTACTGTAGACGAATTCGTTTAGTCATCTGAAATTAACTTGCTTGAAATCAATTACAAATGATCACAAACAATTTTTATGTCCAATGCGCTATTTATGTGAATTTTATGGAGTTAGATTATAATGTGTTTTATATCGTTCACACTTTAAATAAAATGGACTTCCGATAATGCAGCTTTCTATCTTTAAATAAAAAAAATAAAGAATCATTAGAAAGAGCATTAGTTAAAGATAAGATATAACTCTAATTATTATTATAAGCTATACACATTATTCTCGTGCTTATAGGTATTGAGGTAAAATTAAGTATCATTTATTTATCCAGAAAACATACATTATGGAACATTATGAAAGGGGGGCAAACATTATTTAAGTTTGACATTTTCACATTCAGGCAGTTATTTTCTTGCATTTAAATAGAAGGTTAGATCGCGAGTATTCAAGCAAAATATCTGAAGTCGGTGAAGCGAGTGCTAAATGTAAAACACGTGTACATTTATCTGATGATGCCAAAGAAATTATTAGGAATGTTTATCAAACTCTGAAAGAAGATAATCCAAATCCAGAAGACGGTAAATTCCTCATCAAGACAACATCTCGACTGACAAGGATACCATATACAACAGTGTGGAAAATTGTTACGAATAGAATTCAACCTCGTAAACAGCGGAGTTACTTTTCTACACATAAAGCAGTAAATGAAAAAGATGCTGAGGTAATTAGAAGAGCAATTTACAATTTCTATTCAAAGAACCTAGTTCCAACGCTTAGTATGATCTACGATCAACTTGTTAAAGACTATTCCATTACGTATTTGCCTTCAACTTTATCAAGATTTTTGAATCACATTGGTTTTCGATACAAGAAAATTAATAAGCGATCATCAATAATGGATTCTCCTCGTCTAATTAAATGGAGAAATGAATACTTGGATGCTATATCTAAATTTAGAGATGAAGGAAGACCGATATTTTATCTAGATGAAACATGGTTCTATACCCACGATACTGCTCAAAAAGGTTGGACAGACGATTCTATTAAATGTGCACCGAATTATCCAATTAATAGAGGTCAGCGAATAAATATTCTGAACATTGGATCCAAAACTGGCTGGCTTGGAGGGGACAGTTTTTTACTATCGGCAAAAAACATTAAAGGTTCAAAGCTGGACTACCATGAAAATATGACGAGTAGCTTTTTTAAGGAATGGTTTGAAAAGAAGGTGTTGCCAAATTTGCCTCCAAAAAGTGTAATTGTAATGGATAACGCAACGTATCACAGCGAACAAATTAGAAAAATCCCCGGTGTAGGTTCGACAAAAAAACAGATATCTGATTTTTTGTATGACAATGATTTGTACTTTGAAGAAACATATACAAAAAAAGAAATGTTGGAAGTTCTTCACACAAAAGTGTTTGACAAACAATTTGCTATAGACGAATTAGCCAAACGTGATGGTCATAATGTATTGCGATTACTTCCTTACTACTGTATCTTCAACCCCATTGAATTAATCTGGAGACACCTTAAGGAAAGTTTACGGCGAAACAACTGCTGTCCCAAATTTAGTAGCGAATCGGTGTCACATGTTGTAGAAGAAATAAAAAAGGTTTCCCCAACACTGTGGCAAAATTGTGTTTCACATGTTATAAAAACGGAAGATCATTACAGAACATTAACCTCACATATTAAACCAATAATAATTATAACATTAGATAACGATTCTAGTGAAGATAACAGCAATAGTGACATAGAGTTGTAATTTGTATTTATTTTTTTCCGTCTAAACTTCAAATTTTATTTTTCTATGTTATTTTCTATGTTATTTTTTATTATGATCTTTTTAATTCTGATTTTTTCTACCACTCTTTTAATCTTTTATTGTTATTATCATTAATTTCCTTAATTTCTTTAATTTGTTCATTTCGGTTATTTCATTGTACATAATAATATACCTATAACTACATAGATATAAATACGTAATAAATATAATGATATGATATTTAAATTTATATTTATTATTCCAACCCCATTAAAATATTATATCTACTTGAAGACTTGAATTTTTTTTTGTTAAGGGGATGGGTACGAACTTTCGGCTTTAAGCCGTTACGTTATTACCGAGGGCCGAAAGTCCCTGAAAACTTCTATAATGTTTATTTTAATTAGTTACAGGGGTGAAAACTAAGAGAAAATTTAGTGTGATTTTTAATTTCAAATATCTCATTCAAAAGAAACTTTTAATTCATTCCAAGGGATTTTCGGCCCTCGGTAATAAAGTATTTTTTCATTCTGCGTTTAAATTTTTCAAAAATAATTACATATTAGTTTTCTCAGGATTCGAAAAAAAAATGATTACATTTAAAACACATTGAAAATTTTGACAGGCGTCAAAATTTTGCATTTATTCCTTTCCCCTTAATTTTAGCGAATCCGCTTCTGGAGGGTTTGTTGTTTGTTATTATGATACTAAATCGGTAGGGACATCCCACCAGCGCCAGACCAAATTTCTTATATCTTGACGCGAAGAATACCAATATATGCAAAATTCAAAAGAAAATACAAAAATATGCAAATGCATATGTTATGCACTCTTGCATATTTTCCTGACTTTGCTAATAAGTATTTTTGAAAAATTTAGACGCAGAATGAAAGGTTACGTTACCGAGGGTAGAGAGTCCCTGAAAACTTCTATAATGTTTATTTTATAAGCTACAGGGGTGAAAAATTAGGAGAAAATTTAGTGTGACTTTTAATTTCAAATATATCATTCAAAAGAAACCTTATATTTATTCTAAGGGACTTTCGGCCCTCGGTAATAATTAAGTCTTTCATTCTGCGTTTAAATTTTTCAAAAATATTTATTATTTTTTTCAGGATTCGAAAAAAATAAACACGATGTCCGTGGTATTATTTTAGAAATTTGCATAAAAAAAATTGCACCAAAGAACTTGCATAGAACTCATCCTAATGCACCCTGTGCCTAGGGACTAATTCACCCTTTTCTCAAAAACGCACCCCTTTAAATGGTAGCACTCCGCGGTTTTTTCATATTTAGAGGTTTATTGACCATACGAAATAATAAAACCCCGTTAACGTTGTAGTTCTTTTCTAAAGTACATAATCAATAGCTTATAGTATAGCTTATATACAATAGTCCTATTATAATGTCCTAAAAAGTTTTGGTCGGCGGTTTCAAGGAGAAAAAGGTTTCGGATGGTTTGGTCGGACGTCCCAAGTAGGATTTGGTCGGATGTTCTGGGTATGGATTGTTATGTAACATCGGACGTCCACGCTACTTCCCAATGATGTCCCAAGACCTGAAACGTATATCCTCGGGACATGCGAATGTCCTAGTGGTATATCCCGGGTATGTTCCAGTGATGTTCTTGTTCTGTTTGGGTTATTACTAACACTCACAAAGATAGAATCACATCTTACATAGAATTATTGCACAAATACACAGAATAATCAAGATTGAATGTACCACCAAGAATAAAAACATATATCTTATAACCCTTATACAACCCTTATATTTTTCCAGCCACAGCTGGCTGTTGCCTACAACCATCACATAGCCAAAGTACAATAATTTTTTGTTTTGGTAGATTTACACATCTTCATCTTATCAACAAAATAAAACGTTAAGTATTTTTAGGTAAAATCTGTAATTGTCATTACAACCTAATACACCGGGAGGTAGCGTCAAATTGACTGGAGCGTTTTGGCATGGCTATTTTTTATATAGTCAGTTGTTCCAAAGCTTATTAACAAATGATGAGTCGGCTGGCCCAAAACTGGGGTATAAAATAAAAAAAGACCAGGAAAATGAGTCTAAATAATTACACTTTTATAAAAAAGAAATTTTTATAATACCATGTTTTTATTAGTTATAGGACTCAATATAAAAAAGTATTATAAAAACTACTGTTTTTCAAATCAAAATATTAATTTTAAAAACAAAAAATTTTCGATGACGAGAATTGATCCGAGCCTCCTGGGTGAAAACCAGGTATCCTAGCCACTAGACCATATGGATGATAAATACTTGACATATAAGCACTAGGGTTTTTTTCCATATACTTTCATATTGCTTTTTCTTGCCTAAAAGACCGGGAGTAGCGCCAGCTGACAGATATTTTCGTCATCAATAGAGAGCGGAATATATGCAACACAACATGACCAAAATATGTGCATATATATGCATTACTTTTACTACAAATATGCAGGTATTTTTGCTAAATTTGTCTAAATATGCAAATGCATATTAAAAATACTCAAAAATAAAACAATATATTAAATATAAACATTTATGTTTAACAAATTCAACCTACATTTATGTTTAATACATATTTATTTTTCACATAAAAACAAATGAAATGACACACAAAAACTGATATTATAATTAAATTAAGAATCTAAATTATAGTATGAATTTATAATCAAATATTTTTCAAAATTTTCAACTATCAACTTTTCCTTCTATCACTAAAAACGTGTTTGGACACAGAAAAAGTTCGTTCTACATCTACTGATGTTATAGGACAATATTTTAATTTAGGCAGTGAACTAATTTGCCAAGTCGTAAGATCTTCAGAAAAGTTACCTTCAAAAATACGTACAACTTTCGTCAAACAATCGAAGCCCTCATTTTTTTTTCTAAAACATTTTTTAATTTATTTCTAATTGTAATCCCTGTATTTCCGGGAATTTTTTGACAATGAGCAGAAAAAGTGTTAACAAGATTAACCGAATCACTTAATTGTAAATTCCTTTGTTCTAATGACTTTATTAGATCTGGTAAAAAACTAAAATTAACGTTTATGAACATAAGTTCTTTAGCAATTTGTAAGTTACTTAAAAGTTCTTGACTTTCAGTTACACACTGCGAGTCATTTTGAATATCTAACACAACGACTTTTATGGCATCAAAATGATTTGCGTAGAAAATTGCTGCTTTAATCCATGTTCCCCATCTTGTAATTACGGGCTCTGGAGGCAAGTTTACACCTGGTAATTTTTCTTTATACATTTGCACACGTAAAGTTGCTTTCAAAAATACTTTTTTAACGTTTGAAATTAATTTATTGACTAAATCAAATTCACCTCTAAGAACTTCTGCTACTCTGTTTATGCCATGTAGAAGACAAGTGACGTGTACCATATTTGGGTAAAATATTTTCAAATTTTGTCCTACCTTTACCATATACGGAGCGGCATCTGATAAAAATATTAAAAAATGTTCACTTTTTATTTCTGTTGGCAAAAAGAAAGCAGAGAGTGTTTGCTGAATGAAACGGCTTACAGTCACATTATTGGTTTTCTCCAGTTGTTTTGCAGCTATTAATTAAGGTTTCCCTGGTTCATCCTCTTTTAAGACGCCGATTATAAGATGCACCATATATCGACCACATGCATCTGTACTTTCATCGACAATTACGTAAAAGGTGTTATCGCTTAAAGAAACTTTAATTTCCTCAATTACTCCATTATACAATGCATTCACATTGCCCTTTCTTAGCGTTGCCTCGTTAGGAATATTGAAGTTACAATATTTTTGCAAAAATTGCCTAAAATGTATATTTTGTAATTTTTTTAACGGAATGTTTGCTGCCAACAAAGTTTTACACAGGTCTTGATTAAACAAACGTTTTTCTTTATTTGATTCATCTTGATCTTGAACATTTTGAAGAGATGTATGAATGGACTGCTGAACGGGTCCTAATGCAATCTTTTTTAGCTTCAACTTATGAGTAGCAGTTTTTAAATGTTGGTCGACTTAAAACTTCTTCTCACAGAAAATCTGTAAAAGAAAAAAAATGTTCAAGCACCAAAAAGAAATTAATTTTCATACGAGGAGCTGAAGAACAAAAGCGGAATTGTCTACAATTTGATGGATTTTTGTATTTTGATGCTTCTCTCTATGTCCGTCTTTATAGAAGTAAAAGCGAATTTGTCGAATAAAAACACTCTTTCCAGAAAAATTTCTTTTGTGGGATATGATGTTTTTGTTTGTCAGTTCCTCATTTAAAAAATGAAATGTGAAAATAAATGTAACTTACGATTTTGGAACAGGCCTTGCAAAATACTTTGTCTCCACTTAGCTTGAACTCGGGAAAACACTCTATTCAAGCACTTTTTTGAATGGTAGACATATTTAAATTTAATATATACCAATCACTTCAAAACCACTAAATACGATACAACGTTTACTTTAAACAAATGTTGGCCGGAAACTGACAAAATAAATATTAGACCCTTAAAAGCAGGTAGGTACCTACGACTTGCTACGCTAATAAAATAATATTTTTCTGGGAACACCCATAACTGTTAAATTCAGGTAGTAATGGGAAAGTCCAGATAGATAATAATGAGCAATAGATAGATAAATAACGAGCTCGTTCATATCGAAGATATAAAATTCCAACTAAGAGAGGAAAATTTTAAACTTTTATATAATTTATTTTTAAAATATGCAAAATAAATCGTGTTTAGCTTAAATATGCAATGTTGTGTTTGTTGTCTGAAAATATGCAATATATGCATTTATATGCACTTTGCATATATTCCGCTCTCTAGTCATCAAACAAGTACTAACCACCAAAATAATTTCATAAAATCCTTGCCAAATCACCGTAAAAATTAGACGCTATCTCCCAGACTATAACTATGGCCAATGCCATACAAACATAACATCTAATTTAAAACTTTATTTTAAAAAAGCTTGCTGCATGTGCAAATGTTAAAAATATAAGGGTGTTGTTGTTACACATAATGTAGTTTTGATCAAAATATTCTTAAAGTATAAGATGACATAATTTTATAAAACATGAACTCCTGAGTTTCTTTTAAGAGAAAATACACTGTATCAACTACATACTATTGTAACTTAGTTTACACTTTGTACACTATCTCCGTATAATTTCCCGAGTTTTGCCTTTCTAGCTTAAAAATATATCAAAGTATCTTAATGTAAAGCCCGAAGAAGCAAAAATATCGAAAATAAGACACTTCGCATTCCGCATGCCATTAAGTGGTTGGGCCCGAGGCGCATCCGTAGCCACAACTATTGTTGAAAACTTACCCCATTTACATCACAAGCGTACCTGTATTGATTTAGCTTCAGGGGATTTTGAGAAAACTTTTACAGACGACTGAATACAAATTCCGGGCCGCTTTCTCCAAATTCTCACGCGCTTTTTTGTTGCCGATTCCTGCCTTGAGCATGAACGGGGTTTGAACTTTTTTGATGCCTTCTTTTATTAATTTCAACGGAATTTTTGTGTCTGTCGATAATTGCATTGATTTTATTAAAAATTAAGGAAATTTAATGAAAGTTTTTAAACAAAAAACGACTGTTGTATTGCTAATGGGAAAGCTCTGGAATCAATCGAAACAGGATTTAAGTGCTAATAAAGCTTTAAAAATCCATCGAGGGGGTATAAATTTTAAATCAAAGATTAAAATAAATATTTATTACATAATATCCAATACACTCCAGAAGCAACTGTTGTGTTTTTTATGTAATTTAATATGAATTGTTCAACATATTTAACAAAATGTTATGTAATATAATGATTAAAAACTAACATAAATATTTCTAAACATCAACACAATATTTTCATAAAAACTCTAATAGATAATTTAAATAAAATGTTATTGAACCCCCACGTTATTTCTTTCACGAATTTTGAAAAAAAAATGTGAAAAGGTTGAATTATCCACGTCCGTCTCTCCGTCCGTCTGTCTGCCTGTCCGTGAACTTAACTTGGACAATTCGATGTAAATATCAGGATCGAATTGTTTTGCAATGCCCCTTTATCCGCTTCTTCTCGATCGACGATGGTAAATAAAATTTATTTACCAAAAACATTTAATGTTTGAGTGTGGAGTAAAAATATGATTTTATTGACAGCTACTGAGTATTACACTATAGATGTTGTTCAGGTAACTATCTATAATAGACTGCGACCCAAAATAGTCCCTTTGGCTAATTTATAATCTCGTCAAAATATACAATTCATCAATAAGTTGCCTGACAACAGCAACGAACTTTGAAATTTTTTGAAAGCTTACAACTACAGTTTATTGAGGAAACTATTGCAACATGTACTAGGAACTACAATTGGAAATACCACTATTTGGCAATTTATTTAGGTTGCAAAAAGTTCACTGGACTCTAATAATTAAAATATTACTCGATATATTTTCCCAATGTTTCAATTGTATAAGGTGAAACTTTAAAACTTGTTTAAGAAGTTAAGAATAATGTGAGATTACAAACTGAGGGACTAATTTGAGATTGAACACAACTCCTCCGTCACTATACCAGGTGTAATGGCAAATAATATGTCGAATGAAAGCATACAATCCAAGGATGGTACTAAAGATAAGAAATTTTACCTAGGTTGTCTGTTCGTCTGTCCGTACGACCGCGAATATAAATCCTCCGTCACTGTACCAGGTAGAATGACAAGTGAGGTGTTGAATAGGAGCTTATAATTCAAGGATGGTAATAAAGGTGAGAAATTTGACCTAGGCTGTCTGTCCGTCTATTCACCCTACCGCGAATATAACTCCTCCGTCACTATACCAGGTAGAATGACAAATGAGGTGTCGAATGAAAGCTTATAGTCTAAGGATGGTACTTAAGGTAAGACATTTGACTTAGGCTGTCTGCTCATCTCTCCGTCCAACTGATAATATAACTCCTCCATCACTATACCAGGTGGAATGACAAATGAGGTGTCAAATGAAATATTGTAATCCAAGGACGATACTAAATGTGAGAAATTTGGCCTAGTACTTCCGGTTTTAGAAGTGGAACTGGAAGTACTATTTTAAAGTCACCGGGATAATACTAGTGATATATTATTTGACGCACCTTCGTAAGACGAGAGAAAATATATAGGTACTTCCGGTTTCATGACTCTTTGTCCGTCTGTCCATCTGTCCGCGAATACAACTTCTTTGTTATTAATACAGCTAGAATGACAAATAAGGTTTCAAATAAAAGCTTATAACTTAAGGATGGCACTAAAGATGAAAAATTTGACATCGGACTTTGGTGTTAGAGTTGTTAAAGTCACTTAAAATATGATATGAATGTAACTGAAGATGACTTAAAATTAGTAAAATCCCATATCAATCAACGCAAAGTTACACGAAGAGTTCAAATATCGACTGCCAGTTCAACTTTCGATTATTTTGGATGAAAACCTAGGACTTACGAAGTCCAACTACTTTACGTTTTACATTTTCAATCTCTCCACCGGTTTCCTTACTCTTGTAGATCGGCGAATGCTAGAAGCAGATTCTTCTATTCTACCAGTTGGTTAAACTTCAAACATGAGCAATGGTTTTTAAAGTATAACATTTGATTTAAAAAAATATTGGATCTCATGCGGTGTTAATTGTCTACGATTTTCAGATACAATGCAATTAGGTATTCCGAATCGTGCAAACATTTCGCGTCCATTTTGCACATGCCTCTTCCGCTGTCTTCAGTGTAATTTCTCTGAAAGCTTTCCATTTTTCTTCCATTGCCTCCTCTATTTTTCCTCCGTTACTTTATCAAATTCTGTATTTGTGCCTTTTTTATATTTTTCTTTGAGTTCTTTGTTTTTCGTTATATGTATTGCTATGTTCTTATACTCTTGTATTTCTTCTTTCTCTTATTGTACTAATTATACAATCGGCTACTACCATCTTGTGGTTTGATCCTTATTCGGTTTCCGTTTTTGTTTAAATTTTTTGAATTGTGTTTGTTAACTCTTGGGAGTAGACAGTATAGTCTATCAGGCTTTTAGAATTTCGTTTCCCTATCTCGAATGTGTATTTGTCCTCCATCTTTTGATTCCAGTATGTATTTCCTATTTTGAAATTATTCTTTCGACATAATTCTATCATTTTATTTCCATTTCTGTTTAAAACTTCTTCTCCATATTTGTCCGTGCATCAGATTCCTCTGTTACCATTCTTACCAATTCTGGCGTTCCAGTTCTCTCTTTCCTGATCCAGTTCATCTTGCAAGTACGCCTCTGGTATCGAATAAGTATTTTGCAGGTATTGAAGAGACACATTATATTGAAAGGTATTAGAACACACTGGTTGCCTTTGCTTTGTAGCGATGTTGGTTTTATTTTATATATAGGTATTCAAAAAGAGCGCAATTCAAATGGGCGCACCAATGCACCTGGTGACACTTATTAAAAATCTCTACTAGTCTAATATAGCGACAGTACGACTAGATCAGAAGTTCTTAAACCAATTCAAGACCGAGATAGGTGTTAGACAATGATGCGTGTTGTCACCTAACTTATTTAACATTTATGGTGAACTTCTCATGAGGATGATTTTAGAAGGATGAGACGGAGGATTAACAGTAGCTGGTAGGAAAATCTCCAATTTAAGATTTGCTGATGAGACTACACTTATAGCAGCAAATGAGCAAGAAATCGATGATCTTCTGCGAAGAGTTGAGTACGAAAGCAATAAAGTTGGTCTGAAAATCAATAAAGCTAAGACAAAAATAACGCTGGTCGACAGATTCGACACTATTTAACTGACCAACATGTTACAGGAATACCAAATAGTAAATACCTTTGTCTATCTCGGGTCTAGTATAACCAAGGATGGTAACTGTGAAGCAGAAGCTCGGAGACGTATTGGTATGGCAAAAAATGCGATGAGTCGCCTAACTAAAGTTTGGAAAGGCAGATCTATCTCTCAAAATATCAAGATGAGACTGGTGGATGCCCTTGTGTTCCCAATATTTCTATACGGAGCAGAGACTTGAACTCTTCGCGCATGCGAGCGCCAAAAAATTGATGCCTTTGAGATGTGGTGCTGGCGAAGAATGCTACGCATACCTTGGATAGCCCATAGTATAAACGTTTCCATTCTGAACCAACTCAGTATTAAAAAAGGCTGTCCACAATATGTCTTAAAAGAATTCTGCAATTCTTTGGTCACGTGGTTCGCAGAGGTCACGACAGTTTAGAGAGATTAATTGTTTCTGGAAACGTTCCGGGGAGATGATCAAGAGGACGATCACCAACTAGATGGTCTGATCAAATAAAGCATTCAGGTGGAAACTCATTCTGCGAAGCTCTTAGAGCAACTGAAGATAGAGACCAATGGAGAAATATTGTTAGGAATATTGGAAGAAATCACGATCCTCAGTAATGGGGAATCAACAAGAAAAAGAGAGATCCAAAAGGATATGCGCGACCGAGAAAAATTAAAATTTTTCAAGTTTATTTGGAGACATAAAAATACTCTTATATGTGCAATTGTAAAAATCTACAGCCTGTGTCCAACTTTAAATTCCGGGATAATTTCAGCTCAAAATTTAGTCATCTCTCATTCCACTCCCCTCATAAAGACACATGTTATGGTGTTCTGTGTGTGATGAATATCAAGTTAAATCAAAGTTGTTAAAGACGCTAATGAGCAACAAACATTAAAAGCCGCACATGAACTCCACTCAAGAGAAGTTGAAGCAGTTAGTAAGAAGAATATCTCGAGGGGTTGGGCAAGTTGCTGTCTTTGATCTGAAAAAAACCCTTCCAACTCCTGTTTTATCTAGCGGGGAAGTATGTTACAGGGGACAGTTATGGACCTACAATTTGGTAGTCCACGACGAGGTACCTTACATTGGAACATGTTAATTACCTACATTTGGTCTGAAAATGTTGCATTTCGGGGAGCTCAGGAGGTTTCGTCATGTCCTATTAATTACATAAAACATGTTCTTTCACCAAACTTCAAAGTTTCCACGCTCTTCAGCGATAGCTGCGGCGGACAAAATCGTATCATTAAAACAGCAGTTCTTCTGTCTCATGCTTTGCAGACCCACCCAAGTCTTGAAGTTATCAATCAATTTTTTTTTCAATCCTGGTCATAGTTTTGATAATAATTATTGTGACATGGATTTTGGAATAATTATAAGGTCTAAGCGTCACCAAAAAGACGTTTTTGTCGCTGAAGAGTGGGAACATGTCATTGTCATGACAAAGAAAAATATATCAAAATTTCATATTCGCCGTATGGCAAGCAAACTCTTCTACAGTTCAAAAAGTTTAGAAACTGAAATAACAAACAGGAAAATGTCAGAAAACACAAAAAGTTAAATGGCTTGAAATGCGTTGGTTACAATACCAAAACGATATTTTACAAAAAAAAACGCAAAAAATGCAAACCTAAGCACGTAAAGAAAATCGAGGTCGCCCATCACGAGATTTTCTCCTGCAACTGGAACTTCTGTTTACTCGAGGTCGACCGATTACTAAGCAGAAGAAGAAGGACTTGTTATCTTTATTAAAAGATATTCCACCAATATATCGTAATTTTTATAAAACTCTAGCGCTATAAGGCGATGAGTTATTGAGCAGTGGAGAGACAATGGAAGCCACAGATGACGAGACTGACTAAATATTTATACAATTTATAAACAGTATAATAAACTTAACTCTTGTTTTACATAGTTTTACTTTTCTCTAATTGTTTTATTTTTTCTCTAATCGGCCTTGAACGGCAAAAATTGTAGAGCAAAACATGTTTTTTCACTCCACATTTAAAACGTTTCAATTAATTTTTATTATAAGCCAAACTTGTCTACAATTTAGTCTTCTTCTAAATCATATTCTACATTATGAATATCTTTTAAACACCCTTTTTGCATGCAGTGCAAAATGCTCAGGACGTTATTAACTAGAATTCAGTTTTTTTGTTGAGTATTATTTTTTAATTTGTTTACAAGTTTGACTTTAAATTCCTCCATTGACAGAAATTGTGGCATAGGTAACACCCTCACTGGACCACTCAATACAAGTACGCCTCTGGTATCAAAGAAGTTTTTTCCAGCTGTAGAAGAGACACATTATTCGAGTGATTGAATTTTTAAAGATTAGAATACAATGGTTGTTGCTGCTTTGTAGCAATGTCGGTTTTAGTTTATATATAGTTGTTCAAAAGGGTTTTGGATGGACATTTTTTCAAGTTTATTCCCTTTTTACCCGAGGAAGTATTTTAAATAAACATAAAAATTCTTGTACGCCTCTCGGTATGTTATTACTTACTCCCTGGAATATAACTGGGCCATTTTTAAGTACAAATGGCATTCTAAGAAACTCATAGTGATCGCATTCGGTGTTAAAAGTGGTTTTTGGGATATCTTCTTCTGCAATTTCTATTCGGTGAAAACCAGAAGCCAAGCCTATCGTGGAAAGTACTGACAACGCACTAATTTGTCTAAGAGGTAAGTAATATTTGGAAGGGGATAGCTATCACTTAATGTGATAACAATTAAACGTCGGTAATTGACTACAATGCAAAATTTACGTTTATTGGAGGCATCGAGTTTTTTGGGACGACCCAAATTGGAGAGGACCATGGAGAATTAGACGGTCGGATAATATTTTGGTCTAACATGCCCCGAATTTGATTTTGAATTATTTACGATATTGTATATCCGGATATCTATATGACTTAGATTATATTGGAATCTCATTAGAAGTTTTTTCCTACTGACTGGTACCCAGGTTAAGCGCTAACGCACGCCATCTGAAGTTTCCAGGGTTTCCGGCATTAAATTTATGCGAACAGATTTGCATCAATTTAGTGCTGATAACGCTCGAACCTTCAGATGACGTGCCTTAGCAGACATCTTGTGCACCAGGTGCTCTTTGGTCGTTCTGATAGCGCAGTTTTGTACAGTGACCCCAAAAATACCGGAGCAACCAAATCTAGTGCTTAGTATACTTATTTTGTCATGTCTATGCACTTCTAGATCCATTTTATTCACTTTAAAATGCAACTATTTATGTATACGGTCTTGATGGAAAGATATCAACATCGGGCTGGTTCTCTTGTTTTATAAACGCGGTTTGACACCGGGTTTTTAAATAATTTAAATCTAAGATGAGAACGAAATAATGGATATAATCGATTCGCAAAGAAGTACACTTACTGTTTAATAAACGTACTTCCATTCTGACTTCCGAGGGCCCTCGACTCCATTTATCAACATCAATTCCGTAATGTTGACAATAAAAAAAATATCTCACAAGATAGGTTTTTGAACACCGGCACACTCGCTAGCAGTTTTAGAGCAACATCTTCTCCTCTTTAGGTGCCGTCCTCGTTCCGAAGTTTGGCTATCATTAAGGCTATGCGCATTTTTGATACCGTAGATCTAAATAATTGGCAGCTGCTGCACTTGTACCAATCTCTTAAATTCTTCAACCATGAATGTTTTCTTCTGCCAATGGATCTTTTACCTATTATTTTTCCCTGAATAATTAATTGTAGTAGCTGGTACTCTTGTCCCCTCATTATATGTCCCAAGTATTGCAGTTTGCGCTTTTTAATAGTAAGCGCAAGTTCTTTTTCTTTCTGTATCCTTCGCAACAGTTCCATGTTTGTCACTCTCTCTGTCCACGATATTCTCAGTGTCCTGCGGTACATCCACATCTCGAATGCTTCTATTTTCCTTGTATCGATCTTTTTCAGTGTCCAAGCTTCCATTCCATAGAAAAGAACTGACAGCACGTAACATCTCATGAGGCGAATTTTAAGATTTAATCTTAGCTCTCTTCCGCATAAAACTGTTTTCATTTTGGTAAAAGTAGCTCTAGCTTTTTCTATTCTGATCTTGATTTCTTCAGAGTTGTCGTTGTTTTCATTAATAACAGTTCCCAGGTAATTATATTTTCCAACACGCTCAATTCTTTGATCATGTACGGTTATGTCAGAAAAATTTTGTGGAGATTTCGACACCATCATTATTTTTGTTTTTTTTTATGTTAAGTGATAAGTTAGTTGATAGAGCAACATAAATAAGTTAAAATCAATGAAAATTTATCACTATGCATTTTCATCCATTTTTAGGTAGTGGACTTTTTCCTGATATCATTCTGAACACAATGCAAAAAGTTGCAACTTTGTAGGTGCTGTATTTACAAATCGATTTATTCCGGTGTTTTTAGGGCTACATATACCGGTCTATACAGTTCACCCTTGAAAACACTCGCTCTTAAACTCTTTACGTAGAGAAAAGGCATTCAAATTAAAATAGATGATTAAATAACGCAAAACCCGTGTACAGCAATGGTGGTATTCTAATTGAAACTATATAAATTTTAAAAATAGTGTTTTTAAGGGTTAACTGTAGATGCTTTGTTGAAGTAAACGGTTATTCCTAGCATGTTCAATAGTTTAGAATAACATTTGAAATTACGGTTCAC
Source organism: Diabrotica virgifera virgifera (assembly GCF_917563875.1). Lineage (NCBI taxonomy): Eukaryota > Metazoa > Arthropoda > Insecta > Coleoptera > Chrysomelidae > Diabrotica > Diabrotica virgifera. The sequence goes on from NC_065447.1 coordinate 102,411,746, forward strand.
CTGTTTCGCTATCGAAGAGAAGTCAATACAGCCAAATATTGCATTTTAGTTCAGTTTGAACTACCATAAGTTCTCCTGACAAGAGTTGAATATTTGTACACCATGGCATTCGAAATAAAATCAAATGCAATCGAAGAAGGTAATTAAATACAAAAATGGTATCGAAGAAGTTTTTTGCAGGTGTAGAAGAGAAACTTTATTGGAGTGATTTTGAAAGGTTAGAATACAATGGTTGGCTTTGCTTTGTAGCGATTTCGGTTTTAGTTTATATATGGATATTCAAAAGAATATGCGCCATCGAGAAAAATGGAAATTTTTCCAAGGTTATTCCCTTTTTCTCCGAGAAAGTATTTTAAATAAACATAAAAATCTCTGTATGTCTCTCAGTATATTATCCGTTATTCTCTGAGATGTAGCTGGGTAATTTTTAAGTCAGAAACATCAAACTAAACTTTGGTAATCGACTACAATGTGAAATTTGCGTTTATTGAAGGCATCGAGTGTTTTGGGGACGACCCAAATCAGCATGGAGAATTAGACGGTCGGATAATATTTTGGTCTAACAGGCCTTGAATTTGATTTTGGGCTTCTTTACGATATATTTCCGGATATCTATATGATATTTAGAATATACTAAATCTCATTAGAAGTTTTTCCTACTGAGTGGTACCCAGGTTAAGCGCTAAGGCACGTCATCTGAAGTTTCCAGGGTTTTCGGCAATAAATTTATGTAGAGAAACATATTTCTCGGCGGTTTTTGAGTTGCTAAACACGAATACGTCATCAGAACCGACCCCTTGGTACACCTGGTACCCAAAATACTTTAAACTCCAGAAAATAACATGCATTAGTAGTAACCTTGGGCACTGGGTGACCCGGGGAGTCGGTTTGATGGCGTATTCATATTTAGCGACCCAAACATGCCTATTAAAGCATTTACATACATGCAATCAGTGCTGAAAACCTTCGAAACTCCAGAAGATGACGTGCGTTAGCAGTAAACTTGTGCACAAGGTGCTCGTGGGTTCAGTTCTGATGGCGTATTCGCACTCTATAACCCCAAAGAAAAAACGAGAGACGACATTAAAGACAATTTTATGAAGAACGGAGAAGGTAAGAAGAAGACATGGATGACGCAGAGATTCTGGAACTAAAGTAAGAAAGAAGGAAAACCAAGAACGATAACTCCATGTATAAAATATTACCGCGAGAGATACAAAGAAAGATCAGAGAAGCCAAACAGAAAGAACTGGAGAAAAACTGAAAGAAATCGAAATTATTCAAAGTAAATACGACGACTTCAACGTGCATAAGAAGGTAAGAAAAATTACAGGCAAATGTAAAAATACAAGAATAAGTAAACTTGTTAATGACAATGGAGAGATAATGGTGGACAACGGGAGTATCAATAATACCTGGAAAAATTGCATACGAAATTTATTTTTTTATGAGAGGGAGAACCAGTCCCCAATACCTACGGAAACAGGACCACCTATACTAGTGACAGAAATAAGAGCAACCATAATATCACTAAACGAAGGGAGAGCTCCAGGACCAGACGAAGTACAATCTGACTTTTTTAATCTTCGTGATGATGAATATTTAAGAGTACTATGTAAAATCTTCAATAATATCTATGACACAGGCAATATCTCAAAGATTGGCTAGTTTCAAAATGTATTACCTTACCAAAGAAACAAGAAGCAAAAAGTGCAGAGAATATAGGCTAATAAGTCTAATGAGCCATTAATTAAAACTTTTTCTTAAAATTATACGTAGTAGAATATACATAATATAAGCTACGCGAAGAGACAATAGAAGACACTCAGTTTGGATTTATGAAAGGCGTAGGTACAAGAGATGCACTGTTTAGTCTACAGGTATTATTTAAAAGATGCAGAGATGTGACTTGCGATATTTACACCTGCTTTGTGAACTACCAAAAGCATTTGATACAGTTCAAAACCAAAAAATGATGGATGTTTTAACAAAAGCTCAACTAGATGATAAAAACTGGGGTATAATACAGTAAACTCTCTCTTAACGGACACCTCTCTTCGCCGGACATCTTCTCTATACGGACGATTTTTAAAACAAAAATTATTCGGCCATATATGAACCTGTACCCTTTAACTCCCTTCGACGTACACTCTTAAAAACGGACGCGGACAGTAAATGATATGTAAATGCGGACAGTAAATGAAAAAAATTAACATTTTTCCAAATATTTTACAATATAAAACTATATGTATAATATAATAAATGTATTATTTCAAATCAATACAGATGTCCACGACCTGATATTTGATACTGTTCCTGTCCACGTTGTCAACTCTACATAACGATGGCTTAGTGTGAAAACCTCGTATCACATTAAATTACAATTTTACAGGAGAGGCAAAAAACTGATTTTCTGCATAATATAGTCTAAAAACAAAAACTACTGTTATGTATTTTAATTATAGCACATTGAGACGAATATCTGATCTTGGCCCAGAGCTGAAAGTGTTAAATGCTGCTATTAAATTAAAAATACAAATATTAACTATGAAAAACACGTAAATATCCTTGCAGTATACAGAACCTTTACCCAAGTAACTATGATAACCTCGTATATCTTGATATACGTGTTTTTCATCTAAAATGAGGTTGTGTTTATAATTATTTACGAGGTTTTTATTTTTCATAGCTTATTGCACACCTCCAAATACTAGGTTGATACAGTACAAATCTTTTGATTTAAGGTTTATAAAATGTTTCTATATGCCGGACTACCTTTTGTTGTTCACAAAAAACATTTCTTCAAGTCGAATTTCTTAAACAAGCACTCCAAATTAAGTACCAAATTCTTGGTTATAAATATACGTGGTATTCACACTAAATCAAGAGAGCAATTGATATACGTGGTTTCTTTTTTCTAACAGTTGTAAATCGTGAGATACAAAGTTTTCAAACTAAAACCACCAAAATGTAATTTTCGAAAAAAAATGAGATGCGAGGTTTTCACACTAAGCCATCGATAAGTAATAAAAATTGAATGTTTTTGTTGGTCGGTGAAAGAAATGCCACACCAGGAAATTGTTAATTTGTTTTGACTGGAACAAGAATTTAAGAATTTTAACCGGAATGTCTTATTAAGCAAAATATGCAATAGCCGTCGTTTTATTTTTATGAGGGTGTTTTTAAAAAATTTATTTTCGAATTAAATTACATAATAAATATTGCGTTTAGTTTTAGATTTTTTAAGTTTGAAAGAAAAAGTCGATGTGGTTCATTATGGAAAGGAGCATATAAGTTAAGTGTTAGACAGTTAGCTGAAAAATTTGGAATTAAAAAACCTCAAGCCAGTGAAATTTTGAAACATATGATTTAATCAATCAGTTTTCTGAGAACGGAAACGTGGCAGCGAAAAGAAAATTTTTGAAAACCAATGGTACTGCATTAGTCCTATAAATAATTGTTTTCGATTGTTTTTGTGAAGTGCGGTCTAAAAAGATTCCTGTTTCTGGTAAAATTATTCAAGAAAAGGCATTAGAAGTTGCAAGGGAACTAAGCGTTGATATGGAAGCTTCTGGTTGATTGCTCGAGAAATTTTGTATGGGACACAATATTTCCTTTAAACCTATATGTGGCGAAGCAGCTGCTGTATATTTACTGGTAGGTTTTAACTGGAAGGAAAAACTGCTCATTTTAATGATAGTATAGGTAGGTACTCTTCCCGAGAAATTATTAACGCAGATGAGACGAGATAATTTTTTAGAGTTTAGAGCATTGCCCAAGAAAACTTTTACCCTGAAAGGAGAAAAGTGCATTGGAGGCAAAGCTTCTAAAGATAGGATCACAATTCTATTTCGTACAAATATGATATTTTGATAGAAATATGCAGAGAGAAAACCGAAAAGTATAATAATAAATGTTCATATACAATGCTGCTTGGTCATCCATAACTTGTGTTATGTAATATTAAACTAGTAACTCTTTTTATAATATACATACCTACATGCACTTATTTTTAAAAAAATTAAGTTAACATATTTTTTCTCTTTAACGGATACCTCCTTTAAACGGACACTTTAGGCGGAACCACTACTGTGCGTTCAAGGGAGAGTTCACTGTACAAAATTTATACTGGAAACAATCAGTCACAATAAGAACGAATCTTGGATGTGAACCAACGGAGGCGATCCAGATTACATATATTATTCTTATATTTCCTGTATTCAGAAGAAATATTCAATGAAGCATTGGAAAATTGCGAACATGAAATACTTCTAAATGGATAACGCCTAAACAACATCCACTATGAAGACGACACCCTTATTTTTGCAGTTTGAACAGTTTACAGCAACTAATAAACAAAGTAAATGAAGTAGGTGAAAGATTTGGACTTCAAGTAAATATATCAAAAACTAAATTTATGGTCATCAGCAAAAAGAAAATTAGACACGCCCAACTACTTATCAATAATACAACAGTGGACCGAGAAAAACAGTTTATCTATCTTGGAGCAATAGTAAACCAACAATGGGATCACTCACAAGAAATAAAATGTTGAGAAGGCTAGGAGTGAATTCAGTAACATGGTCAAACTCTGTAAAAGCCACAACCTTAATCTGGAGATAAAATTAAGGCTCCTACGATGTTATATCTTCTCAATATTATACTACGGAGTTAAATCCTGGGCACTCACTGAAGCAATGAAAAAAAATTGAAGCCTTCGAGATGTGGCTATGCAGGCGAATCCTAAGGATATCATGGACGGACAAGATAACCAACGAGACCGTATTACGAAGAGTGGGGAAAGAAAGAGAGGTGATGTATACCATTAAAAGGAGAAAGTTAGAATATCTCGGACACATAATGAGAAACGGGACTAAATACACATTACTGAAGGTCCACAATCTTTTAAGGTAAAGTATTTGGAAAGCGAGGAATTGGGAGAAGAAGAATATCATGGTTAAAGAACCAGAGGAAATGGTTCTCCACAACAGCAACTAATTTATTTGAATCATCAGTTAATAAAATATTTATAGCCAGTATGATCGCCAATATTCGAAACGAATAGGCACTAAAAGAAGAACTCCACAGAGCCTTCGGGTAATTTGTTTGCATCAATTTAGTGCCGAAGTCCCACGAAACTCCAGAAGATTACGTAACCCTAGACACCAGGTGCTCTGGGAGTCAGTTTTGATGGTGCATTCGTTTCCAACAACCCCTAAATCTGCCAAAGTAATCGATTTGCATCAATTTATTGGGAGTAACGCTCGAACCTCCAGATTACGTGCCTTAGCAGTCACCCTGTGCACCAGGTGCTTCGGAGTCGGTTTTGATAGCGTAGTTTTGTTCAGCGAACCAAAAAACGCGGAGTAACATTATTTTGTGGTTAATATACTTATTTTGACAAGTTTATGCACTTTTGAATGCGTTTTATGTATTTTAAAATGGAACTATGTCTACGACCCTAATGAGAAGACCTCAACATAGGGCTCATTTTTGTTTTATAAAGGTGGTTTGACCCCGAGTTTTAAAATAATTAAAAAAAAGATAAGAACCACATAATGGAGATAATCGATGCGCATTTCCACCTATTTTTAGATAGTAGACTTTTTTCCGGATATCATCTTGAACACAATGCAACAAGTTGCAAGTCTCTAGGTGCTATATTTAATAATCGATTTATTCCGGTGTTTTTAGGGCTCAATGTACTTTTCTATACAGTTCACCCTTGAAAACACTCGCTCTTAAACTCTTTACGTAGAGAAAAGACATTAAAATTAAGATAGATGATTGAATAACTCAAAACCGGTGTACAGCAATGGTGGCATTCTAATTAAAAATACATACATTTTAAAAAAAGTGTTTTCAAGGGTGAACTATAGATGCCTTGTTGAAATAAATGGTTACTCCTAGCATGTTCAATAGTTTAGAGTAACATTTGAATTGACGGTTCACCTATTTCGCTATCGAAGAGAAGTCAACACAACTAAAAATAGCATTTCATTTCAGTTTGAACTACCACAAGTTTTTCTGACAAAAGTTGAATAATTGGAGATCATGGCATTCGAATTCAAATCAGATGCAATCATCCATTTTCATAATATCTAATACTCATATACACAAGTACGCCTCTGGTATCGAAGAAGTTTTTTGCAGGTGTAGAAGAGACACATTATTGGAGTGATTGAATTTTGAAAGGTTAGAATACAATGGTTGCCTTTGCTTTGTAGCGATGTCGGTTTTAGTTTATATATAGGTGTTCAAAAGGATATGCGCGACCGAGAAAAATGGAAATTTTTCCAAGTTTATTCCCTTTTTCTCGGAGGAAGTATTTTAAATAAACATAAAAATCCTATTATGTCACTTGCGGATCGAGCACAACGTTTGAGTAATGGGAAAATTTCAAAAAGGTAAGAACTTTACTAAGGTGAGTGAAGGTTTAAGGCATATGACAAATGCACTTAATTTTAACATTTTTTGAGTGATTGGGTAGTGTTTACAGAGTACGTAAAAAAGATAATAAAATCCAAAATACTCAGATGAATACTCAGTTGCTCAAGATAAACGAAATACGTGCTGGAGCTTTAACTTCTATAAATGAAAAGATTAATTAATTAACCTCAGAGACGAAAAACACTGACAACATGAAAATGTTATCTGGAGCATAATAAAATATTCTGTTATAAAGACACAGAAATAAACTCTACAAAAGAAAGAGTAAAGCTGAAAACCTTGGAAGACTCAAGAAATACTGGAAATCATGTAACAAAGAAGAAAATATAGAAACAAAAACCTAAGTAAACACAAAGAAATACATACATTGATTTAGAAAAAAATAAAAGAGGCTAAGGAAAAGTGGTGTACATACATACACAGAGTGTAACAGAAATACAGGTCATGAATTAAATTAAATATTCTGGGACTAAAAATAGTTCCAATGAACCCAACTTACCTTAGTACAAATATGTATGCACATAAAAAATTACAGCCCTTTGAAGTTACAAAATGAAAATCGATTTTTTCGAATACCTATATCGAAAATTGTTAGAGATTTTTTATTGAAAGTGACATGTGGCATTCTTATGGCAGAAGCACCTTAAAGAAAAATTATAGTGAAATTTGTGTACCCCATAAAAACTTTATGGGGGTTTTGTTCCTTTTAACCCCACCAAACTTTTGTGTACGTTCCAATTAAATTATTATTGTGGTACCATTAGTTAAACTCAATATTTTGAAAACTTCTTTACAACCTAGTATTTTTTCGATAAGGCAGTTTTTATCGAGTTGCGGCTTCTTTTTTAATATGTTTACATAAAAATTTTATGGAAGCGTTTTCCTTTAAACCCTCCAAATGTTCGTGTATGTTCCAATTAAACTATTTCTGCGGTATCATCAGATAAACACAGTGTTTTTATAGTTATATTCCTAACAAGTGCAGAAAGTCATTCTTTTCCGCACGCGACTGCAGTTTGCCGAACGCGACACGAAGCGGGAGTTCGGCAAGCAGTCGAGTGCGGAAAAGAGACTTTCTACAAGAGTTAGGAACAATATTTTTTCTAAGAGTCTTTAAAAAATTACCAAATCTTAATCAATTAATTTAATTAATATGAAAATATATACACAAATTAATTCTTTGACAAGGTTGTCAAAACCAAACTTTCAATATAATTAGTTAGCATGACGACGATCTTGGTTTCCATGACGATGATTTAAAACGACTGTTATTGTCTACCGATTTGACTTTCGAATATTATGTCAAAATAATTTTATTTGATCAAATTGTTGCGCTAATTTCATTAAAAGAGGAACACAATATTATATGTTTGAAATAAATTAGTAAATAATATCTAAATATTAGTTTATTGCATGTATTATAATTACTTTAAGGCCATATTAACATATCTAAATTAACACGCGTGCGGAAAAGTGAAACTTTCTAAACTAAAATGCGTGCGCGAAAGTAGATATTTTTGCACACTCATAGAAAAAAAATTTTTTGCCCCATTGAATTTTTTCGATAAGTCACCTTTTATCGAGATGTGGCTTCTTTTTTAATATGGTTCAAAATTTACCTAAAAATGTAAATCGTAAATAAATTTTTATATTATTAATAGTACCTATGTAGAATACCTAGTCTCCATAATCATATTCAACCATATACAAATATGTGGTGGATTTGACAAATAAGTATTCAAAATATCTCGATAAAAACTGACTTTTCGAAAAGATACGAAGAGGAAAAAAAGTTTTAGAAACATTGTGTTTTAACAAATGGTATCACAATAATAATTTAATTGGAACGTACACAAAAGTTTGGGAGCGTTTCAAGGAACAAAACCCCAATAAAATTTTATTGGGTGTCTAAATTTCACTATAATTTTTTTAAGATGCTACTGCCATAAAAATGCCACATGTCCATTTTCAATAGAAAATCTCTAATAGTTTTCGATATATTGGAAAAAATCGATTTTCACTTTCTAACTTCAAAGGGCTGTAACTTTTTTTCTGTGCACATTTGTACTAAGGTAAGTTAGGTCAAATCGAACTATTTTGGGTCCCAAAATATGTGATTATATTTTTGACCTGTATTTTTGTTACACCCTGTATAAAGTATATATAAAAATAGATTAATGAAGGTTGACAAATGTATATAATAGGAGAATATCAATGTCGGTTCAGAAAAGGCAGAAGTACAGTTGATCAGGTCTTCACACTACGAGAAATAATACAGGCTGAAAGTTTTGAATATAATAAAGACACCATGGTTTTTTATTGATTTTAAACAGGCTTTCGATCGAGTAAAAACTTGGAACTATTCACAGCATTACAAGACATGGATATTTTGTCCAAAGCTTATTAGAATTATAAAATTAACTCTCCAAAGAACAATGAATAAAATCAAGATAAACAATAGTATAACAGAAACCTTTGAGGTCAAACCAGGGGTGCGGCAGGGTGATCCATTATCATTTATAATGTTCAGCATATTATTAGAAAATATTACAGAACAGCGGAGTTTGGACAAGAATACAGGCTAAAAATGAATATCAAGAAGACAAAGTTTATGAAAATATCGAAAACTCAAAGAAATAACGAAAAGCTCTTCATAAACGGATCCAATATCGAATGAGTCGGCCAATATGCTTACCTTGGAAAAATGATCAACTCGACAGGAGTTTACTTACAGGAAGTCAAAATCAGAATAGAGCAGGCTAGAGCAAATTTTAACAAAATGAGAAAAGTGCTCTGCAGAGGTAAAGAGATTTAAGTTGGAGCTAAGAGTTAGGTTGGGTAGTTTCTACGTTTTCTCAACTTTGTTTTATGGAATGGAAGGTTGGACCTTGACTGCATTAATGAAAAAATTAGAATCATTCAAGCTGTGGGTATACAGCAGAATTCTGAAACTAGCGTGGACAGAATACGTCACAAACAAAGAGGTTCAGAGAAAGATGAATAAAGAAATGGAAATCTTAAATACCACTAAAACAAGAAAATTGGAATATCTCGGACATATTACACGTGGAGAGAGATACAGGTTGCTCCAACTGATTATGTAGGGGAAGATTCAAGGAAAGAGAAGCATGGGAAAACGCAAAATATCGTGGCTGCGCAACCTGAGAGAATGGTACGGATGTACATCAAATGAACTTTCCAGAGCAGCCGTCTCTAAAATACGAATAGCTTTGATGATTGCCGACCTCTGCCACGGAGATAGCACCTAAAGAAGAGGATATTATGATCTACCACCAATATATTATGATCTACCACAAAAAACATCAGTGCTTAGCATTCGCAGACAATTTGGTAATCTTGGCTAGGAGCAAAATGGAACTGATGTAAGCAGTTATGAAACTCGGAGAGAAGGCAGCAACCAAAGGATTGTATATAAATGAAGCAAAAACAAAGTACATGGAATGGACAAATAAACAATTTGTTCGGGGGTAGTACCGAGTGTCCCAATAAGAATGGCTCTCGGCCATATCTCAGGAACCGTTTATAGTAGAGCTTTGAAATAAAAAATTTTATAACAAAAGTTGCCTCAGCAAAAGCCTGGAAATTATTTTCATAATTGTGGGTCCACCGCTAGAGGGCGTAATTGAATATCAAAAATAAAAAAATCTAAATTTTACAAAATTTTCCTAATGAAGGGGCACTGGAAATTCGATTATTGTATTCTTCATCAAATTCTGCGCATATTTGATTTAACAAGTTTAACTCTACCTTTGCAAATAAGTAGTGGGGGTGAGTGGGAACCTTGTTATGAAAAAATGGCTGTAAGTCCGGTTCTGCTAAATAAAATTTTGAAAACTGGGTCTTGTTGAAGACAGATCTTTTTCTTCAATGTAAGCGTGATAATTTTGAACCATCCTAATAAGTAATAAGCCAGATGGGAGGCGTTATTTAATTTTTTTCAGAAATCTAGTTTTCTTTGGAAAATATTAAATACAAGTATGTATTTTTAATCATACTTTATAAAATTAGATTAAATTAGCAATAGAATAGCGAAAACCGCATGTCGATATCTTTTTTCTATCTCAAGATATCTCGAGAAACGTGTAAATTTAATACATAACTGTTACTATCACCGGTAAACTAAGTTAATGAAAAGTAGTGTGCTGTGGAAAAAAACCAAATAACATTTTCCAGATGTCAACGTATAAAAATATAATTAATTACAACAACAATATGAAGAGAAACAATACTATTAAAATTAAATATAACACAGAACAAAAAGAACTACTTAGTGACGACCTAAATGTTCAAATTGTTGCCCATCATACACTACTCTAGAATATATTATCCAGAGAATACTAAACGCCATTCAAAGCATACCGAGAGCAGAAATTGAGACTGCTGTTCAATCTACTCTTGAAAGAGTAAATATTTGCAACGAAAATTATGGGCAAAAATTTGAACGTTTATGTCATCACTAAATAGTTGTTTTTATTTCTTTGTAATAGGGCTTTTCAACGCTTCTCATTTGTTTCGAGCCTCTGTCATATGCCGTATAATCCGTGTATAATATTAATATACGAGATATGAACGAGGCTCGAAACAAATGAGAAGCGTTGAAAAGACCTAATATACGTTGACAGCTGGAAAATGTTTCTTTGTTGTTTCCATAGCACACTACTTTTAATGAATTTCGTTTACCGGTGACAGTAACAGTTATGTTTTTAAATTTACACGTTTTGTAAGATATCTCGAGATAGGAAAAAGGTATTAACATGCGGTTTTCGCTATTCTGTTGCTAATTTTGTTTAATTTTGTAATATGGTACTAAAAATGCAGGTTTGGATTTAATATTTTTCAAGGAACACTAGATTTCTTAAAAAAATTAAATAACGCGTTCTAGCTGGCATATTACTCAGTAAGTTGATTCGAAATCATAACTTTTACATTGAAGAAAAAGATCTGTCTTCAACAAGACCAAGTTTGTAAAATTTGATTAAGCAGAACCGGACTCACAGCCAGTTTTTCATAACAAGGTTCCCACTCACCCCCAGCTCTTATTTCCAAAAGTAGACCTAAACTTGTCAAATCAAATATACGTAGAATTTTATGAAGAATACGACGATTGGATTTCCAGTGCCCCTTCATTAGGAAAATTTTGTAAAATTTAGATTTTTTAATTTTTGATATTCAATTACGCCCTCTAGCGGTGGTCCCACAATTATGAAAATAATTTCCAGGCTTTTCCTGAGGCAACTTTTGTTATAAAATTTTTTATTTGAAAGCTCTACCATAAACGGTTCCTGAGATATGGCCGAGAGCCATTCTTATTGGGACACCCGGTACATAACAGTGATAACAGCGAAGGGAACACAATATAAAGTCGAAGAAGTTGAAAGATTTGAGTACTTAGGAACTGTCTTCATAAGAGATCCTAACTGTGATGATGAAATACAAAAGAGTATTATTTCGGGCCACCGCGCTATATATGCCCTCAAGAGATTATTAAGTAGAAAAAAAGAATGTGTGTGTACTTTGTACGCACGTAAGAAGTTATACTTCTATTATATTATCTCTTAAAAATAAATATACTTTAAACAGTTTGTTTTAATTTTTTAAAAACCAAACTAATTTTGTGCTTATCGCTTTTAAGAAAATTAAAAAAGTATAGGTTTGCACTGGATTCGAACTTCTCTCGATCTCTGGCCGAAGGCTATACCAAATACGCTACGAGGACTGTGTCTGTATCGGTTCGGACGTACCTAATGACAATTCACGGAAACAAACAGACAAGGTGAATAAATATACAATAAAATGTTTTAATAATACTCATCTTACTCCCGAGGAAGACAAATCAAAAGACACAAAAATTATAATAAACATATTTAATAAAAACAATTATACATTCTTTTCCCACCTTTTCTTGCACTGATATATTTATACATAACTAGAAAGATTTAGCAACCAAACACCATACTGTCCGTGTGCGCATGCACGCAGTATTATGAAATTTTACTCTCAATCACGCCTAAAGAAGTATAACTTCAAAAATATATCTCGAGGAGCAAAAATAAGAAACTACAAGACCGTATTAAGGCCGATAGTAACGTATGCTTCTAAAACATGGGGCACAACAAAAAAATATCAAAAGTTTTTATTAGTTTGAGAGAGGAAAATACTGCGCAGAATATTCGGTGGGAAAAACTTAAATGAACAATGGATAAGAAGAACAAATAAGGAACTAACTTAGCTCTATTAGGATCCTAACATATTAGCAGTAATTAAGGCGCAAAGACTTAGATGGTTGGGTCATGTGCAGAGAATAGTTGCATCTATAATTCTCAGAATGGTACTATTTAGTGAATTGGCAGTGAAAAGGCAAAGAGGAAGACCGAGCTCACGATGGAGTAATGGAATTAAAGAATATATGAGAAGGCTTAACGTAGGGAACTGGGAGAAAAAAGCGACTGACAAAAGGGAATGGAAAAGAAGAGTACATCAAGCCATGGGCCTATTATTATTAGTAGTGCTTACATATTATTATTATTTTTATTATCCCCTTTTTCTCTTAGAGGAAGTATTTTAATAGTAGATTATGCAACGAGCATTTAATGATGGTCATTATGAAGCGAGTATGAGGGTTACGAAACGAGCCGTATGCGGCGAGTTTTGTGTAGAGTACCAGCTTCATAATGACAATTAAATGCAACTTGTATACACTATTTTTTCTATGATCATTCACAACAAAAACTATATTCAAGTTTATTAATTTTGTAACACAAATAAATTCAGTAGTTTGTCAGTTTGACGGTTTGTTTACACATTGAGAACTGTCAAAGCGTATGTATTTGACTCGCCATTGGTCACTGCGCGTGTACCACCTTTATCGCGAATGCCCTATCGCGATTCTATTGGTTAAAAATCTGTATCTTAAGAGGAAACAGTAGCGATCAACAGGTAGCGAAAACGCGTTCCAAGATTGCGGCTGTAATTTTGAATATTTTTTCGAGATATTTGGCACACGTATTCGTAATATAATAAAGAATGGCGGTACAGAGCCCAATTTGAAAAATAGATTAATATGTGGAAATTACTCTGTAATTAAGTACAATATTAAAAAAACGAGCCTGTACCGCCATTAAAGAGAACAAAAAAAATACACTTTCTTCAAATAAACTTTTTTATCCGATGCCTAGATTTTGTGTCATTTTGGAACTACTAATGAAATAAAAAAATTTAGTAGTTCCAAAATGACACAAAATCTAGGCATCGGATAAAAAAGTTTATTTGAAGAAAGTGTATTTTTTTGTTCTTCTTAATGGCGGTACAGGCTCGTTTTTTTAATACTGTATTTCATTACAGAGCAATTTCCACACATTAATATATTTTTCAAATTGGGCTCTGTACCGTCATTCTTTATTATATTACGAATAAGTGTGCCAAATATCTCGAAAAAATATTCAAAATTACAGCCGCAATCTTGGAACGCGTTTTTGCTACCTGTTGATCGCTACTGTTTCACCTTAATGAAAGTCTGTATCATAATGAAGTTCATTATGATACAGGTAGTGACATCATAATTGATATATTATAGTATGAGAATAGAAAAATAAACATAAAAATCCTATTATGTCACTTGCGGATCGAGGATCGAGCACGTCGTTTGAGTAATGGGAAAATTTCAAAAAGGTAAGAAGATTTCTGAGGTGAGTGAAGGTTTAAGGTATATGACAAATGCACTTAATTTTAACATCTTTATAGTGATTAAGTAGTATTTAAAGAGTATGAGCTTATATTTGAACGAGTCAACATTGCTTTGTGTTTCACTCTGTTATTTCTATAATTTATAGGGTAATATAAGTAAGTATAGTAACTTTATACGCAAATGATAGTTATTCTGATGTAATATACTAATTATTATGTTTATATTGCGACCTAAAATCCTTAATTAACAATTTAATTGTTGCTATTCGTTCAATTTCCACTAGCTTCTGGAAATATAATCTATACAAAACAAGCTTTGATGTTACCAAGTTATTCAATTATGGATAAATACTTACTTACCTAAAATTTTAGTTGAAAATAAAATATTTTGTTGGGAAAACCCAGATTTTCCGAGGAAAATTTTCGTCGAAGCAAATTGGTAGAAAATATATCTATGCAGAATTAAATTAAGATGCATTTTTATCTTCCTGTTTTTGGTGTAAAATTTAAATCTTCGGAGTTACAGAGCAATATAATTTAAAAAAATACGAGTTCAGAGTGCTAATTTGTTTATAAAAAAATAGCACACTATCTGCGGACTCTGTATACCTATATTATTAATATATATGTACAATCATAAAGCTCGATTTCAGCAATAAAATTTCCGGTAAATAGCTTTTCCCAAAAATGGCCTAAATTCCAGTAATCTGCTCAGACTATTGGTCAGTTTTGAAGTATGCCCATGTATGTCCCGTTTTCCTTTTATTTATATTTTTGAAATGTATATGTGCGCGAATTTATCAAATTTTGGTGCCAGGCGCAGATGAAACGTTATACGTTTGTTCTAATTGGGCATTACAATTACCTGTCAAAAATTATTTAATATGGCGACTATGGGTAAACAAATGTTCAGTTTTAGTTTTTATTGTTGTTGTAACGTTACAAAAGCCACATCTTTGATATTTTATTTTTAAATAATTATTTTACTTTATGTATTTTCTTTAATATTTTATCACCAATAATTTTCTTCTATTTTTCTTACCTGTTTTCTTCGTTAAAAGCTCGTTGGCGCCCTCTTTTATTATCCTCTTTTATCATCCTCTTTTAATATCCTTTTTTTTTTGTTATCTTCTATTTACTATATCTCTTTTCATCTAAAATCTAAATCATCAATTGAATATACTGAACGTACCCTGTATATTCTTACTCTGTATTTCAATATGGAACATGCCTGCTACTTCATAGTATTTGATCGTCATTTCAAATGTCGTTTTCCATGACAGTGTCACTTTATCCCTACCCGAAGACACCAAATGGAAGGGAAAAATTATTTCTTAAAAAGGCAGGTAAAGTGAAAAATAAGTTATTTTTATTCAAATCATCTTTCTCTTGGGGTAAGAATTCTTTATTATTTTTTCTTGTAATTACATTTCTACATCTAACAGATGTTTCTAATAATTTTGATATCTAACCTAACCTTAAATGTCAGAAAATGTGTTTTGATATTTTAGTTTTAAATGTATCTTTTTAATTTACGTGTATGCAAGTTTAGTAATAAAAATTTTAACTATTATCCTCATCTAAATTCCATTTAATTTACCCTTGCCATCTACTAGTTTTTAAATACTATTTGGCAAAGGTAAAATTTGGTTATTAACTTGTTGATTGTTGATATGTGTTTTACGCTTCTATTTTTTGGATAGAAATCACCTTTCTCCCTTCGGGAGCCACCTGCCTTCATCACCGGTGATGCTACTATTCAGGCAAAGACGACAGGATCCATGACATCCAGACTACAGCATCCAGCATCTTCAGCTGCAGGGGCCTAGGGCCGAACATCCGCCCAGGCCTACAAGAAGTCTACAGCAGTACCATTTCACATCCAGAAGTTACTACCAAATACCAGCTACCAAAAGCCATAAGTATAATGCAGAATTGTTAGTTTTTGGCAAGAATTTGAATATATTTGTTAATGCAATTAATAAGTCATATTTTTATTATATTTTTATTAACAATAAACATGATTGGTTAAAATATTGTTTTGCTTGCTTCCATTCTCAATTTTCATAGTTCATTTCTAAGATTAGGACAAGACGAACACACACCTGAGAGACTGAGCTAAGCTAAGGGTGTAGCGATGGTTATCTTGGATGATTGAGGTAATATTTTCGAATATTATTTCAATTAGTTGGGGTAGCCCATCGGCGCTTTATTTCGTTTTATTGTGAACAAAAAGACAAAAGTAAGTTTATAATTGTAGTGACTTTTTAAATAGTTTTTAAAAGCAACAGGTACTTAATTGTAAACGTTTTAGCATTGTAATAAAAAATTACATACCTAACCATGTGCATAATGTAAAATGTGGTAGGTAATGCTTTGATTTAAACAATTTGATTTTCAACAAAATTTCTAACAATACTCATTTAATAATATACAGGGTGTCCCGAAAATGTTGGTCATAAATTATATCACAGATTCTGGGGTCAATCTAGGTTGATTGAACCTCACTTACCTATAAGTGCACACAAAAAAGTTACAGCCCTTTGAAGTTACAAAATGAAAATCGATCTTTTTTCATATATCGAAAAAACTCTTATGAGATTTTTATTGAAAATGAACATGTGGAATTTTTATGGCAGCAACATCTTGAAAAAAAAACTAAAGTGAAATTTGTGCTCACCATTTGTGTTTAAACCCATACAATCTTTGTGTACATTCCAAGTAAATTTTTATTGTGGCCCATTAGTTAATCACAATGTTTTTAAAACTTTTTTGCCTCTTAGTACTTTTTTGCCTTTTACAAAAATGGCGGGGATTCAAAATGGCGACTATACATTGTGACAAATAGCACGATAACTTTTAAACGAGACTTCATATTTCAACCAAATTTGGTATATAGGTTCTTTTTTTTTCTATGTATAAGACCGAGGTCTTGAACCGGAAGAATCTGTTTACCAGAAGTGTTGTGTTTTTCTGGTTCTTAAGTAAAAATA
This sequence comes from Diabrotica virgifera virgifera, assembly GCF_917563875.1. NCBI lineage: Eukaryota > Metazoa > Arthropoda > Insecta > Coleoptera > Chrysomelidae > Diabrotica > Diabrotica virgifera. The sequence goes on from NC_065447.1 coordinate 102,428,893, forward strand.
TGCTGTTTTTTTTTTCAACTCTTTCACCATGTATGTATTAATTTTTCAAAAAGTTATTACCACCGTTGGAAAGAGGGTAAAAATATTTTTTTGGAAATATTTTTATCTTTTTAGTTATGTTAATTGCCATTTATTAAGTGCAAAACGTATCTTCGCATGTACCTATATGCGGCAGATTCGTGCAAATATTATAAGAATTATTGTGCATTTAATGGTAGAAACATATAATTTGGACAACATGTACTACACATATAGAGGCTCAAATTTAGATACGAGGCCATCTCAGTTTTTGTTCCTTTTACAAAAATGGCGAGCATTCAAAATGGCGACTATACATATGTGACTAATAGCACGATAAATTTTGAACGAGATGTCAGATTTCAACCAAATTTGGTATACAGTGTTTTTTTTTTATAAATAATATCGAGGTCTTGCACCGGAAGAATCGGTTTACCAGAATTTGTGTTTTTACTGTTTTTTTATTTAAAAATATGTTGTTTCTTTTTCAATTCTTTCACCTTGTATATATTAATTTTTCAAAAAGGCGGTACCGGCGTTCAAAATAGCGTAAACATTTTTTTTAGGAAATGTTTTGAACCCTCTAGTTATATTAATTACCATTTTATACATGCATAACGTATCTTCACATGTAGGTACCTATGTGCGGCAGATTCGTGCAAATAATAATATAAGAATTATTGTGCATTTAATGGTAGAAGCATATAATTTGTACCACACACACTACACATACAAAGATTCAAATTTAGATATGAGGCCATCTCAGATTTAGTCTTTTACAAAAATGGCGGGCATTCAAAATGAATCTACCGCCCATATGTACTTACATGTGAACATACGTTATGCATTTATTAAATGCTAAATAACACAACTGAAAAGTTTAAAATATTTCCTAAAAAATATATTTACACTCTTTTCAATGGCGTTATTACCTTTTTGAAAAATTTGTATATACAGGGTGAAAGAATTGAAAAAAACAACATATTATTACATAAAAAAAAAACAGTTAAAACACACATTCTAGTAAACTGATTCTTCCGGTTCAAGACCACGATATTATTCATTAAAAAAATAACCTATACATATACCAAATTTGGCTGACATCTGACGTTTCGTTCAAAAGTTATCGTGCTATTAGTCACATATGTATAGTCGCCATATTGAATGCCCGCCATTTTTGTAAAAGGAACAAAAACTGAGATGGCCTCGTATTTACCTTTGAACTTTTATATGTGTAGTATATGTGGTCCAAATTATAGGCTTCTACCATTAAATGCACAATAATTCTTATAATATTTGCACGAATCTGCTTATAATATTTGCATATAGGTAGATGTGAAGATACGTTCTGCATTTATTAAATGCAGCAAATAAAAGCATATAATTTGGACCACACACACTACACATACAAAGATTCAAATTTAGATATGAGGCCATCTCAGATTTAGTCTTTTGCAAAAATGGCGGGCATTCAAAATGAATCTACCGCCCATATGTACTTACATGTGAACATACGTTATGCATTTATGAAATGCTATATAACACAACTGAAAAGTTTAAAATATTTCCTAAAAAATTTATTTACACTCTTTTCAATGGCGTTATTACCTTTTTGAAAAATTTGTATATACAGGGTGAAAGAATTGAAAAAAACAACATATTATTACATAAAAAAAAAAACAGTTAAAACACACATTCTAGTAAACTGATTTTTCCGGTTCAAGACCACGATATTATTCATTAAAAAAATAACCTATACATATACCAAATTTGGCTGACATCTGACGTTTCGTTCAAAAGTTATCGTGCTATTAGTCACATATGTATAGTCGCCATATTGAATGCCCGCCATTTTTGTAAAAGGAACAAAAACTGAGATGGCCTCGTATTTACCTTTGAACTTTTATATGTGTAGTATATGTGGTCCAAATTATAGGCTTCTGCCATTAAATGCACAATAATTCTTATAATATTTGCACGAATCTGCCGCATATAAGTACAGGTAATGATACGTTTTGCATTTATTAAATGGTAATTAACAGAACTAAAAAATTTAAAATATTTTCTACAAAATATTTTTACGCTCTTTTCAATGGTGGTATTAAATTTTTGAAAAATTTTTGAAAAATTAATACATACAGGGTGAAAGAATTGAAAAAAAAACAGCATATTTTTACATAAAAACCAGACAAACACAACTTCTGGTAAACCGATTCTTCCGGTTCAAGATCTCGATCTTATACATAAAAAAAGAACCTATATACCAAATTTGGTTGAAATGTGAAGTCTCGTTCAAAAGTTATCGTGCTATAATCACAATGTATAGTCGCCATTTTGAATCCCCGCCATTTTTGTAAAAGGCAAGATTGGAGATGGCCTCTTATCTAAATTTGAACCTTTATATGTGCAGTATATGTGGTCCAAATTATAAACTTCTATCGTTAAACGCACAATTGTTTCACCTATCGGATGCACTATAAGTATGATTATAGACACCTGTTAATAATCTGAAAATTTATTTATAACTTACATTTTTAGGTATATTTTGAAAAAGAAGCCAGATCTTGATAAAAGGTGACTTATCAAAAAAAGACTAGGAGGCAAAGAAGTTTTAAAAACACTGTGTTTAACCCATTTAGCGCCAAAGGTGCGAAAACGCACCATTTTATTGTAGAATTTTTTTTTTGACAATTCGTTAATTTTTTTTAAATCTTTGTATTTTTTAAGCAACCAGAAGATATAAGTGTAACTAAATTTAATTTTGTTTAGTTTCCAAACTCATGCTTTCATCACAAAAATATTTTCTAAATGTCCGACATTTTCAATCCTTCGACACAACTTTATTTTTACTGTAGTAATTTTATTGGCATAACACTTTTGTGGTCAAATAAATTAAAACATTATTTTTTTAACCCATTTGTACACCAATTGTTATAAAAATACAAAAAAAAAAATTTCTGAGTCCTCAAATCTTGTGTTTGAAAATAATGGTTCGATAACGAACCATTGGCGGAAGTCGACATATAATCCTGTCTGATCAGGAATAAGTTCAAGGTGATACACAGGCAGTAATTTGTTGGAATATTTCTTTATTATGTGTAAAAACACGTATCCACTACGCTTGCGCTCCGAGCTCCTGCAACTGCTCCACATAGTGGACACGTTTGGCGCTCCCGGACTGTGCAATTGTGCGCACTCTTCCTCGGCGCTCCAATCTGTGGCGGTTTATATGTAAGGGAGCGCATACCGTATCGATTGGAGCAGTTGCAGGGAGCGCGGAGCGTAAGAAGTTCGTGACCATAGTGGATGGTTGGCGCTTTCGGAACATGCAACAGTGTGCGCTCCGCCTCAACGGTCCAATAGGTGGCGGTTTATATGTGGAGAAGCGCATGCTGTATCGATGTAAGCAGTTGGAGGGAGCGAGGAGCGCAAGAGGTTTGTAAACATAGTGAATGGTAGGCACTCCCGGACCGTGCAACAGTGCGCGCTCCGCCTTGGCATTCCAATTTGTGTCGGTTTATATGTAGAGGAGCGCATACCGTATCGATTGGAGCAGTTGCATGGAACGCGGAGTGCAAGAGGTTCGTGAACATAGTGGATGGTTGGCGCTCCCGGACCGTGCAACAGTGCGCCAACGACCGTGCGGCAGTGCCTCGGTGGTCCAGTATTACGAACGTAGTGGATATGTACCTTTAGAAAGACGGGTATTCTGGTATTCAGTTTTGATATAATATAGGGTGGGGAGTAGGGGGGGGCTACATAAGGGAGGTTGTGTAGTGTTGTAGACAATATGTAGATTTGTCGAATTTATGCAACTGGCACAGTGCAAGATACAGGAGTGGAAAATGTAAACTGGAAATATCTAAAATAATTTCTAAAAAAGATAAAGGGCCGTTCGACTTCGTTTTTGTGAAAGAAGCTGAAGAAGGTGTAGGCAATGTTCTAACCATACTATTTTTGTTTATCAAAACTTCCAGGTTCATTTACACTCTAAATGTTGTGAGACTTTTCACAAGAAATAAAATTGTGTGTATAAAAAATGTGTATGTTTGCGCTTTGAGCTCCTGCAACTGCTCCACATAGTGGATACGTTTGCCGCTCCCGGACTGTGCAATTGTGCGCACTCTGCCTCGGCGTTCCAATCTGTGGATGTTTATATGTAAGGGGGTGCATACCCTATCGATTAGAGCAGTTGCAGGGAGCGCGAAGCGCAAAAGGTTCGTAAAAATAGTCGATGGTTGGCGCTCTCGGACCGTGCAACAGTGTGCGCTCCGCCTCAACGGTCCAATAGGTGGCTGTTTATATGTAGAGGAGAGGATGCCGTCTCGATGGGAGCAGTTGTAGGGAGCGCGGAACGCAAGAGGTTTGTGAACATAGTGGATGGTTGGCGCTCCCGGACCGTACAACAGTGCCCGCTCCGCCCCGGCGGTCCAATAGGTGGCGGTTTATATGTAGAGGATCGCATGCCGTATCCATGGGACCAGTGGCAGGGAGCGCGGAGCGCAACGTTTCACTATGTTTGTAAACATAATGTATGGTTGGCGCTCCTGGACCGTGCAACAGTGCGCGCTCTGCCTCGGCGTTCCAATTGGTGTTGGTTTATATGTAGAGGAGCGCATACCGTATCGATTGGAGCAGCTGCAGGGAGCGCGGAGCGCAAGGTTTTTGTGAAAATAGTGGCGCTCCCGGATCGTGTAACAATGCGCGCTCCGCTTTGGTAGTCCAGGCCCATTTACACTCTAAATGTTTTGAGACTTTTCACAAAAAATAAAATTGTGTATTTCAATTTTTATAGCTCAATTCCGCCAAAGGTTCGAAAACGAACCATTTTGTTGTTGTGACACCTGCCATTATCAAAGTGTAAAACAATTTTTTTACGAATGTTTAAGTTTATTTTACTCTAATTAATCAAATATATTACATATTATCGCAGTATTTCTTTGCTTGGCGGTTAATGGGTTAACTATAACAATAATAGTTTAATTGGAACGTACACAAACATTTGGGTTTGTTTAAAGGATCAAAACCCCCATAAAAATTTTATGTAAATATATTAAAAACGAAGCCGCATCTCGATAAAAAACTGGCTTATCGAAAAAATACTAAGAGGCAAAAAAGTTTTAAAAACGTTGTGTTTACCTGGCACCACAATAATGAATTAATTGGAACGTACACAAAAGTTTGGGGGGGTTTAAGGGAACAAAACCCCCATAAAATTTTATGGGGTGGAAAAATGTTACTATAATTGTGTTTTTTATGTTTCTGCCATAAGAATGATACATGTCCATTTTTAATAAAAAATCTCTTATAGTTTTCGATATATATTGAAAAAACAGATTTTCATTTTGTAACTTCTGTTAAGGGCTGTAACTTTTTCTATGAGCACATTTGTACTAAGACGAAGGTAAGTTAGGTTCACCCGAACTATTTCTGACCCCAGAATGTGTGGTATAACACTAGAAAGTCGGAGGGGCCAATTTGGCCCCTGTTGCGATTTGAAGTTATTGTAGTTTTTTTATTTGAGGCAATAATAATTTCATATTTTATGAATTTTAATATTTTGATACAAAGATTTATTTAGCACAAAAAAATATTGTTTACCAAATTCATTAAATGGTTTTTCTAAAAAATCTACCATAGAAGTCTAAAGGGGCCAAATTGGCCCTGTGTAAGTTATTATCGTTTTCTGGGAAATTCGACGAGCATTTCTTTCAAATTCTTGTCGGATGTCTAAAATTATATTTATGTATGTTTATTGTAAATGATTACCCTTATACTGATACTGATCATCTACGTATTGTTGGTGAACACAAGTGAACACAAAGATACAATTGTGGGTGTAGAGTACCAAATGACGCGTCTTTATACTACAAAAGTAACTCCAAGACGATGGCCTATGTACGTTTTTTATAATACTCTTGACTTGGAAGCAATAAATGCATGGATTATTTATAAAGAAGTAACTGGAAGTAGACTTAGTTTTTGTAAGTTTATTCTTCGGCTGTGTGAAGAATTATGGGCCCCATACCTTACCTCCCGAAATCTGGAACTACGCCTAGCAACACCAGGTCTACCAACAACTGTCACTGTTACTATCCAAAAACGACAAAAGTATCAGTTGGAAATATTTTGTAAAGGAAATCATACTTCCAATCATTGCCGCGGCTGTAACAAGGCAATGTGTGGCAAATATCAAAAACTGCAAACTGTATGGTGTTCCGAATATTTTTGATAGGCAGCGAATGTGTTAAACAATGAAAGTAAAAAATAAAATCAGATTCTGTCGTCTAGAGTAGATTTAATTTCTTTAAACTGAGTTTTAATTGATTAAAGAACGTGGGGCCAAAATGATCCCTTCCGGCTTTCTAGGTAGGTAAGCTAAGCCCGACTTTCTAGTGATAATTTATGACCAATCTTTTCGGGACACCGTGTATAGTGTTTTCGTACTCTATATTCTTTTGTATTTCAATACTTTAATTCCATAAAAATCAAACTAATAATTTGATTAAATTCAGACAATAAGCAAATATATCCAACTGTCAAAACGTATTTAGTTAAAATGTTTGCCGACAATTCTGCAAAAAAAATTTTTGGGGCATTTTTCAATGCGTTTGTGTGTGTTTTATTCTCTTATTTTTTTAATTTTTGGTATTGTTTAATAAAATTTTTTGAAAAGTAGTAAGTACTAAAATTAGTATAATATTTAAATAAAGTGTTTAAAGTACATATTATATTGACTTCGTTGAAATCATATAATAGAAGTATAACTTCTTAGGCGCATATAAAGTACACACATATTCTTTTTTTGTTTACTTTTTCATTTTTAGTGATACAGTTTATTATGCATTCGTTTTGCGAATATAAACTAACTTTCACTACTAAAATTGTATCACAAATTGAGTCACAATCCAAAATAAAGTCTCAATTATCGTTCCAATTATTTTCTAGTCATATTAATGGCTGCAACTTAATGGATCCTGTAAATTATTTAAGAAGAAAATTATAATTCGTTATGAACTGAGTCTGAGGGAGACCTATGTCCAGCAGTTGACGCGTACGGGTTAATGATAATGATCAGCTGGTGTAACGAATGAAAAATATATGCACCCCATTTTCTAGATCTGTGTAAGCTGGCACATGATTCCAAAATCCTACAATGGGCAACATGAGTGAACGAAAGATACATAATAGGCCAACTGGCTATATACTACAAGCGTTTTACAAAAAATATCTTCCATAAAAAATAAAAACCAAAATTAACCCATTTAGCGCCAACGGTGCGAAAACGCACCATTTTTTTGTAGATTTTTTTTTGACAATTCGTTAATTTTTTTTAAATCTTTGTATTTTTTTAAGCAACCAGAAGATATAAGTGTATGATAACCAAATTTAATTTTATTTTGTTTAATTTTCAAACTCATGTTTTCATCACAAAAATATTTTCTAAATGTGCGACATTTTCAATCCTTCGACACAACTTTATTTTTACTGTAGCAATTTTATTGGCATCACTTTTGTGGTCCAATAAATTAAAATATTATTTTTTTAACTTGTTTGTACATCAATTGTTATAAAAATAAAAAAAAATTGTGAGTCACCAAATCTCGTGTTTGAAAATAGTGGTTCGATAACGAGCCATTGGCGGAAGTCGACTTATAATCCTGTCTGATCAGGAATTTCAAGGTGGCGCACAGGCAGTAATTTGTTGGGATATTTTTATGTGTAAAATGTGTAAAAGCACGTATCCACTATGCTTGCGCTTTTAGCTCCTGCAACTGCTCCACATAGTGGATACATTTGCCGCTCCCGGTCTGTGAAATTGTGCGCACTCTGCCTCGGCGCTCTAATCTGTGGCGGTTTATATGTAAGTGGGCGCACACCCTATCGATTGGAGCAGTTGCAAGAAGCGCGGAGTGCAAGTGATTTGTGAACATTGTGGATGGTTGGCGCTCCCGGACCGTGCAACAGTGCCCGCTCCACCCCGGCGGCGGCGGTCCAATAGGTGGCGGATTATATGTAGAGGAGCGCATGCTGTATTAATGGGACCAGTTGCAGGGAGCGCGGAGCGCAAGCGGTTTGTAAACATAGTGAATGGTTGGCGCTCCCGGACCGTGCAACAGTGCCCGCTTTGGCTCGGCGTTCCAATTGGTGTTGGTTTATATGTAGAGGAGCGCATACCGTATCGATTGGAGCAGTTGCAGAGAGCGCGGAGCGCAAGATGTTCGTGAACATAGTGGCGCTCCCGGATCGTGCAACAGTGCGCGCTCCGCCTTGGTGGTTCAATATTACGAACATAGTGGGTACGTACCCGTTTAGAAAAACGGGTATTCTGGTATTCAGTTTCGTTAGGATCTAGGGCTGAAGAAGGGGGGGGGGGATACATAGGCAGGTTGGCAGGTTGTGTAGTGTTGTAGACAATATGTCGATTTGTCGAATTTATGCAACTGGCATAGTGAGAGACACAGGATTTAAAAGTGTAAACTGGAAATATCTAAAATAATTTCTAAAAAAATAGAGGGCCGTTCGAATTCGTTTTTGACAAAGAAGCTGAAGAAGGTGTAGGCAATGTTCTAACCATACTATTTTTGTTTATCAAAAATGCCAGGTCCATTTACACTCTAAATGTTTTGAGACTTTTCACAAAAAATAAAATTTTGTATTTCAATTTTTATAGCTCAGTCCCGCCAAAGGTTCGAAAACTTTTGTTGTTGTGACAACTGCCATTATCAAATTGTAAAACAATTTTTTTACGATTGTTTAAATTTGTTTTACTCTAGTTAATCAAATCTATTACATATTATTGCAGTATTTCTTTGCTTAGCGGTTAATGGGTTAAAAATATCCTGCCGAGATAACGTTAATGTTGTAAAAGATCCACGATTTCTACTACACAAACTACTTAGATAAGCCGACGATTAAGGCCCCAAAAGTTAACATGACTAAGCCTAAGATCATAGTGATTTGCCCAAACCTTAACTTGTAAACAAACGTAACTCTCTAGGTGCATGAAGCCAATAAAACAAGGAACCGTCAAAATGTAGATATATCGACGTATGCTTAGAGTATCCTGGGCGGATGTTTTAAGAAGAACATTAAAACCACAGAACTGTTAATATGAGAAAGATCGCATACTTTTATGCCGACTCCATAAATATGAGTTCCCAAAACTAATTATAGTAGAAAAATAGAGGCCGCAGAAGACAAGGCTAGAGGCAGTGGTGTATCCGATTAGAGAAATAAACCCTTGAGAACAGCACAAAGCTGCACATACATATTATGCGAAAATTATTGGCAATATTTTATTGATAGAGGCATTTTGACAATGAATTTATCAATGGTTTTACAATTGTATACTAATTGATAATTTCATTCATAGATATTTTGACTAATAGAAACCTACAAAAATAAAAATTTCAGCAATAATTTCTTAATGTTTTTAGTTTCCACTCATGCAGTAAGATTTTTCATCACGCGTTTAATTCTGTTCAATCAGAGTATCCAATCAAATTATCCAGATTTAGCCATACGGCTCACACTCCCTCTAAGGGGAAAATTTACTCATCCCAGATACCTACGGTATCAAAAGGATTGAGCTCTGGTGGGACTCTTTCCGTGTTATCGAGCCCTAGGTGACTTGGTATGCTGGAGTTTCTCCCAGAAACTTTCGTACGCATCTGGCCGTCGCGAGTAGTACAGCTTTCTGCATGGTCTTATAAAGGTGTTCATTTAGACCCAGCTTTTTTATGCTTTTGAGGAGGGTCTTCGGAATGACTCCAGTAATAGACATAATAATCTGTATCGTCTGGGTACTGTGCATTCTCAATTGCCTTCGTATCTTAATTTCCAGATCTCTGAAATTGGGGATCTTTTCAGTAAATTTACTACGTAGATTATTGTTGTTAGGTATCGCCACATGGATTAGTGTTGTTTGTCTTGTTAATTTATTAACTAGTACGAGATCTGGTCTATTATGTCCCACTGTTTGGTCTGTGAGCACAGTGCGGTCCCAGTATAGCTTGTAGTTGCCATCCTCAAGCATACTCTCGGGGAAGTATTGATAATACGGGAGATGGTCCGTTTGGAGAAGTCCCAGCTTGATCGCTACCTCTTGATGAAGGATTTTTCAATGGAACAATAGTTCGACGCTGTACGGTCGACATATTCATGGCTGACCTCATTGGGATGTCGCCCGTGCAGAGGTTTACCCATCCAGGTGCGCAGTTTTTCATCCTTAGTAAGGTGGTCCTTGCGCATTTCTGGTTCCCTCAGTTTGATCGGTGTTGTGTCATCTACTGCGCAAATTGCGCGGTGTAGAGCAGATGTCTCAGCCTGCATCTGAAAATAAGTTCATAAATTAGCAATCTGTTTATGTAATTGCTCACCTATATCCATAAGCCCTCTTCCTCCTAAATACAGGGGTAATGTCGTTCGTTCTACTGCACTTTTAGGGTGGTGATTTTGTGCCTTTTTGAGGTGTGTTCGTACTGTTCGCTTAAGATTTTCTATATCCGTTTTTGTCCACTTAACAATACCAAATTAATAGTTGAGCGCGGAATAAGCGTAGGCGTTTAGTGTCTTAAACAAATTTTTACTGTTAAGCTGTGAACGAAGCAGCTGTTTTACCCTTCTTATAAACTCAGTAGTTATCTCAGTTTTCATTTGCTTATGGTCAATTTTTCGCGCCTGCTTTACTCCAAGATATTTGTACATATCGTTATCGCTCATGGCCTCGATGTTCTGGCCATTTTGCATATCGAATCCACCGGGCTGTACCTTTCCTCTGACTATATTCAAAACACGGCACTTGTCTAGACCAAACTGCATACTAGTATCATTTGAGAATGTTTCTACAGTTTTTAGCATCTCTTCTAGGTGTTCTCGAGTGGAAGCCACTAATTTCAAATCATCGATATACAACAGATGATTGAGCTTCGCTACCACAGTATTACTGCTTTTAATGCTAAAACCAGAGTCAGTGGAGTTTAATAGCTGGGAGAGGCGGTTCAAAGCTAAACAGAACCACAATGGACTCAACGAGTCTCCTTGAAACAGGGCCCGGTTGATTGCGATATTTTCGGTTTCGATATTGTTTTCACAAGGTGTTTGAAGGTGAATTTTAGTCTTCCAATCTCTCATTATATGCCTTAAAAAGGTCACTATGTTATCATCGACTTTGTATATTTTCAATATATCTATTAGCCATTCATGCGGTAATGAATCAAAGGCCTTTTTATAGTCAATAAAAGCAGCAAAAAGGTTCCTTTTTTTAGTGAATGCCTGGTTAGAAATGACTGAGTCGATGATAAGCTGTTCTTTGCAACCCATGGAACCCTTAGGGCATCCTTTCTGTTGAGGCTCTATGATATTGTTTAGAGCACAGTGTTGGTAGATACGCCGGGTTACACAGGATGTGACCAATTTATACAAAGTTGGAAGACAAGTAATTGGGCGGTACTTGGATGGATCTTGTGTGTTATTTTGATCCTTGGGTATCAAATAAGTAGTTCCATGAGTTAGAAATGATGGTAATTCCTGCGGATTAGAAATAACATGATTAATTAATGTTGATAAGCACTCATGAATACTCCAAAAAATTTTTAAGGCAGAAGTTCTGAACTCCGTCTTGTCCAGGAGATTTCCAGTTATGAAGCTCTTTGATGGCATTTGAGACTTCTTCAGTCGTGAATGGTTCGTAGTTAGCAGTGACGTAGTGGTGACAGTTGTGCGCCGTATCTTCTATCCAGCCAGCATTGTTGTTAAAAGCAGCAGGTGTGGAAAGTTGATTTCTCCAAAACTCATGAATTTCTGCTTGGCTTTGGTAAGACTTGTCGACACTTTCTACAGTAGAATTGAGTTTTCGGTAAAACGCCTTCTCAGAGTTTTCAAAAAGTGCATTGTCATATTTTCGGTTGTTATTAACTTTATACATTCTTAATCGTCCTAAATAGACAGAGAGTTTTTGTTTTAATGTATCCAGACACTGTTGGGCTGTGTTATTTTCTGGATCGTATTTTGAGTGTCTTGCAGTGCTCCGCATTATTTCTTAAGCTCTCTTAATGACTTTTCTACTTGTTACACCTCTTATATATTCTGTGACTTGACCAATATCCCTACGCAGTAATTCAATTTCTCCGAGTAGTCTTTTTTCCCAGGGTGCAATTCTGTTACCATTCCTTCCGTTATTAGTATCCCGTCGTGTTCTGATCTTAGCGCCCATTACATTGGCAATTGCTGTTGCTGCACAGTTGATTAGCATATGCAGATATTCCAATGTGTGGGCTTCTACAACATAATTGAGTAGGACTTCAGTGTTCACAATTTGTAACAGCGCACCTAGTTTCTTACAAGACTTTATTCGTGGTAGCGGTGGTCTGCTAAGTGGATTTGTTCCATTAACCTCTTGTACGGCACAAGCCATTTCGTTTGCTAGACTATCACGCAATGAACCATTACTATCAGTAACAACCATTATTATCAGTAATGAACCCTCCGTTTCAGGAAACATCTTTCCTGATGTCAACCAATAGTTCGACGCTGTATTGTCGACATAGTCTTGGCTAACCTCATTGGGATGTCGCCCGTGCAGAGGTTTACCCATCGAGGTGCGCAGTTTTTCGTCCTTAGTAAGGTGGTTTATGCGCATTTCTGGTTCCCTCAGTTTGATCGGTGGTGTGTAATCTACTGCGCAAATTGCGCGGTGTAGAGCAGATGTCTGAGCCTGCATCTGAAAATAAGTTCTTAAATTAGCAATCTGTTTATCTAATTGCTCACCTATATCCATAAGTCCTCTTCCTCCTAAATACCGGGGTGATGTCGTTCGTTCTACTGCACTTTTAGGGTGGTGTTTTTGTGCCTTTGTGAGGTGAGTTTACCTTTTCGCTGAAAATTTTCTATATCCGTTTTTGTCCACTTAACAATACCAAATGAATAGCTAAGCGCGGAACAAGCGTAGGTGTTCAGTGCCTTAAACGAATTTTTACTGTTAAGCTGTGAACGAAGCAGTTGTTTTACCCTTCTTATAAACTCAGTTGTATATCTCAGTTTTGACTGTACCTTTCCTCTGACTATATTCAAAACACGGCACTTGTCTAAACCGAACTGCATACTAATATCATTAGAGAATGTCTCTACAGTTTTTAGCATCTCTTCTAGGTGTTCTCGAGTGGAAGCCATTAATTTCAAATCATCCATATACAACAGATGATTGAGCTTCGCTACTACAGTATTATTGCTTTTAATGCTAAAAGCTGAGTCAGTGGAGTTTAATAGTTGGGAAAGGGGGTTCAAAGCTAAATAGAACCACAGTGGGCTCAGCGAGTCTCCTTGAAACAGGCCCCGGTTGATTGCGATATTTTCGGTTTCGATATTGTTTTCACCAGGTATTTGGAGGTGAATTTTAGTCTTCAAATCTCTCATTATATGCCTTAAAAAGTCACTATGTTATCATTGACTTTGTATATTTTCAATATATCTATTAGCCATTCATGCGGTACTGAATCAAAGGCCTTTTTATAGTCAATAAAATCAGTAAAAAGGTTCCTTTTTTTAGTGAATGCCTGGTTAGAAATGACTGAGTCGATGATAAGCTGTTCTTTGCAACCCATGGAACCCTTAGCGCATCCTTTCTGTTGAGGCTCTATGATATTGTTTAGAGCACAGTGTTGGTAGTTACGCCGGGTTACACAGGATGTGACCAATTTATACAAAATTGGAAGACAAGTAATTGGTCGGTATCTGGATGGATCGTGGGTGTTATTTTGATCCTTGGTTATTAAATAAGTAGTTCCCTGAGTTAGAAATGATGGTAATTCCTGCGGATTAGAAATAACATGATTAATTAATGTTGATAAGCACTCATGAATACTCCAAAACATTTTAAGCCAAAAGTTCTGAACTCCGTCTGGTCCAGGAGATTTCCAGTTATGAAGCTCTTTGATGACATTTGAGACTTCTTCAGTCGTGAATGGTTCGTAGTTAGCAGTGACGTAGTGGTGACAGTTGTGCGTCGTATCTTCTATCTAGCCAGCATTGTTGTTAAGAGCAGCTGGTGTGGAAAGTTGATTTCCCCAAAACTCATGAATTTCTTCTTGGCTTGGGTAAGATATGTCGACACTTTCTACGGTGGAATTGAGTTTTCGGTAAAACGCCTTCTCAGAGTTCTCAAAAAGTGCATTGTCACATTTTCGGTTGTTACTATCTTTATACTTTTTAATCGTCCTGAATAGACGGAGAGTTTTTGTTTTAATGTATCTAGACACTGTTGAGTTGTGTTATTTTCTGGATCGTATCTCGAGTGTCTTGCAGTGCTCCGCATTATTTCTTCAGCTCTCTTAATGACTTTTCTACTTGTTACACCTCTTATATATTCTGTGACTTGACCAATATCCCTACGGAATAATTCAATTTTTCCGAGAAGTCTTTTTTTCCAGGGTGCAATTCTGTTACCAGTCCTTCCGTTATTAGTACCCCGTCGTGTTCTGATCTTAACGCCCATTACATTGGCAATTGCTGTTGCTGCACAGTAGATTAGCATATGCAGATATTCCAATGTGTGGGCTTCTACGACATAATTGGGTAGGACTTCAGTATTCACAATTTTTAACAGCGCACCTAGTTTCTTACAAGAGTTTATTCGTGGTAGCGGTGGTCTGCTAAGTGGATTTGTTCCATTAAACTCTTGTACGGCACGAGCCATTTAGATTTCTAGATTATCGCGCAACTCGTTGTTTTCCTGCTGTGTATTGTCAGGTTGAGTTTCTGGTATGGGAATCTCAGGAATCTGCTCATCAAAGATTTCATTAGGGACTTAATCTAAAACTAGCTCTTGGTTATTAATCTCCCGTTCGACTTCGCTTTTGATCGTATTGCGTCTAGTCTCTGGGGTAAGGTTGTTTCTTATGATTACCCGGTATTAATCTGATACTCTTTGCTCCGATTATTATTTAGCCATACGGCTCACACTCCCTTTAAGGGGAAAATTGACTCATCCCAGATACCTACGGTATCAAAAGGATTGAGCTCTGGTGGGACTCTTTCTGTGTTATCGAGCCCTAGGTGACTTGGAATGCAGGTGTATCTCCCAAAAATTTTCGTACACTTCTGGCCGTCGCAAGTAGTACAGCTTTCTGAATGGTCTTATAAAGATGTTCATTGAGAACCAGCTTTTTTATGCTTTCGAGGAGGGTCTTCGGAATGACTCCAGTGGTAGATATAACAATAGGTATCGTCTGGGTACTTTGCATTCTCCATTGTCTCCGTATTTGAATTTCCAGATCTCTATACTTGGCGATCTTTTCAGTAAATTTACTACGTAGATTATTGTTGTTAGGTATCGCCACATCAATGAGGGTTGTTTGTCTCGTTAATTTATTGACTAATACGAGATCTGGTCTATTATGCGCCACTGTTTGGTCTGTGAGCACACTGCGGTCCCAGTATAGCTTGTAGTTGCCATCCTCAAGCATACTCTGAGGAACGTATTGATAATATGGGAGATGGTCCGTTTGGAGAAGTCCCGATTATTATTATTATCCAGATTTAGCCATACGGCTCACACTCCCTCTAAGGGGAAAATTGACTCATCCCATATACCTACGGTATCAAAAGGATTGAGTTCTGGTGGGACTCTTTCCGTGTTATCGAGCCCTAGGTGACTTGGTATGCAGGTGTATCTCCCAAAAATTTTCGTACACATCTGGCCGTTGCGAGTAGTACTGCTTTCTGCATGGTCTTATAAAGATGTTCATTAAGACCCAGCTTTTTTATGCTTTCGAGGAGGGTCTTCGGAATGACTCCAGTAGTAGACATAATAATCGGTATCGTCTGGGTACTTTGCATTCTCCATTGTCTCCGTATTTGAATTTCCAGATCTCTGTACTTGGCGATCTTTTCAGTAAATTTAGTACGTAGATTATTGTTGTTAGGAATCGCCACATCAATGAGGGTTGTTTGTCTCGTTAATTTATTGACTAATACGAGATCTGGTCTATTATGCGCCACTGTTTGGTCTGTGAGCACAGTGCGGTCCCAGTATAGCTTGTAGTTGCCATCCTCAAGCATACTCTCAGGGACGTATTTATAGTATGGGAGATGGTCGGTTTGGAGAAGTCCCAGCTTAATAGCTATCTCCTGATGAAGGATTTTTCCCACTGCGTCATACCTTTCCTTGTACTCAGTTGCAGCAAATGCCTGGCAGCCCCCTGTAAGATGTTGGATGGTTTCTTGGACTTGACATCCATATCGGCATCTGTCGTTTTGTACATGAGGGTCTTTGATGATATATTTCAGGTAATTCTTGGTTGGTATAACTTGATCCTGAATGGCCAGTAATGAACCCTCCGTTTCAGGGAACATCTTTCCTGATGTCAACCAGTAGTTCGACGCTATATTGTCGACATAATCTGGGCTGACCTCATTGGGATGTCGCCCGTGCAGAGGTTTACCCATCTAGGCGCGCACTTTTTCGTCTTTAGTAAAGTGGTTTATGCGAAGTTCTGCTTCCATCAGTTTTATCGGTGTTGTGTCATCTACTGCGCAGATAGCGCGATGTAGAGTAGATGTTTCAGCCTGCATCTGAAAATAAGATCTTAAATTAGCAATTTGTTTGTCTAATTGCTCACCTATATCCATAAGTCCTCTTCCTCCTAAATTCCGTGGTAATGTCGTTCTTTCTACTGCACTTTTTGGATGGTGTTTTTGTGCCTTTGTGAGGTGCGTTCTTACTTTTCGTTGAAGATTTTCTATGTCCGTTTTTGTCCACTTAACAATGCCAAATGAATAGCTAAGCGCGGAACATGCGTAGGTGTTTAGTGCCTTAAACAAATTTCTACTATTAAGGTGTGAGCGAAGCAGCTGTTTTACCCTTCGTATAAACTCAGTAGTTATCTCCGTTTTCATTTGTTTATGGTCAATTCTCCGCGCTTGCTTTACTCCAAGATATTTATACATATCGTTTTCACCCATGGCCTCGATGTTCTGGCCATTTTGCATATCGAATCCTCCGGGCTGTACTTTTCCTCTGACTATATTTAAAATACGGCACTTGTCTAGTCCGAAGTGCATGCTAATATCATTATTATTATCCAGATTTAGCCATACGGCTCACACTCCCTCTGAGGGGAAAATTGTCTCATCCCAGATACCTACGGTATCAAAAGATTGAGCTCTGGTGGGACTCTTTCCGTGTTATCGAGCCCTAGGTGACTTGGAATGCAAGTGTATCTCCCAAAAATTTTCTTACACTTCTGGCCGTCGCAAGTAGTACAGCTTTCTGCATGGTCTTATAAATATGTTCATTGAGACCCAGCTTTTTTATGCTTTCGAGGAGGGTCTTCGGAATGACTCCAGTAGTAGACATATCAATAGGTATCGTCTGGGTACTTTGCATTCTCCATTGTCTCCGTATTTGAATTTCCAGATCTCTATACTTGGCGATCTTTTCAGTAAATTTACTACGTAGATTATTGTTGTTAGGTATCGCCACATCAATTAGTGTTGTTTGTCTTGTTAATTTATTAACTAGTACGAGATCTGGTCTATTATGTGCTACTGTTTGGTCTGTGAGCACACTGCGGTCCCAGTATAGCTTGTAGTTGCCATCCTCAAGCATACTCTCAGGGACGTATTGATAATATGGGAGATGGTCCGTTTGGAGAAGTCCCAGCTTGTTAGCTATCTCTTGATGAAGGATTTTTCCCACTGCGTCATGCCGTTCCTTGTATTCAGTTGCAGCAAATGCCTGGCAGCCCCCTGTAATATGTTGGATGGTTTCTTGGGCTTGACATCCATATCGGCATCTGTCGTTTTGAACCTGAGGGTCTTTGACGATATATTTCAGGTAATTTCTGGTTGGTATAACCTGATCCTGAATGGCCAGTAATGAACCCTCCGTTTCAGGGAACATCTTTCCTGATGTCAACCAATAGTTCGACGCTGTATTGTCGACATAGTCTTGGCTGACCTCATTTGGATATCGCCCGTGCAGAGGTTTACCCATCCAGGTGCGCAGTTTTTCGTCCTTAGTAAGGTGGTTTATGCGCATTTCTCGTTCCCTCAGTTTGATCGGTGTTGTGTCATCTACTGCGCAAATTGCGCGGTGTAGAGTAGATGTCTCAGCCTGCATCTGAAAATAAGTTCTTAAATTAGCAATTTGTTTATCTAATTGCTCACCTATATCCATAAGTCCTCTTCCTCCTAAATACCGGGGTAATGTTGTTCGTTCTACTGCACTTTTAGGGTGGTGTTTTTGTGCCTTTGTGAGGTGTGTTCGTACTTTTCGCTGAAGATTTTCTATATCCGTTTTTGTCCACTTAACAATACCAAATGAATAGCTAAGCGCGGAAAAAGCGTAGGTGTTTAGTGCCTTAAACAAATTTTTACTGTTAAGCTGTGAACGAAGCAGCTGTTTTACCCTTCTTATAAACTCAGTAGTTATCTCAGTTTTCATTTGTTTATGGTCAATTTTCCGCGCCTGTTTTACTCCAAGATATTTATACATATCGTTGTCGCCCATGGCCTCGATGTTCTGGCCATTTTGCATATCGAATCCACCGGGCAGTATCTTTCCTCTGACTATATTCAAAACACGGCACTTGTCTAGACCGAACTGCATACTAATATCATTAGAGAATGTTTCTACAGTTTTTAGCATCTCTTCTAAGTGTTCTCGAGTGGAAGCCATTAATTTCAAATCATCCATATACAACAGATGATTGAGCTTCGCTACCACAGTATTATTGCTTTTAATGCTAAAACCTGAGTCAGTGGAGTTTAATAGCTGGGAAAGGGGGTTCAAAGCTAAACAGAACCACAGTGGACTCAACGAGTCTCCTTGAAACAGGCCCCGGTTGATTGCGATATTTTCGGTTTCAATATTTTTTTCACCAGCTATTTGGAGGTGAATTTTGGTCTTCCAATCTCTCATTATATGCCTTAAAAAGGTCACTATGTTATCATCGACTTTGTATATTTTCAAAATATCTATTAGCCATTCATGCGGTACTGAATCAAAGGCCTTTTTATAGTCAATAAAAGCAGTAAAAAGTTCCTTTTTTTAGTGAATGCCTGGTTAGAAATGACTGAATCGATGATAAGCTGTTCTTTGCAACCCATGGAACCCTTAGCGCATCCTTTCTGTTGAGGCTCTATGATATCGTTTAGAGCACAGTGTTGGTAGATACGCCGGGTTACACAGGATGTGACCAATTTATACAAAGTTGGAAGACAAGTAATTGGGCGGTACTTGGATGGATCTTGGGTGTTATTTTGATCCTTGGGTATTAAATAAGTAGTTCCCTGAGTTAGAAATGATGGTAATTCCTGCGGATTAGAAATAACATGATTAATTAATGTTGATAAGCACTCATGAATACTCCAAAACTTTTTAAGCCAGAAGTTCTGAACTCTGTCTGGTCCAGGAGATTTCCAGTTATGAAGCTCTTTGATGACATTTGAGACTTCTTCAGTCGTGAATGGTTCGTAGTTAGCAGTGATGTAGTGGTGACAGTTGTGCGTCGTATCTTCTATCCAGCCAGCATTGTTGTTAAAAGCAGCTGGCGTGGAAAGTTGATTTCCCCAAAACTCATGAATTTCTTCTTGGCTTGGGTAAGACTTGTCGACACTTTCTACGGTGGAATTGAGTTTTCGGTAAAACGCCTTCTCAGAGTTCTCAAAAAGTGCATTGCCACATTTTCTGTTGTTACTAACTTTATACCTTCTTAATCGTCCTGAATAGACGGAGAGTTTTTGTTTTAATGTATCCAGACACTGTTGGGCTGTGTTATTTTCTGGATCGTATCTCGAGTGTCTTGAAGTGCTCCGCATTATTTCTTCAGCTCTCTTAATGACTTTTCTAGTTGTTACACCTCTTATATATTCTGTGACTTGACCAATATCCCTACGCAGTAATTCAATTTTTCCGAGAAGTCTTTTTTCCCATGGTGCAATTCTGTTACCAGTCTTTCCGTTATTAGTACCCCGTCGTGTTCTGATCTTAACGCCCATTACATTGGCAATTGCTGTTGCTGCACAGTAGATTAGCAAATGCAGATACTCCAATGTGTGGGCTTCTACGACATAATTGGGTAGGACTTCAGTGTTCACAATTTGTAACGGCGCACCTAGTTTCTTACAAGAGTTTATTCGTGGTAGCGGTGGTCTGCTAAGTGGATTTGTTCCATTAAACTCTTGTACGGCACGAGCCATTTCGTTTTCTAGACTATGGCGCAACTCGTTGTTTTCCTGCTGTGTATTGTCAGGTTGAGTTTCTGGTATGGGAATCTCAGGAATCTGCTCCTCAAGGATTTATTATTATTATTATCCAGATTTAGCCATACGGCTCACACTCCCTCTAAGGGGAAAATTGACTCATCCCAGATACCTACGGTATCAAAAGGATTGAGCTCTGGTGGGACTCTTTCCGTGTTATCGAGCCCTAGGTGACTTGGTATGCAGGTGTATCTCCCAAAAATTTTCGTACACATCTGGCCGTTGCGAGTAGTACAGCTTTCTGCATGGTCTTGTAAAGATGTTCATTTAGACCCAGCCTTTTTATGCTTTCGAGGAGGTTCTTCGGAATGACTCCAGTAGTAGATATAACAATAGGTATCGTCTGGGTACTTTGCATTCTCCTTATTATTATTATTATTATTATTATTATTATTATTATTATACTGGGAATAATCTACTTACATTATTACACTGCGAGTAAATTTTAATATTTTGTTTCTATTTATGTAATTATAAAGAGTTTTCTAGTTTTGACAACAACTGTCACATTTAAGAATATGAACCATTGTCCAATATCAAACATTCAGAATTCATATTCGATAATAAACAATATATTTTTATCACCCCGTATATCACATGAGCCAAGTTGTTATGATATAATTACATGTACGGGTCTCTAATTTAGTTCACGAATTGTAAACTGTAAACAATAATTCGGGCAATTGCATTATTTAGTTTGATGATCAAATTTATTCCTTTGTTCTCAATATTTGTAAATATACTCAGCGCGTGGCTTGACACCAATACTAAGTGCCACCGCTGAGAAAGAATACACATTTAGAATCATTCACAAGAATCAGCTCCACCAAGCATGATGTGCTTGTAACTTCACTCCTTCGAGTCACTTATGGGCTCCCGGGCACGGGGTGTGTTAGATTGTGGGGGATTATACATGGTCCTTATCGAGAAAAAAGGAGATCCTACAACTACAGTCCACACTAAACAAACCCAGTAGCAGATAGACGGCGCTAGGCCCGGGAGAACAGAAGCAGGAGAGCCGGACAGCTTCCAGATCAGAAACCAGAAGCAGGAGAGCCGGACGGCTTCCAGATCAGAAACCAGAATCGGGAGAGCCGGACAGCTTCCAAATCAGAAACCGGAATCAGGAGAGCCGGACAGCTTCCAGATCAGGAACCATAAACAAGCAGGATAGCGCAACAGCATCCAGACCGAGCCACAGGGCCAACCAGACAAGAGAGCGACTGAACGCGCAGAAACGAGAAAGAAAAAAAACCGTAAGTTTTTGAACGAATTACATTTTTCCAACATTGCACGTATCGTATACCGAATAAATCAAAATATAAAAGTCCAGTCTATACAATATTCTTCATTTATATTTAAATTATCTTACGTTTACATAAACTATTGAACAATTATTAATAAAAGGTATTCCTCTCTAAAAAAGATATAACGCATTCAACAAAACATAGACAATTATTAATTAACGTTGATTTAAAAGCTTTATATCTTGTTCAGCAAAATACGATACGCATAGTTCAAAACATAAATAGTCACTTGAATTAAAATCAAATACCTACGTAAAATTTTCATAATTCTACAAAGCAATCTTATATATTATATAGTTATATTTAACGTAGCTATATCCATTTACCAAATATTTTTTAATAATTAGACTGAATTTAATTTAAATAGCCGCTTGAATTAAAATTCAAAATCCTTATATAAATAAATGAAAAACAGTATACAAAAGTATTTCAATACATGTAAAATCAAAATAATTTCTGTTGAAATAATATTTACGTGTCCTACCACAACATTATACATAATTAAGTCAATGTCACAAAACATAACACGTTAGCAGGAGTTGCAAATTACATAACAGCAGACAAGATTACAATTAGGTCAGTGTCATAGGTTGTAAATAGAAAAATTGCAGATTCCATATCGTCGACAGTTTGTTCAATTACATAAGAAAATAATTAGAAATGTGCGAATTGGAAAAACTTTATAAACAGGAAGCAGTATAAGAGAAACAGGCGTTAGTACTACATGAGCACTACCAAAAAATACAGTTACATATACGAGGAGGGTATCGACCGAGGAAGTAACGGTCTACCCACTCAAAACACGAACCGAGGATGGATAGTGTCAGGAGCGACACAAAGAAAGGAATCCAATCTTCAACAAACAGGTCATAATACGATGACGATCGTACAATACAGTACAATTCAGCTCTGTATCAGGGGCAACTACGTGGGCAAAGAGTGAAAAAACAGTCGTCCCAACCAAACAAAAGACTCCAGCAGAAGCCGAATGGGGGGTATGTGAAACAAGATGGCCAAATACAGGGAATTTCATAGCACACGGATACGCCGTTTATTTTTCTGGAAATCAAGACCATATGCATCGAAACGGAGTAGCAATAATTATGAAACAGCATATTAGTAAATATGTGACTAACTTCATCCCAATGTCAGACAGAGTAATTTTAACACAGCTGAATGCTAAACCTCTAAATATAAATATCATCCAAGTTTATGCTCCCACTACAGATGCAGATGAGCAGAAAATGGAAGAATTCTACCATCAAATAGAAGAAGTGCTAAAAACAACAAAGAAACACGAAACAACAATAATTATGGGAGACTTTAACGCTAAAGTTGGACAAAAGATGACACAAAACATCACCGGAAAGTTCATCTTGGGAGAGAGAAATCAAAGAGGTGAGCGTCTAATAGAATTCTGCCAAGAAAATGACTTCGTCATTACAAATACCTGGTTTCAACTTCCAGAAAGGCGTCTCGGCACGTGGAAATCCCCTCAAGATGGACATCAAGGTAAAATAGTACGTAATCAAATAGACTACATCCTAATAAACCATCGATTTCGGAACAATATTAAAGATGTAAGAACTTACCCCGGCGCCGACATAAACTCAAATCATAATTTACTCTGTTCCAAAATACAAATTAAATTAAAGAAACTAACAAAGCCAACTAAGCCTAGTAAGATATATCTCGACCCCCTTAAAAACACCCAAACGCGCGAACACATAGCACAGCAGATAAATAGTAAAATGCACAGAATGTCAAATATACCAAAGAACTATTAACGAATGTTGGTACGATATTCAAAACTCGATTTTAGAGGACGTAAGGGAATCTTTAAAGACACCTACAATGTTGGCAAAAAATGAATGGATGAACCAAGAAATTCTAGACTTGATGGAAGTTCGACGAAAATACAAAAATAGAAATATTATCAGATACCGTGAAATTAACAAACTCATAAAAAGAAAAATTAAACAGGCCAAAGAATCCTGGCTCGAGAATTCATGTAAAGAAATAGAAGACCTCCAAAAAAAGCATGACAGTTTCAACCTCCACAAGAAACTTAAATATACCTCCGGAATTAAAAAACAGAAAAATGCTCACGTACTTAAAACCGCAGACGAAAAAATTTGTGATCACGAACAACAGTGCAAAGAATGGGAGAGACACATCAGTGACCTTTTTGGCGATGCTTCTCGAGAAAATGCTCCAAATACTACCTGTGACAACCAATTAGGCAGAGGTCCCATTATACTGAAGCCTGAAGTCATAAAAGCAATACAACAAGCCAAAAATGAATAAAGCACCTGGACCATATCAAATCCCTGTTGAGCTACTTAAACTTTTGGATGAGGAAAACATTACCTACTTGACTACTTTCTTTAACAAAATTTACAACGAAGGAAAAATACCAGATGATTGGTTGGAGTCACTGTTTATAATATTACCAAAGAAAAGCAGGCCCACCAAATGCAGCGATTTTAGACAAATCAGTTTGATGAGTCACACACTTTAAATACTTTTACGTATTATACAAAACCGAGTATTCCTTCTGTGCGAAACTAGAATGGGTAATAAGCAATTTGGATTTAGAAATGGTCTAGGAACTAGAGAAGCACTACTTTGTATGCGCGTTCTATTACAAAAAAGTTGTGAATTCCGAAAGAACGTTTATGTTTGTTTCATCGACTTCGAGAAGGAATTCGACCGAGTACAGCATGATACACTTTTCGATTGCCTGCAGGCAGCAGGACTTGACCACTACGATATAAGAGTGCTGAAATACTTATATTACAATCAAGTAGCCTCTATCCAAATTGGAGACAGTCGTACTGAAAAACTGCCGATAAAACGTGGAGTACGACAAGGTTGTGTTTTATCACCCACCCTTTTTAATCTGTACTCTGAAGAAATCTTTAGGGAGGCTTTGGATGACAGACAAGAGGGAGTAAGGCTAGGCGGAGAAGTAATCAACAATATTAGATACGCTGACGATACAGCCATTCTTGCTGAAAATTTACAAGATCTTCAGAAGCTACTAAATCTAGTCAGTGAAGCAAGCTATCGGAGAGGCCTTAAAATCAACATTTCAAAAACAAAGTGGATGGCAGTTGGAAAGATTAATATAGATCAAGGTCAGCTTTCTCTTGATGGAGAGGAGTTAGAACGGGTAAATCATTTCAAGTACCTTGGCAGCTGGTTAAATGTAAATTGTGACTCTGATGAAGAGATAATAACTAGGATCGAAATATCACGGAAGGCTTTTATTACCTGGAAACCAGTTTTATGTAATAGAAACCTGTCGATAAATATTCGAAAGAAGGTGCTGAAATGTTATGTGTGGTCTATCCTATTGTATGGTTGTGAGACATGGACGTTAAAAACCACAATGCTAAACAAAATAGAAGCATTCGAATTTTGGTGCTATCGACGAATCCTAAAGATATCGATGGTTTCGCACATTTCCAATGAAGATGTTCTTCAAATGATGAATTCGGAACGTCTGCTCATAAGCATCATAAAGAGAAGAAAAACAGAATACTTCGGCCCTATAATTAGAGGACTTAAATACCATCTGCTTCGCCTTATAATACAAGGAAAAGTGGAGGGAAAGAGATGGATTGGTCGAAAGAAACTTTCATGGCTGCGTAATATTAGACAATGGTGTGGCTGCACAGTTGAAGAATTATTTCGCGCAGCAGCCGATAGAGAGAGATTTCAGGAAATTGTAAACATGATGACGGCCAACGTCTGAATACAGACACGGCACCTAAAGAAGAAGAAGCCGAAGGACAGTAGGTAGCGGAGCAGAAGAAATGTACCGTACCAAACGGACACAAATACATTACTACATGGGCGAAGAGTGACAAAACCTCGTCCCAACAAAACAAAAGACTCCCGCAGGTACCGAATGACAGTAGGTATAAGGGAGCAGAAGAGGTGTACCAAACGGACACAAATAGATTACTACATGGGCGAAGAGCGACAAAGCTTCGTCCCGACAAAACAAAAGACTCCCGCAGGTACCGAATGACAGTAGGTATAAGGGAGCAGAAGAGGTGTACCAAACGGACACAAACATATTACTACATGGGCGGAGAGTGACAAAACCTCGGTCCAACAAAACAAAAGACTCCCGCAGGTACCGAATGACAGTAGGTATAAGAGAGCAGAAGAGGTGTACCAAACGGACACAAATATATTACTACATGGGCAAAGAGTGACAAACCCTCGTCCCAACAAAACAAAAGACCCCCGCAGGTACCGAATGATAGTAGGTATAAGGGAGCAGAAGAGATGTACCCAACGGACACAAATACAATAGAAAACAAAACGTTGAACGACAGAAAGAAGAAAACAATGTAACACAGAAAGATTATAACAATAACACTGAAAAAAGAAGAGAAACATACAGGAACAAAACTGCAACAGTACTAACGCCAAGGAAAACGTGACAAAACCAACGCAAAAGAAAATAGAAGACGAGACACGAGGACGTATCGTGGTCACAAAAATAAAAAACAATACGAATCACAGGAGACGAAGATGTACCGTGATAAAAAGTACAGAAAAACAAAAGAAGAAAGACGTCGTGATACAAGGACGTACCTAGATCAAACTTATACGAAAACAAGCGAAAACAAGAAGAAAAATTATAAGAACACAAATAAATACCAAAGAGAAAATTATACGAGGAGGTATCAATATAGAAACCATACAAATAAGAATAAACATAAAACATATGAAAGAAGGACTTATCATAACAAAAATGGAAAACAGAGAAACAGAGGAGCACAGCAAGCTCAGCAAGTAAGAAGAAATAAACAATGGACTCAGGTGATTTACAACCACCGTGAGCAAAGCAAAAGAAAGAAACAATGGACTCGGGTGACTTACAACCACCGTAAGCAACAAAAGAATTCGGTGCCTGATGCAAAATTTTCAGGAATAGATGCAAACTAGATAGGGATTGACTTTAAGGGTTGAAAACTAAGTCGTGTCGGATGATGCTAAGAGCTAGGCCTAGGGTGGTAGTACGGATCTCACTCGTTTGAGACCTGCATATTTAACACGAAAATAGATTTTACATGATGAGAATTAAGCAAACGGAACTGGGAATTATGGAATTAGGATAATTTTTTTTGGAAATTAAATATAACACTGCAAATGGAGAGATTTTTTGTCCCGCGCCAAGGAACCTACTTACAGTAGGTTTTATTTACACTTTACTCTATTATACAAAACTTATACAGCTCTTGTACACAACTACAGGGTTGATAAACTAATAATTCGATTATGGTCATAGAAGAAATAAGACGAAAAGGTGACCAATATAATTAATACCCAAACACACACACATACAATGCTATAATAAGAAGAATATTAAATACTCTAATAATAAAATCTAATAACTTTACGTATTTCAAAATATTTATCGTTAGAAAACACGACTTTATTCTCATTACACATGTAATATGATGTAATATAAAACGAGTAACAGAAAACATATTCTGCAAATTCCATTCAAGTTTGTTTGGATGAAGTAAATTACAATTAAAAATATCTACATATAATTAGACAGAGAGCTCGTAGTTCAATTCTATAATATTAATAATAAAATAACTAATACTACGATTATAATAATAAGAGAATACAATAATAATATTATTCTTAACTAACATATTGAAACATATCCCACTCAATACCTTTATAAACTTTCATTTGAATGTTTTGATTTAAATTCTGATTCAGATTAAACTTTGATTTATTACCTAAGGTGTTGCAGTTGGAAAAGTATTATTTGTTCAAAGACTAGGGTCTTTACATCACACATTTTACTTATCTATCTTGGTAACCTAATGTATCATGATTATTGTAAACTTAGAAGACTGGCTACATTCGTTATTACTTATTTCGTCGGGCAGTACTTACTGGGCCGTCCGCAGCATGTCCAATATCAAACATTCAGAATTCATATTCGATATTAAACAGTATATTTTTATCACCCCGTATATCACATGAGCCAAGTTGTTATGATATAATTACATGTACGGGTCTCTAATTTAGTTCACGAATTGTAAACTGTAAACAATAATTCGGGCAATTGCATTATTTAATTTGATGATCAAATATATTTCTTTTTTTCTCAATATTTGTAAATATACTCAGCGCGTGGCTTGACACTAATACTAAGTGCCACCGCTGTGAAAGAATACACATTTAGAATCATTCTCAAGAATCACTTCAACCAGGCCAGATGTGCCTTTAACTTCATTCCTTCATACATTCAATATGTAGTATCATAGAGTCTTCATCAGTCTTCAACTAAACGCGTACCAGTAACCAGTCAGTCTTCAAAAGTTCTCCCGGGGTAAAAATACCCTAGTGTCGGTTCTATAAATAAATTCCTTTATCGCTATTGGTGTTTCCATCTGAACAAAGTTCTCCACTGAGCCCCAGAGGGATTATACATTATACAACCATTATAATAGAGATAGTAAGTAAGATTAAAATAAGAGGATAATACAAATCGGCAATTTTAAGCGCTCGAGTTTAATTCGGTAAGATTATTTCATTAATAAAACCGTATTTATAAATAATTTTAACTAATATTTTATTTACCGCTTCGTCTGAATATTTGCCAAATTGTGCTGTTCACTTTGATAATAGCCCAGTCGGGATAGTATTTAACCTTGGATTACGAGCTACCCCAAATTTTATTTTTCTAATCTGTAGGGGAGGTCAATAGTAGTATACATTTAAAATCTCGACTGAATCTGACCGTTGCGTTAGCCGCCATTTTGATTTTAAACGAGAACCGTTTGTGTTCAATATCTCCGCCATTTTCAACTGTTCGACAAAAAGTGTAAAAACTGAAATTGTTAAACATGCGATTTTTTATAATTTTATTTATTATAATTTTTTTCGTGCTGTCGATATTTTCCGAGCCATGGGGAAAAATAGTGACAGTTAAAGAATAATTATTGATTTAATGAATTATCTCGTTTATTATTAATTTTACAACAAATTTGAACCTACACAAAAATGAAGAGAATTAAATTTTGTACAATTTTGATTTCTTTCATTTTTATTGATAAAATCAATATTTAAGGTAGTACGTATGCGGTAAAGGTGCGAGCGTAAGACCTGATTGATTTTATAGCAATGGTTTTTGTTCAATATCTCCGCCATTTTCAACTTTTCGACAAAAAGTGTAAGGACTGAAATTGTTGCAATTACGATTTACTACAATTTCTCGAGAGAACCAGTGGCGGGTCTACGAGGGGGGATGGGAAAATTCTCCCCAACAGGGTCCAAAATTAACAAAAAAATGTTGAAATAATAAAATATGTTAGCTGACATGAAACTTAATTATTGACAGAAAAATTCAACCAATCAAACCCGCTAGTTAATAAAACTAAGTGAACTTACTGCATATAAGTTATGATTTATGTCTTTTATGTACTTAGTTTGGTTGGTGTTTCATTGGAAGTTTCAAAAATTGTATAAAATATAATTCTCCCTATTTTTGTTTATGTACAATTATGTCGTAAAGTTAATAATAAATGAGACAATTCAATAACTATCCTTCCCCTCCGTTTCCACTATTTTCCTCCTTAACTCCGAGAATATTGATCGCACAAAAAATTGTGGAAAAAAAATTGTAGGAAATTGCGTCTCCAACAATTTTAGTTCCTATCATTTTTGTCGAAGAGGTGAAAATGGCGGAGATATTAAGCAAAAACGGTTCTCCATTAAAATCAATATGGCGGCTAATGCAACGGCGAAAGTCAGTCGAGATTTTAAATTTACAGTACTATTAAACTCCCCTAAACGATAGAATTATAAAATTTGGGGCAACTCAGAAACAATATTCAATTTAGTAATTATGCGCTCCCCACCACTTTTTACTATTTTCCCACTTAACTCGAAAAATATCAACCGCATGAAAAAAAAATGTTAAAAAGAAATTGTACGAAATCATATTTGGGACAATTTTAGTTGAAAATGGCGTAGATATTGAACAAAAACAATTGCTACAAAATCAGTCGGGTCTTATGCTCGCGCCATTTTCGCATACGTACTACCTTAAATATTAACTTTAGCAAAAAAATGAAAGATATTAAAATTGTGTAGAATTTTATTCTCTCTATTTTTTTATAGAGACATATTTGTCGTAAAACTAATAATAAACGAGATAATTCAATAATTATGCTTACTGTTATTATTTTTCGCCATAACTCGGAAAATATCGACAACACGAAAAAATTGTAACAAGAAAAATGATAGACAATCACATTTTAAACAATTTTGGTAGATATACTTTTTGTCGAAAAGTTGAAAATGGCGGAGATATTGAGCAAAAACCGTTCTCGTTTAAAATCAAGATGGCGGCTAACGCAACGGCGGAATTCAGTCGAGATTTTAATTTTACACTACAATTGAACCCCCCTAAAGATTAGAAAACTAAAATTTGGGGCAGTTCCTAATGCAAGGTTAGGCCTGTTATTCGTCTAACCCGACTGGACTAAAAGTAGAAAAACATTAATAATTGTGATAAATGTCAGTGACTGTTTATTTGCAAAGACTTTTATATGTAAGAATAAAAAATAACCTGTCAAATACCACACGATAATAAAGATAAATAATAAAATAATGCTAAAATTTGTTTCTCAAACTCGTGTCCATTCGGCAGTAGTCAGTCGAGCCCTGCGGGCTCTCGTGTCTATTGCCAGGCAACATTTTTTTTTGATAATTTTCCGTCGTTAACCCGCCGTTACACGCGTCTTCAATTGTGACGTGGTTGCACGCGTATGAGCGTCGCCCTCACCTACATAAATTCGACTTATTTCGAGGAAGAATGAATGTCAACATGTATAAATCGTGACCCGTCAAAATAGCCCGGTCAAAACAGCCCCGTCAAAAAAGCCCCGTCAAAATAGCCCGAACACAAAATAGCCTCGACAAAATAGCCCGCAAACAAAATAGCCCCGACAAAATAGATCGCACACAAAATATCCCCGGTCAAAATAGCCCCGGCTAAAATAGCCCCGGCTAAAACAGCCTCTTATAAACAATTACATAATTATTTATACAAGGTGTCCAAGAACTTTTTTTTAATTTAAATTATTTGACAAAAAGGAAGAATGTATTTAATTTATTTAATTTAAAATGCATTTTACTGTTGCCCGAAAACAGAAAAAAATGTTTATATCATAAATAAACATTGATTTTCGCTTAACTTAAATGTTCAAACTTCCAAGAGGCAGGGAAGACAGGACTCGAGTTCTCTGAAAAGACCATTTTTATTTAATGTACTTAAGATTAACTTCTGAATAGAGGATAATTGCCATTTCCGAAAAAATGTATTTTTAAGAAATTATTTCATGATGAATTCTGAAGGGAGCTTTTTTGTCGGGGCTATTTTGTCGGCGGGCTATTATTCCGCGGCTATTTTGTTTGCAGGCTATTTTGTCGGAGCTATTTTTTGTGCGGGATATTATGTCGGGGCTATTTTGTCGGAGTTTTTTTGACGGGGCTATTTTGACGGGGTACCGTATAAATATAAAATTGGTTGTACTCACATATTATAGAAAGTCTCGTAAACCATTTTTTTTATTAATTTAACAAAACAAAAGTAAAAATAATATACATAAAAAGCAAGTTTTCTTAATTTTCAATTCCAGCAAGCCACTGAAGAAATTAACGTTCTTTACGCGTTAATTTTACTAAAAATACAAATTAAAATTAACATTTCTTCTGAAGCTATTTCTTTGTGGCATTTATGTAATTAACTATTAATATTTTGTATTTTGATAACGACGTCCGAGGTGGAATTCGAAACGTCAATAAAATCAATTTTTCAAGTTAAATTGTGGCTTATTTCCCAATTAGAATAGGTAAATTTAAAAATGGGTTCTTAACCAGTGGCGCACCTAGAATTTTCCCCTGGGGAGAAGGGGGTTTGCTTGGGCACCGAAAGTTTTTTGTATTATTTGTGGAAGACAAGTTACATTTTCCTACTTTCTTTTATATATATTTCTATATGCTCTGGGTGGGATTTTAACCCCCAAACCCCCCTCGGTGTGCCACTGTTCCTAACCTAATCCAAACAATAATATTTTAATTAAACCTACCTAAATATCAAATAAAAACCTAAAAGTTTCTTTGAGATAATAGAAACGTGATTTCACTGTGATTGCACGCGCAGTGAGGAATTCCCTCACTTGAAGAGGGATGTCTCTTCTTTCAACTATCACACAGCACACTGACCGCCTGAAATATTCTATAACTTTTTCATACCCTCTCATGAACCATGCTAAAGGCATTCCTGGGTGCTTAAGGTTATCGTATTAGTTTACACAATTTCATTGGTTATAAACAAATATGGTGAGGGATTCCGTCATAGCGCGTGTAATGGCGGGTTAGGTAGCGCGACTAGAATTATAAGCCTTATGAGTCATTTACTTAAAACATTTCTAAAGGTCATTCACAAAAGAATATATACAAAATGCGAGGAAAACTAACAAGAACACAATTCGGACTTCGTGATGCTCTGGGAACACGGGAGGCCCTTTTTTGCTGTACAAGTGCTATTTCAGAGATGTAAATTGTGATTACAAAGATTACCAGAAAGCATTTGACAGAGTAAAACACGAGAAATTAATAACTCTAATACAAGAAATTGGAACTGACCACAAAGATCTGAGAATTATCAGAAACATTTATTAAAATCAAACGGCCACAATCAAAATAGAAGACCAGTTAACTGATAAAATTGCAATAGAACCAGGAGTACGACAGAGCTGTATTTTATCTCCACTACTATTCAATATTTTCTCTGAATGGGTAAGGAATCTTTAGACGGTTATGCGAAAGGAGTATTAATAAACGGTGAGTGGTTAAATAACATTAGATATGCAGATGACACCATAGTTTTTGCCGATAATCTGAACGATTTACAAATATTAACAAATCGTATAAAAGAAGTCAGCAACCGATACGGACTAGCTCTTAACATAAAGAAGACCAAATTTACGACAATTAGTAAAAAACCAATACTAAACGCTCAACTTAAAATTAACCAACAAAATATCGAAAGAGTTAAGCAATATATATATCTGCGCACGAATTTAAATAGCCAAAGGGACTACTCAACAGAAATTAAACAACGAATAATAAAAGCAAAGCAGCATACGTTAGAATGGATCTCATTTTCAATAGCCGGACATATAATTAAAAACAAAATGCCGTCGGTTGAAATGCTACATATTCACAGTTCTGCTCTACGGAATGGATGCGTGGACACTGGACACTAAGTGCTGCATCTATAAATCGGCTAGAAGCTTTCGAAATGTGGTGTCACAGGCGCATCTTGCGTATATCCTCTGTTGACCGAATTACTAATGTGGAAGTCCTGCGTAGAATGGGAAAAAGTGTGAAATTCTCATAACCATCAAAACAAAAAAAAATTGAATATCTAGGACATGTAATGAGAAATCAAGAACGTTACGGCCTTCTCCAACTGATTCTCCAAGGGAAGGTAGATGGTAAAAGAGGAACGGGAAGAAGGCGCATTTCCTGGCTTCAAAATTTACGAAAGTGGTATAACACGACTACCACTGAACTGTTCCGCGCTGTGGTAAACAAGGTCAAGATAGCTATGATGATCGCCAACATCCGGAACGGATAGGCACTTTAAGAAAGAGAAGAAAAAGTATTTTTAATGAGAAACAAGCCACAATTTTACCAAAAATGATTTTATTAACGTTTCGAAGCCCAAAGCGAGTTTCGTTGTCAAAATACCAAATGCTACTAAAATAAACAAAAATGTTGTACCTAAGTAAAAAAATTCTTCTAAAAATTTATTTAATCTGACTCATTTATATTGGCAATTCAGACGTATATTATACATTTTAAAGTAGAAGACTTTAAAATGATATCGCCAATATTTATGAGTTGCGTCTCTGGGACGACTTTACTAAAAGATAGTTCATTCGAGTACATGATAACAATCCCAACTCAAGAATATCCGTCACAAAAAAATCATAGCATGTGATCTGTTTTTAAAAAAACAACCAAATGCAACGATGGCAGTAAAATTCTCGCGTTAGAGATTCCATAGTAAATCACGAGGAAAAACCAGGAAAAAACCTCGTGATACTATCCCGACATCGTAAGTATTTGGTCTTACATTTAATTTACTTTTAAAAAACTAATACCAAATTCTGACTTTAATATGTTTAAATTATAAATAATATTAATAATACATAGATATACAATCAGTAATACTGTAATATAAAATTTGTAATAACTTGATATGTTATTGACTTACTAATCGTGGTATTTTCTTTCTATTGACTTCCTCTTTTTTTATTTTCTATTTCCATACTGAAAGATGAAGTCAATGGAAAGAAAATACCACGATTAGTAAATCAATAACTTATCAAGTTAGTACAGATTTTATATTTTAGTATTACTGGTTGTATATCTATGTATTATTAATATTATTTATAATTTAAACATATTAAAGTCAGAACTTGGTATTAGATTTTTGAAAGTAAATTAAATGTAAGACCAAATAAATACGATACCGGGATAGTATCAAGAGGTTTTTTCCTGGTTTTCCCTCGTGATTTACTATGGAACCTCTAACGCGAAAATTTTACTGTCATCGTTGCATTTGGTTGTCTTTTTAAAGACAGATCACATGCTATAATTTTTTTGTGACGGATATTCTTGAGTTGGGATTGATTTCATGTAATCGAATGAACAATTTTTTAGTAAAGTCGTCCCAGGAACGCAATTTATAAATATTGGCGATATCATTTTAAAGTCTTCTACTTTAAAATGTATAATATACGTCTGAATTGCCAATATAAATGAGTCAGATTAAATAAATTATTAGAAGAATTTTTTTACTTAGCAACAACATTTTTGTTTATTTTAGTAGTATTTTGTATTTTGACAACGAAATTCGATTTGGGCTTCGAAACGTTAATAAAATCATTTTTGGTAAAATTGTGGCTTGTTTCCCATTAAAAATAGTTGATTGTAAAAATGCCACAAGGAAATAGCTTCAGAACAATATTAAGA
The DNA here is from genome assembly GCF_917563875.1 of Diabrotica virgifera virgifera. NCBI lineage: Eukaryota > Metazoa > Arthropoda > Insecta > Coleoptera > Chrysomelidae > Diabrotica > Diabrotica virgifera. The sequence continues at coordinate 102,463,584 of NC_065447.1, forward strand.
AGAAGAAGAAGAAGAAGAAGAAGAAGAAGAAGAAGAAGAAGAAGAAGAGGAAGAAGAAGAAGAAGAAGAAGAAGAAGAAGTAGCGCGACAGATATCCTTCGTTGCTAAGCAAAAAATGAGCATTCAGTTAAAATAATAATTATTAATATTTTACAACTTATTCTTACTCTTACTCTTTTACAACTTGCCAAAAAGAACACCTTTAGCCAGTTTAGCAAATATTTAGGCGAATGTATCAACAAAATATTAGTTATGATGAATTCAAAATACAGTTTTAGTCATGAAATAATCATACCAAATTACACTGGAGCTATTAAAAATTACCGATTTGTATTGATCTCAACCTGAGAGAATGGTACGGATGTACATCAAACGAACTTTTCAGAGCAGCCGTCTCCAAGGTCCGAATAGCTATGATGATTGCCGACCTCCGTCGCGGAGATGCCACTTGAAGAAGAAGATTGATCTCGTGACAAATTGACAAAATTTAACTGTCAACTGTAATTTGAAATCTCTCTTTGTAATTATAAGTGAAACCGATACTCTGTATCGGAATGTATCTATATGTAAAAATAATATATTCAACACTGCCTGGGGTAATTGCGGGGAGGATCGAGTAGCTCTGCGGTTACCACAGCTGGTCCCAAGCCCGGATAAAATGTGGAGGGTGATTGGCAAGGTTAGCAACCTACCAATCGTAAAAACGAATACTGCTCATAGAAACAATGTGAAGCCTCGGAACCGGATTGATAATATGAAGACGATCACGGCAAGAAATAAGGACACGAGAAAAACATCCAAAACCCAGATGAGAAAAACCACTTGGAACATAAGATCGCTCAACACTAGAGATCAAAAAATAACCCAAGAGCTAAAAGAGAAAAAAATAAATTGCGCTCTACACGAGACCAATAAAAAAAAGGAAAAGGCCAGTCAAAATTAGGCGAATATATACTAATCTACAGTGGAATAGCAAAAGAAAATAGGACCAAAGAGGGTGTAGCCTTACTAATACACCAAAGATACCAAAATAACATCAAAGAGTGTCAATATGTATCAGAATGGGGACACGCGCCAACTCGTAACTTTTAATGACAACAATTTTCAAATCAAAATGTACACCGGCCAATTCGTAACTTTTTTTTACCTGACCTGCCAACCCGAAACGTTCTTCAAGCGAATTCGAAACCATTGATTAAATCTAATACCTTAAATCTAAACCGAATGTTTATATCTTAATAAAATAATTGAAACAATATTATAGTGTTTCATTAACACGTGTTAAAATATTATTTCCATCAAGTATAGCTCTACACGAGCTTGGTTTTTATCAAGTAATTGTAAATTTAATATTTTTTAGATGTTTATCAATGATAAATTATTTAAATCCATCTGATAATTTAAAAGCAAAGAGATTTTCCATAAGTTTATTTCAAGTCTAAAAGATTATACCTTTATTTAGTTACGAATTCACCGGTAGTTGATCGGTTACCGAAAAATTACCTGAGAGGGTCAGAGTTACCAATTGGCCTGTAATTAGGATGGGGGATTAAAATAGTTACGAATTCACCGGGACCCCAGAATGGATTGTCACAGCAAAAATTAGAATGGAGAAAGAAGACCTGAACATCATCGGAGTATACGGCCCAGAAAATAGTAAGCCCCAAACAACAAGGGAAATATTCTATGATCAATTGCAACAAGTAGTAGATCAAGTTAGAGGAAAGTTGATAATACTGGGGGATTTTAACGCTCGAATAGGCAACCAAGTAATACCTGGAATTAAACAAAAGCATAATGAGAATGTCACAAACGAAAATGGAGAACTGATGATAAACTTCTGCACGAATAACGAACTTCGAATAAACAACACCTATTTTGACCACAAAGACCAACACAAATATACAATCAATGGGCGCGTTCACCAGATTGGCAATCAGTTTGCGCTTTATGGTTCTGAACGACTTGCTAACGTCAAACATGTTTGGAAAGCGGTCGCCATTTTTGCAAACATAAGATATTTAAGTTGAACTTTGCAAACGTGTTGAAATATGGCGGGAATTTAAATTGTATATATTGTAAAATATATTGATAAGGGTTTTATATATAAAATAAAGGCTACTGAAGACATTCTGCTACGTTATTATCTATTAAATAAATTTTCTTTTTTCCTTTAATAAAAAAAAATAAATTTAAAAACGTATTTATTGAGAAAATTTATTTTAGGTTACGTTCAAACCAAGCAAGCAAAATGTCAAATTTTAACCTAAATAACCAACCGTTCAGTTCGCTGTCAACAAGTTTAGAATCAAAGCGCAAACATTTGTGAATGTGTTTGCATCTGGTGAACGCAGTCAATAATACCAGTGAACAAAGATATATGATAGATTATGTTATCACTACAGAGATATACATATACATCCATCAAAAATAATTGACGTAAGATGCCTCAACTCAGCAGATGTAGGTAGTGACCACAGCCTAGTATTATGTAAAATTAGAATCACCATGAAATGCTTCACACCTAAGAGAGTGGCACCAACACAAACAAAAATCAAAGTCGAAGGACTAAGTACGGAATCCACGGAGTACTTATATAGAAAAAGAATATCAGAGAAGATTGTTGATAATGAAATACTAGAAAAGGATCACATTAAGGAAAGCTGGGAAAAACACAAAAGTAACATAATTAACGTATCAACAGAATCACTTGGAGAGAGGAAAGTAACGAATACCAATATATCAAAGAAGAAAACCCCATGGTTTCGAGAGGAAGTGAAGATAAACTGTGAAGAAAGAAAAAAGCCTTTTTACAATACAAAACACAACAAACACAACAGGCATACAACCACTATAAAAGAATTAGAAACCAAACAAACACTTTAGTCAGACAAATAAAAGGAGAACACTGGGAGAGCTTCTCAAAACAGATGGAACACAACTTCTACGGAACACAAAAGAAAATATGGAGAATGATCAGAGGACAAAGAAAAGAGATGAACGAACTAATAAAAACGAAACACATTCAGAAGGAAACTTGGGCAGACTATTTTCGATCTCGGTTTGCTAAAGATTTTATTTATTTATTTAGCGTATGGACTTTTTCAGTACGATAAATACACAAATATAATATATATTATTCAAACACCAAAACATAATGAATGAATCTAAATATTAATGTCCAATTTACATAGCCATTCAATTGCATCTGGGGAGCATTCCACAAAGTCCTGGAGGTTTCCACGGTAGGCACGATTTAGGCAATCTGAAACACAATGACTTATGGTCTGTCTAGGCGATCCACAATCACACTGTGGACTTTCTGCACGACCCCATTTGAACAGAGAATCAGCACATTTACCATGTCCGGTACGTATGCGATTAAGCCTCGCCCAGGTGGGCCGGGGCAGACCCGATCCGATGAAACCCTGGGTTGGGATGGATATCTGAATATAGTCTGCTGCTATTGTTGGCATCCATCTTGTGGACCATTGCCTTTGTATATCATAGGAATCACCAATTGTTCGGGCAGTTCTGATTGGAGGATTTCTAGACCTCAGTCGCTGGTGCTCTTTTGAGATGTCTGGTATGTCTTGATGGATTGGTAATTGTATGTTGGCTACAATTTTCTGATACTCTCTCACTAATGCTGCTGTACGGCGTAGATCTGGTGGAGCAATATTGCTCAAAGTAGGCAGCCATCTCACTGGGGTTGATTTTATTGTTCCAGTGATTATTCTCATGGTTTGATTAAGTTGGACATCGATTTTGTTTGTATGTGCACTATTTAACCATACTGGTGCACAATATTCTGCCACTGAAAAAACCAAAGCTAGAGCAGAGGTCCGAAGAGTATCTGCAGAAGCACCCCAAGTTGTTCCAGCAAGTTTTGTTATTATATTGTTTCTTGTTCTCAGTTTACCGGCTGCGTTTGTAAGATGGCTTTTGAAGGTGAGTGTTCTATCAAGTGTGATGCCTAGATATTTGGGGTTGTTGTTATGTTTGATAGCTGCATCATTTAGAGTTACATTGAGGGTATCGCCCGCAAGTTGATTCGACAGGTGAAAGAGACAGGTTTCAGTTTTGCTTGTGTTAGGACGTAAGCGCCAGTTCTTAAAGTAGTTACTAAGTGTAGTTAGGTCCTCGTTTAGAGCTCGTTCTCCAGCTTCCTTACTATTATCTTGGAAGCCAATGGCCAGGTCGTCTGCATAAGCGAATTTTCTCGATTTTGTTTCAGGTATATCCGCCGTATAAAGGTTAAATAATAAAGGAGCTAGCACTGAGCCTTGAGGTAAGCCGTTGTTAAGTTTTCTAACGCTACTTCGTGCATCATTTATCACCTGAAACAGTCTGTTAGTTAGTAGATTGTTTATCAGCTGGCAGGTTTTGAGACAGGGTATGATTTTCATCAACTTATAAATAAGACCCTCTCTCCACACAGTGTCATAGGCAGCCGTAAGGTCTATAAATGTTATGGCAGATTTTTCACGTCTTTCAAAGCCAGCTTCGATGAATGTAGTTAAGGACAGCACTTGGTCACAACAGCTTCGTCCTTTTCTAAATCCAGCTTGCTCAATTGGTACAGCGTCCTCAATGGTGTTACATATTCTATTATATAAGAGTCGTTCTAGTAATTTATAACAGCAACTGAGTAAGGCGATAGGCCGGTAACTTTCAGGCAGCTTGTTGTCTTTGCCAGGCTTCTGGATTGCGATAATTTTTGTTCTTTTGAATTCTGGGGGTAGCATAGCTGTAGTCACAATGTCGCTAAAGAATTCTTTGAGCCATTGTCTTGTTTTTGTACCAGTGTGGACTATAAACTCAGGATATACTCCATCGAAACCAGCTGCTTTTCCCGTTTTGGTTTGGTTAAGCGCTTCGTTTATTTCATCCAATGAGAAGGCACGTGAGTATTCTGATGATGCGGGGGTATTTGCTTTAAGTTGTTTAAGAGCTTTTTTTACCATCGATGTATGAGTTTTCTCAGATGGAGCTCGAGAGTTCTCAATTATTCTATTGGCTATCTTATTTGGCTCAATTGTTGATTTGTTTAAGTGTTGTGCTCTGCTTGCTTCGCCCAGTTTGCGGATCAGTCCCCATGCCTTCCGACTGGAACGGGAGAAATCAATATGTTCTACGGTAGATTTCCATTTATTAAGTCTAGTTGAATCCAGTGACTTGAGTAAGTTGTCACCGATTTCGGGATCTTCTGATTTCATAAATTCTTCATATAGTTTTTGGCTTTCTTCCGTCCAGCCTGGGATGTACTCCTTTCGAAAACCTCGGGGGATATGTTTTTTGGCGATAGAGATAACCATTCCTAAAAAACGGTGGTAATTGTTGGCCTTCGGGTCAATGAAGCGAATGCAGGTGTCCAGCTCTTTGGCGTATTCAGGCCAATTTGCTTTGTTAAAATTCCAACGGGGTCTTGGCGTGGATTCAACGATAGAAATTTGTATGCCTATTTCGATTATGACAGGTCGATGTTGGCTGCGAGGGAAACTAGGCAGTACAGTTCGGGAGCTTGGGAGTGGTTGCAACTGTGAGTTACTCGAAACCCAGCATAGATCAGGGTTGTAGCCTTTGCGCCATCTTCTAGAAAAGAAAGTAGGTTTATCTTTCAGACTATGGATAAGGTGGATATTGTTTTCTTCGGCCCACTCCAGGAGTTTTTCCCCATTTTCATCATTGTTTTCATACCCCCATTTATTGTGGTGACTGTTAAAGTCCCCTATGTAAACTGTAGGTTGGTTGCCCTCAGTTTTGATTACATTTATTGGCCATTTAGTTAATGGTGGTTTGTAGATGTTCTTTATGGTTATGTCATTCACTTCTGTAGAGATTATGGATACACTATTTTCGCAGCTGCAGTCCTTCACCTTGGAATTTTGTATACTGTTATTCACGTAAGTTGCAGTTCCGTAAACATTGCTGTAAGTGGCTCCAATCATGCTATATCCCGGAATTTTACCCCTCTTAATAAGCTCGGTTTCTGATGATGCGTGAGTTTCTTGAATGGCTATGACGTCGACGTTATTTTCGATTAGTATTTTTGAAAGAAATTCAGATTTTGATCTACTAATTCCCTCTATGTTTATTTGACATATACGGAGGGTTGGTCCGATACGTCTCGTCAAATGGTGTTGATAAACACCTTTGTAGTTTTCCATATTCCTATATGGAGATTCCTTTCCTTGCTTTTCTTTATCGTACTGGTTGCCAGGAGAGCTTAGCAGCTAGTTTGGCGTCCAAAAATTGATAGACCATTTAGCGTTACCCAGGGTGCACCACGTGGAGGCGATCTATCACTACACCCCCTAATCTGGAGGCGATCTATGCTAAAGATAACGATAACGAACCACCAACACCTGAAGTGACAACAAACGAAGAAATAAATATTGAAGACGCAGAGGTAACGGAGGCATTACGGAAATTAAAAAATAGAAAATCACCAGGAGAGGACAGAATATCGAATGAATTCCTAAAGTATGGAGGACAAGACCTGACCAAACAATTATTAAAACTAATCCAAAAAATAATAGAACAAAACAGAATACCACAAGAATGGAGATCACGCATCCTAATACCTCTCTTCAAAAAGGGAGAAAAATTGGACCCGGAGAATTACAGAGGAATTAATTTATTAAACAGAATACTAAAATTAACGACCAAAGTGATAACAAACAAACTGAATCAAATTATAACATTAGCAGAAGAACAACAAGGTTTTAGGTCGGGAAGATCAAGCGCCGACGCTATATTTATAATGAGGCAGATTCAAGAAAAATCGTTAGAATAAAACAAACCGGCATACTTATGTTTCGTGGACCTTAAGAAGGCATTTGATAGGGTCAAATTAAAGGACGTTATCCATTTATTGTACGCAAGAGAGGTACCTCTAGGAATAATTAAAACGATCGAAAATATCTACCAGAACAACACAATAAAAGTAAAAGTAGATTAAGAACTAACTGACCCAATTAAAGCTGGCAATGGGATAAGACAGGGAGATTCCCTGAGTCCTCTGTTGTTCAACCTGATTATAGACGAAACAATAAAAAAAGTAAGAACAAAAAAAGGATACCAAATGGGAGAAAAACAACTTAAAATAATCTGCTATGCAGACGACGCAACACTAATCTCTCAAAGTGAAGATGATTTACAACGTATGCTGCACGAATTTAATATAACCGCTAGAAAATTTAACATGTTAATTTCTTAAAAAAAGACTAAATGCATGGTTATAACAGCAGATCTAATAAGGTGTAAATTAGAGCTGGAGGGTCAAAAAAAAAAGAACAAGTCATGGGGTTTAAATATCTAGGCATCACATTATGCAGCTACGGAAAGCTCGAAACAGAAGTGGAAGATCAGGTGAATAAAGCAAACAGAGCCGCAGGTTGCCTGAATGAAAAAATATGGAGAAATAAAAACATCGGGAAAGAAGTGAAAGGCAGAATTTACAAAACAGGCATCAGACCAATAATGACATACGCGGCAGAAACACGACCTGATACAGAAAGGACAAAAAGAATGCTAGAAACAGCAGAAATAAAAACATTGCGAAAAATCTATGGTAAGACGCTGTGGGATAGAGCCCAGAAGTGCAGATATGCGAAGGAGATGCAAGGTGGACAACATTAATAACTGGGCGAAAAGCAGAAGAGTAGAATGGAACGACCACATAAGCCGAATGACAGCAAATAGAGTAGTAAGGACGGCGAGAGACGGTTCCCCAATAGGAAGATGATCAGTGGGAAGACCAGGAAAAATGTGGAATAACAACTTACTAGAGGCACATTGAAAAACAGAGAGAATAATGTCTATATAAAAAGAAGAAGAAGAAAAATAATATATTCGAGTCGCAATAATCAATGACAACCACAAAAATTACTTTCATACACCTTCAGTACACCTCTTCAGACATCAAATCGGTTTTTAAATAATAATTTGTCTGGTTTTCCTTTTGTCTCCACTTTTTGCTGTGTGCAATCATTCTTTATGATTATAGTTTCTTATGCATTCATGTCACGAATATAAACTAAATTTATCTGCTAGAATTTCATCGAGTTACAATCCAAAATAAAATTTCAATCATCTTTCCAATTATTTTTTAGTCATATTAACGGCTGCAACTTAATAGATCCTGTAAATCATTTAAATAGAAAATTTACAATCCGTTATATTCAATTTCGTCTGTTTCTAAAGAGCTGGTGTAACGAATGAAAAATGTACGGGAAATTCTAGGGACATTGAAAAATTGTAAAATGGCAATTTATACAGACGTTCCTTGATATTTTCCATTTGCATCACGAAGGAGCAATATTTGAATGTTGTAAAATCTTGAACTAATTTCAACTGTGGAATATAGACCCATTAATCATCAGAATCGTTTCGCTTTAACGCGATGCACGTTTCATTCTCGCGTTTTTATACCTTGCCACGTACAAGAGCGGTATTACTTTTTTGACTAAACGCTGACTTTTAGTATATACTTACCTTAAATAATGTTAACATTTTAAAACATCCATTTTTTATTATGTGGGATGGTTTTATGAGGCCATAAACGAAATGCAAATTTGTATTTTTATCTACAAAAAATGTGTTTTTCTTTAAATCCACAGTGATGAGCGCGACAGTAACCGGCAAAATAGCATAAAAGATGGAAAACGTATTAAGTTGTGAGATAAAAAGGAATGAAACTAGTCGAGCTGGGAGATGTAGCGATATTAACATATAAATTCACATTGTTTTGATTGTTTTCCACCTTTAGACGTATCGGACGAATTTGGCAACTGCCACTGTCACAGCGACAGTTTTAGTTGACATACTCCTCTGATACGTGTAAAGGTGGGAAACAATCAATACAATGTGAATTTATATGTTAATATCGCTACATCTCCCAGCTCGACTAGTTTCATTTCTTTTTATCTCACAACTTATAGTTCAGAGAAATAAGATTTTTCTCGTGACACATCCCCCTCCAGGGCGAAACCAAATTTTTTGAGTAGTATGGACATCTATATTAATAACCTTTATGTTTCCTGCAGTCGATTTTGATGATATACATAGTTAGAAACAAATGAAGATCAAAAAACGATAAATTTTCGCTTTTTTCGTCTATAACCAAAATTTAAGCATTTTAAACAAAGAGAGTAAGGAACTCATAAACTGTCTAAAAAATTTTAATATGGCGTTCGCTGAATATGTTTATCCTTATTGGTTGCTTAGAAAATTGCAAAGTAAATCATATATTTTGAGTTTTTATAAATATTCATACCTTACGTAAAAATTAACTTAGAACCTTCTTATTACACGAATTTCTGAGACTTCTGGTGCTTAAATTATATTTTTAATTTTAAAGGAATTAGTCAAATAGTTTAAAAGTTATTTAATTTGGTTATCCCAAATTTTTTTTTTTTGCAACACTAAAAATCAGAAAATTATAAGGATACAGTAAGACCTCTGACAGTTTATGGAAGAAGAACATTTATACTATTGACTTAATTAAAAAAGAATGACAAAAAGTAATTTTAAACAATGTAAAATTATTTTGAAAAAACACGTCGATTTCTTGCTTACTTAAAAACAACTAGAATAACTTTTTAACCGTCACCCGTAAAAAAATTATTTTTTCATATTTGGAAAGACCGAATTTCTATACACATTTAGAAAGAAAAACATTTGTCCTAGGACAATTAAGGACAAAGTTAGCCCCCCTTTTTTTAATTTACATGTTTTTGCAAAATAATTATGCAGTATTTAGAATTATTTTTTGTCATTTTTTTTAATTAAATTAATAGTATAAATCTTCTTCTTTCACATACTATCCAAAGTATTAGTGTAACTTCATCATTTTCTGACTTATAGCGTTGCAAAAAAAATTAATTTGGGATAAACAAATTAAATACCTTTTAAACTAATTGACCAATTGCTTTGAAATTTAGGATATGATTTAAGCACCAGAAGTCTCAGCATACCGTGTAATAAGAACGTTCTAAGTTAATTTTTAGTTATGAATATTTATAAAAACTCAAAATTTATTATTTATTTTGCAATTTTCTATGCACCCAATAAGGATAAACATATTCAGCGAACGCCATATTGAAGTTTTTTATACGATTTATGAGTTTCTCACTAAAATTTGTTTACAATACCTAACTTTTTGGTAATAGACGAAAAAAGCAAAAATTTACCGTTTTTTGATCTTTATTGGTTTATAACTATGTATATCATCAAAATCGGCTGCAGGAAACATAATTATAGGTTATGAATATAGATGTCCATGCTACTCAAAAAATTTGGTTTCGGCCTGGAGGGGGTTGTGTCACCAACAGGATATTTTTTTTCCTTATTTCTCTGAACTATTAATAGGTACGTTTTCCATATTTTGCGCTATTTTGCCGGTTATTAGCACGCTCATCACTGTGTAATAACATTCCGCTTAATGACTTAACATAATTAATACCAAATTATGAAAACATGAAAAAGTTAAGACTCCAAGCAGCATAATCTTTTCGTCGTATGATAACAAACATAGAGATAAAATATATGTAATTATGCAAAATTTTGGGATACCAAGGAAATTGGTAAAGTTAGTTCAAATCACCATGACTCACACAGAAGAGCAAGTACGAGTTCAAAATGAATTGACAGATCCCTTTCAAGTAACTAAAGGGCTAAAACAGGGAGATGCAAACCCTTTCAAAATCACACCTTTTTTATACTGAGGGTTTTAGAAGGATTTGATACTAATAGCTTTATTGATACTGTAGAAACCTACGAAATGTTTTTTTAGCAAACTTTCTAAGGTAAAAAATAAAAAAGATAGAGGTTAAAAACCAATATATTATTATTTTTTTGGAAAAAAATGGCGAAATCCAATTGGAAGCATAATAATGTAAGTTATCGGTGTTTTTTTGTATTGTGTACGATAGAAACTCATATAGCCGCATACATTGATTCACACTCGACTCATGGAAGCATCGAAATCATAACGTGTGTTCCAAAATTATTGTCACCATAGAGACTGTCTGAACGACAGAGATAGCAATACAGTGCATGTCTATTCTTAATTCAGATATACTTTCCAGTTTACGTCAACTTTGCAGTGTACGTCATCTTAACAAGAAAAGTTAGGTTATGTAGAGATGTTTGATTTTATTTATTATTGTTACTTTATAATTTTGTTAATTCTTTTTATTTTTGATTAAAGTTATGTGTTACAGATTTTGACGGATTTTTTATGTTTCATAATGTAAAATTAATTGATAAACCAATGATAAAAATTCAGATTAAAACAAGGCATACGTAATTTTTTGCACGGCTAGCTTTGATACCAATAATTGTGGATCGCTCGTTACGAATATTATGTATACGGTATTATGCAAATATCTGGAATAAATTTGATATTTCGTGAACCGGCGATCTTGAGGAAAAATCCCGAAAAATGTCGATTTTTATTTTTAAATAACGATATTTTGGCAAATATTTCATATGAGTGACGTCAATAATATGGTGGACGTGATGACGTAATCGACGATTTTTTTAAATGAGACTAGGGGTCGTGTGATACCTCGTTTGGAAAGGTATTCAATTATGTATTTAGTAATGTAAATATTAACACAATTGTATATACAGTGTCCAAAAAAAATCTAAATTAAATTAATTGACAAAAAAAGAAGAGTGTAGGCAGGTGGTTGGCGGGAGCTGGATTAAACACTGAATTTAAATGATTTAAAAGTCCGTTTTATTGAAGAAATAATCTCAGCGAATTACACTCGACCTCTAAAATTATTATCGACTTGTTGCCCTCGTGACACTTTGACATCCCCTTCGAGTCGTGAACTTAAAACTGTCAAAGTATAATTATTTTGACCTAATATTCAAAAGTCAAATCCGTAGACAATAACAGTGGATTTAAATCGTCGTCATGGAAACCAATTGTATTTTTTTGAAAATTTGGTTTTGACAACCTTGTCAGAGAACGTATTTAACAATAATTCACGTATCAGCTTGCATCAGTGATACATTTGTAAAATGCCACGAATTGCCCGTTTACATTTATTATTATCAAGCAATAAGTAAAGACATTCCTCTGTTTTCAAATGATTAACTTTGCATACATTTTTGTATTACGTATTGTTGTATGTTTTATTGTTTCGTAAATAAAAATTGATATAATTTTATCTGTTGTGGCTTTTTCCAAACGTACGGCCGTAGAAAAAATATTGTTCCTAACTCACGCGGAAAGTATCTTTCCCTCACTCGACTGCTTGCCCGAACTCCGCTATCGCGTCGCTCGTTCAACGGCAGTCGCGTGCGGAAAAGTATCACTTTCCGAATTAGTTACGAAAACGAAACGAAACGCAAACTGACACGACAGAGCGGAGTTGCCAACTGACCAATATATTTTGTAGCTTGAAGTAGATCATAGACATTTTATATGTCCATGGCATAGAATAGAATATAATCGAAGCAAGTTTAAATTAAAATTAAAAAAAAGGTTACAAATAATATTTAGTTAATAGAAGAGTTCAGCGCCAACTAGTTTCAGAAATAAAATAGTAAAACAAAATACAAAGTTAACAAATGAATAAAATCAATAGAAAAAAAAGACTAAGTTTTCACTCTAATGGCATATAAAACAACATAATGCTATTCTACATCCCACCAGAATGAAAACAATGGGAACCTTCTCTGGTTACACCTCCGAGGCTTCTACAATTTGCAAGCCATACGGATGCTGAGACTAACGAAGATGAGGGAATTCTACAATTTACAATTCACGTCCCATCTGCTCAGCGCGGTAAAGTTCCAACGAGAACGGTTCCCTTCATACTCCACACAGAGTAAATGTAAAAGGATGTAAAGGATCAGTTACACGAGAGCTGTAAAATTATTGATTTGTCTCCCGAGTGACACTTTGACAGTTTTCATTTCACGACCCGAAGGGGAAATTATGTCAAAGTGTCACGAGGACAAAACAAATCGATAATTTTTAAGAGCTCGAGAGTAACACGGTAAGATTATTTCATGAATAAAACAGTCTTTCTAAATCATATTAATTAACATTTTATTGATATTTTCGCCTGAATATTTGATGACGGGAAATTGTCGAAAAAAATTACCGCTGTCATTTTTATTTCTGTAGTTTTCTATTGGACGGACTATATATGAATGAAATAATAAAAAAAGACACTGAATATTGGTGAAATATTAAATGCAAAGAGAAAAACTTACCCCAATGAGGAAGATAAATAAATTTTTCGACTAAACCCTGTCACTAGATAGATCATAGATTCAGAAAAAATATTTCACTTTCAGTGAAGTGAAAACTGACGTGACAGAACGGATTTGCCAACTGACCAATATATATATTTTGTCTCTTGAAGTAGACGATACAGGTTTTATTTGTCTATGGTATATAATAGAATGAAGTATAGAATCGAAGCAAGTGGAAATTTAAATTTAAAAATTACCAGAGAACTGTAGTTCTCGTCAGTGGCGCACCCCCCCCCACACGCGACACTATTATTTACACGAAATTTTCGATTTTCTAAATCTGACTGAATTGAAAATTGGGCCAACTCCCATCTTAAACTTTAGGAAAAGACTCACCCATTTATATATGTCAACCATCCATTTTGGTTTAAGGGTGTGGATTTTACGGCCCTTCCTATTTAGCGTCTGTTTTTCGTTCTCATCCCCAAAACTCCCAAAAACTTCGAAAATGTATGTCCGAACTTTGCGGATTCAAATAGTAATGATCATTACCTTTCCAACGCATCTCTAATTTTGAATATCGGTTATACCATTCAAAAAGTTACCGAGCTCAGCAATTGGGACCGTGCAAGTTCGGCAAAGCGACACTTATTTCTACGCTCTGCAACTTTATTCGCACTTTTAATTATATTGGCCAATCGTATTAGTCCTGGTTACTGGATAATTGTCAAGGCCATAGTCCAAAAAAATAATAAGAAGAAAAAATAAGATTCAGGTTATGTTATTAAAACGTAAACAATTGTATGTAGTAAATACAATTAGTTACTAAATGCAGTACTGCAAGCAAAATACAATTAATTAAATTTACCTTTATATAATAATTGCATATCATATCAATATTGTGGAGCAACATATAATTTTTCTTCTTTAATGACAGTCTTCAATGTATGCCAATTTGACAATTTCAATCGACAATATGAATTATTTTTAATTTATTATTTTTAAGAAAGTTGCAATATTTCTCCGCTATTCGCGCACGATCGTTTCTCAATTCCGTTCCTAGTACTTGCACACCGCGAATATGACTCAATTCCTATTTTAAAAAGGGAAAATGTTTGTGGATATGTATGTATGTGGAAAAGTTAAACCGATCTAATTTTTTTTCTGTGTTTGAAAAGGGGGTCAGGGCCGATTCAGAACCGGTGTAGTTTTTAAATTTTGACCAGCCATAAGCCAGCTAGGACTTGGTAGGTACAAAATGGCATATTTTTTGGGGTAAATATCTTCAGTTCAAGAAGAGACAGAAGAACCGCAAATACACCAAATCAATAGTGTTGAGTTGTGCTTTCAAATGGTGTTTAAGCCGTCAAGTTCAGACATACATACGGCTCAGTATAGCCAAAAAACTGAAAAACAAACTTTGAAAATTTTGGTTTTTCGATAATTAATCAAAATTTCAAAATACGAATTGCGCCAATAACTAAGCGTTTGTAAAAGTACTCTAGACAAATCTAACGGCGTTATACCTCATATCCGGAAAAATTCGAATTTTTAAGTTATAGGCTTCATAAGTATGATCAAATCTATTTCCTATGGGAAAAAACGGTTTTTCAAGCTCAATAATTCCTGTAGTAGTTTTAGTTATCATACTTAACCTTAGATGCATCAGATGCTACTTGTCAATACGTTTCAAACTCATGTTTAGTGATCAAAATCGGTTAAGCCGTTTAGAAGTTATTAAGCTACAAATGTATAATCCAATTAACGATTATTCCCGAAATGGTTTATGTAGTTGTAGTGGTTACGATGCTAAATTTGAGCAGGCAACGGGCAATCCGAGTATATTTACCGACCATCCCAATATTTTTTTCAATATATTTCGAATAGAAAAAAATCTAGTGTCCATTCGATGGACACTAGATCATTTGGGAGATAATGCGACAAAGGCGACCATTTATAAAGCTTAACGTGTAATCGAGAAACATTGCACTCAACTTCATACATTTAATTTAGAAATAGCTTTGAAAAACTCCTGATACAAGAATAAAAATCCGCTAAACTCCGTAAAAATGAGTGGCGCATACAATATTCCAGCTACAAAATATCTGATATGAATATTCCGTGGCGCGAAAATGTATTTTCATTTTGATGCAGAACAAAATTCTAGTTTTATTTTAAATGATTTTTCCTTAATATTTGCTAAATTTGAAGTAAACGCGCCACAAAAGAGCTTCAAAATTCAAACTGTATCAAAGTTACTCTTTTAGCAAATATTATGAAAAAATTTTTTAAATAAAAAGTAGAATTTTGTTTTGCATCAAAATGAAAATACATTTTCGCGCGACGTAATATTCATATCACATCTTTTGTAGCGTTTAGCGGTTTTTTATTCTTGTAAATATTACAAAGAATATTTAGTTGATAAAAGAGTTGGGCGCCAACTCTTTTTAGGAATAAAATAGTAAAACAAAATATGAAATTAAAAAATGAGTAAAATCAATAGAAATTTGAATATAATAGATATTATAAGATACATGTAACGTTTATAAGGTTACATCATAACAAAATAAAACACAGGATTGTCATAAGAATTTAAAATTTCGTAGGTATGTACTGAATAAAATACCAAACAAAAATGAAACGAGCGGTTTTGGGATAAAACCGCAATATGCGGATCGAAAATATAATGTTAATTACACAGCGTCATCGTTCCCTCGGCGAAGTTAACGAGTCTTTTGTTTTCTACAATGTTATTCTCTAAGGCGCACAAACCACATGATAACTCCTGTGTCTGAATACATTGTTTCATTTCAACATTTAAATAAAATTACAATTTACGTTTCTGTTTGGAAATGTTCAGTTCAAACAGAACTAGGAATACATTTGACTTTGGGGATTATTAGATTGCTAAATCTCCAGGGTATTTTTAAAAATGCACAGTTTTAATTTAATGTTAGAGATGTTAAAGTTAGTAGTAATAATTGCAGCGTTTGACTGAAAACACTAAAATTTAAAAGGAGAAGCTTTTAATAATATCTAATGTTTCTGTTTTATGTCATGGGAGCTACTTTTATTACTCCAAAAAGATTTTTAAATAATATTATTAAAACTACAAATTTTTGTTCTGATTCTGATTCGCTTTTCACAGGGGAATACTCTTGTTTTGTTCTCTTTTTCTCTGGTGCCTTTTATCACAGGTTATTGTATGATTTCACTCTATTAAAGATTAAGCTCCATTCTTTTGTAGTTCCTAATTTTATTCTCTAGTTAGGTATCTCGGTCTGTTGATATCTTCTCTGACCTGACCTTCCCACCTGCACTTTGGTCTCCGCCTTTATGACTTTTATTTGTAGGTATCCCCTTTAATATTTCCTTTATTAATATAATATCCTGTTTCCGTCTTGGTGCATGCCCGAGCCATTTCAATCTTTGAGCCTTTATAATATGTCTCACTGTATCTTCTACATTTATCTGAGTATGTTGTATTTTGTTGTCAGCAATGTTATTCTCACACACCACATGATAACTCCTGTGTCTGAATTCATTGTTTCATTTCAACATTTAAATACAGTGCGGTGGAATAAGTGTTGCCCCCCCCCCTGTTAACTTGTTTATTTTATGAACATAGGCAAAACGCTCGGACAGGTCGATTTTTAAACTAACCATAGTATATTATAGCATCAACGTTTCGAACTTTACGCGATCCCTCTTCAGGTGACAGCCATAACTTTGATTTTTTAAATAGGAAAGTACACCATGCGATACCTCATTTAAAAGCCCTTAAAATGCTGATTTCAAAAATGTATAATAATTTAATCCTGTTTGAGAGCATAGGTGCAAAATTTCGGTCGAATTCTTTCTAAATGCAATCATTTGTTTCGAATCCTGAAAAAACTAATAAATATTTTTGAAAAATTTAAACGCAGAATGTAATATTACATGTCATCATGATATTTAATGTCAAATATATCATTTAAAAGAAACTTTTTGTTTATTCTAAAGGACTGTCAGCCCTCGGTAATAATCTAATTTTTCATTCTGCGTTTAAATTTTTCAAAAATACTTATTAGTTTTCTCAGAATTCCAAAAAAATTAATACTTTTAAAAAGAGTTCGACCAAAATTTTGCGCCTACGATCTCAAAAAGGATTAAAGTATTATACATTTTTGAAATCAGTATTTCAAAATCTGTTAAATGAGGTGTCACATGATGTACTTTACCATTTAAAAAAATTAGAGTTATGCTATTCACCTGAAGAGGGATCGCGTAAAGTTCGAAACGTTGATGCTATAATATACTATCGTTAGTTTAAAAATCGACCTGTTCGAGCGTTTTGTTTATATTATTGAAATAAACAAGTTAACAGGGGGGGCAACACTTATTCCACCGCACTGTAATTACAATTTAGGTTTATGTTTGAAAATGTTCAAAGAGAACTAGGAATACATTTGGCTTTGGGGATTATTAGATTGTTAAAGCTTCAGGGTATTTTTAAAAATCCACAATTTTAATTTAATGTTACATATGTTAAGGTCAATATTAATAATTGCACCGTTTGTCTAAAACACTAAAATTTAAAAGCAAAAGCTTTTAATATATAATATTTCTGTTTTCTTTCATGGGAGCTATTATGATTCGCATTTCGCAGGGGAGTACTCAGCTTTTTTGTTTTCTTTTTCTCTGTTGCCTTTAACCCATTTAGCGCCAACGGTTCGAAAACGCACCATTTTTTTGTAGAATTTTTTTTTGACAATTCGTTAATTTTTTTTAAATCTTTGTATTTTTTAAGCAACCAGAAGATATAAGTGTAACTAAATTTAATTTTGTTTAATTTCCAAACTCATGTTTTCATCACAAAAATATTTTCTAAATGTCGGACATTTTCAATCCTTCGACACAACTTTATTTTTTCCGTAGTAATTTTATTGGTATGATACTTTTGTGGTCAAATAAATTAAAACATTATTTTTTTAACCTGTTTGTACATCAATTGTTATAAAAATAATAAAAAAAAATTATCTGAGTCATCAAATCTCGCGTTTGAAAATAATGGTTCGATAACGAACCGTTGGCGGAAGTCGACTTATAATCCTGTCTGATCAGGAATTTCAAGGTGACGTACAGGCAGTAATTTGTTGGGATATTTTTATGTGTAAAATGTGTAAAATTGTGTGTATAAAAAATGTGTATGTTTGCGCTTTGAGCTCCTGCAACTGCTCCACATAGTGGATACGTTTGCCGCTCCCGGACTGTGCAATTGTGCGCACTCTGCCTCGGCGTTCCAATCTGTGGATGTTTATATGTAAGGGGGTGCATACCCTATCGATTGGAGCAGTTGCAGGGAGCGCGAAGCGCAAAAGGTTCGTAAAAATAGTCGATGGTTGGCGCTCTCGGACCGTGCAACAGTGTGCGCTCCGCCTCAACGGTCCAATAGGTGGCTGTTTATATGTAGAGGAGAGGATGCCGTCTCGATGGGAGCAGTTGTAGGGAGCGCGGAACGCAAGAGGTTTGTGAACATAGTGGATGGTTGGCGCTCCCGGACCGTACAACAGTGCCCGCTCCGCCCCGGCGGTCCAATAGGTGGCGGTTTATATGTAGAGGATCGCATGCCGTATCCATGGGACCAGTGGCAGGGAGCGCGGAGCGCAACGTTTCACTATGTTTGTAAACATAATGTATGGTTGGCGCTCCTGGACCGTGCAACAGTGCGCGCTCTGCCTCGGCGTTCCAATTGGTGTTGGTTTATATGTAGAGGAGCGCATACCGTATCGATTGGAGCAGCTGCAGGGAGCGCGGAGCGCAAGGTTTTTGTGAAAATAGTGGCGCTCCCGGATCGTGTAACAATGCGCGCTCCGCTTTGGTAGTCCAGGCCCATTTACACTCTAAATGTTTTGAGACTTTTCACAAAAAATAAAATTGTGTATTTCAATTTTTATAGCTCAATTCCGCCAAAGGTTCGAAAACGAACCATTTTGTTGTTGTGACACCTGCCATTATCAAAGTGTAAAACAATTTTTTTACGATTGTTTAAATTTATTTTACTCTAGTTAATTAAATATATTACATATTATTGCAGTATTTCTGTGCTTGGCGGTTAATGGGTTAATCACAGTGCTGTTTTATGACTCCGCCCGATTGGTGACTAAGCTCCATTCCTTTCTAATTTCTATTTTTGTTCTCTAGTTAGGTATCTTCAGTCTGTTGATATATTCGCTGACCTGATCTTCCCATCTGCAATTTGGTCTCCCTCTAGGTATAGTATTTGTAGGTCTTCACTTAAATATTTTCTTTAATAATGTATCTTCTTCCCATTTTAGGACATGCCCGAGCCATTTTAATCTTTGAGCCTTTATATGTTTGACTATATTATCTTCTTCATTTATCTTAGTATGTTGTCTTTCGTTGTCTGCAATGTTATTCTCTAAGGTGGACAAACAACGTGAAACATAATAATTCCTGTGTCCGCGCCCAGATATCTGGAATTGGCAATGAAGTTCAAAAGACCTGGAAATGGAGCACGACATTAAACTTAAAAGCACATTTCGAAACTGAATTTGAAATGAAGACCCAAGCACTTGTGCTACTAAAAATAACAATTAATTGGACTTCGTATGTCCTAGGTTTTCACCCAAAGTGATCGAAGGTATAACCGGAAGCCGATATTTGAACCCTTTTTGTAACTTCGCGTCGATTGATAAACGATTTGACTAACTTTGATTCAGTTTTGCTAAAATTTCGGTCATGCCATAATTGTTTAAACGGAAATGACCTTACAACCGGTACCAAACATTTAAGCTAGATTTTTCAGTACGCTTTGATTGGCATGTCACATGTACTATTTCTACGACTATAATATGACACTTCTGCTTAGAACTTTTTAACCGAAAATTATATAAAACCAAAAGTATACATTTGTTCTCATCTTGTTTCGAATAAACGTTTGAGACTTTAAAACGTTACTTCCGGTTGCAACTCTAAAACCGGAAGTCCGATGTCAAATTTCGCATCTTTAGTACTATCCTTGGGTAATAAGATTTAATTGGATACCCCACTTGTCATTCTATCTGCATAAATAACGGATGCGTTATATTCGCGGACGGACGGACAGACAGTAATGAAACCGGAAGTATATATTTTTTGTTCTTGTCGATCTAAGGCGCGTCGAATAATATATCCCATGTATTATTCCGGTGACTTTAAAACAGTACTTTCGGTCGCATTTCTAAAACCGAAAGTCCAAGGTTAAATTTCCTACCTTTAGTACCATCCTTGGATAATAAGCTTTCATTCGACATCTCATTTGGCACTCTACCTAATATAATGACGGAGAAGTTATTGTCACGATTGGACGGACAGACGAACAGACAGTCATGAAACTGGAATTATACATTTGTTCTCGTCTTGCTAAGTCGTGTAGACATCGCTTGCACTATGACAGTGACTTTAAAAAGTACTTCCGGTTGCGTTTCTAAAACCGAAATGCCTAGCTCAAATTTCTCACCTTTAGTACCATCCTTGGATCATAAGCTTTCATTCGACACCTCATTTGTCATTATACCTGGTATAATCATATATATAATTAATAAAAAATGTTGGATCGGAAATAATACCAAAAGTAACAATTTCAGAGGTAGCTACAGCATTGGGAAACATGAAGAGAAATAAAGCTGCAGGAGAAGATAGGATTGCCACAGATATGATATTAGAAGGAGGTAAGGAACTCATTGCAATTGTAACTAAGCTTATAGCCAGTTGTTTACACCAGGGCAAAGTCCCTAAGAGCTGGAACAACTCTAAAGTAATCTTATTACACAAGGAAGGTGATAATCGAAAGTTGGAAAACTACAGGCCCATCAGTCTATTATCACACCTGTTTAAAATACTCACCAAAATCATAACTACCCGACTAACAAGAAAATTAGATGAATACCAACCATATGAACAGATAGGTTTTAGAAAAGGCTATTCAACTTCCCACCACCTGTTAACCACAAAAATATTAATAGAAAAATGTAACACGAATACAAGATTCCAGTTTTTGTAGCATTTGTAGACTACTAAAAAGCTTTCGACACTATAGAATACACGGCCGTAATAAACGCAATGCAAAATTGTAGAAGAGACAGCAGATATATTAACTTAGTAAAAGAAACTATGAACCAAGCTACAGCTACATACTACCTAAATGAGAATGAATACACGCACTCTGTACCAATAAACAGGGGAGTCAAACAGGAAGACACTCTATCACCCAAAATGTTCACCTTAGTTTTGGAGGACGTTTTTAAAAATCTAAATTGGAAATATAAGGGAATAAACATCACTGGCCGCTACCTCAGTAATCTACGATTTGCGGATGACATAATCCTGATATCTACTGACCTACAAGGACTGCAAACCATGCTTCCAGTACTACACACAGAATCTTCTAAAATAGGACTGAAAATGAATTTAAACAAAACAAAAGTCATACGCTCCGAAGAAACGATGACAATAATAAACAACAAAGTTATAGAAAAAGTTGAAGAATATATATTATACTTATGACAAAAAATATTACTAAATAGGGAAATTCAAACGGAAGAAATAAAAAAAAGTAGAAAGTTAGCATGGGCAGCATTCGGCAAACTGAAGTATATACTCAGGAATCAGCAAATTCAACTGCATCTTAGATCTAAAGTTTTTGATGCATGCATTATTCCGATATTAACATATGGGGCACAAACATGGACAATCACAAAAAAGAATATGAACATACTCAGCGTCACTCAACACGCGATGGAAAAAGCAATGCTTGGCATATCACTTAAGGACAGAAAAACAAACACATGGATATGACAGAAAACCAAAGTCACCGATGTGGTACAAAAATCACTAAAATTAAAATGGGAATACGCTGGACATGTAGCTAGGAGCGATCTTAACAAATGGCACAGAACAATTTTAAAGGAAAAATTGGCTACACGTAGCGTACAACAAAAAACAATGGAAAGGAAGACTTGAAGAGGCTTATGTTCAGATGTGGACGTGAATGGCTAGACGAAGAAGAAGAAGAAGAATCACGGAGGAGTTGTGTTTTCGGACGGACACACGGACAGTCGGACGGCCACACGGACGAACAGACCGACGTGGATAATTCAACGTTTTCACATTTTTTCAAAATTGGGTGAAAACAATAACAAAGAATCTAATGGAGAAGGAGATAGAGATAAAATCAACGAACGAGAACATAGTGAGTTTTTTGCAGCCGATCAGGATTTTATGGAATTGGAACAAACCCAAACTATAAAAGAATCTGATTTTGAATCGCTTGCATCTGAGGAAGAAACACAAAAAAAGAATGACGATTTATTATATAATTTATTATTTAATATAAAATGTTTCTGTTTTATTTCATGGGAGCTACTATTATTATTCCAAAAAAATTTTTTAAATAATATTATTAAAACCAAAAGTTTTTTCTGATTCTGATTCGCATTTCGCAGGAGTACCCAGCTTTTTTGTTTTCTTGTTCTCTGTTGCCTTTAATCACAGGCTGTTTTATGATTTCGCTCGATTGGTGACTAAGCTCCGTTCCTTTGTAGTTTCTAATTTTGTTCTCTAGTTAGGTATCTTCAGTCTGTTGATATCTTCGCTTTCCTGATCTTCCCATCTGCACTTTGGTCTCCCTCTAGGTTTTGTATTTGTAGGTCTTCACTTTAATATTTTCTTTATTAATGTATCCTCTTCCCATTTTAGGAAATTTGTCTTGTTATGGTGCCTATCCTTTACGGATATTGGACACTAACGTGGCTATTTTGACTTTGTTGACTGCTGCCCTGAAAAGTCCGGTAGTGGTTAAGTTAAACTATTTTCGCAGGTTATGCAGCCAGGATATTCTTCTTCGTCCTGGACCTTTTTTCCCATGCACTTTACCTTGAAGTATGGTCCGAAGTAGGTCATATCGTTTTTCATTGCGCATTATATGGCCCAGGTATTCCAGTTTGCGACGTTTTATGGTTACGACTAGTTCGCACTATTTTAGGACATGATTGACCCATTTTAATATTTCAGCTATTATTTGTCTGACTATATTATCTTCTTCATTTATCTGAGTATGTTGCCTTTCGTTGTCTGCAATGTTATTTTCTAAGGTGCACAAACAACGTGAAACATGATAACTCCTGTGTCCGCGCCCAGATATCTGGAATTGGCAATGAAGATCAAAGGACATGGAAATGGAGCATGATATTAAGCTTAGAAGCAGATTTCAAAACTGAATTTGAAATGAAGACCCGAGTACTTGTGCTACTAAACATAACAATTAATTGGACTTCGTATGTCCTAGTTTTTCACCCAAAGTGATCGAAGGCATAACCGGAAATCGATATCTGAACTCTTCTTGTAACTTCGTGTCGATTGATAAACGATTTGACTAATTGATTAATCCATGTTCACATATTTTATGTATGCTTCCATGACGGATCAATTGTAAAGGGTTTTTACACACATATTTTTGTATATTGGTGGTTAGCATGTTAGAATCACGTGAGTAGAGCCTACAACTTTTTAAAACCGTAGTCAGAATTTTAAAAACTTTGCATTATCTTATCAGGTACGCATTTTAGGTAAATACTGATGATGATCGGTCATCCGATCGAAACCTAGTTCTGTAATATAGCCTTTTTTAAGGATTTTAACAAATGTACCTTTTATAAAGGATTTTGTTCGTTTTTGTAATATACGGTATACAGCCAACTACAGGAAAACTTTTTCCTCGTGGATTTTTACTTCTTTTATTAGTTTAGAATCACTAAAACTATCGCGGATTTGCGACAGTTCCGTCACGCAACTGTCGTCGCATTTATTAGTTTTAGAGTTAATACTCTCGCGTATTTACGTATGTTACTTAATATCAAGTGTGAATTCGTAGCATTTAATATAATTTAGAAAAAGAAACTAACGTCAGAACGTGTATGTATCGATCTGTAAATTGGTGCCGTAATTTGTAATTATTACTGTAAATACTAGTTATTAAAACTATTTTTCGCTCAAACAGTGACTAATAACAATTGTGTTAAGTGTTGATTATCAAGAACAAGCTGTAGCTTCAGTCAGTAAGACCTTTTTTACGTAATAATCTTCCAACTTAAACACTTTCAGTGTGAAACTGTCAATAGTTTTCCACGGTTGCTCTCTGGCCCCAAACGGTTAGGCAACCAGTATTGCAGTGATGTATTCCAAGTTGTCGCTTATTTCCAGACAACCAAAGCGTTAATATAAACAAATTCGAGTTACTTTTGACTACATGAGTAACAATTTAAATCAATGTTCCCCCACTGTTAGCAACACCATGTCTATACCCAATTCTTCAAGTAATCTTACTAGTTCATATGCAACCGCTACAATGACTAAAGCACGTTCTAGGTATCCGAAGAAGACCGAAGCTATTTTAATTCATGCAGAACCAAATTTAGTACTACTAGACTATGTCAAGGCCATAGGTAATATTGTTAATCCGAAAAACATCTGCTTCGCCTCAAGAATTTCCAATAATAGAATCTGTATTTACCTAACAAATTCTGAACTTGTTGATCAAATTATTACTGAACATCCTACAATTAAAATAAATACAGTTGAACTACCAGTACAGTAACCCCAGCTAAAAGGCTTATAATCTCCAACGCTTGTCCATCAATTCCACACGATATCATAGAGAAACATCTCAAGGATCTTGGTCTACAACTCGCGTCACCAGTGTCATATTTAAAAGCTGGAATCCCCGGTGATGTATTTACCCATATTATGAGTTTCAGAAGACAAGTATATGTCACTCCATCCACAGAAAACTTTGAGCTCCAAACTTCAATAATAATCCCTTTTGACAACAACTCTCACAGAATATTCCTCTCTACGGATA
Source organism: Diabrotica virgifera virgifera (assembly GCF_917563875.1). NCBI lineage: Eukaryota > Metazoa > Arthropoda > Insecta > Coleoptera > Chrysomelidae > Diabrotica > Diabrotica virgifera. Next base: position 102,488,707 of record NC_065447.1, read on the forward strand.
AAATGGTATGTTTTCTATGCAAACAACAAAATCACACAGCCAATAATTGTCAAAATCCTCCTAGAAATCCCTCCCTAAATGAACAATCGTTTCCTACTGAACCCATCCCCACTTCCCAAATATCAAATAATGACACACTATCAAACCCAACAAATAATATAGATCTTAGTCAACAAATAAATACAGTCGATGTTCCCATTACTTCCATAACCTCAAATAATGATTTTATTCCCCCATCCACCAGTCAGAAACGAAGTCGTTCGGATATCAGTGATACAAGCTCTTTAGAAACACAAACTTCTAAAAATACACCCACTAAAATCAATGAAATGCCGTCACCAGATGTAATTGTTCCCACTAAGCATAAAGCCAAAAGATCTAAGAAAGACTCTCCCGATAAGTCTAAATTAACTAATCCCACAATTCACACTATCCAAAATCTTTTTCAAGAAAATCCAGACTCATTTTCCCTTCCTGTTGAAAATTTTCTGGCCTTCCTAGAAAATACATTCAGCAGTGATAACCCATTGCACGAAGCACAGGAGTTCACTCAAAATGTCCAGGCACTCCTTGACGATATGAGAAAAATATACCCCTCACTTGAAGACAGAACAGCGAAAAATAGATTCACAAGAGTCTCTAAGAAAATTAAAAAACAGTTAAATATAGACAACACAGAAACGGAAGTACAGCATCTCAATCAACAAATAATGATAACGATTATCTCTCAGACGCTTCCTTAACTACCTAAAGCCATTACTTTCACGCTAGTTCAGTGGAATTGCGATGGGTTTTACCCTCGCTTAGAACGCATACAACAGTTAATCAACAATACAGAAGCCGATATCATTTGCTTTCAAGAAACTAATTTTAAACACTCTCATAAACGAGAGCTTAAAAACTTTGAAGGTTACCATTTTCTTCGAACAACATTTACTAGAGCAAGTGGAGGAACCTCTATTTTCGTGTCTAACGATTTATTTTCTTTACATCATATCCTAACCACTAATTTGGAGGCTATAGCAGTAACCATCTGGTGTCGAGATAAAATAACTATATGCAGTATTTATATTCCACCTAACTATAACCTCTCTGAAACCGAGTTAGATGATTTAGTCCGCCAACTACCTAGCCCATTTATACTAGTCGGAGACTTTAACGCCCATAATACTATGTGGGGCTCCAAGAAAATTTTCGGAAGAGGAAAAATCATAGAAACCGTATTGAGTTGCAATAATGCTTGTTTGATGAACAGTGGAGCTAACACATATTTTAATATCGCATCAGGAAGTTACTCCTCTATTGACTTAAGTATATGTGATCCCAAGTTAGCTGATTCACTCTCATGGTATACGTTAGACAGCCTATACGATAGTAATCATTTCCCGATAGTCATAACAAATAGGCATAAAAAATATTGCCCCGTCACTAAGTGGAATATTGCTAAAGCAGACTGGAATCATTTCAAAAGTAGTGCCGAAAACTTACTATCCTTAGTACAAGGGTCTGAAGATATAAACGAGACAATAACTCTTTTTAATAATTGCATTATCATGGCTGCAGAAACTCATGTTCAGAAAATAACAATATGCCCCTCTAAAAAGGCTGTACCATGGTGGAATCCAGAATGCGAACAAATAGTGCAAGAATATAAATCTGCTCTTAACAGATATCGAAGAAAGAGAAGTCAAGAAAGCTTGATTTGCTTCAAAAGACTAAAAGCTAAAGCTAAATATGTTGTTAAAAAAAGTAAAAAAGATTCCTGGCAAAATTTTGTTTCCACTCTTACCAGTGATACTTCTCCAACACAAGTGTGGACAAAAATAAGACAAATGAAAGGACAGAAATCTTCACCAAAAATCCCAGCAATTACACGGGAAGGAAAAGTAATTACAGATAACCAAACAATTTCGCATATTATGGCTGAAAGTTTCGCACTGAAATTTAGATATGAACTCGAGCATAACCAAAGTTTAAATGAGCAAAATCCGTTAACTTCTCACACTCCTCAAATTAGTAGACATGATATAGCCGCTATCAAACTTCCTTTTACACTAGAAGAATTAACAGTAGCTCTAGCGTCTTGTAAAAACTCCACTGCCGGGCCAGATAATATTCCATACATATTTTTAAAAAATTTATCTAATTCCAGCCTTGCAAAACTTCTAAATCTGTACAATAGAATATGGCTTACTAAGAAATTTCCTCGCATATGGCGCGAATCAATCATCATCCCAATAAAAAAACCTGATCAAACTTCCAATCTGCCAAAATCATATAGGCCAATTTCACTAACCTGCTCGTCATGCAAACTTCTCGAGAAAATGATAAACTCAAGATTAACCTGGCTTCTAGAAAAATATGCTATAATTAACGAAGCCCAATCTGGTTTCAGACGCCACCGTTCTACACTTGATAATTTAGTGTTACTGCAAACACAAATAGCTACCGTCTTTTCGAATAAACAAGATGTTATCGCTAGTGCTTTTGATATAGAAGGAGCCTTCGATAGCATTTCACGACCAGCCATTCTTCAAAAGCTTCTTCAATACAATATTACAGGCAATATTTATTTCTTCATACAAAACTTTAAAAAAAAAAGGACTTTCAAGGTAAAAGTAAACGGTGAAATATCTGCAACATACCCGCAAAATAATGGAGTCCCACAAGGTTCCGTACTCAGTACAACCTTGTTTATTCTCGCAATAAATGACTTATTTTCGAGTGTTTGTCTACCAGTCAAATATGTAATGTATGAGGATGATCTTATTCTATATTGTCAAGGAAAAAATACAACCGCCACATGTAAAGTACTGCAAACCGCCGTAAATCAACTTAACGAATGGGCTAAAAACACAGGATTAACACTATCACCTTCCAAATCAAAATTAATTCGATTTAGCAGAAGACCTTGTAACCAAAATCCTATTGTATATCTCAACGAAATTCCATTGCAAACTGTAACACACTACAAAATACTTGGTTTAACTTTTGATAGTAGACTAACTTGGAAAGAGCATATTAACAAACTAAAAGGAAATGCAATGAAGAGGCTTAATATAATCAAGGCACTGTCACAGTATACTTGGGGTGCAGACGAAAGCATTTTACTTAATATCTATAGAGCCTTAATTCGCTCTAAACTGGACTACGGTAGTTTCATTTACATGTCTGCGTCAAAGTCTGACTTAAAGTTACTCAACTCTGTGCATAATACTTCCATTCGTCTCTGTTTAGGCGCCTTCAAATCTAGTCCTGTAGAGAGCCTTTATTGCGAGGCTAACGAGCCACCCCTCTGGATTCGACGAGAGTATCTCCTACAATCTTACTTTGCTACAGTATCTGCAAATCCATCTAACCCCGTCTATCGTCTAATAAATTCAAAGCCCCTCTCGGATTTACCGAGAACGATCCAATCAATTATTGAAATCCAGAAATCAACCTTAAGAAATGCCATCGATCTTACCAAAACACTTCCATATCCAATTCCAACTACCCCTCCTTGGAGCAGATCAATCCTACATTTAAATACTTCTTTGTTGGCCTATAACAAACACGAAATTCCGAGCATTTTAATAAGACAATACTTTGAAGAAATCATAGAAAAGAACCAATTCCAAAAAATTTTATACACAGATGCTTCCAAAAGTGAAATAGGAACTGGATGTGCTGTTACCACAGTTGATAAGACAATAAAATCATTTTTATTACCAGATGTATGCAGCGTATATACTGGTGAATTATACGCGATATTAGAAGCTTTTAAATCCTTAGAAATCGATAGTAAAAACCAAGCAATGTGCACAGATTCCTTATCATCACCCTTCTACATAAAAATTTTATATGTTCAACCTCCTTTAGTTCATGAAATCCATAACATATATAGTACACTTGCCTCTCAAGGCGTAGTTGTTACTATCATCTGGGTACCATCCCATATCGGCATCCCCGGTAATGAAAAAGCAGATCACGTCGCCAAAGTAGCCTCTACCCTTAATGGTCAGCACTCAAAAGTACATGTTCAAATCTGTAGTGACTCGAAGCAGATGTTTAAGCAGCAACAACATATATCTTGGCAAATCCACTGGAACACAATCAAAAACACATTACACGAGATCCGGCAGACTGTCAATATATTTGAACTCCCAACTATGACTAGAAAAGAAAAAGCAGTCATTCGAAGGTTGAGAATTGGACATACCCGATACACACACTAATACTTAATGAAGTCTGAACCGAAGCCTAATTGTCAAATTTGCTGTAGTGTTTTGAGCGTGAAACACATCCTTATTGAGTGTCCTCAGTATGTGACTCAAAGAAATCGACATAAACTTAAGCCAAATATTAAAGATATTTTAAACTCGTCTGATAAACTTCATAACCTAATTAGTTTCTTGAAAGACATTCGATTATTTAACACAATATTATCTTTTGTCTTTATAATCTCTACCTATTATTCAAAATTTAGTGATTAATAATTAATCACTATAATCCATAATTAATAATTATTGTAATAATTAGTTGTAAGTCTCTATAGTATCTAATAATTGTACTCCCAATATTTCTGTCATAATTTTTACCTAAAGCTATTTAAGATTTAGAAATTAACTGTTATAATAATTAATTTTAAGTCCTCATTGTAATTAACTATTGTATAACCAATACTGTTTGTGTCAATGGCCATTGCAGCCGAGACACATAAATTTAAATAAAAAAAAAATATAATTTAGTTCATTTATTACAATTATTTATTATAATTTAGTTACATTATTACCATGAAATATAATTTACGTATAAAGCGTAGACTGAGTAGGAGCAATTTAAGGTTAATTTCTAAAATCGAATTCAGACCCCTTTTACTTCCACGGTTTATATAGGGTTAACTTTTCTTTAATTTTTTTTTTGTATTTAATTATGAACCATCTTCTTCATTATTTTCTTATCAATAATTCTTCTTTTTTTAATAGAACTGAGTTTATATTTTGTTAGTAAAGTAAGTTTTTTTATCCTACTTTCAATATAATATCTTTCTTTGAAACAGTTGGTGCAGTGCATATTTCCATTGTACTCCATAACTACTTCAGTAGGTACTCTATGGATTTTTGCATATATGTAAGATCTAACAAATTTTAGTAATACATTATAAATTTAATATTCACCATTGCCGCGCATACGGGTATTACGAGCCATCGTATGCGCGCCAATGGTGAATATTAAATGCTTAATTGTATGCCAAAAAATGTGCAATAACTACGTATTAAAACCCACCAAATTGCATGTTCATGACTCAACCGGTTTTAAAGTAATAAATAAATCGTCAGTTTGTCAGAAAAATTTCAACACCCCCTATCTCGGAAACGAAGCATTTGCGGACATAAGTTTATAGAGCAAACTGCCATTACTTTTTCATGCAGAATTACCCCTTAAACTTTGCCAAAAATTTTTAAAAACACCCCGTATTGATAAAAAACTTGTTTAGTTGTTAAAGCACCTAACTTTTTTATTATCCAACATAAGCGAATCAATCAAACAACAAAATGTTGAGAAAGCATGAGGCTATAGTTAGGTTTTAATTTCAGTATTCTACAAATGCTAGAATATTCCACACTATTCCACATTTCCGCCAACTTTAAGAAAAAAAAAAACACAGTTTGATTCGTACACCCGGTATACAATGAAAATTACTTGTTATGCAAGAATATTATTATAGCGATATTGTCAAGGAATAAGGCTAGGTATAACATATTAAAAAATTACTTAAATTGGACAACAGGTTTAGGAGATATAAGACATCAAAAACGACCCATTTTAAAGGTGGCCAGTTAATTTTGGCCCAGAGTGTATATTTATACATACGAGTACGAGTTAAAATAACATTACATCAGTCAAACGTTTATGCATGTATTAGACAGATTTAATCTTTGTTTAATTTATTGCTAAATTTTAACCTAAAATTAATCACGGCTGCGTCATATTAGTAGATAGTTTATATTAAGGATTATCGGTTATTGATTAGTAGTTTCATTAAACAATAAATATTTTCGTTTTCAATTAAATTTAGTAGTTAATAATTTAATAAACTGATGCACGGAATATATCTCTAAACCACCACGTGTACAACTACATATTGCTTTCAAAATTATACTAATAAGTATAATAGTAATAGCAGTGACTTACTTGAGGATCGCATACATTCATAATAATATGTTTCATTTTCTTGTACTTATCTAATACTCCTGTGACTTTAAAGTACTGAATATTATTCTGTTTCTCTTCCTGTGCTATCCATACAGTAAAATCTACAAAAACAACATAACAGGTGATTGCATTGGCAGTTGTACTACATAATTGTAGCTTAGGTACTTTTATCTAGTATCTACCTACAAAAAACTATTTTTGAAACCTAAATTTTTGATATCAACATCAACCTTAATACTTAAAAAATAAATAATAATGTGGAGGTTACAGGTACCTACTTAAAAAGTTTTTGAACTGCAATTTTTTCAACTGTGTACTTAGGTTGCCCATGTTTTCCCTCCCAATGAAATCGTAAATATGTATCTATAGCCATTAAAAATAATTTGCACTGTAAACAAGTATATTCCTTTTGAGCTCCATTTCTTTCAAAACACTGCAGTATAATGAGTTTTAATAGTTATTTATGATATAAGTGTTAACAGTACACGTTTAAGGCACGGATGTGAAAGTTTGCAGAATGAGCGAAGCGAGTTTTGCAATTCACATGATTGCCTTAAAAATGTACATTTTAAAACGTATATCCTACAATATTTTTTCTACAAACGTAATTACAGGACAATATCTACAAAAACTTTTAATTGAACTTGACTGATATTCCATTTCTATATTTTTTAACATTACATCAAAATTGCCTATACGGTCAATACGAACTGCAGTGCCTTAAAAATTTTAAAGCACTAGTGCCTTAAAGTAGCATTTTTAATGCTCGTATGGAGTGCTAAAAATTGCATTTTTAACACGGTTGTAGTAAATAGTTATTTATGAAAGAGTTCGTGAAGTATGCTTTTTTGCGAACGCTCGCGATTTTTAGAGTGCTGCCGTGATCAAAGGTATATAAAATATACATTACAAAATAGAGCCCAGTCTTGATTTAAGTTCAGATCACACTGCAATAATCTTAACACTAAATTCAACTATAATATGGAAGGAACCTGTCGTAAAACTCTGCAATAGAAGAACCAATTGGGAATAATTTCAAGCTATTATTAACACAAATATAAACTTTAAACATTGATTTAGAGAACCCCATGAAATAGAAAAAGCAATGCAACATTTAACAGAAGTAATACAAGATGCTGCATGGAAGTCAACTCCAAGGAAAAAAAAAATACCACCCATGATCATAACATTCCTTTACAAAGTAAAGAAACTTTAAATGAAAAAGGAAGAGCTAAGGCCAAACGGCAGCGGTCAAGTGATCCCCTGGATAAAACAAATTAAATCGGTTAACACATCAACTGCGTACAGCTTTAATCCACACCCGTAATGAGACTCTTAAATATTATACCTCCAACCTATCACCTAATGACCGTTTATTATGGCAAGCGACCAAAAAATTCAAGAGACCAATAGCATCTATTCCACTAATTAGAAAATAAGATCTAAGCTGAGCAAAAACTGATGAAAAAAAATCAAACACATAAACACCTCGCCCAGGTATTTAGTCTTCATACCGAAGAAGTCAATGCTGAAGATGAAGAAGTATACAAATTTCTCGACGCTCCTTGTCAATTATAGTTACCGCTGAAGCCATGTACATCAACAGAGATCTGGAAGGTGACAAATAAAATAAATCCTCATAAGGCTCCAGGTTATTAATTAATTAATGGTGATGTACTAGAACTCTCCTCCTATCGTTCTATAAGCCTTCTACCAATAATGTCAAAAATTTTCGAAATACTTCTCTTAGTCCGAATTTTCGAGGGAATAAACATAAATAGCATACATAATACCTGACCATGTTGTCTTTCGGCAGAACTACTCAAAAATACAGCAGTGCCATCGGATTGTAAATTATATAAAAGAATCTTTACAGGGAAAGAAAATGAGTGCAGCCGTATCCCGCGACTGTGCAGCAGGTTCGTGTGCGGCAGGTTCATATAAACAACATTCATATTCCCTTAAAATCAGATCGTGACCTCAATTTCGACCAAAAGTTGACATGAAAGAACCATATCAAAACCAAAAAAACACAACTCAGCTTAAAAGTTAGACAAGTGTATTGGCTGCTAGGTAAAAGATCCCAGTTATCATTAGAAAACTGTAAGGGGATACAGGTTCACGTGATAAATTATGGTCACACGGGGTAATATGGAACAATGGCGGGAGGAAAAGGACTATGGGTAATAATTGCTGTTCCTGCGTGAGCAGTTCCATCAGGATGATGAGTAAGGTACGTTGTGTATAAAGGGATTTTTACTACTGTTCTTTCGGTTGGGTGTGATTCTGAGATAAGAAGAACATCTAATTGATTTACTTTTAAAAATGCTATGATTTACTGTACATGGTTTGGTAGCCCGTTGGCGTTCCAGGAGGCTACTTTAATTTAACGGCATAAATTCGTTATTTTATTAATGGCTGTTGTTAGCATGTTCAGGACTATGCTATTGTGGTTCAGTAGTTGATTGAATAGATTTTTGAATTCCTTTAAGAAACTTGTCATCATGTGTGATAAAACTTCGCCATTATTTTGTCTGTTGATGTTTCCTGAGGTTACTTGAGCATAATTGATTCCATTTTGCGCATATTGTTAAGTCATTTGATGCAGTGCTGGATTGGGATTGATGTATCCTTGTGTGTTTCTAGGTCTAGTTATGTCGTTATTCCTGTTTTTTGCTTTTAATAAGTCTCGATAAACAGTGCAGCTTTTATAGTTCGCTGGGTGGTTGCCCCTGCAAAGAGTACATGTTGCAGGTGTGTCTTTCGGTTTTGTGCAACTTTTGGTGTCGTGTGGTCCTCCACATTTAACACATTTATAAGGTTTAAAACAGTATGATTTGGAGTGTCCGTATGCCTGACATCTAGTGCATTGCACAATGTTGTTCTTGTGTTTCGGAGCTTCTACTCTAATTCTGGTATTGTACATATACATATAAATATAGATTCCACATTAAAAACTTTATTATTGTTGTTTTTTGGTTCCAAATCCACGAAAAATAATGGTAGGGGCTCTTTTGTTACTCTGTGCCAGATGTTTCAACCATTTCTGACTTTGTGGCCTTGCTTTAATAATTCAGCTTTTATTTTCTCTAAGGGTATATAATGGTATAAGCATCTTAGTACAACACTATATAAACCTCTTTCTTGTTTGAGTTGATTACGTAATTTATTATTTTCTTATAAGAATTAGCTATTTTAGCATTTATTTTAAAAACATTTTCAGGAAGAGTGGTAGTATAATAAATTTCGTCTTCAGTAACTTGCGCTATAGAGTCAGTCATTGCTTTGTAATCTATTACTCCATGAACAGAAATAGGGGGCGGCTTGGAATCTTTCGTTTGGGTATTTGGGTTGTCATCGTTTCTTTTACTGGTATGGATTTGGTTTGTATCTGCGTTTTCTTCTAAGAGTGTTTCAAACCTATTAGATGTGCTTACTAAAGCACCTTGCTCAGTAGTTTCTGCTATATTTCTACGTTTTCTTTTTGATCTCGACTCTTCTGTCACGGACAAACATTTGCATCACTTTCCATGTTTTCATCATCACTTGATGAGGACGGTAGGGAATAAACTATTCTTTCTTCGAAATGTTTTGTGTATGTTTGAAATGTGTATGTTTGAAATGTGTATCTCTGGCTGTGGAGAAACTGCATTTTGGCTCATTTGAGGTAAGGATAAGTTTTGGAAATTAGATGGATGAGCGTACATATTTGGAAGAGGTGGGAATTGATTTTGATAATAGTGCATCATGTCTGCTGATACAGAGTTTTGTTGTTGCATAAATTGATGATTTCGTTGCATTGGTATCATTGTATTTGAGGGTTGATTCATTTGTACATTATATATATTGTTGACTGGAACGGATCCGTTCCCATTTCCGGCCAAAAACATTTTTATAAATGGATGATTAATATTTCTTGACATGTGCAATTGAGTCTCACCCAAGAATAATTAAATAAAAACATTCGAAAATAAATTAATTGTAAAAAGTCTATATATAGTCTTTGTGTAATTCTAGTTCTAATTAATAATCTATTTGGCAACATTGGATTTTGCAAAAACACTTACCCAGCTAGTGGATAGTGATCTAATAGGTGGATCTAAGAGGTTTTAAACACTCTCAAAAAAAAACGCAGATACAAACCAAATCCATATCAATAAAAGAAACGATGACAACCCAAATACCCAAAGGAAAGATCCCAAGCCGCCCCCTATTTATATTTATGGAGTAATAGACTACAAAGCAATTACTGACTCTATAGCGCAAGTTAGTGAAGATGAAACTTATTATACTACCACTCTTCGTGAAAATTTTGTAAAAATAAATGCTAAAACACCACCTGATTCTTATAGTCAAATAATAGATTACATGAGAGAAGAAAAAATAGTACACTATAGCTATCAACTCAAACAAGAAAGAGGTTTATATAGTGTCGTCGTAAGAGATTTACACCATTCTACACCCTTAGAGGAAATAAAAGCTGAATTATTAAAGCAAGGCCGCACCTCACACAGTCAGAAATGTTTTAAACATCTGGCACAGAGTAATATCCTATCATTATTTTTCGTCGATTTGGAACCAAAAAACAATAATAATAAATTTTTTAATAATATTGCGTAATGATAAATACCGACTGCTACAGTTGATTCTACAAGGCAACATTGAGGGCAGGAGAGGCCCTGGACGTAGACGTATATTCTGGCTGGCCAATCTTAGGAAGTGGACTGGTCTAACCTCAACTAATCTACTTCGAGCTACTGTAAATAGAATAAGATGGGTCAATGTGGCCAACATCTCCAAAAAATGGGCACCTTTAGAGGAAGGATCAGACAAATACTCTCAATATACATTGAAACTAAAACATGAGACTACCCGCAGGGATTTGGAGAGGGAATGTCAACAAGAGACGCAATACACATAATCACACAGTCAATAACTGAGAAGTGTTAAGAACATGATTTTGACTTACACATCCTTTTGATAGATTTCAAGCAAGCATTTGACAACCTAACAAGACCTGACCTAATAGAAAACGTGGAAATCCTAGATATCCCCATGAAACTTATAAAGATTACAAAAATGAAAATGGAAGAATCGACAGCAACAATAATATTATAAAATAAATGAGGGATTCACCGAAAATATAGAAATAGCAACTCGAATATACGACAGGGCAACTATCTATCAACAAGACTATTAAAGGAACAATAAGAGCTCCAATAATAAAAGGTACAATCGTAACACTGACGTCGCGTCGCAATTTGAGCCGTGTACTGACGACATAGAATTTTTAATGTATTGGCCATGTAATTCGATGTTGGGCGTGAAAAAGGGACCAGTCAATTTTTGGCGAAAACGGGATTAATTCAAATATGGGTTAAAAAAAAGTATGTTTTAACTGTGGGTAAAAGGGGATAAGTCAATGTAGCTAAAATTGTAAGTTAAATTGATTGTTCCAAAAGAATCACTTACAAAACAGTAAATAAGGTTTAGTGTAAAAAGGGATATTATGTTAACATATTCCTTTTGCCACTGCTCATATAAGTATTTATCTACTAGTAAATAATGAGACAACTTGACTTAGCCCCTTACTTACGGTTACCTTTTAATACAACAGGATGTTGCGTTCTGGGGATAGTTAACATCTTAACATCCCCTACAGATGGTGACATAATACAAAGAAAGACATTTACATCATACCATTCCAAAATTGATCATTTACATATTGATGGCATTAGTAATAGTGTTTGTAAGAACTTTTTTATGAAAACTTATAATATTGGTAATTAATTCTTAGAAGTTACAGCAGGGAAAACAGGTTCTCAAATATTGAGACGTAATGACAGTAGACCAACGAAGATACCATTAAAATCGAAGGAAAGTTACCCATAAAGAAAGGGTAAGGGATCACATTTTATCTATACCCTTATACGAAAGTCACTATACAAGAAGGCAGTCATTGTGGAAATATTTACCTTCACACTACCCTCGCTATTTATGAAGCTTACAATAAGAGGTACACAGATAATGTTATTAATCGTAAATTTTATGAGAAGATCTATCACAGCCTGAACATAACTATAAAAAAACCTATGAAAGACTCATGCGGTACATGTGACAAATTAAAAATGAATATTATTGTATGCAAGAATGAGGAAGAAATATATTACAACTAAAAGATCAGTTAAACGAAGATCATTTACAAGTTGATCAAGGTTACAAAAACAAAGAAGACGATACATTTCTGACTAAGGATCATGCTAAAATAAAAACTATTATTTTTGATATCTAGCAATGTCTGCTAACACTAGACCAGTGGTCGGCAAACTTTTTAGCCAAAGAGCCAAATATGAACATTACAACAATTTAAAAAAAATTGGGAGCCAAATCTGCTTGTTCAGCCAACTTATATTACACGAAATAAAATTAAAGCCTTACTACCTAGTCCCATCCATAACACCCAAAAAGTTAAAACGTGGTTTTTTCGTGTTTTAGCGATATTTTCGTTTCTAATCATGGTAGAAACTTCTATTTTCTTTCGTTTTGTAAGGTTTTATTTCCTATAACACTGTCTTATTTACAAAAATTTTGGCGTAAAATCCATTTTTTTTAAATGTTGATATAGAGAACCAAAAAGGGAAAGAACAGAAAACGTGAGCTTTTTCAGCTGATCATAAGAATCAGGAATACTATTTCAAGCGTTGAAAATGATCATGTCTTCCTTCTCCAGGTCATTCAAAGCAGACCACTTGTGTTGTGAATTTTTTTCTTTTCCAATATTTCCAATTCAACACGAAGACGTTCGAATTTAGAGCGCCATACCTTAGTGTTCTTAAATACATATTTCAAAGCTATTAATGCAAATGTCAAAAGGAGAAAATTTCAACTCTGTTATCGTAGCCTTAAGAGGAATTTTGACAAATGCTAAAGTTTGTAAGTTTGATAAAAGCTAATTTATCAGAATAAGATGTATGGTTCATTCCACGAATATACGACTGTTTTGGATTACCGCGACAACGAATATTTTAGTGTACAACATAAGAAGTACGAAAGTAAATGGCTCTAATAATTATTCCAATAAACAACAATGTAATTTTCAATTTACTTTCGTTCTTCATATTTTGCACAATAAAATATTCGTTGTCGAGTTAATCCAACACATTCGTATGTTCGTGGAATAGGGTATTACTCCAGGCTGTGGGTGAAAAATAGGTCGATTTCAGGATATAATACAGGCATTTTTGAAACCTATTAGGTGTTGTAAAGGACGATGCCAGGAATAACTTCTACTATAATGTGACCAAAAATATTGTGAGCTTTTTTTGTTATTGCGATTTTCATTTGTTAAATTTGCAATTTTTAAAGGTTTTTAATTTTGCAGCTTAGGATATTGACTCTAGGGAAAAAATTTTTAATATAAAGTTGTAGTGAATTAAAAAACCTATAATTTGAGCTATGGTAAGTATAATTTCGCTTATTGGTTATTGCAACACAGCCTGCGAAAGGTCAAAAATGGTCGTTTTTTTACAATTGCGTTATTTATTGTACAAATATATTTTTTTATTTTTTAAAGCTTTAAAATTAATATCTTTCAATTCCAAACATAAAAAAAAATTGTAAAGCCGGATTAACGAATTTGTTGCTTAGATATTTAAATTGTTTATCCCAAGAAGTAAAATGTCGAAGGCTATAACTATTTGAAAAAAAATCGTAGAGAGTTGGTGAAACATCCAATCTCCTTCTAAAGAGTTATATCTTCATATTCTGATGTAAATAAATGCGTAAAATATTTTTAAACCTCTAATTTTTGGATTTGAAAATAAGGGGACAAATTTCGTTAAAAACATTTAGAGCTGAAGCGGCCCTGTACATCCTATGAGTTTTTAACTTACAGATTATTGTTGCTAAAAACGAAACGAAGATTTATAAAAAAAAAATAAAAAATTTCTACGACCAACTGAAGCCGAGCTAAATGTTGGGCTTGAAAATAAGGGGGCAATTTTCGTTATAAACATTTAGAGCTGAAGCGGCCCTGTACATCCTATGAGTTTCTAACTTACAGATTATTGTTGCTGAAGACGAAACGAAGATTTATAAAAAAATAAAAAATTTCTACAACCAACTGAAGCCGAGATAATTGTTTCTTTTTTCTTTAATCGTAGTGCCCTTATTTAGAAGAATTAAGAAATTATTTTACAGTCATTGACTAAAGAAAGACTTATATTATCTTAAATTACAAATAATTATGAAATATATTTACATTTAATTATTAAAAATTATTTTTAAAATCGGTGCTTTTGCGAGCGTTCGAATTTTGCAAATCGCCCGGCTCGCTGCAAATCCGCGCGCTCGAAAAATTTTTACGTAACTTCTATTAAATTTTGACCGAAAACAATTTAATAATATTACCATTATAATATACAGTCTAGTTACCACTGTATTTTTTTTCTTGATAAACTTTTATATGTGAAATCTCATTTCTGAAGAAATAATATTACAAAAATGATACATATATATGCAATATATAACTATATTTTTAATTTTTTCATTGTTATATAAATATAATAATAACGTTACCTCTTATTATACAATATAAAACTTTTTCTTCTTGTAGTGACTATCCGTGTTGGATGTTGGCGACCATCATGGCAATCTGTACTTGCACACTAAATCGGTAGAGCTGCTCTAAAAAGATTTGTAGTTGTTGTGTTGAACGACGTACGTAAATTTTCTAGCAAGGTAATCCTTCGCCTTCCTGGTTCTCAGTTTCCAAATGGGGTTTGCCAAATTGCCATGATGGTCGCCAACATCCAAAACGGATAGTCACTACAAGAAGAAAAAGTTTTATATTGTATAATAAGAAGTAACATTATTATTATTATATTTATATAACAGCAAAAATTAAAAATATAGTTACATGTATCATTTTTGTAATATTATTTCTTCAGAAATGAGATTTCACATATAAAAGTTTATCAAGAAAAACAAATACAGTGGTAAATATACTGTATGTTATAATGGTAATAATATTAAATTGTTTTCGGTCAAAATTTATACAAGTTACGTAAAAATTTTCCGATCGCGCGGATTTGAAGCGAGCCGGGCGATTTGCAAAATTCGGCCGCTCGCAAAAGCACCGATTTTAAAAATAATTTTTAATAATTAAATGTAACTATAGTTTATAGTAATTTTTATTTTAAGATAATATAAGTCTTCCTTTAGTTAATGACTGTAAAATCATTTCTTAATTGTTATAAATAAAGGCACTACAATTTAAGAAAAAATAAACAATTATCTCGGCTTCAGTTGGTTGTAAATTTTTTTTATTTTTTTATAAATCTTCGTTTCGTCTTTAGCAACAATAATCTGTAAGTTAGAAACTCATAGGATGTATAGGGCCGCTTCAGCTCTAAATGTATATAACGAAATTTGCCCCCTTATTTTCAAACCCAAAAATTAGAGGTTTAGAAATGTTTTACGCATTTATTTACATTAGAATATGAAAATATAATTCTTTAGAAGGAGATTGGATGTTACAAAAACTCTCTACGATTTTTCTTCAAAAAGTTATAGCCTTCGACATTTGACCTCTTGAGATAAACAATTTATAATATCTAAGCAACAAATTCGTTAATCCGGCCTTGCAACTTTTTTTTATGTTTGGAATTGAAAGATCTTTATTTTAAAGCTTTTAAAAAAAATATTTGTACAATAAATAACGCAATTGTAAAAAACGGTCATTTTGGACTTTTCGCATGCTGTTTTGCAATAACCAATAAACGAAATTAAACTTACCATAGCTCAAATTGTAGGTTTTTTAATTTACTACAACTTTCTATCAAAAAGTTTTTCTCTAAAATCAATATCCTAAGCTGCAAAATTAAAAATCTTTAAAAATTGCAAATTTAACAAATGAAAATCGCAATTAAAAAAAAGCTCACAATAGTTTTGGTCACATTTTAGTAGAAGTTATTCCTGGCATCGTCCTTTACAACACCTGATACGTTTCAAAAATTCCTGAATTATATCGCGTTTTTTCACCCACAGCCTGGGGTAATAGATAATGTTTTCCTACCAAGTATTTTTTAAATGAAAATATTGCGCTTTCCGTGGATATTTGTGCCAGAGCCGCACCTAAGGAGCTGAAGAACCACATGCGGCTCCGGAGCCGCACTTTGCCGACCACTGCACTAGACCTTCAAAGTGGTTAGTCGTTTTTTAATACAGGCAATTGTGGACATTCGATCTAACGGTTCACGACTGTGACAATTCACAAGCTCACTGCTATTTATGGCATGAGTCTTTAACAAAACGCGGCGGAAATGAAATTGGTTCCTGCTTATATCAAAACCTTACTAAAGATTTAGATCCTATCGTCGAATATCTAATAATGTATTCAGACTGCTAACTGTCCTGGTCAGAATAAAACAGTTTTATAACAAAAGCTTGTTTAACCGCTTTAAAATGCTCTGCAAATTTAAAAATTACACAGCCCAACAAAAAAAGTTTTTTGTCTTGCTGCCGGAAAAAAATCAACTGATTTTAGTTCATTCATCTGTGCTAATTCCAAAAATACAAACCTTTTCTTTGTATCAGCTCTAGTTTTCGAGATATAACATACTTATCAAATACTTAAATATTCTTACATTTCTGTATATTCCACCACTATAATTGCAATATATTTATAAACAAACTTAACAAATTCTAAGACAAATGGGCAAATGAACAAAAGGGCCTATTTTGGTGTTCATTTAGGAGATCAAATAAATCCTGAGCTCCACATGTAGTGTGCAAAACTTGTACTGAAATCTTACGACAGTGGACGAAAGGACAATTTGTTTAAATTTGGTTTTCCAATGGTATGGAGGAAACCAAAAAATCATTTTGACGATTGCTATTTCTGTCTTGTGAATATAAAGGGCATTAATCGTAACAATCGACGTACGAACATATGCCTGGATTCAGCAATAAGACCAATTCCACATCAACTTGAGCAGATACCCATTCCAATATTTAGCAGTCTACCTATATTGCCAGAGGATAATGCCGAAACGGTATTTGACGAACTGCAGACTAATAGATTTGAGGAAGACGACAGTGATTTTGAAGGGGATTCAACACGTCCTAAGCGCTTTACTCAGGAAGAACTAAGCGAACTTATCAGAAATTTGAATCTTCCAAAGGATTCTTCCGAGTTGCTTACCTCCAGACTAAAAGAAAAGAATGTTCTTCACCCAGACACCAAAATTACGTACTACCGTAATAAAGATAAAAGATCTTTTGTCTTTTTTTCTCAGCAAGATGGTATGGTTTTTTATAAAAATATTAAAGGACTGTTAGAAAAAATGGGTGTACCGGAGTATACACCAGATCACTGGCGTCTTTTTATCGACAGTTCCAAACGAAGTTTAAATGTGTCCTTCTACATAATGGCAACAAATATGGAAGTGTACCAATTGGGCATTACAGTGGAATAAATGCTCAACAATTTTAACAAACACGGTTGTCATATGAGTATTAAAATTCATTACCTCCACAAACACTTAGACCGTTTCCCAGAAAATCTTCACCAAGATATCAAAACGTTGGAAGAGGGGTATCAGGGAGATGGAGCTATCACATGATGGAGGATTACTGCTGGGGTCTTCAAAGGGACCGTCCTTTTAAAGCCTTTACAAGAAAATCATATAAAAGGAAGTTTTTATGTGACGCCTAATAACACCTTCTTGTTGCGACGCTGCCGGTTAGGTTAGATGAAAAGTTAAGTTTGTTTGGCAGATATGTGTGACGATTTTTGTAAGTACATTATTGTACAATAAATATCTTACTTTTTATTCGTATTTGGTTAATTTCATGGGTAGCAACACTACATATATGTAGGTAGTGCTGCGTTAAATTACCCTATATGTTAGAAATGTGATCTGTTGTCGTATTTTCTGAAAACGATCTGATGGAGCAAATCTGGTGGCATTTTTGGATTCAGCAGACCCAAATTACCCAAAAACAGTAAAAAAATTTCCGGCAGCAAACTGTGTGTTTACCAGTGTTATCGATCACAAACTGTTAATACCAGTCCATACACATATAAAGTGTGAAAAGGATCATAGTCTAATCAAAAAGAGACGAAAATTTAGTAGTCAAATAAAACATCCACATGATTGGGCTCAACTAATTCGACAAGTGGGAAAAGAAACGTAAATTTTTAGTTTCGGTGCTGTTCTATTCTTAATTTTGTGGGTTTATTTAATTCCGTACTTACTAGTTAACCGCAAAACGGATACTCGGGCTAACAGGATAAACTGGAGACATTTTCGATGGTAACGATACGAAAAATCTAAGTTTCAGTACAAGTTGTCCTTTGACAAAGGGGAACATTTTAAGACCGTAGATTTAGAACCGAGGAGAAAAGCGGCTACAAATGTATTACCCAAGGTGGCATATACCAAGCCTGTGCCTATATCGCTAGAAAAGAAAAAGCATCTGATGGATTTACTGCCGCATATATCAGAACAACTGTGGGCCTTTTATAAAAATTTATCCACAGATAAAGACTCAGCTGATTTGCTCTTGGATTTCGTCATTTTTTGACGACAAATAAAAGTTTGAGATATCTGTCAGCTAAATTAGTAATTAATATATTATGATGTTTTATAATATTTTAAATATACGTTGCATTTAAGTGGTAGTGCTGCCCAAAATCGGTCTTGGTCTTGCAGTCTTGGTCTTGTTCTTGTATTTTCGCAAGATCAAGACCAAGACCAATACCGCCTAATTTTAGCAAGACCAAGACCAAGACTGACCGTGCAAGATTTGAGCAAGAACAAGACTGACCCTGCGAGACTCTTGCGTCTTGCAGTTCGGACCGAATGTCGTTTTAGGGAGTATAGTAGTTCGGGTATATGCTTAGATGCATAGAGGCTCTATGAGACGCAAAAAATATGTAACAAAAATTTGGAAAATTGGACTTACAGTACCATAGGCATACATAGCCAATCAAACTATCCAATAAAAGAAAACTTGGCACATTTGATACGTATTCAGAGGTCATAAAACTACAATGTAAAAATAAAACATTTTAAACATACTTCCCCAGTAGACGATTTTTTCGCTCTGAAATTAATTGTCCAGATTTTGATAATAGGCGCCACAATAGCCGCCATCTAATCGTTTAGAAATAATATATGTCATCTTACCTTAGCTGATAAAAAATATAATAATACTCATGAGGAACTGTACATACTCCTACGTCGTATGGAGGCCCCTATGTGGAATAAAAAATGACCATTAAAAAGTGTCTGCTCCCATTATTTGGGCGAATTGTTAATTTTTACATAAATTTGTATTCATCAAAATTTTCGAACGGTCAGATCGATGTGTCTCTTATTTTGGTCAATTGTTACACTATTAACACCCAATCAACTGATTTATTCAAACTAGAAAAAAAAACAGGTCCGGCTTTAAAAAATTAGTTCGTTTTGGTCTTAGAAACAATTTCACCCTGTATACGGTGTTTGAAAATTCTAATAATTTTACAAATTAGACAAATAGACAACTAAATTGGTATATTTATTTTTTTCCCACACGATTACTTATTTTTGTGTAAAAAAATCAAAATTTGAATTTTTGAAGCAAACACTTTTTATTGGTCATTTGTTATTCCCCATAGAGGCCTGCATACGAGGTAGGAGTATGTGCAGTTGCTCATGACTCACCCCGTATAATAAATATTGGCGGCCTAAATGATTATGACTAAACATCGTTTGTGCTGAGTGTGCGATATCGGCACACCAGAAACAAACCAAAATTTGCTGAAAAAGCGCGGATAACTATCAAATAACAGTCTATTTCTATTATATTTATTGAACATAATGAACAATAAGTTTCTTTGACATTGTTTATGACACCGACACATATGTCACGTTGTTAATCACGAAACAGATTATGTTACCTTTTCGATGTGTATATCTTTGATAAAGAAATTTAAACTCATCATTCGACACACACAACAATATCCTACTTAGAGTATTGGATAGTAACGGGTATAAAAGAATCTTTATATTAATTCTTGGTCAAAAAACTTAATATAAAGATAAAGTAAAATCAAAGCAATTTTAAAGTACTGTTCTGTAATTTAATTTGTATTGTATTTTACTTTTTATTTAAATAAATGGCAAATTGTATAACTCTTTTATTCCATTTCATATAAGGTGAGGGTCGATCAATCCTTTTCTACAAACATAGAAAATGTTCTTGGAATACAGTCAACTTTATATCATTGTCATTAATTGGGGTTTTGTATTTTAACCATGTTTTAGCACATGTAAGCTTATTAAATGCGAACGTTTATTAAGAAACATACATAGTCTCTCCCGTGAGCCATGGTATATAGTTGTTAGTTAGAGCAGTGGTTCCCAACCTTTTTCCCGTGATCGCCCCCTTAGACAGGTTTCACCAGTTGTGAATAATATAATCGCCCCCCTCTTGTCCACGTGTTGGTGAACATTGTTAGTAATAATTGTTAATTTCTCCCTTGGGCCTGGTGATACTCACATAATTTCTTTATGTCTGGCTCAATGTTGGTTAATAGCTATGTACCTCAAATCCCCTCCAAGGTGGAGGCAATATGTTTGAAGATCCTCAGAATAACCACATGATGATTTCTGGGGAACTTGGTCAGACCTTCTCTCTGTATATTTTCTTCAAAAATAGATAGTTTGTCAATGAATGCTCCGACTACTCCCTTCGCTTTGGCCATATTTATGTTCTTCCTTTGTAATTCCAGATTCGTTCCATTTAATTTTTAAGAAATATCTGATAGTTAAGCGATGTCATTTCGCTTCTCCTGTGTTGCTGTATTCAGTGTGGGGTCAGTAGTTATAAGAAATTCGATAACAGTATCCATGAGACTGCAGAACCGCCGCTAAGCAATTACCTTTTGAAAGCCAGCGGATTTCCGTTTGTAGTACTGTAGTAGCAATGTATTAAATATCTCATCATTTTCTTTACAGAGTGTCAGAGTGTACGAAATATTCCATAATTCTTTGGTTTTGCTTTAATTTTATTTACCTCATCTATGACAAGACCAATATTTACATATGAAGCACAGACATGGACCTTCACAAAGGAAAATATGGAAAGGATGGCCAATACTCAAAGGGCAATGGAAAGAAAGATGCTGGGTATCAAATACATGAATCAGAAATAAAACCAAAGTGAAAGATGTAAACAAGCATGCAGCTACTCTCTAGTGGAAAACATGACAAAACAATAGACAAAAAGACGGAAGATGGAATGAATCGATATTCCACTGGAGTCCTTGGGACCGTAAAAGAGGAAAGGCAGACCACAGATGAGATGGTCGAATGACCCAAAAAGATACGCTGGTATCAGATGGACAGGAATAGTACTGAACGAAGAAGAGTGGAAAAATAAGGGGGAGGCTCACGTTCAACTTTGGACAAATGAAGGGCAAAAGATAGATAGATGACAAAACGACCACAATTTCGGCTGTACACTTTTTGTTAGTCAGATCGGCACGGTCGGTACCTACTCTCATTATTCTTATCCCACTTCTATCTCTTTCTATTTTGTGCGGATATTCGCCTAATACGAAAGCTCGATAAAAGAAAAAGGCAGAATTAATTATAATGTATTACTTACCTATAGAATTAAATTGTATCATAATTCATAGCCCTCTGTTACTAGACGAGATGTTTGTGTTATTATTACCTGCATTGATGTAAATTTAATTACTTTTTATTATCCTATGGATGTCCGATCGAAAGTATTGTTTTTTCTTCTCTATTACCCATTTCTCGTTTCCCAGATGCTAATCGCCCACCTTATCGCCCCCTTTTCTCTATTGCCCCCCATATCGCCCCCTTCGCTCTATCGCCCCCCTGAAAATGTCAAATTGCCCCCAAGGGGGCGATAGCCCCCCGGTTGGGAATCACTGAGTTAGAGTATAGGCACGGATCGCTTAGATGCTTGGATCGTGAGTTCATACCTTACCCAATGTCAGTTTAGATATTTATTAATTTTGTTGGCCACTACCATGGCTATGATAATTCAAGATTAAAAAATGTACCTACTGTGTTACAGTTTACATATTCTAAAGTATTCAAAATCATGAAATAAGAAATTTTATATTATTTGTTATTTCATTATTTCGAATACGTTCTCTCTTTACACTGACTATAATACTGCGCATAGACGCCATCCCCCACCGGTACCTTTAGAATCTGTGCACTGTACCTACGTTGTTCTAAGATCTAAAGTAACGCTTAAAGAATAGCAATAGGCTAATGTGTAACTGCGAGACTTGCAAGATTCTTGCTGCAAGACCAAGACCAAGACCAAGACCGAGAGCGCCATACCAAGACCAAGACCAAGACCAGGTGTATTGGCGCAAGACCAAGACCAAGACTGTCTAAGTCTCGTCTTGTTCTTGCATTTGGGCAACACTATTAAGTGGTCTTGTTATCTAAAATTTTCCATTATTCTTTATAATCATTCTTATCTTCAACTACAAAGAGAATAAGTCATTTGCGTATTTGTGAAGTAAGAGGTAAATCAATCAAATATCGATTTAAAAATATTTTTCTCCCAAATATTCAGAAAATACCTAAGCTTTAATTTACGTAGGAAAAATACATGTAAAAACAAATTTTAAGTAGATTATCATTCTAAACATCTGTAAAAAATAATCTTTTTTTTTTGGAAGAATTTTAAATATCGTTTTTCTCGTTTTGCCCTTTTATGACTTGTCCCCCTTTTCACGATCAACAGCGAATTATAAGCCCTACTCGCGAGGCTCATGTGTTGCTCATTATCGCATTATATTTTAATTAGTTTACAGGTAAAAAATAGTCAACCAGTTGTGTTTGATATGTACGCAAATAAAGATTTATTTTCGGCTCATAAGTATTTTTGTACCACACATTTCAGCATTGATTATCAGAAACCTAAACAATTTAAAGCAAGAATTTTCTAAGTTCATCTTCGGAATTTTTATCATCTCGGATTCAGTGTTTGCCAGTTTCCCGGTCATGAATAAGCTTCGTACATCTGGACTTTCTGTCCTCTTCTTGGATCTCAATAGTAGTTGACGAGAAGATTCCTTGCACTCTCTTCCCATTTAAGGGGTGCCCTGGACTGAGAGCAGGTTTTTGGTTTCGATGGCTATTTATACTTGGGGGAATTATAATGGGTCATTACGCTCTTTTAACTCTCTAATGCAATTATTCCTATTGAGAGCTGTGTAATTATTTAAAAAATATTTATTTAATTAGATAATCTTTATTTCATCAAGGAAGTATACACACAAATGACATTTCTTCTGGAACGAAATTAAATTTGTTCTGAAACCGTAGAAAAAAAATTAATTATTTTTAAACAAAGATTGTTCAAATAATTATACAGCTTTCAAATAAGAATATTTGTATTTAGAGCATTAAAAGGTACACCTCTGGTAACTTAACTTTAATTTATTATAGCGAAACTTAAGCATCTTTGGGAGAAGACAATGCGTTGTTTAGTATTTTCACTCGAGTTAAATCAGATTAACAAAAATAAAATTGCTCTATTGGAAGCGAAGAAAACATATTTTTTGGTTTTTTGCGTATACCCATTTTGAACTTAGAAATTCAATTTCATTCAACCTAGTTTTTTGGTATTTTTGGTATTTTTCACGCGCAATGCCGATCGTTTTTGCATAATAAATGTTATGAGTATCTGAGTATGTTCAATAGACGACAATTTGTATGGAGTAAGAGAGCCGAACTAAGAAGATAAAGCTTCGAATACTACCATCCTATTGTTTATAACTTCGTCACAAGTGCCGGTCAAAGTTAACCAGTTGTACCTCAGGAACCACTTCCCATAAATAAGCGTCGTTTTCTAAATTTAATTTATGCTACCCTAATATTTATTGAGATATTCTATTTATTTCTATGCCAAAAAATTATTTATAGCTTTAAAGTATTCCTGAAGCCGTCCAGATATACCGATAAAATACGTTAGGTAGGTGGATTACTTCTAAAAACAAAAAAAATTGACAAATTTCTATAATGGTCTAGTTTTTGTTGTGCAAAGTTTAAAAAATCCAATTAAAAAAAATAGGTTGCAAAATCATTATGCTAAATCTTTTTATGTTTTAACCTTTGTCGAGCGGCATAATTTTACACCGGAAACAGACGGCATATATACAATTGTACCTATAACATATTTTCTTAAAAATTCCTTAATCTAAAAGTAATATTTATTAGTTTTAAGGTAATATTATTTATTGCTAGCATAACTGGTAAAAAAATGTTTAATATTGCAATAAATAAATAATAATATTCGGTAATTTGTTCTTGTATGGATTTACAAACAAAAATTGAAAGCCGCTTTTAAGTGATCCCTGTTACCTATCGTAAATTATTGAAATAACTGCAACAATAAACTTTTGGAAATAGTGGTCGTAAACAAATTCTAGGAAGAGTAGTATTGTATTGTATTTCAACTGGAAACGTAGATTTCATCCACATTTAGTTGTTTTGTGTTTGTCAATACACGTATAACTGAAAATTATCATTAGTATTAAAGATTCTACATCTAGTTTACCAAAATACCGACAAAAGAGGTATTAATAAAATCAACGAAGAAAACTTGTGTGAGATGGGGAATATGGAGCCTCTGCCACTCATACGTGCAGCTATGTCTCGTGATCATCTAAAGACTATGCTAATATTTATAAGATTTGACAACGAAAATACCCCTCAATAACGCAATAAAGCTTATAAGGCTGCACTCATACGAGATATCTGGACAATGCTGAATACAAATGTGTAACAAGACTACAAACCATCCCATTGCATAACCATAGATGAACAATTGTTTCCGTTTAGAGGCCGTACCTGCAAAATGTACATATGGTATTTTGGGTTTGTAATGCTTCAAACACCTCATCCCATACAAATTCATCTTCATATTTGAAAAATAGAATATGGTTCCTGACAAGTTAACGTTGGCAAACGAACACTTTTGGATCTGGTCACGTCTTAAAAATGTTCTAGGCGATAGGTTACCACAGATAACTTTTTACCAGTTAAACTCGCTAAAGTCTAGAATTCGTGTCACATAACGTTGGTGGGCTTATTTAGAAAAAAAAAATAAGAGATTTTTGCTCACCAATAAGCAAGCAAGGAAAGAGCTGTTTTCCACAAATCTGGCATACAATCATGCTGCTACCGTAGTTCTTATTTGCTAAAGAAAAACAAAGCAGTAGTGTTACTCTCGTCAATTGATATGACAGGACAAGTAGCCTGAAATGATTAAGAATTAGAGTGAAACTAAAGGGAATTTGATACGATGGATAAAATGCTGGGTGAATGTATGCTGAAGCGTCGAACATTGAGTTGGTACTTGACCTTTTTTTGTAATATGATTGACGTCACTGGCTTAGCATCCTACATTATATCGAGACCACAATCCATTACAAAATAGGACCAACGCAAGAAGTTTTTGAAGGATCTTTCTAAAGATCTTTGTCTTGCTGTTGATACTCTTCCTTAAGAATCTCACAGCATTCGTGGATTTATTTCAGTAACCGGAAGTTACCATGTTTGTCGAAACGAACGGAAAAAACAGCCTAAAACGAGAAAAAGTTGTGTAGCATGTTTTCTACCTGTGTGTTACGAACATTCTTTATCTAAAACGACATGTATGTTGAGAAAGTCCACACTTACATTCATTTTTGATTTTTGTTTCAAATATACTATGATTTAAATACAAAATGTATTGAGTTTTTTAACATTTATTAAAAAAAAATACAAGTTACTAATGTACCTATGCCGTCGTTTATGGGGGTAGGAAAAATTTAAGCCCCCTGCTGGGAACTGAATGAAGATTTCTTTGTTATATTTGGCTCACATAATCTACTGGATAAATGTAGAGATATCGCAAAAGTTCAAGTCTCTATATCTTTAACAAAAAAAGTTATTACAATTTAAATACTCAAAAGTTACAATTGTACCTATGCCGCCCGACAAAGGTTAAAATTATAAGCAAGCAACATAGAAAAAGAAATGAT
Organism: Diabrotica virgifera virgifera; assembly: GCF_917563875.1. Classification (NCBI taxonomy): domain Eukaryota; kingdom Metazoa; phylum Arthropoda; class Insecta; order Coleoptera; family Chrysomelidae; genus Diabrotica; species Diabrotica virgifera. Next base: position 102,514,979 of record NC_065447.1, read on the forward strand.
GATTTTAGTAACTCTTAAATATTTTAATTTATATGTCACACTAAACTTGATAACCCCACTCAACCCATGATTTCTTGATGTCCTTAGGAACTCGTCTAACTTAGGGTTGTTAATCACAAGAAGTGCTTAACAAACCTACAGAATTACGAAAACTATACAGTTTCCAAAAATTGTTCAGATTTACCCCAAGATTTAACCTAATAAACATTAGTGAAAGTGATATACTTATTTTTGTTTTCCTTATTTAGTGTAGTGTGCTTGGCTCGCGTGCCGGTGGTCCGGAGTTCAAATCCTACAGCAGCGCCGCGCCGGCAAGAACAACTAGACATTTTTAAAATGTTTAGAGGCCTCAGATCGACTCAGCCTGAATAAAATGAGTACCTTGGGTCTTGGGTAAAACCAGGGGTAATAATAGGCGGTTGAAGCGTAGCACTGGCTCTGTTACCTTCCTTGTATACCGTAGGCCCTAGATATAGCAGACTACCCTGCTATACTCCCGAAGCCACAGCGGTATAAAATGGGAGACTATTATTATTATTATATTTTTCTAATATTATTGTTCCTATACATCATATTTGTCGAGATACTTTATGAAAATAAAAAAAAAATGTTTTAAACAGATACATTTTTATATAAAATGATATGAATATAATATAAACAACATCAAAGTTATCAAAGGTTACTGTTTATGTAGATTAAAATAAAATAACACAACGAGAGTAATATTAATTCAAATGTATCAATATTTTTCGTATAAGTACTACAATAGCAGTGCTATAATGAAATTTTGTATTATTTCAATCCTATTATGTGTTGGTAAGCAAAATTTGCATTTAATTATTACTCTAATTTCTAGTTTATTCTCTGCTACATTGAGTAGCTAATATTACGACTTATTTTATCTATAAGCACCAAATTTACAAAAAGAATGATAAATTTTCAGAGTGCCTAAAGACAAAATATTATTACTCTTCATAAGGGTGGTGAAAAATCGAATTCCTGCATTTATAGACCTATTGAATTACTACTGGTACTCAACAAAATTATTGAAAGATTCATAAAAGTCCTACTTGTGTCCTTTCTCGTTGAAATCAAAATTTTATCACAAAATCAGTTTGGCTTTTTAAATAATAAATGTACCACTGATGCCACGTTTTCTGTACTGCATCATTTTTATCAAGCACTGAACAATAATCTGCACACTGGCACGGTTTTTGTAACTATGCCAAAGATTTGGATTGTGTAGATTATGACATTTTAATAAAAAAAAAAAAGAATGTGTGTGTACTTTGTACGCACGTAAGAAGTTATACTTCTATTATAATATAATTTCAACGAAATAAATATACCTACTTAACAGTTACAATACAAAAAATTAACAATAATTACCAAAAATGAACCAAAATTTAACAATGCCAAATATTAAAAAAAAAAAAGAAAAAATTATCAATCGTCCGGGATTTGAACCCGCAATCTCGCGATTTTTTTATCTCTGGTCCAATGCTATACCAACAAGGCCATCAAGCCGCATGCTAGTTACCTTTCAGATATACATAAAGAGCTCGGGAAATATGCACTTAAAAAACACTAAAATGTGCATGAAAATATGCACAAAAAACAGTTGAAATATGCACTAAAATATGCTCTTATACATTTCATGCATATAAATATAAAACGCAGCAATCTTTGTGTTGAAGGTATTTAATTTATTTTATGTTAAAGTCCCAAAAGTATTTCTTGAAATTTCTATCACCTACATCATTATATTCATGTATTCTTTATATTTATCATCATCATTCTTTATTATATTATTATTAAAGTTAAACCTATATATTATTAAATGATTTTCTAAATTTTCTAGAGAAAAACTCTGCCGTCTATCTGATAATAATTGTTTATACGCGGAAAAACTTCTTTCTATTTCACCCCTGTTGAGCTAGACTCCCATCTTGTAGAAACTAAAATACAAATAGCGCTAAACTACGAGATATTTATGAGCTTTCATATACCGTAGATTAAAAATTTTGGGCTCGTTACACTGGGCTGGAATTTAATATTTTTTTCATATGTTTAAAATAGAGATATTTAGTCAATCTTTGCCGCGGAATTACGAGCTATTTATGAGCTTTCGAAGGGATATAGGTAAGATTATATTAAAGGTATATAATAGTTTAGATTTTTGAGCTTATTCCTTAACTAGCCATTTAATTGATTCAACTCAAGAGAAAAATGTCGAGAAAAATTAAAATATACCGTATCGCGGATATACTTCGTATAATAGCGTATAAATTTTAAGAATAAACTTACGCGCATTTCGATTATTGAGCTACTACCCTTTCGCAAGAAAACCTCTCCATTTTCCCGGCTTAAGAGAGAACAATTGTAATTAAAACTAATAAAATTAATTATTTTGCGGCTACATACTTAGTGTTTACTAATTTATGAGCTTGCAAAATACGCGCATTTCGATTATTGAATTGCAATTTCTTGTCTATAGTGCAGTCACTGAAGGTAAAAATCAACTATTATCTTTGATTTCGGTAAACCTCCATCGATTTTCACGAAAACTGATGAAAATTTGCGATTTTACCCTGGGTTAAATGACACCCCCTTTTCGTGGATGAAAATTAATTTATTAAAAATAACACCATAAATCGATAGAGGGACAAATTCTAAGGAAAATTTGTTATATAAAGTTATTAAAATAAATCAATGCTTTTTAAGTTATCGAAGATTTTGATTTTTGGTGATAAAATGCATGTTTTAAAGAGATTTTTCCAAAATAACTCAAAATATGCACTTTTAATAAAAGCATATGCACTTATAAAATTTATCCAAAATATGCAAATATGCACTTAATATGCATTTTGCATATTTCCCGGGCTCATATAATTATGTAACATAATTATACATCACGGTTACAAGTGAAATATAAAAATAGATGTTTTATTATTTTACGCCCAAGGAAGACAAATCCAAAGACACAAAATTATAACAAAAAACCTTCTAAACCACCTTTTTCAAATTGCGCAAGTTGTATTATTAATATTAATGTTAATAAATGAAATATAAATATTTTGACGTTTCACAATTTAACAATTTACTTTTAACTGCAGTGCCTTAAAAATTTTAAAGCACTAGTGCCTTAAAGTAGCATTTTTAACGCTCCAATCGAGTCCTAAAAATTGCATTTTTAACACGTTTGTAGAAAAATATATTTAAAAACAATAATATATTCTTTCCACACCTTTTCTGGAATGATACATATATAAATTAAAACATTTTGAAGTATAACTTTAAAAATATAATATGAACTCATTAAAAAGGCAGTATAACTATAACTAACCTTTGTTGTTTCTCTTCCCACAAATTTTAAAACGCAAAAACCATACATAACCAAACCGTCAACCGTCCAAACCACAGCTGCGCTACAGCTGCCATATTGGATAATTTTTGACATGTCATTTGAACATCCAATCAGAACAAAGTTATAATGCGCATGCGCCGGGATCGTAGGTTTTAACATATAAAAATTCACCCTCATATCGCGCGTAAAGAAGTATAACTTCAAAAAACTAAATTTCTTCGAAACTCGAGGTATTTATTTGAATTGGTTTCAATATTACTTGGATAAACGCTTTGATAATTTTGCTGGAGATACCAGTATTACTTGGAGTAACTAAAATATTGCAATTCTTCATACTACTACTTTTGATCTACTCTCCATAAAAACCGGGTCCGATTCTAATTTACTCTCTTTCAACCTAGATAAAATAGAAGCATTATCCTTTAAGGGAGCTCTTCAAACCTTACCTCTAAATAACAACCAGATGATTATTGTTGATTCAGTAAAACTTTTTGGTATTTTTTTTAAAAACAATTCAGTGGTCGTTTGCCAAAATCAGATATGTCCATTTTTGGTACTTCTCAGGAGAGCCAATTCAAATTTCCACGAAGACCATAAAATTACAGTTTTGTCTTATATGTGAACTCATATAAATAAACATTAAACTCAAAACCAAATATGATATTTCTAAAACTGTGATTTTATGGGCATCGTGGACATTTGAATTTGTTCTTCTGAAAAATATCGAAAGTGGACACATCAGCTTTTGACAAACGGCCACTTAATTCTAAATGATCCCTTTATATCGATGTGTTATGTAAAAAAGTATCCTCAGCTTGCTATGCGATAAGATCTGTTTCAAAAACAATTAATTTAGCGTGTTTCAAAATGACATATTTTTTTTGTTCGAGACACATCTTCGATATGGTCTTCCTTTTTGTCGTTCTGGTACAGCTGGTCAATCCGATGTTATTTTTAAATTATTACAAAAAAGAGCAATAAAATGTCTGTTTGGCCTCAGAAGAACAACACGTTACAAAATCTACTTCAAAGACCACAGGCTTTAACACTTCCTTCTTTATATATTTTAGAAACTAATTGATGGATTCGATCGTTACTTGATGGAAGTTCATTTTATCTAACAATAAAACACTGAAAACGTATATTTTCTATACTTCCACAAAATTTATTATAACTATGTGGCTACAGCCGTTTCGGCAGAGTTCCTTTCTCAAGTGATTTAGTTTACTATGTGTTTGCCTTTTTAAAAATTTTAACTGAACAGGTTGAAGAGTGGGGAGCTGTTTGTCTCGAGTTGGTCATTCAGAATTATATCTGTATCTTTCAATCTATTAATTTCCATATATTCTAATAAATATAGCTTAAGGCCTTTATTTTGAATATGCAGGATTTGAAACTCTTCATTAAGTCTTCATAAATCGCTTGAGAAAGATACTCTGCCGAAACAGATATAGTCACATAGTTATAATAAATTTTATTGCTCTTTGTGGAAGTATAGAAAACATTAATTCGTAAACATCTATGTGTCTTTCCAGTAAGACCTAATCCTGATTATTCCACCAGAAATTCTACCTTTGACGTCTATTTACCGATCCCGTCCACTGAGTTAGTAAAGAAATATATATGTTATAGTCAAAGCCCGAATTTCAGGCACTCCTAGGTTTGACTAGGCAATCCTCAGGTCTGACTGAGGGTCTTAGTCAAAGCCCGAAATAAATTACAGTTTCGGCCTTTGACTAGTCAAACCTAGGAGAGACTAAGTTGGTCAGGCAAAGGTCGAAATTTAATTTTATGAAATCGGTTTTTGCTCTAAATTTTAAAGAACCGCTTGGATTGACATGAAATTTGGCATACATATAGCTTACATGTCAAAAAAAAGTGATATTTTGTCGATGTGTGCTTTTGCCCTGGGGGTGACTTTCACCCCTTCTTGGTGGTGAAAAAATATATGTCCAAAATAAATCCGGAAATGGGTAAAACTGACTAATTTTAAGTAACTTTTGTTCCATAGAGCTTTTTCGCCAAATATACACTTTTCGAGTTATTTGCAAGTGAATAGGTTCATTTTTGAACAAAATAACCACACTTTTAGACGGTTTTTCGCAAATAACTCAAAAATTAATTATTTTGTCGAAAAAAACGCTCTTACCAAAAATATAGCCTATAAAATAGTAAAAAAAATGGTGTACGCGTTAGGTCTCTGGATCTCGTAGAACCAGAGTTATAGGCACTGAAAAATAGATTCATATTCACCAAATTTCAAATAGAATATTTCGACGTGAAATATCCAAAAAATTAAGCACTTTTTGGGAAAAATCTATTATAACTTTTTTAAAGTGTTTAAAAAAAGCTTTATTCCTGTTTTCACGAAAAGTTTCTAGCATTAAATATAAGCCAGTTACGCTCAAAACAAAGTTGGCCCCTTTTTTTTTGCAAAAAAAAATCGGGAAGACCACCCCCTAATTAGCAAATTAAATTAAATTAATCGTTACCGCTCCACAAATTATTTTACTTATGTTGTGTTTATATGATCTGTAAGTTTCATCGATTCAAAGTGCTTATTTTTGAAAGAATTTGGTTTCAAAGTAAAATTTTTAAAAATCAAAATTTTGAAAAATATGCTTTTTTTCAAAATAACTTAAAAATTGTTAGAGATACCAAAAATCTCGAAAAACAAAAAAAGTTAGATTTGCTTTTCTGAATGTCATGTATTTTTTTGTTTTTCTGTTGGACAAAAATGGATTAAGATTTGGTGTTTCTAAATTTGCATACATTCGTGATCAGTGACTCGTTTAACCCCTTTTAACTACAGCCCTTTCAGTAATAAGGACTTTGAGCCGATGAAACATACAGATCATATAAACAATATATACAAGAGCCAAGAAACTTATGAAGTCCTAACGATTAAGTTCATTTAAGATACTAATTAGGGGGTGATTTTCTCGATTTTTTTACCAAAACCAAAAGGGACTAACATTACTTTGAGCGTAACTTGTTTAATTTTGATGCTAGAAATTTTTTCTATAAAACAAAAATGAAGCTTTTTTAAACACTTTAAATAAGTTGTAATAAGTTTTCCCCGAAACGTGCTTCATTTTTGGTTATTTCACGTTAAAATATTTCATTTGGAATTTGACGAATATGAACCTATTTTTCATTAGCTATAACTCTGCTTCTACTAGGTGTAGAGGAGTGATGTATACACCATTTTTTAAATTTTTTACAGGCCATATTTTTGCTAAGAATGTATTTTCGACAAAGTACTTACTATTTGAGTTTTTTGCGAAAAACCGTCTAAAAGCGTGGTTATTTTGTTGAAAAAATGAACATATTCACTGCCAAATAACTCGAAAAGTATTGACTTAGTGAAAAAACTCTATAGAACAAAAGTTACTTAAAATTAGCCAGTTTATCCATTTCCTGACTTTCTTTGGACGAAAATTTTTTCACCCCCCAAGAGGGGGCGAAAACCACCCCCAGGGCAAAAGCACATATCGGCACAATATCACTTTTTTTCTTTGACTTGTTAGCTATGTGTATGCCAAATTTCATGTCAACCCAAGCGGTTCTTTACAATTTAGAAGTTTTGCAAAATTTTACCGTTAAAGAACGGACTAATTAAAATGTCGTAATTTGTTAGATTAGGTTTAATAAAACGTCATTTTTTAATTGTAATATTTATTATGTTTATACTGTCGTAATTAAAATAAAAAAATAGAGTTTATTCTCACATATTGATGTTGAGGCATTATGGGATTTAGAGTTACACAATAGGTTAGGCAAGTTGCTTTCAATTTTTTTGAGTGATGTACCTACCACAAAATTCTTATAATTATTTTTGGTACCACCCAACTAAAATACCTATGGCGGTAGTTAATCTAATTAACTATAAATATAATACATTTCTGCTGTTTTTGCGTTTTGTGTACCACTGCACATAATGATATGTACCACCATTGGTTCATGTATCACAGATTGAGAAGCCCTGCGTTAGACCTTTTACATTTACATAATTTTGAAGAGCAATTCTTATTGCAGTAGCATTTTATAAAGCCTTGTCCCCCAAATTTAAATCTTTTGTACTAATTTCTCTTAGAGACAGAACGTCTTCGAAATTAGGAAAATTTTCTTTGCATTCTCTTATTTGTTGAAAAAAGTGTGTTTATTGTTCCGTATTTCGTACTAACTCTACAAAAACCGTCAACTGCTTTATCTTGTATGATACCCAAAATATTTAGAGTATTTCCTTTAGCTCTATCAAAGCTGGGAATAGGTATGGTTAAAGTTTCTCTGATCGAAATTGGAGGAATTTTTTTTTCACTTAATTGTTTCGTAGCATTGGCTTGGGCATAAAGACCTTCAATCGCCTTTCCCTTTATTTATTTTAATCTTTTCTGTCTTTGCACAACGCATGTATATACCATCTGATTACAAGTTATGCTCGAATATGCGCCAGAGCTCTCTTTTTGGCAAATACAACAAACCACACCTGAAGAAGTAATCTGAATTGTTTGACAATTTTCTTCCTCCACTAGTGACGACGGTCCAGGGCCTTCGTTAGTACTATGGTGATCCTTACTTTTGATAGTGCTAAGCCTACAGGTGGGTTGACATTACGAGTGTATTACATTTATGCAATGCATAGATACAAATGTACCTACTGCTTGAGTTTGAAAATAGATAATAAAATATCTGACAATGGCACGGGCAAAATACGTAAGCGTAACCCACCTTAATGCTATGAAACAATTAAGTGAAAAAAATTTACTGCAATTTCGAATGGAAAAACTGTAACAATACCTATCCTTAGCTTTGATAGAGCCAAAGAAGGTGCTCGAAATATTTTGGGTACAATAAAAGATAAAACAATTGGCGGTTCATATAGGGTTGGTACGAAATAGGGAACAATAAACACACTTTTTTCAAAAAATCGAATAAGAGAATGCAAATAGGATTTTCTTAATTGTCTCTAAGAAAAAATAGTGCGAGAGATTCTAAATTTGGAGGACAAGACTTTATAAAATGCTACTGCAATAAGAAATGCTCTTCAAAATTATGTGTAAAAGGTCTAATGTATTGTGTAACTATAAATGCCATAATGCGTCAACATCAACATGTGAGAATAAACACTAATATAAAAAAAATATTATTTCGACAATATAAGAATAAAATTAAGCATTAAAATTAAAAAATGACGTTTTATTAAACCTAATCTAACAAACTACGACATTTTAATAGCATAAAATTAAATTTCGACCTTTGCCTAACCAACTTAGTCTCTCCTAGGTTTGAGTAGTCAAAGGCCGAAACTCTAATTTATTTAGGGCTTTGACTAAGACCGTCAGTCAGACCTGAGGATTGCCTAGTCAAACCTAGGGGTGACTGAAATTCAGGCTTTGACTATAACATATATATTATATTCTGCAAAAAAACTATATGGAGTGAAGTTGACAGGAATCGACAGGAGTGCCTTATGGAGCCACTTTTGATGATGGTGAAACAAACTATACAACCATCTACCTCTACAACTTAAATCTGCAATATTTTTCCCCAACTTCCGTAAAATAACAAAAGCCTATATATCTGAAAGACAATATTTATTTATATTATTGAGTGGCAGAAGTTCTTAATCAATAACTAAGAAATTACAGTACTCTTATGTATAACATACATACACACTCTCGCCAAAACTAATCATAACTTCTGGAATATGCCTTTAAGATGCTCAACTGGGACAATAAAGGGATCACAATAGATGGAGAAAAGTTAAATCATCTTCGTTTTGCAGATGACACAGTCATTATAACTGATGACCTAGGAGAAGTAAAGGAAATGCTAAATGATTTAGACGCTATCTGCTGAAAAATAGGGCTGAAAATGAACTTTTCTAAAACTAAATTTATGACTAATCTGATTCCTAGCGGACAGCTAATTATACGTGAACAAGAAGTTGACCTAGTGGAAAAGTACATTTACTTGGGTCATGAAATTATAATTAGCAGAGATAACCAAACGTGCGAAATAAAAAAAAATTAACTAGCAAGAGTTACTCTTGCTTGGGCGCCTACGGAGCTCTAAGAGACATATTTAGGAGCAGTATACCGATCGGTTTGAAAAGACAACTGCTTGATCAATGTGTGCTGCCGGTAATTACATATGGAGCAGAGACACTGACTCTAACCAAGGAAACTACGTCAAAAATGCGGGTTGCTCAAAGGCGTATGAAAAGATCCATGCTGGGGATAAAATAATAAATGAAAATCTCAGACAAAGAACCGGTATCACAGATTTTACAGAACGTATCACCAGGCTCAAATGAAACTGGGCACGACAGTCGCCAGGCTGAAAGATTCAAGATGAACACGAAAGCTGATGGAGTGGAAACCAAGAGAAGATAAACGCAGTAGAGAAACGCCGCCTACACGATGGATAGATGATATGAGGCGGATTGGTAAAAACTGGCAACAATCAGCACAAAACCGTGAAGTGTGGAAACAATTGGGGGAGACCTATGTCCAGCAGTGGACGTGAATTGGTTGGATGATGATGACGATGTATAAGTTGAATTTTTTATCTATATTTGGGTGTAATATGCAGCAGCTTAACTTAAATTATTATTAAACTTATTAAGATAAATTAAGCTTAAGATAAATAGATTTATTTTGTTTTTAGTTTTACTTATTTTATCCTTTTACTTATAGGCCTGGATCCCGTGTACCACAAAAAAAGTTTATTAATAGCAAGCTGAAAATTTGTTGATAGAATCACGGTGTCTAGTCGGGCAAACTTTGATGTACGGGAACACTGGAAAAGGGGAAGTTTTAATTGGGTAAGAGTTTAAAAATTTGGAACGTCAGATTACGAAAGCATCCCATGTATTTTGTCGGACAGAACATCCATTTAATTTGGTACCCTTTCGTTAAACTCTCATGCAACAATCAGACTGCTATTACTAACCAACATGATTCCTGTCGTTTGACATGTTCCTCATGTTTCACTCATTAAAATACCCAGTTGGTGATAAAAACAAGTCTGATTTCTGCATAAGAGTTTAATGAAATGGTAACAAATCAATTGGAAGTTCTGCCCGACAAAATACCTGGAACGTTTTCGTAGTCTGACGTTCCAAATTTTTAACCTGTTCCACAATTAAACTTCCCCTGTTCCAGTGTTCCCATACATCAAAGTTTGTCCGACTAGACACCGTTAAGCTATTAACAAATTTCAGCTTGCTATTTGTATAATTTTAGTAAACTCTGTTTTTTATTGTTTTGTTTTTTATGACTCTTTGTAAAAAGAGCTTTGTCTATAAAATTGTAAAGTTTTCCATAAAAATAAAGCATATTTCTATTCTATTCAGTAAAAGGTAAAAAATCATCATCGTTATCATTTTTGTCTTTGTTGGCTGCACTAATTATAAGTTTTTATTTATTCCATATATTTCTATATTTTTCTATCTTAGGTCTTGCGAATGAATATGTATCCCAGTTACGGAAAGGTACTGTCTAAACGTCTCTAAGTATACCTTTTGTTCTTATTCTCCAACTTCTTCCAAGATATTGTAACTCTTTTTGTTTGCTAAATATAATTTCAAAGTTGAATAATATTATGTCTTTACTACCACAACTTGTGCGTTCTTATTTTGGTATAATTGGTATTATGCCTAGAATTCACTAAGTATTTTTATTCTTTATTGTATTTTTATCACTACACTCATCCGTAAGATTCTTATTTGCGCCAAATTAATTTGGTGATTTTCTTCGATTTTAATTGTCCAACATTTAGTGTGACAAACGATATTTCTTTTTATGGAAGTTTTGTAGAATTGTGGAATCTGTTTCATTGGAATCTTTGTGTCACATAAAATACTATTCCCTGCATTCATTATAGTAACCCTGACAACTCAATGGTATCTCAACTTAGCTATATCCCTAACTGGAAAAACAAACTAATTGTAATCAACTGTCATGTTGTAGAGGTTTTACGTTTGTCAATACTTTTCGAGTTATTTGCGATTGACAATTTTTATTTTTCGACAAAGAAACCACATTTTCAGGCGGTTCTTCGCAAATAACTATAAACTAAGTATTTTATCAAAAAACAAAATATTCTTAGCAAAAATGTAGCATAGAAAAAAAAACGAAAAATGGTGTGTATTCGTGAAGTCTATACAACCAGCCAAAGGGAGAGTTGTAGCTCACCAAAAATACGTTTTTATTCGTCAAATTTCAAATCGAGAATTTCAACGTCAAATTACAAAAAAATAAGCACTTTTCTGGGAAACCCCAGCAAATATTTTTAAATTGCTTTAAAAAAAATATTATTAATTGCCATAAGAGTTTCTGGCATTAAAATCAAGCGAGTTACGTTCAAAAGAAAGTTGGCCTTTTTTTTTAATAAAAAAATCGTGAAAATTTCCTCCTGTTTAGCACCCCACGTACCTTTTTTTTCTGTCCCTTTCAACTTAGGGGGGGTAAAGAGAATTTGATAATCTATAACGCAGTGAAAGAAGGGATTGTTTTGAATATATTTTTTTACTAGAAAAATATGCTGACATCAGCAGTCAATGCGTTTCTAAAACATTGAAATCGTAAATAAATGTGAGTTATTTTCCAAATGTCTATTTGACATTAAGAAAATTCCTCACCTTTATTTACTATTTAAATGTTTTGACAACGCTGACGCTGTAGGGTTTTGACGTCGGAAATCTCGAGTGACGTAAGTATATTTTTGTATAAATAACATAACTCTATAGTCCTCATAATTTAATCACTGTGCCGGCATGACAAGAATGAATACAAGCAACATAGAAATGAACCGATGTAAACACGACATACTGAAGTCGAATCAGCTTTTTTTATAAACGTGATATTTACAAAATTTGACTATTTAGTACGTGCCCTTCATACAGTGTTTTTACGATAAGAATGAAATGACGTCACACAGTGGTCAGATGCGTAGTTGTTAAACTATTTTTTCATTTCAGATATTCTTAGGAAACACACATAACCTAACTTCTGGTTTCTTCTTTTAAAAACAATTTTCTGGGGACAACTTCCTAAAGCTTTAAGCATTTTTGAAAATTTTTAAAGGTTTATAAAGTTTTCAAAACAAATTTTTTAGTTTAGTTTGCAGAAAAAATTAAAACGAGAAAGTAAGTAACCAAAATGACCTAACCTCCAATTCACACAAACACAATAACAAAAAGCCACGAGAACTGCACTGGCAATAGGGCTTTTCATCGATTGTCATTTGTTTCAAGCTTCTGTCATATGTTGTATAAACTCTGTACCTATAATATTAATATACACGGATTATACGACATGTAACATAAGCTCGAAACAAATGACTGAGAATGAAAATCCCTATACTGCCATATTTTGCCAACTGATAATAATTCACTAAAGTCACTAGATTATAATATCAGAATCTGGGCATAGGAAGTTTGTGTATGGTTGGACATTTAAAAGTTAATAGACTGACATCATTTCATTCTTATTGTAAAAAATTATATTTCTTTCTCCTTCGTCCGTAATACTAAATACAAGTCGTATATTATATGCAGGGTAGCGAGAAAGTATGGAAACACGGTGATTTCTCGGAAACCGCTTGAACGATTTTTATAAATTTTGGTGGGTAGAGGTGCCCTAATGTGGCCGATATTAAAGTGGTAATTACATTGTTGTCAAATCTTTCGTTTTTCTGAAAATCGAATGAACTTTCTTATTTTAAATAGAACACCATGTATATTTTTTGCGTTTTGAAGTTTTTGAGAAATACTAATTATTTTTCATGTTACGTTCCCTATACCTAAATGCCATAATTTCGGAGTTATTGCTACATTTATTGAAAAAAAAAATTTTTTAACAAATTATAACAATCAATTTTTCGGCCCAGTTAGACATTATTTTAGGTTCTTTGGAACATTGGGAACAAAAAAGGTCTTTTGTAATTTTCCTCAAAAGTTAATCGTTTCCGAGTTATAAACAATTTAAAACTGAAAAAAATTGAAAAATGCCGAATTTCAAGGTTCAAAAACTCAAGTAAAAAAATCATTTTTATAATTATGAGGTACCTAAATCCAAGCTCAAACCTTTTTCTATCAGATCTCTATAAGAATTTTCGGCATATTTGATTCTAAAACATTGTTTTTTAAATGCTAATAAAGCTCTTATGCGAGGACGGGCTATCGGGCTGCATTAACAACTAAAAAATTATGTTTTAGAATGAAATAAGACCAAATCACTTATCGGCATCTGATAAAATAAGGTCTAGACTTGAATCTAGGTACTTCATTGTTTCAAAAATAATATTGTTTAGTTATGTTTTTGAACCCAAAAATCGTCATTTTTCGATTTTTTTTCAGTTTTAATATGTTTATAACTCGGAAACGATTAACTTTTGAGAAAAAATACAAAAGACCTTTTTTGTTCCCAATGATCCAAGGAACCTAAAATAATACCTACCCGGCCCAAAAAAATAAATTTGTATAATTTGTTAAAAAATTTTTTTTAATAAATGTAGCCATATCTCCGAAATTGTGGCCTTTAAGTATAGGGAACATAACATGAAAAATAATTAGTATTTCTTAAGGACTTCAAAACGCAAAAAACATACAGGGTGTTTCATTTAAAATAAGAAAGTTCATTAGATTTCCAGAAAAAAGGAAGATTTGACAACAATATTATTACCACTATAATATCGGCCGTATTAGAATACCGTTACCGACCAAAATCTATAACAATCTTTTAAGCGGTTTCCGAGAAATTACCGTGTTTCCATACTTTCTCGCTACCCTGTATAGAAACATTCACTTTATTAATTATTTCTTTTCTGCAGCATAAAAACATAATAACTAATGTTTTTGTTTTTGGTTTTAGCTCTCTCAAATGCTGAATATGCATTAGAGAAGAGAAGTGGTAAGTCATTATTATCTTATTTACTTACATATTTTACTGCAATGCAGTAAAAATAGCTTAAGGGCGTAGGCGCAAAATTTTGTTCCAGTGCTTTTTAAATGCATTTATTTTTAATGAATCCTGAGAAAACTGATCAATATTTTTTTAAAAATTGAAAGCAAAATAAAAGAAATCATTACCGAGGGTAGAAAGTCCATGGCAACTTCTATAACGTTTACTTTAAACCTTTGAATGTTGATGAAATCTAATAAAGTCATAGCGTTACCGTTACTACTGCCGAGTGCGCTTGAGCTCTTCAGTTCAGGTGTCATATGCAGACATGCACCACATTCGTTTAGAAGTTAATACTTGTTTGACTTTGATTGAAACAAATTCTATTTCTATTGAGTACGCAGATAAAAGTATTTATAACGTCAGTTTAGAGTCATATTATGGATGAAGCAATTCCAGGGCTATCCCGGCCAAAACACGACAATGTAAATGCAGCGAAATATCAAGTTAGCACCCAGATCGCGTTGGAAATATTTCGCCAGCAATGAAAAGGTTAATAAGTTACAGGGATAAAAAAGAAGAGAAACTTGATTGAATGTGATTTTTGTTACATTTCTCATTCAAAAGGAACTTTATGTTTATTTTAGGGATCTTTCTACCCTTGGTAATGATTTATTCTCTCATTCTGCGTTTAAATTCTTCAAAAATATTTATTACTTTTTCCATGATTCAAAAAAATGAACAACACATCCGTGGTAATGTTTACTAAATCGCTACATTCACTATCTTTGCCATACAATGCCTCAGTCGAACAGAATTCTGTGACAAGACACTGACAAACAAGGCTACTAAATATTTAACACAGCTTCAGGATTATCTTAAATTGTTTATCAAATAATATTGATGATGTGTTTGATAAATAATTGATTTTAGACGAGAAATTAATAAAAAGTTATTTATTGTTTATTATGTATGGAAGATAGAAGCACATACTACACCAGGGTATATTCTGTAATTCAAATATTTTGTTGTTAAAGATTTTCAAAATTTATCTAAGCGTTCCATAGTAACAATTTATTATTAAACATTCAAAAACTGAACGACATAGCAATCTCTATGTTAATAATGGCAATGTCATTGTCAACTAACGTTTACATCTCCTTACCAGTGAGAATTTTACTACACGTAATTTGCCGTGTAAAGAAAGAAAAAATAGAGATAGCTGTAAAATATTTGCACATACGCTCTTAAACGTCTACCGTTAAGTTATTTGTCTGCACAAGAGAAAATAAACACATTTTTTATTTTCCGGAAAATACTTTTGTTCGGATGATGAGAAACGAGAAATAAACGCTGTGAAAATAAGAAATGGTGCCTAATTTTACAGAAGTATCAAATAACTTTTTTTTGTTCAGCTCATTACAGACTTATAAGAGATATATCTAGTTCAAACCGAAATCGATTTCTTGTAAATTCCCGCTCGGATATAATAGAAAATTGCAAGCGAAATGGAATAACAGCAGAAGCCAGAACTAAACTTGAGGTAAGAATTAAAGGTTTTTGTAAATTAGTAGAAGTAATCGCTTGCAAAATACTTGAAAATTAATTTTTACACTTACATACATAATCCTAAGCTTTTTTACCTTTAGGTGTAAGGCTGGGAAGCTTAAAATATTAATATTTTGTTTTTGATAACGATGTCCGAACTGGAAGTCGAAAGGTCAATAAAATCATGGTTTAAGTTAAATTCTGGCTTATTTTCCAACTGGAATAGTAGATGTATACGTATTAGCCCAGTAAATGAACAGAAAATTCGGCGATACCGTTTAATTTTCAGGGACAACTCCGAATTGCACGAAAATTTGGATTTAGGTTCTACTTACCCTCCACTCCAAAGTTGAAATTGTGCCGTTGGTTGCTTTTACTTGTGGGGTGACAGTCACCCCTTCTCTGGGGTGAAAAAACATACGTTCAACATAAGACCGTAAATGGATAAATTGACTGATTCTAAGCAAATTTTGTTCTATAGAGTTTTTTAAGTAAGTCAATACTTTTCTCGCAAATAACTCAAAAAGTAAATATTTTATCGAAAAAAATATCGTTAGCAAAAGTGTAGCCTATAAAAAACCCAAAAAATGGTGTATCAGTAAAGTCTATCAATCAAATAAAACCAAAGTTGTAGCTTATGAAAAATACGTTCTTATTCGTCTAATTCCAAATAGAATATTTCAAGGTGAAATCACCGAAAAATTGAGCACTTCTCGGGAAAAACCCATTTAAACTTTTTTAAAGTGTTTATAAAAATCTTTGTTTAAATTGTTAACAAAAGTTTTAGCATTAAACATAAGCGAGTTACGCTCAAAATAAAGTTGGCCCTCTCTTTTTTGTAAAAAATCATGAAAATCTCGCCGTGTTAACTCCCCAAATGAAATTAATCGCTAACGCTTTACAAACAATTTACTTACCTATCTATTTTGTATACGATCTGTCAGTCTTACCGGTTTAAATTGTTTATTTTTGAAATGGTTATAATTAAGTAAGCTTGAATGGGTCACTAATCACGAGTGTATGCAAATTTTGAACATCCATAATATCTTAACCAATTTTTGTCTTACGGAAAAACAAAATGAAACTAGCATATTTATAATAGCAAAGTCTACATTTTTTTACTATTTAAGATTTTTCTTATCACTAATACTTTTAGGTAATTTTGAAAAAATGAAATTTTTCAAAAATTTTTAGAAATTTTTTTTACTATAAAACCAAATGTTTTCAAAAATAAGCACTTCAAACTAATCAAACTTACAGATCATATAAACAATAATACACATACAGTTAAAATAAATGGTAAAACCAAACGATTAATTTCATTTAGGTTGCTAAATAGAGGGAGGTTTTCACGATTTTTTTTACCAAAAAGGGGCCAACTTTTTTTTTCAGTGTAACTCGTTTAATTTTGATGTTGTTAACTTTTGTAAAAAACAAATAATATGCTTTTTTCGATACTTTAAAAATGTTGATAAGGTTTTCCCGAAAAATGCTTTTTTCTTCGGTGATTTCGCGTTGAATTATTCGATTTGGAATTAGACGAATAAGAACGTATTTTTCATGAGCTACAACTTTGCTTCTACTCAATTTGTGTACTTTACTGGTACACCATTTTTTTTCGTTCTTTTATAGGCTACACTTTTGATAAAAATATATTTTCGATAAAATATTTACTTTTTGAGTTAGGTATTTGGGAAAAACGGTCTGAAAACGTAGTTTTTTTGTCGAAAAATAAACATTTTAATTCGCGAATAACTCGAAAAGTATTGACTTACGTAAAAAACTTTATAGAACAAAAGCTGCTTAAAATAACTCAATTTATCCATTTCCGGCCTTATTTTAAACACGCGTTTTTCACCCCACGAGAAGGGGTAAATGTCATCTCCCAAGTAAAAGCAACCAACGGCTAAATTCAACTTTGAAGTGGAGGGTAAGTAGAACCTAAATTCAAATTTTCATGCAATTCGGAGTTGCCCCTGGAAATTGCATTCCAAAACGGTCATTTATTGTGCTATATGTATGGTACAAACATACATACATTGATAATTGCGCTCGAAACCGGTAAAATAACGCAAAAGACGGAGAACATATATCGTCGGTATACTACGAAAACCAGATAAATATTGAAATACCGAAATTGAGAAAAAACGTTTTTAAAGTTTAGTGCTTTATTTTGAATTAAGCTTACCAGTTGTGTTTGATATTCGATATGCTAGTGAAAGATGCATATATCAGAAATAATATTCTATCATTAGTTTGAAATAGTTAAGAGACCTGGCTGATTAAACCTTAATTTAAGATCGAGGTGCGATCACTTACCTGGTTTTACCTGTAAATCAAAATAAATCACACTGCATTAAAGACACTTATCACCTTTTTACTGAATATGGTAGATATAAAGCAGTAGAAATAAATTGTTGTCCGGCAAATATATATGTGCGCTTAGTTGGTTTTACATGCAACAGGACTTTGATTTTATGGAAGTAAGTAGCGATATATTGTTTTATTTGAAAATGAAAAGTTGGTTAGGTGTAACTTATTTGTTTATTACACAAATTGTCTGCTGAATGGTAAGTCGTATCATTTATTGGGTTTTACCTGTATGTAGAGCGTAAAAAGCTGAGAATTTTGGTATACTTAACTCAATATTTTAAAATTTGTCATTTATCTGGTTTTCGCAGTATACCGATGATATTAAGTTGAGATAGTACAAGATAGAGCGTTTTCTGATACGTAGCTAGTTGACTTCAGTCATAATTATACGTATGACTTTAAAAACATTTTATTTTAATATCCCTTGTCATCTTGACAAGAGTGTATGCGAAGTCTCAAATCCTAGTAGAAATTTATTATTAAGGGATATATCTTAATTTTGGATTAAGAAATGACTATTAATTAAACCGTTCCTATTTACATTTGCGGTACTGGCTTTAGTCAGTTATTAGAAATTAATATTGTCTGCGGATTAGAAACAACATGATTAATTAATGTTGATAAGTACTCATAAATACTCCAAACCTTCTTAAGCCATAAATTTTGAACTCCGTTTGGTCAAGGAGATTTACAGTTAAGCCCTTTGTTGATATTTGAGACCTCTTTGGTGGTGAATGGTTCGTAGAGAGAGCAGTAACGTAGTGGTCACAATTCTGCGCCGTATCTTCTATCCATTTAGCATTGTTGTTAAAAGCAACTGAAAGTTGATTTTCCCAAAACTCATTAATTCCTTTTTGGCTTGGGTAAGACTTGTCGACACTTTCTACGATTGAATTGAGTTTTCGATAGAAAGCCTTCTCAGAATTTTCAAAAAGTGCATTGTCACATTTTCGGTTGCTACTAACTTTGTACCTCCTTACCCATATAGCACACAACGTCCGATGTACGTCAATACAACGTACAAAGTCCAAACGTCCATGGACCAAAACTGGACGTACTATGTACGTACATTACGGGACGTCCATTGGACGTTTGATTTCAACGTACATTGGACATCCATTTGTGGTCCATGGATATTTTACACAAAACGCGACTATTATATTAAGTCCCAATACCTACAAACTAAATGAGAATCTTCTTGACAACGTTGTCGCTCTTCGCGCTATCGGTCGTGAAAGGTAGTATTAGGCAGGTACTTTTAGGGGATTATCGCTGTTAATTGTTGTGGAATACTGAAGGAGGGTTTATTTATGATAATTCACAGAATGGCAAACCTGCTTGTAATATACAACAACGGTACTGACTCTAAAAATAATTTGGAACAGAAACAGAACAGAGATTAAACCTCTTTTAATGTGCATGCTTCCTAAGGCGTCATTATCTGAATCTCGTCTTTATGAAAATACATCCTGTGATATATTTGTGTTTTCTGTTTATCGTGCAAGTGCAGTCGTGCATTAATGAAGTTCCTAGTTCCTATAGTAAAGTATATATTATAATGAAGTTATAGTAAAGAGAAATAAAAAAGGTCTTTTGTGTAATATTTTTAAGTATAAGATTAGTATTATAAGCAACTATTCCTATAAAGGCTTTTTGCTATGTATTCACAAAATTATGGATACTAGATTGCTTTCTGAAAAGTGCCCTAGAAATGTCCATAAGACGTACATTGAATGTACATAAGGTGTACACTGAAAGCTCCAATACAACGTACAATGTACGTTTGTAGCGGACGTACTATGGACGTCCAATTTTGTGAACTCTGGACATTCGTTGGACGTCCATCGGATATCCATTGTACCTTAGCGGGACGTCCATTGGACGTTCCAATGTACACATATGTACGTCCATTGGATGTCCATAAAACGTACTTGTGCTATCTGGGTTGTCGTTCTGAATAAATGAAGAGTTTTTGTTTTAATATATCCAGACACTGTTGGGCTGTGTTATTTTTTGGATAATATCTCTAGTGTTTGCACTATTCAGCATTATTCCTTCAGGTCTCCTAATGACCGTTCTACTTAATACACCTCTTTAATAGTGCGTCCATAAAGTAACGCATAAATTCATTATTTCGTAAACCGGCGACTTTAAGGAAAAATCCCGACACAGGTCGATTTTTATTTTTAATTTTCGATTTTTTTTCATATATATCATACTAGTGACGCCATCCATCTGGGCGTGATGACGTAATCTATGATTTTTTTAAATGAGAATAGCTGTCATGTGATAGCTCATTTGAAAGTGTATTCAATTCTCTATTCCACAATATAAACATTAACATAATTATTTGTACAAGGTGTTCAAAAAAACATTTTTTAAATTAAAATAATAATTGAGAAAAAAAGAAGAATGTATGTAATTTATCTAATTCAAAATACATTTTAATATTGTCAGAAAACAGGAAAAAAATGTTTATTTGACAAATAAATATTGTTTTTCGATCAAATTCAATGTTAAAGCTGCCACCCACCTGTCTCTTGGCAGATTGAACATTTCGTTTAAGCGAAAATCAATGTTTATTTGTCAAATAAAATTTTTTTCTGTTTTCTGACAGTAGTAAAACTCATTTTGAATTAAATAAATTACATACAGTATTTCTCATGATCATTTTTCAGTGCGTAAAAAATGTTAGGAAAAAGGGTAAGTCCGTGATAATACACATTTATGACATTTATTCTAACATGACATTTTAGTTAAATCTGACAATTGTCACATTTTATTTTCAATTTGGAATAAAAACAAATCAAAAGTGTTTCTTGCATTGATAAAATGGTATTTTCTTTGATTTGTATAGTCTTATAAATTATACAGATTATATTTGTAATATTATTATCTAATTAAAAAAAATTATTCTTTTATTATGGCGCCATCTATCGACAACTAGAATAACAAGAATAAATGTTATAAAAATTTCACCGACGAAATGTAATCACCGACGTGCCTTTTTTTCTGTCACATACAATTTAATGCGTTAGAAAGAAATCGAAAAACTGTGACGCACTGAAAGATGATCATGAGAAATACTGTACATTCTTCTTTTTGTCTTAATTATTTTAATTAAAAAATATTTTTTTGAACACCCTGTATAAATAATTATGTTAATATTTACATTAGTGAATAGAGAATTCAATACCATTTCAAATAAGTTATCACGTGAACCCTATTCTCATTTAAAAAAAATCATCGATTACGTCATCACGCGTAGACGGATGACGTCACTAGTATGATATATATTCCAAAAAATCGTAATTTAAAAATAAAAATCGACCTTTTTCGGGATTTTTCCTTAAAGTCGTCGGTTTACGAAATATCGAATTTATGCATTACTTTATGGACGCACTGTAGTCTGTCCCAACAAAAATTTGATCCCCCCCCCAGAAACTTAGAAACCAAGAGATTCTTCAAAATATAAAAAAAAACATAGGGGGACGAATTTTCATGTAAAATTCATGCCTTCAGATGTAACCCCTTACTGTGCCTCATTAACCACTCCTTTTTTAAATAGCAATCTACTCTATTTTAGTTACTCTAGCACTCTATTTATTTTTTAATTTGCGGAATAAGCTTGAAAATAATTTTGGTTTTAAAAAATTTATTATAAATTAGTTAAATCCAAAATTATCCTTTAAAGTTATTCCGCCAATTAAACAAAAATAGAGAGTCGTGTAGAGAAAAAAAATACCTTTTGAATGATGAACTATATTATACCGAACAGTATTTTTCCCTGGCTGCAATTATGTTACCAGTCCTTCCGTTATTAGTACCCCGTCATGTTCTGATCTTAATGCCCATTACATTAGCAATTGCTGTTGCTGCACAGCAGATTAGCATAATATGCTAATATAGACTAAGAGCCGTATAGGAAAAATTTGCTAATCATTTTAGGCACCATAAGATTCTATAACTTAAATAGTAGAACTTAAAAGAAAACGTTTGAACACTGTGCCGTCACTTTTCAGTGGCACATGCGTCGACAGTGGCGCATCAAACTTTTCTCTTTTGGAGCGGATAAATAAATTATTTTTAAATTGACGGCATTAAGACGCAAGGAAGATATTAAAAATATAAGACATAAAAACTATATGCCGTACAAAAATATTGGTTCTGCAAAATAAAAAAAATTTCATATTCCGCATATTTTCATTGATAAAAAAATTATAGAAAACTGTACGGCATGCATAATATTAAGTAAATACATATATTTTAAAGTTATATTTTAATATGCCGTACGAACCTACTGGCTCAAATAGTTTCAACCCTTATGTAAATTTTCTCATTTCAACCCCTATTGACAAAAATTATTTAGAAAAGTACGGCACTGATTTCAGATTATTACTTATGCTCTAAAATGATGAAAAACATGAGTGCCGTACAAATTATTTGGCAAAAAAATAATTATTCCATAATATTGAGTGTTCTATACTAAACGCCATTTTTTGTAGTGAAAAATTATTATTTCCTGAACGACATAAATTTTGGAAGCTAGTTATTATACTTTATAAACTGTATGTAAAAATGCCGTACTAATATATTGACATAAAAAAAATTGATGGTGAATACAAATAATTATTTTTTTTCAATATTGCTATTTGGGAAATCCATTTCCCAGCTACTATAATAATATTTAATATCATATTTCCACACAGTTTTAGAATATTATATGACTAATAATGACAAAAATGTTCATTCCGTACATTTTTAACTATAGGGTTTCCAAAAATAAGTAGGACTTCCAAAGTAATTTTCATCACATTATGAAATCATACATTCCTGTACAGCACACACTTTATAACATTAACAACATCAAATGATGATGAACAAATATAATGCCGTTCATTTTTAATGGAACATTTATATACAGTGGGGTTCAAATTTTGAATTTTCTCGATAACCCTGTTTTGTCAAAGTTCTAGGCATTCCTATGCACACAAAAATTTGACAAACGTTTACTGTTTTTCTCAAAATACTATATTTGATACCAGTTACTGAATATTTAAATGTGCTATTTTTACTATTAACTGAAGCAGGTTCACACCAATGCACAGAATTCTCAGATTTGTGGCTGGAGGTTCCCCAGAACAAAAATTATCAATCGGTACAATTTCAAATAATCCCCATAAAGAAGGTATACCTATTTCTTATTAAACACGGTAATTCAGTTTTTTTTGTATATGTCGATTTAAGCTCTTACCTTAGTAGGAAATTTGGTAATAACTGAAATACAGTGTGTCAAAGTTAAAGTTTTTTTTATTTATTTCTGAATATTTCCTGGCAGGCATGAACACGAAATTTCGTAAGCGGCGGTTTTTTGAAACGAGAAATCTAAATTCGCCACCAAAAATGATGTATTACCCAGAGGGCGCCACATACGTCTTTCAGCACTCATTTAATACCTCCAATTTTTGTATCCCGCACTCTACATACTTTTTGTGTCAAAACTTTTATTCTCTTAATATTTTTTTACTTAAAATAGATATATGTACTACATTCATCTCGCTAAACTCAACCGTTTTCGAAATAAACGAATTTTAAATCTGCGATGCTACAGTAGTTATATCCGAAAAATAAACTTGAAACCATAACTGTAATTATACACATAGTTTCAAAAGTTATGCATTACCCCTCTAATTCACGATGTTTACGCTTTTATAAATCCGTATCTTTATCACATATTTAATGGGTCTATTTTATAAAAAATATACCTTTTTTGGTTTTTTATTTTATTTGAATACTCATTTAATTTATTTAATAAAAAACGAGGGTAGGTCGTCATAAAGGAAATAATTATTATAATATCAAAGACTCCTACGATTCCCTGTATGATTACCTCCGCTTGTTCGTCAAATGGACTGCTCCGGACTTACTTAACCCGGCGGGTGTAATTTCCTCACCCAAATAATCTTTTACCTGCGTTTGGAAGGGTATGCCATAATCCCACAGGTACTTTCCTCACCAAAATCGAAGTCATTATTTCAGGTAGATTTTACAAAAAGGCATTCAAGGGAATTATTTATCTACCTACTCTAAGATTACAGTAGGTACCTATAATAAATAATGAATTAATAATTATGGTATTTTATTTTTAGTCACAATTGCAATTTTGGCATATTTAATATGCAATGGCATATTTAATAGAAAGTAATCGCGATAAACCTTTACTGCTATTTGAAAATTTTATTTTTTATTAAGTGAAAGTTTTATAAAGTGAAAGTTTTAAAAAGTGAAGAAGTGTACTGGAGGTGTAATAAAACAATTTGTAGTGCGAAATTGTTTACTATTGGTGCAAATTTTACAATTTCTAGAAGTAGCCTACAACACAATCATGTACCAGATCGTCAGTAGATAGGTCGGAAAATTGTTTCTAACTCTTGTAAACGTTAAGCCGAAGAGAATATTGCTGAAAAACCAGCAAAAATTATACGCCAAGAGCTTGCAGCTAATTTGCCTGAAACAATTCTACGATTGATATAAGAAAAAATACAAGTTAATAATAAATATACGTTAAATATACGTTATAAGTTACATAAGAAAAAATATATAATTATCGACAAAAAATGATGCCTGGTCGACTTCCTTCCAATATTGATAAGGTTCAATAAAGGGAAAAATATTCCCTCTATAAACTGCGTCAAAGGTAAGATAATAGTGAAACAAATGTGAGACTTTTAGCCACATTGAATTTTATATATTATATAACTGGCACATTTTCTTACTGTTCCATATATTATTTGCAATCATTCACTATTCACGGGCTAATTAATGGGTATTGTATTTCTTTATTATACTGTTTACTGCCAAACAAAAAAAAAACATAAACTTACAAAAATCTTTCTTATTTGTTAAAATCAAAAATTCTTAAAGCTCTCAAAATTAAGTTTAATCCTAGTAAAATTTTTATAGATTTTGAAAAAGCTATACATAATTAAATCATTCAAATATGTCCGAACACTGAAATACATGGTTGTAGATTTCACCTACTGCAAGCTTCTAGTATGTGGTATAGAAAAATTCTGTCTCTTGATTTAACATCAGAATCAGAATATACGAATGATTGTGAAGTAGGCAAGTGGCTCAAACATACTTTTGGCCTTACATATATAAAACCAGAAGACGTATCAGATTGTCTTGTGTTTGATTTAATGTCATGCAAACCAGAAAATGAAATTTTAGATAGATATGTTGATTATTTAGTTGAAACTTATACAGGGTGTTTGGTAAGGAAAGGACCGTAGCTTAACCTTAGATTTCTCAGGTTAAAATAGGTCGATTTAAGCTAACTTACCTTAGTACGAAAGTTGATAACAACCGAAATACAGGGTGTCAATGTTAAACTTTTATTTTATTTATTCTTAAATATTTCCTAAACTAACAGGCATGGGATAATAATACGAAATTTGGTAAGCGGGGTTTTTGTGACAAGAAATCTAAATTTGCCACGAAAAATGAGGTATTATCCAGAGGGCGCCACATATTATGCTTTTCACCGCTCATTTGATAGGTTCATTTTTTTATTACTCACTCTGTATACTTTTTGAATCAAAACTTTTATTCTCTTAAAATTTTTACTTAAAAAAGATATGCTAGATTTATCTCGCTGAACTCAACCGTTTTCGAGATAAACGCATTTTAAATCTGAGAGGCAACCTAATTGTATGCATAATAATATCATTGTAGTTATAGGTACCCTAAAAATAACTTAAAACAACAAAAATTTCCAAAATTATATCGCAAATTTCTACAAATGAAATTTGCGATGCAAAATGGCAAAATCTCCGCTTCGCGTCGTTCGGCAAACTGCAATCGCGTGTGGAAAAGTATGATTTTCCGCACTTGTTAGGAAAATAACTATTGCCGGTCGCTAACGTTCACTTTCCGGTCTTGACTGACAAAACGGTATTTTCTGTACAAAAAATTATTCAGAAAGTGTAAAACTATGAATCAGTATAAAACTATCATGCACCGTTGGGAATTTTAATACAGAAATAAAATTAAAATATTGTTTCTCTGATGTGGTATTGCACGAGTTCTTTTAGCTATAAACATTGAAATGTGTATTATATAGAGTGTCCCAAAAGTAGTGGAACGGTCGAATATTTCGCGAACTAAACATCGGATCGAAAAACTGAACAATACGTTTTCAATCATTTTCAAAAATCTATCCAATGACACCAAACACCAATCCCCACTACACCTCCTGGAGGTGGGGTGGGGGGTAACTTTAAAATCTTAAATGGAAATCCCCAGTTTTTCTTTCAAATTTGGATTCGTTACGTAAAAGTAGGCAACTTTAATTCAAGACGTTTTTTCGAACTATGGATAGATGGCGCTATAATTGGGAAAAACGATTTATCCTGATACCATAGGTAAATTATAGAAACGCTCTAATATCTCACGAAATACACTTCCAAATGAGAAACCAAAAAACAGATTTTTAATCTTTTTTGAAAACCTATCGAATAACACCAAACATGACCCTCCAACCCACCCCCTGGATGTGGGGTGGGGGTAACTTTAAAATCTTAAATAGCAACCCCCACTTTTTATTGCAGATTCGGATTCGTCATAAAAAATTAAGCAACATTTATTCGAAACATTTTTTAAAATTTCTGATAGATGGCGCTAATAAATCGAATTTTTCCAATTAAGGCGCCATCTATTAACAATTGTAAAAAATGTTTCGAATAAATGTTACTTAATTTTTCATGACGGATCCGAATCTATAATAAAAAGTGGGGGTTGCTATTTAAGATTTTAAAGTTACCCCCCACCCCACATTCAGGGGGTGGGTTGGAGGGTCATGTTTAGTGTTATTCGATAGGTTTTTGAAAAAGATTAAAAATCTGTTTTTTAGTTTTTCATTTGGAAGTGTAGTTCGTGAGATATTAGACCGTCTCTATAATTTACTTATGGCATCAGGATGAATCGTTTTTCCCAATTGTAGCGCCATCTATCCACAGTTCGAAAAAATGTCTTGAATAAAAGTTGCTTACTTTTATGTAACAAATTAAAATCTGCAAGAAAAACTGGGGGTTTCTATTTGAGATTTTAAAGTTACTCCCCACCCCACCTCCAGGGGGTGTAGTGGGGGTTGGTGTTTGGTGTCATTGGATAGATTTTTGAAAATGATTGAACACTTATGTTTCAGTTTTTCGATCCGATGTTTAGTTCGCGAAATATTCGACCGTTCCACTACTTTTGGGACACCCTGTATATGTAAAAACACAGAAGTAAAACACTTCTAAGTAATATACCTATTACGTAGAAATGTTTTGCATCGGTGTTAGAGTTTTTTACATATTTTGTTTGTTACAAAAACCTCCTAATATACTTTTTCAGAGTGATTTTGTCGATTTATCTTGATTTGACTTTAAAATGACCTTTACCTGACGTGATAGAGGTCAGTGGACTCCGGATTCGTGATCAGCGACCGCAAAAACTTCCTAGTCATATGGTTTCGTCAAATAGTCAAATTTTTTTTTGTAAACATGTGTTATTATTGTAGACCTACGTTTTCGGGTTGTAGTTTCGAAATATCGAAAGCAAAGCGTACTATTTTGGAATTTGTGAATGGCTATTGGTGAAAATTTAAAAAGATTTTTGTAAGAAGTCAGGACCTCGATTTTTGACCCTTTGCTTCGTTATCGATCATTCGCTATCTGTACACTAAACAGATACGAAGCGAATAAGTTCGATAACGAAGCGAAGGGTCAAAAATCGAGGTCATGTAATTGTAAGCCCGGCCACACATCAAAGAAACGTGAAACGTAAATTACGTTTCATGGAAATAAACCACTGCTAAACAAATATATATCCGGCCATTTATGAGACTCTCCGAAAATAAAAATGTGTCATGAGCATGAATCACACTCGTTTCATTAGTAGGCGGACTTTGAGATTTTTTTAGCAGTGTTTTCTTTTCATGAAACATGTTTTTCGTTTCATGTTTCATGTTTTTCGTTTCATGTTTCTTTGGTGTGCGGCTTGGCTAAGTCTTATAAATTTCTGAGATTCTACTAAATATAGGTTTTCCACGTTCAGTAAAACTTTTATAGGTCTAGATCCCGGTATGAAAAAAAATTTATTAATAAAAGCTGAAAATTTGTTAATAGCTTAAGGGTGTCTTGTCGGACAAACTTTGATATAAGGGAACACTGGAACAGGGTAAGTTTTAATAATGGAACAGGTTAAAAATTTGGAATGGTCAGACCACGAAAACGGCACATGTATTTTGTCCGACAAAACACACTTAAACTCTCCGAACAGAGATTAAACTCTCATGCAAAAATCAGATTGCGATTTATCACCAAATGGGCGTTTTAATGAGTGAAACATGTAGAATATGTCAAATGACAGGAATTATGACAGGTGATAAATAGCAGTCCGATTTTTGCATGAGAGTTTAATCTCTGTTCGGAGAGTTTAAGTCTGTTCTGTCGGACAAAATAAATGTGCCGTTTTCGTGGTTTGACCGTTGCAAATTTTTAACCTGTTCCACAATTAAAACTGCCCCTGTTCCAGTGTTCCCATATATCAAGTTTATCCGACTAGACACCTTTAAGCTATTAACAAATTTTCAGCTTGCTATTAATCAACTTTTTTTTCATACGCGGGGTCCAGACCTATTAGAGCATTCCACATTGTTTTGATTGCAAGTAGTTAGGTATTACAAAGTGAAAGTGAAAAGAAATTTAAACTTTCTTAAACTCAAGTTGGTTTTCGCAGAAATTATAATGTAAGGAAATTAACGACTTTATATTCGGATTTCGGATTCTTTCACAATAATATTCTTAAATTACATCTATTTTTTTTTATTACCTGAGTGAGTTGGTGAGGAAAATACCTGCCAGATTAATATGGACCTTTAAATTTGGTGAGGAAAATACCTGTAGGATTATATGGTTTTACTGGTTGGTGAGGAATTTACCCCTGCCCACTTAACCTAGCCACCATGGATACCACCAATGATGGTCCAGTATTACTAGGGATATCTTCTCCCGGTAAGGCTGGTTAACCCTTATCCGAGGGGTGGAATGATTAATAGTCGTTTCACTGTTGAAGTTGTTTTATTATACTCGCATGAGTACAAGCTGGTAGCAACCTACGTAACGTCGTCTCGCGGAGTGTAGATGACACTATCTTTTAATGTGAATAATCTTACATCTAATAAAATAGAATGACGAATGTGTAATGAGGATTCCCTTATTATGTTTTGGTTGTATAAATATATTTAAAAGTGCAAAGTCAGCGTCGACCCTGAAAAGTGTTTATAGTGGCTGTATGTATAATTACACCTCACGATCTAGGTCAACAATGTTTATGTAACGAAAGAAGGTTGGAATTGTTTATGATGACATTTAAATAACCGAAAGAAATTAGCGTAGATAATTAAAGGGTGTTTTTAAAAGATATCTAATGAGTACAGATGAATTCTTGTACACCTAGCTCCAGTGCAGCTGTACCCATAGATGCAGTGAATTTTAAAAATCTTCACGGAATTCCCGCGCAACGTTCTCTTTTAGGTTTTACTATTTAAGTTATAGATTCTTACGGTGCCTAAAATCATTAGCAAAATGGTTTTCATCCTTGATTATTTTTTTTTAATTAATAATAATATTATTATATATAATAAATATAATATATAATATTATTATGTTTACACAATATTATTATATAAAAAAGAGGTACTTTGTGTATACGTAATGTGCACTAACGTAAGAAGTTGCTTTTCTCTTGATGAATAACCAATCGCGCCTAAAGAAGTGGGCGGAGGTAAATTCCTCACCAACCATTAAAAACATATAATCCGACAGGTATTTTCCTCACCAAATTTAAAGGTTCATATTAATCCGGCAGGTATTTTCCTCACCAACTCACTCAGGTAATAAAATAAAAAGGTAGATGTAATTTAAGAATATTTATTATAAAAGAATCCGAAATCCGAATATAAAGTCGTTATTTTCCTTACGTTATAATAATAGTTTATAATATAATAGGCAAAACGTATAATAGAGGAGTCAATAGAGTTTTTGCTTATGGAAAAAATCAAATAAGATAGAACTTTTTATAATTTCATTAAGAAATGTTAAATAAACAACATATCAAAAGGTAGTAGGTACTCCAAAAGTGGGTGCTTCACTTTTTATTAAACAAATGAACTGCGAAATTAATTGTTTTTTTTAAATGCCGACGAAAATTATAAATTTTAGAAAAAAACTGACTTAAAAATTCTACGTAAAGAACCGAATACAAAGATTTGTCTAATATTAAATCTACAGCTTCTATAATTTTTTTATTTAGAACGCTCAAGTCACCTTTCTCACAAACATTGGCGCACTTTATAGAAGCGTTCAACGCTGCGCGCGTTTGAATTAATTTATTATAAAAATCGACAAGGGAAATGCTTTCCTGTAGGCTGTATACCATATAATACAAAAAACGAATAAAATCCTTTATAAAAGGTATATATTTAAAAATCCCTAAAAAGGGCTACATCACAGAACTAGTTTTCGATTGGTTGATCAATCATTTTAGATAAGCACTGATGATGTGTGCTTAAAAAATACCTTTCATAAAGGATTCTATTGGTTTTTTTTTAATTTATTATAATTTCTTATCTAATTGATCAAACAAAATTTTACAAATTGGAAACGAAAGAATAATATTAAAGCTATCCTAAGTTGAAATAAACAGAAAACATATGGGCAAACGTACGGTGTGGGCGGAAAGTGAGACGTACATGAATTATAATCAAAAATGGTTTAAAAATGTGTAACTAATAAAATTTTACCTATAGGACCCTAAAATATTACTAAACAACTTACTTATTAAATATCTTACTAAACGATGTTTTACTCAAAAAAAATCAAATTAAGGTTTTTAAGTAAATTAGAAACAATTATTTAGGTTGATGGAACTTATACTGCACAAAATTTTTTACTTAACTATTTACAATTCATGGACTCAATAATGGACACTTTATGCCATTATTCTTTTGCTTTCAAATAAGTTAGCAAATTTATATGTGATTGCCTTAAATTGTGTCAAAAATTAAACCTTTTTAATCCCAAGAGTGTGAATTCCGATTTCGAAAAAGAGATCCATGCAGCCGTAAGTGAAGTGTTTCTTTCTGCGAAAATAAAATGATGTAGATTTGATCTCGGACAATCATGGTGTAGAAAAATTCAAAAAGTTGGATTTTCCTAGATCCATTAGACGTACGTGAATGTTTTGCTATAGACTTTAGTTAGATTTGCTGATTACTTAGTGAACAAGGAAAACAGTTCATTACTTGAGCGTACAACCATTGCCTGTGAAAGCCTGCTTAACCATTAAAGCGAACCAGTATGTATACAGTTTTCGGATCGAAAACTATTATTTTTAAACTGTATTATATTAAAAGGAATTTTTGAACTCGCGAGCTAACTAGTGTGCTCCGTACTCAAGTTTAAACGGATATATTACAGTTTTATAGGTGGTTTAAAGTGCACTAAATTATTTTACTTCAAAAATGTAATAAACAACTTCTTTTCGAGAAAATTAAGAAAGGTAAAAAATGTAATACAAAATCCGAAAATTATCAGTTAAAAAAATGTTTACACAAAGTCATCAAAATTTTTTCTTGATAAAATGCTCTGCATCGTATAGAATATAGAATCTAAAATGCATCAAATATCAAATATACCTTTGTATTTGAAAATATGAATTTCGCTCAAGGGTAAAGTACCTTAGTATTTGAAAATATCGAAAATTGTTATTAAGAAAATATCTGGTTGAATCTTAGGTTTTAGACCATGCAGAACCTTTTATGAAAAATAACTTTTTTTCGTAAAATTAATAATAAAAAAGTTTTATATGATTCCAACCTACAGGGACATATTGTATATTGACTCCCCTATAAATTATTATTTAATATTTACTATAATAATATACACACTTTACAAAATCCAGTCTAGTCATTAGATTTGACTGATATCTTATTAATAAATTTTCTACATTTTTCAATTTTAGTTTAACTTTTTTATCTTTGATTGGTTTTGCAATATGCACACTTTGAAATTTTAACATACGTATCTACCTGAAATTCTTTAATTTTTTCTAAGAAAATGTATATGGATGGATGCGTATTATAAAAAGATGAATTAAAATGCGAATGAAAAGATTCGCAAGCATTCGTGGTACGAATAACAGAAGAATTTGCCTCTGCCCATAAATATGGGGAGAATATGGCATTTCCGTCAATATATGTTTCAACTAAATAATCAACATATCTATCTAAAATATCATTTTCTGGTTTGCATGACATTAAATCAAACACAAAACAATCTGATACGTCTTCTGGTTTTATATATGTAAGGCCAAAAGTAAGTTTGAGCCACTTGCCTACTTCAGAATCATTTGTATACTCTGATGTTAAACCAAGAGACTGAATTTTTCTATACCAAGCTTGGTGTAGGTGAAATCTACACTATGTCAGCGTTCGGCCATATTTGGCTAATTGCATTATGTATAGCCTTTTCAAAATCTACAAAAATTTTATTAGGAATAAACTCAATTTTAAAAGCTTTAAAAATTTCTGATTTTAATAAGTAAAACAGATTTTTGTAAGTTTCTGTTTTTTTGTTTGGCAGTAAACAGTATAATAAAGGAACGTAGTGACCATTAATTAGCCCATGAATAGTGAATAATTGCAAATAATATTTGGTACAGTAAGAAAATGTGCCATCCATATATACAAAATTCAATGTGGATAAAAGTCTTATATTTGATTCACAACTAAATACAATTACCTTACTTTCGACACAGTTTATAAAAAGAAAATTTTCTCCCTTGGTTGTTTTTGGAGCACACTTCTTCACAAACTCTTGAACCTCATCAATATTGCAAGGAAGTCGACCAGGCATCATTTTCCGTCGATAATTATATATATATATTTTTCGTATATAACTGACATCAGTTGTAGTAATTGTTTCCGGTAAATTGGTTGCAAGCTCTTGGCGTATAATTTTTGCTGGTTTTTCACTGATATTCTCTTCGGCTTTACGCTTGCAAGAGTTAGAAACAATTTTTCGATCTATCTTCTGACGATCTGGTTCATGATTATGTTGTCGGCTACTTCTAGAAATTGTAAAATTTGCACTAACAGTTAAACAATTTCGCACTACAAATTGTTTTATTACACCTCCAGTACACTTCTTCACTTTTTAAAACTTTCATTTTATAAAACTTTCACTTAATAAAAAATAAAATTTTCAAATAGCAGTAAAGGTCTATCGCGATTACTTTCTATTAAATATGCCATTGCATATTAAATATGCCAAAATTGCAATTGTAACTAAAAATAAAATACCATAATTATTAACTCACTAATTATTATAGGTACCTACTGTAATCTTAGAGCAGGTAGATAAATAATTCCCTTGAATGC
The DNA here is from genome assembly GCF_917563875.1 of Diabrotica virgifera virgifera. Lineage (NCBI taxonomy): Eukaryota > Metazoa > Arthropoda > Insecta > Coleoptera > Chrysomelidae > Diabrotica > Diabrotica virgifera. The sequence goes on from NC_065447.1 coordinate 102,548,664, forward strand.
CTTTTTGTAAAATCTACCTGAAATAATCACTTCGATTTTGGTGAGGAAAATACCTGTGGGATTATGGCATACCCTTCCAAATGCAGGTATAAAGATTATTTTGGTGAGGAAATTACACCCGCCGAAAGAAGTATAATTTAAATAAAAATTAATATTATTTTTTTAATTTCGGGTTATTATGTATTAAACACTTTCTTGTGTTGAATTATTTTAAAAATATACAAGGCTTTATTGAAATTTAAAAAATAATTTGTCAGGCAAAGTGAACAAAATAGATTGTGAGGTAGCCGCGCGTACAAAAATTTAAAAACAATGCATGAAAAAATTATTGCAGTTAATATGCAAAAGATTTTGGAGGCTTTTTGCTTCATCGTGCCACAATATTTACACGGGATTAGCTTTTTAATAGTATTTTTAATAAACTGAAAAAAGACAATAATTTTTTTACTAAACCTTAAACGGAAAATTCATTTTCCTACTGTGACCTCATGTGCCATTCAAAACGTACGGCATAATAAATTGGGACTATTTTTATATATAACCTTCTAAATGTTTTGGTTTTAGGATGCCTGAAATAAATTACCTTATTCTACGTAACAATTGAGGGTTGAGCAAGGGTTAAAACTGAATTTGGGCTAGTGAATTTGTACGGCATAATAAAATATAGTTGTGAAATAAATATATTTACTTAAAATTATACACGCCAGTTTAAACATACAGTTTTCTATAATTTTTTTTATCAATGAATATATGCGAAAAATGAAATTTTTTTTAACGCTGCAGAACCAATATTTTTGTACGGCATATAGTTTTTATATCTTATATTTTTAATATCTTCCTTGCGTCTCAATGCCGTCAATTTATAAATAATTTATTTATCCGGTCCAAAAGTGAAAAGTTTGATGCGCCACTTTCGACGCATGAGCCACTGAAAAGTGACGGCACAGTGTTCAAACGTTTTCTTTTAGGTTCTACTATTTAAGTTATAGACTTTTATCGTGCCTAAAATGATTAGCAAATTTCACCTATCCCGGCTCTTAGTCTAATATTCTAATATGTGGCCTTCTACGACATAAGTGCGTAAGACTTCAGTGTTCACAATTTGTAACACCGCACCTAGTCTCTTACAAGAGTTTATTCCTGGTAGCAGTGGTCTGATAGAAGGATTTGTTCCATTAAACTCTTGTACGGCACGAGCCATTTCGTTTACTAGACTATCACGAAACTGGTTATTTTCCTGCTGTGTATTATCAAGTTTAGTTTCTGGTATGGAAAACTTTGGAATCTACTCATCAAGAATCTTATTACTCATCATCTCGTTATGCATCTCCCGTCGACTTCGCTTTTGATCGTATTGATCTGACACCCCTTTGCTCCGATACTTGAATATCCGAATACTTCCTACAAAATTTGGCATACAGCTGTTGTTTGTAGTCAATCGTTTCTTGACCGAGGTTTGTCACCTTACAATAGAAGCGAAAAATGTTTTCGTTAAAGGACACGCTCCATTTCGTGCACTGGCTGGGTCGTCCCGCTTGAGTGAGCGCCTGCTGATGATCCAGCGCAGCAACTTCAGATAGTGGAGCTCTTGGTGTTATTTGGCGCGCTTGTGGTTGTTAATATTGTTGGGCTGTAGATGATTGTATGACAGGGGCCTGCCTCCTCAACACCGTGCCATCGACGTTTCGCCTGCTGTCATGTCCAGTTCCGGCTCCTGATGTGCCCTGGCGATCCCCAGGTAGCGACTCTAAATATAAATTATTAGGATCCACCATTTTCATGGGTGTGCATTGTATACCGACTGCCCGGTGTCAGTCTTTGTTCCACGGCAAGTATCCCTACTACTCTCTGGGCATTGGCGCTACGAATACCCAGAAAGTATCCCCCACTCGCAGGGGGCCGCGCTTGGTACAAGAACTGACAAAACACTCCCATAGATAAGATATGTATAATATTTATGTTGTTATTATTTGTAGGAAGCGTTTGATGAGGTCGAATCGTGTGCAGGTAAAAAAAATATATATGCTGTACCAGAAGCTGAATTTACACAAAACATTAATGACTGCAGCAAAGAAGTGGTTAGACTTAGTAAAGCCTGCTTAAAGGAGAGCCAGAGCTATTTTCCAGATTTGCTTATATCAATGAGAAATTCAGTGACACATTTTTTGTATGCCAACAAAGATGTTTTAAGATGTAAGTCAATATTTTTATGTATTTTATATATATTGGTCGTTCAGAAAGTAAAGAATGGTTTTGCAAAAAGAACCAAATATAAAATGTATTAACACAAAACTTTGAGTAGGGTTAATATAGAGGTATTTCAAAAAATAGGGTATTTTTCAATATAAGTTACCTTTGTTGTCAAGGCATTTAACGTATCGTGGAATCAGTTTTTCAATACCGCTGTTGTGGTCTTCGACCGCTTAACGTCTGGGGCATGATACCATTTTATCTTTAAGCTCTTCATCGTTTACAAACTACTTTGCACCCCACAATTCCTTCAGTTTCGGGAACATAATGTGATAAAACAATGGGTGCGTTCCGACGACCCAGCGGCTGGACAGCTCAGCCAGCGGTAGCGTTTAGACGACACCGCTGGAAGTCAGCCGCTGAGAGATTTACTAAGTTTTCCCTATCATCGCTGGATACAACCACTCAGCCAAATTCTGCTGACAGTCAGCAGCTGTGGTCGTCCAAACGCAACCAATGTAAAACAAAAATAAGGGTAGGACATTTGACGACAGAAGACATAGGTATAAATTAAACACAGGCATCTGTCAAGGTGATTCACTGAGACCTTTCAAATTTAATTGAATAATGGACAAAATAATAGGAAACCTTGCCAGAAGAGCTGGATTTAAAGTAGGTATCACATTCTTTAGAGTCATTTGCTACGCTGACGATGCTCGCCGATTCTGAAGACAATCTCCAAAGGCATGAATTTAATGCTAAAGCTAAAGAACCAATTATGCTCATCGACACCGAGAAGACTCAGTGAAATTAATGAGAACACCACGAAGTTTACAAGGCAAAACTCTACGTGACACAGAAGTGAAGACATCAGACAAAAGTGTGGAATACATGACATAGGAAGGTGGGTCAGACAGAGATAAAGATATTGGAACAGACATATAAAGATAATGGAGGACAGCAGACTCGTTAAAAGCACAAAAACGAATAACCCAGTATGTGAAACACCACAGGGGAGAGCAACAAAACGATGGCAAAAATGCTGGAACTCATCGTCTGATCGGTAGTCCACGATCATGATCGATTATGCTAAAAAGAAGAAGAAGAAGAAGAAGAAGAAGAAGAAGAAGAAGAAGAAGAAGAAGAAGAAGAAGAAGAAGAAGAAGAATATGACAATCTGAAGACACAATGTCGGGGCTATGGGGAGGGTGTTTCAAATTTCCCATTATAGACGTTGAAATTCTAATAGATGCGTGGGTTCTAGCATCGTCGTGAGTTATAAACACTTTCATCGATAACATCCTACGTCATTTATTTTGTTTTGCGCGTTTGAACCTTTAAAAAGTTTCAAAATATGCTCCTGAATTTATTGTTTCACCCCTAGGGGGCGAAAGTAGAGTAGAAAGTAGACTTTGTCTATGTGGATGAAACTATTACGGTCCAAAAAAACAGTTACGATCAGTTTTTGTCTTCAGGTTCGTTTTTTTTACTAAGTTTGCATGATGCCACTACATACATACTTTGTTTCAGGAGTTTTGTCTGAAATCTAAGTTTCGTGTCCCGTTACAATGCGTTCAAGAAATTTGTCACTTTAAGATCACAATATTATGGATTTCTGTAAAACATTTGTTAATCACTGTGTTCACTGTGATTGAGAAAATTGTGGAAAAGGGTCATGCAATGTGGATAAAGTAAATCGCCAATTTTTCGGAATTTTTTTATCCGCTTTTTCCTTCTACTCGTCCATAAAAAGGCCTCCCTATCCATTCTTCTTCACGTAAACAGGTTATTCCTTTCGTTGAACATATGGCACCATTGAAAATATGTTTATTACATTTTCACCTTAAACAGCTTTGCTGGCCTTTAATGTCGTTAGAGTAAATTATACCAGGGCGCGTCTGTAAAAATATTATTACATTTGGATGTTGAGAGGTGACTCATATTTTTTTGCAGAAATTGCTCGAAAATGAATCATATAATATTATTAGAGTTATCATATAGGTCCGAAACATTATTTAAATAACAAAAATGTCAAAAAATTAAAGAAAAATTCGATTTTTTTCTTCGTTTTTTGAATATAACTTTAAAAGTATTAATTTCCGACAAAAGTCCTACCCACATAAAAGTTGCGCAATTAAATTTCCTATAATAAAGGATTAGTTAAAAATTTTAAAAATGGTCACACTAGTTGCAAAATAGCAATAATTGTGAAAAAACCATTAAAAAAACAATTATCCGTATCTTAAGTTTTTCAACCATTTCTGCTACACTTAGGACCTTCACATTTTACTCAGAAAAACTATATAATATAATAAAACAATACTTTAAATTTAATTAAGATCGGTTGAATAGATTATGCAAAATAAATTTTGCAATCCAGCTTTCGCAAAAAAATGCATTTTTTCAAAATGTTGCAGGACTGAAAATAAAGCAGATTGCAAGTTAATAATTTTTTTTAGATATCGAGGAGTACTGTACCTTTTAGTTGCAATTTGCAGAATTAAAATCGGTTAACTACCACGGCGTCAGAATTTTTTTTAAATAAACAATAATTTTTGGTGCTGGGCTCAGGACAGCGGATACGTCTGCTCTGATTTGGCTTTCCAATGACTTTTGATAATGATTGATAAATTTAAATTTTTAGTACATTGTGATATAAATATATAAATTTGTTTATTTCAAAATAAAAACACATATTCGGTCCTCTAAAATAACACATTTTTAGCAAAAACTTTCTTTGTTCTTATAATATTTTAATTTAGAGAATAAAACTTTATTATTTTTAAATATATGCAATTGTTTAAACAATAATCAAATTAGTTTGATTTTTCTGGAATTGAAATATTAAAATACAACAGAGTATAGAGCAAGAAAATAATATATTAGATAATGATTGGAAGAAATTTTGGTGGAAATCAACTTGTGTGAATCGAACATCGCTGTCCTGCTCGTAGCACCAAAAATTAATGTTAATTTAAAAAATTCCTGACGCCGTGTCAGGAATTCCTTCTACTTATATGTAAAAAATAATAACTTTGCAATCTGCTTTATTTTCAGTCCTGAAACATTTTGAAAATATGCATTTTTTTGCGAAAGCTGGATTGCAAAATTTATTTTACATAATCTATTGAACCGATCTTAATTAACCTTCCGATGACCAACCTTTTTTTGTTACACGGATGACCAAGGGGGGGGGGGGGCGGGAAATGACCCCAGGCCAAAAATGTCAAAAATGACAATTAACACAAAAATAAAGGTTTTTTTTTTAATTTTTAATTTTTTTGCATGGACTTTATATCATTCAGCGAGTCACAACATGAGTATTAGTGTCATGTGTAGTGTTTATGTTGAGTAAGTGTCTTGTTACTTTGCAAAGTCGACGTCATTAGCGTAAAACTACTTGTAATTACACATAATAGACGCTATTTTACTAAACATCAAATTCAGAATATATGTTTTATTCGTAAAATATAGGGAATTTTTTTTTATTTCAGAATATGAGGATATCTAGAATGATATTAAAAAATAATGAGTAAAAAATTAAAAATGCTTTTGAATTTATTAAAGAAAAACATACGCTGGGGTCACAATTTCCCCCGCTTGGTCATCCGAAGGTTAAATTCAAAGTGTTGTTTTATTATATCATATAGTTGTTCTGGGTACAATATGAAGATCCTAAATGTAGCAGAAATGGTTGAAAACGTAAAATTCGAATACTTTTTTATGGTTTTTTTTCGCAATTATTGCCATTTTGCAAATATTGTAGGAAATTTAATTACGCAACTTTTATGTTAGTACAACTTTTCTCGAAAGTGGATACTTTTAAATTATGATCAAAAAATGAATAAAAAATCGAATTTTTCCTTCATTTTTTGAAATTTTGATTATTTAAACAATGTTCCGGACCTTTTTGAGTGGGAAGATAACTCAAATATTATTATATTAGTTAATTCCAAGCAATTTCTTCAAAAAAATAAGAGTCACCTCTCAACGTCCATCTCAAAACAGATGCGCCCTGGACTAATATTTTGTGCCTTCAAAAGACTAGGTACTTCACATTTGGCGGAGGTTTCAATGCACCTCGCCCTTTCAACATGTTATATTATAACAAACACGCATGACCACATTCATATTCACGAAACTTGGTTCACAATAAAGACTCAATTACACGACGCTAGTAACTAGTACGAGTAACTGGAGCGAGTACTGGAAGCGAGTGTTTCACAGAGATTGTCGTGTCTACACGCTAAATTCGTTTTTAATGTGTAGAACGCGTCTTCGGAGACTTCTTAGTACCTTAACTAGTCACTGGTGCCAGCTACTAGAACCGTTTAATCGGTCTCTACAATGCTAGTGACTAATACCGCCGATTATTACCCCAGAAATAGACAAACCACTTTGCAGCAATACTTTGTGGTGGCACAAAGTAGTTGGCTAGCCCTAAATTCTTATGTAAATTAAACATGCCGTCGCTCATATGGAATGGCACGTTTAATTTCGGTGCCGCCCAAAATCCCGACAGCCAAAATCCCGACAGCCAAAATCCCGACGGCCAAAACACCGACACGCCAGAATCCCGAGACGCCAGAATACCGACAGGCCAAATTCCCGACATGCAACAATCCTCGCATAAGTAAAAATTCCGACCAATACATTTTGAATATTTATTGTTTCCTTTTCAAAATATAAAAAACAGATGACCATAAACAAAAAACAAGAAATAAATGTAATTATATATTAAAAATAAAATTATCAAACATGTCGGGATTCTGGTCTGTCGGGATTTTGGCCTGTCGGGATTCTGGCGTGTCGGGATTTTGGCCATCGGGATTGTGGCTGTCGGGATTTTGCCAATCGGCATTTTGGGGTAGACTTGTTTAATTAACATAAGAATTTACGGATAACTACTTTTAGTTCAGAGAAATAAGAAAAAAAATATCCTGTTGGTGACACAACCCCCTCCAGGCCGAAACCAAATTATTTGAGTAATATGGACATCTGTAATTATAACCTTTATGTTTCCTGCAGCCGATTTTGATGATATACTTAGTTATAAACATTATAAACAAACGAAGATCAAAAAATGGTAAATTTTAGCCTTTTTTTGTCTATTACCAAAAGGTTAAAATCTTTAAACAAATTTGAGAGTAAGAAGCTCATAAATCGTATAAAAAACTTCAATATGGCATTCGCTGAATATGTCTAACCTTATTGTTTGCTTAGAAAATTGCAAAATAAATCATAAATTTTTAGTTTTTATAAATATTCATAATTTAAGTAAAAATTAACTTATAACCCTCTAATTACACGGAATTCTGAGACTGCTGGTTCTTAAATCATACCCTAAATTTTAAAGCAATTGGTCAGATAGTTTAAAAGTTATTTTATCCCAAATTAATTTTTTTTGCAACACTATGTCAGAAAATGATGAAGTTACAGTAATACTTTGGATAGTTTATGAAAGAAGAAGATTTACGCTATTTATTTAATTTAAAAAAATGACAAAAAATAATTCTAACTATTGCAAAATTATGGACATGTGAGAATTAAGAACCTGTGAATTAAAAAAGGGGGGGCTAACTTCGTCTCTAATTGTCCTAGGACAATTGTTTTTCTTTCTAAAGTCGCGTTTACACGATGGCAATTGGCGAGACAATTGTCATTGAACAATTGTCATCACGTGGTTGCGGATTGTCGGAGGCCAGTCCAGTTGAAAGAGAAGATGTTTACACGGGGCCAACTAAACATCATGGCCCCGTGTAAACATCTTCTCTTTCAACTGAACTGGCCTCCGACAATCCGCAACCACGTGATGACAATTGTCCAATGACAATTGTCTCGCCAATTGCCATCGTGTAAACGCGACTTAAATGTGTATAAAAATTCAATCTTTCTACATAGGGAAAATAGTTATTTTCCTAACTAGTGCGGAAAGTGATACTTCTACGCACGAGACTGCCGTTGACCCGAACGACGCGATAGCGGAGTTCGGGCAAGCAGTCGAGTGCGGGGAAGACACTTTCCGCATGAGTTAAGAACAATATTTTTTCTAGGGCCGTACGTTTGGAAAAATAGCTTTAGAACAACAAAAAATAGAGACATATCAATTTTTATTTAGGACTGAAAATACACAAATTAATTCTTTGACAAGGTTGTCAAAACCAAACTTTCAATATAATGGGTTACCACGATGACGATATTGGTTTCCATGACGACGATTTATAACCATTGTAATTGCCTACTGATTTGACTTTTAAATATTATGCCAAAATAATTTTATATCATCGAATTATTGCGTTAATTTCATACATGGCAGTATATTATAATGGCATGTTAGAAGGTATTCTACTTTCCCGTACGCTGTGCGGAAAAATTTACTTTCACGCACGCCGTGCGGGAAAGTGCAACTTTCGGAAACGAAATGCGTGCTAGAAAGCAGCTGTTTAAGCACGGCCGTAGAAAAATAATTTTTCTAAGGGTAACGGTTAAAAATTTATTCTAATTGTTTATAAGTAAGCAAAAAATCTACATGTTTTTGCAAAATAATTTTACATTGTTTAAAATTACTTTGTGTCATATTTTTTTAAAGTTAATAGTATAAAAATGTTCTTCGTTCATAAACTGTCCGAAGTGTTACTGTAACCTCATAATTTTCTGACTTACAGTGTTGCAAAAAATAATTAATTTGGGATAAACAAATTAAATAACTTTTAATCTATTTGACCAATTGCTTTGAAATTTAAAATTTAATTTAAGCACAAGAAGTTTCAGCATTCCGTGTAATAAGAAGGTTCTAACTTAAATTTTACAGTTATGAACATTTGTAAAATCTTAAAATTTATTACTTATTTTAGTCCATGTCGTGAGACCGCTCCCGTCTGGAAAAATTTCTGATTCGGTTTGTTTGTGGATTTCTATTCAAATATGTCCCCTTTAAACAAATCTGAAGGGTGCCGGGCGGAATTTTTGCGCAGAAATTGTTTAAACAATTTTTTTAAACAAATACAAAAGATCACGTTTTTTTGCTCTGGAACATATATTTTTAAGTTTTTTGGGTCATTCTAAACAAGAAAGGTATCCTGTAAATTCTCTTTATAATTGATAGTTTTCGAGTTATAAGCGATTTAAAATCTGAAAAATGCGAAAATACGCATTTCGAGGCCTAAAAACTCATATTTAAATTAGTATTTGTAAGGTTACCAGATATTTACACTGCAGATTAAATAATCAGCTTCAAGATTCTGAAGAGTGATCGCGTCTAACCTTAATTTTTACTGTTGTTTTTTAATTGTTAAATATGCGTGTTTATCCGATTTTTTTACCGGTGCGGCGAGCTCTATTTCAAAAATCTCCTATTTTCCTCCAAAATATATTTTTTCTAGATTCTTTGGGATATTCTAAATAATATAAGTTTATTGATATTTTTCTCAAAAGTTAATAGTTTTAAAGTTATAAGCGATTTAAAATCCAAAAATGCGTTTTTTGGCATGTTTCGGATTTTAAACCGCTTATAACTTTAAAACTAATAACTTTTGAGAAAAATGTCAAGAAACTTATTTTATTTAAAATATCCCAAAGAATCCATAAAAAATATTTTTTGGAGGAAAATAGGAGATTTTTGAAATAGAGCTCGCCGCACCGGCAAAAAAATCGGATAAACACGCATATTGAACAATTCAAAAACAACGGTATAAATTAAGGTTAGACGCGATCACTCTTCAGAATCTTGAAGATGAATGTTTAGTATTCAATTTATGTATCTGGCAACCTCAAAAATACTAATTTAAATATGAGTTTTTAAGCCTAGAAAATGCGTATTTTCGCATTTTTCAGATTTTAAATCGCCTATAACTCGAAAACTATCAATTTTTAAGAAAAATTACGAGATACCTTTCTTGTTTAGAATAACCCAAAAAACCTAAAAATATATGTTTTAGAGCAAAAAAACGTGATCTTTTGTATTTGTTTAAAAAAATTGTTTAAACAATTTCTGCCCAAAAATTCCGCCCGGCACCCTTCAGATTTGTTTAAAGGGGACATTTTTAAATATGAATCCACAAAGAAATCCAATCAGAAATTTTTTTCAGACGGGAGCGGTCTCACCATATGGACTATTTTGCAATTTTCTAAGCAACAAATAAGGATAGGCAGACATATTCAGCGAACGCCCTATTGAAGCATTTTATATGATTTATGAGTTTATTATTCTCAAATTTGCTTGAGTGCTTTACTTTTTGGTAATAGACGAAAAAATCGAAAATTTACCGTTTTTTGATCTTCATTTGTTTATAACTATGTATATTATAAAAATCGGCTGCCGGAAACATATAGGTTAATTAATATAGATGCCCATACTACTCAACAAATTTAGTTACGGCCTGGAGGGGATGTGTCACGAGAAAAATCTTATTTCTCTGGACTATTTGCGGCGCCACATAGTAATGCTGCAAAGTGGGTCGTCTATTTCTGGGTTTAAGTGGTAGAAGTGTTGGTTAATAATAATAATAATACTTTATTCATCCTTACAGATTATTTACATAATATAGGACATGTCAAAGTAAAGAATATAGACATTTAAAAAATAGAAAAGTTAAAGACTACCTATACAATATAAACATACACACAAACATAGAAACAACATACTAAGACATAAATTCCGAGACACTATAAAAACATGACTCAATGAGATAAGTCTTCAATTTATTCTTAAATATTCTAACATCATCTGCCTCACTTTTTATTTTGGATGGGAGCTGATTAAAAAACCTTATGCCGCTATATTCAGGGCTTTTTTCAAACATGGAAGTGTAATGTTTAGGAGCCCTAAAGAAATCTTTTTGTCTAGTACGATAATTGTGTACATCTGAATTTGATGTCAATGAATTAATATTAGCTTTTGTGTACAGAATACATCTGTATATAAAAATTGAGGGAACAGTAAGTATTTGGTATTTTCTAAAATGGTCTCTACACGTATGTCCATATGGTAAATTAAAAATCAAGCGGATTATGCGTTTTTGGGCTATAAAAACTTTTGAGACATTTGTTGCACTGCCCCATAGAACAATATTGTATGACAAATGTGAATAGATGATAGCGTAATAAACATTAAGTATCTGTTCCGTTGTGAATAAGTATTTAAGTTGCAAAAGAGCATAGTATCCAGAATTAATTTTCCAACATACATGATTAATATGTGCCTCCCAGCTCATATTACTGTTAAGATGTAGTCCCAGAAACTTTGTAGTATCAGATAAAGTGATAAAATCGTTGTCGCCTTTGATAGAGAAATTTTCCTTAATTGGAGTTTTTATATAAAATTGCATACATACTGTTTTACTCGAATTTACTATTAAGGAGTTTTTTTCGCACCAAGACGTAAACTCATGGGCTAAGGTATTGAGTTTTAACCTCAATTCCTCAGCATTTTCTGCAGATGTCGCTAAAGTCGTGTCATCAGCATATAAAAAAATATTTTCCGTACTCATATATTTGGGCATATCATTGATATAACAAAGAAATAACAAAGGACCCAGTATTGATCCTTGTGGAACGCCAAGATCAACGTCATACAAATCTGATTGATAATGTCCAATTTTGACATACATCTGTCGACATTCTAGATATGATTGTAACCACTTTAAAAAATTACCTCGAAATCCAAGGCCGTTTAGTTTACAAATTGCTACATTTAAATTTATAGAGTCAAAAGCTTTAGTTAAATCAAAAAAGAGGGCTCCAACAAACTTCTTCTGATTTAATGAATTATAAATGAATTTAAAAAATGTTGTTGATGCACTCTCAGTTGATTTACCCGGAAGAAAACCATTTTGATATGAACTTATTATGTTATATTTACTAAGAAATGACAACATCCTTTTATGAATGCATTTTTCAATAACCTTACACAAGACAGTTGGTACGGTAATTGGTCTATAATTTTCTAACATAGTTTTGTTTCCTTTTTTAAATATTGGGGAAACTATACCAACTTTTAAATCAGTGGGAAAAACACCCATCTCCACAGATTTATTTATTAAATCAGTTAACGGTTGAATAATGTATACGCTCATATGTTTAACTAGCTTTGTGGAAATGCAATCAATACCCACTGAATTTACATTTTTTAAGGATGAAACAGCTTCAGCAACATCGCTGTAGTCTATAGGATATAAGTAGAATGTTTGGCCAACATTTAAAGTCGTATAGTTTTTAAATTGTGAATCCCCATATTTGGTATTTAATGCATTTTTTGAAAATGATGTAAAGAATACGCCGAAAGCATTTGCCATCTCTTTTTTATCGTTTATAAAACTTCCTGAGTGCTCGATTTTTTCTATGTTGTTATACTGTCCTTTTTTTCCAGTTTTTATATTAACTGTTTTCCAAATAAATTTTTGCTTTTGATGGTTATTTTTGTTATGAAAAACATTCTGGAACCAGTGCTTTTTTGCTTCTTGAATTTTATGAGTATATTTCTTTTTGTCTTCTTTATATTTTAAATGTACATCAGGGTCTGTCGAATTTTTTGTCAACCAGAAAAGGTTTTTTAAATCAACTCCCATCTTCAAGATTTCTTTAGAGATCCAGTTATTATTATTATTTTGACCTAATTTTTTTACAACCATAGGACAACATATTTCAATATGATATAATAGAATATTTACAAAATCAGTATAAGCAGAATCAATGTTGTCGAGATTTTCATAAACACCCTTAAAATCCTCAAGATTCAACCTTGTTTGCAATGTTGATATATTTGGTTCAGACAAATTTCTAAATGTTATAGTATCAGTAATGTCACTTGTGTGGTGATTTGCTTTTGAAATTACATTTGGTATTATAAGTTCCAATCCACTATGATCTCCAATATGAAAGTCTCTAACTGTTTCCTCATATGGTAGGGGATAATTTGTAATAAAATAGTCAATTTTAGATTTTGTTGTTCTGCCGTTTTTATCTGTAAAAATCCTAGTAGGTTCTAAGTTTTGGCAAGTTAAATTAAAACTTTCAATAATGTCATTCAGTAAAGACTTTTCCCGAGACACACTCAGATAATTAATATTAAAATCACCACTTACAATAACATACTTAAAATGATCATAACAGTAGTTTAACGCTAAAAATAATTTGTTCATGAAAATCTCTACATCACCACTGGGTGCTCTATATATGTTTATCAAACAGTATGTACTTACATTTAAATTGAAGGTTATACAACAACACTCGAAATTAACTTCTTCTGCTAAACTATTTAAATACTTTGGTACTTTAAATGACATTGACTCTCTGACAAATATCAGGACACCACCGTGGATTTTTTCAATTCTATTATATGAGGCAGCTTGACAATAATTCTCAAAATTAATACTATTTACACTTAATTCATTACACCATGTCTCAGTAACACAAACAATATCCGGACAGTTACTATTTAAAATTAGCTCAAGTGCACTTGTTTTGTTAGCTATTGACTGTGAATTTACACATATGATTTTAAAATGATTATTATTTATCTCTGAACTACTTGCCTGAAATACTGAAATACTTTTTACAGAGGATCCAGTTAAATTGGCACCCTCCTCTTCACAAAAAACTTAGACACCACTGCACCCTTTGGCCAAACATCTTTGTTGCAAGCTCTCTTTAGGTTTTCTTGATTAATGGTGACCTTCATAGAACTATATGCTTCTGGCATTTTTGATTTGTGTACCACACATTGGACTTCAGGAAATGATACAGCTAACATTTTATGTAGGTTATCAGGGGTTGTTTGCGGTTTAAGACGTGTGACATGCAGAGACACAAATTTTGGGACGGTCTCCACTGATTTTTCCACCTCATTTCCACCAATTAAATATTGACGCCTACGCTTACGACGATTCTGGGTCAGCCACTCACCTCTCATAATTTCATCATTAGTTTCTTCTAAATTTTGTATTTCCAAAAACGTTTGTTGATTTACAGCATCATGGATAGCGTAGCTAACATCTTTCTTGCTAAATATATGCTTTCTATTATTGTTTACAACCTGGTTGTTATCAGCTGTTTTAAGTCGACTTTTAACCTCTCCGATATTATCACTAATGACAGTAATGTCAGGTGAAGTGGACTTGGAATGGCTAGGTTTTGCATCCATATCTGACACTGTGTTACCATTTTTAAAAACTTTAACGTTCATTGACCTTAAGCTTGGTTGGAGGTCACTTAAATTGCCAATGTCAACAGAGGTTTCGCCTGGCAGAGGGGAAAGGGGAAACTGGTTGTTTACGTTTTTTGCTGTATTATTTTGGATTAATTTAATTTTTTCTTGGAGTTCACGAATTATATAATTTTTGTGACTAAGTATAATTTTTAAGTATTCTACTTCCCTCTTTAAGATATGTTCTTCAGAAATATTCAGATCTTCAGTAATTACACTTTCAGCACTAATCTCACTGACTATCAGACTGAATATAAGACTCGTTCAATAAAGAGTAACTTTACTGACTTGGTACATAAATAACTATTGTTGCATAATTTAAAACTAAAAAAATCCAATTTTAGCTGACGAGGTACAACAATGTTACAAAAAAGTGGAGTCAAGTAGAGCTGTTAGTAAATATAGGCAATGTGTTGAAGCAGCTGCAGTAGGTGTAGACAAAGTCGAGCTGCCTCATAGTAAAGCTGAAGCATGTCGGTAAGTTAGACGTAATGGTATTAACAATTTAAAAAAATTATAAAAATTAAAATTTATTCTGATTCGTCAAATCATTGCTTGAACCACTCTGCATTGAAAAATAATTAAATAAGAGATATAGTCTGTTCGCTAAACTCAGACGCAACTTTCTAGATATTTTAGTCGGTAATTTTGCCAATTTTAGTAAAATTGGCAAAAAGTAATTACTAAATAGTTAATAATCACTAAATAGTTAGTAATTTTGCCAATTTATGCAAAATTGCCAAAAAACAAAAAAATTATCGACTAAAATATCTAGCCAGTTGCGTCTGAGTTTAGCGAACCGACTATACATTAAATGTAATAAAAGCGTTTTGGTAAAATTGTGGGTTGTGAGTTAGGCCACTGTTACTCTGAGCGCCTCAATTATGGAATAATAAAAAAACAAAAGAAAACAAAATAACTATTTATAAAACAATAATAGAAAGTATATGGGTCTACGACGCCGAATTCTGCAAAATAAATCAAAGAAACCAGTAAAAAATTAAGGTCATGAAAATTATCTATTTGAGACTTTTCTGGCTTAAAAGACTTGATACGGTGAGAAACAAAGATATTAGGAGATAAGTGAAAATTGATCTAAGCAAAATAAACACAATTGAAACCAAAATAGTAATGCGGCAACTGCCGAGAATGTCTAAAAATAGATGGCCAAGAAAGATATAAAAATGAACTGTGGCTACTATTAGAAATCGGGGTTGACAAAAGCGGTCCTGGAAATAAAAAGTGATAGATGTAATGACCGCCAGAGATTTAAAAACTAATTATTGCTTTGACAGAAAATGTTGGAAATTGGGATGCGGGAAATGGCCTCAGCATTAGAAGACTCGCATGTTTTGTATATAGCCCAGTAAATGACCGTTGTGCAGTGTAATTTTCAGGGTCAAATCCTAATTGCATTAAAAGTTGGTTTTAGGTTCTACCTACCCTCCACTTTAAAGTTGAACGTGTGCCATCGGTTGCTTTTACTTAGGTTGTTAAAATCACCCCTTATCAGTGTGAAAACACATACGCTCAAGATAAGTCCGAATATGGATAAATTGACTAATTCTAAGTAACTATTGTGCTTAAAATTTTTTAACATAGTTAATAACTTTCGAGTTATTTAAAAGTCAATATGTGTTATTTTTCAAACAAAAAAACCACGCTTTAAGGCGGTTTTTCGCAAATAACTTAAAAAAGTATCTATTTTATCGAACACAATAATTTAGCTCAATAAAAAAGCAAAATATAGCTTATTAAAAAAAACCGAACAAAATTGTGTACTAATGAAGTATAGAAACCCAGTAAAAGTAAAGTTGTAGCTAATGAAAAATACGTTGTTATTCGTCAAATTAAAAATCGAATATTTCAACGTGAAATAACCAAAAAATTAAGCAATTTTCGTAAAAAACCTATTAAAATTTTAGTATTTAAGAAAAGCTTAATTGTTATTAGTTATAAAAGTTTCTAGCAGCAAAACTAATCGAGTTACGTTCAAAATTAAGTTGGCCCCTTTTCTCTGGTAAGCAATATCGTGAAAATCTTCCCCTATTTAGCACCCTAAATAAAATTAGTCGTTACCGCTTTATCATTTCTTTTTTTATGTATTTGTATTATTTATACGATCTGTAAGTTTTGACCGGCTCAAAGTGCTTATTTCGGAAAAAATTTGGTTTAATATTAAACAAAAAATTTTCTACAAATTTTGGAAAAATGTACTTCTTTTAAAATAATTTAAAAACTATAAGCGATACCAAAAATCTCAAAAAGTTAAAAATAAATGTAGGTTTTTCTTTCATATATGTATATCCTAGTTTCATTTTGTTGTTCGGATAGACAAAACTTGGTTAAGATACAGCTGTTCAAAGTTTGCCTAAACTCGTGATTAGTGACTCGTTCAAGTCCTTTTAACTATATATAAACATTTCAAAAATAAGCACTTTAAACCACCAAAACTTACAGGTTATATAAAAATTCATAAGGAAATTCAATTGTTTATAAAGCGGGTAACAATTAATTTCATTTGAGATGCTAAATAGGGAGAGATATTTACGATATTTTTTAGCAAAAAAACGTACTCAGCTTTATTTTAAAAGCAACTTTCTTAATTTTGATGCTAAAAACTTTTATAAATAATAAAAATAAAGGTTATAAGTGGTTGTGGGTACACGGAAATCACGATGACACTTAGTAATGTAGATTATATTGAAAATAAAATTAACAGCGTGTAATTAGGTAACTAGACGAAGCAACAAAGCATTAAACCTAGGAATTTTGTGCAGTAAGATGAATCGTCATGCAACTTTTTGCATTCGATTAGAGAGAGTGTCAGTCAGCTTTGTGAACTAAATTTATCTAGTGCAAAAATTTTTGTGCATAAGAAAATGCATTTTAAAAGTGCATCTCGAAGAGGTGAAAATGAAAAATTTAGAACTCGGGCAATATTGATGGAAATGAGTTGAATTTTTATAATCGGGGGTTTTGGGGATCACTGAATACGAATATCATATCGGCGATGGTCTCCAAGTCCTTCTCGTCGCCTAGAGTTTTTAATTATAATCATTAAAAATCAGTCAATATCCATTACTCGGGGAGTTTTTGGGGTCGCCGGCCACGAATTTAGTGTTGGCGATGGTCTCCAAGATACCTGGTGCCCAGGGTGGAACTCGTCGCCTAGAGTTTCATGTGGTCGATGGTCTCCAAGATACCTGGTGCCCAGGGTGGAGCTCGTCGTCTGGAGTATTATGTTATAATTATTCCAAATCATTTAAAACCATTACGCGGGGGGTTTTGGGGTTCGCCGAGCACGAATTTCATGACGGCGATGGTCTCCTGTGTACCTGGTGCCCAGGGTGGAACTCGTCGCCTGGAGTTTTATATTATAATCATTCAAAATCAGTCAGTAACCACTACTCTGAGGATTTTGGGGATCGCTGAACAATAATTTCATGTGTTCGAAGGTCTCCAAGGTACCTGGTGCCCAAAGTGGAACGAGTCGTCTAGAGTTTTATGTTATAATACAAATCATTTAAAACCATTACTCAGGGAGTTTTGGGGGCCGCTGAACATGAATTTCATGACGGTGATGGTCTCCAAGGTACCTGGTGCCCAGGGTGGAACTCGTCGCCTGGTGTTTTATGGTATAATCATACAAAATCAGTCAATAACCATTACTGTGACGGTTTTAGGGATCGTTGGACATCAATTTCATGTTGGCGATGGTCTTCAAGGTAGGTATACAATAATTTAAAAAATACGTGTTAAATTAAATGTTAGTACACATATTCATAATCAATTTATTTGTATAATGTAATGAAAAAATATTAAAAAAGTAAAATAAATTAAAAAAATATATTTACTTACTTGAAGTTACACAAATTTCTCTCTTCCGCAATTTCGAAAACCAAAATTATAAAACAGCGCAGCTATAGATTGTAGATAATGAAAATTTCTTTAATACCAATCTTAAACAGCTTCATATTATAATATTATGATTTATTCTGTAATTAACAATACTAATAAGTATAAAATATATGACTTTATCGAAACACCAACATTAAAAACTTATTTTGCTTTAAATACGGTATCATTTTTTAGATGTTTTTTTATAATTAATTAAAAATTTTTAAAAGAACAGAACTACATAAAATTGTAGCTTGGAGGTATTCACATATACTATGCTTTGTTTTTAAACCAGGAGCAGTAAAATAAAAAGACAGATTCACACCCAAGAAAGTCAATAGAAATATCACCATATACATCTTCTTTTTTGGTTGATCATATCGGGCTTCGACGGTAATCCATCAACATTATATTACACTAATACGTCGCTAAAGAGTTCTAAAAACCACTGTTTTTTATATAAAAGCAGACTAGAAATCTAAAAATTAAAATAATACCGCAGAAAACACAAAAAATCGCTGATATAACTTAATTACCCTTGAAATACTAATTATGTCAAAATTTCATAAATGTCATTAATGTCAAAATTTAAGAACTGCTTTAAAAGCGACAAAATTTTAAAATAATTTTTAAATTGGAAATTTTTTATGATATAATATAAAAATATTTTAAGAAAAATCATTAATGAAAAATATATTTAGCGACCCTCAAAACACCGAAGTCATGGATATTGACTGATTTTGAATGAATATAACATAAAACTGCAGCCCACGAGTTCCACCCTAGGCACCAGGTACTTTAGAGACCATCGCCGACATGAAACTCGTACTCAGAGACCCCAAAAACCCCCGAGTAATGGTTATTGGCTGGTTTTGAATGGTTACAACATAAAACTCCAGGCGACGAGTTTCACCCTGGGCACCAGGTAACTTAGAGACCATCGCCGACATGAAATTCGTACTAAACGACCCAAAAAACCCCCAGATTAATGGTTTTTCACTGATTTTGAATAATTATGACATAAAACTCCAGGCGACGAGTTGCACCCTGGGAACCAGGTACCTTGGAGACCACCGCCAACTTTAAATTGTGTTTAGCGACTCCAACAATCCCCCGAGTAATGGTTACTGACTGATTTTGAATGCTTATAATATTGTTCTGAAGCTATTTTATATATGCTTATAATATAAAGCGCAAGGCAACGAGTTCCAACCCTTGGCACCAGGTACCTTGGGCACCATCGCCGACATGAAATTCGTACTCAGGGACCCTCAAAACCACCAGGGTAATAGTTTTTGACTAATTTTGAATAATTATAACTAAAAACTCCTGGCGACGAGTTCCACTTTAGGCACCAGGTATCTTGGAGAACACTGCCGACATTAAAGTCGTGTTCAGCTACCCAAAAAACCGCCGTGTAACGGATATTGACTGATTTTTAATTATTATAACATAAAACTCCAGGCGACGAGTTCCACACTGGGCACCAGGTGCCTTGGAGACCATCGCCGACATGAAATTTGTACTCAGCGACCCCCAAAACCCACAGGGTAATAGTTTTTGGCTGATTTTGGATAATTATAACTAAAAACTCTAGGCGACGAGTTCCGCCCTGTGCACCAGATATCTTGGATGCCATCACCAACATTAAATTCGTGGCCGGCGACCCCAAAAACCCCCCGACTAATGGATATTGACTGATTTTTAATGATTATAACATAAAACTCTAGACGACGAGTTCCACCGTGGGCACCAGGTACCTTGGAGCCCATCGCCGATATAAAATTCGTGCTCAGCGATCCCCAAAATCCCCGAGTGTAAAAATTCAACTCATTTCCGTCAATATTTCCCAAGTTCTAAATTTTTCATTTTCGCCTCTTCGAGATGCACTTTTAAAATGCATTTTCTTATGCACAAAAATTTTTGCCCTAGATGAATTTAGTTCACAAAGTTGCCTGACACTCTCTCTAATCGAATGCAAAAAGTTCCATGACGATTCATCTTACTGCACAAAATTCCTAGGTTTTTAGCTTTTTAGTGCTTCGTTGCTTCGTCTAAACACATTAGTTGAGAATACAATATAAAACGCCGGAGGCGAAGTGTCTTTCGCGATAACATATCTTCAACTGGCACTGCGCATGGCTTCGTACGATCTCGGTACATTCCTCGGGGCGGTTGACTCTATAGTATGGGAGATTGGAAGTCAATATACAGGTGGCTGTTATAGTCTCCCCCTTTGCACCACATATTCGCTCCGAATGTGGGACAAGAAGCTATCTGGAGATGGTATTCTTCGTAGGGCGTCCTATTCTACGGATGGGCCTAATTAGCTCTTGAGGGGCTTCTGTCTGCAGTGTCTGCACGATAGGGTGCCAGAGCAGATACATGGTACTTTCCGACAGGTACATCTGGGTTGCTGACAGAAGCGATTTCGTCGGTTGTAGGAGTCACTATGCGAAGAATGCGATAAGGTCCATCGCGACGCGGCACAAATTTAGATGTACGCATCGTACTTGCGTTACCTAGAACGTGAGTGTCTCCGAGAACTTGATCACCCACATTAAAAGCGACATCAGGGTGATGAGAGTTTTGCTAAGAATATCTGCGGTCCTGGGTTAGTTCGTGCTTTTCGCGCGCAGCGCGTAACGTATCACTAAGAGTAAGCAAATAGGGAGTGATTTGCGGCACAAAGTTTTCAGTCTGTACTATCGCACGAAAGTCTCGATTGGCATCATCCGGAGTGCGTAACTCGCGTCCGAATGTTAGATACGCCGGTGAAAAACCTGTGGATTCACACTTGGCAGGGTTCATTGCGAAACGTACGGCGGAAAGTTTATCTGACCAAATCGTATGATCATCTTTAGATAAGATAGCTAATTGGGTTTTCATGTCGCGATTCTTACGCTCAACAGGATTTGACGCGGGGTGGTACACAGGGATCAGCGATTGTTTGAAACCGAAACACCCTACGACCGTTTGCATTACTAATCGGGCGAATTGTACGCCATTGTCACTTATTACCCGTAGAGGCAATCCGTACCTCAGTATGACCTCGTCGATTAAACACTTGTCACACGCGGCAGCGGTTGCTGTTTTTAGCGGAAAAAGTTCTACCCATCAACTTGCGACATCTTCAACAATGAATACCCAGCAGTAACCATCTGTAGTCTCTGGTAATGGTCCAAACAAGTATATGCTAAGTACTTCGAAGCGTTGAGGCTGTATCGGCGTCTGTAGTAGGCCTGCAGGTTTTAAGTTGGTAGGCTTAAATTTCTGGCAGTCTACTTTGACAAGTATGTGACATTTTGATATTCATACAATATCATTAATATTCTTCAAAATGTATAAATAGCAATTTGAGATTTAGAGTAAAAGTATAGGCGTATCAGAATATTAACGTACTATAGATGTGCAACATACACTGCAGTTAAATTTAGTCAGGTGTTAACAAAAACCACTTGTATATTATTTTTCTTACTGTTTTTTTTTTTAATTTCATCTAACTGTTAAGATATAAAATACATTTCTAGAAAAAAGTTTTATATCTTTTTTATTTGTTTTTCAGGGTTCTCGTCGGGGTTTCTAAATGTTTTCCAAAGCTGTTTACTGACCAATGTGACGCGTCTGCCAACTTAGATAAATTCTTGAAAATTTACGATGAATCAATTTCTGGTCCATGCGCGGCTTAAAATCTAAATTGTTTATTATTATACTAACTAAATAAAGGAATTACTGAGTACCTATTTTTGTTTTTTAAACTCCCTGTTATTACATTTTAAAAGATTTTTTTATTTAGAAATTCGCATCAACCCAAAGGTTATTAGCGAGGAGCAGATTTACAATATTAAAAATTATATAATTACAAAATTAATACAGTCGGACCCGCTTATTAGAACCCATGTTATAAGAATATTCCAGTTTAAGGAATAGGAATTTGAGGTCCCGAAACGTTTCCATTTACTCCTGAATAAATGTAGCCGCTTATAGGAGTCCGTTTTGGTAAAACAGTACCGCTTAATGGAATATTTTTCAGTTAAACCAAAAACTTTTTATGTACCATTTCCTACAAATTTAAATGGTGTCTGGCTTACAGGGTTTGTCAAGTAATATTTTATTACATCTTTATGGGCACCAATAATTCTACTATCCGACAAAAATATTCAAAGATCATAAAGTAGGTACTTTTCCATTTTTGTAAAATGTTTTATTGCTAACCCATTGCGTTGCCTGTTAGTAGGTTTTAAGAAACAGTTAATTTAAAAGTCATAACCGCTTGTAATATTATAAGAAGTTTTCTTTAAGGCCAATCCAATGTCAATTTTTTAATCATTATAATTTAGGGCAATAAGTGAATAATCTTTTATGTAAAAGAAATTCGTCTAAGATTACCCATTATCTTTCCAGAAAAAAATAAGTAATTCTGTTGTATGTATTTTATTAAAAAAAATATATATTTCTATGGTCCTTTTCATAGGCATTTTTCAGTGCGTTACAAATGATAGAAAAAAAAGGTAAGTACGTGATAATACACATTTATAACATTTATTCTAACATGACATTTTAGTTAAATTTGAGAGGTGTCAAATTTTATTTGCAATTTGGCATCAAAACAAATCAATTGTGTTTATTGCAATTATAAAAGGGTATTTTCTTTGATTTGTACAGTCTTATAAATTGTGCAGATTATATTCGTAGATATATTATATAATCCGTAAATAATTTTTTTTTCGATTATAGCGCTATCTATCGACAACTAGAATAAATGTTATATAAATGTCTGTAATCACGGACGTGCCTTTTTTCTGTCACATACAATTTAATGCGTTAGAAAGGAATCGAAAAACTGTGACGCACTGAAAGATGCCTATGAGAAAAAATAATACCCATTCTCACTTAATTTTGTACTATTTTTTAGATCTAAAATAAAACCACCATTTCGATATACAATTAGGATCGGCCTCGTTTAAAATATTTGAAACAATAAGGCATCGTTTTATTTATACAGCGGTAAGTTCGCTAATAAACGGCAAAGTAATAGTCCAGGGCGCATCTGTGAAAATATGAGCAGATTTGGATGTTGAGAGGTGACTTATATTTTTTTGCAGAAATTGCTTGTAAATAACTCATATAATAATTAAGTTATCCTCCCACTCAAAAAGTCCGGAACATTGATTAAATAATCAAAATGTCAAATAATTAAGAAAAAATTCGATTTTTTCTTGGTTTTTTTATTACCACTTTAAAAGCATTCATTTTCGAGAACAGTTGCAGACATATAAGTTGCATAATTAAATTTCCTACAAGATACTGAAACAAGAAAGATGATGAACTTCTGTTGGAGTGAAAGTAAAGAGGACGATAAACTCCAACAGAAGTAATAAAAAAAGAAATTAACAAGATGTAGCTAATGGAACAAAAATGTGTGGCTTCTACGTTGAGAAGCCGAAGTAGAAAATGAGGATAGAAAGAAAATACTACTTTGCAGTAGGATTAGAGTAGGGGAACTGATTAAAAGAAAGAAGTTGAGGAAAGGGGAATTAAAAGGGATAGACGTAGAAGTATGAAGACACAGAGGCAAACTGAATAGAGTTGGCTAGCTAGAGATGCAAGAGAACAACTTGACACTCAAGAATGGATACGGCTCGTGTGCATGCCTGTCGAAGAACAGTAGCTCAAAATAGATAATGATGATGAAAAAATATATACTAAGTTAAGAATAATGTTCTGAAAATAAATAAAGGAGAATAATTTGCTAAAGAAAAACAAATTAAATAACACTAACAAATCATGGGCACCAGGAAAATGATCTTCGATCATTCTCCCAGGTATCTTACACTGCTGTAAAATATTAAATATTTTAAATATATAAGTAAATATAAATATAAGGAAATAAGAATAAATGATATGCAAAATAAATAAACGTTTATTAAAAAATAACTACTAGATTTTTGACAACCTCTGAGTTAAACAATGCATATAATGTGACTCTAACATGACAAAAGTTATCGTTAAACATGATATATCATATAACAGCAGTCCTTTTATATGTATGTACAAAACTTAAATACCTCTTACATATACATAATGTACAACTCACATGAGACTTCTACCAAATGGTTATAGTACGCTTGCTACGTACCACTAAATTGAAACCGACAAAGATGAAAATAATATAAATAAATAGGCATAAGCCTGACTAAAAGAAAATACAATAATGCATTAATTAAGCAAGTTAAATATACAATGAATGAAATAGAAATGAAGTTGAGATAAATACCGACTTAAATTTATATAATGACATGAAATCGACCTAAATTAACAATAAAATATAAAAACCTAAATATCTTTTGGGCAAATATGCCGAGCTCAACATACGATACCGCAGGTTTATACATGAGTTTGGGAACGTACTTAACTTTTATGTATATAAAAACAAATAAATAGAAGCTAAATCTGAAAAAAAAATAGTTATTAGCATAATACATCAACCAAATGTCTGCAATATAAACCACAATATTTACTCACATCATCACACTGATTGTTACCAAACAAACCCGAACGACTCCCAAAGAGGTTGCTGCTGCATCCCCGGAAATGAGCATCAGGATGGTGCAAAAACTATGCCTCCTGTAGATCCAGGTGCGAAAACGAAAAGGAACCGGAATGCCCCCCAAAAAGCTTGTTCCCCCAAAGTGACTAATCCCAATAGTGACTTGACTGTGGCTTTGGCTGGAATCGGCTCCTTCCAGGTGGCCTAAGGATACATGGTAGGTTTTAATATTTCTCCCAAATGGCTAAAAACAAACATTTCCCAGTCTTAGCTTCAATTTCCAATCGAACATGTGTGAGAAAAAAAAAACAAAAGAAGAAGTAATGAGGAAGAGGTTTTTTTTTTAATGAACAGCAATAAAAAATATATATTACATGTAAAGATTGTATTAGGTGCTTATCAAATGTAAAAAGGTATGAGTTTGACCTTGAGGTAGAATTTGGATACAGAATATGATATTTAGAATAAAATATTATAGCATAATTATACAGGGTGAGTCACCACTAACGCGACGGAAGATTACACCGAAATGGTAAAAGATTTGAAAAAAATTTAAATTGAATACTTTTTATGTTGATAAAAGCTACATTTTCAAATTATTTTAAAATATACAGGGTGTCCCAATAAATGTCGGAGTATCAAAGTTATATTTTTTCTTATGGAACACCCTGTATTTTATTGAATTTTTTAATTGTCCGCAAAAAATAAGGTATAGTTTTATAAGGCTTCGCTATACCTATGTACAGGGTGTTCTGAGTTATGTTGACTTTTCTTAAAATGTAAAGTTTTAAAAGAAGGCTTATTCTCAAGTTATTTACGAAATTATAAAGACATTACTTTTACATCAAAATAGTTGGATATTGGTTGAATGTATTCCATGATTAATTATTACACATTTGTCTACAGGGTGTTCGCAATTTACAGTTTCATTAGTGGAGTATTCAATGTGTCATATGCTGCTTATTTTAAATAGAACACCATGTATATTAATAAACAATTATACTAAACAAATTTACCTCTTTCGAATGGTATATGAATGTCCTATACCTAGGTGTCATAGTTTTTGCGTGATTTACAATTATTTAAATTCTTAATCTGTAAATCGATTAAAAAAAAAGATGAAGTTAATTAATGATATTGTATGACATTGTCAGTTTATGACAGTACGGTCTGGTAATTATCAAAACTATAAACATGGATGTATGATATTCAATTTTTTTTAACTTAAAAATGGCTATGGCAGAGCCCATTACATTTAAATTTAATTGTTCCTAAAAATGTGTGTGTGTGTGTGTAGAGGAAAGGGATGGCCTTAGACGCAGTCTATTAGCCACAGAATTTATTTTTATTCATACGCATATTTATATTAGATGTATATAAGATTAAATATCGATATTAGCTTCTTTAACGAAATTTATTATAGCATCGAAGACGAGTTTATTATTGCTAGATAACAGGAACCGATGTTGAGAGGGAGAGGTGTGTTGTGTTCTATTAAGGAATTATATAGTTTAAAAATAGCTGTGCTATTCTTTTGACACTCCAGGAACATGTGGTTAATGTCACCTATGGACATGTTGTCACAGTCACATAACGGGGAGTTAAGTATCCCTAATTTATGAAGGTGCGCCGGAAAACGGCCGTGATTCAATTTTAAGCGAGTTATAACTGAAGTATGTCTTTTGATATAATCAAAAGTCGTATGCGGTATTTTATTTGGAAGTTGTGGATAAAGCTGAAAATAAAGATTTTTCGATGTCTTGCTAAAATTATTGTAAGATTCTGTCCATCTGTCTTTAATAGATTTTTTTAATTTAGTACTTAAGTCGGTATGTGAAAATATTTTTACGAATTTATCTGATTTACAAGCTTCTTTCGCTTCATAATCAACCCTTTCGTTACCGATAATACCGCTGTGACCTTTTACCCATATGAGAATTATTTTTTTATTTTGCTGATTTACTTGGTACAATAAGTTTTTTATTTCACAAATTAATTCTTGATTATATATATTTATTGGAGGTCCTTCAATAGCTTGCAAAACGGACTTAGAATCTGACATAATACAAACAGTTTGAACTGGATTTAGCGTGCACCATAATAGGCTTTTTTTAATCGCCAAGGACTCGGCGCTGTAAATAGAGAATATATCCGCTAGTTTAAATTTTTCGACATGATTGATGTGTGAAACAGAAAATGCTGCACCTATTCCAACCTCACTTTTGGACCCATCTGTAAATATTTTAGTTACATCCTTTCCAAAAGCATTCAATGTGGTGGTGAGTATTAGGTTATTTAAATTAGGGATTTCTGAATATTCAGGGTATATAATTGTTGGCCGAAATATGATACTTTGATAACTATATTGAAATATTGGATATTTGGGACTATTTAATATAAAAATTTCATAATGGTTGGTATTAACAAAGCCATCTGCCAAGGGAGGGGAATTTTTTATCCTCCAATAAGGTGTTGTAAGATTACAAGTGTTAATAAAAGCTATTTTTCGGATCATACTCGTATTAAATGTTCTGTATTTAATTATTTGTTTTTCAGCTAAGTACTGTCTACGTATATTTAATGGGGGTTCGTGTATTTCTGCAAGGACTTCTTGGTTAGGCGATGACATCATTAGACCCATACAAATTTTTAAAGCCTTATATTGTATACGATCAATAGTGATTAGATTCGTTTTGGATGACGCCCCGTATAATGTACAACCATAGTCCAATATGGAACGAATATATGCTTTGTAGAATGTATACGATACAGTAACATCTGCTCCCCATTTTTTTTTTGGAAACCACTTTTAGTAGATTTATGCCGTGTTCGGATCTTTTTTTAATATATTTTATGTGGTTAGTCCAAAGCAGTTTTTTATCTAGTACTATACCTAGGTACTTATATTCGTCGACGAATGGAATCGTGAACTCGTCTAGACAAGCAGCTCTAGCAGTTCTAACTCGGTGACGAGTAAAACATACCAAGGCAGTCTTATCCTGAGAAACACTGAATCCCATGTCATTAAAGCAACCTGTTATCAAATGCATACATTCATTTAAGTCATCTAAACATTTCTCATATGAACCATGGCTGAAGTAAAAACATAAATCATCCGCGTATTGTATCATGTTGAATTTATCACCTACTAACGTATGCAGATCTGCAGTGTATATATTAAATAAAATAGGGCTCAATACAGACCCCTGAGGTAAACCGTTACATACTGTGTGTGGACCATGTAATACGTTATTATGATCACGTAAAAATATTTTTCTATTATGAAAGATATACATCTTACTACATTCCTGATCCCACCAAATTGGTCTTGGGGAAATGGGAGTAAAAGATTTTTTAACAGGCATAGACCGAGTCGCTGCATTGGAAATCATTTCGAAAAATGTTGATGCATTACTTGTGTTATTTTCAGTAAGTAACTGAGTAACATCTTTTTCCAAGAGTGTTTGGAATAATTCCCAGTCTGCGCATGTGTCATTCCACTTAGTGGATGGGTTTATTGAAAAATTTGAAGGCTTAATTTGGATGTCGATAGCTATTGGGTAGTGGTCCGATCCCATAATGTCATCTAAAACCGTCCAAGTTAATTTATCAACTAAAAAATGAGAGGGTAATGTTATGTCAACAGCTGAATGATTTCCACTAGAGTTAATTCTAGTGGGAGTACCATCGTTTAATACAACAAGGTCTAGATGATCTATTGCATCTACTAAAATTTTACCATGTCGATCATCAGGTATAGGTCCCCACCTATCATGGTGCGCATTAAAGTCTCCGCAAAAAAGAGTATGGGACTTGAACTGCTGAAATAATTGTAGCCAGTCGGTAAAATTGACAATCACGTCAGGTGGTCGGTAAATAGACACTATTGATAAGTTTATAGAAGGTAAAGTAATTGCGCACACTTCTAAATCTATGTTTAACGGCTGGATGATATTAACCTCTTTAAAACCGAGCCCTTGCGCTACAAAAATACCAACGCCACCATAACCATCAATTCTACATTTTCTAACTAAATTGAACCCTTTCAAAAAAAAGTTTTCGTCAGGCTTAAGCCATAGTTCTGATATAACAATGATGTCAATAGTTGTACTGTTAACAAAATTAATTAAACTTGCTTTATTTGATTTTAAAGATCTGCAGTTCCACTGCAAAATATATAGTTTGTCTTTTTTAATATTATGGTCAGGAATCGGGAAGGTTAATAATATTCGGATTCAGATCCACTAATATTAATGTCCATTCCATCTGTGTGATTGTCGGTATCAAACATATTATTAACAAATTCTCTTATATCTGATTCTGCAAAAGAAACTGGGCTAGACGGAAAACTTTTTTGAAGTTGTTTAACGAATGTAGATAGTATAAGTACTGACTTTTCTTTATAGTTCATATATTCGTCCCTATAAGGATTAGGAAGAACAGTATTAGCATTTGATTTTAATTGGGGGGTTTTTTTTATTGGTGACATTTCTGTAGTGGGAGATAGTGGGGAAGGTTTTCGTTTTTTGGAAGTAGGAATATTTGTTTTGATAAAGGGTTTCCTTAATACGGCTGTAGAACTCTGAGAAGATGTTTGCCTTACTTCAGGCAATGGTGGAAAGTTGTTAATATTATTTAACACCGAGAACCTGTTATTCGTAATAATTTTGGCATAGGAAGGATTTACATACATATTTTCAGCTTCTTTAAAGGAAATGTTTTCCTGAGCCATAATATGTTTAATTTGTTTTTGTTTTGTGAAAATAGGGCATTTACGGGAGATTGAAGTGTGTTCATTGTTTTTACAGTAAATACAAACATTTTCTGATTGACACTCATCTTCCAGATGATCCAAACCTGTGCATTTTTTGCATCTGCTTTCTTTAGATTTGCACTGTCTGGCCGAATGGCCATAACGCAAACATTTAAAGCATTGGACAACCGGTTGTACATAAGGTTCTACTTGAAAGTTACAAAGATTAATTTGTATGTTTTGTGGGATTTCATTGCCCAGAAATTGTACTATAATCATTTGTCTGTTAACTAAACTGGAATTTCCGTCTGAGTCTATAATTTTTCTTTTCATTCTTTGAACGCTTACAATTTGTTTATTGGAAATGATGGCTTTTAGTAGATACTCCTCGGAGAAAGTCGTATCAACCATTCTGACGATGCCTTTTTTATGGGTGTAAAATTTAGGGATATATGCTACTAAGTTATTTTGATTTATAACATAATGATTTACTAGCGAATTAGCGGATTCCATAGTTTTAAATATGACTTTTACGCGGTTTATTCCTACCGATTTTATATCCTCCACTTGTTTACTTAATTTCTCCTCCGGGAGTATATAGTGACCAATTTTAATTGGGAAAAGCCTTCCAATATGTTTTTCTTTACTTTGCACGAAAACAAAATAAGGACCTTTATCGCCTGGTCTATAACGATTTTCTAAATCAATAATATTATTATAACTAGAATCAATATTTTCTTTTTCAGTATTGTTCGGACAATTATTTAAATTTAAATCGGGCGGTTTCCCGCCCGTATTTTCCCCCATGGTTTATAAAATATTAGAAATGTTTTTAAATAATATTTGTAAATAAAATATATAAATCGTAAAATCAAAACCAAACTCTTAAAAATATAAATAGGAAACAATAGTTGAAATACTAGGTATTTCAATTAAAATATAATTAGCAGGTAATATACTTATCTCAGCAAACAGTAAAAATACCAGCACACGAATTTATGTCCGCACTATTAGACTGATGAATTCGAACTCGTTCCTAAAAATGAATAATTACGATATCTATGAAAGAGTAGACATGCTACTTTTCATTGGGGAATATTTTTAAAATTGTCTCTTAGCTTCTAAAGTTTACGCGTAAAGGTATCCTGATAGAATACACCGAAAAAAGGACGTTTTTGAGAGATTTCTCGATAGATTCCGAGCTAATGTTAATGTTGCAGATAAATAAGGTGCGAAAAGATAAATAAAAATAAACCATTTACTTTTAGTGACGTCAACGAACTTATGTCCTGCTTTCTTTTACGAAAAACCCAAATACTAGTACGTGAAAAATTTCGAGTCAATTGGAAATCAGTCAAACGAGTGTATGTAGAATACATAAGAAAAACTACTATCATCCGTATAAAACTTAACTACACCAGTATTAGATAGAACATGAACGTTTAACTTTTCGTTTATAGACTTAAGAATTTGGAGAAGATCCTGATTATTTTAAGAATGTATTGTGTACAGACGAATCTACCTACTTTTCATAATAATCGTCTAGTTAATAGACATAGCTTTTATTTTATTATGATACAGTAAACAAACATTTTACTGTTGATCACCAACACCGATCAAGAGTTAATGTTTGGGGCAGAGCGAGTACGTTATCGATCCATATATTTTGACGAAAATCTGAATAGAGCAGCTTTTGTAAATTTCTTAAAACAATTTTTTTGGATCCTTCTTAAAACCTTCCACTTAGCGTGCGAACAAACATGTGGCTACAGTTGGACGGAGCTCCTGCTTATTTTTGACGTGATGTTAAGAACAACCTCAACATAAAATTTAGAAATAAATGGATAGATAGATTCGGTCCATACATTTGGCCACCTAGGTCACCAGGATTTACCAAGATGAATTTTTTAAATGGGGTTATATTAAACATATTGTAAATGCTACACTTCCTACCCTACTACTTCAGATGACATTTTTATGAAATTAAGAATTTCGAACACTTTTGCGTCTATAACACCAGCTATGTTAAATAATGTAAACAAATCATTTAAAATCGCTTGTTGTATAAACATTTTGAACATGTATTTCATAACTCATAATTTTTTACTTATAGTAAGTTGTGGTTCATTTTGTATTTAGTTATTTTCTTAATATTATTACCTAATAACGAAAAAATTTATTTTACAAATAGCAAATAAAAATATATCTACATATTTACTTACAACTACACTCCATAACAACTATGCCAAAATGATGGGTTTTAAAGTCGAGAGTTACTATAAATATTTTTAATATCGATGTACCGTTTAAGAAAATTGTAAATTACGCAAAAGCTATGACTCCTAGTTGTAGAACATATACCATATACCATTCGAAAGAGGAACAACCTGTGTTTAGTATAATACTTGATTAATATACATGATGTTCTAATAAAATAACCATCATATTATGCTACATTGAAAAATCCAATAATGAAACTGTAAATTTTGAACACCCTGTAAATAAATGTGTAATAATCAAGCATGGAATGCATTAATTATAAGATAGTTACCAGACCGTATTGTCATAAAATGACAATGTCATACAATGACATAAAATAAATATTAACTTGATCTTTTGTTTTAAAATCGATTTAGAGATTAAGAATTTAAATAATTGTAAATTACGCAAAAACTATGACACCTAGGTGTAGGACATCCATATACCATTCGAAGGAGGTAAATTTGTTTAGTATAATGATTTATTAATATACGACATGGTCTTCCATTTGAAATAAGCATCATATGATACAGTGAATACTCCACTAATGAAACTGTAAATGAAGGTAATCCAAGCACAGTAATAAAGGTAAAAAATTTGACCTAGGCTGTCCAGTCCGTCTGTCCGTCCAACCGCGAATATAACTCCTTCGTCTTTATACCAGGCAGAATGACAAATGAGTTGTTAAATGAAAGCTTATAATCCAAGGATGGTACTGTAGGTGATAAATTTGACCTAGGCTGTCTGTCCGTCCAACCGCGAATATAACACCTCCGTCATTATACCAGGTAGAATCACAAATGGGGTGTCAAATGAAAGCTTATAATCCAAGGATGGAACAAAAGGTGGAAATTTGACCTAGGACTTCCGGTTTTAGAAGTGCGACCAGAAGTACTGTTTTAAAGTGGCTGGAATATTAAAATACTGGAATATGTCATTCGACGCGCCTTCACAAGACGAGAATAAATATATACTTTCGGTTTCATGACTGTCTGTCCGTCTGTCTGTGCGTCCGCGAATACAACTTCCTTCGTTATTAATACAGATAGAATGACAAATGAGGTGTCGACTGAATGCTTACAACCCAAAGTTGGTATTAAAGATGAGAAATTTGACATCGGACTTCCGGTTTTAGAGTCGCAGCCGTAAGTACTGTTTTAAAGTCACCGAAATTGTATAAGCGGTATATAATTCGACGTGCCCTAGCAAGATGTAAAATTATGTTTTCTATATCATTTCCGGTTAAAAAGTTCTAACCAGAAGTGCCATTATAATCTCAGAAATAGTACATGTAACACATCAATCGAAACGTATTGAAAGTTGAGTTTGAATCTTTATTTCCGGTTTTGAAGTCATTTCTGTTTGAGCAATGATGACCAAAGTTTAGTAAATATGACTCAAAATTAGTAAAATCGTAAATCAATCGACGCAAAGTTGCACTTTGATATGAATAATTAATTATTAATATTAATTAGTAGTAAATATACCTTGTATACTTATGTATTAACGGTATTATTTATATTATTTTAAATTGGGCATGCGATTTTCTGATAATTTATCACTGACCAAGGATGGGACGAAAAATTGGAAGTAATTTTTTCATGGAGCTAGTGCGAAAATGTTGCGTTTTGATATTGAATACAACTATTCTTTTTATTTCAAAATGCTCTTGCACCGATTGTTTTCATCAGCTGACTTTAGTATCTTTTATTATTCTGACCTATTTCGTTCCACCTTCCGACGGACTAAAGTTCTGGGAACGCAATTTTCGTACGATCAAATTTAAAAAAGGCTATTTTTGGGAAAAGTTGTATGAATAAATAATTGTTCGAATACATTTCCTTTTCATTTAAACTATTTCTTATACTTAATGCTTAAAGTTAACGTGTTTACTTTAAATATCCATACTTTTAGGTTTCTTTAACATTACACACGTAAATTACTTAATTTTTGGCGGATTTGAATTTGGTATTATGTAGTACGAATCCAATTCCAGGAAAATGTTAAATTGCAATAGCCTCTCATTATTTAGTTTTAACTCATATTTATATCATTAGATCATGTAAGTTACTCACACTGGAGTGTATTTCCGGAATTTGGTGTAGGTGTTTGGGTACTCGCTTAGTACTTTGGAAATTTTAACACTTCCATCTTTATATATTCTAGAAACGGTTTGTTTAATTCGTAAACACCTTCATGTCTTTCCATCAAGGCCCAATCATCTTTACTCCACCAGAAATTCAATCTTTGATATTTATTTACCGATTCCATCCACTGAGTTAGTAAAGAAATCTACACAGAATGTTTCATTGGAAAAGTAACATACGTTAACTGTAGAAAGAGGACACTTAGGCGGTCTCAAAAATACCATACTTAATGGGTCTTACTTCATTAGTAACAAAGATAACGGGTGTTTTTTCTATTTTACCATTTTCTTATTTAGTTCATAACTTTTTAACCACACTGTATATTTATTTCATATTGGCACGGAAATATTATTTAAGGTGTACAATCAATTAATTTATTTAAAATTGTACAAAATCCAGGTCCGGATTAAAAAATATTGGAAAATATTCCGACCCAAAAAAAAACACCCTGTACTTTAAATTTTTTAAAATGGATTTTGTATTTGAAAAGAGGATGAAAAACTAAATTTATTGGTATACTTTGAACTTTTGGCAAAATGATTTTTCTGATAAAATTTTGAATTTGAATTCTGAAATTATGCGAATTGCGAGAGCTCGAAGTAGAAAAAAAATTGAAATAATACTTAAAACTTGTTAAACACACTGTATATTTATTTTATATTTAACACAGAATATTGTTTAAGGTGCCAATCAATTCATTTATTTACAATTTTAAAAAATCCAGGGCGGATTAAGAAATATTGGAAAAATATTCCGACCCAAAAAACACCCTGTACATTAATTTTTTTAAATGGATTTTGCACTTAAAAAGAGGACGAAAAACTAATTTCAGTGGTATACTTTGAATGTTCGGCAAAACGATTTTACTGGTATAATTTTGAATTTGAATTCTGAAATTATGTGAATTGCGAGAGCTCAAATTAAAAAAATTAAACTGTGACTTAATTTTAATTAATGCCATTGTTTAATCTAAATTGGTTAAATGTTAACATTTTAGTGTTTATTTTTATTATGGCGACAAATAATTCCTAACAAATATTCACCTTTAGTTAATGAATAAATAATAAAAAACCAATACAGAAGTAAAAACTTCGAGATGTATTCTGGTATAAAATCGTTTATTTAAAACTATGAAATGTCATGGATTGCAAAACGTTTTCGTTCTATACAGAACATCTTCAGTGCATCCTTCCGAGTAGTTTGAAACTAGCACACTGTAAATAGTGTTAACCTCATCGTATATAATATTAAAATTTTATGACTACAAGTCGATGTTGATAGATAAAGTGGAACACATGCTAAAAGGGTGCCATGGTTCCCTGCTCGAAGATGCTAGGTACTTGCCAATTCAATGGGCACAGACCAACCTATTGGGTGCCCATTGAATTGGCAAGTACCTAGCATCTTCAAGCAGGGAACCATGGCACCCTTTTAGCATATGTTCCACTTTATCTATAAACATCGACTTGTAGTCATAAAATTTTAATATATTATATTATGTAAACCACATACGATGAGGTTAACACTATTTACAGTGTGCTAGTTTCAAACTACTCGGAAGGATGCACTGAAGATGTTCTGTATAGAACGAAAACGTTTTGCAATCCATGACATTTTATAGTTTTAAATAAACGATTTTATACCAGAATACATCTCGAAGTTTTTACTTCTGTATTGGTTTTTTAAACTATGGTAGGTATACAGCCAACTATTGGGATTTTCCCATTGATTTTTTGAATAAATAATAAACTGTCCACAAAAAAATACATAACTTTAATCAACGAACTACCTTACAAATTAAAAAAAAACAAAAATTTTTCCAAAAAATAACTTATCAAAATTATAGTAATTGTTCAAGATAGCCACCATCAAAATTATAGTAATTGTTCAAAATGGCCAAAGTCTTGCTCTTTTTGTTATTTGTCTGACTGACTTCCTAATATCGTCAGGGTTATTCTTCATTAATTGGAAGGCGTCTCGAATCCGCTCAAGAAGTTCTTCTCTACTATTTATTTCCTAGTTCGAAATTTTGGATATTAGATATCCAAAAGTTATTTTTCAGCAATCTTTTTCTGTTTTTCCTTTAATATTTAAGATAGTTCGTTGATTAAAATTATGTATTTTTTGTGGGCTCTGTATTATTTATTTATTAATTAAAGGTGAATATTTTTTATGAATTATTTGTCGACATAATAAAATAAATACTAAAATATTAACATTTGGACATTTTACATTAAATAATTCTATTAATTAAAATTAGCCACATTTTAATATTTTTACTTCGAGTTCTTGCAAGTCACATAATTTCAGAATTCAAATTCAAAATTTTGCCGGAAAAATCATTTTGCCGAAAATTCAAAGTATACCACTAAATTTAGGTTTTCATGATCTTTTCAAATGCAAAATCTATTTAAAAAAAATAATATACAGGGTGTTTTTTGGGTCGGACAATTTATAAAATATTTTTTAATCTGCACCTGGATTTCTTATAAATTATAAATTAAAATATAAATTAATTGATTGGACACCTAAAAGAATATTCGCGTGTTAAATATAAAATAAATATACAGTGCCGTTAACAAGGTGTAAGTTGTATTTAAATTTTTTTCCATTTAGAGCTCTCGCAATTCACATAATTTCAGAATTCAAATTCAAAATTTTACCAGAAAAATCATTTTGCCAAAAATTCAAAGTATACCACTAAATTTAGTTTTTCATCCTCTTTTCAAATGCAAAATCATTTTTAAAAAATTCAATGTACAGGGTGTTGTTTTTGGGTCGGAAAATTTTTCCAATATTTTTTAATCCGGACCTGGATTTTTTACAATTTTAAATAAATTATTTGATTGTACACCTTAAATAATATTTGCGTGCCAAATATAAAATAAATATACAGTGTGGTTAAAAAGTTATGAACCAAATAAGAAAATGGCAAAATAGATAAAACACCCAGTATCTTTGTTATTAATGAAGTAAGAGCCATTAAGTATGGTATTTTTGAGACCGCCTAAGTGTCCTCTTTCTACAGTTAACGTATGTTACTTTCCCAATGAAACACCATGTATTATATTCCGCAAAGAAACTGTACAATCATCTTCCATTACAACTTAAATCTGCAACATATTTCCCTAAGTTCTGTAAAATGACAAAAGCCTATCTATCCAAAAGACCATATTATTCAATAGAAGAATTTCTCAATGAATAACTAAGAAAATTGGGTTTTTTTACGCAGTAGCATAAATTTGTCAGTTCCTTATATTGTAACTATTTTATTTTATTTGTTGTATGTTCAATTTGCAATTTATATAAGTTTTGCAATAAATTGTTTTTGTCTTGGCTTTTATATTTTATACTGTATATTATTGACGATTTATCTAATTTTAGTAAATTGTAGTTGTTATTTGATATTTATATTATGTTTTTCTTTTGACTGTATGTAAGCCTTGTCCATAAAATTGTAAAAATTTTCAGTGGCAATAAAGCATATTTCTATTCTATTCTATTCTATGGACTGAAATAAATTTTGTATATATATATTTTTGTGATTTATTTATTTTGCCTTTAGTTACAAATAAAAATCTAGGATTGAAGTTATTAAATATTATTATTTTAAGCCACAATTAGTGTCGCTATTTTCCTACAAGAACTTACTCTTGGTTCTTTATTTCGTATAGACATGAGTAAATAGTTTTTTTTTTCAATGTGCCTCCAGTATGTTATCGATTTCGTGGTCTTCCCACTGATCATCTTCCAATTGGGAATTATCTCTTGATGCCCTTACTACTCTATTTGTTGTCATTCTGTTTATGTGGTCATTCCATTCTACTCTTCTGTTTCTAATCCAGTTATTAATGTTCTCCACTTCGAATCTCCGTTATATCTACTTCTACCTCTGTCTCGTAGTGTGTTACCATTGATTTTTCGAAGGGTTTTTATACCTCTGCTGTTTCAAGCAATCTTTGTCCTCTCTGTGTCAGGTTGTGTTTCTGCCGCGTATGTCTTAATTCGGAGTGAGACAATGGGAAATAGTGGCACAGGACTGACAAACACGGAAGGCAATAGTAAACGCAGCAAAGACTCACGAAGAGTTGTAAGTCCATCGACGATGATGACGTCATTATTGGTCTGATGACTGTTTCGTAAATTCTGCCTTTCATTTCTTGTCCGAAATTTTGATTTCTCCATATTGTGTCATTCAGGTAACCTGCGTCTCTGTTTGCTCCATTGTCAACTTGTTCTTCCACTTTTGTTTTGAGCTTTCCGTAGTGTGATGCCTAGATATTAAAGTACGTTCTTAAATTTAGAGTTCGTTCAATATTCTGTCTTCTACTGGAGATTTTCTATTCTTTTAAATTTCTTAATGCTTCCTCTACCGCTCCCTCCTCGATGTTTATTTCTTCGTTTGTCGTAACTTCAGGTGTTGGTGGTTCATTTTAGTCGCCTTTAGCAAATAGAGATCGAAAGCAGTCTGCCCTTGTTTCCTTCTGACTGTGTTTCATTCCCTTGGTTCATTCTAATTAATTCCTTTAACCCCTCCTCTCGTTTTAGGAAGTTGAAAATTCACTTTAAAAATATTCTTATTGACTTTGCTTCATACGGTGCAACTGTGACGATGGGAACCAATTATTCTGGCGTGACTCTTAAAAATTTATATTTCTTTACTGTTCTATATAATCGTTGCTGTTATATGATGCATATGCTATTGTTACTATTTATGTGCCTCCTAATTTCGGTGACAATTTTAATGTCTGTTGTTTATTGTAGCCCAATTTAGGTTCTTGAACCTCCTAAGTAGAGCTTCAGTGAAAATACGCCAACAAGTTCTATCTTGTACTAGGCCGGCACTTCATTCTTAGACTTTTCTTGACCTCTTATCTCATCCATTATGGATCTTCTCTAAGTTTGTGCTGGGCGAACCCTTTTTCCTTGCGGATTCTACTCTAGGGCATTCTTTGCAATACTGGAGCTTTTAATACTGGATCCAACCCGACTTTCTGGACTTATATTTCATTTTCTACCCTCTTTTGTTATGTCAGGTGTAGCAGATGTTCGTTTCTGATGTTAGCCTATTATCAAACATATTAGTTTTATTTACAATTATTTATAATCCACACTTCAAATTTTAATTTTTTCAAGACACTATTTACAAATTATTATATTTATTATGTCTATGGTTACGTAGCAGCAGAGTCGAGCGCGGTTAGAGTTACATTGGTGACCGCTTCGGAACCGCGTGGCTCTGGAACTAACACCTCATGGTGTTGCTGTATTATTTTTTATTATTATTATTTTAAGTAAATTTTAAGTAGTAGTATTAAAATTGGTGTAATATTTACATAAAATGAAAATAAACTCTTTAAAATATATTTATTTCGTCGAAATCATATATAAGAGAAGTATACATTTTTACGTGCGTACAAAGTACTCACACTCTTTATTTTTCTTTTAGAAGAAGCGAATTGCTTAGTTCTTCCCTGTTTTACTGTTTTATTTTATTAATTTTTATATAAACACGGTTTTACTTATTAATTTAACTTAATGTAATAGTTACCGAGATATTCTATTTATTCCCAGCTAGCAAGATAACGTTACATTAACGTTAAAGTTAGGTTTTTTTGTATTGTTACGTAACATCTATCAAAAAATGACGTTACTGATACGAAATTATAATACGTATATTATACGTATGAATTTATTCGTTTCTGAAACGTGGCTCTTTGGTAGGTATAGACACGTATAAGATCTCGTTTCAGATTGCAGCGCCATCGCGTATTTATTTCGAACCTTTCTTTAATACCTAACCTTACATTTCCGTGATTAAAATCGTGTTTATTTTTATGGAGTATGGAGTTATGTCAAAAAAATCGAGTTATTATTGTTGTGTGCCTCAATGTGATTCTTGGATAAAGCGTACCTAATAATAATTTATCGTTTCATTCTTTCCCTAAATAGGATAAACAAAATAGAATTCTATTCAATGACAGTTTAGTTGAAAAACGAAATGTATGGAAATATCTTCTAAAAATGGGGAAGCAGCCTAGTCATTTATGAAAGTGTGCAGTTTACGAATGAAGATTACTTCAAGGGTATGTTTATGTATTGTATTATAAAGTAGCTATTAATAATTTTGTCTCTTTCTCTCACATAAATGTCAAATATATAATGAATGTTTATTTCAAATATTTAATAAATGCGTCAGCATTATGTATGTGGTTTTATTTACACAATAATTTTAAGTCCTATTTATAAATATCATTTATACCGAAAATTCTCCTAAAAAGTGACGTTTTGGTGGCGTCAAAAAGGTTACGTAGAAATAACGTAAAATTGCTACGTAACATCGCTGTGATTTTATACGTATATTTTAGGTAAAATTTGATGTAACTTTTGCCGTAACTTCTCCCAAAATATTGACGTTTATTTGACGTTATATATACGAACACTGTTAGCTGGGTTTATAAGCCAAAAAATGTTTATAACTTAAAAACGTATAAATTTATTAATTTTAGAGCTCTTGTGTAAATACTAATGAAAATTTTCGAGAAAGGAATTCGGGATTAAAATATCTCTGTGCATAATTAAATCACTGTGAATTTTAATGGTTGTTTTTGGTTTAAAATTAAAATCTTCGGAATTACAGAGCAATAATAAAAAAAGCAAGATTTCGGAGCGCTAATTTGTTAATAAAAAAAAATAGCACACTTTCTGCGGACGTTGCAAACCGATATTACTAATATATCCAATCTTAAAATTTGATTCCAGTAATAAAGTATCTGCTAAGAACCTTTTCTTTTTTCTCCTAATTTGCTCAGACTATTAGGTATACGAAAGCAGGGATTGCTAACTCTGCACATGGTCAACAGATGACAATTTCTAAAAAATCTTTTTCCGAATAAAGGGTTTTATTTATCTGAGCATAAAGCCGTACTACAAGCGTTTATAGCCGACGCCAGCCGTAACTGTATGCGATCGAATGGAGCATTATGTATTAATTTATGGATATACTTAAAACATATAATTTTATCTAAAATACATCAAAGTCTAAATAATTCTGTGATAAAGAAATATGATATCAACTATTATCTTAATCTTAAACTTCGTTTTTATTTTCATCTGTTTCTAAAACCAGATTATAATTATTTTTTTTGCAAAAAAATGTTTTAATAGAAAGTGAAATCCGCAATAACGTAAAATTTCTAGTTCTTTTTTAAATATCCACAAAACGAAACATACTAGATAGGTACATACAACCATATACATAAATATACCAAAAGAAAGTTTGTAATAAACTTACGTGCATAGAAATCGGCCCACCTAAAAATTTGGTCATTTTTGAAGTCTCGTATTTCCTAAACCTGTTGGCCGATTTAAGTGATTTTTTTAATGTGTTATAGCCTTATTCTTCAACAATACCGGTGTAATAATATTATTGCTAAACAGGTAAGTGTTATTCTATACCGAATACCGGGTTTAACAATGATAGAGTGTTTTTTCTTCAGAGTTCGGAACGCCCTGTGGAATACTTTAGCGTATATAAAATATAGAAATTAAAATTCGTCTGTAGCCTTAGGCTTTTTTAACATTTTGCTTTTTGATTCATTCCCTTATGTTGGATAATAAAAAAGTTAGGTATTTTAAAAACCAACAACGTTCTTCATCAATACAGGGTGCTTCTAAATGCAAGGTGCTACAAACTTTAAGGCGAAATTCTGTCCGCTCTGAAAAATAATGACCGTTTCATTTATAAACATATGTCCGCCAATACTTTGTTTTCGAAATACGGGATATTGAATTTGTTCTTACCAACTGACGATTTATTTACTGCTTTAAAACCGGTTGAGATATGCAAATGAAATTTGGTAGGTTTTAAGAGGTAGTTATTGCGCATTTTTTGGCATACAACTAAGAATTTTATATTCACCATTGTCGTACATACTCGTATCTCGAAAACGTCGCATCTCGCCGTATCTAGAAAACAAAGACAGTCAAGAC
This sequence comes from Diabrotica virgifera virgifera, assembly GCF_917563875.1. NCBI lineage: Eukaryota > Metazoa > Arthropoda > Insecta > Coleoptera > Chrysomelidae > Diabrotica > Diabrotica virgifera. The sequence continues at coordinate 102,590,657 of NC_065447.1, forward strand.
GGACGGACGGACAGACGGACGTGGACAATTCAATGTTTTCACATTTTTTAAAATTGGTGAAAATAACAACATAATAAACTTTACTTAATTGGTGTTTCAAAACTACTTACTCAAGGTTTCTAGCAAGTTAAACGTCACAATGATTTAAAATAATCGAGTAAAAACCTATATATACATAACATATTAGAACATACCTAAAATACACAAAAATGATACATTTCACACACACATATAATATCAAAAAAATTGTAACGTGATAGTATGAAAAAATAGAGGATACGGCAACGGTGTTACATGTGACGGTCGGATCCAATGCCAATATCTACACAGACATATTAGGGTGCGCTAATATCCAAGATGACCAAAAAATGAAACCTTCCGCCATTGTGGAACCAAAAGTTCGTCGACCTACTTCCAGCGCACTTTCACAGTCAAGTAAAGCACGAACGCCTTGTCAAATTTTCAGAACCCCGAAAGAATATTTCTCGTTAGGGGGCGTATATTACAAATCAACCAGTGATACCAATATACTTAGATGTGGCATCGTTGCACGAAATTTTAAATATAAAAGATAATAATTAGAAATGGTTAATTACGCGAAAATTAGAGAAATTAATTAAGAGATCAGCCTTATTCTTCAACAATACCGGTGTAATAATATTATTGCTAAACAGGTAAGTGTTATTCTATACCGAATACCGGGTTTAACAATGATAGAGTGTTTTTTCTTCAGAGTTCGGAACGCCCTGTGGAATACTTTAGCGTATATAAAATATAGAAATTAAAATTCGTCTGTAGCCTTAGGCTTTTTTAACATTTTGCTTTTTGATTCATTCCCTTATGTTGGATAATAAAAAAGTTAGGTATTTTAAAAAGCTAACAACGTTCTTCATCAATACAGGGTGCTTCTAAATGCAAGGTGCTAGAAACTTTAAGGCGAAATTCTGTCCGCTCTGAAAAATAATGACCGTTTCATTTATAAACATATGTCCGCCAATACTTTGTTTTCGAAATACGGGATGTTGAATTTGTTCTTACCAACTGACGATTTATTTACTGCTTTAAAACCGGTTGAGATATGCAAATGAAATTTGGTAGGTTTTAAGAGGTAGTTATTGCGCATTTTTTGGCATACAACTAAGAATATTATATTCACCATTGTCGTACATACTCGTATCTCGAAAACGTCGTATCTCGCCGTATCTAGAAAACAAAGCATTTGCGGACATATATTTATAAATGAAACGGTCATTATTTTTCATGCAGAATTTCTCCTTAAAGTTTGTTGCACTTATTTAGAAATACCCTGTATTGATGAAGAACGTTGCTAGTTAATAAAATACCGAACTTTTTTATTATCCAACATAAGCGAATAAATCAAAAAGCAGAATGTTAAAAAAGCCCAAGGCTACAGTCGAGTTTTAATTTCAATATTTTATATAGGCTAGAATATTCCACAGAGTATTCCGAACCTTAAGGAAAAAACATACTATCATTTTTACGCCCGGTATAAAATAACACTTACCTGTTTCGCAATAATATTACTACACCGATATTGTTGAAGAATAAGGCTATAACATATTAAAAAATCACTTAAATCGGCCAAGAGGTTTAGGAAATACGAGACTTCAAATATGACCAAATTTATAGGTGGGTCGATTTCTATGCACGTAAGTTTAAAACCTATTTACTACCAAGTGAAATACTAATATACCTACAGGGTGTTCCATTTAAAAAAATGAGAACAGTTTGTATTTGCAAATAGTAATCACACTATATAATTTTTAATAATTTCTTATAGACAGACTTTTAAAGAAATTATACAAAATATATTTTTCTGAAGCTATTTCTTTGTGGCATTTATAGAAATTATTATTCTAAATTGAAAATAAGCCACAATTTAACTTAACTTTTAACTACCCGGGCATCGAGTTATAAGATAACTACATGCCACAAGAAAATACACTTAAAACAGCTGATTTGTTTTTTTTTAAATACACTTAGTTGTTTGTTATAAACCTTATTCGGCATCAGCGAATACTTGGGGTTTCTTCTCAGTCAGCAAATTGGAATTTATAACTGGAATCTGATTCGATGATAAATAAAATTACTAATAAAAATTTGTTAGAAATGTAACTTGTTACATGAGAAAAAGCATTGTTTATAAAGAAAATAGTTATTTTTCTAACAAGTGCAGAAAGTCATACTTTTCCCCACGCGACTGCAGTTTGCCGAACGACGCGAAGCGGGAGTTCGGCAAGCAGTCGAGTGCGGGAAAGAGACTTTGTGCAAGCGTTAGGAACAATATTTTTTTCACGAGTCTTTAAAGAATGACCAAATCTTAATCAATTATTTTAATTAATATGATTATTTCATTCATAGGAGATTCTTATTCATAGGACGCGGTCAGACGGAGCAGTTATATTCGCGGTCAGACGGACAGACCGCTTAGGTCAAATTTCTCACCTTTAGATCATCTTTGGATTATAAGCTTTCATTTGACACCTCATTTTTCATTCTACCTGTTATAGTGACGGAGGAGTTATATTCGCGGTCGGACGGACAGCAGGACAGACAGCCTATGTCAAACTTCTCACCTTTAGTACCATCCTTGGATTATAAGCTTCCATTTGACACCTCATTCGTTGTTCTACCTGGTGTAGTGACGAAGGAATTATATATGCGGTCGGGCAGATAGACGGACAGACAGCCTAGGTCAAATTTCTCACCTTTAGTACCATCCTTGGATAAGCTTTCATTTGACACATCATTTGTCATTCTACCTGGTATAATGACGGAGGAGTTGAGTTTGCAAACAGACAGACAAGACGGACGGACGGACAGACGGACGTGGACAATTCAATGTTTTCACATTTTTTAAAATTGGTGAAAATAACAACATAATAAACTTTACTTAATTGGTGTTTCAAAACTACTTACTCAAGGTTTCTAGCAAGTTAAACGTCACAATGATTTAAAATAATCGAGTAAAAAGCTATATATACATAACATATTAGAACATACCTAAAATACACAAAAATGATACATTTCACACACACATATAATATCAAAAAAATTGTAACGTGATAGTATGAAAAAATAGAGGATACGGCAACGGTGTTACATGTGACGGTCGGATCCAATGCCAATATCTACACAGACATATTAGGGTGCGCTAATATCCAAGATGACCAAAAAATGAAACCTTCCGCCATTGTGGAACCAAAAGTTCGTCGACCTACTTCCAGCGCACTTTCACAGTCAAGTAAAGCACGAACGCCTTGTCAAATTTTCAGAACCCCGAAAGAATATTTCTCGTTAGGGGGCGTATATTACAAATCAACCAGTGATACCAATATACTTAGGTGTGGCATCGTTGCACGAAATTTTAAATATAAAAGATAATAATTAGAAATGGTTAATTACGCGAAAATTAGAGAAATTAATTAAGAGATCAAGAGAAAATAATTATAAAAATAATTAAAGAGCTAATTTCGTAACGTGAACCGTTACAATACGATTGGTTAAAATTTTTAAAAATTGTCACCCTTGTGGCAAAATAGCAATAATTTCATAACGTCCATAAATAAACAAGTATTTGCAATTTACGTTTTCCGACCATTTTCAACCATGCTACCTTAGGAGATTCATATTGCACCCAGAAAAACACTATGGTATATTAAAACAATACTGTAAATTTCATTAGGGTCAGTTCAATAGATTTTAAGAAAATAATTTTGAAATACAGCTTTCGCAAAAAAATCCGATTTTTCAAAATTTTGCAGGAATAAAAATAAAGGAGATAGCAAGTTGAATTTTTTTACATATAAAAGCCCTATACCTCTCATTTTCAATTTTCAAAATTAAAATCGGTTAATTATCACGGCTTCGGGAATCTTTGCTTCAGGAAAATTAATTTTTGCTGCTACGCACAGAACAACGGATACGTTTGCTCTGATTGGGAATTCAAATGACCTGTCAAAAATTATCGAGTATTGTGGCTGTGGACAAACAAATATGTTGTTGTTAATAATTATTGTTAAATTGGTGTTTTAGTTTTTGATGTTGTGAGAACAGAGACAAAATAATTTTATACTTGTAGTAACTTTTTAAATAGTTTTATTGTTTAAATGTACCCAATTGGACATCCGCATTGATCGTTTTAAAGTTTTTGACAGTTGGTCATAATTAGACTATGCAAATTGCATATTTTGCATATTATGCCTAAAAGGTGCAAAAATATTTAATTTTGCATATTTTTATATAAATGTGCATAAAGTGCTTATAATTTGAAATTTTGGTTGTATATAATATATTTTTATATTCATCTAACAAATGGTTTGGAAATCCCAATATTTAATTTTGTTTTATAATCTTTTGTTGTTCAAATTTTTTGTATCGGAACTAATAAATGATAGCGCATATACATAATTTTGTAGCGTTTTTTCCTTGATACAAGGGTTCCAAAATCTGCCAGTTTATATCACTAGGTAAAAATTTTTAGTTTGACGGCCCTTTTCACTTTTGATATAAAATAAGCCGTGAACATCTGTGTTCAGTATCATTCATAGAATCAAAGCATAGTTTCGTTCAGAAAACTATTACCCAATTTGATTCCTCCAAATTATCATTGTTAGACAGTACATTTTTAATAAAAGAATTGGAATCATTGTGTCAAAACGTTAAAAGTAATACATATTGGAAAGAAAACTTTCCAAACATTTTCCAACAACCATGAAAAAAAAACAGTGGTTACCAGGTTCTTTCTGAAGTGGTTCAAGTAGTAGCTTGGACATTATTTTCCGAACTACTTAATTTAGAGCCAACTATTATGGTGAATTTGAAAAATGCCCCAGTTTCATCATTTTTTGATTTCGAAAGAAATTTTTCTATGTACTCAGATAGAAGCCATAAATATGTTTCTGTTAAAAACAAAACAGAATTTGTAAATTTTGTTGCTACGAAAATTCGAAATAATATCATTTATTTGTTAAAATATTTAAATATTTAATGACATAAAGCTTATAAAATATATACACATGTTAATTAATACAACATGTGAAGATATTTTAAATATTTTTGTAAATTAAGAAATGTTGTAAATATTTTTTATTGCATGCATATTTTCTAGATAAACTTGCATATTTTTGGGTAAAATACTTTATATTTACGCGCATATTTCGTACCTTTTTATTTGCATATTTGCCTAAGTCTAGTCATAATATTTGCTTATTGCCTGAAATAATCAAAATGGCCTGGATAACGCGTACCAAAAAAAAAAGTTGATTAATAGCCAGCTGAAAATTTGTTAATAGCTTAACGGTATCTAGTCAGACAAACTTTATGTACGGGAACACTGCAACAGAGGAAGTTTTACTTGTGGAACAGTTTAAAAATTTGGAACGTCAGATTACGAAATCGTACCATGTATTTTGTCGGACAGAACAACCAATTTATTTGTTACCCTTTCATTAAACTCTCATGCAAAAATCAGACTGTTATTACTAACCAACATGATTCCTGTCATTTGACATGTTCTTCGTGTTCCAGTCATTAAAATGCCCAGTTTTATGACGAACCACCAGTATGACTTTTGCATGAGTGTTTAATGAAATGGTAACAAATCAATTGAAAGTTCTGTGCGACAAAAGACATGAAACGTTTTCGTAGTCTGAGGTTCCAGATTTTTAACCTGTTCCACAATTTAAACTTTTCCTGTTCCAGTGTTCCCATACATCGAAGTTTGTGCGACTAGACACTGTTAAAATATTAACAAATTGTCAGCTTCCTCTTAATCAACTTTTTTTTTGTACGCGGGATCAACGTCTAAAATTAGTTCGATTTTTGTGGAGTTAAAATACTAAATTTCAACAAAATATAGGGTGGAATGCATGAAATGCAGTAGATGCTATTGCTTCAGTAAATAGTATTAAATTTGTAGCATTTTTTTTACATAAAAGTAGGTGCTTTTGTTGAGATGAACATACTACACAATAGAAGTACCTACTACTGACCCAAAGTATCTACTACAAAGCGTCTCGCCAGCCGTGCCTGCATTACACCAATCGTGATGAAACTGGTTTTCCATGTGCTTGTGTTCGATAACATCGCGACAGACCAAACTTATGTTTTTTTAAATGGAACATCCTATATTTTATATTCTAAATCTTCTTAACTTCCCCATTATAAAAATATAAAGGTATGTTATGTTATAAAGGCAATGCTTTATTGATGCCATATTTTTTTATTTATTGTCAAAATTTTTAAAAACGTTTAACATTTTCATTGATTGACAGCTCATTTTCTTTATATCGAATACAGGGTGAGTGCAAACGCAAGTACCTTTTGTTTTTTATTTTGTATAATTTATAACTAATAAATTATTTTTCCTCCTTTATTTGTGACATTTACATTAGGGTGGAGCGAAAAAATCGATTTTCAAATAATAATTTGCCTATATGCGGAAAAGTGGTCTAAGATCGAATCTTAACTTGTGTTAAAATCTTTGCTCAATCAGATGTTATTTAGTGGTGCCCCCACCCACATTTGTAAATAGACACTTTCTCTTGCTTAGTAAAAAATTCTGCTATAATTTATTTAATCTGACGCATTTATGTGGGCAATTCAGACATATATTTTACATTTTAAAGTAGAAGACTTTAAAATGATATTGACAGTATTTATGAGTTGCGTTCCTGGGACGACTTTACTGAAAGATAGTTCATTCGATTACATGAAATCAACCCCAACTCAAGTCAAGTCATAGCATGTGATCTGTCTTTAAAAATAAAACCAAATGCAGCGGTGGCGGTAAAATTCTCATGAATTAAAATTAAAATCATTTTGTTAGTTAAATTGTGGCTTATTTCCCATTTAAAATAGTTGATTACCAAAGAACATATTGTGTTAGTTTCAGAACCAAACTCTGAGTATTTTGGACATTTTACTTTACAATCTGGTTCAGCAAAAAATATTGCAGACAATTTATTCAATTTCTTAAAAGAGAAATGTGACTTTCCTACTTCGGTTGCAATTGGATGCGATGGAACAGCGGTAAATACTTCTTGCGTTCACAATGGTGCAATTCGCAAATTAGAACTCTAAATTAGGAAACCACTACAGTGGTTCTGTTTGTCTTTTACATGGAAACAAGCTACCATTATGACATTAGATGAAGTATTTAGATGAAAAAACCGCAGGACCTACCGAATTTTCGGGTGAAAGAAAAAAGCTTTTAGAAACTTGTGAAACCCTAACTGGTTTTGAATTTCGAAAAATTCAAATGAACTTCCTGAAGTAGATATTAATACATTAAGTGCGGTTTCTGATTATAAGAATTTAAACGTGCGAGTTTTAGAACGCACGAGGACATTCCAACGGTGGCTCATGTAATCACATGGAGCCTTTATCATTAGACGGTGGTTTTCTCGTACGAGCGAACGGGTTTTCTCGAACGTTTCAACCACCGTCTAGTGAGAAAGGCTCCATGTGATTACACGAGCCACCAGTGGAATGTCCTCGTGCCTTCTAAATCTTGCACGTCTAAATTCTTATAATGAGAAACAGCCCAAAAATTTTTGTACGAAATAAGCAAAGCTGTAAGTAATTATACCGTATCAGAGAGCTTAAAATATCGACAACCGGGAAAGATGGCACATTCGAGATGGATTACAACAGCAAACATAATTTATGTAGGAACTTTAATCCCATTACCCATTTAAATATTTTGGCAACTTTTCTGCAAAATGTGTATGTTCCCACTTGGTCTTCAATTAAAGTAAAGCCAGAAGTTAAATATGGGCCAATTCATTTATTTAATATGATTCAATGCTCGCAATATTTATCACTAAAACTAAAGAACATAGTGAACAAAGTCATTCAAGGTAATGGATATTTTGCACCTCCAGAGAATATTCTCGTAACCATGTTGGGTGATAAACGACACCACATCCGAGAGGCGCATATTAAAGTCTATGAATGGGCAAGAAAGCAAGGAGATTCGCCAGTTGAAAATTCCAACTATAAATTTTGGAGACAACTAACTTTTGGCGAACTAGTGTAATATCAGAACCACCAATAACAAAACAATTGTCCACAGATGATGAACTTAGAAAAATGATTGATGACACGACTTCAAATAAATTTGAAATGCCTAAATTTCCTTGGCATTCGCAAGCAGTGGAAAGATGTGTCAAACTAGAGACAGAAGCATCATTATTGGTTTGTGGAGCTGAAGCAAGAGATGGATTCATAAGAAATCGAGTTTTGCCAAGACAAGTATTACCTAAGTTTAAAACAAAATCCGATTTTTTTCAAACTTTACAGTAAATAATTAAATATAAACTATGTTGTAGTAAGTTCTGAGTTGTAAACAAGCAAAAACAACATTAATATAAAATAAAAAATTTTGTTTTTTTTTAATATTTTTTTTAATTTGTAAATTTTTAAAGTTCTGGGGGCACCGGAAGATATTGTTCTATAAATCCTAAAGTTTGCATAACGTTTTGCAATAATATCTAACCACTTTTCCGCATATAGGACATATCAATTTGTAAAAAAAAATTTTTCTTTGTTTTCGCTCCACCCTAATTTACATACAAAAGTAATTTTTAATTGTTTCAAAAATGTTCTGTTTGTATTTTTTTTTTTGTAAAATTTATTACTAATAAATTAGTTTTCTTTCTTTATTTGCTACATTGTTACATTGATTACCAGATTGATAATCAGTAATCTTAAATTATCAGTTTTAAATATTCAGTCATCGCTTACTTAAAATTTGGAAAGATTTAGATTCTAATTAATAATTTGCTTTGAAAAATGAAAATATCTCGAAAACTAATAAATTTAGACATAGAAAATATTATACAAAAATAAAGTACGGTAACGGTATTTTTCGATAGGGACATAAAAAACAGGGTGTTCCATTTAAAATTACTGAGAAAATAATGTACTTGCGTTTTGACTCATCCTGTATTCGATTAAACACTCATTCTTAAAAATTTTAACTATCAACAAAAAAACATGGCATCAATAAACCATTGCTGTTGTACTTATTTTTATTTATACAGGGATCTGAACTTAATACGATTTTCATAGAAAATTGGTTATGTATGTATATATCGGTTTTAGAACGTCTTTCGACGTTGTCCGATGCCTAACTTCCACGTCCTTCTATCATCTCATTGGCCATCTCTAAAATCCCTTGTACTCATTGCTTTGGTTAGCCCGTCTTTCCATGTCTTTTTGGGTCTTCCTCGTTTTTTGCGGTTTGGTGGTACCCACTGCATGACCTTTTTGGGCAATCTTGTGTCTTCCATTCTTTGAACATGACCATACCAAATCAACTGTTTCCTCTCAATGTCTGTTGTTAAGTAACCATCTATTCCAATTCGTCGTCTTACTTCCTTATTTCGAACTCTTTCCCTACGGGATATACCTAACGATCTTCTAAACACAACCATTTCTACAGCTTCCAATTTTTTCCTGTTGTTCTCGGTTATTCTCCAAGTTTCTGCTCCGTAAAGTAGCCTGCTTTTAATAAGTGTTTCATAGATATTGTATTTTCGCTGTATTCCTATTTCGGAGCTCAAAAGTATTCCATTTAAGCAGCCAATTGTTCTTCTAGCTTGTGTTACCCTTTTCTTTATTTCCTCATTGTATTTTCCCGTTCTATCAAAGATTACTCCCAGGTACGTGTATTCACTACAGGATGTGATTTTTTCACATCCAAAATTGGTTATAACTTTCTAAATACCCTGTATAACATAACAGACTTTAATATTTTTGTAATGGACAAGTCAAGAAGATTTCGCATATAAGATAAAATATAGGGTGTTCCATTTATCTATCTATCTATCAGCGAGGTTCCTACAGCCTCTGCCGCTTCTCGCATTTCGACCGCCATCGTTTTCTGTCCATCCATTCGTCTTCTTTGATGGCCCTATCTTTCATGATGTGCCGTACATTTTCTTCCCAGGCAACTGAAGGTCTTCCCCTTCTTCTTCTTTGGTGTGGTATGTAATTTAAAGCTTTCTTTGGCCATCTATCTTCATTCATTCGTTTCACGTGACCATACCACACTAGTTGTCTAGTTTCAATTTTATCTTCACTGGAATATACAATATGTGTCCTCCTTCTAATATCTTCATTCCTGATGTGATCTTTTTTAGATATACCACACGCTCTCCTTAGATAATCCATTTCTACTACTTCTATTCTTTTCCTATCTTTTTTTGTCATCTGCCAAACTTCTGCCCCATAAGTCATAATAGGCTCTACCAAGGTACGATAGATTGTCAATTTCGTTTCTTGCCTTATATCTTTGCCACAGTAGAGAGCTCAGAATGTTTACCGCTTTTTTGCCCTGCTGCGTTCTCTTTTCGATGTCTCTTCTGGTAGTGCCTTCTTTAGATATTATAGATCCGAGATATTTATATTCATTACATCTTTTCGTGGTTCTAATTTCTAACTCTGGATCTTCTTCATCATCCCCTATTTTAAGATACTCTGTCTTTGACATATTCATATTGAGGCCCCATTTTTCATAATATTTCTTTAGTTTTCTAAACATGTAGTCCATGTCTTCCTCATCATTCGCTACGACTACCTGATCATCTGCAAAAATACAAAGTTGTTAGACATTTACCACTGCCTATGTCAATTCCCATTCCGGATACTTGTTTCCTCCACTGCTCTAGCGATGATTGAATATATATTTTAAATAAAGTCGGAGACAGACAACATCCTTGTTTAAGCCCCTTTGATATAGGGAATGATTCAGATATAAAGTTTCCTTCTTTAACGACACTTCTTGCATTTTTGTATATATTTGCGATAGCATCCACATACTCTCTACTGAGACCTACCTTCGTCAATATTTGAAACAGTTTTTTCAAAGGTACCGTATCGTATGCCTTCTCCAAATCTACAAACAATAGGTGGGTAGATAGATTCCTTGCCTTCCGTTTTTCTATTACCTGCTGCAGAACGAATATATTATCAGTGCACGATCTTCCTGCACAAAATCCACTTTGTTCTTCCATGTCTTCGTATTCTGATTCTATTCTTTTCTTTATTATTCGACCGTACAACCTCCCTACTGAGATGGTAACAGTTATTCCTCTATAATTAGAGCATATGCGTTTATCCCCTTTCTTGAATACTGAGCTGATGCATCCAACATTCCAATCATCAGGGATATTTTGTCCTTTTAAGCATTTATTAAATAGTTGAACCAACATGTCCTGTAATATGTTTGGTCCGTACTTTACCAACTCAATTGGGATGTCTCCAGGTCCTGCTGTTTTACCGTTTTTAGATCTTTTGTGGGCTCGCTTAACTCTCCGGTTGTTATCTCAACTGTTTGTGTATATTCGGCTAATTCTTCCATTTCGATCTCTTGGAATTTACATCTATCTTCTGTCAGTAAAATCTCATAATGGTGTTTCCACTGTTTAAGATCTATTAACTTTATGTTAGATTTTTCCTTTCCTTCCCTCTGGAGAGACTTTATTACCTTCCACGCTTGCCCAACTCTTGTTCCACCCATATACCTATCCACTTCTGCCCATTTTCGGTCCCACATCTCATTTTTACTTTTCACTACTTCTCTTTTTACATCTCGATTTAATGCTGCACATCTCTTGTGATCTTCCTCCTTTCTTGTTGAGATCCATTTCTGATAAGCAGTTTTCTTCTTGTTTACTAACGTTTGCATATTCTCCGACCACCATTCTGTATTTTTTATTTCATGTTTGTATTTATACCCCAAAGCTTCACTTGCAGCCTCATGAATGTGTTTTTTAATTTGCTGGTGTAATTCTTCCGCTGTTATATTTTCTCGTCCCACATTTTGTAATTCTGTGGCCAGTCGTAATTTATATAGAAATTTCGTTGAGTCTTCTTTCAAGCATTCTAGGTTATATTTATGAGATCTTACTTCTTGTCCATTTTCTATATTCTGTACCTGAGTATTATTGTTTTTGCGATAGGTAACTATCACGTTGGCCATAAGTAAACGATGATCGGATCCACATTCTGATCCACGGTATACCCTTACGTCAGTGGTTTTCAGCTGGGAAGTTTGACGTTGAATTACATAGTCGATTATCGAGCGCAGATTCCTAGTAGGTTGTATCCATGTAAATTTGTGGATGTCTCTATGTTGAAAAAATCCATTCATAATCTTGAGAGACATTGTTTCACAAAAATCTCTAAGACGCATTCCGTTTTCATTGGTTATTTGTTCCCCATATCTTCCTACGACTCTATTATTTTCTACTCTACCTACTCTGTCGTTTAAATTTCCTAGTACATAGATTTCACAGTTATCTTTAACTTGAGAGATTATTTCATTCATCTTGTCGTAGAAATCGTCTTTACTTTCTGGATCTGCATCTTCATTTGGGGCATACGTTCCCACAATTACGATATTGTGCCCATTCTTTGTCATTTCCAGCATCAGCAGTTGTTCATTTACTTCAGTCCACGATTTAATATTATTTTTAAGATTTTTTCGAATAGCAATAGAGACTCCTCTCTTAGCTCTGTTATCTTTGCTAACTCCACTGAAGATATGTATATACTCTCCTATCTCTTCATTTCCCTTTCCCTTTTTCTTGGTTTCCGTAAGAACAGATACATCTATTTTTCTTTCCGCTAATTCTTTGAATACTTCTGCTTGTTTGGTTTTAAGTTCTTGCACATTCCATGTAGCCAATATCATTTTCCTTTTCCGTTGCATTAGTCGTCTTTGTTTTGATCCGTCCGCATTCCGAGGCGTTTTGTTTAAATTTGTAGCATTTATTTCTTTTGACAAGGGACGAGTTGCTAGCCCATCGCCTCAACCCTCCTCCTTTATCCGGGCTTGGGACCGGCACCGGCATTTACTGAGCTACTCAATCCACCCAGCACTTACCGGAGGCGGAGTTGGGTGTTCCATTTAAAAAAACATAAATTTGGTCTTCCACGATATTATCGATCACCCTGTAACATTCTAATTAATTTTAGAATGTGAAGCTCAAAATTGTGTAGAAAATCTGACGTTTTTTTTAGATGTTCTACGTTTCCTCAAAGAAAAATTAATTGCTTGGACGCTCCAGTTCGTCAAAAAATGATGGATTAACATTATTTTTCCATCTACCGTCCATTTATGATCAATTCTAACACCCTTAAAATCATTGATTAATGACCCCTATTAATGAATGATTTTCTGTTAATGAACGATTTCATTATAGGCAACAAAACATACATTGCTTGCATAAATTAATTAAACGCTTTGTGATTGGCAGTGACCTGTGGTGCAGGCAATCAATCATACCTATTTATATTCCCACAAAAAATTTAAAATCAAGTAGCCGCTGTTAATACTATCTGTCATTGTATGTCATTATTTACTTTATTGTTTATAATTCTGTGTATTTGAAAAATCAAAAAAAAAATATATTGACGAAGAGTTTAATTTAACTCCACCAGAAGTGGCAGAAACTGCAAATGAAATATCTTTTAGTTTACTGCCTGAAAAAAGCAGAGTATTGTACGAAAAAACATACGCTGAATTTATTGCATGGTGCGACGAGAATATAATACGATACAAATAATACGATATTCAGAATCTGTATTGTTGACATAGTTTTCAAACATTGCCGAAAAAGGAATAATAGCAAGTTTGTGGCCCAAATATTCGATGCTAAAATCAACCTTAAGTTTAAAATCAAACATTGATATATCTAGATATAATAAGTTAATTATTTTTATCAAGAAAAAAGAACAGTTTGTATATTTAATACTCGTATTTCATTACATTTAATTTTGTAGGTTGTATTGATTTTCGGAGTGGCTGGTGCGTTAAGAAAGAAAGAACTATTGAAATTAGAAACAAATAACGTTCAAGACTTGGGGTCAAAGTTTTTTGCCACAATAAAAGCATCAAAAAGACAAACACATAGAATATTTACCATAGTAGATAACGAAGCAAATCCCGTTCTCAATGCGATCAAAACTATATTTCTTTAAGACCGGCACACACACCACATAAACGATTTTTAATTTTTTATAAAAATAACAAATGTTCCACACAGTCAGTTGGCATAAATACGTTTTCCAAAATTCCTTCCGTTATTCCTAAATTCTTGAAATTAGAGCACCCGCATCTCTGCACTGGGCATTGTTTTAGACGTTCCTCTACCTTAATACTGGGTGACAGTGGTGCAGACTTTTCAGCTATTAAAAGACTAGGTGGCTGGATATCGGCTGCTGTAGCAGAAGGTTATATAGATAAATTCTATGCAGAATAAACTTGAGACGGCTGAAAAACTCTTGCGACAAAATACCAGTAAACCTTGTCAAAGAACTTCCTTCAGCACCACCGCTTCTTCTTCTATCACAGAATTTAGAGAGGTCCAAGAAGACTTAAATAGAAATTTGTCAAAATGCTATACAGCAGATAATCATTTATCAATACCTTCCTTTAATTTCAGTAAATGTACCATTTCGAATATTAATGTTTACAATAATAAAACTACGACTAAAGAAAATTAAACTTTGAATAAAGTTAATGAAAGCTGAAAAAATTGTTGTTTATCGTTAATATAAGATATCTTTATTTCTGAAAAGTACGGTCGACGGAAAAGTTTGGTAACGAACATGTGAATTAAAATGGCGATTAACAATCTCGCACATTAACGCGCTCGCGCCGCTCACGCGTTAAAATATCTCAATTGTTAATCGCCCTTATTAATACACTTGTTGGTTAAATAAATATTTCGAGAAGGTACCATTTTTAATTATTTTAAAATTTGAAGAAAATACAGCAGAAACTAGAAAGGCTACAGCCCGTGAAAAAATTATAAGTATAAAATTTATAAAAACGTCGTTTTTGGACAAAACATTTAATGTTTTGTCAAAAAACGACGTTTTTTTAGAGTTTATACGATTCTTCGCAAGAAACGCATTTGCGGGGACGCTGTAGTTCATAATAAATGACGTATTAAGTTTATTTTTAATTTTTGGTATTATTTTAACCCTTATCCGGGCAACACATTTTACTTACGTAACCGGGCAACTCGGGTCCGTTGGGCCCACCACTGTTCTTGAATGTACTATTCATATTTACCCATATATTTCTAATATTCTTTTTTGATTTTTTATTAAAGTTAAATTTAAATTGTCTAGATTAAAAAAAAGGTGCTGCTATAGTATGCGGTCTACCTCGAGGGTGCGACCTACCTGAAGGATTTGCACAAAATAATGAAATGCAAGTAAACTTTTGTAGAAAAAATATTTATTCACAAGTAATAAACATTTGGAGCCAAATAAAGGCCTAATTATTAAATAAATAAAGACTGTTGTAAATCTACCAGGCCATTTTATTTGAAAAGAGGAGTAGATGTTTACGCATACCCAAATTTTCTTACTTCTTTTTGTTTATTTAGACTATGGTTTATCAACTAGTCGGATTTTCCAATTAATTTATTTTTTTAACGTCAAAGATATCAAAGTTTACTGTTTTTGGGAATTTTCATTTTTACATCAAAGATATCAAAGGTTACTGTTCTTTACGGTTACAGTTCATATCAAAGAAAACAACACATCAAGTGTAATATAAATTCAAATGTATACATATTTTTCGCATAATTACGTACTACAATAATTGCTGTGCTATAATGAAATTTTGTATAATTTCAATCCTATTATGTGTTGGTAAGTTAAAATTTTCTATTTTCTTTTATTTTAGTTTATTCTATATATCGATTAGTTCAAACGATAATATTTTATCTATGCTAAATTTACAAATTGTAAAACTAATTTTATGTTATAGAGAGGTTCAAAATTATGGAATAAATAAATTTTTTCAAGAATAGGCCACTTCTAAGAAAAATTCCGGTGGATTTTTATTTTTAAATTACGATTTTCTGATATAATATGCCATAACAGTGATCAATTTGGGCTTGAAGACAAAATCGATGATTATCGAACATAACAGGGAATAAGGGACATTCACATACGTTAAAACGACGCGGCGTTCGGAAACCACTCAGTACGTTTCGACGCTTGATACATACATACAAATTTGAGGCATACGAAATTAAATCCTGTTTATTTTGCCGCATACAATACTAAGAGATGAATACTCTATAATGATATATTTCAGGGGTGGCCAGCTCCTTGATAGTCCGAGCCATTTTTCAAAATTTGAAATTGTTCACGAGCCACAATTAAACAATTATCTAAAGAATATATAAAAGGTATTAAATTTTTCTCTTACCGTTTGGACTTCACGAATTTTAAAGTGAAATAAAATGGTTCACATCGCTTTTTCAAATATGCAAATAATTATACAAGCAGCCTTTACTAATTCAGGATACTTTGATTCTTCATCATCCTTCCAACTTTTTCTGGGATGGCCTATTGATCTTCTATCGCCTCTCGAAAAAGACCGTCTTTAACACTATGTCTTTCTCTGATCTGCCACATGAACTGCCCATCTTATCTTAGCTTTTGTATGTCCGACGATGTTTTCAGTATCACTCTCCTGCCAATTCATCTCTTTGAGGACCAAATATCATTCTAAATACTTTGCTTTCTAATACCAGCAGCTTATTTATTTCCCAGTAGCTTATTTATTTAATTTGTGACAACATAGCCGATCTTAAACAACTTGTCACTATAATCGGACAAGACAGTAAGAGAATGGGACTAGAGATTAATACCAAAAAGACCAAATTCATGATCATATTCAGAAACATGGATGCACTTTAAAACTCCACCATAACACTGAATAACAAGTCCATTGAAAAAGTGAGCAAATTTAAATACCTGGGAATGTGGCTTTTTGAAGACTGGGCATCGGACAGGGAAGTAAAATGTCGCATTGAGCAAGCTCTACAAGCTTTCGTAAAATTCAAGAAGGTACTGACCTGTTCAGTGTTTGATCTTCAACTGAGACTAAGGTTTACTAAGTGCTACGTATGGTCGGTTCTGATATATGGCGTAGAGCGCTGGACGCTCAAAATGAGGGATATAAACAGATTAGAAGCTTTCAAAATGTGAATTTATCGCCATATCCTAAAGACACCATGGACAGCGAAAGTCACAAATGTAGATGTCCTTAAAAGAATCAACCAAGAACGCCAACTTTTCGAAACCATCAGGAAAAGGAAAACTGTGTATCAAGGTCCCACTATGCGAAATGAAAAATACCAGTTCCTCCAACTTATAATCGAGGGTAAAATTTAAGGCAAGAGAGGAATGGGACGCAAGAAAATGTCCTGGCTCCGAAACATAAGGCAATGGACAGGGATTAACGACAATCAATCTCTGATACTTTTTGCAAGAAACAGAGAGTTAATGAAAAATGCGATCGCTAATATCCATTTTTTAGCAGCTTAGATCTTAGTAATGATGATAGGGAGCATAATGCACTATTCCACGCAGCTACCCTTGTTAAGACCTCTTTTTATAATGTAGTTGTCATCTATGATTACCGTTCCTAGATATTTAAACTCTTTTACTACTTCGAAGTTGTGGTCATTAATAGTTATGTTCTGCCTAACTCTTGATCTTAGATTTTTGGTTAGTGACATGTATTTCGTTTCCTCTTCATTAATTCGA
This sequence comes from Diabrotica virgifera virgifera, assembly GCF_917563875.1. Lineage (NCBI taxonomy): Eukaryota > Metazoa > Arthropoda > Insecta > Coleoptera > Chrysomelidae > Diabrotica > Diabrotica virgifera. The sequence continues at coordinate 102,608,267 of NC_065447.1, forward strand.
AGACCCGAACTACCTGTTTCGTCCTTGAGTTGTGAAAACACCTCTCTCATGTCTCCTGTAGAATGATCGACTGCAACTATATCATCAGCAAAGGCCAACAAAGTTTTGATCCTCGATTTTCAAACCCCCTGTCAGCTCAGATGCTATTTTACTTATTAGATATTCTAAGGCCAAACTGAATAGCAGCAGTGATAAGGGATCTCCTTGGCCAAGTCCTGACGTTACGCTTAGACTTTTATATTTGTTGCCACAATTTGAAAAAAAAAATTAAAAGTAATTCAGCGACATTTATTGAGAGCCACAAATAATCCTTCAAAGAGCCAAATGTGGCTCGCGAGCCACAGTTTAGCCACCCCTGATTATATTTATTAGATTACTAAACTGCCATTTTGAAAAATATTTATTAATAACTATTATATAATAGAATAGAATAGAATAGAATATAAATTTGCTTCATTGTCATGAAAAATTTAATAATTTTGTAGACAAAGCTTAGAAGAATCATAAAAATAAAAACAATATCAAATACAATCACTAAAATTATAATATAAATCGTCAATAAAAATCAAATCTAATTTAGTGAAACAAAAATAGTACCAATCTATTGCATAATTTAAAAAAATTGCAAATTCCATAAGCTACCTTAAGAAATTTAATAGGTTAAGTTCAGCTGCTGCATACGACACTCAAATATATACTCACCGGCACAAAAAAAGCGCACCCTAAAAAATGGGCCATTTTTAATGACTTGTATTTCCTAAACCTGAAATCCGATTTAAGTAATTTTTTAATATGTTATAGCCTTATTCTTTATCAATATCGCCGTAATAATATTGTTGCTAAACAGGTACATTGCCATTGTATACAGGGTGTACGAACCAAACTGTGTCTTTTTCTCAAACTTTGGAACACCCTGTGGAATGTTCTAGCTTTTAAAAAATACTGACATTAAAACCCCACAATAGCTTCAGGTTTTCTTAACATTCTGTTTTTGATTCATTCGCTTATGTGGGATAATAAAAAAGTTAGGCACTTTAACAACTACCCCTGTTTTTCGTCAATACATGATGTTTTTAAATAAGTACGGCAAACTTTAAGGGGTAATTCTGCATGATAAAATAATGACGGTTTATGTAATTCTGCAGGGTAAAAACATTTTAGATATATCCCGTATGCACGCCAATGATGAATATAAAATTCTTAATTGTATGCCAAAAAAATGCGCAACAAGTACCTCTTAAAATCTATCAAATTTTATTTCCATATCACAAACCGTTTTAGAGCAATAAATAAATCGTCAGTTTGTCAGAACCATTTCAACACCCCCTATATCGGAAACGAAGCATACGTTTATAAAGCAAACTGTCATTATTTTATCATGCAGAATTACCCCTTAAAGTTTGCCGTACTTATTTAAAAACACCCTGTATTGACGAAAAACAGGGGTAGTTGTTAAAGTGCCTAACTTTTTTATTATCCAACATAAGCGAATGAATCAAAAAACAGAATGTTAAGAAAACCTGAGGCTAAAGTTGGGTTTTAATTTCAGTATTTTATAAAAGCTAGAACATTCCACAGGGTGTTCCAAAGTTTGAATAAAAAACACAGTTTGATTCGTACACCCTGTATACAATGACAATGTACCTATCTAGCAACAATATTATTACAGCGATATTGATAAAGAAGAAAGCTATAACATATTAAAAAAAATACTTAAATCGAATATCAGGTTTAGGAAATACAAGTCATTAAAAATGACCCATTTTTTGGAGTGCCAGTTTTTTGTACCGGTAAGCGTAGATTAAGATTCTAGTTATAAATTAGAATACTATACTTTCTAAGTTATTGGATAAGAAACAACGCTATTGAAAAATATCGCCTATCAGATAAATAGGCTTGTCTCATTTTACGGAACTTGGGGGAATATGTTGCAGATTTAAGTTGTAGAGGGAGATGCTTCTACAGTTTTTTGCAGAACATAATACAGATTTCTTTATTAACTCGCCGGACGGGATCGGTAAATAGATGTCGAAGGTAGAATTTCTGGTGAAATAGTCATGTCTAGGTCTTGCTGGAAGATTATGTAGATGTTTACTATTTAAGCAAACAGTTTTTAAAATACATATATAAAGAAGGTAGTGTTAGAATCCTGTGATCTTTGAAGTAGCATCTGCAATGTGTTGTTCTTCTGAGGCCAAACAGATATCTTATTGCTCTTTTTTTTATTTAAAAATAACATCGCATTGGGCAGCCGTACCAGAACCCCAAAGAGGGAGACCATATCGGAGATGGGATTCGAACCAAGAAAAATATGTTATTTTGGAAGAGGCTATATTCACTTCCTTCAAAACAGATCTTATTGCAAAGCAAACTTAGGATAGTTTCATACTTAACACATCGATATGAAGAGACCATTTAAGGATGCCAATAAACCAAGAAACTTTACAGAATCAACGATACTGATTTGCCTGTTATGAAAAGGTAATGGTTGAAGAGCTCCTTTATAGCATAATGCTACTGTTTTATCTACGTTAACCCTGCATTGGTCGCTATGTAGGTTTGTACGCGAGTGGTTGCCCGTGAGATTTTCTCTTACATATCCAACTGCCATTTTATCAACGATAAAGACATTTGCTTTAAAAAGACACGACGTTTTTCTGTTTTATTATTATTTTTATATAAAGTGTGACTATTGATGCTGCCAATAATTAACATTGAAAAATATATGGTAAGTGACCATCTACAACTGACCCGTGAAACAGAATATAGGGTTTTCATATATCATCGACCACATCCACGGCACCTTTTATTACATCAGAAAAGGATATTATTTCAGGTTTTAGGGGGAAAAATAAAATTAATTTTTATACACAGATGGTGGTGCCGATGGTCGCTTGATGAGAGAATCTCTCACAGGAAGCGCACTGACTCCACAATATGGTGATAATAAGTAAACTGAGTCAATATCTGAGCGGACGAGTCTATTAGATTGTCGAGGGAGGATAGTTAGGAGACTAGAAAGAACTACAGCGCGTATAATTTCCCAAAAAAAAGTTGTGCTCAATTTTCTGAAACCGTGAGAGAAAATCTCATATAGCGACCACTGCCGTGTTAAAAGAGAGTAAATTAGAATCGGACCAGGATTTTATTGTTAGTAGATCAGAAGTAGCATGAAGAGTTGCGATATTTGAGTTGCTCCCAGTGATACTGGTATCATCAGCAAAAAGCAAAAAACTTTTCCATCGATTTTTAAGCTAGTGATGTCATTAATAAAGATAAGGAAAAGTAGAGAACCCAATACTAAACCTTGTGATACCCCACATACAACATTTTTGGGACTAGAGTCTGTATCATTTGCTCTAACCAGTTGTTTCCTATTATCCAAGTAAGATTGAAACCAGTTCAAAGAAATACCTCGAATTCCATAGAAATCTAGTTTTTTTATCAAAATGTCGTGATCTACATAATCAAAAGCTTTGGCATAATCACAAAAAATAGTGGCAGCGTGCAGATTATTGTTTAATGCTTGATAAACCTCATGCAGTACAGAAAACATTGCACCTGTGGTACATTTATTATTTAAAAAGACGAACTGATTTTGTAATAAGATGTTGTTATCAACGAGAAAGGACATAAGTCGGGCTTTTATTAGTCTTTCAATAATTTTCGAGAGTACCGGTAGTAATGCAATAGGTCTATAATTGCAGGCATCAGATTTTTCACCACCTTTATGAAGAGGAATTATTATATGCCTTCAACCTGTGCCGGGAATTTTTGTATTGAGTTATAATGTCAATAGTACTATAGTCTATAATCTATAGGTCTACAGTAGCAAAAAAAATCCATTTACAAGCTGGCTGGATCAATGCCCCGAACGTAGATTTTTGGATTATTTTCTCGGAGCACAGAATACACCAACGACAAGAAGCGACAGCTTAGTCGGTTCCTATTGGGTTCCTATGATGTTAGCATGTACCTACTTAATTTTAGTATTCATTTGACAGTTACGTAAATAGTACACTGAGAAAAATCAATTATTTCTGACGTTCATCACTAAAATTATAATTGTACTGACAAAAAGCTGCCTACAGGGCCGGCTTGGTATGGCAAATTATGACAATTTACCAAAGGTATGGTAAATTTAAGGCAGAAGTAGAATTAAAAAAATTATTATCTATGCTTTTGTACTCACTGTTTTACAATTACAAAAAAAACTCTTGTCTCAACAACGTATTTGTTACAGTAAGAGTAAATAATTTTTAATTGTACACAATTACCGGTAATTGTATACAATTACCAGAGCCGACATTAAATGTAGGAAATTATGTTCTATTATCTACTTTTACCGGTAATTGTATATATTTACCAAGGACCAGCGGTAAAAGTAAGTAAAATGATGTAATAAAAACAACAAATTCCAACAGGTATTGAAGAAATGTGATTCTTAGTGAACTGGATTAAAAACATGGGAAATTTTGTTTAACTTGAATTGAGCTTTTTTTCCGAATTAATACTACTACTTTACTTACTTACTATTTGTTGTGACATGGCAAACTCTCATGGAATTTGGAAATAACACAACTTTCCATTTTTTTGCATTTACACTTATCTGTTTTACATTTACTTTTGCAAGCACATCGCTGATAGACTTGTCTACCCGAAAAATACGCTTTTCTAACATACTCGCGCAATGAAATGTTTTGGAACCATGCCTAGAGAAATGAATGATTCTTTGCAGATGGTAAATTTATTTCTGCTATACAACTGTGGCAGTCGCCCATATTTAGTACCCAATTCGTATAACTACTTTTAAACTGACAAAACAGCCAAACATTTCTAGAACCACTTCGTACCCTATCAACCTCTAGCGCTCTAAATTTTACCGTATCACAGACATTACCAGGGGAAAATTTCAAGTTTGATTTTTTAAGTATTTTCTTCGTTTGCTTTTCAAGACCTTCCTTTGCACATGTCCGTTTAGTTGCAAAATAATCTCGCTTTTCTGAAATATTATTATAAAACAGTTCTTCTAGAATTGCATTAGATTTATTCACTGATGATTGCTTAGAATTTTTTTATTCTTGTTCTATTAGAAGCTCATTTGGTTCATCCACTTCTGCTTCTTCGAGTTCTTCAGAATCATGACCTGACTGGGTTTATTCTACTTGTTCTACTACGAAATCTTCTTCAGAAAAAATAATATCTAGAGCATCTTCTGGCAGTGATGAAGTTTTGAAACCAATTTTAGCAGGAACTACAAACATAGCCTCATCTGGACTGCACTTGATACCAGAAGGGTAAGCTCGGTTCTTGGCGAATGGTACAGTTCGAAGATCCTCTGAAAACTTATTTGTTTGATTGCTTTCCAACCAGGAACTTAGTATATTTTCAATGTCTTTATCCGCACGTTCAACAGATCCTTGTGACTGACTGTCTTGGCTTATCGTGCACTATCTTCAAATCTTTCCACATTGAGCACAGTTTTTCTATAATTATGTTGGATTATTTCATTCATAGGAGATTATGACCAACAGAAAGCGACAGAAATAAAAATTAAACTGATTATTTTTTAATGATTTTAACTTTCAATCGTATAGTAAGATATTTGATCACGTGTTTAATTCTGTCCAATCAGATTAAAATTATACTGATTATTTCATTCATAGGAGATTCTGACTAATAGAAAGCTACAGAAATAAAAATTAAACTGACTATTTCATTCATCTTAAAATTTTCACATAATCTGACCAATCACAAACCAAAGACAGCTTGTGTTTTCGCGAAAACACCAACTGTCTTTCAATGCTGATTGGTCTATCAGCTTCGTGTTTTCAACGACGTAACCATGGATACCGATCGTAAAGCAAAGTTTGACGTTTGCCAAAAAAATTATTGTAGCTCTATACGTCAAAATGAGTCGTTTCGGTGGTAATTCAAACGAAGTTATAAACCAAAACATTGAAGAAAATATACCGAGTAACACAAGAAAATCTAAATCTTATATATGGAGACAATTTATGATGTTCTGTGTGGATCGCAACTACAAATTAGATGCAGAAAATAACAACGAAAGACTAGCATTCATTCTAAAAGACTGGGCCTTCAACTATTTATTGTTATAGGTAAAAATAATTATAACAAATTATTTATAGTTATAATAAATATTTCATGATTATGACTAATTGTGAATTATTCAAAAAATGGGTAGATTTGAGTTACCTAGATCAAATGTATTATTATTAAATTCCTTCCTCTCATTCTACTGAATTTTTGACCTATCACTTTGTTCGTGAAATAGTCTAATAAAATACCACTCGTGATTTAATTTATCTTATACGCTATGAGCTTGTACGTAGAGGGGATATTGATAAAATCGCGAGCGCCAGTAGTGACAAGTCTGTAAACGTTTACCGGAAATTTGACACAAATGTCAAAGTGATTAATTTAAAATTTAAATTAAAAACATTAATTATAAAAAATATTAGTTCGCCAAAGCTGTGGTATATATTTTTACCTTAAATATACTTACGTTTTAAATACTGAATTTACGTTTTTTAATGTTCCGTAATATGTAATTATAAATTAATATTAGCACCATCTACACGATATATGTGAAAGTAGCCGAAGTAAGAAATTAATATTTCATCAATAGAACGTCAAAATGATTAGCAAAATCTTTAAAAAATCTATTACAATTTAATTAATTTTTAGCGTTGTAAATATTAAGCGATAACAATTAAATAATAAATTTAAAAATTACCGGTGAAAGTTGAATAGTAATCCACTAGGATCGACACAAGCGAAGCTCAGAGCGTATAAGTCTGTCTTTTATTTCTAAACTCAACTGAGTTGCTTAAAGAAAACACCACTCGTCCTACGGACTTGTGGTGTTTTCAAGCAACTCAGTTTCGTTTAGAAGTAAATCGACAGACTTATCGCGAAAATTGAATCACTAGTGGTATTACTATTGATTATTTCATTCATAGGAGATTCTGACCAATAGAAAGCTACAGACATGCAAATTAAGGTGATAATTTTTGATAATCTCCCATCGTTAAGCATATTACGTCAAATGCCCTTCGTTGCTACGAAAAAATACATTCAGTGACATTAATGACAAATGTTTTAAAAATTATAAAAGTGATGACTTTCAACCGTCAAATACATAGTTATAACAACTGTGTGTTTAATTTCACTAATTGTTACTTACATATATAAATTACAATAAAATTTTGGTTTTGAACAGTTTTATTCATGAAATAATCGCAACAAATTGCACTCGAACTCTAAAATTAATATAGAATTTTAGAGCTCTTGTGCAATTACTACTGATAATTTTTGATAATTTCCGGTCGTCAAGTATATTACGTCAGATGCCCTTCGTTGCTATGAAAGAATACGTTCAGTGACATTAACGACAATTAATGTTTTAAAAATTAGAAAAGTGATGACTTTCAACCGTCAAATAGTTATAACAACTGTGTGTTTTTTTGTACTAGTTTGTACTTACATAAATAAATTACAATAAAATTTTGGTTTTGAACAGGTTTATTCATAAAATAATCGCAACAAATGGCACTTGATCTCTATAATTAATATAGAATTTTTGCCCTCGTGACACTTCATAATTTCACTAGCCTTCGGCTCTTGAAATTAAAACTATTAAAGTATCACTCGGGAAAAATTCAATAATTTTAGAGCTCTTGTGCAGTTACTGCTGATAATTCTCGTCCATTGTCGCTTTGAGGAATATTAGGAGCTCATAATGCAAATTTTTCTGCAAGTTTAGTTGTCAAAGTTCTTTATTGTACAAATTATTTTATAAGATACGTGATCTTGGTAGACCAAAATGAACTTGACTTAATTATCTGCTTGCTCTCACACAGATTCAAATAGATCGTTATGATTTCTGCAGATATGTATTGTGGCATCCGATTAGGTGTCGATCGTTATAATATGAATTTCTTCAATAAAGCTTTTCAATTAAAAATCTTTTAAAAATATTTAATTTACAAATATTTTTATTAGGTTGAAAAACTTAGTATTTTATTTAGCAGATGCCGCTAGGCACCTACTACCATCTCGTCAGTTGCGGTGGGAGATGGATATGTCGAAGATTTTTACCTGGGCCAGAGAAAAGCAGCCTATGCAGTCTCTGATGAACCTCTAAATAGAGGTGAAATCGTCGATAAGAGTGCTGGCTGCACTCTCTGATCTGAGTAAAAATTAAGACAGTTTTGGTTTCGCACCGCAACTGAATGAATAAAATGGGTATACATTTTTATTTTTATATTAGTATTACTCCTATGGAGTAACTAGGTCCATTTTCCGTTGGAGCTTTACCACGCTGCAGACGGGGGTTGTGAATTGCATAGTGTAGAATTCCTTCCCTTTAGTCTTCACTGCAGCATCCATTTGGCTTGCATATTGTAGAAGCCTTGGAGGTTGTCACCAGGAAATGGGCCAATAAAGTTTTTCAATTAAAAATCTTTTAAAAATATTTAATTTACAAATATTTTTATTAGGTTGAAAAACTTAGTCTTTTATTTAGCAGATGCCGCTAGGCACCTACTACCATCTCGTCAGTTGCGGTGGGAGATGGATATGTCGAAGATTTTTACCTGGGCCAGAGAAAAGCAGCCTATGCAGTCTCTGATGAACCTCTAAAAAGAGGTGAAATCGTCGATAAGAGTGCTGGCTGCACTCTCTGATCTGAGTAAAAATTAAGACAGTTTTGGTTTCGCACCGCAACTGAATGAATAAAAATGTTATACATTTTTATTTTTATATTAGTATTACTCCTATGGAGTAACTAGGTCCATTTTCCGTTGGAGCTTTACCACGCTGCAGACGGGGGTTGTGAATTGCATAGTGTAGAATTCCTTCCCTTTAGTCTTCACTGCAGCATCCATTTGGCTTGCATATTGTAGAAGCCTTAGAGGTTGTCACCAGGAAATGGGCCAATAAAGTTTTTCAATTAAAAATCTTTTAAAAATATTTAATTTACAAATATTTTTATTAGGTTGAAAAACTTAGTCTTTTAATTAGCAGATGCCGCTAGGCACCTACTACCATCTCGTCAGTTGCGGTGGGAGATGGATATGTCGAAGATTTTTACCTGGGCCAGAGAAAAGCAGCCTATGCAGTCTCTGATGAACCTCTAAAAAGAGGTGACATCGTCGATAAGAGTGCTGGCTGCACTCTCTGATCTGAGTAAAAATTAAGACAGTTTTGGTTTCGCACCGCAACTGAATGAATAAAAATGGTATACATTTTTATTTTTATATTAGTATTACTCCTATGGAGTAACTAGGTCCATTTTCCGTTGGAGCTTTACCACGCTGCAGACGGGGGTTGTGAATTGCATAGTGTAGAATTCCTTCCCATTAGTCTTCACTGCAGCATCCATTTGGCTTGCATATTGTAGAAGCCTTGGAGTTTGTCACCAGGAAATGGGCCAATAAAGTTTTTCAATTAAAAATCTTTTAAAAATATTTAATTTACAAATATTTTTATTAGGTTGAAAAACAGTCTTTTATTTAGCAGATGCCGCTAGGCACCTACTACCATCTCGTCAGTTGCGGTGGGAGATGGATATGTCGAAGATTTTTACCTGGGCCAGAGAAAAGCAGCCTATGCAGTCTCTGATGAACCTCTAAAAAGAGGTGAAATCGTCGATAAGAGTGCTGGCTGCACTCTCTGATCTGAGTAAAAATTAAGACAGTTTTGGTTTCGCACCGCAACTGAATGAATAAAAAGGGTATACATTTTAATTTTTATATTAGTATTACTCCTATGGAGTAACTAGGTCCATTTTCCGTTGGAGCTTTTCCACGCTGCAGACGGGGGTTGTGAATTGCATAGTGTAGAATTCCTTCCCTTTAGTCTTCACTGCAGCATCCATTTGGCTTGCATATTGTGGAAGCCTTGGAGGTTGTCACCAGGAAATGGGCCAATAAAGTTTTTCAATTAAAAATCTTTTAAAAATATTTAATTTACAAATATTTTTATTAGGTTGAAAAACTTAGTCTTTTATTTAGCAGATGCCGCTAGGCACCTACTACCATCTCGTCAGTTGCGGTGGGAGATGGATATGTCGAAGATTTTTACCTGGGCCAGAGAAAAGCAGCCTATGCAGTCTCTGATGAACCTCTAAAAAGAGGTGAAATCGTCGATAAGAGTGCTGGCTGCACTCTCTGATCTGAGTAAAAATTAAGACAGTTTTGGTTTCGCACCGCAACTGAATGAATAAAAATGGTATACATTTTTATTTTTATATTAGTATTACTCCTATGGAGTAACTAGGTCCATTTTCCGTTGGAGCTTTTCCACGCTGCAGACGGGGGTTGTGAATTGCATAGTGTAGAATTCCTTCCCTTTAGTCTTCACTGCAGCATCCATTTGGCTTGCATATTGTAGAAGCCTTGGAGGTTGTCACCAGGAAATGGGCCAATAAAGTTTTTCAATTAAAAATCTTTTAAAAATATTTAATTTACAAATATTTTTATTAGGTTGAAAAACTTAGTCTTTTATTTAGCAGATGCCGCTAGGCACCTACTACCATCTCGTCAGTTGCGGTGGGAGATGGATATGTCGAAGATTTTTACCTGGGCCAGAGAAAAGCAGCCTATGCAGTCTCTGATGAACCTCTAAAAAGAGGTGAAATCGTCGATAAGAGTGCTGGCTGCACTCTCTGATCTGAGTAAAAATTAAGACAGTTTTGGTTTCGCACCGCAACTGAATGAATAAAAAGGGTATACATTTTTATTTTTATATTAGTATTACTCCTATGGAGTAACTAGGTCCATTTTCCGTTGGAGCTTTTCCACGCTGCAGACGGGGGTTGTGAATTGCATAGTGTAGAATTCCTTCCCTTTAGTCTTCACTGCAGCATCCATTTGGCTTGCATATTGTAGAAGCCTTGGAGGTTGTCACCAGGAAATGGGCCAATAAAGTTTTTCAATTAAAAATCTTTTAAAAATATTTAATTTACAAATATTTTTATTAGGTTGAAAAACTTAGTCTTTTATTTAGCAGATGCCGCTAGGCACCTACTACCATCTCGTCAGTTGCGGTGGGAGATGGATATGTCGAAGATTTTTACCTGGGCCAGAGAAAAGCAGCCTATGCAGTCTCTGATGAACCTCTAAAAAGAGGTGAAATCGTCGATAAGAGTGCTGGCTGCACTCTCTGATCTGAGTAAAAATTAAGACAGTTTTGGTTTCGCACCGCAACTGAATGAATAAAAATGGTATACATTTTTATTTTTTTATGAATTTCTTACTTTTACCAAGATCCTCTGGGAAATGTATAAAATTACTGGTAAAAGTAGAAAATAAAGGGTTTTTAAAGAATATTTCCTACATTTACCTTCGACTCTGGTAATTGTATACAATTACCGGTAATTGTGTACAATTTCCAGATTATCTAATTTTACCATAACATATACATAACATACTCCTCTATCGATAAAAAATAATTTATGAACATTTTACATAACATATAAAACATTTTAACAACATTGCTACATCCTGATTTTTCGGAACTGAAAGTAGGCTTAAACTACCTTCACTTTTTGTGCGACAGCCACGATATAAATACAAGAATACCTTCCTTTGATCTTAGCCATTTGAAATAGTAAAAGCTGAAACACAATAGATAGTCGCGGACTAGAATAGCTCAAATTCTTTACGTTGTTTTTAATCTTTATGAACGCACTTGGAAGTGTCAGACGCGACGAGGACTTGATTCAATTTTTATTGAGAATCTCAAGTATGTCACTGTTTTGTCAGCGACCCTCTAATGCGTTTCTGCATTAAATCAACAACTACACAATCCACACACAACAATAAAACCTAAACTTTTATAATATCTAATTACGAAATCTAAAATCTAATAGGCTATTTATTATGTACTATAGAAAGGAATTACAACGTGCAGTTACTATTGATAATTCTCGTCCATTGTCGCTTTGAGGAATATTAGGAGGTGCTAATGCAACTTTTCCGGCAAGTTTAGTTGTCAAAGTTCTTTATTGTACAAATTATGTTATAAGATACGTGATCTTGGTAGACCAAAATGAACTTGACTTAATTATCTGCTTGCTCTCACACAGATTCAAATAGATCGTTATGATTTCTACGGATATGTATTGTAGCATCCGATTAGGTGTCGATCGTTATAATATGAATTTCTTACTTTTACCAAGATCCTCTGGTAATTTTATACAATTACCGGTTATTGTGTACAATTTCCAGATTATCTACTTTTACCGTAACATATACATAACATACTCCTCTATCGATAAAAAATAATGTATGAACATTTTACATAACATATAAAACATTTTAGCAACATTGCTACATCCTGATTTTTCGGAACTGAAAATAGGCTTAAACTACCTTCACTTTTTGTGCGACAACCACGATATAAATACAAGATAGCTTCCTTTGTTCTTAGCCTTTTGAACAGTAAAGGCTGAAACACAATAGATAGTCGCGGACTAGACTAGCTCAAATTCTTTACGTTGTTTTTTATCTTTATGAACGCACTTAGAAGTGTCAGACGCGACGAGGACTTGATTCAATTTTTATTGAGAATCTAAGTATGTCACTGTTTTGTCAGCGACCCTCTAATGCGTTTCTGCCTTAAATCAACAACTACAAACACCACACACAAATAAAACCTAAACTTTTATAAAATCTAATTACGAAGTCTAAAATCTAATAGGCTATTTATTATGTACTATAGAAAGGAATTACAACGTTAACGGGGTTTTATTATTTCATATGGTCAATGAATCTCTACATATGAAAAAACCGCGGAGTGCTACCATTTAAAGGGGTGCGTTTTTGAGAAATGGATGAATTAGTCCCTGGGCACAGATTACATTAGGGTGAGTTCTATGCACTTTTGGTACAAACACATCTACATAAAAATTGTTCCCGGTTAAATTTCCGATCTAAATATAACTTTTTAAAGTCAAAGATACTTTTTTTTACAAAAATATATTCAAAAGAAAAAGCACAAAGAAACTCAAAAGAAAGAAATTTTGTTTTTTGTCCCATAACTTTTGTCCACGGGGATATAGGTATAGACATTGCTTTATAGAAAAAAACTCACATATTTTCTTTAAAAGGATGTTTGGTAGAGCTCATTAGTTTTCGAAATATGATTTTTCAAAGTTCGCCACTCACAGCAATTTTGGGCAATTTTTCTTGTTATTTCGCAAATATTGTTCTGTGACTTTTTTCTACGTAACTTTAGGCATATTCAATGGTACATGTAAGAGGAATAGAAATCAATTACCTACCTTTAAAATGTTCTACTCTATAATGTTGTAGGTCTTCTTTTAAAGAGGTCATCTTTTTCAAGATTTTATACTTTTAACGAGATTTTATATTTTTTACGATTATTTTTTAAATTGCCCATTTGAAATTTTTTTTTCTAGATTTGGGTATATATTATATAATAAAAAACAAAGCTTATTCTGTTTACTTTAAAATGGTGTAATATAAAAATTCTAGGAATATTTTTGAATAAGATATGCTTTTTCAAAATGTAATAAGCACTTGCAACGATTTTAGATTTTAGTATTATTTTTTAAATTTCTCATTATAACTTTTTTATGTGATTGTGTTTTATGATTGAACCTTATTTTTTATAGGTAATACTTTGGATCCACTTGACTCGGCCGGGCAAACTTAAAAATATAGATTAATTCCAATATTTACTGTCAAAGCTCCTGTACCACAAGTTTTGCTTAAAAAAATAGCATGTAAATGTAACAAACCATGTACAAAAAACTGCAATTGTAGGAAGATAGGAATTACTTCCTATGCCCAGGGACTAATTCACCTATTTCTCAAAAACGTACCCCTTTAAATGGTAGCACTCCGCGGTTTTTTTATATATAGATGTCCATTGACCATATGAAATAATAAAACCCCATTAACGTTATAGTTCCTTTTAGCTATCTTATTTTGAATATAATCAATAGCCTATAAATATAAAAGTATATCAAAAATAGCATATAGAAAAGGTAACGCCGATTCTGTACAATTACCAAAGTCAATGTCCTGAAAGCTCTTTGATTTTGACATTAAAACATATTATAACATATTTGGTTTAAAAAAATTTGGTTCATGAAAATCGCTATCGTGTCGCTTCTTGTTGTTAGTTTATTCTGTTCCCGGCGTAATTATTGAGAATAGATGTCTATTGAAATTCTTGTTTATCATGTCAAGTTTAAATTCTAGTATTTACTGCGGATTATCAAGATATTGTAATAAGAATGATAGTGTATGATGATCTAAACGAGCCCCTAAAAATGATTTGAAATGTTATCGTATCATAGTCGTTTTGATTCGTTTTGAATAATATTCATAGTTACGACTAAAACATAATTTAATAGCGGCTCCGCGCCGGCGCTTGACAATTATTTAATAGCGGCTCCGCGCCGGCGCTTGACAATTGATAAGACTACAACTAGTAAAGGCACATCCTCATGGGTAACGTGACGAACCAAATTTTCGTCGCAAATATCTGCGTGCGCTAGGTAGATTGTAAAATTGGAGTGTAAATATTATTGGAGAGTATCAGACGGGCTTCCGACGGGGAAGATCGACACTAGATCAAATATTTTCAATCAACTATTTTCAATGGGAAATAAGCCACAAGTTTACCAAAAAAATGACTTTATTAACGTTTCGACGCCCAAGTCGGGTGTCGTTGTCAAAATACAAAATAAAGGCCTAGTTCCCATTGAAAATAGTTGATTATAAAAATGCCACAAGAAAATAGCTATAGAACAACAAATATTTACGGTCAAGCAGATCTGGAGCAAATCATGGAAACACAACAGTGATGTTCACAACTTTTTTGTAGACTTTAAACAGGCATACTAATCAGTCAAAATGAACAAACTATATTATATATTGGCTGAATTGGCAATACCACAGAAGCTACCTAGACTCATTAAAGCCACAATGGACGTAACTCAGGCATGTGTACGAATACATACAAAGAATGGGTCGGATATAATAAGAATGGGACAGGGTAGGCTATCAAAAAGAACACTGAACGCTAGAATGCAGGGAAAGAGACCGGTTGAAAAGCCATCAAAGCGCTGTGAATACAGTAAACAGCGACGAACAAGACCTTTTAGGAGTCAGTGTAAGCAGAAGAGCAGTCATGGACAAACAAGAGTGGAGGCAAAAATAAAGGTGACTAAGGCTCAATTTGGGCTGTAGTGCCGTAGAAGTAGAAGAAGGTAAATTCTGCAAATGTGGACGTCTTCATCGCATACATCGGAAGCAAGAATTCTCGACATCAGCTGTCGGTTTTTGAGTGAAGATCAAAGAATTTGCGTCGCGAACGGTTTGAGTGTAAACGAACGATAAAGAAATTTTCAATTGTGGAGCAGTTAAATTTGCGATGAATCATTAGTTCAATACGCACATAAAAATTTAACAGTTAGGACACGGCTGAGATAAAAATTAACGGATGTGTAAACAGGACATGCTGAGAAGGAGTATATAGATAGATTACACGTAGTATTTTACATAGTTTTGCTGATAGGCCTGGATCCTTAAAAAAATTATTAATATCAAGCTCAAAATTTGTTAATAGCTTAACTGTGTCTAGTCGGACAAACTTTGATGTACGGGAACCCTGAAACAGTTAAAGTTTTAAATGTGGAACACGTTACAGGTTTCGAACGTCAGATTACGAAAACGCCCCATGTATTTTGTCGGACAGAACTTCCAATTGACTTGTTACCCTTTCACTAAGCTCTCATGCAAAAATTACACTACGATTTATCTGCTATAATGTCATGTTCTACGCGTCAAACTTATTGAAATGCCCTACATATTTGTCGAACAAAAATTTTTCATATATTATAATTTTATAAAGTTTGCTATCAAATAGACTTAAAAGCAACCTGCTAGTTTTCACAATCCTAAACTGGTCAGGATAAGAGGTTCCATAATTAAAACTTTCCCTGTTAAAGTGTTCCCATACATCAAAGTTTGTCCGACTTCTTCTTCTTCTTCACGTGCCATCTCCGCGACGGAGGTTGGCAATCATCATGGCTATTCTGATCTTAGATGCTGCTGCTCTAAACAGTTCGGTTGATGTGCATCCGTACCATTCCCTCAAGTTACGCAACCACGAAATTCGTCTCCTTCCTACACTTCTCTTGCCCTGGAGTTTCCCCTGTATAATCAACTGAAGTATGTTGTATCTCTCATTATGCATAACATGCCCCAGGTACTGCAGCTTTCGTGTCTTGATGGTTTCCAATATTTCCAGTCTTTTGTTGACTCTTCTCATGACTTCGTTGTTTGTTGTATGCTCGGTCCACGATATCTTCAGGATTCTTCTATACACCCACAGTTCAAATGCTTCCAACTTTTTAGTAGTCGATGCGTTAAAAGTCCATGCTTCTATCCCGTAAAGCAGAGTCGAAAAAATGTAACACCTTGCCAGCCTAACTCTCAAGTCTAATTTCAGTTCTCTTGCACAAAGTACCTTTCTCATTTTATTGAAGTTTGTTCTTGCTTTCTCTATTCGAACTTTGATTTCTTTGGAGTAATCGTTTGTGTGATTAATTATTGTGCCAAGATAGTTATAGTTTTCTACTTGTTCTAAAGTTTTACCTTTAATTGTCAGGCTTTCATCATTATTTTGGGTTTTTGATATCCTCATGAATTTGGTTTTCTTGATGTTTATTGATAATCCATATTCTTCTCCATACTAAACTATCCTGTTCATTAGCTTTTGGAGGTCTTTAAGGTTGTCTGCTATTATGATAGTATCGTCCGCATATCTAATGTTGTTAATTGGCGTTCCATTTACCTTTAGTCCTGCTGTTTCTCCCTCAAGAGCTCTTTTCATAATTTCTTCAGAGTATGCATTGAATAGTAGTGGTGACAATACACACCCCTGTCGCACTCCTCTTTTAATTTCGAACTCTTCTGATGTTTAATGCGTATGTGTGCTTGCTGTTTATAACATAGATTTGTTATGATTCGAAGGTCATTGTATTGTATTTGTTTTGCTTTGAGGACGTCCATTAGTTGTTTGTGGCGTACTTTATCAAAAGCCTTGTTGTAATCTATGAAACAGACGTACATATCCTGGTTCACGTCCAAGCATCTCTCGATTAGTACGTTGAATGCAAAGAGAGCTTCACGGGTACCTACGCCTCTACGGAATCCAAATTAGGTTTCTTCAATATCCATATTAAGTGTTTGGTAAATGCGTTTATGAATGATCTTTAAAAACATTTTAAGTGCGTGAGACATCAGGCTTATGGTACGGTGGTCGGTGCATTCCCTAGCATTTTTCTTTTTTGGGAGACAAATAAATGTTGAGGTCAACCATTCATTGGGTATGTTACCCGACTGATAAATTTCATTAAATATATGACAGCCCTGGCATTAAGACTATCTTCTCCCGGTGAGGGTGGTTATCCCTTATCCGAGGGGTGGAATAATTGATACGCTTTTACTTGTTGAGTTGTTTTATTTACACTCGCATGAGCATAAGCTGGTAGCACCGCACCCAAAGAACGTCTCGTGTAGAAAGAGACACTATCTTTAATGTGGAAATATTACGTCTGATCAAAAAATATAATGACGAATGTCTCATATAATAATAAGAATTCCCTTGTTATAGTTTTGCTGTTTATATATTTAGAAATGCCTATTCAGCATCGACCATGAAAAGTGTTTATAATTGACTCTGCAATTATTAGTGAATCGTGATCTAGGATAACAATATTTATATAATCGAATGAAGGTTGTAATATTGTTATGATGACATAAATAACTGAAAGTAATTATCGTAGATAATTACAGGGTGTTTTTAAGATATATCTACTGAGTACAGATGAATTCTTGTACACCTTCCCTTTTTAGGAATTTTCCGACTACGGGGAGGGAAATTTGCAAGTCGTGCTACCAACCCATACTGTGTTGTAATCAATACAAAAAATTTATTTTATATACAAATTTCCTAAGCCTACGCAAATACATAAATAATATAAAATGTTCGTTTAACAACATTGTTTCGTAACACTTGTCACTCACTGTGTTTTCGGATTGTAAGCATATAATCTATTCTTATGTATTTCCTTGATTTTATTGTTTTCTATTCTGATTTTACAATTAACGTTATTTACTTCTGTTATCGTGAAAGGACCTACATAAAGACTATCAAACTTACCATTCTCTTCCCTTTTTACAAGGACTAGGTCTCCTATTTTAAAGTGTTGTGGTGTTGCTTTGAGCTTATTCTTTTCTTGCCGCTCTTTTTTGTGTTTTAATAAGAAGGTTCTGGCTCTCTCAGAACATTCTGCAACACACATCCCAATTTTCTCTGTCTTCGTCTATGAATGCTCTTACGTACTCGTTCAACGTTCTGTGTAGTTTTTCGCGACTTCCAATGGACTGTGGGTGGTATGCCGTTGAAAAGTTGTGTTCTATTTTTAATAGCTTTGTTAATTCCTGCATTATTTCGTTCTTATACTCTGTGCCTTGGTCTGTTCTTATTTGCTTCATGAGTCCGTATGTTGGTATGAAATGATCAAAGATTCCTCTTGCTATTGTCTCTGCTTCTTTATTGCACACTGGTATGCTGACCGCGTATTTTGTCAGTTCACACAAAATTGTGATACAGTATTTATTACCTTCATTACTTCTCGTGAATGGACCTATTGTATCTATGTATACTATGTCCCATGGTTTGGAAGATGTGTCCGATATCACGAACTCTTCGACATGTGTTCTTTTCGGTTTGTTAATTTGACATTTGTGGCATTGTTTTACGTATTTTCTTACGTCTTTTTCCAAATTTTTCCATCGGAATCTTGCCTTTAGCTTCTTAATTAGTCTGTTATTCCCTACGTGTCCTCCGAACATCGGGTGATTATGGTATTCTCCTATTAATCTGTGTTTTTCTTTGTCATCTTTTATTGTTTCTGGTACTTCACATATGTATATTTCTATATTCTTCAATTTTTTATTTCCTTCTTTAATAAATTCATCAATTGTGCACATTTTAAAAATAATATCATTTGCGTATATTTTTACTTTACGTACTGCATTCTCTACCGCCAGCTTATCAAGCTGTACCAACGCTTGGTTTAAATCGAAACGATTCAATCCTGTGGCTATGCTTTTGCTGCATTTTATTTTGTTTTTGGCCCTAATGCTCAGTCTTGGTGAGATTAGTTCTGCTCCAGAGGACAAAATTGGTAGTCTATGCGCCTCTAAATTATTTAGTACCTTCCTTACTGTCTGTTTGGTGGCTTCTGGCTGTAGTGCGAGTTCACTTTCAGCCTTTGTTTTTCTTGCTTCTTTCTCCTTTTCTTTTGCTTGAGCTCTTGTTATAGCTAGTATATGGGCGTTGTCTATGTATAGGTTTTTTAGTTGATGCAATGTTATTCTTGAAAGGCTGTCTGCGTAGTTACTTTTCCCTGTTATATACTCTATTTCGAAGTCATATTCTTCTAGGTCTAATCTGATCCTCGTGAGTTTTGAGGTTGGTTCTTTCATTGCAAATAGGTGTGTCAAAGGTTTATGGTCTGTTTTTACTTTGAATGTTGGTGCTCCATATAGATAACATTTAAAATAATTAATTCCCCAATGAATCGCTAGTAATTCCTTAACGATTATAGGTTTATTACATTCTCCTTTACTAAAACTTCTTGATGCATATGCTATAGGTAGGTCAATTCTGTTGTAATCTTGACTTAGGGTTGCTGAACAACTCTCATTGGATGCGTCTGTTGTTAAGATAAACTGTTTGTTGAAATCAGGATATTTTAAAATTGGTGGTTTCGTCAGAGATGCTTTAAGCTTTTTGAATGCTTTTTCACACTCCTCGGTCCACGAAAATTCTACTCCTTTCCTCGATAATTTGTTGAGTGGTCTGCATATTTCCGCAAAATTTTTAATAAAACGTCTGTAATAGTTGCAAAATGCTACAAATCTCTTTGTTTCTTCCGCTGTCTTAGGTGTCGGATATTGTTCAATTGCTGCATACTTCGCTTTGTCTGGTGATACTCCCTCTTGAGAAAGATCATGTCTGGTGTTAATCCTGAAAATGCTATTGACATCATTCTTGAAAAGCTATTTGGGCTTACATTTAATCCAAAAGGTAATCTGGTAAATTGAAATGCTCCATTTTCTGTGCTGAACGATGTGTATTTTCTCGATGATTTTTCTAATGGTATCTGGTGAAAGCCTGACATTAAGTCTATAACTGAAAACCATTTTGCTCTTCCTAGTTGATCTAATATCGAATCTATTCTTGGTAATGGAAATTTGTCTGTAACTATCTTCTTGTTCAGTTGTCTAAAATCTATGCATAATCTCCATGCTTTTCCTCCATCTATAGCTTTTTTCGGTACCAGTACTACTGGGCTGTTGTACTCGGATGTAGATGGTCCTATGATTCCTTGGTCTCTTAGGTTTTGTACTTGTCGATTTAATTCCTCTGTTTGCGCATGAGGTGTCCTATAATTCTTGATATATACCGGAGTTTGGTCTTTAACTCTTAGTTTTTGTTCGTAGAAATTGTTACAGGTTAACATATCATGCCTTAGGGCGAATATGTCTGAATATTCCTCGCATAACGATACTAAGTTGTCTCGTATGTATTCTGGTATGTCTAATTTCAGTGATTCTCGTAATTCTTTTTTTCTGTCCTTGCTGTCGT
This sequence comes from Diabrotica virgifera virgifera, assembly GCF_917563875.1. NCBI lineage: Eukaryota > Metazoa > Arthropoda > Insecta > Coleoptera > Chrysomelidae > Diabrotica > Diabrotica virgifera. The sequence goes on from NC_065447.1 coordinate 102,628,994, forward strand.
TGACTAGCCTATATATATATTGAATAGTTTAATATCCAACGTCCTGATTGTGCTTGCGTCTACATTTACTGTTTCGTACGTTGTGTTCAAAATTTTGATGTATGGATTATTCCTTGAAATAATTGCTCTTGCTATGAATATTCCTGGTTGTATTTCTTGCTGTTCCACTAACCTGTCTTTCTTTAACGTTTGAAAAATTTTTACGATTCTGTAAATTTCACATCTAGGCGGTATTATTATGGTGTCATTGTCTATATTATCCAGAATTTTCGTACTAATGTAACAATCGTTGTCCTCTTTAATGTGCATTTTAAGGTTTGCGTAATCTAGTATACATTGAAAGTTAGAAATAAAGTCTCTCCCAATGATTCCGTCTCTTGGAATTGGAAAGTTAGGTTCTACCAATTGAAAGATGTGTTCGAATCGAGTTCCTTTTACTTCGAGTGTTGTCTCAACTTCTCCCATGGTTTGCAACTCTCCTTTAGTGACTCCTTTTATTTTCGCCTTTGTGTTTGGTTTCACCTGTTCCTTCATAAAATCTTGTGAACATTTTAGTATTGAAATGTCAGCTCCTGTGTCTATGATAAAAGTGCTTGTGTTTTCAAGAATTCCTGTTTTCATTCGTACAAGTTCGTTAGGTTTAGGTCGAAGTTGTAAATGTTATATTTTATTTCTGCCTGTGTGCTTCCCACTTCTTGTTCATTCAAAACCCCAACTGCTGGTTTTCTTGCTCTTCTTGACTGTCCTCTATTTCTAGTAACCTTATGTTCCTGTTACGTCCGCCTCTCTGGTTTCCTCTGTATGTTTGATTGTTAAATTGTCTGTATCCTCTGTTCGAATAATTTCGTTGATTGTCCGTTGCTTCTCCTTCGTTCCGTTGTCCGAAGTTATTTCTTCTTCCTCTGTCATATTTGTTATGGTATCCTCTTCTGTATTGCTGCTGTCCTCTCCTATTCTCGTAGTTTGTCCTATAATTTAAGACTCTTCCTTGTGCATTTTCTTCAGTCGTATGGATCGACAAAAATTTAGATACTACTTCCTGCGGTGATGTAAAGTTACCTGCTTCCAGTATTAACTTAGCTTTCTCTGCATTAGCGTTTCGTTTCATTTTTGTTACTACTGCTTCTGTCGTATATTTCTTTGCTAAGTCAAGTGGCATTCCTTCCGCTATGTATGCTACTTTTAATTGTTCTGCTAACTCTTCCACTTCAGATGCGTACACTGCTGCATCTCTATGCCCTTGCCTTTTTTTGGCTAATTTGGCTATTAAAGTCTTCGGATTATCACCTTTTAATTCTTTCTTTAGTGCTTCAGCTATCCGTGGAATCGTATCTTCTGTGGTTATTAGGTTCCTAGCCTTATTGGTGAGTCGCGTTTTTATTAGCGTTACAGCTGTGTCTTCATGACCTTCTGCCAATTTTCCAAGTAGTTCTAATGCGTCTAAAAATGGTTGTAATTTCCCTGCGCTTCCATCGAACTCGTTGGGCAATATCTTGCTTGCGATATTCAAAAATTCATTGATTGTCAAAGCCATGTTTAATATTGTTATATCTTGTTTTATGTCACCTTTTTCCTCTTTTATTCCGTCGTTAATTATTTCTTCTTCTCCTTCTTCGTCGCTTTTTCCTTCTTCTATTTCCTCATCGCTTTGTTCCTCTTCAACTTCCTTGTCGATTGGTTGATGTATTGAACTTGGAACCACTGTTCTCACATTTATTGCTTGAAATGATCGTATAACTTTGTCTCTGATTTTTCCAAAATATTTGTTGCACGATTCCCTTTGTTTGTCCGAAAGTGCTTCCCAGTTTTTCCTAGTCAATTGCGTGAACTTGTTATAAGCTTTAATTAGCTGTGTCGTCACTTCTTCCTTTATGTCCTTAGATTTCGGAACTTTTTTCTTTAAGACTCTTCTGCTTTGCCTGTCTATTTCTTGTGCAATTTCCTCAACTATTTTGACAAAATCTTCCCAAGTAACTTTGTTGCTACTCATTTATACATAATTTTTTTTCAGCTCCTGCACTTCCTAGCGAAAATATAAATTCGATAGTCTTACGGTGTATATAGATATGTAGTATATAGATATATAGTAAAAAATATGGTGATAAAATAATACGTCAATATATGGTAAAAATATGTAAAAATTGCAGTGGTAATAAAAAATTCAAAAATAAATAACGTTATATTAACCCTTGTAAATAAGTAGTTAGAATAATAATTTAAATGTATTATGCATATAGCGTATATTTGTTATATATCGTATATTTATTTTGATAGGTATATTTACGATAGCAAATATTAAAATCATAAAAATTTGCAAAAATGTACTAAAAATCAGTAGTCAAATAATAAATGAATAAAAGTCAGCAAGGATAAAGTATACGTTGATAAATATGTAAAAAATCATATAAAATTGTATCATTGCGTCCTATAATAACTTAATATGAGGGTAAAAAAAAATCTTTGTATATTGATAAATATTGGTAATAGAATAGAATAATTAAGTAAAAATAGGTAAACTTGAAACATATATTAATGTAATTAAGGTAGCACATAATGTTTATACTTTATACTTTATATTAATCAGGAAATACCATAAAAATAGCTAATATGGACTTACCGCTTTTACACGTCTTTGTTCGTATCACAAGTCCTCGCTGCATGTTCCATAGCATTGTCCATTGTCCATTGTCCCACGATGTTCCATCTCCATACTATTCCACTTTCAGCTCCGCGTCGGCCTGATGTCTCCATCCATTTTACATACCACACTGTTGTCTAAGGTGGTCTAGGTGCCTGAACATTGACGTGTTTTCTCATTTCTCGTTCTAGACTGCTAGTTCTGAGTTCTCGCCTGGTCTTGGATCGCCATATGACAGCCCTGGCATTAAGGCTATCTTCTCCCGGTGAGGGTGGTTATCCCTTATCCGAGGGGTGGAATAATTGATACGCTTTTACTTGTTGAGTTGTTTTATTTACACTCGCATGAGCATAAGCTGGTAGCACCGCACCCAAAGAACGTCTCGTGTAGAAAGAGACACTATCTTTAATGTGGAAATATTACGTCTGATCAAAAAATATAATGACGAATGTCTCATATAATAATAAGAATTCCCTTGTTATAGTTTTGCTGTTTATATATTTAGAAATGCCTATTCAGCATCGACCATGAAAAGTGTTTATAATTGACTCTGCAATTATTAGTGAATCGTGATCTAGGATAACAATATTTATATATTCGAATGAAGGTTGTAATATTGTTATGATGACATAAATAACTGAAAGTAATTATCGTAGATAATTACAGGGTGTTTTTAAGATATATCTACTGAGTACAGATGAATTCTTTTACAAATAGCTTTAAGAGGACATCTATGTACTCATTTTCTATTATTTTAAGAATATCAATAGGCAGTTGATCTGGCCCTGGGCTTTTTCCGTTACTGTTGTTTTTTAGTGCATACAATATTTCTTCCTTTGTAATTTCTACACTTTTTTCCCTGTTTTCGAAAGATATGTTTTGTAGGTTTTCTCTTTCGTCGTCGAAAAGCTCTTCCATATATTCTTTCCATCGTTTTAGCTTTTCGTCAGTCGTTATAATAATGTTTTCATTTTTGTCTAAAAGAGTTGTGTTGTGGTTTCTTTTTTGCAGCCCTGCCATTTCTTTAACCTTTTTATGCAGGTTGAATAGATCGTATTTGTTCTGAAGATCTTCTATCTCTTTACATTTTTCCTCATAGTAAGTTTGTTTTGTCTCTCTTATATTTTTTCTGATTTCATTGTTAATTATTTTGTAATTGTGATTGTCTTTGTTCTTGGCTTGTCTTCGTTGGTCCATCATGCCGAGTATCTCGTTGGTCATCCAGTTGTCCAACTAGACACCGTTAATCTATTGACAAACTTTCAGCGTGCTAATAATCAACTTTTTTTGGTACGCGGGATCCAGGCCTAAAATGAAATCGTTTATGATGCTTTCCTAATAGATACTATATTTGCCAATAATAGTGAATATTAACTAGAAATGTTTAATATGTTATTTATTTCTTTTATGCAACATAAATGCAATATCTTATATTTTGTTTTTTTTTTGTTTTAGTTCTCTCAAATGCAGAATACGCATTAGAGAAGAGAAGTGGTAAGTCATTCTTATTAACCGACATATTAGTCTAGCCAATGTAGTTCTTGCGTCGAAAAAAATCTAACAATGTTTTTCTTTTTATAATTTTATTAACCTTCCGATGACCAACCTTTTTTTGTTACATGGATGACCAACGGGGGTAAAAAATGACCCCAGGTCAAAAATGACCTGGAATTAATATTTTCAGCATTTCAATCTTCATCTAACAATATATCCTCGTTTTCTGATACTATTTCATCTTCTATATCATCATAAAAATCGCTAGCAGTAACAATTTCCTATAACTCAGCCTCAGTAAGATATTTGCCGGCCATTTCTTATATAATTTATGTACACAAAATACTAAGAAACTATATAACCCGATCTATATAGACATTTGAAATAACAAAAATTGCCGGAGAGCCAAATTTTGGTGGAGAGCTAGGGTATACCATAACAAATAAAGTTTTAAAAGTCCCCATCGATCCCATGTGTGCAAAAAAAGTTATTCGGTGTCAAAGGTCAAAATTTGAGATTTTTTGGATTTTTTTCGAAAACAGTAGGTTTTATCAAAAAGAACCTTAAACCAAAGTTGTAGATATTAAAATTCTCTACAAAAATAGTCCTTACTATTTTTTTCCTAAGAGTTGCCATTCCTGAGATATCGCGATTCTAAAAGTCACATTATACCTGATAAATTATGCACACGTTTCCACACTACCTGTGAGGTAGTGTACTCGGCGCGTTTTTTTTACCGTGGTTTCTCCTGTAGGCCTACTCCACCAACTGTTTTGACAATTTTAGGATAATTTAAGGAAACAATACCGGTCAAGTTCTAGATATTACCTTATGATTGATATTGATTATTGATATTGCTATTGATTTTGTTAGGTTAACTAGTAGTTTTGATTTCTTTGGATATTTTAACCAAATTCATATTCTTGAAAGCCTGCTTCAACAGTCAAGTCTTCTTTGATTACATCTTCTTCCTCTTCCTCTTGTTGGATGTTCAAAGATTGTTCAAATATGACTGAGTCATTGGTCTCTTCATTAAAATTACAGGAGTCTTTCTATGTTGTACTAAACTGAACATTTGAGCAAGACGACTGACCTTGGCAGTTGGTACACTCTAGAGAACACAGCAACCCGACTTTTTTACATCCATATTTTGCACTACAACCTTTTTTGCAATTGCAAAAAAAAGTGTTACGGAGTTTTTCTGGAGCAGGTAAGAGTAAGATTTTAATCGATTCTAGAGTATTATCTATAAATTTTCAACCCCAGTCTTCTGGATTCAGTTCATTGCCTAGCCATGTTTGAACTTGATATATTCTATACAAATGTTTAAAAGCAGATGCTGATGTTGGAGGAAGACATGATAGTTGGACTTGTTTCTTGTTTCGCGTAATTTTTACCAAAGTTAAGTATCGGTATTTACCAAGACAACTAATTTTTTTGGAGCTCCATAAACCGCAAGAAGGTAGCGAATTCCTTCCGTAATTATTGTTTGCGGTGTGGAATCAAAAATTCTGTAAAAACTTTACAGCAGTCAGTCAAATCTTTTTTTTTTCGAATAATTTAAGTACTGGCGTTTTGCCCCTTCTGTACATTGCTGACGTAGTGTCGTAGCTGGTTATCGCATATAAAAATAAAATATATTTTGGCATTTGGGATAAGCCGATAAACTTTTCGAAGAATATATCTCTGTTCGCTGTTGAGCCCTTCCAGGTTTCAGAAAATAAATACCTTTATCTACTGGAGTCCTTGTAGTAAGCATTACTAACAAATCAACATCTTCACCAACTACAACTGTTGTGTTTGTTGCCTTAAATTTTTCAATTGCTGTCTCAATTATAAGGACATCTGCGTCATTTTTAGCTTGTTTCACTTCAATATTCACAGCTGTTAATTTGTCAGTTGGCCATGGAAATGAAACGAGATTTATTATTAATGTTAGCGAAAAATTGTTGCTGATTCGCTGGAACTGTTATATTTTCATCAAAGATAATCTCGGAACCCGATGATGTTTTTGTAGTTCGACGACGTTGTTCTGCAGCTTTAATATTCTTTGTCGAGTCACTGTAGCCGTCAAATACCAGTCACTGTAAACCCGTAATGTCTGCTAAATGGTAGACGCTTGTAATAAGTACTTATATTCACTTCAACTGAACCGTTAGCACTAAAAGAAACAGATAATATGAACAAGACCTACGGACAGTACTGTAGCCATTGTTTACGATAGACAATCTGTTCTTTTTTAAACAATGGTAGGTATAGCCAAATGTTTTCTAAGGCCACGTGGATAGAGGAAATTCAGTTTGGGTCTGATTATCTTTTGAAGAAATATTTTCAGAATAGTATAATATATTATATAAAAGAGACACAAAAAACAGGCATTTATACTTGTCTTAAGCGCCACATTATGTATATACGTGGCTTATATGTGCATATATAATGTATAAAGTAACTTTTAAAATCGCGATATGTCAGGAATGGTAACTCTTAGGAAAAAAATTGTAAGGATTATTTTTGTAGAGAATGTTAAGATCTATAACTTTGGTGTGATGTATTTTTTGATAAAACTTACCGTTTTCGAGAAAAATCCAAAAAATCTAAAATTTTGACTTTTTACCCCGCAAAACTTTTGTTGTATACATGGGATCGATGGGGACTTTTAAAACTTTATTTGTTATGGTAAACTCTAGCTCTCCACCAAAATTTGGCTCTCCGGCAATTTTTGTTATTTGCCAACTATTTTGATGTCTAAGTTGACCGGATTAATAATAATATACGCCAGAAAATAAAAATAATGACTAACTGTAGCAGACAGGAATGTCATGATTCGTACATAACAGGCACCAGAGACTAAAAATATATTTTGATAACGCGCAGTGTAAAACTACTTGGAATTCCACATAATAGACGGTATTTTACTAAACATCAACGTCAGAATATATTTTTTATTCGCAAAATATAGGGAATTCTGTGTATTTCAAAATATGAGGATATTTAGAATGATATTAAAGTCAAATAAAAAATAATGAGTTAAAAATTGAAAATACTTTTGAATTTATTAAAGAAAAACATACGCTGGGGTCCAAATTTACCCCCCCCTGGTCATCCGAAAGTTAAAGTATTACCCTTTCTGCAATATAGCAATAAATACAAAATAAGGGGGCAAAATTCACCTGTTGTTCTTCAATGTTTTTGAACCATTTTGGAGGCACTTAGAACCTTAGTGTTTCGCTTATAAAATTCTTATAACATACTTAAACCGTCTACCAAATTTCATTAAAATCAACGTTATAGATTTTGCATAATAAATTTGCAATCTAAATATTTTTAAAAAAGTTCAAATTTTATAAAATCTTTCTGAACAAAAAGTAGACCATATAGAAGTTGGCTAATTTTTTTACATTACCTAAAGAGACGCTCTACCTATTTAATACACTTTACAGAATTAAAATATGTTTATTTAAGGGGCTTCAACAATGCTTCAAAATGATAAACAATTTTTTAGCTTATAAAAAATAGCTTTGTTTAATAATAAAAAAATATAATTTTTAGTAATGCAAATAATCAAAACTAGTATAACTTGAATTAAACTTTCAAATGCTGTCAGCAGAATTGCTATTTTATTTTTTAATAAAAAGTTATTCGGGTTCAAAAATTGGAATTTTTAGATTTTTTGAAAGTTCAACCGCGTTTATCTCGAAAATTATGCATCCTACGAAAAAACTTGTAAGAACCTTTTTTGCTTAAAAGTAACCAAGAAATCCAAAAAAATATTTTATTTTGCGAAAAATCAATGTTATGTAATTCCTCAAGTTCTTTGCTTATAACAATCTTATCGACATCCGCCGGATCAACTGTTACCCAAAAAATTCGTGTGCTACAGGTCAAAATACACTAAAAAAAAACTTGGGTAAGTCCATCTAAATAAAGGAGGCCGTTGCATTCCCTGCTGCCGAAAACACTAATTTCTTCTATAAGCCAAAAAATTGTCTATAACTTTAAAACATTACTGAGGATGCTTTAATAATCCGATTTTAATTCTGTAAGGTGTATTAGATAGGTAAAGCGCCTGTTTATAATATTTAGAAAAATTTTAAAAGTTTCTGAACAAAATGTAGTCTATTTTAAAAGTATGTTTTTTACATAATATGTAAAAAAACATACTTTTAAAATTGCATACTTTTTGTTCAGAAAGTTTTTTAAAAATTTGAACTTTTTTAAAAAAATTTATATTGAAAAATTATTATGCAAAATCGATAAGGTCGATTTTAATGAAATTTGGTGGACGGTTTATGTATGTTATAAGAATTTTTTAAGCGAATAACGAAGTTTCTAGGTGCCACCAAAGTGGTTAAAAAATATTGAATAACAACAGGCGTATTTTGCCCCCTTATTGTGTATTTATTACTATATTGCAGAAAGGGTAATACTTTGAGACATTTTTAACCAGTCGTATATCATACAATATGTAATTATCTTTATTTTATTTATGTACAACTTTGTTCGAAAGTGAATTGTTTTAAAGTTATAAGCAAAGAAAGCAGAAAAATTCGATGTTTATCGGAATTTTTAAATATTTTAATTTTTTTATTATTGTTCCGGGCTTATTTGAGAAGGAGCATAAGTCTAAGGAAAAGTTATTTACCAGCAATTTTATTGCTGGAATCGAATTATATATAAGATCCTATATATTAATAATATAGGTATACTCCGCAGAGAGTGTGCTACTTTTTTATAAACAAAATGGCGCCGACAAATCGTATTTTTTTCAATTATCGCTCTATAACTCCGAAGATTTTAACTTTACAACAAAAACACCCAAACAAAAATTCACCGCAATTAAATTCTGCATAGATGTATGTTTTTGCCGATTGGCTCCGACGAAAATTTTCCTCGGAAAATGCGGGTTTTCCCAACAAAATCTCTAATTTTTAAATATAGTTTAAGTAGGTAATTATTAATCTATAATTAAATAATTTAGTGACGTAAAAGCTTTCTTGGTATAGATTGTAATTTCAGAAGCCGGTGAAAATTAAACGAATATTTTAGCAAAAATTCAATTGTTAATTAACAATTTACGATTACATTGATACGAATATGAATATTTTAGCAACAATTCAATTGTTAATTAACAATTTACGATACATACATTGATCAACCTTATAAAGATTATAAAGATGAGATGCTTATTTAATATTTTATCGACAAAATATAAATTTTTCGTTTTTTTTGCATATTCTTTAAATTTTGAAAAAAAAAATGTTTAATACGCTGGTCTAATTAGTAAAGTAAAAAGAAAGGTTATTTACCAGCAATTTAATTGCTGGAGTCGAATATTATAATTATGATCCTATATACACTAAGCTCCAAAATTAACGCACCACCCTAAAAATGGGACATTTTTAATGTCTCATATTTCCTAAACCTGTTGTCCGATTTTAGTGATTTTTTTAATATGTTATAGATTTATTTTACAAGAATATCGACGTAATAATATTGTTGCTAAACAGATAAGTGTCATTGTATACCGGGTGTAACAATGATAGTGTGTTTTTTCCTCAAAGTTTGGAACACCCTGTGGAATATTCTAGCATATATCGCACCTTGAAAACCATAGGGCAATAATTGCAAAAATCATAATATCGAGTTATGAGCATTTTAAATTTTTGTAAAGTTAATTTTATTTCCTGTAGTTCCCAAAATTAAGCTACAAACCTGATATTTGGTACAATTGTCTTTAATTTTGCATATTTTTATATGAATTAAGAAGTACATAAAATTTCCTCCAGGAAATAGGTATTTTAGCGCATACGGCCATATGGTTTTAAAAAATATATCAATTTTCGCAAATGACGCAGTAAAAATGCATATCAAATAACAGTTTTTTTATTTAAGATTGAAGCAAGACTTTGATATTCAAAGTATTGCATATTATAATCTGTCTGTTCGGTTTCTATTGTTGCATTGGTCACGTGTAAATCTGCATAAAACCTATGATATTGCTCTTGAATAACATTAGCCTTACATAGTGAGAGTCTACATCTTGTTTTTGAGATTGCATATTCCTGGTGGATGCTAATATGTTTTACTTATTACGTTCCATATTAGCCACATCCCTCGTTGTCTTTGCCTTGTATTAATGGTTCTGAACTCTGTATCGTTGAAGCTTGCCTTAACCTGAAACTTATTTTTAAATGTCTTCTCCACCTAGCTCATCTGAATGTCATTCCAGACGACCTGATTTCCTTCTTTGTCAATGTTATAATTGTTCCCCATTTTCTTACATCGTTTTAGAGTCCAATATATCCGATGTACACCTTTCATTAATTTTTTATAAGGTTCACCTGGTTTTTTCGCTGTTTGAACTACTGTGAACCATTGCGCAGCCACGTAAATTGGTAATCTTTTAAAGCCTTTCTTTTTTGTTCCTCAATCAAAGAATGCACGTTATATACCGTATTTTGGGAGTGACCCGTTATCAAAAATTTGTGGGTAATTTTAGGTATGTTCAATTTCTGTACTGCATATTGATAAAGTTAGACAATATTATACTTGTTCTTATTTTGCCCACAGTAGTTATCGGAGTATAATTTTATTTCTTTTTTCCTGGCACGGTTCCTCAGAAATTGTAACAGGAACGACGCTATTTCATTTTGAATCACGATTAGCAATTCGCTCGAACCAAAGACAGAAGTGTCCTGCATTTCTGGTCAGGTAAAAAATTGTGAAATTAAATAATGTTGATTATTTCATTCATAGGAGATTCTGACCAATAGAAAGCTACAGAAATCTAAATTAGACTGATAATTTTTGATAATTTCCCGTCGTCAAGTATATTACGCCAGATGCCATTCGTTGCTATGAAAAAATACATTTAGTGACATTAATGACAATTAATGTTTTAAAAATTATAAAAGTGATGACTTTCAACCATAAAATATTTATGACAACTGTGTGTTTAATTGTACTAATTTGTACTTACATAAATAAATTACAATAAAATTTTGGTTTTGAACAGTTTTATTCATGAAATAATCGCAATAATCGTGACACTTTGACATACTCATGACACTTTTACAAAATTTCACTCGCCTTCGGCTCGTGAAATTAAAACTGTCAAAGTGTCACTCGGGAAAAATTCAATAATTTTAGAGCTCTTGTGCAATTACTACTGATAATCTCCTTTTGTAATAAAATAAAGAGACTTCGCCTGAAGGCGTCGGTAGTAATGATTGTAAATCAAAACAAGCAGCGATGCAAGTGTTGGATTTTGCAGATTTTAAGTCATTTATTTCTCTTTCCTATTGAGTTCCACTTCCTGACGGTGAGTATTATAGGCTGTTTCTAATGTCGATTTATCTAATTAATTTCTGTAACGTTTTCACAACAAGCAAAGGTATTTTTGGGCTTAAAGAAGTCTATATTAAATTCCGTGTGAAATATGGTCAACATCGTAGCGTAATTTCCGAACACCGATCCTTTTTCTTTGCAAAATTTTATATAATCGCGATGAATATCAGCAAGAGTTTTGTCATCGCTGATGAATTATCTGATAGTTTGTCTCCTTAGGTAGAGAGATTCCACTCTAGGAATGGACTCGATGTAAATCATTATGTTTTGTTTCACGACTTCGTTGATTCTTTTTCCATTCTTATGAGTTTCTCGCTTTTCTTTTGGGATAAACCCATCTGCAGTACGACGTTGTATATTAATTTGTTATATTCTTGTCGCTTATTTCCAGTGTTGCAATGAAATCTCTATGCACCACTCTATGTTTTGTTGCATGCAAAGGATTTTTCCTTATTACATCTTGCTTCTATTTTACGAGCGTGGGTCACATTTTGCACATATTGCCATATAGATCTGAGTTTTTGTTCCAATTTTAAAACCGTAAAGCATCAACTGCAGATAATGCCTGATGGTATAAAAAGAATAATCGATTTTTGAAAAAAGCCATAGGGATGTATTTTTCTGGTGCCAAACTTAAATTTTTTTGAAGATGCTGCTATATAGCATTAAAAAATAGATTTTTTTTCCTATTAGACTGCATTTAAAGGTCATTTCATGAAAAAATTGCAGTTATTGCCATATGGTTTTCAAGGTGCGATATGGGAGACATACTATCCTAAGTCCGTTTTTTCAGAAAAATACATTATTGTATAGCTGGGATCGGAATACCCTATATTATTCAGGGGAATACTATACTAAGTCCAAACTCTTTTAGAAACGAAATTATACGAGAAAATATGTATACTATGTCCAGTTTGCTTTAGAGGTATATAATCTTATCTGGACTTAAACTTATATTCCTCCAAATGAAATATTATGAACCGGATCCTAAGTCCATTATAGGATTATATGCCTCTCAAGGAAAATATATCAAGTATATATAGTGCAGTCACTGAAGGTTTTCACCTCCGATTTCGTTGAACCTCCATCTATTTTCATGAAAATTGGTGAGAAATTAGAGGATACCTCAGGGAACAAAGGTGACATGATGCCAACTTGAGCTTTTACCCTGGGGGTGGATGCCACCCCTTCTCGGGGGTGAAAATTATTTTATTAAAAATAATACCATAAGTCCATAGAGGGACAAATTATAAGCAAAATTTGTAATATAAAGTTATTAAAATAAATCAACACTTTTTGAGTTATTAAAGACCAAAAATTTTATTTTTTCGTAAAAAAATGCATGTTTTAAATCGGTTTTTCACGTATAAATCAAAAACTATAAGCTTTTACAAAAAAGTTATTATTACTGAAATTGAAGATAATAAAAAAATTAATACACTCCTCACATAAAGAACTAAACTAATTCTAGTTCGAAGTGAGTTATTGGTAATTGAATGTGTATTTTTTTAGACGAGTACTCAAATCTAAGTATTCAAGCTTAAATAACGGGAAAACGATGCAATGTATAAAATATTCCTGCTAAACATTTATCAAAATACTTCAGAGTACCTATCAAATGAGCTTTAGAACAAGGAAATAGTCAAGATTAAGCAAGTTATAATGAAAATAAAAGAACCGTTTCGATTTTTTTTTATAAAAAAGTGAAAAATGAAACATACGCGATTTCCACAAAAACTAAAATTTATAGTAATTCTTACAAGAACTTCTTTATATTAGCATAAGTAACGTTTTCGATAATTTTGACCGGTTTAGAATGCATATTTTTGAAAAAAAGGTATAATTTAAAAAAATCGTAATTTTTAAAATTATTGTAATTCTCATATTCTTTTGATAATAACTCCAAAAATACTCAATATACGTAAAAAATTATATATAACCAAATTTTAGTTTTTTCTATGTCAAATATTTTACCTGTTTTACTATTTCTATAGGGTAAAAAATAACCGAGATAGAAACGTTTAAATCTTAAATTTTGCTGTGGGAACCATGCAACCGGCGTTATTTAACCTTTTAGTTTTAAAAAGTAAGGGGTTCAGAAGATTAGGTTTAACGTGCTTAAATAGCACTTGGAATTAACTTTCAAACAATTTTTAGGAAAACCTGATATCCTAAACACGAACGAAGTTATTAAAAAAAACATTAACATTTTTTGGAAAAATTTTTAAAAGATAAATTTTGAAAAAATTTTGGTGCATAAATTTTAACGCTATCAACATATTCGGGGGCTCATTTCATAGATATTTTTAAGTACTTTGACAAATGTTTAATAAGTTAATGTTATAAAATGCATTAATTTCCCGTTATTTCAGCTTGAATACTTAGAGTTTTTTACTCGCCGAAAAAAATATACATTCGATTACCTATAACTCACTTGTATTTAACACTAAGAGGTTTTTCTAGTAAGGGATTTATTACATTTTTTATTAGCTTCAATTTTGATAATAATAACTTTTTTGTAAAAATTTACACTTTTTGAGTTATTGATGAAAAATTGGTTAAAATCATGCATTTTTCTCAATAAAAATAAAAATTTTTGATCTTTAATAACTCAAAAAGTTTTGATTTATTTTAATAATTTTATATAACACTTGAAATTTTTCCCTATATCAAATTATGGGGTTATTTTTATAAAATAATTTTCACCCCCGAGAAGGGGTGGCATCCACCCCCAGAGTAAAAGCGCAAGTTGGCACCATGTCACCTTTGTTCCTTGATATATCCTCTAGTCACTCACCAATTTTCATGAAAATCGATGGAGGTTCAACGAAATCGGAGGTAATAGCTCATATCCACCTTCAGTGACTCCACTAATAATAAAATATACACACACGTGTGCATTTTCGTGGAACTTAATATTTTTAAAACAAACTCAAGTTAAATGCGTAGTATATTAAGTGCACATCAAGTAGTGATTGTTTAGAATATTGGTTTAGTAATTTTATGGTTTACAGGCCGCCCTAATTTATTGTGTTTATATCTTTTGGAGATTGGATTTAATTATTACTTAATTTATTACGTTGTACTAAGCAGTATTTTAACGAAAAATTGTCATTAATGTCAGGCAGGCGCATTCTGAATATAATATAATATTTAGTTTTTAACGTACCAGCATAGCAAACCGAAAACAGATTTAAAGTCGAAAGCGTGTTATTTTAGAGAAGGTATTTAGTGAGTCTTTTATTGCTTTAACAATGGCTTTTCGCAAAAGAAGTTTAAAGATATTAGATTTGTCACTCTCCGACATACCTAAGTCTTTAAATACAGACCCCAGATTACAAAAAGGTAAGTTTTATCACTAAATTATTTTTTTTTCAGTCAGTCGTGAAAAAATAAATGCAATATTTACTGCTTTTCTAAATGTTAATAAAAATATATTTAATAATAATTATTTTATTTAAACTCTGCTTCCTTTGTAACGAAACTTTCTATTGCAGGTGAAGATAAAGAAACCCTACCACATCACGAACTTAGCGATATATGCGGCCAAGATGCAGCCATCAAATCGGCTAGTGCTGCAGAAGAAAAGCACTCTAAACAAAGTTCTGTGGTAAGTGCCAACCTTTATTTAAGTGACAGCGATTACTCAATAAAGGATAAAGATTATCAACCAGATTCGGACACTGATTCGGATGAAAGTGGAAGTAGGTTTCCTGTACCTTTATCGGCATTTCCAGAAGGTGTGCCAAGTACATCTAATGCTATACCAGACTCTTTAACTACTACAGTAGGAGATACTAGAAATCCCAATCGTCTAGTGACCAAAAGAAAAGTTGTCAATAAAACAAAAATAAAGCAAACAGGAAAGAAACGAACACGACATGTTCTTAACTGGAAAGCAAATGAGAGAAAAAGAAACTATGCTGGTGGAAGGGCCTATATTAGTAAGAAGGGTAAGAATGTTCCTTGCAAAAATTTAAAAGTGTCATGCGGAACATCTTGCCGCATGAAATGTGGTTCAAAATTATCTGAAGCTCAAAGGGAAGATATTTTCAAAAAATATTGGAATGATACAGCAGATTATAACATCAAAAGGCAATTTATATTATCTTGTGTCCAAACGAAACCTACAGAACGAAGTACGTTGCGCTCAGGAGATGAATCTAAACTAAGATCAAATACTTTAGTTTACTCTTTTGTAATTAACGGTAATAGAACTGTAGTTTGTAGAACCATGTTCTTAAACACGTTAAGAGGATCGGTACGTTTTTTCGGCTGCAATGCTATTCAAATAGGGATTCATTTTTTTCGAATCCTGAGAAATCTAATAAGTATTTTTAAAAAATTTAAACGCAGAATGAAAGACTACGTCATTAGCGAGGGCCCAAAGTCCCTGAGAACTTCTATATTGTTTATTTTAATAAGTTACAGGGGTGAAAAATAAGAGAAAATTTAGTGTTATTTTTAATTTCAAATATCTCATTCAAAATAAACTTTTTATTTATTCTAAGGGACTTTCGGCCCTCGGCAATAATTTAGTCTTTCATTGTGCGTTTAGATTTTTCAAAAATGTTTATTGGTTTTTTCAGGATTCGAAAAAAAATGAACACATGTCCGTGGTAAAATTTTCCAAATCTATCTTTGTCATACAACGCACTTAGTCGAATAGAATATTGTCAGTCAGACACTGACAATCAGTGACAATTTTTAATAATTATTTGACATGAATCGGGAATATTTTTAGTTGCTGATAAAATAATATTGATATATAGTGTATTTGATAAATAATTGACTAAGAGGTGAACTTTATAAAAAGTTATTTATTGTGTATTATTTAGGGAAGATAGAAGCGGAGCATACATTAAGATATATTCTGTGATCCAAGTATTTTGTTTTTAACGATGTTCAAAATTGTGAGCATTCCATAATAATAATATATTATTAAAAAATCACTTTAACACTTTTGCTCTTTTCTCGATTGAGTATTAGTTTTTGTTGTAGGTACATATTATTACAATCACTGAATACATAGCTAGTGAAAAAATTATCACATTTAATTAACTGAATTAATAATTTGCAATTATACAAAAAATAACAGTTATCCAAGAACAATCCAATGACATTGTCAAGTAGAATGACATTCTAGTAATATGTACCTATCCATACGTCCATACCAGTGTGAATTTTACTACACGTAATTTGATATGTAAAGACAGAAAAGGTAGGGATAGCCGTAAAATATTTTCGAATTATGTACCCATAGCCTTAAGTATTTCACAACATGTAGTGAAGACTGATTTATCAAAGCGACAGTATGGCGGCATGGTTCAATGGGATCTTAGGGGCACTCATGAACCAAGTAATAAGACACAGAAATAATTATTCATTCTGTGGTATCACATATTTCATCTTTTCCAAAATACGAGTGTCACTACAATCGGGAAAGGTCCAAAAAGAATTATTTAGGGCCTGATTTAAATATTGAAAAAATGTATAAATTATACGAACAGGATAAAACAGAGAATAAGGATGCTACTGAAGACATAGCAAAGCCCTGGCTATATCGCGATATTTTTAATAAGCAATTTAATTTAACGTTTAAACCCCCAGAGGTAGACACTAGTGACGACTGCGATATGTTTGCAGCTAAAATACGAGCAATTGATAATTATTCTGAGAAATAACTGATTGAAAACGAGAA
Organism: Diabrotica virgifera virgifera; assembly: GCF_917563875.1. Taxonomy (NCBI): domain Eukaryota; kingdom Metazoa; phylum Arthropoda; class Insecta; order Coleoptera; family Chrysomelidae; genus Diabrotica; species Diabrotica virgifera. Next base: position 102,646,174 of record NC_065447.1, read on the forward strand.
AGATACGCACTTAAAAGAAGCAGAAAAGAGATATAAATTTAAATCTATTGATATGACCGAAGCAAAAGCAAATATAAAGCACAAAGTACTGACTGGTGATCTACAAAAGTGCCTTCCAACGCCATATTTGACCAATTGTGTAAATTTTTATAAGCGAAAATTATGGACTTTGAATTACACTTTATACGATGGATATAATAGTGCTGCGTATTGTGTAATGTGGGATGAAACCAAAGCAAACAGAGGAGGAAATGAAATTGCTTCGTGAATTTTAAAGTGAACTGATCTAAATATTCCTTCATCTGACGTCGAATGTGTAACCATATGGCAGATAACTGTTGGGGCCAGACCAAAAACCTATGTGTAGTTATGTGTGCATTTTATCTCATTCAAAGATATCCCAAAACACAAAGTAATATATTGTAAATTTCTTCTAAAGGGGCACACGCATACGGAATCCGATTCAGTACACGCTAATATAAAAAGGAAACGGAAAAAAACTACCAACTATAACTATATTAACACCCTGGGACTGGCAAAAATTTATTCGTCAGTGCTCAAATAAATACGAAGCTGTCAACATGGAACTCAATGATTTTAAAAATTTTGAATGCTTATATTCTTCAACAGGTCCATTTATTAATCGGAAAATAAATACTGATAGAGGGGCATTTCAAATTTCAAAATCAGTGATCTTACGTGTTACCAAAGAAAATTTTGGAATGCTTCAATATAAAACATCATTCAACAGTGACACTTTTCAAATGGTTGACTTCAGACGAAATAAAAGAGGTGATATCATTTTGCCAGAAACTTTACCACAAATGAGTATGCAATTGATTCCTATATCAACAAAAAATATAGTGATCTTATGGACTTATTCTTATACTTGCCATCCTACAGCCATGATTTCTATAAAAATCTGCCACTTTCAAACGAAGAATCCGAGTACCATAACGATAATGATGATACATAATTTGAAAACTGCATGTTAATTATAACTAAATAAAATAAATATAGAAATATTGACGAGTTTTTTTAAACAGATAACCAATTTATGAGGACTTAGTATATGTTTATTATAAATATAAGGAGTCTTATTACTTAGAGGTAATAGAGCCTAAGTCCATTATTTTATTATCTTTAAACCCTTACTTTACTTTCAAATTACCACAGCAAACTATATATAATACTATTTTTAAATACCGACAATAGTTTCCGCTACAATTATTAATTACTTATCATTTTTTGAACAAACATCAAATATAATTAGGAAATGGTTGAATGCTCCAATAAATGAATTTTAAAGTCAAAAGGCAGATATCGAGCACTGAATTTAATTAAATCTTGCCCAAGTATACTTTCGCTCACAAGAGCATCCTCAGGGCCCCTCTTGTGAGCGAAAGTATACTTGGGCAAGATTTAATTAAATCCAGTGCTCGATATCTGCCTTTTGACTTTAAAATTCATCAAATATAATGTTTAAGTGCTCCTCCTGTAAAATTATGAAAATGTGACTTAGGATAGTATACTTCCTATGTACTATAAAATATTGAAATTACAACTCAACTGTAACCTTAGGGTATTTTAACATTTTGCTTTTTGATTCATTCGCTTATTTTGGATAATAAAAAAGTTAGGTACTTTAATAACTAGCAACGTTCTTCATCAATACTGGGTGTTTCTAAATAAGTGCAACAAACTTTAAGGGGTAATTTTGCATGAAAAAATAATGACCGTTTGCTTTAAAATATATGTCCGCAAATGCTTCGTTTCTGAGATACGGGATGTTGAATTGTTTCTTATAAACTGACGATATATTTATTGCCCTAAAACCGGTTGAGATATGCAAATGAAATTTGATAGCTTTTAAGAGGTAGTTATTGCGCATTTTTTGGCATACGATTACGAATTATATATTAGGGTGGTGCGAAAAAAGTCAAGTTGATAATTCAGTATCGCTATAGTGCGGAAAAGTTGCGATTGGTAATTACAAGAAGAAAAAAGCAAAAATTATTCAAATCGGACTTTATCTTCCCATCCCGCAACGGGCCTAAAGATTATGAAAAAATGAAATTTTACCTTTTTTTCGGAAATTTTTATTTATTCCCCCTGTACATTTTATTTATCGCTATAGTAAAATTTATTTACAGTTTGCATGATTGAGAAATAAAAACAATAGTTTTACGCACTTTACGAATATCTTCTGATCCCGCAAGGTCAATCAAAATCTATAAAAATTTGAAATTTTTGATGATTTTGATAAATTAAAAAACATTTAGTTATCTCATTTTTCTGTTGCATTGTGAAGCTTTTCGCTTGTTTAGATATTGTATAATAATATTTAACCGACCCAGAACTCATAACAAGAAAGTGGTTGCACTTTTTACTCCACCCACACCCTTCTCTCCATAAACCAATGAGTGTGTGTTTTTTACATTATTTAGATCGTACATTTCTTTTTCATTTGTTTGTGTCCAGCTTTTAAACGTCAACTTTGAATTTTGATTTGGTGGTAAAATCTGGCAGCATGGACCTTGATTTAAGGGTTGTCTTGATGAATCCATCTCTTGATTAGGTCCCACATACATTAAACGATACTTCCGTGACCAACTCTACGTACCGCTAGACAGCTTGCGTATGGCAGAGATGGTTTTGTACATTCCAGTCTGGTGTGTTGCCTGATATAATGTAGCAACTTATATCTTCATTTGAAACGCTTTGAAGAACTGGTGGAGAAGATAGTTTTGCAACATTCCAATCTAATATTTAAGTGTAGTCCTGTGCTTCAAAATTTAAAGTAGGAGGGATGAAATTTCTAATACGCTTGTCCTTGGCTTTAATCTATCCGGCTTTTAACACTCTCCTTAGCCCTAGCTCTCTAATGTGATTCCTTTCTCCCTAGTACTTGAAATTTTGAAGCAGGGTACTAAACTGAAATAATAGACTGCAATATAATGTTGTAAAACTATCTTCTCCACTACTTCTTCGAAGTGTCAAATGAAGATATAAGTTCTTGCATTACATCGGGCGACATACCAGAGTGGAATGTACAAAACTATCCCTGACACACGCAAGCTGATGAGAGGTGCCTAAAGTTGGTCACGGAAGCATCGTCTAATGCAGGGGAGGCAAACCCGTCGATCGCGACCCCTAGGTCAGTCGATCGATGGCGAAGAAAAAATTATCTACCTACCTACCTATTCCCGTCCTAAATATTACAAAAATTCCTAGTCGGTAGATCGCAGAGAATTAGAGAGGCAGACAGTAGATCTCGTGTCCGATTAAGTTGGTCATCCCTGGTCTAATGTATGTGGGCCCCAATCAAGAGATGGATTCATAAGGGTAACACTTAAATCAAGGTCCATGCTGCCAGATTCTACCACCAAATCACAATACAAAGTTGACGTTTAAAAGCTGGATAAAAATATGAAAAAGAAAGGGCCTAGCCGGGTAAGATGGTGAAAAGTGCCCCCAGCTCGATTTAAATTCCATATAGGCCAATTTTTAGCACATGTAGAGGAACTCACTTTCTGAAATTTTTAGCCCCCTAGGTGGTCACGTGACCCCCCTAGAGCCTAATTAGGCTTTTTATGTTTTTATTTTTTATCTCAGGCGCATCAAGAGCTAGCCAAAAACTTTATTAAAAAAGTTGTAAGTTCCAAAAAGATCTATAAGAAAAATTTTTTTTTTAATTTTTTGGCGGGAAATTCGAATTTTTAGAACAATTTTAAACTTTTAAATGACTCTGAAAAAAAAACTAAGACACTCGTTTTTACGAAAATTAATTATAATATGTATTTTTGCACAATCTTTCACCCTGAATTTTTTCAGACTTTTAAAATTGGTGAAACGTACCTTTAAAAATAAAAAACCGCATTTTCTCAGTTTTTTTTTTCGTATTTTGAAACAATTTTATACATGTTTTTCAAAAAAGGTAACACTGTCACTAGAATAGGTAAAAAACTGAAAAATAATTGGGGTTTGCTTAATAAAAATTTTTTGTAAAGCCATCCATTTTCAAAATACAGGGCGTTGAAGAAAACAAAATTTTACACATTTTTTACGATTTTGCTGAAACTACTGGCAACATTGTAATAAAACTTGGCGGGATTTAAGAGCTGGTTATTGTGCATATTTTGACATACAATTAATGATTTGATATTCATCATTGGCTCCAATAGGGGTAATGGTCTGAACTTTTTAAAGAATAAAGATAGTACGCCACTGACATATTTCAAATTAACAATCGTTTTTTAATTTCTCGTTCAATTTGTGACAAAACATGTATCTTCTTATTTTTTCATACGACGCGCCATTTTTATTCAAAAAATAAAAGATCTTAACCCTTACAAAGTATTCGAACTTCTAGTAGTTTCTACATCTACATACATACATAATAAACTCGTACATCCATTATCAAAATTAATTCGAATACTTTGGAAGCGTTAAGATATTTTATTTTTTGCAGCAAAACAGCGCGTCGTATGAAAAAATGAGAAGATAGATTTTTTATTGCAAATTGAACGAGGAATTCAAAAATGATTGTTAATTTGAAATATGTCAGTGGCGTACTATCTTTTTTTCTTTGAAAAGTTCAGACCATTACCCCTATGCGCGCCAATGATGAATATTAAATCCTTAGTTGTATGTCAAAACATGCACAATGACTACCTCTTAAAACCCGCCAAGTTTTATTACAATGTTGCCAGTAGTTTCGGCAAAATCGTAAAAATATGTAAAATTTTGTTTTCTTCAACGCCCTGTATCTTGAAAATGGATGGCGTTACAAAAAATTTTTATGAAGCAAATCCCAATTATTTTTCAGTTTTTTACCTATTCTAGTGACGGTGTTAAATTTTTTGAAAAATATGTATAAAATTGTATCAAAAAAACGAAAAAAAAAAACCGAAAAAATGCGGTTTTTTATTTTTAAAGGTACGTTTCACCAATTTTAAAAATCTGAAAAAATTCAAGGTGAAAGATTGTGCAAAAATACACATTATAATTAATTTTCGTAAAAACGAGTGTCTTAGTTTTTTTTTCAGATTTATTTAAAAGTTTAAAATTGTTCTAAAAATTCGAATTTCCAGCCAAAAAAATAAAAAAGAAATTTTTCATATAGATCTTTTTGAAGCTTACAACTTTTTTAAATAAAGTTTTTGGCTAGCTCTTAATGCGGCTGAGATAAAAAATAAAAACATAAAAAGCCTAATTAAGCTCTAGGGGGGTCACGTGACCACCTAGGGGGCTAAAAATTTCAGAAAGTGAGTTCCTCTATATGTGCTAAAAATTGGCCTATATGGAATTTAGATTGGGTTGGGGGCACTTTTCACCATCTTACCCGGCTAGGCCCTTTACTATTATTGGTGATTTTGGTGATTTACTAGGTGATTGACTTTGAGGGATCGGAAGATATTCGTTAGATGCGTAAAACTGTTGTTTTTATTACTCAACCATGCAAACTGTAAATAAATTTTACTATAGCGATAAATAAAACGTACATTGAGGATTAATAAAAATTTCCGAAAAAAGGTGAAGTTTCATTTTTTTCATAATCTTTAGGCCCGTTGCGGGATCGGAGGATAAAATCCGATTTTAATAATTTTTGTTTTGTTTTTCTTGTAATTACCAATCGCAACTTTTCCGCACTATAGCCATACGGGATTATCAATTTGACTTTTTTCGCACCACCCTATTATATATTTACCATTGGCGTGCATACGGGTAATAAGACCGGGTAATATGACCCGTATGCACGCCAATGGTAAATATAAAATTCTTAATTGTACGTCAAAAAATGCGTAATAACTACCTCTTACAACCTACTAAATTTCATTTGCATATCTCAAGGGGTTTTAGAGCAATAAATAATTCGTCAGTTTGTAAGAAAAAATTCAACATCCCGTATCTTGTAAACGAAGCATTTGCGGACGTATGTCTATAAAGCAAACGGTCATTATTTTTTAATGCAGAATTACCCCTTAAAGTTTGTCGCACTTATTTAGAAACATCCTGTATTGATGAAGAAAGTTGCTAGTTGTTAAAGTACCTAACTTTTTTATTATTTAACATAAGCGAATGAATCAAAAAGCAAAATGTTAAGATGGCCAAAGGTTACAGTTGAGTTGTAATTTGAATATTTTATATACGCTAGAATATTCCACAGGGTGTTCCAAACTTTGAGGAAAAAACACACTATCATTTTTACACCCGGTATACAACAACACGTACCTGCTTAGCAAAAATATTATTACATCGATATTTTTGAAGAATAAATCTATAATAAAAAAAAAATTACTAAAATCGGACAACAGCTTTAGGAAATATGAGACAATAAAAATGTCCCATTTTTAAGGTGGTCCGTTAATTTTAGCACTTAGTGTATTAATAATATAGGTATGCAAAGTCCGCAGATAGTGTGCTACTTTTTTTAACAAAATGGCGCCCTCAAATAGTGTTTTTTGCAATTATTGGTCTATAACTCCGAAGATTTTAACTTTCCACCAAAAACACTCAAATAAAAGTTCACCCCAATTTAATTCTACATAGAGACATGTTTTTCCCGAATTGCTCTGACGAAAATTTTCCTAGGAAAATGTGGGTTTTCCCAACACCATCTCGAATTTTCAGATAATTTTTTTTGGGCAAGTAATTATTTATTATTAATTAAATAACTTGGTGAAATAAAAGCTTTTTTGGTATAGATTATAAATATAGCAGCCGGTGAAAATTAAACGAATATTTTAGCAACAATTCAATTGTTAATTAACAATTTACAGTCGCAATAACAACCAAAATAATCATGAGACATTGATCAAATTTAGAAAGATTATAAAGATGTGATGCCTATTTAATATTTTGTCAACAATATAAAATTTTTTCATTTTTTTGCGTAATTTTTAAATGTTAAAAAAATAGTTATAAACAAATTATCATTTATCAGAAATTGTTTATTATACAGGGTGTTTCATTGGTAAAGTAACATACGTTAACTGTAGAAAGAGGATATTTAGGCGGTCTCAAAAATACCATACTTAATGGGTTTTACTCCATTAATAACAAAGATACTGGGTGTTTTGTCTATTTTGCCGTTTTCCTAATTGGTTCATTACTTTTTGACCACACTCTATATTTATTTCATATTTGGTACGCAAATATCATTTAAGGCGTACAATAAATTAATTTATTTATAATTGTAAAAAATCCAGTTCCGGCTTAAAAAATATTGGAAAAATATTCCGACCCCAAAACAACACCCTGTACACTAAATTTTTTTAAAATGGATTTTTCAGTTGAAAAGTGGTTAGAAAACTAAATTCAGTAGTATACTTTGAATTTTCGGCAAAATGATTTTTCTGGTGAAATTTGGAATTTGAATTCTGAAATTAAGTGCACTGTGAGAGCTCTAAGTAGAAAAAAATTGAAATACAGCTTACAACTTGTCAACCACACTGTATATTGATTTTATATTTAACACGCGAATATTCTTTTAGGTCTCCAGGCAATTAATTTAATTACAGTTATAAAAAATCCAGGTCCGGATTAAAAAATATTGTATAAATTTTCCAACCCAAAAAAACACCTTGTATATTAAGTTTTTTTAATGGATTTTGCATTTGAAAAGAGGATGAAAAACAAAATTAGTGGTATACTTTGAATTTTTGGCAAAATGATTGTTCTAGTAAAAATTTGAATTTGAATTCTGAAATTTTGTGAATTGCGAAGCTCAAAGTAAAATAAATTATAATATGACTTAATCTTAATTAATACCATTATTTAATCTAAATTGTAAAATATTAACATTTGCACACATAACAATAATTTTTGATGACCCCCTCTGTGGCTCAGTGGTAAGAGCGCCTACCTTTGGATCGAAAGGTCCGAGTGGTCGTGAGTTCGAATCTCACCAAGGTCAGAAATTTTTCGTTTATTATAAATTAATAAATGAAAATAGTTTCTGTCCTTGTGGGATCGGTAATCACCGGAGGGACCGCAGACGTTCGGATACAATTAGCGTCTCTTTGCAAAGACAATGACGTCGACTTTGCAATGTAAAAAGACACTTGCTCAACACCCACAGTACACAGTACACATGACGCTAGGTACCTAACTACAAAAACTTACCGTACCTACGTAAAAAAAAATAATTTTTGATGGTGGTAATTTTGAATAAGTACTTTAGATTTGAATAGTGATTATGCTGCAAATTTTCGCTGTTTTGTTATAATTTTTAGCTATTTTTTTTATTAAAGTGATGTATTCTTTATTGACCCTTTATTATTTATTCATTATTTAAAGATGAATATTCGCCAAAAACTATTTTTCACACATAATAAAAAAACACTAAAATATTAACATTTTACCAATTTAGATTAAATAATGGTATTAATTAAAATTAAGTCGCATTTTAATTTTTTCTACAAGAGCTCTCGCAATTGACATAATTTCAGAATTCAAATTCAAAATTTTACCAGAAAAATCATTTTGTGAAAAATTCAAAGTATACCACTAATTTTGCTTTTCATCCTCTTTTCAAATGCGAAATCCATTTTAAAGAAAATTAATATACAAGGTGTTTTTTTTGGGTCGGAATATTTACACAATATTTTTTAAACCGGACCTGGATTTTTTATAATTGTAAATAAATTAATTGATTGGACACCTAAAAAAATATTCGCGTGTTAAATATAAAATTAATGTACAGTGAGGTTGACAAGTTGTAAGCTGTATTTCATTTTTTTTTTTAGTTAGAGCTCTCGCAATTCACTTAATTTCCGAATTCAAATTCAAAATTTCACCAGAAAAATCATTTTGCCGAAAATTCAAATTATACCACTGAATTTAGTTTTTCATCCTCTTTTCAACTGAAAAATCCATTTTAAAAAAATTTAATGTACAGGGTGTTGTTTTAGGGTCGAAAAATTTTTCCAATATTTTTTAATCCGGATCTGGATTTTTTACAATTGTAAACAAATTAATTTATTGTACACTTTAAATGATACCTGCGTGACAAATATAAAATAAATATACAGTGTGGTTAAAAATTTATAAACCAATTAAAAAAATGGCAAAATAGGTAAAACACCCAGTATCTTTGTTACTAATGGAGTAAGATCCATTAAGTATGATATTTTTGAGATCGCCTAAGTGTCCCCTTTCTACAGTTAACGTAAGTTACTTTCCTAATGAAACACCCTGTATTATAATTTTAAAAAATACTTAAAATGCGTATTTCAAATGTCTTGAAAATGAATGCTTTAAAAAATTTTTCCAACCATTTGCAAAAAAGTTATGAAACAGCAAAGTAAACATACGATTGCTCCGTTGTTTATAATTTGTCTTAATTGTTTCAAAGCTTAAAAGTGAGTTTATGGTACAAACTAATTGCTCTCAAAAAATATTAATCATTTTTTCAATGGTTATATTTTACAAGATTAAAAAATGTTTTTTTTTGTAATTTTTACCGCGAAAGTAGGCTTACAGAGCCGATAATACATAATTTTGTTTATTAACTACTTACTATACGTCGCGCGGCGGTCGTCGCTTCGAGTGAAAATTTTAGCTACAGTATTTTATTAGTCTACTTTCGCGCGTGTAAATTACACCATTAAACTAATAATCGGTATTTTTTTGTAAGTAATTAGCTTGTACTTTAAACTCACTTCTACGCTTTGAAAGAATTAAAAAAAAATTTACAAACAAAACAAAAACTTTTTTGCAAATGGTTGCAAAAAAGTTTTAATTCATTCATTTTCAAGATATCTAAAATACGCGTTTTGCCTATTTTTTAAAATTGGTATATAATAAAAACTTTCTGTGAAAGGTTAATTTGTTTATAACTATTTTTTTTTAACATTTAAAGATTATTCAAAAAAATTAAAAATTTATATTTTGTCAACAAAATATTAAATAGGCATCCCATTTTTATAAGATTTCAAAGTTTGATCAGTGTTTCATAATTATTTTGGTTATTATTGTGACCGTAAATTATTAATGAACAATTGAATTGTTGCTAAAATTTTCGTTTAATTTTTACCGGCTTCTGAAACTATAATCTAAACCAAGAAAGCTTTTATGTTACCGAGTTATTTAATTATTGGTAGATAATTACTTATCTAAAACTTTATTTGAAATTTAAAGATTTTGTTGGGAAAACCCGCATAATCCGAGGAAAATTTTCGTCGGAGCAGATTGGGAAAAACAAATCTTTATGCAGAATTTAGTTTCGTTATTAGGGTGTTTTTGGTGTAAAGTTAAAATATTCGGAGTTATGGAGCAAAAATTAAAAGAAAACACGATTTGGGGGCGCCATTTAACAAAAAAAGTAGCACACTATCTGCCGACTTTTCATACCTATATTATTAATATATATAATCATAAGCTTCGATTGCAACAATAAAATTCCTGGTAAATAACTTTTCCCAAAAATGGCCTATTCTCCGATAATCAGCCCAGACTAATTATAATTAATAAAGTTGTCACCTAACTTTATCTGCAAAAATACGAATGCCACATCTCCATCCACCTCAAAACAGATCCGCCCTAGTCTACTCATATTCCAAGTAAATATATTTTCTAATAAATTGTGAGTAAATGTATATTACCGTTGTATGATATAAAGTAATTGAATTAACAAAAAAGCAATATTTATGGTTTTATTTTATTCACACTATTTATTTGCACTGATACGTAACTTTCAAAAATACAGCAACTAAATTCAGACTGTTGATTTTTTCTGTCGGTGTGTCCGCAACCTAAAAATTGGCTCTCAACATTTTTCTCAACATGTTTTAAAGCAGTATAATAACTTCAAAAATTTGGTTTAATTCTACAATAGCATCAGATTTGTATAACTTTTTTTTCTTCAGCGCATTACAGATTGGTAAGATATATAATGTCTGATGCAAACCAAAATCGATTTCTGGATATTTCATCTATAATAGATAACTGCAGACGAAATGGAATGACGGCAGAAACCCTAAATAAATTGAAGGTAAGCATACAAGATTTTTATAAATTAGTATTAATTAGTGTAAGTAAAAGTTAGGAAACAAAACGTCGATTCAATTTAGTAGGTATAATATCAGGACTTAGAAAAGGAGATCCCTTATCACCATTGCTATTTAATTTGGCTTTAAAACTATGCAATAAGTAAAATATCTAAAATAATTAAATAATATATAATAATTAAATAAATGCAATAAAATAATTATTATAAAACAATAAACAAAAAAATTATCAATGTGTATTGAATGTGATGACTTATGGTGCCGAAACTTTGACATTGACAGCTACAACTTCTAAAATGCTGCAAATAGCTCAGAGGAAAATGGAGAGGTAATGCTGATTACATCGCTTCGTGACCGAGTTAGTAATGAAGACTTAAGACGAAGATCAGAAGTTGCCGATGTAATTTCCCAAATTGCCACCCTGAAATAGAACTGAAATGGAGCTGAGTCAGTGATAAAACTTAAGATTGGCTTTTGCTGATTATCTAAATAATGAAGTCGCTCATTCCATAAGAGACGTGAGAGAGGTGCCTTCAGAACTCGAGGAAGAAACAGGTAGTCTAGGACTTCGAATACATGAAGAGAAGACGAAATACATGCTTTTAGCTGAGATATCTGATTATTTTTTGGGTTTGTTTACTTTCGTATATAATATCACAAGAGAGAACATTTTGCCGGCAATATTTTCGACTGGTATGAAAGTTTGTTGCCTGGCAATTTTCGCGAATTAAATTTTGACTTAAATCACGAGACGTCAGTCGAGACTTATCTATGATTTGTACCCAACGGTACACAACAATAATAAACCATGTTTAGTTTTTTTTATATTAACACAACACAAAAGTTCTTTCGTAACTAAAAAAAAATTACACTTTATAAACGTGCTAGAACCCGATATTCGAAAAAATTACTGGTTTAAAAATTACGACTATCCAAGAAGTTCCATAACAACCATATCTGGAATGAAGTTTGGACAAGCTTACTATCCGGCACATTTATACAAAATAAAAATAATTGATAAAAATTTTTGTGATATTTGCAATGAAACGGCAGACTTAGATCATATATTTTTGAATTGTAAGAAGTACACACATCAGTCGGACATTCTTACAAAAAATTTAAGAAGTTTAAATGTTTACGGTCCCTATAATGTTATGTATCTTTTGGCTCTGAGTGATAAACGTATTTTTTTGATTTTATTTTGTTTTTCCTATATGACTGTAAAATTAAGTTGTAGAAGACTATATTAGGCTTGTAACCTTAAATGTCTTTCCTTTTAATTTCCTACATGCTGCCTTACCGTGTGGGGTGGGTATGTAGGTAATCAGTAATTAATAAAAAATGATAAGAAAAACCCTTGGATGAGAAAAGTGTAACCCTTGTCCTTAACCTAAAATGTTTGTTAAGATTAATATATCTATTCTTAACAAAAAGGTCGGTCAGACTTAGATAATCTTTACTTAGATTACTATTTAGATAATTTAGATAAGATATATTATGTTTATTTATGTTTTGTTTATATTATGTATAATTCTTTTGTTTGTATTATGTTTATATTAGGTACTACTTACTTTGTTTCTGGCCGCATGGTCTTATCCTAAAGCCAATAAAAAAAATGATAGAGAACCAACTTAAATTGAAATTACTAAGAATAAATCGTTAAAGATAATACAATAAAAACTGTAAATTAATGGAAAGTTATTTGCACTAACTGTCATTACTTTTGACAGAATTTACATTGCCGCCGAGTTAAGCCCAAGGGCGGATCCAGAGAGGGGGTCATGGGGGCCATGGCCCCCTCCGAGAATTAACAAAAATATAAATTTAAATATTTGCAGTGCAAATGTTTTTAGTTTCAAACACATATACATATATGTACAAAACAAGGGATAAATATGTCTTCTAGGAATAGAATTGTACAAAATCAGTAACGGAGGCTTCAAGAATGACATAGGATGTTTTATAAATCAAAATGTTGATAATTTTACAAAGTGCCAATTGTTAGAACGACCTTGGCAGCCATCAAAACAAAATGATATCAATTTCCATATGATGTACACACAAAGAAGAAGAAGAATAAGAAAAATAAGAAGAATAAGAAAATAAGAAAATAAAAAGAAGAAGAATAAGAAAGAAGAATGAAAAATATGGTCCCAATAAAGGGATGACACGATGCCTTGCCACGAAACCTTAACCCTCTAGCAGGCAAAAGTTTATTGGCTCACTTTCTTGGTAAAAAAGGTGAAGCGTTCTTTAAAGAACACTTGCCGGATTAAGCATAAAAAAGTTGGTTGGTGAAGCGTTCTTTAAAGAACACTTGCCGGATTAACCCGCGAGTAGTCGCGCGGTGAGATAGAATCTCAATTTTTATCCTTTTTCGCGATAACTTGATGAAAAATTTTGCAATTTTGAAAAAATTTCGTAAGTGCCTCGAGGAAGGGTGTGGTAATGCGTAGGAATTTTTTTTCTCCTTCTTCTTCTTTTTCTGTAATTTATGGCTTTGGGGAAAGCCAATTAGCTTTAACCCGCGAGTAGTCGCGCCGTTAGATAGAATCTCACATTTCATCCTTTTTCGTAATACAGTAAAACCTGTCAGTAACGGCCACTAAAAATGAAAGAACTATTGGCTGATATATAAAGGTGGCCGCTATTGCTAGTTTTTGTAGTCTACATATAATTGGTTTGGGAAATTTTTAAACTGGCCGTTAGGACAGGTGGCCGCTGTTGGCAGGTGACCGTTAACACAGGTTTTACTGTACAGTAAAATTTGTCAGTAACCGCCACTAAAAATGAAAGAACTATTGGCCGATATAGAAAGGTGGACGGTATTGCCAGTTTTTGTAGTCTACATTATAATTGGTTTGGGAAATTTTTAAACTGGCCGTTAAAACAGGTGGCCGATGTTGGTAGGTGGCCGTTAACACAGGTTTTTTTAATAAAATTGTTAGAAATATATATTTACAATATAAAAGTAGATAAAAATAGTACAAAATAAAAATTTGTTGTAAATTCGTAGTTTGAGATAGAATCTCACACGCGACTATCGACGTTACAGAAGTGAGCGCGACTACTCCCGGGTTAAGAAAAAAAAAGCTGGTTTCAGTAATAATATATTTTTTATTATATAGGCAAGCGTTCTTCAAAGAACGCTTCACTTTGTCAAACATTTTTTTCAACTGTTTTTTTTTTCTGTAATCAAACTAATAATCCCTTTCTAAAATAAAAAAACAAAAATAAGTTCACTATTTTTTTTCCTTGAACCGGCAAGCGTTCTTCAAAGAACGCTTCACTTTATCAAACATTATTTATTATTGTAACTGTTTTTTTCTGTAATCCAACTAGTAGTTTTTATTGATAAAAGACATTTATGTTACTTACTAAAAAAATTCCCAAGTCGATTGGATATTCAGAATACAAATTATATTTGATACAACACGTGGTCGTTTCGACAAATAATTATCGATGCGTCTACACTGCCGTTTTGAACAATATTGAAAGCAGCGTGCAAACCAAATTTTGGATTGCATTAATCTTTTCAGCAAATGTTAAACACCTGTTGACGGACGGAACGACACAGGTTTAAACGATAATAAATATTCAGGTATAGGTTTTTCAGATTTCCAAAGACGAGTTCTTTAAAGAACGCTTGCCGGTTAGAGGGTTAAACATCTTTCTCCAAACTCATGGGCACCGTCGAGGCCATACAAACTCATGAAAAAACATTGTAGCACAAGGAGTGCGTTTAGGTTGGGCTGGAGTTTCTACAAAGTTATCGCAGCCCGCAAAAGTCAGTCACTAAGCAAATATACTCTCAGAGGTCTAAACAGATACAAGAAAATAGAGAAAGACTACGACCAATATTAGAGTCTATAGTGTTCTTAGGCCGACAAAATATTCCTCTAAGGGGCCATCGTGATGATGGCCTTCTGCTTCTGGACGAAGATGCTGGACCTATCAATAAGGCAAATTTTATTATCTAAAACAACATCTATCCACAGCATCTTCCCGAGCAAGATACACATATTGTGATGAAGAAATAATTGAACAAATAATGAACCAGGTTCAAACTTCAAATTATTACTCTGTCATATTTGACGAAAGGACCGGCGTATCTCACGTGGAACAGCTTTCTCTAAATTGGAGATACATATAATGTAGAAACTCTGGAAACTCGGGACATAGACTAAACACCGTTTTTTCTCCTTAAAGAACAAAATTTATTAATTTTGAATACAATTATGACAAAATATTTACATACCTTAAAGAAAATCGGTTTTATAAGTCTTTAACATTCTAATCTTTAAATTAACAATAACAAATAATACATTAACAAGTTTAAACGAAAAAAATTAACAAATATGTAAGAAAATATTAAATTAGATTTTAAAATTGACGGAACAAGATTTATGTCAATTTTGTGTCAGAATATTTATTATTCTTCTATTTCTTTATAAATAGCCTTTTAGACTTTTACATACCAGGTTTTCATTATTACATCTCCCCCCCTTGAAAAGTCAAGAGCTTACTGCTATGGACAAAATTTTTCTGATTCCGACGATAGCCTCCATTTATTTCATAAATTGATGACGAAAACCTGTTTAAAATTTTGAATGGCCCCTTTCTTACCGGATCAAGTTTGTTTCTGTTAAGACGGTTACCCATTTCGACATAGACTAAGTCTCCGACTTTAAATTCATAGTCTTGCTTCTTCTGGTCAACTCTAATTTTATTGTTATTGTGAGCTCTTTGTGAATTTTGGAATGCCAGAGTTCTGTTCTGAGCCAAATCTTGGGGCTGATTAAGATCTAAGGGCAAAATTGAAGATTGTTCACCCGTGAGTAAATAAAGTGGAGAGAATTTTGTTACGCTGTGTGTTGTCCGGTTGTATTCTTCTGTACATTCAATTGCGATATTGGACCATGGATGTCGTGGTTTCTCGTTAACCTTGCAGCGGATACGATTTACCAGTGTTTGGTTGAGACGCTCATTTAATCCGTTTGAAAAAGGACAGTCAACAGCCGTAAAAATTAAAGTTATGCCACAGTTTCGTATGAAAAATTTGAACTCATTTGAATTAATCGCTGCATAACGATCAGCCAGGAGAACTTTCACCTTATTCTTCTCAAAAATAGGACGTAAGAACCTGATTAGATCCTTAGCTTGTTGGCCTTTAGAAGGGAATGTATAAGCAAACCTACTAAAATGATCTACCAAAAGATGAAGATAACGTTTAGGTGAATGGTTGCCTGCAAACCCACCAATAGTGTCAAGTGACATGATTTCATATGGTTCCTTGGCTGGCCCTAACTGTGATAAACGACCAATGTCTCGGCTTCTTCTTGACTTGTTTTTCTTGCAAATATCACATTGGTCACAAAATTCTGCTATAACTGCATCCATATGTTTAAAATAATAAAAAGGTCGTATCTTTGCTATCATATGACCAGTTCCAATGTGGCCATAGTGAGAATGAATTTTTTTTACCAACTGTAAACCGAAGTTCTTAGATATAAAGATGCGTTCTTTGTTTCTTAGTTTTTTATAAAGAAGTTCGCCTTTTTTAACTATACGTTTGTCTAAAGAGAGCTCAGTGCTATTATTTTGTTGATCTTCTTTTAGGTCTTCGATGGTTATCAAATTAACCACTTGTAGTATATCATCAGTATTCTCAAATGATTCCAAAACAGGGTTTCTCGAAAGAGCATCTGCTTCTTGGTTCGTTTTGCCTGGAGAATATGTAATGGTAAAATCATATTGAGACATATAGTACACTAGGTCTCCAAGTTCTTCATCAGTTCGTGCTTTTATTTTAAGATTTTCTAATGGCTTATGATCTGTGATTACCTGAAACTTAAGCCCTATTAACCAATGCTGCCAATAACGTAGCGCTTCTCTTATTGCGAGACACTCCAAATAGACCGCTTTTTTCTTTGCTTGTGATGGCGTGAATTTCTTTGAAAAATATGCTACTGGGTGCAACTCACCATTGTCTTGTAACTGTTTCAAAACTGCCCCAACTCCTAAAGCACTAGCATCTGTAAATAAAAAAGTTCTTTTCTCTGGGTCAAAAATTGACAAGATGGGACTCTGGCAGAGATATTCTTTGATTCGAATAAATGTTGCCTCGCATTCATCTGTCCATTTAAACTCTGTTTTATTACGTAGAAGATTATGGATGGGCTCAAGAAACCTAGTATGATCTGGAATGTATTTATGGTAAAAATTTATTTTTCCTAGGAACTGACGAATATTTTTCTTATTTTGAGGTCTGGGAAAGTGCTTAATAGATTTTAAGTTATCATTATGTGGTCTAACAGAATTGTAAGAGAGAACATGGCCTAAATACTTCACAGAAAATTGAGCAAATTTACATTTTGATAGTTTCAGCAGGAACCCTTCTTGTTTAAGTGCATGAAGTAACTGTTCTATGTGATGTATGTGTTCTTCGAAATCAGAAGAAAAGATTAGAGTATCATCAATATAATTTATGCAAAAGCCCTGAAGTCCGTTGCGTCGAATAGTAGTGGCTAGTATTCGTTGAAAAATCGCTGGAGATATTTTTAAACCAAAAGGTAATTTCTTCCATTGATAATGACCGGACTGTGTAACAAATGCCGTCTTATAACGATCTTTTTGCCTTACTGGTATTGTCCAAAATGCTGAATTAATATCCAAAACTGTATACCATTTGCAGTTTCGAGCCTTTACTATAATGTCTTCGATTCGTGGGAATGGTTGTGATTCCGGTACCAAAATTTTATTCAGTTCACGAAAATCAACACAGAGTCTCGATCGTCTTCCTTCATCTTTCTTATATGCCAAGGTCACTGGTGCAGCAAAAGGAGATTCAGATTCCTCTATCAATCCTGCTTCAAGTAACTTGGTTATCTGACTTTCAATTTCACGTTCATCAGGAATGGAACATCTATAAGGTTTCTTTGAAATATATTTATTTTCTAAGAGTTTAATGTGAGCTTCCTGATTTTTTACTTCTCCTACATCGTACTTGTGTTTTGCAAATATCGATAAGTTTTCATCCAAAATTTTAGAAATTTGTTTTATTTTAATGTTGTCTAGATGTTTTACTTTATCTAAATAGTCATAGGAATTTTCTTCGAAATGTCTTATCTGAACTTTATTGTTATCTAAAGTCTCGGTTGTACTATTATGACTATATCTTAAATTTTCCTCTAATATCTTAATATCTTCTATCTTATTTTCATCCACTCTTTGGAGAATATTCAAATTTTCATCTTGCAGCAAACGAAACTGTTTAATGGCATCTAATCCTAGCAATACGTCATAAGAAAAATTATCATTTTTAATCACAAAAGCATCTATTTCTTGTTCTATTTTATGGATTTTCATAGGTAACTTTATTTTATTATAACTTTTTTCCACACCACTAATTGTTCTAAATGTCTGTTCATTTTCCAACATATTATGTTTAACATCTTCAATAATCTTTGAATTTATCAGTGTTATATTAGATCCACTGTCATAAACTCCAGTAACTTTATTATTGTTTATTGTAACAGTTAATTTAATTAGTGGTGTATAATCTAGTTTTTTTGTTGTTCTTCCTCTTGAGCATTAACAGCAACTTCACCCACATCCGCTAGATTTACCCTTCTCGCCTCAGCGCTACGGGTTTTGTATCTGCAAATTTCAACTGGATGAAAACGTCCTGGGTACCCACGAGCCTCGCAGTTACTGCATGGTCGTTTTTCTATCGATTTTTGATTTCTACTTTCATTCAAACCAATATCAGTCTCATTAGTAACACTTAAAAATCTTCCTTGTCTTTTTTTGAATCTAGGAAATATTGATGTGTATCTACGTAGCTGATTCATAAGCTGTTCAGTAGTATTAATGGTCTCTTTGTCCAAGCGATCTTGAATGTCCAATGGCAGACCCACCACAATGTGATTTATGCGCGATTGATCTGACATAGATGGCTCAGTCTCTAACAACATCCTTTCTTTTTTTAGCGCATAGTCTAGAAAAGAACCGTTTATATACTTATAAGTATATGCTAGATATACTGTTCGCCAACTTTTATCGCCGTAAGTTTCTAAAAAAGAATTTTGCCATTCCAACCATGCTTCATGCATTGTTAATTTACATAAAGTTGAGCTATACCATTCTATAGCATTATGTTCCAGAAATAGACGTAATATTTGTATTTTAGCTTCATCTATTACTATTTCATGTCTTTTGCATTCATTTTCAAAATTACTCATCCACTGTCTAGCATTTTCTTTGCCTTGAAATTTATTTAAAACAAACTGACTTTGAATTTGGGAGATATCCAGCCCCCTGTTTACTTTTGTCTCGAGTTTATTACTTAATTTATCAATTAGTCTAATTAAACCTACTTTAGTTTTATCTGTTGCTTCTAATGAAACCGGAGTATTTATCAGCGTGCTATTCTCTACTAATTCCTCTAAATAACAATTTTTAAAAACAAAATTACAATCTTCATCTAAATACAAAGTAACAATCTCAGGATTTAATGTAATCGTGATCTTCCTATACTGACCTACTTTTGTCAAAGCTTTACTTGCCATTTTGACAGTACTACTTGTGTCAAATAAATCTTTATGATGTTTTAAATTTTGTAAATTTGTTGGAAAGAAATAAGTGATATCATCTGATAATAATCTAATTGTTGTTAATTTAACTACCTCTAAGCTATTTTCTTCACCAAGTTCCAAATGGATTCGTACCTTCTTTATCGACATCTTCCTGTTTTCAAGGTGACCAAAAACCGATTTATAATGTAGAAACTCTGGAAACTCGGGACATAGACTAAACACCGTTTTTTCTCCTTAAAGAACAAAATTTATTAATTTTGAATACAATTATGACAAAATATTTACATACCTTAAAGAAAATCGGTTTTATAAGTCTTTAACATTCTAATCTTTAAATTAACAATAACAAATAATACATTAACAAGTTTAAACGAAAAAAATTAACAAATATGTAAGAAAATATTAAATTAGATTTTAAAATTGACGGAACAAGATTTATGTCAATTTTGTGTCATAATATTTATTATTCTTCTATTTCTTTATAAATAGCCTTTTAGACTTTTACATACCAGGTTTTCATTATTACATACATACACAATAACAACATTCGTGAAGATTTAATCAAGTTCATTGACACTTATGAGAACATAAAAATACTTAGTGAAAATTAAGAAATAGGGGAAGAACAACGCCTGACAGGAAAAGCCTTGGTAAAAATAGTATTAAACTTGTTGAAAGAACTGCACTTGGATCCGAAGAAATGTGTAGTGATCGGTATTGACTTTAATAGTTATTTATGATATAAGTGTTAAAAGTACACGTTTAAGACACGCATGTGAAAGTTTGCAGAATGAGCGATAGCGAGTTCTGCAATTCACATGAGTGTCTTAAAAATGTACTTTTTAACACGCATATCATACAATATTTTTTCTACAAACGTAATTACAGGACAATATCTACAAAAACTTTTACTTGAACTTCACTGACATTCCATTTTTATATTTTTTTGACATTACATCAAAATTGAAACTACTGAAAATGAACTGCAGTGCCTTAAAAATATTTTAAAGCACTAGTGCCTTAAAGTAGCATTTTTAACGCTCGTATGGAGTGCTAAAAATTGCATTTTTAACACGGTTGTAGAAAATACTACTTTAATAACGATAAGTTTTGAGTGTCTTTATGCCACTCAAAAGTGTGTGAAAAATGCCTTAAAACTCACCACTTTAGCCATAATTAAAAAAAAATTAATTTAAAAAAAGACAGTCCCCCGTTACTCCCCCAAAAAAGGCCATGGCCCCCACCGAAAATCGGCCCTGGATCCGCGCTTGTTTAAGCCTCGTTTGACTATTGTATTTGTGACATTCAGGTATGGTGTTAACATAAATGATTGGTTAAAGGCTTCGTAA
This sequence comes from Diabrotica virgifera virgifera, assembly GCF_917563875.1. Lineage (NCBI taxonomy): Eukaryota > Metazoa > Arthropoda > Insecta > Coleoptera > Chrysomelidae > Diabrotica > Diabrotica virgifera. The sequence goes on from NC_065447.1 coordinate 102,667,132, forward strand.
GCGAGATAGGCTGTCATTTCCTTTATTAGCTGACCGGTGTGAAAGTGATGGGGAAAATTCCCCAGTTTGTTCATATAAGATTCCAGGGCATGACACTTGAGTCTCATAGGCCTGACAGAAGAGAACACCTGTCGATTCTGTCTGGAAGAAGGGGAAACCACTCTACACGTTCTAGGTCATTGCGAAGGTCTCGCACGAATGCGGTTTCTAGAACTCAGGGAGGAAAAACAGGAAGCACCAGGCTACATGAAAAGACCACTATCAAGGCTGGTGAGGCTCATTAAGAAGACCAAGCTAGATGAAGTGCTTTAAAATAATAGAGAAACACAACAGATCTGCAAAGGTCGCAGTGTATCAGGATCTATATTGGCCGCCCCATTTTCTACATTCTACAATGTATTTTAAATGGGAATTACTTTAGCGCAATGATTTTTGGCACACTTTCAGAATATAATCAAATATCCTTAACTTTCGCATTGTCATGGTGACGGTATGTGAGCAATAAATTACTACAAAAGTTTTGACAGTTTTGTCAAAATGTCGAAGTTCTAGTCATTCTAGAAGAGAGAAATGTATTCCAGTGACAAAGAGTTGCAGTTTTTTTATTTGGTTATCGTAGATAAAATTTAATAATATATGAAACTGTGCGTGAAGAACTTTTTACGCCCTTACGAGATGTATAGCACTCGTCTCTAAACATCGCGTGCGTGCTCAAAAAGCATACTTCACGAACTGTTTTATAAATAACTATGTTGTCTTCATTTGTCCTTTAGAATATGCATAATAAATATGAACTTACCGAGACAACCTGTATATATGCACTCCAACATCAGTTGAACACTATTGAACAGGGAACGAGACACGCTGTATCCACTTTTATTATGTTTTACGCTTTGCTGTAATCTTCTTACGGCTCACCTCCACATGTGTTCTTCTTCTTCTTCTTCAGCCTGTGTTCATCCACTGCTGGACATAGGCCTCTTCCATTTGCTTCCATCGATTTCTACTCTTGGCAATTCTCATCCACTGTTTGCCCGCGACTTGTTTGATATCATCTGCCCACCTCTTCTGCGGTCTGCCTACTAATCGCCTGTTCTCTGTTGGTCTCCAGTTTGTTAGTCTCTGTGTCCATTTTTCGGGATTACCTCGGGCAACATGTCCGACCCATTGCCACTTGAGCCTTGCTATACGTTCTGCGACATCAGTAATCTTTGTTCTTTCACGAATGTCGATATTTCGAATTTTGTCTCTCAAACTAATCCCTAGCATGGCCCTCTCCATCGCTCTTTGAGTTGTACTGAGCTGCTCTAAGGTTTTCTTTGTAAAGGCCATGGTCTCCAGTCCATATGTAGTTACAGGCAAGATACATTTGTCATAAACTCTACGTTTTAGACACATTGGTATATCTCTATTCTTCAAGATACAGCTTAACTTGCCGAAAGCTACCCAAGACAATTGTATGCGTCTTTTTATTTCGGCTATTTGGTTTTCTTTGCCGATTTTAATGGTATGTCCAAGATATATATATATATATATATATATATATATATATATATATATATATATATATATATATATATATATAGTGGTCTACATTTTCAAGACTGACGTTGTCAATAACAAGATTAGTTTGTACATTACTCATTATTTTTGTTTTCTGAAGATTCATTTTGAGACCTATTTTATTTGACTGCTGGTTTAGTTCCTTCATCATTTGCTCCAGTTCCTTGATATCTGTACTGAATAATACTATGTCGTCCGCAAACCTCAAATGACTCAAATGTACACCATCAATGTTTAGACCTTTTTCCTCCCAGTCGAGCTGTTTGAATACATTTTCCAATGCTAAGGTAAAAACTTGTGGTGAAATAGTATCACCTTGCCTAATACCTTTACCAAGGCGTATTTTTTCGGTTTTTTGGTCTTCATTGATTTTGATGTGGAATGTGGCCTGTTCATAAATGTTTTTAATGAGTGTAGTTTACCGTGAGTCTATTCGAGCATCCCTGAGGGCTGACAAAAAGGACCAGGTTTCAATACTATCGAAAGCCTTGTGAAAGTCAATAAATGCCATATGTAAGGGTACATTATATTCTGTGGTTTTTTCTACCAGTGTTCTGACGGTTTGTAAGTGATCGTTAGTACCAAACCCTTTTCGAAATCCCGCCTGTTCAACCGGTTGATATAAATGAAGTTTTTGTGTTATGCGGGTGGTTATTATTCTTGTTAGCAATTTGTATAAATGTGACAACAAACTTATAGGCCTGTAGTTTTCAATATTAGTATTGTCTCCTTTCTTGTGTAAAAGTATTATTTCGGCGTTTTCCCACAGATTAGGTATTCTTTTCTCTATCAGACACCTATTCAGCAAGACTTCCACAACCTCTACAACGGTGTTGCCACTGTGACGAATTTCTAACTGATGCCGGTCCTGCCCCTAGCAGTCAACAAACAACAGCGACACGTCATCGACGAGTAATGTCTCCGCTAATCCAGAAGTTTCCCGATGATAGGCGGAGACGTGCCTCAGGCCTTCCAAATGTTCTCGAAGCAGAGCCGTATCTATATAAGCGGATGATTTTTAAGCAGCAGGGAGTCAGTCAATGAACGAGCCGCGACGCGTGATATAATTGTATTCGAAATCGGATTTAGTGAAATGTATTTATTAGTTATCGGAAGTATGTTTAGTTAATTAAATCATAAATTTGAGTTGTAAATAAATTAGATGTGTTAGTTGGTGTTATTTGTAATTATTAAATAAATAAGCGATGTAAATAAAATAATATAAGTAAGTCTTCCTTTATTTAAATTAGTGCCTAAAAATATAAATAAATAAAATAGTAGAGTCAACCGCGTAAAAAGACAATTACGCCACAAATGGTGTCAGAAGTGGGATACTTGAAATAAATATCAACGTAAATTTTCGGTTTAAATAAAGTGTGGAACCTTTAAAAATAAATAAAATATAAATCGTAATAAATAAAGTGTGTGATCATGTCTACCTTGTGTAAGCTAAAAATTGCAGACCTGAGACTTGAATTGGAAGAAAGAGATCTGAGTTCTACTGGGAAAAAGGCTGATCTGGTCGAACGTCTAAGAACGCTCTTCAGGAAGAGGGTCAAGATCCAGAAACCTATTTGTTTGAAGACAAGCATGCTGCTGTGATCTCGTCGATTTCGAAGGTTTCGACAGACATTACATCGTTAGAGAACAAAGTATCGACAGACATTACATCGTTAGAGAACAAAGTTTCTAGTGAAATCTTCCAAGTTTCGACAGACATTACATCGTTAGAGAAAAAGGTTTCTAGTGAAATTTCCCAAGTTTCCTCGGATGTTTTGAAAGTTTCGACAGACATTGCATCGTTAGAGAAGAAAGTTTCGGGTGATATTTCATCCCTTGACAGCAAAATGACTAACGAGATCTCTAGGGTCACTTCGGATTTTGACGACAAGATATCGCCCATAAAATCTACTTTTGAAGAAAAGATCAAGGAAATAGAAAAGAAAATGGAGGAAACGGAAAAAGTAGACAAAGGGATGGAACCCATCTTAACAGACATCAAAGATGATGAAACCAAATACAAACTGGAGCCACGGTCGATAGTTGAAGGGAGTGTAGGTCATGCCCGTTTTAAGGTGCCAAATTTCGACGGAAAGTCATCATGGAACAACTACATGAAACAGTTCGAATCGGCGGCCAGAGCGAACGGATGGTCCGAAAAAGAAAAAGCTGTAAACCTCACTATTGCTCGTCGAGGCGACGCTTTGGATGTCCTCCAGACCATAGCCGTAGAGGAGACAGATGACTTCGAGCAGCTTAAAAGGAGACTGAATATGCGATACGGGCACGAACATTTAGAGCATATCTATCAGTCGCAGTTTAAAAATCGAAGACAAAAGAAAGATTAAGCTCTTCAAGAATACGAGGTCGATATTGCCAGGTTGGTACGATATGCATATCCAACAGCTCCCGAAAATATGATGGAAAAGCTGGCTGTTCAAACATTTATTGATGGCCTTCGTGATCATGAAATGCAAAGAACACTGCGATTAGCTCGTCACAAGACGCTGGTCGATGTCTTGTCTGCCGCCCTCGAATACAAATCAGCTACCCAGGCCTCTGGTGGGTACAGTAAAGTGAGGACTGTGAAAGAGGAACAGGATGAGGACAAACTTGACCAGCTTGTTAATATGATGAAAGACATGGCATCGAAGAAAACGAAGACCATAAGGTGCTGGAACTGTGGGGAAATGGGACACGTACGGAGTTCATGTAAGTACCCTAGGTACAATAACAATCAAGAGACTCACCAGCAGGAAAACTAGAACGGGTCGGCCTTAGGGGGCAGCTTCGACCCGCAACTTTTCCAAAGACCCTCTCATACTAATAGCTTCTTTGAAATGTCGTGAAGATAGTGTATATGTGGATGGAGAAATAAATGGTAAAAAGTATACATTGTTGGTGGATACCGGAGCGACCAGGACCATTATACGACCGTCAGTTTTAAACAGCCGTAAGATACTCTTACCAACGAGGTTGCGACTGCGGACTGCCACAGGTGAAAACGCCAACACCCATGGAGAAATCCAGATACAATTAGGGATTGGAGCAGAAAAGTTCGTCCATACTGTCATAGTTGCAGACATCGAAGAAGATGTTATATTAGGAATGGACGTAATGAATTTGCATGGATTTCAATTGGATTTTAAGAACAGGGTAATCAAAGTTGGCAACGAGGAGGTATTTCTTCATCCACATGATGACAGCACTGTGCTAGCAGCCATTAAAGAAGATACAGTTGTGCCTGCGAGGAGTGAAACGATCATCGTAGCGCGGCTACAGGGAACTGTAGAAGAAGGAACGCCTGTTATGATGGAGCCATGGAACCACGACGAGGAGGTTGGCCGAGGAATCATAATTGGAAAGGAATTGGTTACTTCTGCTAAAGAAATTCCCGTGAGATTGATTAATGTCAATGACTACCCAGTGACCATAAAGAAGGAGACAAAAGTAGGAACTTGTGTACCCGTGACGTCCATAATCCGTCAGACGACAACATCAGATAATTCCAACGACAAGTTCGACCAAATGGTTGCAGTTGCAGGCCAGTCTCTAAATCAAATGAAAAAAAGAAAATTAAGTGAATTTCTTAGGCAATATCGTGATATATTCGTACCGAAAGGAGGAAAGACAGGAAGAACGACAGTTGTCAAACATAAAATTGACACTGGTACCGCTAGGCCAATTCGTCAAACAGCTCGACGATTACCACAGGCAAAGAGAGAGGAAGCTGAAAGGATTGTTCAAGAAATGAAGAAAGACGGGGTGATAGAGTCTTCTACGAGCCCATGGGTCTCTCCGGTGGTCCTGGTCAAGAAGAAAGATGGAGCTACGAGATTCTGTGTGGACTACCGTTTGTTGAACAATGTTACCAAGAAAGATAGTTATCCTCTGCCTCGGATCGACGACACGTTGGACACACTGACTGGAAGTAAATTGTTTTCTACGTTGGACTTGAAGTCTGGATATTGGCAGGTAGAAATGGATCCAGTGGACAAGGAGAAGACGGCCTTTACGACAGGATCTGGATTATGGGAATTCAACGTTATGCCGTTCGGACTCTGTAGTGCTCCTGCGACATTTGAGAGGCTTATGGAAAATGTGTTGAGAGGGTTATCTTGGAAGACGTGCCTGGTGTATTTAGACGATATAATCGTTTTGGGGGAGACGTTTGAAGACCACCTGAAAAATTTAGAAGACGTTTTTAATCGACTTAGAGCTGCCCAGTTAATGTTAAAGCCCAAGAAATGCCAGCTATTTCAAAGTAAAGTCAATTATCTAGGCCATATAGTCAGCAAAGAAGGAGTGGCCGTGGACAAAGGAAAAATCGATTCCATTAAGGAATGGCCGGAACCAACTGATAAACATCAAGTGAGAAGTTTTCTGGGACTATGTACTTACTACCGGAGATTCATTAAGAAGTTTGCAGATATCGCTAAGCCATTAACGCGACTTACAGAGGAAGCAAGGGATTATTGCTGGGATGGAGACTGCCAAACGGCCTTTGAAACTTTGAAGAGGCATTTAATTACAGCGCCAATATTAGGGTATCCACTGCCAGAAGGAGAGTTCATCTTAGATACGGATGCAAGCAATGTGGGAATTGGAGGAGTGCTGTCGCAGATCCAAGGAGGACAGGAACGAGTCCTTGGATATTTTAGTAAAGTGCTTTCAAAACGTGAACGAAATTATTGCGTCACGAGAAGAGAACTTCTAGCAGTAGTAAAATCAGTGGAACACTTCTATCAATACCTCTACGGAAGGAAGTTTCTAATCCGAACCGACCATGCCGCCCTTAAATGGTTAAGGCAGTTTAAGAATCCAGAGGGTCAGATAGCCAGATGGATTGAACGACTTCAAGAATATGATTTCAAAATCGAGCTTCGGGCCGGAGTTAGCCACAGAAACGCTGATTCTCTATCTAGAAGACCGTGTCCAGCAGAATGTTCCCATTGCAACAAAACAGAGTCAAAGGAAGCAGCAGTACTAAGAACAACAGTGGTCAACGACGAGGAAGATCAAGGAAGAACAATAAAAAGATCCAGTTTTACAGAAGATTCGAAAATGGAAAGAAGAAAATCGTCGACAATCTTGGCAAGAAATATCAAGCCTAGGCTCAGTAGTTAAGACGTATTGGGCCCAGTGGGACTCATTTATCTTGGAAGACAGCTTGCTTAAACGAGTAATAGAAAATGATGATGGTTCGGTGAGGAGAACACAGTTGGTGATTCCAAAGAGCAGAGTAGCCGAAGTACTTCGTCAGTTACACGACAGTCCATCAGGAGGGCATTTTGGTGTAAAGAAGACCCTTCAGAGAATTCGGGAACGATTTTATTGGATGAATAGTTCCGACGATGTGAAGGACTGGTGTAAGAAATGTACTACCTGTGCTACAAGTAACGGGCCCTACCGGAAAAGAAAGGCTCCTATGAGACAGTACAATGTTGGAAGTCCGTTTGAAAGAATAGCTTTGGATATTGCCGGGCCATTTCCAGAAAGTGACAATGGATGCAAATACATGTTGGTGATAATGGATTACTTCACGAAGTGGGTGGAGATCTACGCAATTCCAGACCAGAAGGCCGCCACTATTGCAGATGTGTTAATCAAAGACTGCATCAGCCGATTTGGAGTACCTCTGGAGATCCATAGTGACCAAGGAAGGAACTTTGAGAGCGATCTATTTCAAGGAATCTGTGATAAACTAGGCATGAAGAAGACAAGGACCACGGCCTATCACCCGCAATCGGATGGAATGGTGGAGCGTATGAATAGGACAGTCGGCAAGTATTTGACAAAGATGGTGTCCAATCATCAACGAGACTGGGACCAGTACCTTCCGTTTTTCGCAATGGCCTATAGATCTGCTGTTAATGAATCAACTGGCCAAACACCAGCAAAAGTCCTATTTGGACGTGAGATGCGTCTACCCTGTGATCTAGAGTTTGGATATCAACCTGGAGAAGATGTTGCTGGTGAGGATTACGTGAATGAATTACGAAGAAGAATGGACGATATACATGAGTTGGTCCGGTCTAACCTTCAGATCGCTAGCGACCGCATGAAGAAACGATACGATACCCAAGCCGAGAAGGGATGTTTTAAGGAGAACGACAAAGTCTGGCTTTATAATCCAAAGAAGCGAACAGGTTGTTCTCCCAAGTTGCAGCAGTTCTGGGAGGGTCCGTACCTCATTGTCAAGAAAATCAATGACGTTATCTACCGAATAAGCAAGATTCCTAGGGGAAAGCCGATGATAGTCCACCATAACCGGTTGGCGCCGTACGAGGGAGACCACGACGTAGATGAAGAAGTGGAAGTCAACCAAATTCGAGGAATACCTGACCTTACCTTTGAAGAGTTCATGGGTGCCTACGGAGGTACCGGTAAAGTAAGACATGGTGTTACCACTGAAGAAAAGCGAGATCTTCTCGCACTTCCCGATGACTATTCGCTGGCCCATACCATCCCGGCCAGTATCAAAGACGCACGAGGGTTGGCATCCGCCTTCCGAAGGAAGTTTGGTCGAGTTGCAGAACTTCAATGCCAACTGCCAGCTCCTGGCAAAGCATTGAAACTCCAAGATGCATCACGTTACCTATTCTATCTGGTAACAAAAGACACTGTCCATGACCAACCTACCTACCAAGATGTATGGGATGCATTAATTCAATTGAGAGAGCACGTGTTGGAGTCCGACGTGAAAAAGTTAGCCATGCCAAAGTTAGAATGCAGCCAATTAGACTGGAGAGTTATCCGAAATATGGTAGAAGAAATTTTCCAAGACACCGAAGTCCAGGTGTTAGTCTGTTGCAATCCGCATAGTTACTGGTGCGGAGAGAAGACCGTCCCCTGCCACTTTTATACAACTGGGAGTTGTAAAAGAGGGTCCAGTTGCCGATACCAGCATCCAGTTCCAGTCCTGACAAGGTTCCAGGAGGAACCATCTTTTAAGGAGGGGGCAATGTGACGAATTTCTAACTGAGGCCGGTCCTGCCCCTAGCAGTCAACAAACAACAGCGACACGTCATCGACGAGTAATGTCTCCGCTAATCCAGAAGTTTCCCGATGATAGGCCGAGACGTGCCTCAGGCCTTCCAAATGTTCTCCAAGCAGAGCCGTATCTATATAAGCGGATAATTTTTAAGCAGCAGGGAGTCAGTCAATGAACGAGCCGCGACGCGTGATATAATTGTATTCGAAATCGGATTTAGTGAAATGTATTTATTAGTTATCGGAAGTATGTTTAGTTAATTAAATCATAAATTTGAGTTGTAAATAAATTAGATGTGTTAGTTGGTATTATTTGTAATTATTAAATAAATAAGCGATGTAAATAAAATAATATAAGTAAGTCTTCCTTTATTTAAATTAGTGCCTAAAAATATAAATAAATAAAATAGTAGAGTCAACGGCGTAAAAAGACAATTACGCCACACCACCCATTTTTAACATTTCAGACGTTATATGATCCTCGCCAGGAGCTTGTTTATTCTTCATTTGCTGTAAGGCATGTCTAATTTCCGAAGAAGTTATTTTAGGGAGAGTTTCCGAGCCGACGTTTAGAATTGTTCTATGGTCTGTTCCGGGGTTCTGTATAGTGGATGTATAAAGATTCTTATAGAACGTTTGTATTTCCTTTAGTATTTGAGTTTTTTCTGTCACCGTATTTCCCTGTTGGTTTTTGATTTTAGTTATCTTCGATTTTCCTTTAGTTAAATTTAATTTCAATACTCTCATGTTGCTATTGTCTTCGATGGTTTGCAATATTTGTTTTGTTTTATAAGCCCGCAAGTCTGACCTTATGCTCTTTTTAACTTTATTGTTGATAGCCTTATATTCTGGTAATTCTTTAGATGTTCTTCTTCTTTCTTCCATTAAATCCAGTGTTGTTTGTTTAAGTTTCGTTTTTCTCGGATTTTTATTTTTACCACATATCGTTTTTGTAGTTGATGTTATGTCATTCGTTAATTTTTGTGTTATTTCATTTATATATTTCGTGTTGAATACTGGTAAAGGTCCTAGTTTCTTTTTTAGTTCACTTTGATATTCCTCTTGATTCATTTCGAGTGCTTCTATGTTTGGTAATTTATCCTGTGTTAATAATTTTCTTCTATCGAATTTCGTATTTACTTCTATTCGCACCCTAACTAATCGATGGTCACTGCCAGTGTCGACAGAATTTAGTACAGTAACATATTTAGCAATGTTTTTGAAGTTAGAGAGTATAAAGTCAATTTCATTCTTTACTTTGCCGTCTGGGCTGTGCCACGTCCATTTTCTCTGCATCTTTTTCTTGTAGAATGTGTTTAAGCAGAATAGCTTTTCTGTGCTGAGGAAGTTTGCGAGCATATCAGCCCTGTGATTTCTACTTCCCAGTCCAAAATTTCCAATATATTCGTTGTCGTTGTTATTTTCGTTCTTTCCTATTTTAGCGTTGAAATCTCCCGTAATTATTACGTAATATGTTTTCTCTAGGTTTCTGGCTCTTGTAATGTCTTCATAAAGTTGTTCTACCTCTTCATCATCTGCAGAAGAAGTTGGCGCATAACAATGGATTATTTGAATGCTGTATCTACAATTTAGTTTTATTACCAGATAGATAACTCTATTAGAAATCGCTTGGAATTTAGTTACCAAGTTTTCAATTCTTTTATGTACCAAAAAGCATACGCCTCCTATACCTTGGTTATTTCCTGAATTGTATTGGTACAAAGTGTGCCCTGATTTTAGTAGAGTCGTTTCTTCGCCTTTAAGCCTTGTCTCGCATAAGCCTACTACGTCCCATTTTATGGTCTTAAGTTCTTCTTGCAACTCTTCTAGGTTATCTTCTATCCTCATCGTTCTGATCTTATATGTTCCGATGTGCATTTTGTGTGTACTAAGCGAATTCTTGCCTCCCCCAGATTCCACGAGGCAGACCCTTTTCTGGGTGTGGGACTTGGCATAACATACCGTACCCACCTGGGGACCATATCCGTTCGTTTTAGTATTCGCCATTTCTATGTAGTTGGAAGGATGAGTAGCCTTAAAAAAAGCCACATGTGTTACATTTTTTTAAAAATGTTTTATTAAAATCTGTCCTTAACTGAGAACAATAGGTAAATTATTTGACAAAAATTAAAAATTTAACCTGTAGAGGGAGATCCAGTAATCACCCTCTTTACATAAATTAAATTAAAACAAGTTAAAATAAGTTTAATTATCACAGATTATTCGAATCTTCTGGCTAGATCCACTACTTTGAATCTCTTCAAGCGTCGTACATCATTATGGTCATCAGTGAGGTTCCTGGCTAACTTGTTTGGATGAGATTCTAGTCTCTTGGTATATTTTTTGTAATATTCTGTTATTACTGCTTTTACGGATGGAACATTGAGGTCTTGCTCTATCGCGACATAGTTTTGGCACGTACCAAGGGGCATTCATCTGTTCTAAGGACTTTGTTCTGGAATCTCTGCAGTATTTCTATGTTTGTTTGACTGGCTGTCCCCCAAAGTTGGATACCATAGGTCCACACTGGTTTCAACATAGCTTTATATATCAGCAGTTTGTTGTCAAGTAATAGTTGAGATTTACGACCGATAATTCAGCACATTTCTCGGAATTTTATTCCTAGTTGTTTTCTTTTTGTGAAAATGTGATTTCGCCATGTTAATCTCCTATCAAGGTGGACTCCTAGATACTTGACAGTATCGATTTGTGGGAGTTGTGTTTAATTCAGAGTTACAGACGGACATGTTTGTTTTTTCATGGTGAATGTTACATGGGTGGATTTACTCTCAATCGCCTTTATCTTCCATTTTTTAAGCCATCCTTGGATGGTATTAAGGTCTTTTTGAAGGGTTCTGGATGCTGTGATGTTCATGGTAAGAGGCTAGTACAGCAGTGTCATCAGCAAAAGTTGCACACGTTGTTCTGTTACTTGTTGGTAGGTCAGCAGTGTAGAGCAAGTACAATATTGTTTTCAAAACACTTCCTTGTGGTAAAACGGCTTTTGTTGGTCTTAAGCTTGGGTATTCATTATCCTGCTTGACTGGGAAATGTCGGTTGGAAATATAGCTTTTTAGGATTTGATAAAAAGGATGGAGAAGGTTTTTCATTACTTTAGAGAGCATACCAGCATGCAATTCCTTGTCGAAGGCCTGACCAATATCCAGGAATGCAGCAGAACAATATCTTTTATTTTCTAGATCGTCTCTGATGTGTTTTACCAGTCTATAGACCTGTTGTGTCGTTTCGTGTTGTGTTTTGAAGGCCTGACCAATGTCCAGAAATGCAGCAGAACAATATTTTTCATTTTCTAGATCGTTTCTGATGTGCTTTACCAGTCTATGGACCTGTTCTGTCGTTGCGTGTTGTGTTCTGAACCCAAATTGGTGATGGGGAAATAGTTCCCTTTCTTCTATAATTGGGGATAATTGTTTAAGGAGAAGTTTTTCCAAGATTTTTGATAGACCAGGTAACAGGCTTATTGGTAACATGGTGTTACATCAAAATACGACATATGGGGGGGAGTGGCAATACTGTTTTATTATTATATCATGCAAATACCTATGTTAACATAAAATTTTCATCTATTTTGGTCTATTTTTATAAACATTTGTTTAATAATAATACAATAATAATTGTTTTCTATTACTTCTATTTAGCACGCGTATGAGTATATTGTCACAATATTGTGCCTTCATCTAGGCACTGTCAAAAATACCGACACACTGTTGCCAAAGTTTCGTAGAAAGTTAGAAATAAGGTGTGCTACTATTAATTCTCCGAAGTAATAGTGATGACGCGCTGATGTGGCCGCTTAAGCATAATATTATAGTAAATTCATTGCTTTAAGATACATCATGTACGTGGTTCTTTTTAGGAAACGTTTGATGATGTCGAATTATGTGCAGGTAAAAAACAAATATATTTTGTGCCAGAAGCTGAATTCATACAAAACATTAATGACTGCAGCAAAGAATTGGTCCGACTTAGTAAAGCCTGCTTAAAGGAGAGTCAGGGCTATTATCCAGATTTACTTGTAGCAGCACAAAATTCAGTAACACACTTTATGTATGCTAACAAAGATGTTGTAAGCTGTAAGTAAACATTTTCTTTTAGATTTTAGTAGCTAAATATTTTTATTTATTTTAAGTACATTGGTCATCTAGAAAGTAAAGGATGTTACATTTGTACATCGGATAATATTGAAATACTTATACTATAATATCAGATATTTCCATTGTTTATACATATAGTAATAATTGGTCAGCCCAATAGGTAAATTTGTTTGATTCAAATTGAGACAGTCACCAGATGTAACCACCATTTCTGTCAGGGTCGCAACGTCACGCGTAACTAAAATACATCCAAAATGTATAGACACCAAGTTGGATACGATCTTATTGATAACAGTCCAACTCGCATACATATTACGAAAAATAAATACATGGAAGAATATATTTTGAAATTGAATATAATATGTATATGTTATAGTCAAAGTCCGAATTTCAGGCAGTCCTAGGTTTGACTAGGCAATCCTCAGGTTTGACTGACGGTCTTAGTCAAAGCCCGAAATAAATTACAGTTTCGGCCTTTGACTAGTCAAACCTAGGAAAGACTATGTTGGTCAGGCAATGCTCGAAATTTAATTTTGGTTTGACTAGTCAAACCCCGATCAGCTATTAAAATGTCGTAATTTGTTAGATTAGGTTTAATAAAACGTAATTTTTTTAATGTTTATTATTTTTATATTGTAATTAAAATAAAAAAAAATAGTGTTTATTCTCACATGTTGAGGCATTATGGCATTTAGAGTTACACAATATGTTAGACCTTTTACACTTACGTTATTTGAAAGAGCACTTCTTATTGCAGTAGCATTTTATAAATCCTGGTTCTCCAAATTTAGAATCTTTTGTACTAATTTCTCTTAGAGACAGAGACAGCAACGTCTGAAATATTTTCGAAATTAAGAAATTGTTCTTTGCATTCTCTTATTTGATTTCTTCAAAAAAAGTGTGTTTATTGTTCCGTATTTAGTACCAACTCTATATAAACCGTCAAATTGTTTTATCTTGTATGCAACTCAAAATATTTCGAGCAGTTCTCTTTGGCTCTATCAAAGCTGGGGATAGGTATTGGTACAGCTTTTCCAATCAAAATTGGAGGACATTTTTGAAGTTATACTTCTTTAGGCGCGATTGGGATTGGATTGTTATTATTCTGCGCGCATGCGCACACAGACAGTATGTAGTTCGTTGATAAATGATTTAAGTTATGTATGTAATCCAAAAAAGTTGTGTACAGAATATTTTAGTGTTTTTAGTAAATAATATATTTATTATAATTTTTGTGTCTTTGGATTTGTCTTCCTCGGGAGTAATATAATACGTTATATTAAAACATTATTTTTATATGTATACTACTTCACTTCATCTGTTTGTTACCGTGATTTGTCATAATGTCCGAGAGACGGTCAAAACAATGTCTTTGTGGGTCATTGGTAGAGCGTTCGACTAGAGATCGAGAGGTCCCAGGTTCAAATGCCGACAATTGATGTCTTTTTTTATTTAATTTTTTTAACAATTTGGATTTTTAAAAAGTGTTAACTATTAAAATTAGTTTAATATTTAAATAAAATAAAAATAAACTCTTTAAAATATTTTATTTCGTTGAAATCGTATAATAGAAGTATAACTTTTAACGTGCGTACACAGTACACACACATTCTTTTTTTTTCACTTTATTTGTTTCATAGCATTAGCCTTGGCATGAAGACATTCAATCGCATATCCTTTATTTGTTTTAATCTTTTCTGTCTGTGCACAACGCATGCTCGAATGCGTGGCAAGGAGATGCTCAAAATTATTTTGGGTATCATACAAGATAAAACAATAATTGACGGTTTATATAGAGTTGGTACGAAATACGAAACAAACACACTTTTTTCAAGAAATCAAATAAGAGAATGCAAAGAGAATTTTCCTCATTTCGAAGATGTTTCAGACGTAAAGCTGTCTCTAAGATAAATTAGTAAAATGATTCTAAATTTGGAGGACAAGGATTTATAAAATACCACTGCGATAAGAAGTGCTCTTCAAAACCATGTAAGTGTAAAAGATCTAACCTATTGTGCAACTCTAAATGCCATAATGCCTCAACATGCGAGAATAAACACTAATTTTTTTATTTTAATTACGACAATATGAATATAATACACATTTAATAGCTGACCGGGGTTAGACTAGTCAAACCCCGATTTCATAAAATTAAATTTCGACCTTTGCCTGACCAACGTAGTCTCTTCTAGGTTTGACTAGTCAAAGGCCGAAACTGTAATTTATTACGGGCTTTGACTAACACCGTCAGTCAGACCTGAAGATTGCCTAGTCAAACCTAGGGGTGCCTGAAATTCGGACTTTGACTATAACATATACATTATACAGAGTGAGTTTTATGTATGGAAACACTCAATTATCTCGGAAACAGCTTGGATGATTTTTATATATTTTGGTGGGTAAGGATTTTCTGAGGCGGCCGATATTATAGTGGCAATTGCATTGTTGTCAGATTTTCCGTTTTTTGGGAAATCTAATGAACTTTCTTATTTCGAATGGAACACGCTGTATATTTTTTGCGTCTTGAAGTCCTAAATAAATACTGACTATTCCTCATGTTATATTCCCTATACCTAAACGCCATAATTTCGGAGTTATTGCTACATTTATTAAAAAACAATTTTAAACAATTTATAAAAATCGATATTTTTGGTTAGGGTAAACATTACTTTAGGTTCTTTGGATCATTGGGAACAAAAAAGTTGTTTTGTAATTTTTCTATAAAATCAACCGTTTCCAAGTTATAAACACTTTAATACTGAAAAAAATCAAATAATGACGATTTTCAAGGTTCAAAAACACAAATAAAAAATATAATTTTAGAAATTACAAAGTACCTAAATTCAAGCTCTATCCTTTTTCTACGAGCTGGCGAAAAGATTTTTTGATATGTTTTATTCTAAAACATCGCTTTTTAATTTGTTAATAAAGCGCATTATGAGAGGACGGGCGATCGGACTACATTAAACAATTATAAAAAAATATTTTCATATAAAACAAGTTCAAATTACTTATCGATATCTGGTAAAATAAGGCTTGAACTTGAATTTGGGTATTACGCAATTTCAAAACTAATAATTTTTATTCGTATTTTTGAACCTTGAATATCGTCATTATTCGATTTTTTTTCAGTTTTAAATTGTTTATAACTCGGAAACGATTAATTTTATAGAAAAATTATAAAATATCTTTTTTGTTCATAATGAACCAAAGAATCTAAAATAATATTTACCAGAGCCGAAAAAATTGATTTTTATAATTTGTTTAATTTTTTTTTTAATAAATGTAGCCGAAACTCCGAATTTATGGCATTTAGTTATAGGGAATGTAACATGAAAAATAGTCAGTATTTCTTTAGGACTTCAAAACGCAAAAAATATACAGGGTGTTTCATTTGAAATAAGAAAGTTCATTAGATTTCCAGAAAAACGAAAAATCTGACAACTATTTAATTGCCACTATAAAATCGGCCACCTCAGAAAACCCTTACCCACAAAAATCTATAAAAATCGTGCAAGCCGTTTTCGCGATAATTGAGTGTTTCCATACATAAAACTCACTCTGTATATACAAGGTGTCCCAAAAGTAGCGGAACGGTCGAATATTTCTCGAAATGAACATCGGATCGAAAAAGTGAAAAATATTTATTTAATATTTTTCAAAAATCTATCGAATGACACTAAACACGACCCCTCACTCTACCCCTTGGAGGTGGGGTGGGGGTAGCTTTAAAATCTTAAATGGAAACCTCCATTTTTTTATTGCAGATGGAGATTCCTTACGTTAAAATAAGCAACTTTTATTCGAGACATTTTTTTTTTGAATTCTGGATAGATGGCGCTATAATCGGTAAAAAGGATTTATCGTCATACCATAGGTAAACTACAGAAATAGTCTAATATTTCGAGAAATACACTTCCAAATGAAAAACCAAAAAACACGTTTTTAATATTTTTCAAAAACCTATTGGACGACCTCAAACATAACGTTTCTATAATTATTTACCTATGGTGTCACAATAAATCGTTTTCAACGATTATAGCGCCATCTGCCCACAATACGAAAAAATGTCTCGAATAAAATTTACTTACTTTTACATAAGGAATACAAATCTGCAATAAAAATGGAGGTTACCATTTAAGAATTACCCCCACCCCGCCTTCAGGGGCTGGAGTGGGGGTTTCGTGTTTAGTGTCATTCGATGGACTTTTGAAAATTATTGAATAGGTATTTTTCAGTTTTTAGATCCGATCTTCATTTCACGAAATATTCGACCGTTCCGATACTTTTGGGGCACCCTATAATATAATAGCATGACATCATTAACCTTTCAAAGTTAACGTGCCGACTATGATTCCGCTTGTCTAAATATTTGTCGATTTCTGACGATTAATTACGATCTTGGTCTTTGGGTGCTCTATTCAGTACTGTTGTGAGAATTGTCTTAGTGCGTTTAGTTCTGCTGCTATATTGACTTGCGGAATGTGAGTCCGCACGTTATACAAGTTGTCACAAATTTTCAGGTAAGATTCAATTTTAAAATATTTTGTTTTTAGGGTAAATATTAAAATATTTATGTACTTTATAATTGGGAGTGATCTACTGATTACGTTTTCTGTATATTTGATTGATATAAACTTATTTTTGTTACAGATTTTTAAGATGAGTTTCGGAAAGCAACTAGCATATCTTGGAAAGCTGCATGCGGAATTTCTCTCTGATTCTGAGCCAGAAGCTGAACCTGACCATGATGATGCTAGTTTGGAAGGAGATTATGGAGAAGTACAGGACCACGATAGCGACATGGAAGAAGAAATTGAGGAGAGAATCTTAGAATCTCCGACGACAGCAGCGAAGATTGACTTATTTTCGTTCATTCATGTATCTACTTTGCGCAGCTCAAACATTTGTTTTTTATTTAGTCATTGTTTAGTTTCTTAGAAATAATTGTATTGTATGTTTTTAATTTAGGTTTTTGTGATTTATAGGACTCAAAATGTGAAAAGGATATATCCGTTCACTTTTATTTTTGAAGCATGAGTTTAAGTGCAAGTTATAATAAATTTGTTTGCAAATGTTTTTTTTGTCTTTATATTTAAACAGTTGACAAGTTCTCAGACCGCTTTTCCGAAATTATTTGTTTTTCGGACCTTTTCTGAATGTGCGGACTGTGAGTCCGCACGTTACACTTTATGTACCATCATGCCACGTTATCTCTGAAAGGTTAATTCAATATCTAAATAATATTCCATAGTTATTTTTCTTAATATGTATGCGAGTTGGGGTGATACGAATAGGACCTTATTCAAATTGGTGTCTATGCATTTTGGATTCATCCTAGTTACGCCTGACGTTGCTACCCTGAAATAAATGGTGATGACATCTGGTGACTGTCTCGATTAGAATCAAACAAATTTACCTATTGGGAAGCAAGCAATTTGATTCAACCCGACCTGTGGGAGATATCCACCCTATCGAAAAAGTATATTCGGGTGTAACAATTCATTGGGGCGAGGTGTTTTGACCCGAGTAAAAGCAGGGATCACCCCACCTTGCTCCAGTGCCCTAGGCCATCCCTTCTCCCCCCCCCCCCATAGCACGCTGATGCGCGATGGGGGCACAACTATCAGAAAAATTATGTTTTTTATGTTTTTTTTTTGGTGGCTTACGCCTTTTTTTTTGTATTTTTTTGTTGGCTTGCGCCTTTTCCTATATTTTCTTACCTGGTCGTGATGTTGGACCTACGCGTGTTTCTTCGGCACTTGGTGTTTCGAGCTACGAACTATCTACTACTTTTACTTTTTTCTTTACTTTGTCACTCGTTGTTTGCTTTATTATTCACTTTAATCCACTATTTGTTGTTTAGGCCGTTTGTGCTTCCATCGATGGAAAGCGTCATACCCTAGCATCTCTCGCAGTATGTGACTTGGGTGGTGCTGCAGCTCCGCGAATTTGACTCTTGCCTTGTCTGTCATTATTTCGGTGACTCTCACCTGTTAAAGTTCTCTGAAGAGGACATCTTTCTGCTACATATCTTGGGACTCTGGCTGCTTCTCTTAGGCTGCTGTTGTGGACCGCTTGTATCTTATTTTTGTGGGTGTTGCATACTTGTCCCCATGAGAGAGATGCGTATGTTAATACCGGTAGTATTATGCTATTTATTAGTCTTAACCTCGTTTTTAGTCTTAATTTACTTTTCTTCCTGTGAGTCCTCTTAATGTTGCTCTCGCCGTGTTGGCTTTCTGGACTGTAGCTTCTACGTGTTTTTGGAAGGTTAATCCTTTGTCCATGATGACTCCCAGGTATTTAGCTTCATTTTTCTACTCGATGGGGTTGTTCAGCACCGTCAGCTGTTCTTCTGGCTGTTGTCTTCCTTTCTTATATAGTACCTCTTGCGTCTTTTCGGAGTTGATAGCTATCTTCCATTTTATACACCATTCCTCGATGTCTTCTAACGCTGTTTGCAGGTTGGTCACTGCGATGGTTGGCCGCTATTGCTGTATCGTCGGCGTAGAGGCTCATTAGGGTACCTGGTGTTCTAGGTACGTCAGCGGTGTATATTGTGTACAGCAGAGGTGACAGGACCGCTACCTGTGGTACTCCAGCCTCCGTGCTTTTGAGCTCGGATAGGACTTGTCCTATCCGAACCCTGAAGCTCCGGTCGCCTAAGTACGAGGAGAGTAGCCTCGTCATCGCTCCGCTGTATCCATAACCTCGCATTTTGTATATGAGCCTATTGTGTCATACTCTGTCGAAAGCTTTGCTTACGTCCAGGAATGCTGCTCCAGTGTACTGGTTGTCGTTGAATCCAGCTGCTATATACTCAGTTAGTCTTTGTACTTGTAGCTCACTGGAGTGCTCTGGTCTGAATCCGAATTGAGCTTCTAGGATTATCTCTAATCTGTTTGTTTCCGTTTGCAGTCTTCTGAGAATAATTCTTTCCACTATCTTGCTGATCGCTGGGAGTAAGCTGATTGGCCTGTAGTTCTGCGGGAATGTGTAGTTCTTGCCAGGTTTTGGGATCATGATGACATGGGCCTCTTTGCATTCGTTTGGGAATATTTTGTATCTCAATATATTGTTCACTATGTTTGTAAAGTACACTATAGCTCTTGTGGGCAAATAATTTAGGGCTCTATTTGTTATTTCGTCCAGACCAGGCGCTTTTCTCGGTGAACTCTTTCTTATATGTTCGTTAATTTCTTCCGGTGATGTTGGAGGAATGATGTCTTCTCGGTCCTCTGGTCTTTCCTCTTGCTCTTCGACTACTTTCATGAAATCTAGGTCCTCGTCTTGGTGGGAGACCTCATCACCTCTGCTTTTTCCTCTAGGGTATACACTATGCCGTCTTCTCCATGTAATGGGGGATGGGTTTTCTGACACTTCTCATCATTTTTTGGAGCTTCCAAACATTTTTTATGTTTGAGTCTAGTTCTTCCATCTCTTGTACGAAGTTGTCCCATTTTTCACTGCGGTGTTGTCGAAGGGCCGTTTTGATTTCTCTGTTTAATGTGTTTGCCCAGGTTTGGCCTACTCAGTTTCTTGTTCTTCTGGCTATTTGATTCACTCTGTTCTTTTCCCATATCAAGTCTTGTACTTCTTGTGGTATGTCTTTGAACCTTCCCGTGTGGATCTCGACTTCTTCCTCTGTTGTGCTGTTTCTGATTGCTTCTTGGATGATGTTTTCTAGCTCTAGGACTTTTTCTTCTATTTGTTGGGGTTGTTTATAACTGTCACTATATTTATTCCTTCACTCACTCATCTTTTGTAATTCGTCCACTTTATTTTCTTTTTTACTCTTTTCGGCGGGCTTGTTTCTTCCCATGTTCCTAGTTCTAGTAGAATGGGGTTGTGATCTGTTGTTCCTTCGTTCAAGGTGATTAGTTCAGCTTGTAGTCCTAGGTTTTTAGCCACAATGATGTCGATGTGGGTGGGAAGTCCGTTTCCTGGGAAATGTGTTGGTTTTTCTGGGCCCATTGCCACTATGTCTTCGTTATTTTCTATATAACTGTTTAGTAGTCGTCCGTTTCTGTTCGTAGCTCTATCGTTTCTGTCCTGCATTCAGGTCCCCTATTATTATCGATGTTTCAGAGATGTTTAGGAACGCATCTAGGTCATCGTTCGTTAATGGGTCTCGCGGTCTTAAGTAGGCTGATATTATTCTCACTACGCCTTGCCTCATTTTCACTTCTATTGTTGTTGCCTCCATGTTTACAAGTGATGGGGTCGTGAATCTTGTGTGCTTGATTCCCTTCTTGACTAGGATGGCCGTTCTTCCTGATCTTCTTGTGAGGTCGTTGCTACATACATCATACCCAGGAAACTTTAGGTTGAAGTTGTTCGTAGTTGCTTTTTTTCCTGTATTGCTACGATGTCCATCTCGTATCTGTTGGCGAGTTCATCCATGATGTTCTGGTTTGTTGATATACCGCCCGGATTCCAGGAGCCTATCCTCAAGTATCCCCTATCTGCCTGCATTAGTTCTGCGTCTGCCTGGTGTCTAGGATCGCTTCTTGGACTACCTTTGTCACTATGTTGGTGACCATTCTGACTAGGTAGTCTACGTTTTGGGGGTTCGCTGTGGTGTTCTGTGTTTGTTGTTTGTTTGTTTGTTTGCGTATCTTGGGCGTAGGATACCCCGGTTGCCTGTTGTCGTCTACTCGTCTGTTGTGGCCTCTGTGGTGATGGTCTTCCCCAGGTTGAGCACCTAGGGCATCCTCTGTAGTTGGCTGGATGGCTTCCATTGCAGTTAGCACATGTTGCCTTCACTTCTCTAGCTCGTTTGCACAGCTCTGAGGGGTGATCTTCGCCGCATTTCACACACTTTGGGTCCTTGTGGCAGGCATTCTGGGCATGTGGTAGCCTTGGCAGATAAAACACTGCGTTGGTCCGGTCGCTTTGCGTAGGTCTTCTACCACGACCTTCATGTGGCACAAATTTGAGATACGCTTTGCCATTTCGACGTCCTCATGGTCCAGAGTCAGGATGAACATGGGTAGTTGTTTTTTGGGCCTGCTCTGGTAGACATATTCTTCGCGGAGTGACAAGTTATTTGGTACTGTGCTGCCATCTCTTCTTGGATTGCCTTTTCTGTGGTGTTCGTGGGCAATCCTCTTAAAACCACTCTAGGTTTTACGTCCTCATCCAATGGGAAAGCTATCCATTGTAGCCTTTCCCTTTGGCGTTGTTTGTCTTCGCATACTCTTCCGCTATCTTCACCATTTTCCTATAATCTTCCGGGCTTTTCGCCTGGATGAGGGTTTCCCTACCACTCTTGGAAATCCTGTTGGCCGTGTATACTTTTTGCGCTTGGGCTATGGTGAGGATAGCCCCTGTCTCACTGACGCTCTGTAATTTGATTACAGGCGGTTTTACCTATTGGGATGACTATTACTATACAGGGTGAGGCAAATAAAGGGTTTACTAGATATCTCTCGAGAACTAAAGGCAGTAGAATCATAAAAATTGGAATAAAGAGGTTTTAAAGGATGGTCTATTAAATGAAAATATTTTCATCTCTTTGCAACTTCGTTTTTTTTTTAAATGGGACACCCTGTATATTTTTACATTTTTGGATTCTCTTCGATGTCTTCTTTCTTAAAGTATGAGGTATTGTAATATTATACAGGGTATTTTAAAAGATAATTACGATTTTTTATTAATTTCGTAGCAAAATTAACACCCTGTAGAATTGTAGTAGTTTGACATCTAAAACTCTACTTACGTTCAAATGATTTTTAATATACTCTACTATTGTTAAGAATCATTAGTATAGCGAAATTTTTAATTCTAGTATACAGGGTTGGTCGAAACTCGGAATGAGTATTTTCCGAGTTTTCTTAAGCGGACACCCTGTATTTTAGTATTGTAATGAATTGATATTTTATGCTACTTTTTTATTTCTTAAGCATTTCCTACACCTAACTGCTTTAATTTGTGCTTAATTGTTAATCGCACCAACAATTTAACTACGTAGGTATTTTGATAGCTAAACCATTATTGCTAATTTTAAGGACCAGTCTGGATTAACATGTATTTATTTCTGAAAAATTATTTGGGATTGAGTATTTTCACGGCCAACCTAATAAAATTTTACGTATTTTTTTTTGCAATTAATGTTTAGCTTGAATCACCAATAACTCACAATTTAAAGCAGTTAGGTATAGGGAATGCTTAAGAAATAAAAAAGTACTATAAAATATCATTTTACTACAATACAAAAATACAGGCTGTTCTATTTAAGAAAACTCAGAAAATACTCATTCCGAGTTTCGACCAACCCTGTACACTAAAATTAAAAATTTAGCTATACTAATGGTTCTTAACAATAGTAGAGTATATTAAAAATCATTTGAACGTAAGTAGAGTTTTAGATGTCAAACTACTACAATTCTACAGGGTGTGAATATTGCTACGAAATTAATAAAAAACGTAATTATCTTAAAATACCCTGTATAATATTACAAACGTGATATTTTAAGAAAGAAGACATCGAATAGAATCCAAAAATGTAAAAATATACAGGGTGTCCCATTTAAAAAAACGAAGTTATGAGCAACTTCCGGTATAACCGGAAGTTGCAAAGAGATCAAAATATTTTCATTTAATAGATCATCCTTCAAAACCCCTTTATTCCAAATTATATGATTCTGTTTCCTTTAGTTCTCGAGATATTTCTAATAGGCCAGTTATCTGCCTCACCCTATATACAGGGTGCGCCAAACCTCTGGTTTTCTTTGATTACGGCTAAATTATGGGATATACAAAAAAATGTTTTAAATAAAATTAAGGTATACTGAAGCCATCTATAATTAAAAATTATTTTCGATTATACACGGTGAGTCAGAACGACGGTACGAACCAAAGTTGTGTTTTTTTTAATAGAACACCCTATATATTAAATAATTTTTCAATGTATTTTTTAAAAATATTAAGAATTTACATAAGGTATTATAGGCCTAAAGTTAACAATTTTCGAAATATGTACACTTTTATTGAGGAAAACGGTAATACTCAAAGGACTGTGAATTAGGCTTTTAATGTAATAAAAATTTAAATGACATGTCAAAGTTTTTTTAGTATAGTGTTATTTTTAAATAAATTAACATATCTGACATATAGCCATAATATATACAGTGTGATCACTATTTGCAAATACAAAATTTTGTCATTTTTTTAATAGGACACCTTGTATATTAGTATTTACTTTTGTAGTAAATATTACAAACTTTCTTTTGGTATAAAGTTGTATGTACCTAGCATGTTTCGTTTTGAAGATGTTTAAAAAAAAACTATAGATTATACGTTTTGCGGAATTTTTATTAAAAATTTTTTGCAAAAATAGTTATTTTCCTAACTAGTGCGGAAAGCGATACTTTCACGCACGAAAGTGCCGTTGACCTGAAAGACGCGATAGCGGAGTTCGGACAAGCAGTCGAGTGCGGGGAAGACACTTTCCGCATGAGTTAGGAACAATATTTTTTCTAGGGCCGTACGTTTGGAAAAAAGCCACAAACAATAGAATTATGTCAATTTTTCTGTAGAAGTGAAAATACACAAATTAATTCTTTGACAAGGTTGTTAAAACCAAACTTTTATTATAATGGGTTACCACGACGACGATATTGGTTTCCATGACGACGAATCAAAACCATTGTAATTGTCTACTGATCTGACTTTTAAATATTATGTCAAAATAATTTAATTTCACCGAATTATCAGTAGTAATTGCGCTGTAAGCGCAAGTAAGAGCTCTAAAATTATTTAATTTTTCCCGAGTGGCACTTTGACAGTTTTAATTTCACGAGCCGAAAGCGAGTGAAATTATGTCAAAGTGTCACGAGGGCAGAAATTCTATATTAATTTTAGAGATCGAGTGCAATTTGTTGCGATTATTTCATGAATAAAACTGTTCAAAACCAAAATTTTATTGTAATTTATTTATGTAAGTACAAATTAGTACAATTTTAACACACAGTTTTTATCAATATTTGACGGTTGAAAGTCGTCACTTTTATAATTTTTAAAACATTAATTTTCATTAATGCCAATTATCAGTTGAAATTATCAGAAATTATCAGTTTAATTTGTATTTCTCTAGCTTTCTGTTGGTCAGAATCTCCTAGGAATGAAATAATCGCGCTAATTTCATTTAAACATGAACACTATAAGATAAATTTGAAATAAATTAGTAAATAATATCTAAATATTAGGTTATTGCATGTTTTATAATATATTATAATGCCATATTACAAGGTGTTTTACTTTCCCGCACGCTGTGTGGGAAAATTTACTTTCACGCACGCCGTGCGGGAAAGTGCAACTTTCGGAAACGAAATACGTGCGTGAAAGTGGCTCTTTTAGCACGGCCGTAGAAAAAATAATTATAATCTGGATTTAGAAACATACAATGAAATATCAAATATGAAAATAAAAACGTAATTAAAGATTAAAATAAATCGTACACTAGTACAATTCAATTGATTTATTAACTTAAAATTATTTTACAAAAAATATTTTACCATACTAATAAATGCATAAATTAGTTACTAAATTAAATAAACAGCCAAAATCCCAGTAATTTTTCTACCACAGCAACTTTCCTGTACCAAATTAATTGTTAGTTATATTATTGTATTTACGAGTAAGATCAGTTAAACTTTTAATTTACTTACATCTTGAGAACATAATAATTATAAAGTATGCTTTGAGACAAATGAATGTTAAATGTATCAGCCAAATTATTTATTAATATAAATAGTATTAAATGGTGTCAGAATAGCTCGTAACACTTTTGTAGTTGAAATTTTTGTAACAATTTTTTATATTTTAAATTTTAATTTTTCAACCGAACAATTGGTGGATATGACATTTGTTTTGGGCGAAACCATTAGAAATTATTACCAGCTTTTGTGACACGACTACATAGATACTATTTACTTAATAATATACTTCTGTAACGTTTATTTGTTTCAAAGCATATACGTTCTCAAGATGTAGAATTTTTTTTTACAAAAAAATTTAATTAAAATTATCGCGGATATAAAATATCCGCGAAACGTAAAATGTATAGTTCTTTTTTAAATATTTAGAAAACCAAACATGCTATACGCATACAAATTATATCAAAAGAAAGGTTGTAATGTTTACTACAAAATGCAATACTAATATACAGGGTGCTCTATTAAAAAAAAATGAGAAAATTTTGTATTTGCAAATAGTGATCACACTGTATATTTTATAGCTATAAGTAAAAGGTATGAAATTATTTTAAAATGACACTGTATGATAAAAGCTTTGACCTATCACTTAAATTTTTATTACCTAGGAAACATAATCCACAGCCCTACAAATATTACCATTTTTCTCAATAAAAATGTAAATATTTCGAAAATTATTAACTTTAGACCTATAAGACTTTTCACAATTTTTTCATATTTTTAAAAACTATATTTAAAAATGATCTAATGTATAGGGTGTTCCATTTAAAAAAAAAACAAAACTTTGGTTCGTACCGTAGTTCTGACTTACCCTGTATAATCGAAAATAATTTTAAATTATAGAGTGTTTTGATGTACTTTAGTTTTGTCAAAAACATTTTTTTGTATATCCCATAGTTTAGCCGTAATCAAAGAAAACCAGAGGTATGGCGCACCCTGTATAAACAATGATATTGCTTTTTCTGTTTTTAGTTTATTGCGGAACCCAAACTGTGTCACAAGATATTCTTATATTTTTGGTGCATCCTTGAGTGCAAAATTCTATGGAATATTTAAAAACATGGTTCATCAAGCTGACCATTCGGTAGTATTAGGTTTTGAGTTGGTCAGTATCAGTATTAACATCTGCGTAGAAGCTGTACGCTATCATTTAGAAACTTATTAATATTTAGCCAGAGGGGTGCTATTGTTTGAGGTGTGCAATTCCATAAACAACGCATTAACCTGTTTTATGAAATGATTCCTTGTTTATGTAATATCACACCTCGAACAATGTCATCGCTGAGCTTTATAGGATTAAAATTCACCGCCGAGCTGTATATTAATGAGTAATGTGACAGAACTCGGGTTGATCAACATGTATGATACTTTGTCCAAAGGCGAGAAAATAACCTAACAAGTTGTAGTAAAGACATGCTTTCAAGAGATAGCTTAAATGAACTAGACGCCCTTGAGAGGTGGATTCCGGGCTGAATCTTAAAGATAACTGGGAAATAAAGAGCGTGTAATAAAGAAGTTAACTCATAAATTAATAGAGAAAAATCTTCTCACTGATAAAAAGATGAACATGATCTTGAATATGTCTTGAGGTATAAGTTAAACTATTATTTTAAATGGTAAGATAGGATAAAGACGCGGCATTGGCAAAAGTTGTTTTTGAGCAGCGAAACAAGGCAATATCGCCGGTCCGGGATAAGAACGACGTAACTGCAGAAAGCGAAATTTTTTAGGAGAGCAAAAAACGATTTTTAAATATTAAAAATAGGGATTAAATTAGGAGTAATCATCCAGAAGCATCGGTATGGCATTTATTCTTACAATGGTGGCTTTTATTTTTATGCCTAATGGTTGGAACTTCATTATCTTAATTTAATCCTCTTATTTTCAAGCCTATCTACAGTTGCGTCATTATTCATCTAAAAAGATTTTTATTCTTCTTCTTCTTCTTTTATATAGACAGTATTACCTGTTTTTCTTCAACGGTGCCTTTCATTTAGCCCCTTAGTTATCGTTTCATCTTTTCCTTGGGCGTCCTGTACTTCTTCTACCTAACGGTTACTTGTCCCTGGCTACTTTTACTATCCTAGATTCAGACATCCTGCATATTTGTTCATTTCACTCTTCTTTTCTGTCCTTTACCCAGGTAATTATATTGTCTATCCCATATAATATGCGTCTGATTTCCCCACTTCTTGCCCTATCCTGTAGTCCTTTTCCAGCAATCCTTCTTAAGATCTTCATGTCTTCGTGTTCTTCTTGTACCTGATCTTGTTTCGGCCATGTAAGTCATAACTGTCCTAATAACTGATTTATACAGGGTGTAACAAAAATACAGGTCATAAATTAAATCACATATTCTGGGACCAAAAATAGTTTGAATGAACATAACTTACCTTAGTACAAATATGCACATAAAAAAAGTTACAAAATGAAAAACGATTTTTTTGAATATATCGAAAACTATTGCAGATTTTTTATTGAAAATAGACATGTGGCATTCTTATGGCAGGAACATCTTAAAGAAAATTATAGTGAAATTTGTGCACCCCATAAAAATTTTATGAGGGTTTTGTTCCCTTAAACCCCCCAAACTTTTGGGTACTTCTCAATTAAATTATTATTGTGGTACCATGAGTTAAATGCAATATTCTTAAAACTTTTTCGGTATTTTTTTGATAAGGCAGTTTTTATCGAGTTGATGCTTATTTTTTAATATGTTTACATAAAAAAGTTATGGGGGTTTTGTTCTTTTAAACCCCTCAAATGTTTGTGTACATTCCAATTAAAATATTACTATGGTACCATTAGTTAAACACAGTGTTTTTATAACTTTTTTGTCTCTGTATTTTTTCGAGAAGGCACCTTTTATGGAGATGTGGCTTTTTTTTAATATGGTTCAAAATATGCTTAAAAATGTAAATCATAAATTAATTTTTATATTATTACCAGGTCTCCATAATCGTTGAGATACAAATCTCCATATACAAATATGTGGTGGATTTGACAAATATTCAAAATATCTCGATAAAAACTGACTTTTCGAAAAAGTACTAAGAGGCAAATAGCCCAATAAATGACCGTTTTGGAGTGTAATTTTCAGGGGCAACTCCGAATTGCATGAAAATTTGGATTTAGGTTCTACTTACCCTCCGATTCAAAGTTGAATTTGTCTCGTTGGTTGCTTTTACTTGGGGGGTGACAGTCACCCCTTCTCGGGGGGTGAAAAACGCGTGTTTAAAATAAACCCGGAAATGGATAAATTTACCGATTATAAGCAACTTTAGCTCTATAAATTTTTTTACGTAAGTCAATACTTTTCGAGTTATTCGCAATTGAAAATGTTAATTTTTTGACAAAAAAACTACGTTTTCAGACAGTTTTTCGCAAATAACTCAAAAAGTAAATATTTTATCGAAAAAAATATTCTTAGCAAAAGTGTAGCTTATAAAAAATAAAAAAATGGTGTATCAGTAAAGTATATAAAACGAGAAAAGGCAAAGTTGTAGCTCATGAAAAATACGTTCTTATTCGTCTAATTAAAAATCGAATACGTAAACGCAAAATCACCGAAAAATTAAGCATTTTTCGGGAAAAACTTATTAACATTTTTAAAGTATCTAGAAAAAATTTATATTTCTTTTTACAAAAGTTTCTAGCAACAAAAATAAAGGAGTTACACTGAAAAAAAATTTTTCTTTTTTGGTAAAAAAAAATTTGAAAACCTCCCTCTATTTAGCACCCTAAATATAATTAATCGTTACCGCTTTACCATTTATTTTAATGGTATGTATATTGTTTAAATGATCTGTAAACTTGATTGGTTTGAAGTGCTTATTTTTAAGAAAAATTGGTTTTATAGTAAAAAAAAAATTTTTCTAAAAATTCTAAAAATTTTCAAAATAACTTAAAAAGTATTGGTGGTAAGAAAAATCTTAAGGAGTAAATAAATGTAGGTTTTGCTATTATAAATTTGCTAGTTTCATTTTGTTTTTCCGCAAGAAAAAAATTGGTTAAGATATGGCTGTTCAAAATTTGCATACACTCGTGATTAGTGACCCGTTCAAGCTTTTTTAACATAACCCTCTCAAAAATAGGCACTTTAAACCCGTGAGACTGACAGATGATATAAAAAATAGATAAGTAAGTAAATTTTTTCTACATCGGTAGCGATTAATTTCATTTTGGGAACTAAACACGGCGAGATTTTCATGATTTTTTTACCAAAAAAAAAGAGGGCCAACTTTATTTTGAGCGTATCTTGCTTATTTTAAATGCTAGAAACTTTTATGAACAATTAGAAAAAAGCTTTTTATAAATAATTTAAAAAAGTTTAAATGGGTTTTCCCGAAAAGTGCTTAATTTTTCGGTGATTTCACCTTGAGATATTAGATTTGGAATTAGACGCATAAGAACATATTTTTCATGAGCTACAACTTTGGTTTTGTTCGATTAATAGACTTTACTGATACACATTTTTTTCGGTTTTTTATAAGCTACACTTTTGCTAAGGATATTTTTTCGACCAAATATTTACTTTTTGAGTTATTTGCGAAAAACCGTCAGAAAACGTAGTTTTTTTGTCGAAAAATAAACATTTTCAATCGCCAAAAACTCGTAAAATATTGACTTACACAAAAAACTCTATAGAAAAAAACTTGCTTAAAATCAGGCAATTTATCCATTTCCGGTCTTATCTTGAATGTATGTTTTTTCACCCCCTAGAAGGGGTGACTGTCACCCCCCCAAGTAAAAGCAACCAACGGCACAATTTCAACTTTGAAGTGGAGGGTGAGTAGAACCTAAATCCAAATTTTCATGCATTTCGTAGTTGCCCTTGAAAATTACACGGTATCGCCGTATTTCCGGTTCGTTTGCTGGGCTAAAAAAGTCTTAAATATATTGTGTTTAACTAACGGTACCACAATATACTAATTTAATTGGAACGGACACAAAAGTTTGGGGGGTTTACAGTAACAAAACCCCCATAAAATTTTTATGGGGTGTCCAAATTTCACTAATTTTCCACTAATTTTTCAATTTTCTTAAGATGCTACTGCCATGAGAATGCCACATGTCCATTTTCAATAAAAAATCTCTAATAGTTTTCGATATATTGGAAAAATCGATTTATTTTCTAACTTCAAAGGGCTGTACCTTTTTTACGTGCAAATTTGTACTAAGGTAAGTTCAATAGGTAGGTTCAATCGAATTATTTTTGGTCCCATAATATGTGATTAAATTTATGACCTGTATTTTTGTTACACCCTGTATATTCGGGCATTTGTTTTCAATCCTAGGTGTCTGTTTTTCCAAATTGTCCGTTTAGGCATCCGGCCGTTCTACTGGCTTTAATTATTTGGTTTTTACCGCTTCGTCGATATTGTTGTCGGCCGATAGATTAGTTCCCAGGTATTTAACACGCTGACGGACAGAACGTTTATAGACGTCGAATTTCCATTGATGTAATGTGGCACAACCTCTATAGACGTCTTTTTTTTTAAATAACGAGTTGTGACAAAAAATGTTACATTACATCTACAAATGCATATTAAATGTGACGCGATGTCCATGGTCGTCGTCCACATGTTTAAAAACAATGTTCAAAAACTCAACTCAAAAAATTAATCAATTCCCCTAATCTACGTTGCAAAATACAAAATAGTGTCACAACACTGCTTGCTTATACATTTGACGCACTGTCCGTCAACGTGTTAAAATAGACTAAATAAAGGATAACCGTCCAGGAGCATCGGTATGGCGTTTAATATAACAATGATGGCTTTTAGTTTTAGCCCTATTGGTTCGAATTTTATTATCTTAATTTATTCCGCCCATTTTCAACCCTATCTACAATTGCGTCATTCATTAGAAAAAATAATTCGAGAGTCCAAAATTAATACGAATGGTACTATCTTAAACAAATCAATACAAACTGTCGGATGCGCAGATGACATAGACATCATAGGCAGATCCACAGAAATTCTGACTGAAGCATTTCGGTGGTTAAGAGCATCTCACAGAGAATCAGACTAAATATAAATATTCAAAACACCAAGTATATTTGTTGCACTAGGTCCAGTAACCTGACACCTACAATAATAATTAAAAGAGAAATAGTGCTCGGCAATAAGTAATACACTCAAAAAAATTTAGTTCGTAATATTGGTTAACAGTGATTATTGAATAGTATTTCGTTGTAACAACAATTTAATTTTTTGTTTCAACGAACTTTTAGACATTGATAAATGTATTTGGTTATTGTCAAAATTATTGAATAATAATTGTGAAAATAACTAGAGTAAATTAATCAATAACACTCAATATATTCAGACAATAAGTTAGTTTCGTATATTTAATAAATAATGGTAATTCTGGCAGCAAAACACTTTCTTGATTTCAGCCCTCGGTAATAATGTAATCTATTATTCTGCGTTTAAATTTTTCAAAAATACTTATTAGTTTTATCAGGATTAAAAAGAAATAAATGCATTTAACAAGAATTCAATCGAAATTTTGCACCTGCGCTCTCCAAAAAGATTAAAGTGTTATACATTTTGGAATCACTATTTCAATCTCTTTTAAATGAGCTTGTCACATGATATACTTTCCCTTTAAAAAAACCATTTTTGGTGCTGTCACCTGAAGAGGGATCGCGTAAAGTTCGAAACATTGATGTTATAATATACTTTGATTATTTTAAAAATCGACCTGTCCGAGTGTTTTGCTTAAATGCTAAAAATAAATAAGTTAATAAGGGGGCAACACTTTTTATAGCGCACGGTATAAGTGAAATTATATGAGAAATCACACAGTGCAAAGTCCATTAGGTTTAGGACAAAAAAGGGGATTTGCAAAATTATTATTAATCAATTAATATCATACATTGATCTAATGCATTCAGTAGTTATCAATATAAAATACGTTCATAGTATGAATGAACGAAACTGATTGTAGGGATGAATAGAATTGCTTGTAAGAATAACCGTATTTATTGTGGGAATGAACGGAATTAATTGTAAGAATAAACGGCAATAATTGTAGAAATAAACGAAATACGTTAGGAGAAATAACACTGTTATTGACACAACGAATAGTCTTCGTCGGTCAATTAACGACGTTGTTGTTTCAATGAATAGTGTTCGTTGGCTCAGTGAACAGTGTTCGTAATATTAATAAATGGATGTTCATCCATTCAATAAACGTAATACATTGGATCAACTAACGAAAATAAAATGAATTGATAAATATCGCTTTGTTGTTACAATAAAACCAAGAATTGGACCAATTTTAAGTATTGCTTTTATTGTCCGAATTAACATTTTTATTAATATTACGTACCTTTTTCGTTGAGTGTACTATAAGACAGACGCCTCAAAAATAAATAGAAAATTTAAATTGGCTAACTATTTATATGTTACAAAATATTACAACGGCACCCGATTTGGGCATCGAAACGTTAATAAAATTATTTTTTTCATTTTAATTGTGGCTTATTTCCCATATAAATAGTTAATCATAAAAATGCCACAAGGAAATAGCTTCAGAACAACTTTAAATTGGCTGTCTAAAAAACACTTATAAGAGCAGTGCTAACATCTGGTTCAGAAAATTGGTTAATTACACAGAATGACCAAGAACAGCTCAAACGTTTTGAGCGAAAAATCTTAAGACAAATATAATGGAGGCATAAAAAACAAGGTTTGTGAAGCAGGCGTTACAACTTTGAGTCGTATAGAAGTTTTGGAAAACCTGACGTTGTAAAATTCATTATGGTAGCACACCTTAGATGGATAGCTTATGTAGTCAGGCAAGAGGAAGATGAAATAGTCAGAAAAGTTTTTGACCGGAGAGGACCGATAGGACAACGAGCAAGACGAAGACCGAGACTTAGGTACCAAGACTACTTAGATAATGATTTAAAATCTATTGTAATTAGATCATGGAGAATAGTTTCCAGATACAGTGAGGGTAACCAGATATGGTGAAATCTACCGAATGATTGCCGGTATAAGCAATCCCACCACTTACTGGCCAACGGCTTCGGGCGGATGAGCTAGTATGTGGAAGGGCACTCTTTTGTCCTGAGATCGAGAAATCGGTCTTGAAGGCGGATGAACCAAGGACGGTCAACGGTGGAAGGATGCAGAAGGCAACGGGGAACCACTGCATTAAAGACTCATAGAGTACCCCTAGTTAAGTCATTACGGTGTACACAAAAAATAGTGGAAACTCTACTGATCATGGGAATCGGATACCAAGATCCGGCAGAGAGAGAAAAGCACAAGACTACAAGGCTCACTCGGTCGTAAACCTGCAAAATCCTTGTACAAAAATGCAGAAACCAACAACTTTAAGAGTTGCAACGTGGAATGTGAGAAGTTTGTTCTCTGCAGGAAAACTGGATAATGTTGAACAAGAAATGAATAGACTAAACATCGATGTTTTAGGAATCAGCGATACACAATGGCCAGGATCTGGGAAATGTTCAACACGAAATGATGGCGTATTTTATTACTCCGGAATCGACAACACCCATCGGTACGGAGTTGGAATCATCATTTCAAAGAAATGGAAAAATTCTCTAATTACCTGTACTCCTTACTCAGAACGCTTAATATTAATACAAATTAAAGAAAGACATAACTTAATAAATCTTATTCAAGTCTATGCACCAACAGCAGATAAAGATGACGATGAAATAGAACAATTCTACAACGACTTAGAAGAAATGCTGAAAGCAATAAAAAAGCAACACATTAACATAATAATGGGCGATCTTAATGCCAAGGTCGGTCAAGGTAAGGTAGGAGAACTTGTAGGAAACTACGGACTTGGAAACAGAAACGACAGAGGAGATCGATTGATTCAATTTTGCCAGAGCGAAGACTTCGTAATAACAAACACCCTTTTCAAATTACCTCCTAGGCGATTATATACATGGACATCCCCACAACATACCAAAGAAAAAATAGTGAGAAATCAAATAGACTACATTCTGATAGCAAGGAGGTATCGTAATGCTGTTAAATGTACTAAGACGTACCCAGGAGCTGATATAGGCTCAGATCATAACCCGATAGTTACTGTGATAGAGGCGAGACCAAAAAAGATTAGGAGACCACACAGGAAGACACTAGATTTAGATAAACTTAGAAATAAAAATATACGACAAGAAACAGGAAAAGAAATAAATGAAAACCTCAGTTCAGTGCAACAACAAATTAATGATACGGATAACGTTAACCAAAAATTAAAGTACATAAATACAGCTATACAAACAGCAGGAAAGAAACATCTGACAAAAACAACAACAAAGAACAAGGGGTGGATGACACAGGACATACTAGACTTGATGGAACAAAGAAGAAAGATGAAGAATTACCTAGACAAATACAAAGAAATAAACAAACACATAAAAAAGAGAATAAAAGAAGCCAAAGAGGCGTGGATTAAAGAACAGTGTGAAGAAATGGAAACCTATGAGAAAAAGTACGATGCGTTCAATATGCACAAAAAAGTAAAAGAGATAACAGGAAGCATAAAGAAATGCGAAATAGGTAAACTTAAAGACAAAGATGGAAATCTTATTGTAGATCTAGAGAATAAAATAAAAAGATGGACAGAATACCTGAATGAATTATTTGAAGACGATAGAAACAACTTAACTCAGATAATCAATGCAACTGGGCCAGACATATTGAAAGAAGAAGTAGAATACGCAATAAGAAACGCTAAAAATGGAAAAGCAAACGGACCTGATGAAATCCCTACAGAACTGCTGAAGCTTTTGAATGATAAATCCGTAACCATAATATTGCATATATTCAATACAATATACAGTACTGGTATAATACCGCAAGAATGGTTGCTGTCTACGTTTGTCACCATACCGAAGAAAACTAAGGCAATGCAATGTTCAGATCATCGAACAATCTCCTTGATGAGTCACCTGCTTAAAATATTTCTTAGAGTCATTCACAACCGAATCTATCAAAAACTAGACATCGATATTAACGATACACAGATGGGATTCAGAAAAGGATTAGGTACAAGAGATGCTCTATTTGCCTTGAACGTTCTAACACAGAGATGCCTAGATGTTAACCAAGAGGTACACGCCTGCTTTATAGACTTTGAAAAGGACTTTGACAAAGTACGCCACAGTAAACTCAAAGAAATCCTGGAGAGTAAGAACATTGACACCAGAGACATACAAATAATATTAAATCTGTACTGGAATCAGCGAGCTAATATAAAAATAGAAGAACAAACATCGGACGAAATAGAAATACGTAGAGGAGTACGACCGGGTTGTATATTGTCACCGCTCTTATTTAATATCTACAGCGAACAAATATGCCAAGAAGCTCTCTCATATGCAAACGAAGGGATAATAGTCAATGGAGAAGTTATCAATAACATTCGATATGCTGACGATACTGTGATAATGGCAAGAACAGCGGAAGGTCTACAACATTTAGTTGAAACTATGAATGAGATATGTAATAACTACGGCATAAGGATGAACGTCAAAAAAACCAAATATATGACCTTCAGTAAGAATCCAATAAATGACACTAGTATCACAATAAACGGTACCCAACTTGAAAAAGTAAACGAATACAAATACTTGGGAACCCTTATCAATGAAACAAGTGACCAAAATCACGAGATAAAAAGACGTATTGAAATTGCCAGGTCTACTTTTATAAAAATGAAAAAATTATTTTGTAATCGTGATATTAGTATTCATCTACGAACTAGAATGTTAAAATGCTATGTATTCAGTACTTTGCTCTACGGTGTTGAGTCATGGACTCTTAAACAGAGGAATATTAAAAATCTTGAAAGCTTTGAGATGTGGTGCTACCGCCGTATACTACGAATAAGTTGGGTGGATAAAATTACAAATGAAGAAGTAATACGCAGAATAAATAACGAGCCAGAAGTTCTACGGAGTATAAAAAAGAGAAAACTTGAATACTTAGGCCACCTGATGAGAGGACAAAAGTACACATTCCTACAAAATATAATGCAAGGAAAAATCCAAGGACGAAGAAATCCAGGCCGTAGAAGAATGTCCTGGATGAGAAATTTGAGAGAGTGGTTTGGCTGTACCACTAACGAATTGTTCAAAACAGCAGTAAATAAAATTAGAATCGCCTTAATGATATCCAATCTCCGATAGGAGAGGCACTCAAAGAAGAAGACAGGGGCGAAAGAAGGATTGATATGAAGAAGGCTTTGGCTCATAAAGAGCTGTAACGCTACTGATGATGATGATGAATCATCTAGGAGCATCGGTATGGTGTTTATATTTACAATGATGGCTTTTATCTTTATTCTTATTGGTTCGAATTTCATTATCTAAATTTAATCCTCCCATTTTCCACCATATCTACAGTTGCGTATAACAGAAAGCGGAGGTACAGAAGACGATGTTCGTATGAGGACACGGAAAGCTCAACAAGCATTCAGCATGCTTAACCCTGTTTGGAGGTCTGGGGAATATACTACCAGGACAAAGATCCGAATATTCCAGTCAAATGTTATGTCTGTTCTATTCTATGGATGTGAAACCTGGAGAGTGACAAAATCCCTTACAGACAACTTTCAGGTCTTTGTTAACAAATTTCTACGAAGAATTGTTTGTATTTTGTGGCCAAATACCATCAGAAACGAAGATTTGCTACACTTGACCAAACTAATAAGAAAACGTAATTATCTTTTAACCTACCCTGTATAATATTACAGAACCTTATATTTAAAGAAAGAAAAAATCGAGGAGAATCCAAAAATGTAAAAATATACAGGATGTCCCACTTAAAAAAACGACGTTACAATCAACTTCCAGTATAACCGGAAGTAGCAAAGAGACCAAAATACTTTTATTAAATAGTTCACACCTTAAAACCCCTGTATAACAATTTTCATGATTTTCTTAACTTTAGTTCTCGAGATATTTCTAATAGGCCCTTTATCTGCCTCACCCTGTATTCAGAAGTTGGCACATAGTATTTGGTAACCTAAACTTACGTGCATAGAAATCGGCCCACTTAAAAATTTGGTTATATTTGATGTCTCATATTTCCTAAACCTGTTGGCCGGTTTAGTGATATTTTGAACATGTTATAGCCTGATTCTTTAGCAATACCACTGTAATAATACTGTTGCTAAACAGATAAATTTTCATTGTATATCGGGTGTACCAATCAAACTGTTTTTTTTTTCTCAAAGTTCGCATCACCCTGTGGAATATTCTAGCATTTATAAAATACTGAAATTAAAACCCAACTATAGCCTCAGATTTTCTTAACATTCTGTTTTTTGACTCATTCGTTTACGTTGGATAATAAAAAAGTTAGGTACTTTAACAACTAGACACGTTCTTCATCAATACACGGTGTTTTTAAATAAGTGCGACAAACTTTAAGGGGTAATTCTACATGAAAAAATAGTGAGAGTTGGCTTTATAATCGTATGTCCGCAAATGTTTCGTTTACAAGATACGGGATGTTGAATTTTTACTTACAAACTGACGATTTATTTATTGCTTTAAAACCAGTTGAGATATGCAAATGAAATTTGGTAGGTTTTAAGAGATAGTTATTGCGGATTTTTTGACATAACATTAAGAATTTTATATTCACCATTAGCGTGCATACTGGTAATATGATCGGTCTTATTACACGTATGCGCGCTATTGGTGAATATTAAATTCTTAGTTGTATGTCAAAAAATGTGCAATAACTACGTCTTAAAACCCACCAAATTTCATTGGCATATCTGAACCGGTTTTAAAGCAATAAAATAAATCGTCAGTTTGTAAGAAAAAATTCAACATCCGGTATCTCGGAAACGAAACATTTGCGGACATACGTTTATAAAGCCAACTGTCATTATTTTTTTATGCAGAATTACCCCTTAAAGTTTGTCGCACTTATTTAGAAACATCGTGTATTGCTGAAGAACATGTCTATTTGTTAAAGTACCTAACTTTTTTATTATCTAACGTAAACGAATGAATCAAAAAACAGAATGTTGAGAAAACCTAAGGCTATAGTTACGTTTTAATTTTAGTATTTTATATATGCTAGAATATTCCACAAAGTGACGCAAACTTTGAGACAAAAACACAGTTTGATTGGTACACCCGGTATATAATCAAAATTTACCTGTTTAGCAACAATATTATTACAGTCGTATTGTTAAAGAATCAGGTTATAACATGTTCGACAAATCACTAAATCGGCTAACAGGTTTAGGAAATATGAGACATCAAAAATGACCAAATTTTTATGTGGGCCGATTTCTATGCACGTAAGTTTATATTATTACTTACTATTATTTACTAATAGGTCATCTTTTATAACAAAATTATCTACTCGACATTAAGACACCAAAATTTAACTTTTGATAGTAAAATTATGTTCTATATTTAATTTGAGAATGAGATATTGAAAAAACAATTAGCGTAAGTAGTCAAATATTTTAAGTAGGTATATTTTTTATACAAACACTTTTTATTGCACAATTTATAAAAAAAATCCATTTTTAGCTAATGAGGTACAGCAATGCTACAGAAAAGTATTGAAAAATAATATAGCCCGTGATAAATATAGGCAATGTATTGGAAAAGCTTCAGAAGGAGTCGACAAAGTCGAGATTCCTCATAGTAAAGCTGAAGCATGTCGGTAAGTCAGAATATAATGTTATATTATACAGGGTGTCCTATAATTAATTGGACATTAGCTAATGGGTGATAGAAGACATCAAAATATTAAAATTTATAAAATCGTTTAAATAAAATATGGCTCCTTACTGGGTTACAGGGTGTTTTATTTAAAAATTTAATAAAAAAATATGAAAAAAATATTTTTACGAAACGCTTTTCGTTAGTTACGAGTGACTAAAATTAAACATTATAAAATAAATCAACTAAAAAGCAAAAAATAAAAAAAATTGAAAAAATCTAACACATTCGTCAAAGAAAAGCGTGGCGCTTCTTTTTTTTTTTTTTATTTTTTGCTTTTTAGTTGATTTATAATATTATGTTTAATTTTAGTCACTCGTAAGTAAAGAAAAGCGTTTCGTAAAAATATTTTTTTCATATTTTTTCATTTTTTGCTTTTTTAGTTATAACTTTGTAAATATCCTGGATAACATTACAAACCTTTATATTTTTGTGATGGAGAAGTTAACAGGATTTCGAATATAAAATAAAATGTAGGGTGTTCTATTTAAAAAAAACATAGTTAGGTCTGCCACTGTGTTATCGAACACCCTGTAACATTCTAACTAATTTTGATGTGAATCTCAAAGGTGGCTAAAACTTTTGTTATTAACTTTTATTGTTATTTATTACTATAGCGCAGCTATTGAGCTTTACCCTACTAATCAATCGCCCTGTAGAGACCTGTTAGTAATCTGAAAATGTATTTATAATTTAAATTTTTAGGTATATTTTGTAAAAGAAGCCACATCTCGATAAAAGGTGACTTATCAAAAAAAGACTAAGAGGCAAAAAAGTTTTAAAAACACTGTTTTTAACTAATGGTACCACAATAGTAATTTAATTTGCGCGTACACAAACATTTAAGGGGTTTAAAGGAACAAAGCTCCCATAAAATTTGTTTGTAAATATATCAAAAAAAGACGCATCTCGAAAAAAAAAAACTCACTTATCGAAAAAATAATAAGAGGCAAAAAAGTTTTAAAAACGCTGTGTTTAACTAATGATACACAATAATGAATTAATTAGAACGTACACAAAAGTCTGGGAGGGTATAATGGATCAAAACCCCCCATAAAATTATTATGGGGTGGACAAACCTCACTATAATTTTGTTTTAAGATGATCCTGCCATAAGAATGATACATCAATAAAAAATCCTTAATAGTTTTCGACATATTGAAAAAAATCGATTTTCATTTTGTAACTTCAAAGGGCTGTAACTTTTTTTATGAGCACATTTGTACTAAAGTAAGTTAGGTTCAATCAAACTATTTTTGACTCCAGAATGTGTGGTATAATTTATAACCAATATTTTTGGGACACCCTGTATATCTAGGTCAAATCACTAGATTAAGTCAAGAAAATCACACAGAAAAAAATTAAGAGAAGAATAAGATTGGCCTGGGCATCACTCAAAAAACTGTCTTGTATTCTAAAGAACAGGAAATACCCGCAATACCTAAAAACAAGTATCTTTAATCAATGTATACCTACTCCCTGTTTTAATATTATGGCTCTCAAACATGGACGTTTACAAAAAAAAATATGGAAAACATAGCAAAGACAAAAAGATCTATGGAACGACAAAAGCTGAACAAAAAACTATCAGACAGGAAAATAAACGAATGGATCCGTAACGAAACATAAGTGAAAGATGTCTCAACCCAAGTAGCAAAGCTTAAATGGAAGTTCGGCGGACACACCTAACGGCATAAGGATGGAAGATGGACTAAGATTATTGTACATTGGAGACCGTGGAACCACCATCGAAAAAGGGGAAGGTCACAGATGCGATGGTTAGATGACCTGAAGAAACACACTGGGTCAAAATGGATACAAATTGCCGAATATAGAGAGGCATGGAAGAAAGAAGAGGAGTCCTATATTCAAGGATGAATGTTTAGGGCTTATTCGATAGATAGGTTTTTGTATAATGCAACAAGAAATAATGTCAAAAGAATCATGCGGTAGTATCATTGTACCAATACACAAGAATCGAAAAAGGAATGATGTATAGATTACAGACGAATTTCACTAATCAATACTACGTATAAAATACTGCCTTCGGTATTACTAAAAAGACTACTAATATGCTCCGAAGAAATAGTTGGCGAATATCAGTGTGGTTTTAGGCCTGGAAGATGAACCATTGTTCAAATATATACTATTAGACAAATTCTTGAAAAGTACTGGGAGTATAATAGATACCTGCATCAGATCCTTCTAGATTTCAAACAGACTTATGATTCAACTAATCGTCCAACACTATGGAAGGCAATCGAGTTGGGCGTAGCCAAAAAACTAACTGCGGTAACTCAAATGTGTGTAAATAGCTCCTTTTCACAAGCTACAATAGGGGGAAAATATCAAACGTTTTAATTTTTTCATTAATTCAATGAAAATACTTTCACGAAAAAGCTTTATATCTTCACAATTGTGTTTCAGGGTTCTCATCAAGATTTCTAAATGTCTTCCGCAGATGTTTACTGACCAATGCGACGCGTCTTCCAACTTAGATAAATTCTTGAAAGCATACGACGAAGTAATAGCTGGTCCCTGCTCAGCTTAAAAACAAAATTGTTTATTATACATAATACATAACTAAATAAAGGAATTACTGAGTATCTATATTTGTGTTTCAAACTACCTGTTATTGCAATTTAAAAAAAATAAAATTATTAAAGCTTAGTTCTATATTTATTTGCATCATCATCAATCAGCCCTGATTTGTCCATTGTGGAACATAGGCCTTCTCTAGATATTTTCAACTTCTGGTCTGCGCCTCTGCTGTACAATTGGTCATAATTCTTTTGTGGTGCGTTGAGGGTCTATCGCGTTGGGGGTCTTCTTCGTCTTTGCTTGTCTGTCCTCGTACACTCAAGAAATTTTTTTGTCCATCTATCGTCTTTTATTCTCATATATCCTACATATCCCGCCCATATCCAATTTTGCCTTGTAATACGTTCGATAATATTTTCCATTCTGGGCACTGGTTAAAAGCTTCTCTTTTAAAATGGATTGGTGTATTTTTTCAACACGTCTCTCATTTTTCAGAATGCAGCTCAACCTAAACTTATTATTTTGACTAGCTCGCATGTGTGGTTGTCTCACATTAGCCGTATTTCGTAACAGAATTACACATATTTTTCCACAAGTTCTATGGGCGATTTCTCGATTTATATTATAT
Source organism: Diabrotica virgifera virgifera (assembly GCF_917563875.1). Classification (NCBI taxonomy): domain Eukaryota; kingdom Metazoa; phylum Arthropoda; class Insecta; order Coleoptera; family Chrysomelidae; genus Diabrotica; species Diabrotica virgifera. The sequence continues at coordinate 102,709,444 of NC_065447.1, forward strand.
TAGCTCATATAATATTTATATTCTATTAGCTTATTGGGGGTCAACTGGTCATCATTTTTGTTTTTATATAGTTTTAAACCGACTCTCTATGTTACTTGCTGTAGTTGTTGTAGCATATTATTCCTTTCCCTATATTTACAGTCGGAAAAATTAAAGAATACCCATGAACGATCACATCAATCACTTATTTTGTATTTGCTATCTTTTTCTATAACAAACGTTTGTTATTGATAGAAAAAGTACGCAAATACAAAATAAGTGATTGATGTGATCATTCATGGGTATTCTTTCATTTTTCCGACTGTATATACCCTAGTTATAGTGAAATATCAGAACAGATGATGCAAGATTTTAGTATAGGTTTTATGTGACCGATATTAAAAAATTAAATATTCCCTTGTTTTTCCTCTTACTCTTTTAAACGCCAATTTTTCCATTTTGTTAACACGAATAATATATGTGTTATTAAAAACTATTAAAATATTTAATGTCCGACTGGTCTATTATTTCACAAATAATGACATTATTTCGAAGTCTATTAAGTACGATATAACGCGTAAGGGCGTGTTATTGAAAAATAACGCCCTAGGGCATATCAAATTTAAATAACGAGTTAAGTTGACTAATAAAACTCTAAGTAAAACTGTGGTTACCACAATAATTACGTTACGACTATTTCTAATAAATGTACTTATTTGAAAATTAATTAATTCAGAATTCATTTAAATTTTTTACATATAAAAAATAATTTAGTCGGACATTAAACGTTGAAGGCACCACGGGTATTATAATAATAACGCTTTCGGTCAACGTATATACCTCGGGCCGAAAGACCTCGGTCTATACACCATTGACCCCAAGCGGTATTATCCTTATAATACCCTTGGCACCTTAACCTTCGGATGACCAAGCGGGAGAAATTGTGACCCCAGCGTATGTTTTTCTTTAATAAATTCAAAGGTATTTTCAATTTTTAACTCATTATTTTTTTATTTGACTTTAATATCATTCTAGATATCCTCATATTTTGAAATAACAAAATTCCCTATATTTTACGAATAAAAAATATATTCTTAATTTGATGTTTAGTAAAATAGCGTCTATTATGTGTAATTACAAGTAGTTTTACGCTAACGTCGTCGACTTTGCAAAGTAACAAGACACTTACCCAACATACACACTACACATGACACTAATACTCATGTTGTGACTGGCTGAATAACATAAGGTCCATGCCAAAAAAAAAATAAAAAAAATCTTTATTTTTTTGTTAAATGCCATTTTTTACCATTTTTGACCTAGGGTCATTCCCCCCCCCCCTTGGTCATCCATGTAACAAAAAATGGTTGGTCATCGGAAGGTTAATAACTATTAAATAATTTATTTTCGGTACAGTGGTGTTAAAAATTTTAACACCACTGGGAGATTTAACACAAGTTTTTTGTATATTTTTGCTAATTAATTTTAAGTTTGTGCTTGTAATTATCATTACTTACTAATGTTTTTTTAATTAATAGCTCAAAATTCTACAGAAAAGACTAAAATAATCTGATTGAAGGGATTTCCCATAATCCGAGAAAATTATGAGGTGATTATTAAGTCGTTAAAGTACTATTAAATTGAATCTTTATGACAAAGCCACATATTTTGATTATATATAAACACTCTAGTTACCCTAACACATATTTATTCGCTCTTTGATTTTTAGTAAAAAGATCAAAATGTCATCTCAGACCAAACAAACTGAATTATCGAACGAAAAGAGTTTTGAAATTATTTTTCATCATAATAACGACAAATATAGTCGCAAAATAGCATCCGCAGTAAACTGTAATCAATCTACAGTAATTAGAGTCATTAAGAAGTATGCTGAATAAGAAAAAATCGACGACAGACCGCGTATTTGGTAAGGTGATGCAGGACTTTTTTTATACAATCTAAGACTTTTTTGTATAATTTGCGTCAACGCGACGTATAGTTTAACGTTGGTGATCAAGTTTGGAGAAAAAATAGAGTTTTATCTAATGCCCCAAAACATGTTATGGCTAAATTGGCTCCCAAATATATTCTGTGTACCATAATTAAAAAACTGTCCCCTTTGGTGTGCGTTCTTAAGAATCCATATGGATCGAATGCTGGAAATTCGTACATAAAAGATTTAAAAGCTTATCATTCGGTTAATGTTTCGTCATGTGATTCAAATTTGTCCGATATAGAATAGAAATGTATCCCGTTAATACACGGTGATATGAACCAGCTTTAATATATAATTTTTTTGATATTTCTGATTTTTATTTGTAGCACATGGTACAGAAAGTTATTCGAAAAGAAATGTTTTTTGTTATATGCACCAAACTCTTTTATTAGTCAGAATTCTTTATTTTTGGAAAGTGCGATTTCAAATAGCTTATTTTGCGCATATGAATCTCTGATCTGGAAACCTACTATAATCTAAATATTTTGCTAATTTTTTTAGCGACATACAATTTCCTCCGTGGTCCGTGATAAAGAAAAAGGCACTGAGAAAGCGTGTTAGTTTTTTTTGTGTTATAGTTGACGCATCCATGTCTAGATCGTAAGACATGTTTTTATCGTTAGCGTGAGCCTAAGGTCTCTGAACAATATTATGATATAGTGACTACCATGTGTTGGTCTTCATTTTTTATGTTTTTTTGACCGTTTCATTTTTTGAGTTCTTGTTCCGATTTAGAACTGTATTTGTACCAAGTTGAAATCGTGGGGGAGGCAGTGTAACGGTCCAGAAAAGGAAAAATATAATAAATATGTTTTTATCGTCGTATAATATATCAGGTCCGACCCTGTAGCGACGAATAAATTAAACGGATATGTACCGCGAAATTCTTTTTTTATCCCACGGTCTGTGTGTGAGATATCTGTGAGTTCATCTGTCGCGGCGAATTACAAAAGGATTTTGGTCATAAATTCTTCAATAAGGAGCCTTAGAGACTGAAGTCTGTTTACTTTAGAGCTATAATGTTTATACAATACATTCCACTGTAGCGATTAGATAAACAAGTGTCTTTGAGTCGAGGTTTGCTAAAAAGCTGAATTAACACTTTTGGTGTGAACCGACAAACTGCGTACGAATATTGTGTATTTTTTTATTGGTTTAAAGAAGATTTACGACTTTTAGTGGGATGAGACTTAGGAACATACCCTGGTCATTTTATTGGTAGAAGCAATATTTGGTTTCTTTTAATTGGATAACTAACTGGTGATTGTCATATGGGAGAGTAATTTCCCTGTCTGAGACAAGGAGAATCTTGTCTTGGATTAGTAAAAGAAATCAGTCAAGATCTATCTACGACAGAGTTAAATTGAGGCTGGTGGACCATTTAGTCTGGTCCGCGAGACAGTTGTAGTTTTGTCTGCGAGACAAAGTTGAGTTATCAGATGGAGTGAACTCCAGTTTTTGTTTGTTGTGCCAAAGTAGAGCATAGGTAGTGTACCAAATAAAATTTTCTGTTGGAGTGAAAGTAAAGAGGATGATAAACTCCAACAGAAGTAAGGAAAAAGAAAATTAATGTAAGCTAATGAAACAAAAAATTGTGTGGCTTCTACGTTGAGAAGCCGAAGTATCAAAATACTACGTTGATGGTAGTATTATGTTGGGGGAAATGATTAGATGAAAGGATTGATGAACAAATAATATATAGATGAATAGACAGATGCAAACTGAAGGGAGTTAGGCTAGCTAGATATGCAAGAGAACGATAACTTGACACTCAAGGATGGATACGGCCAATTTTGCATGGCTGTCGAAGAAGAGTAGATCAAAGTAGAAAATGATGATGACGAGAAAAGGTAAATACTAAAATAAGAAGAATGTTCTGAAAATGAATAAAGGTGATTAATTGCTAAAGAAGAACCAATTAAATAAAACTAACAAATCATGGGCGCCAAGAAAATGATCTTCGATTACTCTCTTAGGTATCTTACACTACTGTCAAATATTAAATATATTAAATATATAAGTAAATGTAAATATCAAGAAATAATAAGAAATGATATGCAAAATAAATAAACATTTATTAAAGATAACTACTAGATTTTGACAATCTCTGAGTTAAACAATGCATATAATGTGACTCTAAAATGACAAAAATTACGGTTTATACTATGATAAACAATATAACAACAGTCCTGTTATTAAGTATGTACAAAATTATGTACCTTACTTATACATAGGGTACAACTCACATGAGACTATCAAATGGTTATAGTACGCTTGCTACGTACAACTAAAGCAAAACCCGAAAAATATGACTTATAATGTAAATAAATAGGCACAAGCCTGACTAAGAGAAAATATTTTAATGAATTAAACAAAATTAATGAATAAAATTGAAGCGAAGAATTATAACATCCAACCGACTTGAACTGACCGAATAAATGAAGATAAGTAAATGAACACCTATCGACCTAATGAAATCGACCTAAATTAACAATAAAATATAAAAAACCTAATTTCTTGGGCTTATTTCTCTGCACAAGAACTTACCGTAAATACAAAAGTTTGGGAACTAAATATACTAATATTCAAATATGTTATATAAAAAACAAAGGCAAGCTAAATCTGAAAAAAAAAATTATTAAACATAGTGCATTAAACCAAAACGTCTGAGAGATAAAATACAATAGATACTCAAATCACCACACTAATAAGTGTTCCCAAACAAACCCAAACAAAAATTGAAGAAAAAAATCTTCTGTATAAAAGTTATATTTATTAATTAATATACCTTAATAAATATACCTTTTACACAGAAATTTTTTTCTTCAATTTTTGTATATAATGGTATACAGCCAGCTACAGGAAATTTTTCCTTGTGGATTTTAAACCCAAACGACTCCTAACAGGTTGCTGTTGCATCGTCGGAAATAAGCACCAGTATGATACCAAATAATGCCTCCTGTAGGTACAGGTGCCAAGACGAAAATTGAGCTGGAATATCCCAAAAACTTGCTCTCCAAGTGGCTAAACCCAATAGTGACTTGACTGCGGCAGTAGGTTTTAATATTTCTCCCAAATGGCTAAAACAACAAACATTTCCGAGTCTTAGTTTCAATTTCCAATCGAACATGTGAGTAAAAAAACAAAAGAAGAAGTAATGAAGAAGAGGTTTTTAGAATGAACAGCAATAAAAACTTCCATTAGCACAGCTTATCAGATGTGAAAAGGTATTGTGTGTGACCTTGATGTAGAATTTAAATACAGAATATGATACTTAGAACAAAATATTACAGAATAATTATATTGCCAGTTTGATATGAGCATGGCATTAGATTTTTTTATTAATAATTTATCAGATATTGGGTATGGACAGACTTCAAACTTTATTAACCAAAAATTAAGACTGTTAGAACTTTCTCCGAACAAATATTGTACACGGTGGAATGAATAAAAGAAACTTAATATAATCATTAACAAATTTACTGGAAAACTTGAACTGGGAAGAATATTTTAAATGAAAAAAGAAATGTAAGATCCAACCTAACCTTTATATGTCAAAAAAATATTTACCGGAATTTCCCTTATTAGTTATTGTTTTTCCTCAAGAACACGCTCGATGGATTTGACAAATCCACGGGACACCATTTCTACTTCCAGTGGACCTGTATTTCCCAATAAATAACTTTTAAAAAAATGAGACCTTTCGCCATTATGGAACCAGAGGTCCGCCGACCTACTTCCAGCGCACTTCACAGTCAAGTAAAAGTCGAGCACGACCGCCTTGTCGAATTTTTCAGAACACGAAAGAATATTTCTCGCTAGGTGGCGTATATAGTACGTTCCATCAGTGATACCAAAACATAATGAGGTGTGGCATCGTTGCAAGAAATTTTAAATATAAAAGATAATAATTAGTTATAGCTAATTAAGCGAAAGTTATAGAAATTAATTGAGAGATCAAGAGAAAATAATTATAAAAATAATTAAATAGTTAAAAAATACTCTCGTAACGTATCGAACCGTTACAGTTGTCTGTTTTCTTGGTGAGAAAACAGACCACCTGGTTTTTCAAGAAGAGTCTTTTCAAGCATAAATTAATGCAAGTTCGCGGAACGTGTTTCCCAGTTTTTTTTAATAAAATAAAAAATAAATTGTTTAAACAAAATTTTCCTATGTTCAAGTAAATAATATTTAAATATTTCCAATGTTGGAATGTTTCATTAACAATCTATTAAGCAGTTACCTTTTGTCAAAATAAAACAAAAACTTTTGAATTCTATCTTCGTAATATACAACTTTGTGAAATAGTACCTACTTTAGATCTTACAAATGGAAAGTGTTAGTGAAAAGTGTTGGGTAACAAAAGTTCCAGCTGAGATATACCAGATCTACGGGGTCTCGGTGAATTCGTAACTATTTTAATCCCCCATCCTAATTACAGGCCAACTCGTAACTCTGATGCGCAGGTAATTCTTCGATAACCCACTAACTACCGGTGAATTAGTAACTTTCATTTTTAAGTAATGTTGATAAATAAATACCGGTCTGTAAAAATTACTCTCTTTGAAGGTGGTGTAAAAGGTATTCATCATTTATGTATTGTCTCTTGGAAGAGTTACTAGAGAAAATCCAAATAAATTTTGTGAAAATGACTGAAATTCTTGTAAGAGAAAACATATTTCGTAATGAGTACACGTGGGTGTAAGTTACTGGTGGTAAATAATTTTAAATTTCAATTAAAGAAAGTGCTACAAAGTGGAAAACATTTATGGTACTATTCTGCATCTGGTTGCAAGGCAACCTATTATACCGACGGAATCATACGGCCTGCTATCATACGGCCCCTATTCTCATTAAAAAAAATTATCGATTACGTCATCACGCCCAGATGGATGACGTCACTAGTATGATATGTATACCAAAAAATTAGAATTTAAAAATAAAAATCGACCTATTTCGGGATTTACCTCCAGAGACGCCCATTCTCGAAAAAATGAATTTATTCCAACTCAAACGTCCTCACTGTATTTGTTTATAACCCAAAAAATTGTTTATAATTTTAAAACAGTACTGAGGCCGCTTAGATAATCCGATTTTAATTCTGTAAAATGTATTAGATAGGTAGAGAGCCTCTTTATATGTGAAAAAATTAGCAAACTTCTAAATGGTCTACTTTCTGTTCAGAAAGTTTTTAAAAAATTTGAACTTTTTTAAAAAAATTTAGATTGCAAAATTATTATGCAAAATCTATCAAGTCGATTTTAATAAAATTTAGTGGACGATTTAAGTATGTTATAAGGATTTTGTATGCGAATTACGAAGGTTCTAAGTGTAACTAAAGTTGTTGAAATCACTGAAAAAAAAAGGCTTATTTTGCCCCCTTATTTTGTATTTATTGCTATTTTGCAGAAAGGGTAATAATTTGAGACGTTTTTAACTAGTCGTATATCATAAAAAATTCAATTATCTTTATTTTAATTCCGTACAACTTTGCTCCAAAATGAATCGTTTTAAAGTTATAAGTAAAGAATATAGAAAAAAATTATTGTTTTTCGAAATTTTTAAATATTTTAATTTTTTATTAATGTTCCAGGCCTATTTGAGAAGGAGCATAAGTCAATTATTATTATTGAAGTTGTCACCTAACTTTATCTGCAAAAAATCCGAATGCCACCTCGCACATTCACAAATAGACGCTTTTCTACAGATCCGCCCTGGTCTATACATATAATATTGTTTCAATCAAAAGAGATTTCAATTTTTGTTATTTTTTTATTGGTACATATACCTAATACACAACATGTTTTTAAGCAAACCAAGAACCATTCGCTTACATAATATGCTATATGCCCCGTGTTGGCTTAATCCGTTACTGTTCAAATTTATTTCTTACCTTTTAACCTAACAACTACCTGGGGTATTAGAATTAAACAATGGTTTCGAATTCACCTGTATAAAGTTGCGAGTTGGTCAGGTAGTTGAAAAAGTTACGAATTGGCCAGTGTACATTTTGATTTAAAAAAGTTTGTCATTAAGAGTTACGAGTTGGCGCGTGTCCGATCTACGTTAGTTCTAGTCAACAATGCAGTACCAGGTCACCAGGTACTTGTAATAAACTGTTTATTTTCCTTTGAACAATCAAACGCGTGAATGACTTAATTTTTTTACTGATTCATTTCAATTCATTTTTGCTTTATTAACTATTTTTTTCTTTCATAAATAAATGATTATTATGTTTTAACTTTTATCAGTATTTTTCTTTTGTACACTATATCTCTTAACCTTATTGTTGGTAAGGCGTACAGACAATCTACGACCGCAATGGTAAGTACCATTTTACATAGTATATTGGAACGACATTGCTAGTAATTCTTTTTTTTATTTTTAGAGGGGCATATGGCAGTATATTTGTTTTGATTTATAAATAATAGCGCCCAATGATTAATACCTTGTGATAGTAAAAGTTATTTTAAAATCCTACCCCTTTCAATCTCTGAAGAACGTAGCTTACCGGGGCATCCCGAAAAGTAGCACAAAGAACATCATGTCTATGACCTACATAAATTTTGCACCTGTTTAGGATTGTTACATAATTAACTACACTTTTTGAATATATATCTTTTTGGTTATTTAACTTATCGTGCTAAATAAAATAGCGCTCGGAACGCTGGTGCTACAAATTAGAGCTGGAGTGTCAAATAATAGAATAAGTCATAAAGTTTAAATATCTAGACATCACACTATATAGCTACGGAAAGCTCGAAACAGAAGTGGAAGATCATGTGAATAAAGCAAACAGAGCCGTACATTGCCTGAATGAAACATTATGGAGGAATAAAAACATCGGAAAAGAAGTGAAAGCTAGAATTTACAAAACAGTCATCAGACCAATAATGACGTACGCGGCAGAATCACGACCTGATACAGAGAGGACACAAAGAATGCTAGAAACAGCAGAGATAAAAACACTTTAAAAAATCGATGGTAACGCACTATGGTATAGAGCTAGAAGTGCAGACATACGACGGAGATACAAGGTGGACAACATTAATAACTGGGTGAAAAACACAAGAGTAGAATGGAATGACCACATAAGCCAAATGACAACAAATAGAGTAGTAAGGACGACGAGATACGGTTCCCCAATAGGAAGACGATCAGTGGGAGGCCATGAAAAATGTGGAATGACAACCTACAAAGAATGCTAGAAACAGCAGAGATAAAAACACTTTAAAAAATCGATGGTAACGCACTATGGTATAGAGCTAGAAGTGCAGACATACGACGGAGATACAAGGTGGACAACATTAATAACTGGGTGAAAAACACAAGAGTAGAATGGAATGACCACATAAGCCAAATGACAACAAATAGAGTAGTAAGGACGACGAGATACGGTTCCCCAATAGGAAGACGATCAGTGGGAGGCCATGAAAAATGTGGAATGACAACCTACAAAGAATGCTAGAAACAGCAGAGATAAAAACACTTTAAAAAATCGATGGTAACGCACTATGGTATAGAGCTAGAAGTGCAGACATACGACGGAGATACAAGGTGGACAACATTAATAACTGGGTGAAAAACACAAGAGTAGAATGGAATGACCACATAAGCCAAATGACAACAAATAGAGTAGTAAGGACGACGAGATACGGTTCCCCAATAGGAAGACGATCAGTGGGAGGCCATGAAAAAGGTGGAATGACAACCTACTCGAGGCACATTGAAAAACAGAGAGAGTCATGCCTACAAAAAAGAAGAAGTAGAAGAAGAAGAGCAATTATTTTGGTGATGGCCTTATTTTGAGTGGCAGTTATTTCCATACTCATCGCACTCACCAGATTTGATCAGACCTAACCCTACGTGATCCGTACATATTATGGAGAATGCTAAAGGAGGCTGTTTTTCGTACCGATCCACCATCTGACATTTCGGAATTGTAGACTAAAATTCAATATTATTTGTTTCGCGCCATTTAACAGCCATCGTTCACAGACATGATTGAGAACCTTCGTCACCGCTACGAAAAATGTTTGAAACTGAACGGAAGGCACTTTAAGGAAAAATCTCGAAAAATTCGATTTTTATTTTTATATTATTATTTCAGTATATTATATTTCGTACTAGTGCGTCATTTACCTGAGCGGAATGACACAATCGATAATTTTTTTTAATTAGAATAGGGGTCGTATACTAGCTCATTAGAAATGTTATTAAATTCTCTACTCAGTAATATAAATATTAACATAATTTTGTATAGAGTGTGACCAAAAAATTTTTTCTATTAACCTTCCGATGACCAACTTTTTTTGTTACACCGATGACCAAGGGAGGGGAAAAGGTGACCCCAGGTTAAAAATGTCAAAAATGAAAATTAACAAAAAAAAAAAGTTTTTTTTTTTAATTTTTAATTTTTTTTGGCATGGACTTTATGTCATTCAGCCAGTCACAATATGAGTATTAGTGTCATGTGTAGTGTTTAAGTTGAGTAAGTGTCTTGTTACTTTGCAAAGTCGACGTCATTAGCGTAAAATTACTTGCAATTACACATAATAGACGCTATTTTACTAAACATCAACTTCAGAATATATTTTTTATTCGTGAAATATAGGGAATTTTTTTATTTCAAAACATGAGGATATCTAGAATGATATTAAAGTCAAATAAAAAATAATGAGTTAAAAATTAAAAATACTTTTGAATTTATTAAAGAAAAACATACACTGGGATCACAATTTCCCCCGCTTGGTCATCCGAAGGTTAAAAAAGTTGACAAAAAAGATGAATGTATGTAATTGATTTAATTCATAATATATTTTACTGCGACCAGATATAAAAAATGGTAAGTTCACAAATAAACATTGATTTTTGTTTAAATTAAATGTTCAAATTTCCAAGAGGCATCTGACTGGTGGTAGCCGGCTTGAATATTAAATTGAATCGAAAAGCAATGTTTATTTCCGAAATAAACATTTTTTTTCACCTACCTCTACCGAAAGTATACTTTTCCTTACCGGATTGTAGGGCGCAAAGTCGTACTTCTCCTCAATAGGGAGTAAAAGTGAAAGTGACGTCATGGTATGTCATTGACGAAATAACTTATTGACGCCCTACACAATATTATATTATCTATTACGTAAGTATCTATACATTTTAATGATTATTTACACCCTGTATTTTGCAGAATGGTAAAAAATAGTAGATTGTTATTGTGGTTTAACAATGTTTACATTAATAATTTGACGTATAGTTGACAGTTGACAACTTTACTGTACCTACTTTTTAGTTTTAGTTCTCTAATAAATTTTCTTAGTTACATAAATAGATTATTTAAACATGGAAAAATGACTTGTTATTTAAGGAAGGTGGAAAAATCATTATGTATAACATGGAACTAAAGTGCCTTTTCCTCCCTTGAATGATTATTGCCCTCTGCTACGCGTCGGGCAGTAAACTTCATTCTCGGGAGGAAAAGTAGCACTTTCCTCTCTTGTTATACAAATAACTATATTTTGTTTTATAGCAACAGTCAAATGGATACTATTAATTCAATAATATCAATTAATTTATTTAAACATTTTTTTGAGACCCTGTATAAATAATTATGTTATTGTTTATATTACTAAATAGAGAAAACTTAATAACTTTCCAAATGAGCTAGCACGTGATCCCTATTCTCATTTAAAAAATCATCTATTACGTCATCACGGCTAGATGGACGACGTCACTATTATGATATATACACCAAAATATCATAATTAAAAAAAAAGAATGTGTGCACTTTGTACGCACGTAAGAAGTTATACTTCTATTATATGATTTCAACGAAATCAATATACTTTAAATAGTTTCTCTACTACTTTCCAAAAAATTTTATTAAAACAATACCAAAAATTTAAAAAATAATAAAATAAAACACACACAAACACATTGAAAAATGCCACAAATGATTTCTGAACAATATTTGTTGCCAAAAGTTTTAATTAAATAAGTATTTTCTGAAAAAAGTTATACAATAATATACTTACAATCATAAAGTCTATAAAAAAAAAATAAAAAAATAATAACTTGCATTGGGGCTTGAACCCACTTCCCGTCAATCACGCCGTACGAAAGTCGAAGCGATTTTCCACTGCGCCACCTTCGCGTATACGTCATGTGGAAATATACACAAACTGAACGTTTACACCATAAACTTTTTGACATTTTGTTTATTTATATGAATTTAATCAAATTATTAGTTTGATTTTTGTCGAATTAAAGTACAACAAAATATAGAGTAAGGAAACGATATATTAGATGAAGATTTGTAGAAAGTTTGTTCGTATTCAGATTATGTAAATTAAAGCATTGTCTACTAATAGGTAAGTACATTATTTTTTTTACATTTTCCAAATATGTATGAAGATAATTTTTTATTGGAATACAACTGAAACATTTAGAATTACGTACCTGTGGCTTTTCAAAACTATTTAAAAAGTCACTATAATTATAAATTTGATTTTATTTCTGTCCTCACAACACTAAAAACTAATATATACAACATTTTTGTTTACCGATAACCTCCATATTGAACAATTATTGACAGATCATTTCAACACCCAATCAGAGCCCGTATAACGAATAATACCATACTGTCGGTGTGCGCATGCGCCCAGAAAAATAAAAATTCACTCCCAATCGCGCCTAAAGAAGTATAACTTCAATAAAAATCGACCTGTTTCGGGATTTTTCCTTGAGATCGCCGGTTTAAGAAATCAGGAATTTATTCCTTTTATTTGCACCATAGTGACCATACTGTGTAAATAAGGATAAACATTTCAATATTCAAAAGTTGAATATTGAAACTTCACTCACGTTTTAATATTCATTTCAGTATTGTTTATTTTGCCGTATACTGCATTTTAAGAACATGCTTTTTTTCAAATCACAGTAAGGTACATAACATATTTTTTACGGATATTTGTTATTATTTTTACAAATTTTAATGATTCGACGAAAGTGTAGAGGTTAAATCAACTATTGTTCAGTTTTTTCCAGTGTCTGCAAGAGAAACAACATTCAAAGACTACAATTTTTCTTAATAAATGCATTTGTGTAACGTTTGTCGCGAACACAAAATAAACATATTACCGTCTTTTAGTCTCTAATCAAGCGTCTCTCAAAGGAATCCTTCTCTACAGAAACATCTTATCAACAATAGAATCAACAGAAAACACAATTGCTAGGCAAGGCGGCTCACAATGATCGTTGAATGGATGTTGTTTATACAAGTCGGGCCGTAGTGAATAAATGTAGTGGGAGATAGGAAAGAACAATACCGGTATTATGAAGGAACATGGGCGCCGCTGTTCGCTAGTTCCTAAATTGCTTCCACATTTCAAGTTGGCAAGCAGACGAAGAAAATATATCTCACTGTGTGTGTAATTTATAAAAATCTAGAAATAATTATCCATTTATAACTTTTTCGTTGTTCAGATAACCTTTTGTAGAGTTCAGTTGCCAAATTATTTAAAACTTTAATTTTACAATTAAATAAAATACCGGCAATAATGGATTGTTACGCAAATTATTACACACACATACCGATTTTGGACGACCAGTATAAAATCGATTATTAAATAAAAAAATACTAGTAAACTAAATATTTTACTGGTAGCAAGTGCTTGCGGTCACCAGATTTTTACCGATCAAACAATCATTTGTACGTATTTAAAGTTTTATACCACATAATAAGTCTTGCCTCCACTAACGAACTAAGGGCATCATTATCAAGAAAATCACCACTGCAATCGTAATTACTACAAGCAAGCACTACCAAAACTAAAACTAAAGCGTATTATATACAATTTCACCGATCTGTGGAATGAAATTGGCCGATAAAATATTGATGCGTATGCAATACATACTCTATTTCAGAGTAGGGATGGGAAAAACCTACCGGTTTAAACTTAAAACCGGTTGTTTTACTTCGCAATAACCGGTTTTACCGGTGTTTTTTCTTTTTAAAGTAAAAACCGGTTATTAGGTTTTTGCGGTGATTAGGATTAGGTTAGGTATTATTTCGGATCCCAATCATAATTATTATTCTCAAGTAATTATTCCAAACAAAACCATAATTCAAATTTTATTTTATAAAATACAGAATCAAACTGAAAGTACAATCTCTCATCACCCAGAAACAATTATTAAGTTTTATTATAATATTTCCTTGAAAAGGTATTTGTAATCATAATATTTACATAAGAAGTGTCTGGTTGAATTAGATGCAAACATCATCTACTTTTCACACTTAACTCTTGACATTGAAAGTGGATGAATGACTTTTTCTGATTACCAAAAATAATGCTAATATCGAATTAATGATTACGAATAGGAATCTCCAAAAATTTTGCTACGTTTTCAAAACGATACACTCATACAGGAAGTATTAAATGAGTTAAAATATACCTATTCTACAAATATAAAAACGTGTTAAAATTTCGATAGTCCTAATTTTAATCATATTGATATCGAGTTGAATGGAGTATCGCAAACTAAAGTGTATTGTAAATGTAACTTTGTAACCTATTGGATTAAAAAAACCGAAAACCGGTTTTTCCAAAAACCGGTTTTTTTTGGCCGGTTATAACCGCAAAAAAAAACGGTATAACCGAAAACCGGTGTTTTGTCAAAAACCGTCATCCCTATTTCAGTGTGGTCAAACCTTTTAGACGTTGCGGGCCGTATTAAATTTGAAATTATTATGAAGGGCCAGAGAACTCGACTCGTTCAAAAAAAGTTTACTTTAAAATATAATATAGAAACGAAATATTATTTACAAGTATTTTATTATGGTTTACAATTTTTTTTTTTTTTGAAAAATGGCTTTGGCAGAGCCAATTAGCCAGACTTGTTTGTGATTGATTGCAGATTCATAGTCATAAATTTCTTATAAACATAAGTACATTCTACAATATTATTTTTATAGATACATTGGTACATTGTGTAGCTTTTTTTATTTTGTTTTTTTTTTAATTATTTTACTGTTTTTTAAATATAAAATATATTTTAATTTGTGCGAAACACTTCTTTTTTTTATGTTTGTTTCTATTTTTTTTTTCTTTTTTTATTTATGTTTGTTTCTATTTTTTTTATGTTTGTTTCTATTTTTTTTTCTTTTTTTTTATTTATTATTTTTTTTGTTATTATTTTATTATGTGTTTTTTTTATATATATATTTTTTTTTAAATTTTTTCAAACCACATTAACAAATTATGCCTATTATATTAAGTTTACAACTTGTATTTACATAATTTAACATGTTTATAAATGAGATGAAGAATTTCCATATCATTTGTAAATATTAAAGTATTAAGGTTTATTGGGAAAAAACATTTTAAATCTTTTAATTCTTTATAAAGGTCGTTTATGTTATTTATGTTTAAATGACATTCTAATATGACATGTGTTAGATCTCCGATTTTGCCACAAGTACAATTGGGAGTATCTGACAAGCCGATTCTATGCATGTAATATGGCGTAAGAGCATGATTGGCTCTCAGCCGATTAATGGTCTTTATAAAATGTCTGTTATATTCTGTATAAAACCATCTTTCTGAGAATATCCTAGGGTTACAATGAGCAAAATTTGAGCCAGTATTACATTCTCTGTAATGCAATTGCCAATTATTTTTAAGTTTTTGTCTGCTAAAAGTATCAATATCTGAAGCTGGAATTAAATTTTTGTTTATTTTTTCTCCGATTACATAAGCTGATTTAGCAAAATTGTCAACTATTTCATTGCCTTTTATTCCCGAATGACCCTTAATCCAAGCAATTGTTACATTTACTCCTAATTGTGTAATTTCAAACAGAGTTTTAAGTATATTCAATTCAATGTGGTTTATGTGTTTGACTGTTTGAATGTTACTTAATCTGTCCACCACGCTTTTACTGTCAGTAAATATAACATAATTGCTAGTTGGATTCAGTAGTACATACTGAACAGCAAACATTACTGCTATCATTTCTGCTGTGTATATTGAGCATTCAATAGGTAGGCTATATTGATGATGGTAATTTGTATTTTCGTGGAATACTGCACAGCCCGTTCCATTTGCGTCTTTTGACCCATCGGTAAATATGTACTGAAAATTTGACCATTTTTCTCTAATAAGTATATCAAACATATTTGGCGGTAAATGTGAGCTTAAATAACATGTTTTAACCTTGTTAGAAAATAATGTTTTTGTCATTGCACTGTAGTAAGGCGGAATTTGGCTTTTATAGATAACTTCACTGTACTTTACCGTACTTAGATAACTTTCTACCAAAGGTATAGATTTTTTAGTTCTCCAGTACCTATGAGTGAGGTCTAAAACTGATAGCTCATGTAGATCTTGAAGGTATTTACATTTTTTGGACAGAATTCGAGTTGTAAATTTATCACTGAGAAATTGGCGGCGTAAATGCAATGGAGGTTCCACTGCTTCATTTTCCATTATTTGGACTGGAGTGGATTTTAAATAACCTAGGCATAATCTTAAGCATTTATTTTTTTGAATTTCAAGTTTATTTAGAAGTGTATTGGTCGCTGATCCAAATAAATGACAGCTATAGTCGAGAATGGGTCTGATCATGTTACGGTAAAACATCAAAGCAATATTTGGGTCTGCTCCCCAATTTGTTTTACAGAAAGCTCTTAAAATATTTATTGAGTTTTCTGATTTTTTAACAATATGATGAATGTGATCTTTCCAAGACAATTTCCTGTCTAGATAGGTACCAAGATACTTAACACAGCTTTTAATTGGAAAATTAAATTTTCCAACGTTAAGATTGCCTTGTGGAATTCTACGCTTTTTTGTAAAGTAACACACCTCAGTTTTTGTGTCAGAAATTGATAATCCTACTTCTTCGTAGCACTGATTTACGATTTCTAATGCGACTTTTAAATTATCCTCACATCTACTTAACAATTTTCCTTCTGTATATAAAACAACATCATCAGCATATTGAAGAATTTTTGTATTGTTGGTTATACTAACTTCAAGATCTATGTTGTACAGGATGTATAAAATCGGGCTTAAAATACTCCCCTGTGGCAATCCAATATTAGTTAGTCGAGGATATGAAAATTCATCATTATTAATTTTTAAATAAGTTAATCTGTTGGAATATAAAGATTTTAAAAAGAGAGCAAATGAATTAGGGATTCCAATATACAACATTTTTTTGTAAAGAATGTCTAAATTAACATTATCAAAAGCAGCGGAAATGTCAAGGAACGCAGCTGCTGTAGACTTATTTCTTGTAAAGTTAAGTTGAATTGACGTAACTAGAGCTGCAGTTGCATCTTGAGTAGACCTAGACTTGCGAAAACCATATTGGGATCTTGGAAGTATACCATCGTGTTCTAACCAATGTTCAAATCTATTTTTAATTATTCTTTCGAATGTTTTTAAAAGACATGAAGACAAGGAGATAGGTCGGTAAGAATTTGGATCACGGTCTGGTTTGCCAGGTTTTTTAATAGGAATTATCAGGTATTCTTTCCAACTATTTGGTACTGGTATCTTATTTGTCCAAATATTGTTGAAAATGTTTAGTAGTGAAATTTTATGTTCAATCGGTAAGTTGTACAACAGCGAATATGACACATTGTCTATACCTGGAGAAGTATTATTTCTTTGTTCAAGGGCTCGATGCAATTCCCATAGATGAAAATTTTCGTCAAAATTGTGGTTTTGTCTGGATACTGTTTGAATATCTTCTTGTACGGTGTCGTCATTTGGAACCCATGCCGGAGCAATTTTTCTGTGGAAATCTTGCAACCATGTATCTTCTGGATCAATAGGTACTCTGTTGGCTTGTTTGCGGTTTTTAAAACAATTAACTTTTCGCCAGACATCTTTTAATGGTGTTCTTGAGTTTAGTCTTTCGCAAAAATCAATCCAATTCTTCTTTTTTTTCTGTTTGAAGATTTTCTTTGCAACAGCGTCAAGTCGTTTATACTCTATTAAATTTTGGAGCGTTGGATTGTGTTTATAATTAATGAACGCATGTTTTCTACTTTCAGCTGCTAGTTGACACTGATTATTCAACCATGGTTTCGGAATATGGCTTCTGTTTTTTTTGTTAATGGAGGAATATTTTGGAATAGCGGTGTTGGCTGCCTGGTTTATATGTGTTAACAATTCTTCGTAGATTAATGGAACTTCCATTGCTTCCAAAGTACTGGCATAAGTCATCCAATTGGCTCTGCTAAGGTTCCATATTCTATGTTTTCTACTGGATGTGGCTTCTGTTGCGGAGAAACTTTGTGATGAAATAATGATTGGCACATGGTCAGATCCATGAGGTTCTAGTAGAGTATTCCAATGGAAATAAGAAGCAATATCTCGGGAACAAATGGTTAAGTCTACAGCAGAAGGTTTTTTGGAAATAGCGAGAGTGGGAGACCCATCGTTTAAATATTCTAAATTACAATATTCTATAGCATCTAGAAGATCTTTACCTAATCTATCATCAACTTCGCAACCCCACGCCAAATTGTGTGCGTTAAAATCGCCTCCTATTATAAATGGTTTTGATATATTTTCTAAAAAATTTATCCATTGTTGAATTGAAACTTTATTATTGGGTTCATTATATAAAGAAATTATATGTAAAGGTTTTCTGAAAGGTGAAATTTTAATGGAAATACACTTATATGTAAACGAATACGTATTTGGAAAAATTATTTCTTCACATTTTATGTTAGATTTCAAAAGGATGGCACATCCGCCATATCCATCAGGGCGGTCAGCTCGAAAACAATTAAATTCTTTAAAATTATAATATTTTCCCGGTTTGAACCAGGTTTCAGATAATAGAGCTATACTGATGTCGTTCTGATGGAGTAAATATTCTAAACTATGTTTATTAGCAACTGCCGAACGACAGTTCCATTGTAATATGTTTATTTTAGTTAGGCCTGCGATTTGATATTAGATTTTGGTTAAAATGGTTACTAATTAACTGAATTACATCAGATTTTGAAATATTAAAATTATTATTTTGTTTAATTGAATTAACAATTGTAAGAACTGATTCTAAAATGACATTTATTACAGAAGAATCTAACTCTTCTGACTGTGAATCTGCAACGTTTAAGTTTTGTTGATAGAATTGACTTTTAACTATTCCCTCAGAATGTTTTGGAGGGGAAACTACAGATATTATTTCTTTTCTGGCTATATCAGTTGGGTCTGGACTATTTGGCTTTTGCCTTTTATTTGGCCTACTGGTGTTGGTGTGAGGATTAAATATAAATTTAGCAAAGTTATTTCCTTGGGTAGAAGTAGAAGGTTGTGAATTTTGTGAAAAATTTGTATCATTGTTTGTGATATTTGACCTAAGAATACTAGCATATGAATTCTTTGGTATATTTTTATTTGCATCGTAAAAATTAACGTTTGTTAAACCCATCGTCTCTTTTATTAACTTTTGTCGTGTGAATTCTGGACACGCGCTTAAATTCGTAGTCAAGTGATTCCCCTTACAGCTGAAACATACTTGTGTGAACTCAACTTTTGTACAATTTTTAGAATTATGAGATTCTTGGCATCTATTGCATCTTGGCTGACTCCTACACTGACTGCCTAGGTGGCCGTACCTAAGACAGTTGAAACATAACAGAACTTTCTGTTTATACACTTCAATTTCTTTAATAACCTTATTTATGACTACATATTTAGGTAAAGTTTGCGATTTAAAGGTCACAATACAAGATTTAGTAGGGACATATTCGACAATTTTTTCCTCATTAACAATTTTCTCTAATTTACGCGTAATTCTTTTAACGTTTGCAATTTCAAATATACAATGACTATCATACTGTTTTATTTTACTTTTTATATACTCTTCAGAGAAATCTATGTCTATGTCTCTAATAACTCCCTGTCTGTGTAAAATAAATTTTGGAATATATAGATCCAAATTATTTGATCTAAAAATTTCCAGAGATTTGTTTTTAATAAGATTATTTGCAGTTTTATAGTCTTTGCATTTGACTCTAATCCTATTTCGGCCGATGGCATCTATACTGGAAATCATATTGTCTGCTTCAGGAAAGTTAGACAAAATAATTTCACCAATTTTCAAAGAATTTAATTTACCTTTAAAATCATTAGCACTGTTTTCGATGTAAATGTGATATGGTCCCAGGTCATTACTATTAAATAAAAATGCTTGCCTTACCTCTTTTAAGTTCTGTTTTGTTTCATTATTAACATTCATATTCGTTGTATTTGGATCATTTGGATACTGGTTGTTGTTGTTGTTTTTGGTTGTCAAATTTATTGGAATGGGAGTACTTACAGAAAGTTCCATTTGTTCGGCATCATTTTGACTATCGAATATAATAGTTTTTCTGGGCGGTGGATCAGGAGGCCTACCTCCGCTATTGACACTCATATTGCAGTTGTAGGCGCTTCAGCAAACGATATTGCAGTCGTAAAAAATTCAAATTAAATTAAGACAATGGGGGTTATCTGTAGTCTCAATGATCGTTGTACCGAAGGTACGTCCGATTTATATGATTACTACTATAAAAATGTAGAAAAAAACGTCGAAAACTAATATTTTTTAAAGAGCAATTTAAAAGATCGGTTTTCACTTTGACGGTTTACAATTTACATGTTATGTAAATACATATACAATACATGTATTTACATAAAATAAAAAATCAATGGGATATTTGAGGCAAGAGTTTATCATCTACTAACTTTTGCTATGTAATCTAAGCTAGTCATAGTGAGTCTAATACACACTTCCAGAGAATCGTTTTCCATGCCAGTACGTGTTTTAGATTTAATATGCTTCAAAACAGAAAATGTACTTTCACATAATATGTGAAAGTATAAGTATATATGGACGGCGTTATGCATCACTAGACCAAGCGCCAAAAATTAATTTTGAGATATTTAACTTCAAAGTTTTCACTCTATTAAAATTCAGTATATGTTTCAATTGTCGTAATTTTTGGTTTTCGAAGACAGTTTTTTATGTTTTTTCTAAATACGAAATAGTAACTTGCTAATGCTAAAGAAAAAGGAAAAAAAAAATAAAAAGGCGTTTGGTCGACTTACGATTTTCGGAACATTGTGTCATTGCGTTATGCATCAATAGACCAAGCGACATGGAGGTCGTTTGGTCTAGTGATGCGTAACTAAAATATCACTTTTAGTGAGTGAATAGTAGGCCACAAGCTATTTTTTGTTTTTGGATATGACAATAAAAGTCGTTGTTTTGAACATTTTATATTACTTAAGAAATTAATAAAAAATATAAAAAAACTTAAACTATAAAAAAAAACTTGAATAAGTGTTAACAGTACTACTTTCCGAATATTGTGATATTATTAAGTAAACTTTAATCATCTTACACCTCAAAGTCTAACTCTCCATCAAATCCGTCAATGTCATCTTCTACTGTATTATTACTGAACAGGGAGCGGTACAGAGGTTTTGCATCATTTGGTATTAGATGCATTAAAGATCTTAAGTCGTTAAGCTTAGGGACAGAAAATGGCTTGCCTGTGGGCCAAAGAGGAATCAAGTGGTTACTTAGGGATTGCATTGCAACGGGCCGTCCTCTTTGAAGTTTCTTGTGCAGATCTACTTCAACTTCACTAATATTAAAATCTCTTTTCATAAAAATATTCAGTGGTTTATCCTTTCTTATTTCAATTTGCCTCGTTTTAAGCCAGCTTACCTTACTGTTTTCTGTGTCTGATTTACGGTTTGTAATCATAGTTTCCAACTTCTTCGTTCCAACGAAATCTTCTCTTTTCATTCTGTGAACTACTAATGGGTTCTTTTTATGCTAATGGGTGTGTTTGTGTCTGCAAAAAAATGCAAACATTACAATAAAACTAGATCAAAATATTTACCAGAGTATAATGCCTTACTCCCTTATAACTCCCTTTTCTTGGTCTTCCCTTGGGCAAATTCGCTTTTGTAATAATACTGTTAAATGCGATTTCCTCTTCTGCATTTTGCTCCTGCTGAGAAATAATGTTACTTGTTTCTCCTGAAGTTGAAGGCATCTGAAGTGATTGATTGTCGAAATCTGCTTCTGGTTCTGGTAGTTCAACCTCCGGAACTTGAATGGTATTTTCAATACAAATTTCATTGTCAGGATATTTCTCATTATTTAATGGCTCATTATCTAATTCCCAAGTAACTGGCACAAGTTCTATAAGGTTAACGCTATCATCTGGTGCTAATGGATGTGTTTCAGTCTGCAAAAAAATGCAAACATTACAATAAAACTAGATCAAAATATTTACCAAATTATAATCAAGAAATATTCATCAAGGGGCCGTTTGCTTATTTGCAGATATTTCGGCAACATTGTATTACAAACTAAACAAAAGTACTACAAAATAAATCCACATTAAGTTGCTGACATAAATTTAATTTAACTACAAATACTTAGATATTTACATAGATGAAAATTCTAACTTTGTCACGAAAAACTGATAAAATGTTGGAACAGATATACGATCAGTATACCATAATATTTATAAATATTTATTTTATTTGCTTACCTGCACATCTTCTAGTGTATGTGATACCATCGCACTGGCAATCATTTGTCTCGTTGTTGATTTAAAATTGTCCATATTTAATTGTACTTCTAACGAAAATTTTATTAAAAAAATTCAAGTAAAAACTGCCACTACTTAACCTAAACGCCTCAACAAGTTGTTGTCAACAGTGCAGATGTACATAATATATTGCCAAAATATTCGATTTACGATCATTGAAACTCTTGGCCTTGGCGCTTGGTCTACTAATGCAAAACTAATACACAAAATTTGTCGCTTGGTCTAGTCATGCAAAATTCGAAATCCACAATAAGTAGAAAGGCGCTTGGTCTTTTTAAATATTACTGGTTAACCGTTACTAATAGACTAATGGGATTTATTTTATATATAGTTTATGCTATTTCCCACCAGAAAGCGCCATAATCCACAATTTGAGAAAATGGCGCTTGGTCTAGTGATGCATAACTCCGTCCATATTATATATATACGTACTACCAAACATTGAATATAGTTTCAACGCAAAGTTACGAAGTTTAGGAAAACGATCATTGGAGACTAACTTCCAAAAGGTACTAATGTCTTCATTTTTCTTTGTTCGAAAAATCGAATCGGACTGTAGTTCGCACAGCTCTAATTGGTATTCTGCTAATTGGTTCTGGATGTTAACTCCCATTGGATTGTTAAAAAGCTCAAGATCGGGTTTTAGTGCATCAAAATCCGAAAACTTTTCATCGAGTTCTCTTTTAATTACTGTAAGAACTTTTGCAAACCTCGAGAAATATACAAAGTTTATACACATTTTCGAACCCAATTTTTCTCATTTTTCCAAAAATGACCATTTTTAAAGTAGTTTTTTTTTTATAAAACAAAAAAAAACTTCACCTAATAAAAATTCCTTCGTTCATTCACTAGCCAGAAGTATAAGCTACAAGAAACCTTTTGAATTTTTGATTTCAGATGAGACTGGACTTAGTTATGCTGCCCACCGGAAAAAAGGGCTGTTGTCGAAAAATTGCAGTCGACTCTACAAAAATGAATATTTTGGCTGAAAACGTGTTGGAGAGTACCTTTAGTACTACACTTTTACATATTTCAGTTATAAAAAAAAATAATTTTTAGTTTTCGAGATATAATTTTTCTAAAAAGTCACTTTTTTTACCCGCAAGACCTATGTAACCCCCAGTGGCGACGCGTGACTTTTTCTAAAGTGTTACCAAAACCAGATGCAAAAAATCTTATTTAAAAAAAATGAAGATATTGCTGAACGTATATACATATTAGCTTCAATAATATCATTTTGTATATCACTTGAAACTCTCGAAAAAACAGTTGATGTTTCTAGATGTTGGCAAAATTTTGGTTCTTTTTTGGCAATTAATGTTAACAATTCCCTGTAATTGTCTCGAATGTCAGAGCCGTCGCCCTCAAAATGACCACGAAACGCTAATTCTTGTTCGGCCAAAAAACATACGGTACATATCTATTATAAGTGAGCTAAGGATATACGAGTACCTATCTATTTTTTTAACACTCATTGTATGTTTAGCAATATTTGCTTTAAGTGCTTGGTTAAGAGAACTTTTGATTCTTGTTTTGCCAAACTGAATCAAATTGTGTGTACATCTTACATGTAGGTAACGGAGAAATTTCATGTCTCTTTTTTAAAACCCTAAAACTATTTAAATCGTGAACCTGGTCCACCCATTTTTCTGTAAAAACCAGAAGACATGCCAACAATACAGTCTATTTTTCTTGCAACCACATAACCAAGGATTTTCACTGTACCAACTAAATTTAAAATATCGAGCTAATTTTTTAAATTCCTTTTTTAAATTGTTTAAAATATGTCTTTCATTTTCAATAATCTCATTTTATTTTTCAATCAGAATTACTTTTCAAGTAGTTGATCGATTACGCAGCGACACTTATCCATGGTGAACTGCACGCACACTTTTTATTATAGGTACTGTTAGCAATTAAATCTGGTAACAGCCCTACTGATATACACAGCGCGCTTACGCCCATCGCTCCTTCAAAATTTTCAGTACTAGCCGGTCCCTAGCCGCCCGAGCCACAGCGAGATAACCATTCACTGTCACCACAAATGAGACTGGTAACAGAGTATAATAAAGAGCAACTGAGTCACATAAACTCGCCAATATTTTCGTGTGTCTGGCTATTTACTAAATTAGGTACTATTAACACATAATATAATAATATATTTCTATTGGTAAAAATAAAACAAAATAATAAATGGAATTATTCATCGTCATAAAATACATATTTATTTGCAAGATTTTTAAGTGTTAGCAATGGTAACAGTGGTTACATGGACGCTTCGCCAGTGATAACCCCTTAAGTTAATATTAACGGGTTAGGTTATCAAAACCAACGTTTACGCTGTATTTATATGTCAAAAATTATAATATGTAATGAGCAAATCATCTGCTAAAATATTTTAACCTCTGGCCAGACGCGCCGCAAAGAAAAAAAGTATACAAGGTAATCATCATCATCATCAATGGCGTTACAACTCTTCGTGAGTCTTTGCCACGTTTACTATTGCCTTCCATGTTTGTCGGTCATATATAAGGTAATACCTTTTTAAATAAGATATGGTTGAATGCTCGAATAATATGAATTTTAGAACTAAAACTCAGTATATCATAATAATAATAAAGGCAGTATAAAGTACAATGCAGCATATATATCTATCTAATGAGCCCTAAACATCCATCGTTGGATATAGGCCTCCTCTTCATTCTTCCATGTTTTTCTATCTTGGGAAATTTGAGTTTCTGTATTATATCTTTTCTCTGTATATGTCTTTCCTCTGTTTCTTCTTGATCAGTATTTTCCTTCAGTTCTTGTTCTTTTCCTTCTTCATATTGTGTTGTGGGTATTTCATTTAGAAGCTATTCGAAGTATTCTTTTCCTCTGTTCAGTATTTCCTTGTCGCTTACTAAATACCTTTATATCTTGCTTTTATAGTGTACCTACAGGTTTAGTAAGACCAGCAAAAATGGCTGGTATTTTGGTTGGTTTCTCGTTGGAAGTTACCCCCCCCCCCCGAGGCAAATTTCTAGATTCGCCACTGGTATTGCGGGTATTTGCTATTCTTCAGAATATAACACAGTTTTCCGAATGATGGTCAGGCCAATCTTATTCTTCTATTTTATTTCTTGGGTCTGATTTTCTTTAGCTGATTTTAGTGAATTGTTCTAGATACATAATACTCTTGTACTTGTTCTATTATTGTTTGTGCCACTGTAATTATCATTTCTTCTCGTTAATTGGTCATGGTTTTTATTCTACTGTAGTTCATCTTCAGTCCTATCTTTGTCGATATTCTATCTAGTTCTTCTATCATTATTTGTATTTCTTTACTTTTTTCTCTTATTAATACAATATCATCAGCATATCATAAGTGATTCAGATATTGTTTGTTTATGTTAATATCGAAGCATATCCAGTGTAGTTGTTTGAACGCATCTTCCAGTGCTTGGTGGACAAGCTTTGACGAGATGGTATCTCCGAAGAATTCTAAGAATCTCCTGGACAGAGAGAATAACCAATAAAAAAGTACTAAGCAGAATAGAGAACAGCAGGAAGATACTGGATTCCATTAACCCGGGAGCAGTCGCGCTCACTTCTGTAACGTGAACAGTCGCGTGTTAGATTTTATTTCACAATACGAATTTAAATACGAATTTGCAACAAATTTTTATTTTATAGAATTTTTATTTACTTCATATGTTAGATTGATTTGATTGGTATGCTTTATTGTCAAAGAATTTTTACAGTTTGTGGACAAAGCTTATACAAAATAAAAAATACAATAAAAAACAAAAATAATAAAAACTACAAACAAAATAAAAACAGAAACAGACACCAAATAAATGGCGTGAGTTTTACTACCTAAATACAATTTTACAGTTATTAAGTACACATTAAAAATTTTTAAAAATTTTGCAAACAATATGTATACAACGTCAGAGCAAAAAGAAGGCGAACGAGGAAAAGGGAAAGGGAAAGTAAATCAAAAGATCTATGCCGCTGCAAATATGTACAAAAGTAATCGAAAGTAATTATCCTGCAAGTCAATTTACTGAATTCAAATCGTTTATAAAAAAGTCATTCACTGTATAAAAAGCTCTCTCAAGCAAATAAGCTTTCAAGGCCTTGCGAAAAGCGGGAAATGCTGCAATAGATTTGATGTTAGATGGCAGGTGATTGTGCATTTTTCTCGAATTGTATAGTATAGAGCACTTAACCAGCTCAGACCGTGGGGTTGGCAGATAAAGATTATGGTCCGCGTTTCTAAGGGGATAGTTGTAAGTGGGTCTCTCTGGACATTCTGATGCATGTTTGCGGATTAAACAAACGGATTCAAAAACAAACAAAGAAGGAAGAGTTAATATTTTAAATTTTTTAAAGAATTCCTGGCAATGAACTCTGCTATTGAGTCTCAGGGAGTAACGAAGAACTCTCTTTTGTAGTTTAAAAATACGCTCAAATTGAGTCGCACAACACGAACCCCAGAATGGAAGGGCGTACCGAAAATGAGACTCAAAAAGGGCATAATAACCGGTCCTAGATGTTGACAAATTTATTTCCGTAGCAACTGATCTTAGCGCAAAACAAGCAGCACTCAATTTTTTGTGTAAGGCATCAATGTGCAACTTCCATTTTAGAGACTTATCCACAATAAGCCCTAAGATCTTCACCGATTCAACTACCTTTAGACTGTTGTTATTAAGTACTAAAGATTGCATCATACTGTTGTAAGGTAGGACTTTGGTTTTAGAAACGTTAAATAACAGGAAATTCGAATCGCACCACGATTTAATGGTGACTAGGTCTGTAGCTATGGTATTGCGAAGATCCATAATATCCGTGTTACTCCAATAATACTAGTATCATCTGCAAAGAGACATATTTTACCTTTAATGTTCAGACTAGAAATGTCATTTATGTATATCAGAAACAATAAAGCGCCTAGAGCTGAACCCTGAGGTACCCCATATTCTAATGTCATGCAAGAAGACGTCTTCGTGTCAACCCTTACACACTGACTTCTTTTATTGAGATATGATTTAAGCCATTTAAGAGCCTTTCCCCTAAATCCATAGTGCTGTAATTTGTCAGTAAAGATGTTATGGTTTACACAGTCGAATGCTTTAGAGAAATCGCAGAAAATTGTTGCTGTAGAGTGATGGTTGTTTAGACTGGAGTAAACATGATCGAAAAGGAAGAACATAGCATCATTCGTGCATTTGTCACTCAGGAATCCAAATTGATGTGGAGTAAGCAATTTGGATTTCAACAGAAAAGATAAGATTCTTTTTTTTTACCAGACTTTCAATTATCTTCGACAACGTGGGCGGGAGTGCAATAGGGCGATAATTCAAAGCAAGATCTTTATCGCCTCCTTTGTGTATAGGAATAATTATCGCTGTCTTAAGGCAGCTTGGAAAAACTCCAGTTTCGAATGACCTGTTTATTAAGGTAGTAAGATGGCTTAAAGTGCAATCAGGTAGAGCAGAGAACATTTTAAGAGTGAGGCCATCAGTCCCAGATGACGATTTGTTTTTAATGGCATTTATTGTAGAGCGTAGTTCACCAAATACTATGGGTGTAAAAAAGAAACTATTTACATTCTTATGAGAAAGATATGAAATCTGATCCTGAGAAAGAGGTATAGTATTTGTTAAATTTTTTGCCACATTTACAAAGTAATTGTTCAGGGTCTCAGGAGAAGTCGGGATTGAGGTGGGAGAAGAAGTCTTATCTCTCAGTTAATTTACGATAGACCACGTTTCCTTAACAACATTACCTGATTTAGCCAGCCTTGCATTGTAATAAATTTCCTTGGCGGCCTTTATGGCTTTATGGTATAATGGTATATGTGGAAATAATCTTATTTCTAACAATTATTATTAAAGCTAATTCGCTCTCCCCGAAAAAACCTACGCATTACTACACCCTTTCTCGAGGCACTTACGAGTGGAAAGTTATGTTACAAAATTTTTCACTAAGTTATCGCGAAAAAGGATAAAATGTTAGATTTTTAAGAAAATTACAACATTTGGGTCATATAACACGTGGTGACAGATATGAACTCCTAAAATTAACCGTGCAAGGAAAGATTTAAGGAAGGCGCAGCATAGGTGGAAAAAATATGTCCTGGCTGAGAAACCTCAGAGAATGGTTTGGATGCAGCTCAACTGAACTCTTTCGGGCTGTAATGTCAAAAGTTAGAATAGAAATGAAACCGACACTGAAAAAACTTCGGTGCTCCCTCATATACTAGGGCATTACGATAAGTACTTAGCCTCTCCGCTCGATGGCGTCACTATCGCAAATGAAATGTACTGTCATTTAATGCATTCTCGTAGACGGCTAATGTCAAAATTTCAGCCAAATCGAAATTACACTATTGTTGTTATTACATGTGAAAGTCAGCGTGTCCATGGATTTTAATAAAATGGAAAAAGAGCAATATCGGTCGATGATTCGATTCTTGTTTTTGGAAGGGAAATCACGCAGCGAAATCAAAGAGTGCTTACGGTGACTCTTCGCCTTCGATGGCAACTGTCAAAAATTGGTTTAATGAGTTTCAACGCGGAAAAACGTCGGTTTTTGATGAGCCACGCGTAGGTGCCCCGAAAATGGCTACCACGGAGAATAAAGTGACAAAAATCCAAGATCTTGTATTGTCAGACCGCTGACTGAAGGTGCGCGAGATAGCTGACACAGTAGGCATCTCAAAAGACCGCGCAGGTAATATCCTGTATGATATTTTGGACATGAGAGAGCTGTCGGCGCGATGGCTGCCGCGTTTGCTCACTTCGGACAATAAGCGCAACAATGAGATCACTTCAGAGCAGTGTTTGACGCTATTTAAGTGTGACCCAAAGACGTTTTTACATCGTTTCGTAACCGTCGACGAAGCATGGATTCACTGGTATCCACCAGAAACCAAGGAACAGTCGAAAGAGTGGACAGCACCCGGCGAACTTGCTCCGAAGAAGGCGAATACTGTCCAATCGGCCGGAAAGGTGATGGCCAGCATTTTCTGGGATTCACAAGGTGTGATCTACATCGACTACTTGGAGAAGGGCAAAACGATCACAAGGCCCTATTATACCGAATTATTGGGCGGAATCGATGCCGAATTGAAGAAAAACGACTCCATTTGGCAAATAAAATAGTGCTCTTCCACCATGACAACGCACCGGCTCACACCTCCGCCGTCGCCATGACCAAATTGGTCGAATTGGGCTACGAACTGTTGCCCCATCCACCGTATTCTCCAGATTTGTCCCCTACTATTTGTTTCCAAACTTGAAAAAGACTCTCGCTGGGCAGAAATTTAAGTCGAATGAGGAGATCATCGCCGCCACGGAAGCCTATTTTGCAGACCTCGAGAAAAGGTAATTTTCAGACGGGTTAAAGAAGTTGGAGCATCGCTGGGTGAAGTGCATAGAGCTAAAAGGAGACTATGTAGAGTAATTAATTGCCACTTTTCCAAAGTTTTCCTTTTTCTTTTTTAGGCTATGTACTTATGGGACTGCCCACTATATCCAGGTTTAGCCGTAATTCTCTCACTCCCTCTAAGGGGAAAATTCACTGATTCCAGATACTTAAAGTGTTAACACGATTGAGCTCTAGTGTGGCTCTTTCCTTGTTATCGCGCCCTATGTGACTGTGTGTGTGTGTGTGTGTGTGTGTGTGTGTGTGTGTGTGTGTGTGTGTGTGTGTGTGTGTGTGTGTGTGTGTGTGTGTGTGTGTGTGTGTGTGTGTGTGTGTGTGTGTGTGTGTGTGTGTGTGTGTGTGTGTGTGTGTGTGTGTGTGTGTGTGTGTGTGTGTGTGTGTGTGTGTGTGTGTGTGTGTGTGTGTGTGTGTGTGTGTGTGTGTGTGTGTGTGTGTGTGTGTGTGTGTGTGTGTGTGTGTGTGTGTGTGTGTGTGTGTGTGTGTGTGTGTGTGTGTGTGTGTGTGTGTGTGTGTGTGTGTGTGTGTGTGTGTGTGTGTGTGTGTGTGTGTGTGTGTGTGTGTGTGTGTGTGTGTGTGTGTGTGTGTGTGTGTGTGTGTGTGTGTGTGTGTGTGTGTGTGTGTGTGTGTGTGTGTGTGTGTGTGTGTGTGTGTGTGTGTGTGTGTGTGTGTGTGTGTGTGTGTGTGTGTGTGTGTGTGTGTGTGTGTGTGTGTGTGTGTGTGTGTGTGTGTGTGTGTGTGTGTGTGTGTGTGTGTGTGTGTGTGTGTGTGTGTGTGTGTGTGTGTGTGTGTGTGTGTGTGTGTGTGTGTGTGTGTGTGTGTGTGTGTGTGTGTGTGTGTGTGTGTGTGTGTGTGTGTGTGTGTGTGTGTGTGTGTGTGTGTGTGTGTGTGTGTGTGTGTGTGTGTGTGTGTGTGTGTGTGTGTGTGTGTGTGTGTGTGTGTGTGTGTGTGTGTGTGTGTGTGTGTGTGTGTGTGTGTGTGTGTGTGTGTGTGTGTGTGTGTGTGTGTGTGTGTGTGTGTGTGTGTGTGTGTGTGTGTGTGTGTGTGTGTGTGTGTGTGTGTGTGTGTGTGTGTGTGTGTGTGTGTGTGTGTGTGTGTGTGTGTGTGTGTGTGTGTGTGTGTGTGTGTGTGTGTGTGTGTGTGTGTGTGTGTGTGTGTGTGTGTGTGTGTGTGTGTGTGTGTGTGTGTGTGTGTGTGTGTGTGTGTGTGTGTGTGTGTGTGTGTGTGTGTGTGTGTGTGTGTGTGTGTGTGTGTGTGTGTGTGTGTGTGTGTGTGTGTGTGTGTGTGTGTGTGTGTGTGTGTGTGTGTGTGTGTGTGTGTGTGTGTGTGTGTGTGTGTGTGTGTGTGTGTGTGTGTGTGTGTGTGTGTGTGTGTGTGTGTGTGTGTGTGTGTGTGTGTGTGTGTGTGTGTGTGTGTGTGTGTGTGTGTGTGTGTGTGTGTGTGTGTGTGTGTGTGTGTGTGTGTGTGTGTGTGTGTGTGTGTGTGTGTGTGTGTGTGTGTGTGTGTGTGTGTGTGTGTGTGTGTGTGTGTGTGTGTGTGTGTGTGTGTGTGTGTGTGTGTGTGTGTGTGTGTGTGTGTGTGTGTGTGTGTGTGTGTGTGTGTGTGTGTGTGTGTGTGTGTGTGTGTGTGTGTGTGTGTGTGTGTGTGTGTGTGTGTGTGTGTGTGTGTGTGTGTGTGTGTGTGTGTGTGTGTGTGTGTGTGTGTGTGTGTGTGTGTGTGTGTGTGTGTGTGTGTGTGTGTGTGTGTGTGTGTGTGTGTGTGTGTGTGTGTGTGTGTGTGTGTGTGTGTGTGTGTGTGTGTGTGTGTGTGTGTGTGTGTGTGTGTGTGTGTGTGTGTGTGTGTGTGTGTGTGTGTGTGTGTGTGTGTGTGTGTGTGTGTGCTGAAATATCTCGCAAAAATTTGCGTACATATCTGGACATCGAAAGTACTAGAGCTTTCTACATGGTTTTATAGAGACTTTAATTTAGGCCCACCTTTTTATGTTTCTTAGGAGGTTCTTCGGAATGCCTCTAGTAGTAGAAAAAAATGAAAATACACGTTTTATTACAGTTTTAGCTATACAGCTCGCACTCTCTCCAAGAGAAAACTTCACTCATCACAGATAACTACGGTATCAGAAGAATTATTGAGCTCTGGTGTTACTCTTTCCGTATTATCAAGTAAAGTCCAGATTTAGCCATACGGCCCGCACTCCCTCTAAGGGAAAATTCACTCATCCCATATACCAGGGTATCAAAAGGATTGAGCTCTAGTGAGACTCTTTCCGTGTTATCGAGCCCTAGGTGACGCCGTTGGTGACGTTGGTACGCCGGAGTATTTCCCAAAAATTTTCGCACACATCTGGAGGTCGAGAGTAGCACAGCTTTCTGCATAGTCTGGTTAAGATGTTCATTTAGGCCCAGCTTTTTGATGTTTTCTATGAGGTTCTTTGGAATGACTCTAGTAGTATAAAGAATAATAGGTATTGTCTGGGTACTTTCCATTCTCCATTGTCTCTTTATTTGTATCTCGAGATCTCTATACCTGGCGATCTTTTCGTTGTGCTTAACACGCAGTTTATTGTTGTTAGGTATCGCCACCTCTATTGATGTTGTTTGCCTAAGTTTATTAACAAGAATAAAAAACCGCTAAACGCCGTAAAAATGAGTGGCGCATACAATATTCCAGCTACAAAAGATCCGTGGCGCGAAAATGTATTTTCATTTTGATGCAAAACAAAATTCTAGTTTTATTTTAAAATAATTTTTCATAATATTTGCCCAATTTGAAGTAAAACGCGCCACAAAAGGGTAACTTTGATACAGTTTGAATTTTGAAACTCTTTTGTGGCGCGTTTACTTCAAATTTAGCAAATATTATG
The DNA here is from genome assembly GCF_917563875.1 of Diabrotica virgifera virgifera. Taxonomy (NCBI): domain Eukaryota; kingdom Metazoa; phylum Arthropoda; class Insecta; order Coleoptera; family Chrysomelidae; genus Diabrotica; species Diabrotica virgifera. The sequence continues at coordinate 102,742,351 of NC_065447.1, forward strand.
AAAAAATCTTTTAAAATAAAACTATAATTTTGTTTAGCATCAAAACGAAAATACATTTTCGCGCCACGTAATATTCATATCAGATCTTTTTTAGCTGGAATATTGTATACGCCACTCATTTTTACGGCGTTTAGCGGTTTTTTATTTTGTATCAAGAGTTTTTCAAAGTGATTTATAAATTAAATGTAAAAAGTTGAATGTAATGTTTCTCGATTACACGTTAAGCTTTATAAATAGTCGCCTTTGTCGCATTATCTCCCAAATGATCTAGTTTCCATCGAATGTACACTAGATTTTTTTCTATTCGAAATAGATTGAAAAAAAATATTGTGATGGCCGGTAAATGAACTCGGATTGCCCGTTGCCAGATCAAATCAGCATCGTAACCACTACAACTACATAAACCATTTAGGGAATCATCGTTAATTGGATTATACTTTTGTAGCTTAATAACTTCTAAACGACTTAACCGATTTTGTTCACTAAACATGAGTTTGAAACGTATTGACAAGTAGTATCTTATGCATCTAAGTTCAAGCATGATAACTGAAGCTATTACAGGAATTCTTGAGCTTGAAAATCCGTTTCTCCCATAAGAAATAGATTTGATCATATTTATGAAGCCTATAACTTAAAAAGTCGAATTTTCCCGGATATAAGGTACACACCGTTAGATTTGTCTAGAGTCCTTCTACAAATGCTCGGTTATTGGCGTAATTCGTAGGTTGAAATTTTGAGTAATTGTCGTAAAACCAAAATTTTCAAAGTTTAGTTTTTCAGTTTTTTGGCTATACTGAGCCGTGTGTATGTCCGATCCTGACAGCTTAGACACCATTTGTAAGCTTAACTCAACGCTATTGATTTGGTGTATTTACTGTTCTCCTGTCTCTTTTTGAACCGAAGGTATATACCGCCAAAAAATATGCCGTTTTTACCTTCAAGTTCTATAGCTGGCTTATGGGTAGTCAAAACTCACAGACTACACCGGTTCTGAATCGGCCCTCACCCCCTCTTCAAACACAGAGTAAAAATTCAGATCGGTTTAACTTTTTCACGCACATACATACATACATACACACATACGTACATACCTACATACAAACATTTCCCTTTTTTAAATAAAAATTGACTCATATTTCTGAGCTTGGTAACTTTTGAGCGATATAACCGATTTTCAAAATTAGACATGCGTTGGAAAGGTAATGATCGCTTCTATTAGAAGCCGCAAAGGTCGGACTTAAATTTTTGAAGTTTTTGGGAGTTTTGGGGACGAGAACGAAAAACAGACCCTAACTACGAAGTTGACATATGAATGGGTGAGTCTTTTCCTGAACTTTAAGATAGGAGTTGGTCCAATTTTCAATTCAGTCAGATTTAGAAAATCGAAAATTTCGTGTATATATAGTGTCGCGTATAGTGGGTGTAGGTGTGCGCCACTGGCGAGAACTGCCGTTCGCTGGTAACTAGTATGAGATCCGGTCTATTCTGTGCCACTGTTTGGTCTGTGAGCACAGTGCGATCCCAGTATAGCTTGTAGTTTTCTTTTTCAAGCATTCTATCAGGGACGTATTGATAATAAGGAAGATTGTCGGTTTGGAGAAGTCCAAGTTTGCTAGCTAGTTTTTGGTGGAGAATATTTCCTACTGAGTCGTGGCGTTCTTTATAATCAGTTCCGACAAACGCCTGGCAGCCCCCGGTATGATGTGGGATGGATTCTTGGGCTTGACACCCATATCGGAATTTGTCCTTTTGGAACTGAGGATCTTTTACAATGTACTTCAGGTAATTTCTAGTTGGAATAACTTGATCCTGAATGGCTAGTAGGAAACCTTCGGCCTCAAGAAACATCTTTCCCGGTACCAACCAATAGTTCGACGCTCTACTGTCGACCTATTCTTGATTGACCTCATTGAGATGGCGTCCATTCAGTGGTTTACTCATCCAGGTGCGCATTTTTTCGTTCTTAGATAGGTGGTTTATGCCCATTTCTTGTTCCCTCAGTTTAAGCGGCGTTGAGTCATCTAGTGCGCAGATTGCAAGATGTAAAAGAGATGATTCAGCCTGTGCCTGAAAGTAAGTTCTTAAGTTAGCCACTTGTTTATCCAATTGCTTACCTATGTCCATGAGTCCTCTTCCTCCTAGATACCGTGCTAATGTTGTTCTCTCTACTGCACTGCGAGGATGATAGTTTTGTGCCTTTGTGAGAATTGTTCTTGCTTTCCGCTGAAGACTTTCTATATCGGTTTTTGACCACTTGATAATGCCAAATGAGTAGCTAAGCGCGGAAAAGGCGTACGTATTTAATGCCTTAAACAAATTTTTACTATTGAGATAAGACCGATTAAGCTGTCTTAGCCTTGGTACAAATTCAGAGGTTAGTTCGGTTTTCATTTGTTTATGGTCAATTTTCCGCGCTTGCTTAACACCGAGATATTTATACATGACATTTTCACCCATGGTCTCGATGTTCTGGCCATTTTGCATATCAAAGCCACCGGGCTGAACCTGTCCTCTGACTATATTTAAGATACGGCACTTGTCTAGACCGAAGTGCATACTAATATCATTAAAGAAGGTTTCTGCAGTTTTTAGCATCTGATCTAGGTGTTTTCGAGTTGAAGCCATTAATTTTAAATCATCCATATACAACAAATGATTAAGTTTCTCTACAAAAGTATTATTATTTTTGATGCTAAAGCCTGAGTCAGTGGAGTTCAGTAGCTTAGATAGTGGGTTCATTGCTAGGCAGAACCAAAATGGACTCAAGGAGTTCCCCTGGAAAAGCCCCCGGTTAATTGGGATAACTTCAGTTTCGATATTGTTTTCACCAGGTATTTGAAGGTGAATTTTTGTCTTCCATTCAGTCATTATATGCTTTAAAAAGGTCACTATATTATCATCGACTTTATATATTTTCAATATATCGATAAGCCATGCATGCGCCACTGAATCAAACGCTTTCTTGTTGTCAATAAAAGCAGTACAGAGATTTCGTTTTTTGGTATATGCCTGGTTAGAAATGACCGAGTCGATAATAAGCTGTTATTTACAGCCCATGGAACCCTTAGCGCATCCTTTCTGTTGAGGCTCTATGATATTGTTCAGAGCACAGTGTTGGTGGATACGCCGAGCTACAGAGGATGTGACCAATTTTTACAATGCAGGTAGACAAGTAATTGGGCGGTACTTGGTTGGATCTTGGGTGTTATTTTGATCCTTCGGTATTAGATAAGTGGTCCCCTTAGTAAGGAATGATGGTATTTCCTGCGGATTAAAAATAACATAATTAATTAAAATTGACAATCACTCATGAACACTACAAAACTTCTTTAGCCAAGTATAGTTATTATTGTAATAATTAGTATTAGTAAATATTTTACACCTTACCAAATTTACTACCTTTAACCAACAGATAACGTATTTTTAATATGTGAATATTTTTTATCCTGTAAATAAACTTAAATTTAATAAAACCTTGCCAGAACTTCAGTTCAGTGCTTTTGTTCATTTAATCAAAAGATAATATGAATGGGATTTATAGGCACTACTGACGTATATGCCCGAATCATTAATTAACCTCCATGTAATTTTCAACTCGTATGTTTTATCTATCAATGAAACTGACGCATAGATAATTAGCAACTGAATCATGCTGGTCAGATAAAATCTTTACTAATTATTCACATATTGTAATATATAATGCTTAGCGACTGAAAATGTAACAATAATGAACAAGCCCTTTGCATATGTGCTCTGCATCATTTGAATTATGTTGAATAATCTCTATTCTCATCATTTTGTCGTTTCAACTTTAAACACATCGAGATAAAACAATATTATTTAGTAAAGAAAATAAAGTAAATCTGATATAACTGTAGTGTGAAATAATATTGAGAACATAGCTTTAGAATAACTATAAATTAATTCATGGAATAATTAATTGAAGAACACCTGAGTAAAGTTTAATTTAGATTCAGAGCAGGACTTGGAACAAGGGAAGCACTTTTCAGTTTGTAAGTTCTAATAAAGAGAGACAGGGATATTAACTGAGGTGTGTGAACATATTTCATAGATTTCGAGAAGGCATTTGATAAAATTTCACACGGAAAACCAATCGATATCCTAAAAACATCAGGACTCGATGGTAAGGATGAAAGACTGGTCTCAAACTTAAATCTTCACAAAAAGCAATAGTTCTAATCGAAAATTAACTGTATAACAGTCCGTTAACTTTAATTATCTTTATAGTTATTTTATTTAAATTTTAATAACGGTTTGTCATTAAATTATACTTAAAAATAATAAGATCTAACTAAAATAAATATTTGACTGACGTCATACTTAACTATTAGTTGGCACAAGTACTTCAGTTGGTATTAGACACCATTCGCTGTCATGTGAGTTTCGTTCTGTGAGGCTCCTCGTCTAACGACGGGAAATAATTGACTTCGCTTGGTACGCTAGAACGGAAAAGTGGCGGATGACTGATTGAAAAGGACGGAAATTTTAATACAATAGTTTCAAGCTTTTATAAGTGATATTTAGTGGCAAATTATTGGTGGTGCTTTGGAGAAGCTAGGAGACTAAGTTTTGGGAGATCCCGGAGGAATTGGAAGTCATGTCATCCGGTAAATTTTTTTACTCTTAAAAAAAGTTTGAGAAAAAGGAACGAATATGGCCGCTCTCATGTCATATTAAATTCCTATTGAATTTATTTCTGTAAATGTATGAATCGAAGTTGTTCTTTGAATTTAGTATCTTTAATTATATCCATAGTTCGAAAATATACACTCAGATGAAGATTATCTTGTCACATATCCTGTAAATTATATCATTTGATTTGTGTGGTTATGTCAACCTCATAATATTGAATTCAAATTTTACAGATTACATTCATTATTCTCTATTCTATTAGATTGTGTGTATTCTAGCCACCTTAAATTCGTTCCAAAAGCCAGTATTTTTCTTAAAATTTACAACACATTACATTATCCCATACCATTTTTAATAATAAAAAAAATACCCTTTATAGACATATTTTTCATATAAAAATCATATTCTGTATTAAATATTGAATTTAAAGTTAAATCCCAAATTAATGTGTGTAATGTGAATCAAGGTCAAATCCATCATTGTTTTTGCTAATGATCTTTTTGTTGTTCATTCTGAAAAAAAAAGATATCTCATTTCTTTTCCTTTGGCTCTTTGACCTTTCCTTAGATTCTGACATTGAAACTAAAACGGGACATGTTTGTTTTTAGCCACTTGGGGGAAATCTTAAACTGTAACCAGTCCGTCAGCTCCCCTCACAACTGGGAGCAACCGTTCTACGCCAAGCCAGGTCATTTGGAGACCAGCCTGGAGAACCTCCCACATACCTACTTTGTATCCTGCCCTCTGCACCCCAGAAGGGCATCGGTATATTAATTGGTACAAGCTAGCACCATCCCTGTGCTAATTCGCCTACCAGGGATTTTGGAATCCGTAGCAAGGACACTCTCGGGGACCATTTAGGGTTTGTTTTGGGACACTTAGTATCTGCTAGTGATTGTCACTTCCACTATTACACCACATTCATTTTTTGTATAAGACTCGGGACATTTATTTTGATGATTAAGTTTTATAGTTTATCGCACATATTTTGTTTCAATATTTAAGTTGCATATTGTTTTTATATATCTATAATAGTTGATAGTGTTCCCCAAACCAGTAAACTCTCTGGTCAAAGAGGTTTGAGCTCAGATCATCTTTTCCCCATATGAGATTCTCTTTACCTTTATATATTACCTGAAATTTACTTGTACCATTTATTTACTTAATTAACTTTATATTTTTAGTACTAACCTTGCTTGTCTCCACTTATCAATTTAAATTTATATACTTTGTCCTCTTAATTTGCTTAATTTATTAACTTATTCATATAACTTTAATCTTTCTTTAGTCAATCATAATTATTTAACTTATTTGCTTAACTTTACTTAAATTCATTTAATCAATTTCTAATTATATCTTTGGACGCTATTCCCTTTGAATAGCTATCCATTTTACTTGTTATATTTTTTAGTGACTACGTGTCGAAGCAACTGATTTTTATATATCAAGTAGACCGTAGGTTCACCTTAATGAGGCTAGTGCCTATTTAACTCTTTGAGAGTTACGGAAATTATTCATTGTGAATAATCCTCCCTTACTTATATTCTGGTTCATTAGTTCTATAGGGTTTAACGTTGCTGTACGTATTGCAATCGTACAATTATTTGGTGAAGGTTGTTATTTAACCTAGTATATGTAAGTTGGGGGTATGCTCCATATAAGAGCTACTCCATTACTAATGTAACTATAGATTATATTTATATTACTATAGGTAATTATTTCCCATTGTCATTTTAGAGTTACATAGTTTGTATTTTTCTAACTCAGAGGTTGTCAAAAATCTAAGTAGTTATATTTAATAAATATTTATTTGTTTTGTATATCCATTATTTTTTTTCCCATTTTTGAATTTAATATATTTACTATTTAACAGCAGTGTAAGATACCTGGAAGTTTGGTCCATTCCAACTTCTGGCGCCCATAATTCAGTCTATTTTATTTATCTCCTATATTCTTCTATTTTTATTATATTATTATATTTATCTAATTTATTTTCTGAACATATATTTTTATCTTAAAAGATTTCCCTTTTTCTAGTCATCATCTCTCTTTAGGTTGAGCTACTGTTCTTCGACAGGCATGCAAACGAGCCGTATCCATCCTTGAGTGTCAAGTTGCTCTCTTGCATCTATAGCTAGCCAACTCTATTCAGTTTGCCTCTGTCTCTCCATACTTCCATTATCAGTTCATCACCCTTCCTTCATTCATTTCATCTTATCATTTTAGTTCAACAAATACTACTGCAAAGTAGTATTTTTGTTACATTGGCGCCCAACGTGGGGTTCAATGCTTTTAATAGCACCTTAAGTTGTTCTGATTTTTCTTTTTCCATATCTGAATTTAATCTGTCTACCCTTAGTGCTATTCATGATTTTTCCAGTTTATCTAGTTCTGAACAAAGGCAATTGGAGAATATGATCTCTCAGTTTACTACTATTTCTTCAAATGACAAACTAGGTCGTACTTCATTAATATCTCACACTATTGAGGTGGGAAATCCTACTCCTTTCAGATTATATCAGTATCCCATACCTCAAGCCTGGCAGGCAGATTTAGAAAAAGAAGTCGATTCGATGCTTGCTTTAAATATCATAGAACATTCAACGTCGTCCTATTGTTCCCCACTCTGGTTAACAAAGAAGAAGGATGGATCCTTCAGGATCTGCTTTGATGGTCGAAAACTAAACAGTATCACCACTAACAGGGATGCTTATCCAATTCCCCGAATCGACGTGATTTTGAGCAAACTTCAGAATGCCAAATACATCTCTTCGATTGATTTGTCTAAGGCCTTTTTACAGATCCCACTGAGTGAAGAGAGCAAGAAATATACTGCTTTTGCTGTCAGTGGTAAAGGATTATTCCAGTTTGTCACCATGCCTTTCGGTCTTGTTTCTGCTCCTCAGACAATGTGTCGTCTGATGGATTTAGTCATTGGTCCACAGTTAGAGCCCTATGTTTTCTATTATTTGGACGATATTTTAGTAGTCACCCCTGATTTTTCCCTTCATATGGAAATTTTAGATAAATTGTTTTTACGTCTTAAGGAAGCTAATCTAACAATTAATCTGGATAAGTGTCAGTTTTGTCGTCCTAGTCTTAAGTTTTTGGGTTATGTTGTTGATAATCAGGGTCTAAGGACTGATCCTGAGAAAATAGTTGCTATTAAGAATTTTCCTATACCTAAGACCACCACCCAAGTCCGTAGGATATTGGGAATGTGTGGATATTATCGCCGGTTTGTACCTTCATACTCTACCTTGTTGTCACCTCTTACGGATCTTTTGAAGAACAGGAAAAAGGGGCAGACCATTACCTGGACTCCTGAGGCTGATGAAGCTTTTAGGCGCGTTAAAGAGGCTTTAACTAGCGCACCAGTCATGATGTCACCTAATTTTAATGAGCATTTTTATTTGATGACTGATTGCTCTAATACTGCTTCTGGTGGCGTATTGTTCCAGTTGAAAGATGGCTCGGAACATCCCATAGCTTACACGAGTAAGAAATTGAATAAGGCCCAGAAAAACTATTCCACCACTGAGAAAGAACTCTTAGCTATCATACATGGGTTGGAAGCATTTCGTTATTATTTAGAGGGCCGTAATTTCACCATAATTACGGACCACAGTTCCTTGGTATGGCTTCATAGTATGAAAAACCCATCTCAGAGACTTTCCCGATGGATATGCAAACTGGCTGCCTATTCATATAAGATTGTTCATCGAAAGGCCAACGGTGTAGTGGTTGCTGATGCTCTTTCCCGTGTCCATGATCTTAATGTCTTAGATTTGTCCACCTTAACTCCTGACGAGTGGTATCAGAATATGATTGATAGGGTTACTCAAGACCCACAAAATTATCCTGATTTTAAGGTAGAGAACAATATACTGTACAAACATATCTTAAGTCCTATAGAGGCCTTATCCAATATGTCAGATTGGAAAATAGTTGTACCTACGCCAAATAGGGAGAACATATTACGTATGTTTCATGATGAAGTTACTGCTGGACATTTTGGTTTTTATAAAACTTTTCATCGTATTGCCGAATTATATTATTGGCCTGGCATGCGCAAGTCTATCAAAAAGTATATTTCTAAGTGTTTAGTTTGTGCGACTTGTAAACCCAGTAATTTACCACAAGCTGGACTCATGGGTTCCTTTAGGAACATTAATTTTCCTTGGCAGATGATCTCGTTGGATCTCATTGGACCCTATCCTCGTAGTTATAAGGGTAATACTTACTGCTTGGTAGTTGTGGATTATTTCACCAAATTTCCTGTAGTTTGTCCTCTTCGTCAGGCCACAACTCCAGCCATTCTGAAATATTTAGAGGAACAAGTCTTTTTGTTGTTTGGTGTTCCCCAAATTGTGTCATGTGACAATGGTCCTCAGTTTGTGTCGAAGGCTTTTAAAGATCTTTTAGCTAAATATAAGGTCCAGAAGACCTTTTATAATGCTGCCTACCATCCTCAAGCCAATCATACTGAGAGAGTGAATCGCAGTATCGTCACCGCCCTAAGGTCCTATACATTCCCAGATCACAGAGCTTGGGATCAATATATCCATTCCATAGCTCAAGCCATAAGGACCTCTGTCCATGAGGTTACCCAATGTTCTCCTGCATATCTCAATTTTGGTAGAAATGTTGCTTTATCTGGTGACTATTTTGGTACAATTTCCGACACTTCCACAAATCTCCCTCAGATATCCGATAACCTTCATCGCTTAGAAGATCTCCAGACTCTACCTCAAATTTTTTCTGACATTCGGAAGAAGTTAAAAACTTCCTATCTAAGGAACCAGCAGCAGTATAACTTGAGGAAAAGAGATCTGCGATTCTTCGTTGGAGATAGAGTGTTGAAGCGAAACTTTGTAAAGTCTAATAAGGGTGATGCTATTTCGGCAAAATTTTGCCAGAAATATATTCCCTGTACGGTTGTGAAGGTAATATCTCCTTTAGTGTATGAATTGAAGGACAATTCGACTAACAAACGAATTGGACAATTTCACATAAAGGATTTACTGCCTGATAACACCATGGATGACGTTGATTCATCATCTTCGGAAGAAGATTAACTTTATAGGGTTGTTTGAGCTAACTTCTTCCTCTATTTGTCTTTAGCTCGATCCTTATTAAGATTCAGTATTTTAGTTTAATATTTTATTCACCAGATAGAGCAGGTACATATCTCCATTTTTATCTTTTGGCATGGTTGTTAGATGACTTCCAATTTATGAATCATTAGGTTAATTATTTTTTTTAGTACGCTTATGTATGAGCTTATCATTTTTTTTTTTCATTATTAATGTTGCACTTTAATTATTATGCATCAACATTATTAATTATTAATACTGTTAGTAGGATTACCCAGTTAATAAGAACCAACTTGTAATTTTTAGATTGTGCACCTACCCCCTTAGCATAGAAGGGTTGTTGATTATTATATATTTATATATTTGAATATGTAAGCTCATGCAAGTACGTTGGTTTAATATTGATATTTGGTATGGAACTATGGAACTAAGGATATTATACACTACTTATCTCAGGTTGTGTGTTGTATTTTTGATATTTGACTACATACTATTTTTTTTATATGTATCTTTTATTATCTTGTTATTAGATTTGCCATATTGGAAAGATGGGGTGGTTCTTAATTTTATATTGGTTTACTTTATCAACATTTGTCACAGATATCCTAAATACTTTATAATAATTTATATCCTTATGCCCTACACAGTATGATTCTGGAATTAGTTTGGAATTCTGATGTATGTATGGATTTCTTCTTAAGAACTAGTCTGCCAATGCTCTGTAATTTGGGTTCCTAGGTAACCTAGTGAATGCGTGGGTTCGAAATTCAGCAACTGATCACTGCTATCCGATTTCGTAACCTATGTTTTCATAGCAGAGTACGCAGATGTTTATTCATCAAAATATTTCTGGTCAGGAAATGTTGGCCACATGTCCTGACCATCCTTGTGTAATTATTCCAATCATTCCAGTTACATTTTTTAGCATTTGATAGGGAATATTTAGTTTACATTATGTCCCGTACTTCATAGGTAGTAGGTTCCTTTTAGTATTTGAGGTGTTTGGACAAATGAATTGCTTATTTTAGTAGATTTCCTCTTCTTTCCTGAGGCATTAGTTTGTTGTTGAGATTCAGGAATATTTCCTGGATAATTCTATGTATGCGAGAACGTATGAATCTACAGTTTTATTCCAAATTGGTTGCTCGTTCTTGTCATATTTTTTTTCTATCATTTATCATGGTGTCATAGACCTTGTCAGTTCACCTTTTAGATTTTTTTTTATTACAATTGGTACGTTATCAGCTATAGCTATAGCTAGTGAACAACAGCACGGACCAATTTTAGTTAGTCAACGACTTACTTGAGTCGATGGACCTAATTTAGTTTATTTAGTATTAGTGAGAATTGGTACACAAATCTTCCTGATCGTTCTTCTTTGGATATGCTTTATGAATCTGGTGTCCATTGATAGTCCGATTTTGGATAAAGCGTCCGAGTCCTCACTTATTTTGTTTATTTGGTTGTATAGGCTCGTATTACCGGTTGTGGTTGTACATAGGCCTAATTAATTTATGTGATTTAGTATTGGTGTGAATTGGTCCATAAATCTTCCTGGTCGTCCTTCTGTGGATATGCTTTATGAATCTGGTGTCCATTGATAGTCCGACTTTGGATTAAGTGTCCGATTCCACATTTATTTTGAATAATGAGTTTTTGGATAACTTTGATATGCTTACTATTTGTATTATTTGGCACTGGTGAGAATTGTTCCATAAATATTCCTGATTGTTCTTCTCTGGATATGCTATTACGAATCTGGTGTCCATTGGTAGTTCAATTTTGGATGAAGTGTTCCATTCTTCACTTATTTCAGTTGTTGATTTCTTTTGTCTTACTTTAGTAGATTTATTTGGTTTATGGTGCGAATTGGCTCATACCTTTGCCTGGTTGTTCGTCCTTGGATATACCCTTTTTAAATTTGATGTCCATGGATAGTTCAATTTTGGACTTAGTGCCAATTCGACATTTATTTGTCATTATGAACTTTAGTACATTATTTAGCTTATGTTTTGGTTTGCAGACAAAATGTCGATGACATTTTAATATGACTTCGAGTCATCTTTTCCGATTCATAGTTTTGGTGTAGTGATCATCCTTCTTTCCCTGATCCTTAATTTGTGGTTACTTGTAATCTTGCGGGTCAACGTAGAATGATAGATTATTACCACTTGGTTATTAATATTTTGAATTAAAAAAAAAAAAAAAAAATTTTTTGCTTAAAATTTTTTTTCTCCGAGTAGAAGGGGAATATAACAGTCCGTTAACTTTAATTATCTTTATAGTTATTTTATTTAAATTTTAATAACGGTTTGTCATTAAATTATACTTAAAAATAATAAGATCTAACTAAAATAAATATTTGACTGACGTCATACTTAACTATTAGTTGGCACAAGTACTTCAGTTGGTATTAGACACCATTCGCTGTCATGTGAGTTTCGTTCTGTGAGGCTCCTCGTCTAACGACGGGAAATAATTGACTTCGCTTGGTACGCTAGAACGGAAAAGTGGCGGATGACTGATTGAAAAGGACGGAAATTTTAATACAATAGTTTCAAGCTTTTATAAGTGATATTTAGTGGCAAATTATTGGTGGTGCTTTGGAGAAGCTAGGAGACTAAGTTTTGGGAGATCCCGGAGGAATTGGAAGTCATGTCATCCGGTAAATTTTTTTACTCTTAAAAAAAGTTTGAGAAAAAGGAACGAATATGGCCGCTCTCATGTCATATTAAATTCCTATTGAATTTATTTCTGTAAATGTATGAATCGAAGTTGTTCTTTGAATTTAGTATCTTTAATTATATCCATAGTTCGAAAATATACACTCAGATGAAGATTATCTTGTCACATATCCTGTAAATTATATCATTTGATTTGTGTGGTTATGTCAACCTCATAATATTGAATTCAAATTTTACAGATTACATTCATTATTCTCTATTCTATTAGATTGTGTGTATTCTAGCCACCTTAAATTCGTTCCAAAAGCCAGTATTTTTCTTAAAATTTACAACACATTACATTATCCCATACCATTTTTAATAATAAAAAAAATACCCTTTATAGACATATTTTTCATATAAAAATCATATTCTGTATTAAATATTGAATTTAAAGTTAAATCCCAAATTAATGTGTGTAATGTGAATCAAGGTCAAATCCATCATTGTTTTTGCTAATGATCTTTTTGTTGTTCATTCTGAAAAAAAAAGATATCTCATTTCTTTTCCTTTGGCTCTTTGACCTTTCCTTAGATTCTGACATTGAAACTAAAACGGGACATGTTTGTTTTTAGCCACTTGGGGGAAATCTTAAACTGTAACCAGTCCGTCAGCTCCCCTCACAACTGGGAGCAACCGTTCTACGCCAAGCCAGGTCATTTGGAGACCAGCCTGGAGAACCTCCCACATACCTACTTTGTATCCTGCCCTCTGCACCCCAGAAGGGCATCGGTATATTAATTGGTACAAGCTAGCACCATCCCTGTGCTAATTCGCCTACCAGGGATTTTGGAATCCGTAGCAAGGACACTCTCGGGGACCATTTAGGGTTTGTTTTGGGACACTTAGTATCTGCTAGTGATTGTCACTTCCACTATTACACCACATTCATTTTTTGTATAAGACTCGGGACATTTATTTTGATGATTAAGTTTTATAGTTTATCGCACATATTTTGTTTCAATATTTAAGTTGCATATTGTTTTTATATATCTATAATAGTTGATAGTGTTCCCCAAACCAGTAAACTCTCTGGTCAAAGAGGTTTGAGCTCAGATCATCTTTTCCCCATATGAGATTCTCTTTACCTTTATATATTACCTGAAATTTACTTGTACCATTTATTTACTTAATTAACTTTATATTTTTAGTACTAACCTTGCTTGTCTCCACTTATCAATTTAAATTTATATACTTTGTCCTCTTAATTTGCTTAATTTATTAACTTATTCATATAACTTTAATCTTTCTTTAGTCAATCATAATTATTTAACTTATTTGCTTAACTTTACTTAAATTCATTTAATCAATTTCTAATTATATCTTTGGACGCTATTCCCTTTGAATAGCTATCCATTTTACTTGTTATATTTTTTAGTGACTACGTGTCGAAGCAACTGATTTTTATATATCAAGTAGACCGTAGGTTCACCTTAATGAGGCTAGTGCCTATTTAACTCTTTGAGAGTTACGGAAATTATTCATTGTGAATAATCCTCCCTTACTTATATTCTGGTTCATTAGTTCTATAGGGTTTAACGTTGCTGTACGTATTGCAATCGTACAATTATTTGGTGAAGGTTGTTATTTAACCTAGTATATGTAAGTTGGGGGTATGCTCCATATAAGAGCTACTCCATTACTAATGTAACTATAGATTATATTTATATTACTATAGGTAATTATTTCCCATTGTCATTTTAGAGTTACATAGTTTGTATTTTTCTAACTCAGAGGTTGTCAAAAATCTAAGTAGTTATATTTAATAAATATTTATTTGTTTTGTATATCCATTATTTTTTTTCCCATTTTTGAATTTAATATATTTACTATTTAACAGCAGTGTAAGATACCTGGAAGTTTGGTCCATTCCAACTTCTGGCGCCCATAATTCAGTCTATTTTATTTATCTCCTATATTCTTCTATTTTTATTATATTATTATATTTATCTAATTTATTTTCTGAACATATATTTTTATCTTAAAAGATTTCCCTTTTTCTAGTCATCATCTCTCTTTAGGTTGAGCTACTGTTCTTCGACAGGCATGCAAACGAGCCGTATCCATCCTTGAGTGTCAAGTTGCTCTCTTGCATCTATAGCTAGCCAACTCTATTCAGTTTGCCTCTGTCTCTCCATACTTCCATTATCAGTTCATCACCCTTCCTTCATTCATTTCATCTTATCATTTTAGTTCAACAAATACTACTGCAAAGTAGTATTTTTGTTACAACTGTCCAAAATCTTCACAGTCGGAAAAGGAGTAGGTTGGCTAAATAGGGTTGCCTACTGTCACCAGTATTATCTAACATATACTCTGAAAACGTCATTAGTGAGGTCTTGGACGAATCAGAAGATGGTATTGTAGTAAATGAACTTATAAACAATATCAGATAAGCAGACAATACAGTATTTCTGGCAGATAGTGCGCAGGGGCTCCAAAAGATGATGGATAATGTTGTAGAAGCATATAACGAATACGGCCCAAAACTAAATTGTAAGAAGACAAAAATAATGATCGTTAGTAAGAACACCAACATAAACGACCAATTTACAGTTAACAATACAACCCTAGGAGGGGTCTAGGAAAGTTGGTCGAGAACACTTCGTCGACGCAAAATTAGTCGACAACATTTTGTCGACAAACAGTTGGTCGAATGCACAATTCATCGAATGTACAATTCGTCGACCAACATTTTTGTTCGAATGGAGTTTTCGTCGACAAGCTGTTATTTATCTTTAGGAGAAAGGGATTAATGGTGACAAACGACGAATTATTGGTTTTTATTTTGTTAACTGGAATATTGTATTATACATATCTGAATTTATTTTTGAAGTGAAAACTTCTTTAGGGACGTTGTGCGATTTTTGGATAGGGGAAAATGCATTAAGTTCGCGACCGTCATCGCGACCGTCATCACGACCGTCATCGCGACCGTCATTGCTTCGACGAAAATAAATTTTTGCAGTGAAAACTTCTTAAGTGACGTTGTGCCCTTTTTAGATAGGGAAAAATATTAAATTAGCGACTGTCAATGCTTCGACGAAATAAATTGTTGAAGTGAAAACTTCTTTAGGGACGTTGTGCCCTTTTTTAGATGGGGAATAAGTGTTGATTTAGCGACTATCATCGCTTCGGCTTAATACATTTTTGAAATGAAAACTTTTTTAGGGACGTTGTGCACTTTTTGGATGGGGAAGAATTATTGAATTAGCGTCCTTCATCGTGACTTTCATTGTTTCGACGAAATAAATTTCGAAGTGAAATCTTATTTAGAGACGTTGTGCACTTTTTGGATGGGGAAAAATATTAAACTAGCGACCGTCATTGCTTCGACGAAATAAATTTTTGAAGTGAAAACTTCTTTACGGGCGTTGTGAACTTTTTAGATTGGGAAAAAGTATTGAGTTTGCGACCGTCATCACTTTGTCGAACTAAATTTCGTACGTATATAGTCCGTCCGCTATAACTTTTCCCATGCGATACGATTCATTTTCAATCAAATTAAGTCAAAACAGAAAGTGAAACGTACGCCGATGTGTGTAGTATATAGTATACAGTATACAAAATGTATATACATATCGAAGTTCCTTTCAATTTATGTTTTGACTTAATTTGATTGAAAATGAATCGTACCGCATGGGAACAGATATAGCGGACGGACTATATATAATATTATGTGTATGTGTACATAAATAGCAATAGAACGTGCGCAACGCGTATATAATATAGGTATAGAATTTCTTTTTGGATGGGGAAAGAGCACTGAGCTCGTAATTTATATACTATTAAGAAGTTTTCACTTCTGTCGGCACTCCCATTAGTGCTCTAATTTTTTTTTGGGGTTTTGTTAATATTTTGTATCTAAATCTTAATTATTTTTAAATTTAATGAAAAAATTGGCTGCAGTGGGAGAGAAGACAGCAAGTATAAACCGATATTAAAATTAGTGATGTTGTACCGTTCTTCTTTTTGGTGTCGGCGTATTTACGAACGGAGCATTTCCGGACAAGTCAAATTTGTGGGCACTTGCGGACAAGACGAAGTATGAGAGATGCTGAGGTCCCAAGGTAAACACATTGTTAGGGAATCGTGAGGATAAACTTCCCTTCACACTTTATCCAAGGCTTTGGACTCGCAATCTATAATTTTTTTTTGATATGGTACAAAGAGGCTAACTTTATATATTGGCGTGTTTAAAAGTTTTTTTTTATTTATTTTTTATTTCTTTTTTTGTTTTTTTAATTTTTTGTTAAACGGATGAGTTAATTATTTACAATTACAATTGCCTTAAATTCTAGTTAATTATATTTTATTAAATTTGTTACCTAACTTATCTTAAACTATTGTTCGAGTTAAATATGTAAAGTTGTGGGCTGTATCATGTAAATAATCGGAAAGTGTTCTTTCATTATAACTTCTTACAATTTCTGCTATTCGTAGAGCACAATCACGGTATTTCTTTCGAGGAAGTGGTCCTTCAGCTCCTCCAAAGTGTTGTTGAATTTGAAGTTCGTGAAGACTCTGTTCTCGTTGTATAGCTTTTACAAACTTCCATACATTGGGGATGATCTGCTGAAACTTGCGTCTCAAACGCTCGATGCCATCTATAGATTTGTTTGTTTTTGGTATTCCTTCTGTCACTGCATCATAACATTTCCATAATTCATGGGGAAATAACGGTGGCCATCGTCGTTGTTGCGGCCGTCCGATTCAAGTGTCCTCGAAATAGTCCAAAATTGGTTGAGCCTCTTCTGGTAGTACATTATCCTCGAGAAGAGTTTTAAAAGAAGCGACTATATTATTTGTAGGCACAAAAGCTAACGCCGGCAATAATTTCATTTTAAGGGCAAAGTCTGCATCAGTTTCATATCTGTTTTTGAAGTTATACTTCTTTACGACCGAGAGTGAAATTTTATTAATTCCCTGGCGCATGCGAACACAAACAGTATGCAGTTCGTTGCTAATCTTTCAAGACGGGTATGTATATATCAGCGCAAAGAAGTCATTAAAGAATATATTAGTGTTTTTAGTAAATGTATTATTTATTATAAATTTTGTGTCTTTGGATTTGTCTTCCTCGGTAGTAAGATAATAAAATATCTAGGTATAACATTTTTATACTTCACTTGATCTATTTGTCACCGTGCTGTGTAATTATATCCGATACGTCACGTGCAAGGGGCTCGATAGGTTGACTAGTAGAGCATTGGACCAGATTTGAGAGGTCCCGTGTTCAAATTCCGGATGATTAATTTTTTTAATGTTGTTCTGAAGCTATTTTCTTGTGGCATTTTTATAATCAAGTATATTCAAATGGGAAATAAGCCACAATTTTACCTAAAAATGATTTTATTAACGTTTCGACGCCCAAGTATTTTGACAACGACACCCGACTTGGGCGTCGAAACGTTAATAAAATCATTTTTAGGTAAAATTGTGGCTTATTTCCCATTTGAATATACTTGATTATTAATTTTTTTATAAATTTTGGTTGTTTTAATAAAAAAAATTTGAAAATGGTGGGTAAGAAAGTTAGTGTAATATTTAAATAAAATACAACTAACCTGTTAAGTATATTATTTATTTCGTTGAAATTATATAATACAAGTATAAATTCTTACGTACGTACAAAGTACACATTCTTTTTTTTAAACCTGCTGACTGAATGTGTCTAAAAATGAACTGTCAATAATGAATGAAGCATCTACGACGTCCCGAATTTGGAAATACTTCTGCATAACCACTTATCATCCAGATTCAATATCCGTAAGTATACTTGTTGGTGGAATATAAGTATTTTTTGTCTTAACTGGCAAAACTGCATAAACTAATGGAATCGAAATATTTTCCTTTATAGCACAATAAATGACCGTTTTGGAGTGTAATTTTCAGGTGCAACTCCGAATTGCATGTAAATTTGGATTTTGGTTCTACTTACTTTCCACTTCAAAATTGAATTTGTGCCGTTGGTTGCTTTTACTTGGGGGGGGGGTGACACCCATTCTCAGGGGGTGAAAAACGCGTTTTTAAAATAAGCCCGGAAATTGATAAATTTAATCGCCAGCTTATAAGCAACTTTCGTTCTATAAAGTTTTTTGCGTAAGTCAATACTTTTCGAGTTATTCGCGATTGAAAATGTTGATTTATCGACAAAAAAACTACGTTTTCAGACCGTTTTTCGTAAATAACTCAAAAAGTAAATATTTTATCGAAAAAAATATTTTTAGTAAAAGTGATGCTTATAAAAAAAACGAAAAAATGGTGTATCAGTAAAGTCTATAAACTAAGTAAAAGCAAAGTTGTAGCTCATGAAAAATACGTTCTTTTACGTTTAATTCCAAATCGCATAATTCAACGCGAAATCACCGAAACGTTAAGCACTTTTCGGGAAAAGCTAACTAACATTTTTAAATTATCTAAAAAAGCTTTATATTTGTTTTTTAAAAAGGTTCTAGCATCAAAAATAAACGACTTATACTGAGAAAATTTACCCCTTTTTTTGGTAAAAAAATGTATTGTGAAAACCTCCCTCTATTTAGCACCATAAATAAAATTAATCGTTACCGCTTTACCATTTATTTTAATTGTATGTGTGTTGTTTATATGATCTCTAAGTTTGATTGGTTTGAAGTGCTTATTTTTAAAATGCTAAGTGCTAACGAGAGTAAAAAAATGTAGGTTTTGCTGTTATGAATATGCTAGTGTTATTTTGTTTTTCTGTAAGACTCAATTGATTAAGATATGGTTGTTCAAAATTTGCATACACTCGTGATTAGTGACCCGTCCAAGCTTTTTCAACTACAGTGGCGGCCCGTGAGGTAGTGCCATAGAGCCATGGCACTACATTGCTAACTATGCAGAAACATATTTTTTATCTTCAAAACTTTTTAATTCCTGTTAATTTTTTTGTGTGTATTTCTTTTGATCTTCATAAATTATATAAAATATGGCAACTATGGGCATAACACGATCCTTGCCGACAGCGGAGATTATTCTCTTTCGTGTTAAAGTCAGTACTGGCACGACTAAAGAGAGAAAGATTTTACGAGCATTCTATGTAAGGGACAGAGAAAGAGCTACATTGGAATATTAGTATACCTAAAAATGAGAATCTCTGTGCCGGGCACGAGGTTGAGTTTCTTTACGTGCTGGTTTGTCGTTTTTATTATGTATATTTTCTGTTAAAAATGTTTGTATTTACAATTAAACTTTTAGTGCATCATGATCGTGGGTGTAGTATTAATAATATTTTGATTATTTCTTAAGTTTAATTTATTAATATTGACAATGAAGATTAGTATCTCAAAAAAAATTTTAAGAAATTTTAATTTTTAAGAATATTTTTTTTTTATATTAAAAAAACTACAAATGTTATAAGGTTTTGTGGAGCTTTCGAGTTAGCTTTAAGAGGTCACGACGAAAAACAAAATTCAGAAAATAGAGGCATATTTAAGGAGCTGGTCAATTTTAGTGCCGAATTAGACAACGACTTAAAGGTTCATATTATTCAAAGTACCAGATCTTTCAGAGGTCTACATTCGGACATTTAGTTGCTTCTAATTTATTTATATCGGAGAAGTTTTCTGCTTATAAGCATCAGTTCTCCGAATCATTTCTTAATGAAACATGGAGACAATTTTAATTTTTAAGCAAAACTCGATTTAAAACTGAATTAGAAGTAGGTACTGTATTAGTGAGACGAATTAAGTACTATCTCTGGGGCTGTTTCGCTATCGGTTTTATAGCGAAGGAAGGCTTAAAAAGCACATTTGAAGAAACTATTAAACTTTTAAATATTTTAGTTACCATTCCTATATCAACATCTGAAGAAGAACGCTGTTTGTCGATGTTAAAACATAGTGCTGTAGGTATGCATCTGCAGAAAAGAATTTTGTAAATTGTATTGATAATTTTAATAATAGTCACTGAAAACTTTGTAACCAAAAAATAGAAGAATGAACATCACATATCGTAAACTTTAAAAGTGACATTACAAAAATTTGTGCATGTGTGTGAATAATGAAATAGTATTATTTTTATAAATTGGTAAATAGAGACTAAATCGTAATAACAAACTTCAAACACTATCAGCAATAAATGCTGGTGGTAGGTTAAGAGGTTTTTATTATTAATTAATTTACGGAACTGTTTTGATCAATGTTGGACAATTGCTTGGCACCTCAGATCAATAAACATAAGATACATAAGATAAAAGTATCCGCGCATATATTTTTTTAGTCTTTGTTGTAAGTATACCTTTTTTGACAATATCGTGAATCCGTCACTAAAAATTTTGGCGGCTGCCCGAGTTCTGGCACTACCTTCTTAAAGTGGTACCAGCCGCCACTGTTCAACTATAACCCTTTCAAAAATAAGCACTTTAAACCAGTGAGACTGACAGATGATATAAAAAATAGACAAATAATAAATTGTTTGTAAAGCGGTAGCGATTAATTTCATTTGGGGAGCTTAACACGGGGAGATTGTCATGATTTTTTTAACAAAAAATAAGAGGTCCAACTTTTGTTTTGAGCATAACTCGCTTACTTTTAATGCTAGAAATTTATATAAACAATTAAAATAAAGCTTTTTTAAACACTTTAAAAAAGTTTAAATATGCTTTTCTCGAAACGTGCTGATTTTTTTTTCGATGATTTCAAAAGTTACCAAATATGGTTTTTAGCGATTTTCAGCGAAACGGTAAGTTTTATCATAAAATTAGTTTTAACAAAAAATGTAGATTAGATAATTATCTATAAAAAATATTTTAATACTTTTTTGTAAGAGCCACCGTTTTTGAGATACAACGATTCAACGAGTTGAAAGAGTTTAATCGTCATATTTATGTAGTAGTAGGTACACATGTTAGTAACACCACGAATATGCATCACTGAAGCTGTAATACAAGTAAACATAATATTCTATCGGTTAACTTAACTTTTATTACATATAATAATATAAGATATTATAAGATGATGTTTCTACTATACAACTTGCGGTCTACCGAGGGATGCAATGTATAAGCTCTATTATATTAGTGCCAACAAAAAAATCTTTACAAAATGAATATAACGCAAAAATAATAAGAATTATTATTTCAATTTTACGGCTTATTCCCAACAAAATAGTAAATTGATATGAAAAAGTATTAACTTATAATAATTATTCTTACTGACGCATCTTATTCAATTTGTAAAGATGGGTTTTGTCGGAATAAACACGTTATATAGGTACGTCGGCTAACCTAATCACCCTACCTATTCTTTTTTCAGAAGGGTTTGAACATAATAATGAAGGCCAACTTTTTAAGCAAAATGTTTATTGCTAAGTACGAATAAACATTTCAATATACAATAAACTTTATGAAAATTTAGTTTTTTTAATATCATGCAAATTACACTGTTTTCTTCCTGGAAATCCTTCAGGCAGATGACAGTCTCGAGGTATTAATTAGTCTTAAGTACTACTCCGGAGTAAATTTACCTGTTAAACCTAATTTTACTTAAATGTGCTGAAGTTTTAAAAAAACTATTTCAACTCCACAAGAAGTTATTCCCAACGGAATTAGCTTTCTTCTCTCTATGTATGGAGCGTCTAAAAAACTACGTGCTTATATACGTTTCGATATGCATGTTTCTTTAAAAATACTCGAAATAAAAACAAGTGCAATTATCTTGTCTTCCTCCAACCTCAGCGGCTGCTCATCAAAATCTTTTTCGAGTGTATTATCAAGTTCAAGTGTGGTTTGCTTATCAGCTAGATCCAAAAGACTGCGGATGGAAATTAGTCGACAGCTCATTAGAACCAATTCAAACTTTACTCCCACCTGCGCCGGAAAAACTCCTGAACACAATTTTTTGCAACTGTAAAAGGGGTGTAGCGCTAAATGTGGTTGCAAAAAAGTTGGACTGTTTTGTTCGGTAGCATGCACTAATTGTCAAAACCGGTCGTGCTCCAATGTTGAATCACCAACAATTGAGGAATCATTTGATCCTATCGAGGAGCCATGCGATGTGTCATTATTGGGGTAATTTACTTGCTCCCAGGGTGAACAAGAAGAAGAACAACAGGAATAAGAACAAGAAGAACTAGAACGTGAAGAAGGAGAAGAAGAAGAACAAGGAGAAGAAGAAACAGAAGTATTAGAAAATTATGAACCAGTTGGATGAATTTCCCCTTTTTTTTTAATTTATACCGCTTTTTATAACTTTTATAATTTTTAACCCTGGCCAATATCAATTATTCAATAGCTTCAAATTAAACAGAATCATAACAGATCTGTGGAATAGGCCTACTGGGGAAACCACGTTAAAAAACGCGCTAAGTGCACTACCTCAAAGGTGGTGCGGAAACGTGTGCGCATATTATGACGATTACAACTTTTTGAATCGTTGTATCTCAAAAACGGTGGCTCTTAAGAATAAAAGTAATCAAACATTTTTTATAGATAATTATCTAGTCTACATTTTTTGTTAGAACTAATTTTATGATAAAACTTACCCTTTCGCTGAAAATCGCTAAAAACTATATTTGGTGATACAGTAGAGCGTCGATAATCCGGACGTCAAAAATCCGGACCGTCAATAATCCGGATTTGTATCCAGCAAAAATATCTGATTCTTTTAAAATAAATTAACAACTTCGCTGCGAAAAACGTACCTCTACCGCAGTTCAAAAATATTTTACACATTTTTTTAAAAGCACAAATAGTGTCTGGTGTTTTTACTGTACACATGGTGCTATTATAAATTAATTACAATACAGTGTTTAAACATAAAAAAATGTTTTGATTAATTTCACCTTTAGACACTTTACTGTACAAGAGAAAACATAAAATTTTAAAACGTTTGTTGTACTTTAATGTGTATAATGGCCTTTTTTGAGGTAATTTCGATAATCCGGATAATTTGATAATCCGGATGGGGTCCGGTCCCAATTAATCCGGATTATTGACGTTCTACTGTATTTGACCCCGCGTAAATTTTCTAGCTCGGGTCGGATTTATGAGGACTTTTTAGATTTCATTTATGATGGTATTTTGAACAATCCTACCAATTTTCAGCTTGATGGTAATTTTTGTACCCCCGAATGTGTAAGTTGATCGTAGTATAGTAATCTATGGTGCTGAAGTAGTGTGCCTGACACATAAAGATGAAGAAACATTGAGGATCCCATAGAGAAAAATAATTTGGAGAATAGCACGCCCACTTAACTTGGTATTGTAATAGCAGGTCATAATGAATTTTAAAAAATGATTAAATACGAAGTCAGAGAATTTTTGAAAGTGATCTTCCACTTGTCAGATTTATCAAAGCACAGAGACTCAGAGAAATGGGACACATGGAAAAAAGAAATCCAGAAATTGTTATATCTGTATAAAGCAGGCCACGATGAAGACCCATAACCAGATGGGATAACCAGATAGTTGAGGACCTTAAGGAATAAGATGGGAGTTAGAGAATGGGTAACCATAGGCAAACACGGAACAAATGGAAAAATATTGTAGATGTCAAGTCACACAACCAGTTGTAAAACCAAAATGCTAATGCAGACTAGCTTCCCGCAAGAAATGAAACGAAGCTTCCAAAGAGGGAGTGCAATGACTCCGCTAGGAATGTAGATGCCATGATGATGATTAATTTCAACGTGCACTGTACTAACTTATTTTTTGTAATGTCAAAATAGTTACCATTTTGCTTCTCTTTCTGTGAATTCAATTTTTAAAATAAGAAATTATCCTTTTTTTGGATGCGCTGGCACACACACGTGGAGAGCACGCCGCACATTTTGATAAATGCTGATTTATGTAGTCCCTTGTTGGATTTAACCTTTAACTACCCGCGCATCAAGTTATGACATAACTATACGCGTGGCGTACTTTATACGCCACAAGAAAATACACAATACCAGCGGATTTGTTTATTTTTTTTTTGAAAAAATACACTTAGTTATTTGTTATAAACTTTATTTGGCATCAGTGAATACAGTGGAACCTCGATTATCCGTCTCTCCATTAACCGTCACCTCTGTTAACCGTCAGGGTCCGTACATTTTTATGACCACATAAGCAAAAATTGAGGCATCAATTCATTTTGTTTGAGCATTGCGATAAGCCAAGCTATTGTTAATTTGTGATGAGGATGCAAACGGCTATCGATTGCTGAGATAAATGATGAAATCGTTGAAATGGCAACAGAGTCGGACGAAACAGATTAAGAAGACACTTGGAATTTAACGATGACGATGTAGAATTGTAGAGGATGCTATTGTAACCGACAAAGGTTTGAAGAAGCAAGAGAAGAAACTAGATTTGAGTAAAGAAACTAGAGAAGCTGCATTGCACCTGCAATAATTCATCGAGTGGTATTCTCAACAAGAAGAAGCTAATAAGGTTGATTGCGAGATCTTACGCCGATTAAGAAATTCGGCCGTTGCAAAATGTAAAGCAACATGAAAACAAACAAAGATTTTCGAATATTTTTAACCAAACTGATTCGATTGGACGTACACGAATCCTTATATTGTCAAACAAAACATACAGATAAAATTTGAGAGTTGTACTATGAACTTTTAATTTTTTTATTGTTCTGTTAACCGTCTTTTCGATTATCCGTCATACGTTTGGTCCGGTGCCCTGACGGATAATCGAGGTTCTACTGTACTTGGAGTTCCTTCTCTTCCTTCTCAGTAAGCCAATTGGGATTTATAACTGGAATTACGGAATAACTGGATTCCATGATAAATAAAATTGCTAATAAAAAATTTTTTACGGGAGAAAAAGGATTGTTTATAAAGAAAAATATATTTTGTGCCATAATGACTAAAAAACAATTAAAATATGTACTTATATTACTACTTATATTAATATAATCGTGGCGCATATTGTGCACCATCGGAAACAACAAATAATAAACTGTAAATTACGATCTTCCCAGAACGCCGATTATAACGAAACTAAAACCAAATTGTAAAGCACATTTCAGTGATAGGTTAGAGACATAAACAAGGTCAAAAATTAAATTTTTAAATATATTTGCAGTAGAATTCTTATATCTGGCGTACAAAATACGTCAGCGCGTGTAGTTAAATGTTAAACTTATCGCTATTTTTAGTACTGCAATTTCTAAAGGCGCATTTAAATCAAAGCTAACACGAACGAACGAACGAAGGAACGAATTCGTATGTGTTCGCTTGGTCATTCGTTCGCTACAAAGTAGGACCATTTACATTGAAGCGAACGTTCGCATTCGTTGATGATCGGGAGTGCATATTGCCCGCAAATGTATTTAAGATGGACCAGTCACACATTGTGTTTTAATATTATTATCGTGTTTCTTGTTGGGTAAATTTTAATACAATAATAGCTTATAAAATGCATTGTGTGTTCTGTAAGGAAAAAAATATGTCATAATATATATTCATAAATATTTGATACGACTTCAATAATTTCATTTTATCCTGTCTTTATTCTATAATTATATTTAAAAAGTTTGATTTTAATAATTAAAATAAAATAAAAATTATTCCCAGACTCAAAAATAATTTATCCACGTATTTTTTATTATTTTGTTGAAAATGTTGATGATAAGTTTTATTTATTAATATTTTATTAAAATCTGGCATTATCAACTAAAGTTTGAGAAAAATATAACTTCCAAAAATGTCTAGCAATTATAAATTCATATTTCTTCTTCTTCTTAAGATGCCGTGCATTTCTGCGTAGGCGCCCACCGTATATTGTCTTGTTTATAAAATATTACTGTTTTTAGCAGCATTGCCAATTTCATAGCCGTGGATTCTTGTCCACTGACGATGGCGATTCGATTACGCAGCCATGACATCTTTTTCCCAGACCCCTCTTCCCTCTATCTTTCCGTCGAATATCAGTTGCTGAAAAGTATATCCTTCCCCTCGTTATATTTGGCCCAAGTATGCAGTCTTCTTACTTTTAACATAATTAAAAAGTTCCCTATCCTGTAAACCCGCCCTTCTTAGTACTTAATCATTACTGACTGTCTCCGTCCATGATATTCTAAGCATTCGACGTTGGCACCACATTTCAAACACTTCAAATTTGTAAATGGAACTGGCTTTTAACGTCCACGCTTCCATTCCATATTTGTATTCGTATTTCTAATAATGACAAAAGTAATGACACAAAAAATTATCTTATTAAAATATTTTTGAACTCAATATTTGGGTAGTAATTTGCTTCGAACTAATGAACGCAATCTGTATCAGCAGCCACGTAGCAGGTATTATACGCTGTTTGAGGCAGTATAGAGAATAATATCTATGTTAAAGAACCAGCTTTCTTAAAATTCTTCCTCGAAAAAGTTGCTTGCTCTTGGTGTTATGACAATATTATGTTCAAAAATAATAAATTGTAAAATTGGTGTATCAAAATAAATTTGCTTTTAATAAATTTTAGCAATTAATTTGATTTGCTTACCTCATTACCCTTTCTGGGTTGAAATTTATCCAATAAAAACATTAGGCTTTTAAAAGCAAACTACTTCGAACCCTCTTTTTGTCTTTCTCGTCTAAATGTCAGAAGCTAATTCATTTTTTTGGTTCAGAGACACCACAAAACCCATTCCTATAGAAATGTTAAAACAAGCATCCGTTTTTCTGTTTATTGTTTTATATAGCTTCGATTTCGGGTTTAATAGGCATTCTTCATTTTTATATAACTCAATTAATTGAAGTATCTTTTCATTGGCCATATACAATAAACAACCCTCTCAAACTAATGTTTGTAGATAAATTAAATCAGTACTTCTAAACGAATTCGTTCCCTACCGCCTACCCACTGTCCACATTGAACAACGATTTCCTTTGATGATTCGCTAACTTACCGATATCGGTTGGAGCATGTGCTAATGCGAACGAATTCGTTCGGTCGTGCTCGATTCGCTGTACAAATACAATAAAGTTAACGAACGAATTCGTTCGTTCGTTCGTGTTCGCTTTGATTTAAATGCACCTTAATTGCTTGAACCCTAAAATCTGCATTAGTCTAAACTTACACATTAAAAATATATTTTTGTAATACTAAGATAACACATAATGTATAGATACGTAAATGTATATTTTATCTTTGTTTCTGGATAAAATTTACCTCTATTTATTACGTCGATATTTTATGATCTCCTGCTGTCACCCTTCAATTTGCTTACAAAGGTTCAACAAATTCTCTAGCGATACATCCGCGAGAAGCAATCTGTAACAGGAATGGGATTCTCCCGAATCTACCGCAAGAATATCTCTTGGATGTTTTTATGTCAAGTAGATATATATTGGTGCTCAAGAAATGTTAGCTGTCTGACTGTTTATTCTACCATTAATCATAGCAGTTCATTTTTGCAGTAGAATCTCGCTTTCCTTCGGAAAGATTTTGTAGACGGAGATTTGTTGAATAAGATGAATGTTTTTCGTCAGCGTTTAATCCAAACTTACAAATGAATAAAAAATGCTAATTGGTGCTCATCTGTATGCATAAAACTTATTTTTTTGCGATAATAAAGGTCCAATATTCGAGATAAATTAATATACATCCTTTAAAAAAAAACTTGTTTGAATAATATGTTTGTCACGTATTTCTGTTTTAATAATTTAATATGAACGTCATAATGTTTTTCATAAATTATAAAAATTAAAATAGAACCTGTAGAGCTGCGTTCAGATATTTTTTAAACTTGAACTTTATATCTCTGTATATCTCTCTGTAAGTTTTATTTTTAATAAAATTAAAAATATGTTATATCAAAATAAAACTATTAAAACTGTTGGGATTAATCTTGTGATAACACCCTCGTCGTTTCTAAAATTTGCAAACCAACGAATTGCAGGAGCAAAGAAGACCGAAGATATCTAAATTATTGCATCTCACTTCCCGTCTGTCCAGCTGGTAAAATCCCAGCGAAGATTAGTCCCCCATACTCAGAATATGAGTTAAACTAATATAAATAAATAATTGTTTCGTTATAAACCGAAAACAATAGCCGTCGTATTTTTTAATAGTTCACAGAACGCCAAAAGCACTCGGAGCGGTTTCCATCCTTGTGAGGATTTCCTCAGAAAGCGCATATTTGATACTCTCTGCACATATAGGCCAGGGTAATAAGACAAAAATATACCCTCTTCGTGACACTTCAGCAGCCAGGGTACTCAAGCGGTTTTTGGACAGGTAATACCTATAGGAATAAATTATAACCATTTCCTGCGTAGGATCTGGCGGCCATTTTTATATATTAACAATTAACTGTCAAAAAATGGCATTTTCCCCTTTTTTTTTCAAATCAACGGAAAAAAGTGACACTTATGATTTTTTTAGTACAAAAATCTTCGATATTATGGAAAAGGCTTTAAAATGATGTATTACAAAGTTTGATATACTCATCTATTGTTAATATAATTGCGAAAAAAGGTCGGAATTGCAAAAAAATATTTTCTCATTAACTGTTGTAAAAATTAGTGTACAACTTTGAAAATTTTGTCAAATGAGGATTCTTTGGTGCTTAATATGTGATAAAAATTTCAAAGCGATTCATTTAATTGTTTAAATTTTAATCAAATTGTTTATCCCAGAGGGCATTTTTTTTGCAATAACATAAGTCAGAAAAAAATGACCTTAGAACCATTCCACAGGTGTCAAATAAAAGAGCATGAGCTGCATTTTCACCATGGCTTAAAAAAGTGAAAAAAATGCATTTATTAGTAATAAATAATTATGCAAAATATCGTCAATTTTTCTTTATAAACTTTTTGAATAACTTTTTCCAAAAAAAATAACTTTTTACCTTGTTTAACTACCAAGTAATGTTATCTATATCATAATTGATAAAAAATTGTAATAAATATGTATAATTTCTTATATAACAAAATAAAAATTTATAAGGAAAGATTTACCATACTTTTGCATAATTATTTATTACTAATAAGTGCATTTTTTATTAAGATTTTTTTAACCAAGTTGAAAACATAGCTCTTTCATTTGGCACATGTGGAATGGTTCTGACGTCATTTTCCTCTGACATGTTATTGCAAACAAAATGCTCTCTGGGATAAACAATTTGAATAAAATTTAAACAGTTGAATGAATCGCTTTGAAATTTTTATCACGTATTAAGCACCAAAGAACCCTTAGTTGACAAAAATTTAAAAGCTGTACACTAGTTTTTACAACAGTTATTGCGAAAATATTTTTTTTTGCAATTCCCACCTTTTTTCGCAATTATATTAACAATAAATGAGTATATCAAATTTTGTAATACGTCATTTTAAAGCTTTTTCCATAGTATCAAAGATATTTGTACTAAAAAAAATATAAGTTTCCCTGTTCTCCATTGATTTGAAAAAAAAATGAAAAATGCCATTTTTGACACTTAATTGTTTATAAATATAAATGGCCGCCAGATCCTACGCAGGAAATAGTTACAATTTGCTCTTATAGGTATTACCTGTCGAAAAAACGCTTCAGTACCCTGGCTGTTCAAGTGTCATGGAAAAAACCTTATTACCCTGAAAGGAAAGATAATAATCGTTTTCGTTTTGATTCAATTCGAGTCTCTTGGCATCCTCTGACATCGTGTTTCGGGGTCTACCCTTTTTCAAAGAGGCTTTCCAAGGAGACTGAACTGAACCATAAATGAAGAAGAACTGCATATATTAAAATATTTGCAGCGGAGTGTGGTTAGACTGCCCTCTAACGGGGAATGATGAAATGAGTGAAAATAATTTCGACCACGAGCCAGTATTCTGTTAACCGAGATACAATAGTACCAAGCGACGCCGCTAGGAGAACACTCCAATAATGCGTCTCAGATTACTTTAATGAAACGTGGCCATTTTGTACTCTAAACCGAGTACGGTATGAAAAAGAAAAAGAATTGAATCAAAACGAAAATGACTATTATCTTTCTTTTTCATACCTTACTCGGTTTAGAGTACAAAATGACCACGTTTCATTAAAGTAATCTAAGACGCATTATTGGAGTTTTCTCCTAGCGGCGCCGCTTGGTACTATTGTATGTCGGTTAACAGAATACTGACTCGTGGTCGAAATTATTTTCACTCATTTCTTATTACCCTGGACTGATACTGCACAACCAAACTTCGGGCGGCCAGCTTCGATTCTTAACGAAATATCCTGATGATGTGGGTGTCGTAGCGACATCTGCTAAAGACAAGGGTAAGTTTTGCTTTTAATAAAATTAAAAATAATATCAAAATTAAAACTGTAAGACCTATCACCTGGTAGTATCTTCGTTTGTTTCTAAAATTTGCACACCAACTAATTGCCGGAGCAAAAAATGCCGAGGGATATTTAAATATTTGCATTTCATCTCCCGTCTGTCCAGCTGGAAGAATTTCAACGAAGATTAGTCCCCCATACTAAAAATAGGAGAAAAACTAACATAAATAAATAATTGTTTCGTTGTAAAACGAAAACAAGAGCCGTCTTATTTTTGATTAGTTTAGAGAGCGCCAAAAGTACACTAATTTTAACCGCCATAAATTTTACTTAAAGCTTATTACTTTGTAAAAAACGTCAGATTGTAATAATAAAGGAAATAAAAATGTAGTGTGTCAACGTTTGTAAATAATTTATTTCTTTAGCTGAGCGCTTTCGACATAAACGTCATCATCGAAGCTAATGGTCAAATACTAAAAAAGTACCGCCACATTGAGGTGTAATCATGTGCATCTTATGAATATAAATGTGATTTTTGATTGCAGATGCTAGCTGCTTTGTCCTCCGTACAACACCAAATAGTAAAAAACAGAAAAACGGCCACATACACGTTGCACAGACACATAAAAACTTTTTTTATGGTGTGAGTGTAGGTATCACCCATCCATTCTTGGCCTAAATAGTAGAGACAGCTGACTGACCTACTAGGCCAAGAATGGATGGGTGATACCTACACCCATCACCCATACCATGAAAAATGTTTTTATGTGTTTGTGCAACGTGTATGTGGCCGTTTTTTTCTGTTTTTTACTGTTTGGTGTTGTACGGAGGACAAAGCAATTAGCATTTGCAATCAAAAATCACATTTATATTCATAAGATGCACATGATTACACCTCAGTGTGGCGGTACTTTTTTACTATTTGACCATTAGCTCCGATGGTGACGTTTATGTCGAAAGCGCTCAGCTAAAGAAATAAATTATTTACACACTTTGACATACTACATTTGCAGTTCCTTTATTCATTCAAGTGTGTACAAACTTATCAGTCTTTGAACTAGATTGTAATAAATTGGGATGTCAGTAAAAAAATATTTTTAAACAAAAAAATAATTTTGGCTTAAATTGGTAATATTATAATACTTACAATAAAAAATACTTTTAAACAAACAAAGTTATTTTGGGTTTTTTTTTTTTTTGGCTTAGACTTACCGTCATACTGCCAGACACATAAGGAATACAAGTTATCAAGTTATACAAAACAGGTTTAAAACAAAGATAACAACTAAAAGGTATTAAGTAACACTAAGCTTAACAGCTAAAACTACTAACTACCAAAGGTATTAATTAAAAATGTTTAAGGGAATTATAATGATAATTTGCTGTCTTTTAAAAAGTTAATTAAAGAGTTGTATACATCTACAGAACCAAGTGATAATAAATATAGTATATTCCAAGGAGTTGCTACTTTACATTTTAATAAATCATTTATTAATTTAGATGAGTAAATTGTATTTTTAGAACAACCAAAAAATATATGATCTAAATCACTTTCCTCTTCACAATGCTCACATTTATCATTATCCAAAACCTGTATTTTAAATAAATGCTTTGGATAACATGCGTGCCCAAATCGTACTCTAATAATAGAAGTTATGTACTTTCTAGAAGCTCTACAAGACTTGTACCAAGGAAATTTGGGAATATCGGGCTGAATTAACGAGTATCTATTTTGATTCACAAAAGAGTATTCCTTCCACTGGTAGCTCCACTCCCGATGCAGTGTTGACTTGAAAGAGATTATACTATCAGCATTGATTAAAAACACCATAGATAGCTCACCTCTTGGTAACCGAAAGACGTATCAAAAACTAGATGGCGCTACTCGAAAACCGTATCGAGATTTCTCATTCTCTCTCTGACTTGCGAGGAGGTAGGAGTAGTGTCAGGGCCGAACTTACCCTATAGTTGTATTATCTGTGACAGGCAGGTGTTGTGACAAATTAGAGCGGAATTTTATAAAAAAAAAAGGACTCATATTTTAGACAAAATGGCCTCTGTAACTCATAAGTGTGTTTACGCGGGATGTTTTGAAAGAAACGATGGAACAAATAATAATATATCTTTCTTTAAATTTCCACTGAAAGACGTAGAGCGTACAAAAATTTGGCAAAAAAACTGCGGGAACATTGATATTTTATTGATGGATATCACTGACCTTAAACAGAGGGTAATTTGCCAGCATCATTTTGCAGTGGAATATATTTACCAAAGTGGCCAAAGAAAGTTATTAAGGAAAAATGTTGTTCCTCTAAAATTTACACAGTTAACAACTGATTTAGGTGAGTACTCAATTTTATAAATATTTTTATGTTTGCCTAATGCGCTTTGTCAATGAGAATACTACTATTAAAATATATTTTATATAAAATCAGTGGATATTGAATGATTTAAATATTTTTATACAATTAAATCAAAAGAGATTTTTTTTAAATATGAATGCGTTGTTACTATCACTCCAGAAATAATGATGATGCTTGTTTTGCTTTAATTAAAATTACACATACATTTCAATGATTACACCTATTTTAGGTGATATCCCACCAGTATGCTCTACATACGTTTATTGCGGTACGAAACGTAAAAGATCTACAAGTGACGATTGTATGTTCAGGTCAACTCCATCGCCTAAGAGATCAAGTAGTAATCTCAGTGATATTTCCAGTTTTGAAATTAATTTGCCCACAAAACTTGAAACTGAATTGACGGAGAAGGTAAAAAAATTGGAGTATCAAGTAAGTGCTTTAAAGAAGAAGTGCCGTCAGAAGAACAGTCGGCGTTGTAGAAGAACAACAAAAAACAAAAAATCGGCAACCAAATTCATGTTACAGGTACTGTTAGAAAATAAAAGCAAATAGGTGCACACATTTGTTAATATGCAGTTTTCACACAAAACTCGTTCACAATGGAGTCACAATGAAAAGGATTTAGCTCTGGCCATTTATTATAAGTCTCCTAGTTGTTACAAATTTTTAATTAGATCTCTTAACTTTATATTAGGGATGTAAGGGATAGTGATGCGCAACGTATAGCCTCTCCTATCCAAATGTCAACCTCACCTGCCCGTGTAATGGTCTTGATACTGACCTTTCGGTGCATCCTGCCAGATAACAAACGAGGCTCTGACGTCCCAGCGATTGCCGGTATAAGCAATCCCCCCACTTACTGGCCAACGGCTTCGGGCGGATGAGCTGATAAGTGGAAGGGCACCTTTTTGTCCTGAGATTGATAAATCGGTCTCGAAGGCGGATGAACCTAATAACAACGTAACGGTCAACGGCATAAAGATGCAGAAGGCAACGGGGAACCACTGCATTAAAGACTCGGAGAGTACCCCTAGTACAATTAGCATGACTACGACAAATCATAGAAACGATATTACTGATCATGGAACTCGGATACCAAGATCCGGCAGAGAAGGACAATCACAAGACGGCAAGGCCTTCTCGGTCGCCAGCAGAAGAAATCCTTGCCAATATAGTGTAAAGATAAACCTCACGATCTGCACATGGAACGTTAAAACATTATACGAGGCAGGTAAGACTCATAATGCAATCAAGGAGATGGATAGACTATCAGTAGACATAATGGGAATAAGTGAAATGAGATGGACGAACTCTGGGCAATGTAAAATTAATGATCATCACATATATTATTCAGGTAACCCTAATGGAAGACACGAAAATGGGGTAGGTATAATCTTAAATCAAGAAACTGCCAGACATGTTAAAAATTTTGTACCTATATCGGAAAGAATACTCCTCCTTCAACTTAATACCTACCCAATTACAACTAACATTATCCAGGTATATGCCCCTACAGCTGACAAACCGGACGAGATAATTGAAGCATTTTATAATGAACTATCCAACACCTTAAAATGCCTCCCCAAAAAGGATTTAACTTTGATTATGGGTGATCTAAATGCTAAGATTGGTAGGGGACAATCGGGAGAATTCATAGGGCAATTTGGACTTGGAGAAAGAAATGAGCGAGGAGACCGACTGGGTGAATTTGTGGCAGAAGAAGAGTTTGTGATTACTAACACTTACTTCAAACTCCCTTACAGAAGATTATATACATGGAAATCACCTCAAGACACTCCAGGCCGCATAGTGAGAAATCAAATAGATTACATCATGATTAATAAAAGATTCCGTAACAGCATAACATCAGTCAAGACATACCCAGGAGCTGATATCAAGTCAGACCATAACCCACTGATTGGCAAAATTAAGCTCAGGCTAAAGAAGGTTAGACGTAGTGTCAATCCAAAATTCGACATAAGGCTATTAAAAGACCAAAACACAGAACAGAGTGTAAAACGGTATATACAGAACAACTTGAATACCGTTATTCAATCGGATGTAATGGACCAGGAGATAGAAAAGTTGCATACAGTTTCACAAGACATACGTGAGAAATTCCTCAAACCACCAAAAATAAAGAAGAAATCGTGGATGACAAACGAGATTTTAGATATGATGGAAGAGAGGCGAAAGTCCAAAGATCAGGACATGTCATTATACAAAAGAATAGATAAAGATATCAAAAAAGCAATTAGAATAGCTAAGGATACACGACTAAGAGAACAGTGTGCGGAAATCCAGCAATTGCAACATAAACACGATTCATTCAATATGCACAAAAAAGTTAAAGAAGCTGCAGGCTTATACAAACCTAGAAGAGTTGGGTGTTTGGCAGATAACCAAGGCAAACCACTGTTAAGTGTGGAAGAAAAACTAGACACGTGGAAGAAATATGTGGAAGTAACTTTTGCAGATGAAAGGCAGAATACCATTGAAGACATTGAATGCCAAACAGGACCCCCGATTACCATTGAAGAAGTCACGTCAGCTATTAAAACAACTAAAGATGGTAAAGCTGTAGGGCCTGACCAGTTTTATGTAGAATTCCTAAAACTTATGGATGAACAAGGAATAAAATGGATAACAACCGTATTCAACAAAATATACGTAACTGGAAAAATACCCCAAAGCTGGTTAAAGTCGACCTTCGTAACTTTACCCAAAAAGGTAAATGCCAAAACATGTGAAGACTACAGAACAATTAGCCTAATGAGCCACTTACTCAAAACGTTTCTGAAGGTGATACATGGCAGAATATATAAAAAATGCGAACAACAGATATCATGGACGCAGTTTGGATTCCGCGATGCCTTAGGCACCCGAGAGGCTCTATTCGCTGTCCAAGTGCTTATGCAAAGATGCAGGGATGTTGACTGTGAAGTGTATATTTGTTTTATCGACTACAAAAAGGCGTTTGATAGAGTAAAACATGATAAACTCATAAACATCTTGAAAGAAGCGGGAGTAGATGATAGAGACTTGAGAATCATATATAATTTGTATTACAACCAAACTGCCAATATTAAAGTGGAAGACCAATTAACAGAGGCAGTCTCCATAGATAGAGGAGTGAGGCAAGGATGCATCCTGTCCCCGGTGCTGTTTAATATATACTCTGAATGTATCTTCGAGCAAGCGCTGGGAGAACTACAGGAAGGCGTATTAGTCAACGGAGTGCGTCTGAACAACATTAGATATGCCGACGACGCTGTAGTTTTTGCAGACAGTCTAGATGGTTTGCAAAGAATAATGTCGCGCATATCAGATATAAGTAGAGAATACGGACTTGATCTCAATACGAAAAAAATAAAGTATATGGTAGTCAGTAAGCGCGAAATATTAAATACACAGCTTTTGGTTAACCAACAACTAATTGACAGGGTCGACAGCTACGCATACCTTGGTACCAACATAAACAGCCAGTGGGACCACTCAAGTGAAATAAAACAACGCATAGGAAAAGCGAGATCAGCGTTCATAATGATGAAGTCTCTTTTCAGAAGCCACGATTTACCTCTTGCTACCAAAATCTCTATCATCAGATGCTATGTATTTTCTACGTTATTATACGGAGTAGAGGCCTGGACACTTTCCGAGGCTTCTTTGAGAAAACTCGAGGCATTTGAGATGTGGTGTTACAGGCGCATTTTGAGAATTTCGTGGGTGGATCGTGTGACTAATATTGAGGTTCTACGTAGAATAGGCAAGGAATGCGAGATTATTAACATAATCAAAGAGCGCAAACTAGAATATCTTGGCCATGTTATGAGGAATGAACAGAGATATGGCTTGTTGCAACTCATTCTTCAAGGCAAGGTATTTGGAAAGAGAGGACCAGGGAGAAGAAGAATATCTTGGCTTCAAAACCTGAGAAAGTGGTTTAATACATCGACAACCGGACTATTCAGAATAGCAGCAAGCAAAGTTAGGATAGCCATGCTGGTCGCCAACATCCGGAACGGATAGGCACCTTAAGAAGAAGAAGAACTTTATATTACCTTCAGTAAAAACAATTCAAACTTGGTTGCGTGTCATAAAATTAAGAACTGGTTTAAACACTTCCTTAATTGACAAGTTGAAGAAAAAAGCAGAGACAATGGATGAGTTGGAAAAAATTTGTGTGTTAATGTTTGATGAAATTTCTTTGAAAAAAAAATTGGAGTACAATAAATTAGATGACATTATAGAAGGGTTTCAAGATTTAGGTGCTTTAGGAAGAACAAACAAACTTGACAACACAGGTCTGGTTTTCATGATGCGCGGCTTGCTACATAACTGGAAGATTCCGATTTGCTATTTTGTTACAGGTGGTCCAATACATAGCGACAACTTAAAAAACATTGTAGTTGAAGTTGTTTCAAAATTACAAAATATTGGGTATATACCAAAAGTGTTAGTGTGTGATCAAGCATCTAATAATAGAGCTTTATTTAAGCTGTTAGGCGCATGTAAGGATCAGCCTGCAATAGAAATAGGAAATCAAAGGATTTTCACTGTTTTTGATACACCCCACTTATTAAAAAGTCTAAGAAATAATTTTCTTAACAAAAAGTTGACGTTTTTTGCCGATTCTAACCAGATATCGTGGCAAGATATTGAATACACATACAACATCGATAGAACCAATGTGAGAGCACGATGCATGGTGAAAATAACAGACGTTCACATAAACCCTAATAATTTCCAAAAAATGCGTGTAAAATTAGCAGCCCAAATTTTTTCCAACTCAGTTGCCTCAGCAATATCAACAGCAAAATCTGTAGGCCAGTTACACACCAAAACGGCTCCTCATACTGCCGAATTTTTAAAAATTATAAATAATATTTTTGATGGTCTTAACAGCAAATATTGTAGTGATAGTAACCCAAACAGAAAGCCAATGTCAACTTTAAGCAAGTCAACTGAAAACTTAAAAGCAGGTTTAGAATATTTTAAAAAAATTAAAGTTTTTGAAAATCAGAAAGAGAGAAATAATATTCACTGTCTACACGGCTTTCAGTGGACAATTTTGTCAGTTTTATGTTTGTGGGAGGAACTTCAAAAATATAATGTGTCATATCTTTTAACATCTTTTCTGAACCAAGATCCTCTAGAAAATTTTTTCTCTATTGTGCGCAATCGGGGTGGTTACAATCCAACACCTAGTGTTAGTCAGTTAAGAATTGCCATTAAGCATAACACAAATATTAAACTAAAAATTGCTTTAGACAATGGAAATTGTGAAATAGCACAAACTGATAATTTAGATTTAACCCACGAAGTAACCAGCGTCGAAATATCTGACGAGTCCATTGAAACCCAAACAGTTCATGTAGAACAATCTTTAGACATGCAAAAGGAAAATAATGACAACCAAATTTTAAGCACGGCACATTCCAGCAAATGTAGCATAACAAATTTAGAAACGTGTGCTGTTACATATGTCGCTGGTTATATTTACTATAAGATTATAAAGAACTTGAATTGTAGTAAATGCCAGGAAGACTTGCTAAAAGACAACAAAATTCTATTACAGAAACACGAATTAATGTTACTTTTCAGAGATTATGGCGCAAATGAAGAAATAAAGTTTCTTCAGAGACCATCAGATTTGTTTGTTAATATTACTACAATATTGTTAGAAAAGTTTCACGAGGCTTTTAATTTATTTAAATTAGATAATGCAGTTTTCGAAAAAATTGAAACCTATGTGACTAACCATATTTTATTAACTACTAATTGGCTTAAAAGCTGCGAAGACCATAAAAGGCAA
The DNA here is from genome assembly GCF_917563875.1 of Diabrotica virgifera virgifera. Classification (NCBI taxonomy): domain Eukaryota; kingdom Metazoa; phylum Arthropoda; class Insecta; order Coleoptera; family Chrysomelidae; genus Diabrotica; species Diabrotica virgifera. The sequence goes on from NC_065447.1 coordinate 102,781,203, forward strand.
ATTATAAAATTTTTGGTAAAAATCAAACTTTTTAAAACTTGTCAGTGGTATAACGTTAATGAAAGCAAACAGAAAACTAAAAGGGACAAGATTCACAGAAAATTACTTATTTTCGATAAAAGTAAAGGTAAACAAACATCAAAATGCAAAAATTCGACAAGTAAACAGCAAAAAATTCAACAGACTGACAGCCACAAAAGTAAACAAACCAGAAACGTCACAAATTGTATTTAAAATATGAAAACGTCTTTTTTTCTACCTATATCTTTTCAATGTACTGAGTTTAGTGCGTTCATAAAAATAACATGTGTTTTTACTTAATAACAGGCGGTAGCTGGTTTGTCTTTAGTTTCATGCGTGGAAGAGAATGATGCTAGATAAAAAGTATATGTTTTATCTCGCCGGGTATGAATGACGCACGGGTAAATAACCATGGACTTAACTGTATGTTAAACTACACTATTAGCTTTAGTCTCTATATACAGTAGATATTAACAAGTATTTTATAATATCAGGAAAACAATATCAGTATGTCTTAAAACCTTGGAATCATATAGAAAACTTTTTTATTAAGTTTAGGGAAAAATGTATTATTGATAAAAACTTGCATGTCTCAAAACTAAAAATAAAAGAATCAAATGTCAGATATTATGAGTCGTATACCAAGTTTGTTAAAAAATATTAATTCTTCTCAAGAGTCATATACCTTCATTTAGCACTTTCATATAAATATTAACGTGGTTTTTAATTATTCTCGACTTTTAATAATAATAAAATGTTTCAATATTGTCAACAATGAAAGTACTTCTTCAGAAAAAGAAATAATAAATATATATCTTTTTTTCCCAATATTTTAATTTTACAATCTTATCACAGTATATAGAGGTTCCCTCTTTATACTGTGATCTTAGTTTGAAAAGAATTAACATTCAAATATACTTATTTACTTTGTTTTTAAATATGATCTCATTAGTGATGTTTTAAACTTTCTAATCCTGTCTGTTTAATCCAGCTTTTACCTATTGTTCCTAGGCAAATGGCCTTCAACTATTTATATGTTGGAAATTCCCTGTCACTTTATCAAGATATGTATGTACTTACATTATTCATTTTGAACGTTGGGAATTTGTGGTATTTTTTCAAAGAAAGATAATAATCTATTGTATTTGGTACTCACCACTACTTTTTTTTAAAACATCGTTGTCTTAATTCTAGAAAGTCCTTAGATAATTTTTAAATGTAAAAAGTATGCGATCGAACAGTAAATCATATTGATTTTAGTTCACCTCAGTACAATTTCTTATTTTGCACAGACTTCTATATTGCCTTTTCTAGATAAATTGTCAATTTTTTGTAGTACAATGTTACTATCAGAACAACATTTATATCCTCTTCTTCTTGTCGAAGTTCCTTCTCATATCGAAGGTTGGCCATCACTACAGCTATCCGTACCTTATTGGCGCCTGCTTTGAAAATATCTATTGAGCTGCAACTATACCACTCTCTTAAGTCTCTCAGTCAGGAAATTCTTCTTCTACCTATGGATCTTTTACCCTTAATTTTACCTTGCATTATGAGCCTAATATCTCATATTTCGCTCCTCTGGTAATTTGACCTAAATCCAGCTTTCTTGTATTGATGTTCTTTATCACCTCGCAATCCTTTTGTAACATTGTAACCTTCTTAATACTTTTGCATTTGTAACTCGTGAGATCTAGGTATTTTCAAAATCCCTCTATAGCACTACATCTCAAATGCTTCCAACTTATTTATATTGTCTACTTTTAGTGTCTAGCTTTCCATTCCATGTAACAAAGTCGAGAACACGTAGCATCTTAAGGCTCTTATCCTCAGCTACAGAGGAAGATCTCGATTAACAAACATTTTTTTCATTTTTATAAATGCTTGTCTTGCAATTTCAATGCGTGTCCTGATTTCTCTAATAGATACATTGGTCATCGTTTTTATTTACCCAGGTTCCTAGATATTTGCAGTTATTTTGTAAAAATTTATAGCTATATATTAGGTTTTATTTTCGGTAAATTAATAATGTAGATATTTGAATACTTCAACTATTGCGATTAATTTAGCTGTAGTTATAGTAGTATTATTGTCTAGTTTTATAACATTTTTATTTATTTATTTAATTGGCATTGGTAAATGCCATACTGCCAGTCACAACATGATACAATTTTCTAAATATAATCTTAACTATTATAAAACTATAGCTAAAACTATTTTATAAAACTACAGTAGAAAACTATAATAGAAACCAATAATACCATTGAATCACGGTTTTTACTCCAAATTTTAAATAACCGCTTGGGTTGACACGAAATTTTGGAATACATATAGGAAAGAAGAAAAGTAATTCTAAGCAAGTTAATACTTTTCGAGGTATTTGCGAGTAAATATGTTCATTTTTCAACAAAAAGAAACACTTTTTAGGTGGGTTTTTGCAAATAACTCAAAAAGTAAATATGTATTTTACCGAAAAAAAGGTTTCCAGTAAAAATATAGCTTCTAAAAAGAGAAAAAAATGGTGTATGTATGAACTCTCTAGACCCAGTAGAAGCAAAGTTGTAACTAATGAAAAATAGTTTCATATCTGTCAAATTTCAAAGCAAATATTTCAACGTGAAATGACCAAAAAAGTTTACACTTTTTGGGGAAAACTCAGTACGACTTTTTTTGAAGTGTTCAAAAAAATATTCATTTTTGTTTTTTAATAAGTTTCTAGCATAAAAAGTAAGTTACGCTCAAAATAAAGTTGGTCAAAAAAACTCGGGAAAATCAGCCCCCACTTAGCATTTTAAATCAAATTAATCGTTACCGCTTCCCAAGTTACTTTACTTATGTATTATTTATACTGATCTGTAAGTTTCATTTGTTCAAAGGGCTTATTTTTTAACAATTTTTTTTTATTTTGAAAAAAATGTTTTTTTCAAAATAACTTAAAATTTATTAGTGACACCAAAAATCACAAAGAGTAAAAAAAATGTAGGTTTTGCTTTTCTGAATATTTTGGATTTTTTGTTTTTCTGTAAGGCAAAAATTGGTTAAGATGTGGCTGTTCAAAATTTGCATACACTCGTGATTTTTGACTAGTTCAAGCCCTTTCAACTAGAGCTCCTTCAAAAATTTCCACTTTGAACCGATGAAACAATACATACACGAGTAAAGCAAGTTGTGATCTTGTGAAGTTGTAACGATTAATTTCATTTAGGATGCTAATTAGGGGGTGATTTTCACGATTTTTTAACAAAAAAATAGGAACCAAATATATTTTGATCATAACTTGCTTACTTTTGACGCTAGAAACTTAACAAAAATAATATAAATAAACCTTTTTTAAACACTTTAAAAAAAGTTGTAATGAGTTTTCGTCGAAAAGTGCTTCATTTTTTTATTATTTCACGTTGAAATATTCAACATGGAATTTGACGAAAAAGAACTTATTTTTCAATAACTCGAAATAAGTATTGACGTAGTGAAAAAACTCTATAGAACAAAAGTTGCTTAGAATTAGTGATTTTAGGCACTTCTGAACTTATCTTGAACATATATTTTTTCACTCCCGAGAAGGGGTGATACTGAACCATAGGGCCAAAGCACACATCGGTACATCATTTGTTTTTCTTTGACATCTTAGCTAGGCGTAAGCCAAATTTCATGTCAATCCAAGCGATTCTTTAAAATTAGGAGGTTTTTTGCAATATTTTACCGTGAGTGAATGGACTAAATCTGGAAATAAATTATGTATCTTAGCTTGAAATATTTTAGTTTGCATCAATTCTGGAAATTAATTTGTTTGAAAAGTTACAAAAAAGTAATTTACATGACATGTAATTTATCACTGCTAATTTTATTATGTATTTTATATTTTGTTATTCCTTTGTAGTGTATTGATAAATAAATAATTTTTAAAAATCCTCTACTGTTTTCATTAATCAATTTTTAGCGTTTTTTCTGAAGTAAAATCGGAATTCCATAATATAGATTACAAGCACGTTAAAATTATTTGTGAAAATGCTGAATGCCACCCTTATATTGTCGTCTATTGCACTGGACAATGGCTGGAGCAGGTAACTCAAATTTATTTTTCAATCTTGGCAAAGATTTCAATTAATGTCGCCACCATACAGTCAGGTAGTACTTAGGCTTGAGGGGTAAAGAGGTGTAAGTAGGCGGAGTTTAACACTGAATTCGTTTTTACCTTAGAGTGAGGTATCTATGTGTGTGTTTATAATCAATGCTATCAGTCAGTGTTATTTTATGTAGAATACTGGTATCGGATGAAACGCTTTCTTTGGCTAATAAGTCGACATACTCATTATGTTCAAATCCTGCGTGTGCTTTAATCCAGATAAAATGTACATTGATTCCTTTGGTTAAAAGATTTTGTTTAATATGTTGGATGTTTGGGGGTCCATATTTACCAAGAGATTTCAATACTGCTAAGGAGTCAGACAAAATTATAATATGGGCGAAATCAAATTCAGCTACATATAGTAAAGCTTCATATATTGCAATAGCCTCTGCTGTATAAATCGAAGTCTCCGGTTTCAGTTTGAATTTCTTTTCTATATGTCCCGATGGTATAAAAAAGGCGCATCCAGTTCCATCTGCAGATTTAGACGCATCTGTATATAGAGCTATTGACTCATTGTAACTATTCGTTATGGATAAAAGAATATTTTTATTTAGATATATGTTTTCACTATAATTTGGTACAATAATATCTGTAGGAGAAAAGAAAGAAGAGTACGCGTAGTTTTTGAATAAGTCGTTCGTTTTATCTATATTTTTTAAGAGTACTATATTTTGATTATAAGCTTCACACAGTAAGGGAGATTTCTTTTTTTGCCAATATTTATTGGTTAGATCATGGCAACTTAAAGTCACTATTTTTTGGTATAGAAGAGGGTTAATTAAGTATACTTTCATTAAATATTTTTTGGACAAAAAACTTCGTCTTAGATTTAAAGGAGGTTCCAAGGCTTCCAAATATAAAGCTTGTACTGGAGTGGATCTCATAGCTCCTAGACATATCCGTAAGGCTGAATTCTGTAAAACGTTGATTTTGTTTAGTAGTGCATTACTTGCTAATCCATACAAAACACTGCCGTAATCGAAAATAGATCGTATGTAAGCTTTATAAAATAATAAACTTACTTCAACATCCGATCCCCACCAAGTTCTATTAATTGATTTAAGAAAGTTTATTCCCTTATTACACCTGTTCAACATGTCGTCAATATGTAACTTCCAGGTCAATTTTTGGTCGAGTATCATTCCAAGATATTTAATTTTATTTTTAAAAGAAAATTTATGCCCACCTAAGGTGATTGTGCTAATATTAGGAAAGTTATGTCTGGTAAATAAACAAACTTGTGATTTACTGCATGATAATTCAAAGCCATTTTCAATAAACCATTTTTTATGGAGACCATAGACACTATTCAAGTTTTCAATGGATTGCTGATATTTCTTGTGTTCTGTGTACAAACAGAAATCGTCAGCATATTGTACAACATTAAATGCAATATTGTTAATAGCGATGTTGTGTAGATCTGCTGTGTAAATGTTAAATAAAATAGGGCTCAAAACGGAGCCCTGAGGTAATCCTTTATTATTAAGTCTAGGGCCTATAAGAGTATGATTATTTTTTAAATAAATTATTCTATTTTTATACAGGTTTACAATGTTAGAAGCAAACTGTGATGGAATATTAAAAAATGTAATCATTTTTTCTTGGAGAATTGAAAGAGAGACAGAGTCATAAGCACCTTCGATGTCTAAAAATAAAGCGGGCACATAACTGTTCCTGGAAAAACTGTTCTGAATGTCTACAACAAGAGTTGTTAAGGAATCTAAAGTTCCATAACCTTTTTTAAAACCATGTTGGTTAGCGGGTAAAGGATTTTGATCCCTTAGCCACCAATCCAACCTAATCTTAACCATCCGTTCGAGAGTCTTCAATATACATGATAATAATGATATCGGTCGGTAAGCTTCAGCTAATTTAGGGTCTTTTTCCGGTTTGGGAATAGGAACGACTATAATACGCTTAAAATCTATTATGCTGTTGCCTTCAATAATTATCTGGTCCAATATATTTAAAAGTAATTGTTTTGCGTTATCTGGTAAATGTTGTATCATAGGATATTTGATTGCATCGTATCCTGGTGAGGTACTAACGCGATTATCAAGGGCAAATTCTAATTCAGTTCTCGAAAAAGGTGTAAGGAGAAAATGATTCTGATCAGATGGAAGCGTTTTAGAATTAATAACATCTAACTGGTTATTTACGTAAGGTGGAGCTATTTTATCGAAAAAATCGTCTACCCATGAATTACTTAGAGGTAATGAAAAATTAACTTTTTTCCTATTCATTTTTCTTGCTTGATTCCAAATAAGACTAGATGGAGTTTGTTTATTTAATTTTGAACACCATGCAACCCAACTTTGTTTGGCCTTTAATTTCAGGAATTTTTTGACACGAGGATTTACTTCTTTGCATTTACAAAAATTTTCAGGAGAAGAATTGTTTTTATAGTTTATTAATGCCTTCTTTCTTTCTGCAACGGATTGATCACATTCCGAATCCCACCACGGAGGGGGAGTCCGTTTGCATTTAAATGGTTTATATTCAGAAATAGATTGTTTAGAAGCTTCATTAATACAGTCAATAAGGAAATTATATTTTTCTTGGGTATTTAAGGATGTATTTTCGTTTTTCGTTTAATAAGGTATCAACAAGCTGAGAGTATAATGACCAATTTGCTTTTTTAATATTCCACTTAGTACTGCGATAAATGGTATTAGCATTAGTTCCCAAGACATCGATTACAACCTTTATAACGAAATGATTTGATCCCAAGGTATCAAGATCTACAGACCACGAAGTTTTACCAAAAAGGGATGGTGAGCAAAACGTGACATCAATCATGGAATCTGAGTTTCCTGGACTCGTTTGGCAAGTTGGTTGTCCATTATTCATTACTACATAATCTAAATTCTGAATTGTCTCCACAATTTGATGGCCTATATTATCATTTTTATATGAGCCCCACAAAGAATTATGTGCATTCATATCTCCTCCAATGATACAAGGGTGTTTTAGTTGAGAAAATAACTTATCCCAATCTTCGGTTTTGGTTTTAGTTTTTGGGCACCTATATACAGAGAGTAAACTTAAATAACTTTGTTTATAGTTGATTTTAATACCACAAGCAAGCAAGTCTTGAATATAATTTTTTTTAATTGTTATGCGCTCAAAAGGAATACCAGTTTTAATTAAAATAGCAACTCCAGAATAGCCGTCATCGCGATCTTCGCGTATCACATTATAACCTCTATAAATATATACAACATCCCGTTTAAACCAAGTTTCACTTATTAAAGCTATGTCAATATCTTCGGTTATTAAAAAGTTAATAAGGCTGTTTTTGTTAGCAACAGCTGATCGAGCATTCCATTGTATTATTTTGAGTTTAGATTTGTTCGTCATTAGATGAGTTATTTTTTAAAATATTATCTAGAACATGATTAATACCTTTGGCTAACAAATTCATGTCAAGTGATTTTGCCTCTTCTAAACAATTAATATTTTGAATAAAACTTGAGAAAAGAAGTACTAAGGAATCTACTAACTTATTTTTATCATTGTCTGTATTAGGAAAACTTTCCTTATTTAAGGGAGGTAAAGGTTGAGACGGTCCAAATCTGAAAGGGATGAGATATGGTGTAGGATCTTCGGAAGTTGGAGATGATACTTTTCTTTTTTTATTTGCACTATACTCAGTGCTTGATGTACTACAGCTTGGTTGGCTAAACCTTTTGGGTTTCTGTAGGTGAGGCCTCAATGGCTTGAAATAAGGAGATGTACTAACTTCAGAGGAGTTAGTTAATTTTGGAAATTCTTTGTCTGAATTTGACAATATTTCAAATCTGTTATTAGAAATAAGCCCAGAAAATGATGAGTCACTCAAATTTTTTGCCTCCAAATATGAGATTTTATGTTCAATCATGATATTTTTTATTTTTTTTTGATGTTTGAAAAAAGGACAGTTTTTAGAGATCGATATATGCTTATCAGTTTTACAGTGTATGCAATACTTTTTTGTTTCATCACATGTATGTATGTCATTTTTAATTTGTCCACATTGTATACAGTATTCCTGTGTTCCTTTACACTGTCTAGAAATATGTCCATATTTGAGGCATTTATAACATTGCGTCACTTTACCCAACAATTTTTCCACTTGGAAAAATACATAATTTATCACAACATAGTTTGGCAAACAATTGCCTTCAAAAGTAATTATAACATTACGTCTAGGGACGTATTCTGTATTTCCATCCTTTTCTACTTTCCTGTGCATTCTTTTAATATCAATAATTGGTGAACTAGAGCTCATATATTTTTTCAAATAGTCAATATTATATTTGGTATCAACATCGCGTATCAGTCCTTTGATTTCCAAGAGGTGATTTGGAATGTACGCTTTTAAATTATCGTCCTTTAAGTGACTATTATTGACTAAATTGTTTGCATCCAAAATAGATTTGAGGATTACTTTAACACGGTTTCTTCCTATACTTTTAATTTGCTTAATATTATTAATCTTTAATTTTTGATGTAAAATATCTGCAACAACCATTGGATGCAAACGGGAAATATTCTGATCATTGGTCTTCTCAACATAAACACAACAATTTTGAAAGTCGTAACTATTACAATTAATATTAAAAAGTTTTACCTCCCTTGTAGCAGAAGAATTTGTGGTGATAGTTCCTGTATCCATGTCTTGATTACTATCACTAATAACTTCAGCAGTATTTAGTTCGCACACTGGCGTCTTTTTTATATTCTCCCCCATCTGGGGAGAATATTTTCACTTTTGTATCACTATTCTACAATATGTAAATGTTTTTACCCACGATGAAATTTAAATGTTTTAATTGTCACAAAAACTGCGAGCTGAATGTCAATATTTAGGTACGTTTAACCATGGCCAAATTTTAAACTGTTCACACAAAAGTTAAACACCGTGAAAAGAAGCCTAGGCTGTTTAACCCATAGGACTGAAACTTCTTATCAATGATAATTAAAACCACTATAAAATTAATTTAAGTTAAACTACTAAAAAATTAATTTTTTCTGGAGCTATTTTAGATGCAACCGTATTTGACGTTTATTAATGTCGTTCGTATTTTGGGGTTAAATTGATAATAATATGTAATTTAAAAAGACCAATCCCTGTCAAAGTTATGAAAATACCTTATTTATCTGGGATATAAATGTATCTGTAAAAATAATATAAGATACAAGATATTGATGAGCTTGATATAACAGTAGCTAACTGTGGCTCGTAGAAGACGCTACCGTAAAAAAATAATATTTGTAAGATAATAATTATTAAAAATCAGAAATGTTGAGTTGAGGATCAGTAAGTACATTATATTTTTCGTAAACGTTTAGAAATGATAGGTATATTATTATTTGATCACTGTTAAACTTCTTTTTTTTTTTAAATATAAGTTTTAAATGAATTTCTAATACTGTTTACACTTGGAAACTACACGGAAATCTGCCAGACAAGAAATTCAGCCACTAAACTAGCCGGTTGCTCGACTTTTACTTTTGGTGCTTGCGGGCAAGCGGCAAGTACGCTGGGCACTAGTTTATACATAACAAAGTTTACTGGTGACAAATAATGTCCGCCAATAAACGCGCCAAAAGTAAATTTTGGTCGAGTGGACCTGACTTATTCAGTTTTTACTTTGAGAGTTGTATGCATTGTTGCCAATTCTGCTTATTAAAATCCATTGCATCTAACAAAATGTTTTATCCACACCAGATTTATTTTTTTTTTGTTCGTTTTTCTCTGCTCTAAAGAGAACTAAATCTAATTAAATAACGCGTTAAATTTCTCATAAAAGTATAAGATTGTCGAACTACTTATAATTTTATAAATTCTAATATTAAAGGTATATTTTAGTGAAATACGAGAAAAGCAATGTTTTATACATACCACACAGGAGTTTTACGAAAAAATGTAATACAAAATTTACAGTTTTATCCTTAATATTAATTATAATTATACTCGTTAAATAAATTAATTATTTTCGGTTAAGCTTTTAGTTGTTGTAGCTTAAAACTACAGTCAACGAGTAGAAATGTTAATTTGAGGATTTTAGAAAACAGCGTCACTACCCTCATGGATTTCCCATTATCCAGATTTTTAGTTTAACTCTTATTTTGCTGCTGTACGATGAAAAAACGCCTGCATCTCCCATTAATTTGTCATTATTCTGAATATTGTGATTTAAATCTCAGCACTCACGTTTGACAATTTGCTGAATTTTTTATTGTAATATAAAACTTCTAACAGGAAGCTGAATCAGATGGTTATCAATATATTTTGCAAAGCCATCAAATTCTTCGTCAACCTTGATTTCTATATTGGCGACAATCTCTTTGAGACTGTCAATTGCCGTTTCTTTACCAAAACTTACATATCTATACCACTTATCTTTCGTTTTAACGTTTGATATGACTTAACCACATGCAATAACATTTCTAGACTCCACTGCTGGTGTTTATGGACCAACAGCATCTTCTAAATCGACGTGCTCTTGCTCACTTTGAATTTTGTCTTTGGTAAATTGTTCATTCTGTAACAATATAATTATTAAAAATTGTCAAATAAGTTTAAATGTCTTTTATTGGACCTATAATATAAAAGTGAACGTTTTAATTATTGCAGGTACCTACAAATCAGAAGAATATATATGTATATGTATACCTATTAACCCGGCACCTGCCACGTGGCTTTGCAAGGCGTCAACTGCCACGTGGGGTGCTCACAGCACCCCTTAAAAAATTTTCTCTGATCTGCTTGTTTAAAAAACAAAATAATGTGTTGAGTAACACAATAATATAACAAAACATGTTTTATCAACTTTTTAGCCACTAATATGTTATAAAAGTTAAAAAATAAAATGAAAAAGGTGTTATAAGCAAATTAGCAAGTATCAAGCCATAATAAATGAAGTCAAGTAAAATATCTAAAAAAATTAAGATTTAGTGAGTATAGAGTCTATATTAATAATTCAAATCAGTTATTTCAATAAAAAATGTAAATTTAACCTGTTTATCAAATATATAAAAAAAAATTAAAACTTAAAGTGCCAGATCATGACACCCCAATTCGACTTTAGAGCTACAAGTTCAGAATGACACTAAATAACCACTTCAAACGCTAACACATCTATGCTATATAATATTATAGAAAGCTACTATGACGCACAGCACGGTTACCAAACTTGAAATACCAAATATTTGATAAAAATGTGTTATGGGGTGTAGTTAGCACCCCACGTGGCAGGTGCCGGGTTAAGAAATAATTTTCGGTTCAATGGAAGTTTCCCTGCTGCTGCGAAATATATTGAAGTAGGAGCGAATGGGTGGGTCAATGTTAGCACTATACTCAGAAATTCGGATTTAAATGAGGCTATAGCGATACGCTTTAGTTACTATTTTTGCTAATTTTAATTTTAATATTTTTTCTCAAAAACGAAACAACGTTAGTCATTCGAAATGCACATTCAAATACAAATGTTAAGAGACATGACTTTACCCTGTCACATCTGTTTTTCGTCTGTGCGGTGCAACAAGCTGCACCCTCATTAATTAAGTACTTTATTAGACAATTATTGTGTCAACAACTCACTTAATGCAGTTGAAATTGTTTTTCTTAAAACTGCAAAAGTAGACGCCAGACCTAGTGATATATTTGCTCATCTGGTCAGGGGAAAAGGAACACAAACATTATTATCGTTTGTGGATTCTTTTCTTCAGTCACTACACAGCATGTGAACGATTCGCACACACACACCGACTCGACCCTCTCCGAGAGACCTAAACGAAACGCATTTTCGTTACAACAATAAAATTACCGTTCGTTTTATTATATTCATTTTTAATTAAATTCCGGCAACTCACCCATCGGGATATTGGTGACCCCGCGAGTATTTTAAACCGCCGCGAAAATTTAAAAAAGTTAGTGTTAATAATATACTTTTGCCGGTTAATAATATACACTGAACATCGAAAATAACGGACGCTAACACCAGTGCCAATACCAGTGCTTCAGTTGATCGGATTTCAGTTAAAATCCCACCTTTCTGGCCCAACGATCCTGAAATATGGTTCCTGCAAGTAGAAAACCAATTTACACTGGCAAATATAACAAGTGACGCAACCAAATTCAACTATATAGTTGCCAATTTAGACACAGCCTACATATTAGAAGTTAGGGACATCATTGTTTCACCACCAGCCACAGAGAGGTATGCAAAATTAAAATCAGAATTAATTAAGAGACTTAGTGCATCACAGCAACAAAAGATTAAAAGACTACTCGAGCATGAAGAACTGGGCGATCGAAGACCTGAGCAGTTCTTACGACATTTACAGTCTTTAGCAGGCACAACGGTACCGGACAATATTGTAAGATCTCTGTGGTTAGGTAGACTGCCAGTGTCTACACAGGCTATTCTAGCTACTCAAGCTAAAGCTAGTTTGGACGCAGTTGCCGAGCTAGCTGACACAATATCTGAAGCGATAGCTCCTAGGGCCCGAATTTCAGAAGCTGGTAACGCTCGTGAAGGTACCATAGAGAAATTGACAGCCGAATTAGCTGAAATGAAAATCCAGCTATCTAGCTTGTCAAATTCTCATGCACAAGCTAACACATACCGTCGCAACCGCATCAACCCAAGACGAAGACTATATCCTAGAGAAAGTAGCTACAGTAGGGAACATAATAGTGACATATTATGTTGGTATCACTACCGTTTTGGTGACCAGGCTAAAAAGTGCTCTCCTCCGTGCAAGCATCAGGGAAACGTCGCGGGCAGTCGGTGAGCGCGACATCCGATCTAAGCCCAAAGTCTCGCCGCCTTTACATAACAGACTATGATACAAAAAACAGATTTTAATCGACACCGGTGCCGATCTGTGCGTTTTCCGCGGAAATATGTACGGGGTGCACGCGAAAAGACTTCATACGAACTATACGCGGCCAATGACACTAAAATCGCGACATACACGGCTATGTGAACTTGACATTAAACATCGGACTACGGCGTGATTTTACGTGGCGATTCGTAGTGGCGGACATTTCAAAGCCCATTATCGGAGCTGATTTTCTTTCCCATTTCGCGCTCCTAGTGGACATTGCTAACCAGTGCTTGGTAGACAGTATGATAACCCTTCGAAAAAAGGGACTCGTTAAAGAGTGTTTCGACGGCAGCGTAAAGACTATCGCGGAAGCGTCGCGTTACCACGCACTGCTGCTACGATTTCCGGAAATCAAGCGACCCGCCGGTATCGTGAAAGACATTCAACATCAAACGAAGCACCACCTCGATACAACACCAGGTCCACCCGTTTTTTCGAAGCCTCGACGATTAGCACCTGACAAACTGCAATGGTCTAAAAAAGAGTTCGAAAATCTTCTACAACTAGGCGTCGTAAGACCATCGAAAAGTAACTGGTCTACTCAACTGCACATGGTCCCGAAGAAAGGTGAGGAATGGAGACCCTGCGGAGATTATCGACGTCTAAACCAAAAAACAGTTCCAGATCGATATCCAATTCCGCACATCAAAGATTTCGGTCAGGCGCTAGCTGGTAAGACAATTTTCTCTACAATAGATTTAGTGAGAGCATACAAACAGATACCAGTAGCCACCGAAGACATACCAAAGACCGCCGTTACTACACTATTTGGGCTGTACGAATACTTATATATGCCTTTTGGTTTATGAAACGCAGGACAGACATTCCAGCGTTTCATAGATGAGATTTTACGTGGTCTAGACTTCGCCTACGCCTACATCGATGATATTCTCATTGCATCAGAATCCGAAGAGCAGCATATGTCGCATTTGGAAGAGATTTTAAAAAGGCTCAAGCAGTTTGGCGTTGTGATAAATTCAGCGAAGTGTCAATTCGGAAAAAACGAGATTACCTTTTTGGGATACACAGTATCAGGTGGAGGACTCACACCTCCACAAGAAAAAGTAGCAGCTGTACAAAATTTCACTCAGCCAAAAACAGTGAAAGACCTACGCAGATTTCTAGGTATGTTAAACTTCTACCGAAGGTTCATACCCAATGCAGCTGAGCTACAAGCACCACTACATGATGCCCTAAAAGGTAATGTCAAAGGAAAAGCACCAATCGAATGGACAGCACAGCGAATCCAAGCCTTTGACGACTGCAAAAACAGTTTAGCTAACGCTGCTTTACTGAGCCACCCTGTAAACGATGTTGATATCTCCATCACTTGTGACGCTTCTGATTTTTGTACGGGAGCTCTACTACAACAAAAAACGCATACAGGTATGAAACCTTTAGCTTTCTTTTCTAAGAAATTGTCACCTAGCGAAAAGAAATATATTGCATACGACAGAGAACTATTAGCTATATATCTGGCCATAAAACACTTCAGATATATGATCGAAGGTAAGGACATAACGATATACACAGACCAGAAACCAATCACCTACGCCTTTACTCAGAAGCTAGATAAATGTAGTCCTAGACATATTTAGACTATATAGGACAGTTTTGCACTAACATTCAGCACATTTCTGGTTTAACAAATATTGTGGCAGACGTACTATCTCGAGTCGATAGCATCAAGAAAAATATCGACATCACTGACTTAGCTCTCGCACAAGAAACTGATCCAGAACTGCAAACTTTTTTAAGTGAGAAAACATCACTGCAAATGAAGAAAATACGTTCTTCCGAACAAAACGTGAGTTTGTACTGTGACATATCAACATCTACAGCCAGACCATTTGTACCGAAACCACTTCGAATGGCAATTTTTCGCACTATGTATAACCTAGCACATCCCGGAATCAACAGTTCTATGAAGATGATCACACAGCGATATGTTTGGCCATCCATTAAATCAGATGTGAGGAAATGGACTCGAGCGTGTCTACAGTGCCAAAAATCGAAAATATCGCGCCACATTGTTTCACCTACTGGAAGTTTTCTACCACCTTCCAGCCGATTCGAACATGTCCACATAGACATTATAGTGATGCCGGTTTCAGAAGGAAACAGATACTGTTTTACATGTGTCGATCGTTTCACACGTTGGCCAGAAGCTTTCCCGATGCCTAATCAAGAAGCAGACACAGTAGCCAGAACATTTTTTTTCTGGTTGGATAGCTCGTTTCGGCTCTCCCAAGCGCATCACAACAGATCAAGGCCGACAACTCGAATCGCATCTCTTCAAGTCAATATGCAAATTAACTGAAACTACCCATTTAAGGACAACCGCCTATCATCCGCAAGCAAATGGTATGGTAGAAAGGTTTCATCGACAGTTAAATGCAGCAATTCGATGTCATGAAAACATCCGATGTACCGAAAGCCTACCTTCAGTGTTACTGGGCATACGAGCAGCGCGGAGAGAATATTTAGGTACTTCAGCCGCCGAACTCGTGTACGGAGGACCATTGTGTTTGCCAGGTGAACTATTGTTTTCGTCACAAAGAAACACCGACGACAATGCTCACATTTATTTAAGAACGCTTCGAAACCATTTCGAAAACCTCCGTCCTACGCAACCGTCACATCATGGATCCAAAAGTACCTTCATTTTCAAAGACATGAAAACCACCTCTCACGTTTTCATCCGCCGTGATACAATCAAAAGCAGCTTAGAAAACCCATATCACGGGCCATTTCCAGTTGTTAAGCGAGGTGATAAGACTTTTGTCGTCCGGGTAAATGGAAAAGGATCAACAATTTCCATAGACAGATTGAAACCAGCGTACAAGCTTCACGACTCTACCCATCACGAAACGAAAGAAATGACAGTATCCAGCAAAAGAAACAACAGAAGAGCAAGATTTACCGGAAGCTACGAAGAAAGTGTTAGTTCACAGTGAATCAACAGATTGTTTTTCTTTCTCCTCGTATAAACTTTGCATTATTATTTTTTTTCTTCCTATTTTCAATTTTCGTTATATATAATTTGTATATATGTATTATGTATTAGTCTCTCAGAGGGGGGTGTATAGCGATACGCTTTAATTACTATTTTTGCTAATTTTAATTTTAATATTTTTTCTCAAAAACGAAACAACGTTAGTCATTTGAAATGCACATTAAAATACAAATGTTAAGAGATATGGCTTTACCCTATCACATCTGTTTTTCGTCTCTGCGGTGCAACAAGCTGCAACCTCATTAATTAAGTACTTTAACAGACAATTATTGTGTCAACAACTCACTTAATGCAGTCGAAATTGTTTTTCTCAAAACTGCAAAAGTAGACGCCAGACCTAGTGATTTATTTTCTCATCTGGTCAGGGGAAAAGGAACACAAACATTATTATCGTTTGTGGTTTTTTTTCTTCAGTCACTACACAGCATGTGAACGATTCACACACACACCGACACGACCCTCTCCGAGAGACCTAAACGAAACACATTTTCGTTACAACAAAAAAAATTACAGTTCGTTTTATTATATTCATTTTTAATTAAATTCCGGCAACTCACCCATCGGAATAAGGCTATGCTTTATGGTGGAGAATAAAGACTCTCTCTTGACATAAAAAAAACAAAAAAATTAACAAGAACAAAAATACAAATAAAATATTAACGGTAGGTAGGAGGCCAGCAGATTGAGAGAGTAAAAAAACTTAAAAAAAGAAAATAAGTTATCAATCGAAGTAGCACAGAAAACGACAATAAATATCGTCTCCATACCACCAGATTGACAACAGGTGGAATACTTTCTTTGGTTACACCTCCTGAGATTTTCAAAATTTTTTAAATCAAACAGGATGCCGAGGAAATTAAGATGAGAGCATTTTAAATAATTCACAACTCATCTGCTCAGCGTGGTAAGTTCCAACAAGAAAGATTCCTTAATACTCCTACAAAAGAGTAAATGAATTAAAAATGTATAAACATATTCAATTTCTTTGCAACACGAAAATGCAGCAGCTGCATAATACTCTGGTTAAATCGGAGAGTTCAGGAAGAGTCTATACCGGTTTCGGAGGTCTTCTCCCCTCATCAGTAATCCTATATCCTCTTCTCTCCGATTTCTCCACGTATCACACGTTGGGCCTTTCCGAATTGCAAAGAAAGAAATGTCACGGATGAACTAGAGCCATCTACCGAAAAACAAAGAAAGTTATCAATCGAAGTAGCACAGAAAACGACAATAAATATCATCTTCATACTACCAGATTAACAACAGGTGGAATACTTTCTTTGGTTACACCTCCTGAGATTTTCAAAATTTATAAACCAAACAGGACGCCGAGGAAATTAAGATGAGAGAATTTTAATTTAAATTTTGAAAATCTCAGGAGGTGTAAACAAAGAAAGTATTCCACCTGTTGTCATTCTGATGGTAGGGAGACGATATTTATTTTCGTTTTCTGCGCTGCTTCGATTGATAAATTTTTTGTTTTTCGGTAGATGGCTCTAGTTCATCCGTGATATTTCTTTCTTTGCAATTCGGAAAGGCCCAATATATGATACGTGGAGAAATCGGAGAGAAGGCGAAATGTGACTACTGATGAGGAGGAAAAGACCACCGAAACCGGTATATACTCCTTCTGCACTCTACGATTTAACCAGAATATTATGCAGCTGCTGCATTTTAGTGTTGTAAAGAAATTGAAAATGTTTATACATTAAAAAAAATTAATTACTTGGGAACGATACACAGGTCTACAGAAAAAAAAATTTTGTTTTGGTGCCGTGAATCTTTAAGCTAATTTTTACTATATTAGGGGCGATAAATTATAATATGGATTTCGTTCTTTTTTTATCAGCTCTAGTTTTATGGAATATACATTGTTAATTAAACTTCTTCCTCAGTATATTTGTTGTTCTCACTGTATTATGCCTTATTTATGCAAGAAAGAACATTATTGCCCAGTCTTTAGTCGAACCAGAGAAAATAATCTTACCACCCCTCCATATTGAGCTACGCCTAATGAAGTTATTCGTTAAGGCACTTAATTCTAATGGACCATGCTTCGCCTACATAGGAAGGAAGCTGCCCAAGATAAGTACGAAAAAACTTAAATCTGGTATCTTTGATGGACCACAGATCAGACTTTTTACAAAGGATCCGACTTTTGTGGGGTCAATGAATGAGGTAGAGATAAAAGCTTGGCTTTCATTTGTGAACATTATGAAAAATTTTCTGGAAAATCACAAAAGTGAAAACTATGCTGAGCTGGTAAACCGTTTGCTGAATAATTTCCAATCACGGATGTAATATTAGCATCAAAGTCCACTATCTTCACAGCCACCTGGACCGTTTCCCTGAAAACTTAGGTGACCCAAGTGAGGAGCAAGGTGAGAGATTTCAGCAAGACATAAAAACCATGGAGGACCGCTACCAAGGAATATGGGACACCCATATGATGGCAGATTCTTGCTGGAGTTTGAAGAGAGACTTTTTAAAAGTTCATTCCAGGAAATCGCGCAAGCGAAGCTTTCGTTTCGTCAAGAATTTTTTTTTCTATTTTGTTAGTTTTTTTTTCTCAAAACTAATTGTTTATCTGTTTTATTGTACAAAAGGTTTTATTGTTGTTAAATGCCTTAAAATTTACTTTTTTTCTACTGGTGTAATTTTTATTCCGATTTAGTATATCCATATCAGCATATTCGTATTTTAATGCGTAAAATATGGCATGACCTACGTTATCTTGAAAACTAGAGCTGATAGGGCTAAACTAAAGCCATATTCGGAATCAGCACCCCAAATATACCTAAAATCAGCTCTAAACACTTTGGCACCAAAAACACTGTAGGCCTGTGAATCAGTAATCACATAAAATAACCATTTTGCTGAAGAAATAAGAGTGATAATTGAAAAAGCATGTGCCAACTTCGTGAAAAGGAAAAAGGTTTTATGCAGCAAATAATTGACATTTGCCCTCAGAATAAGACTAATTAAATTTTATGTACAGAGTGTGTTTTACTATGAAGCTGAATCATGAACATTAAACTCAAATGAAATAAATCGACTTAACGCGTTTGAAATGTGGAAAATTAGAAGAGTGTTAAGGATTTCCGGGTGAATAGAGTTAAAAATATGGAAGTGTTACAGAGAACAGACAGAGAGAGGGAAATTCAAAACACGGTAAAAGAAAGGAAATTGCAATATCTCGGACACGTGATGGGAAGCGAAATATATAATATCTTGAGACTCATAATTAGGGAGCGGATTTATATGCGATCAATTTTGATGAAATATGCGCATATATATGCAGTAAAAAATTACTAAATATGCGCAAGATAGGCACAAAAATTCAAAAAATGCAAAAATGCGAATTTCTAGAAACCACAAATTTTCTGTTCTTTTCTATTCTAGGGGGTTCTTTTATAGGGGTGGGGCGGCAATCTAATTTATTTTCTTTCAAATAAAATCATTATTTTTTATATTATGCAATTTATTCACATTTTTTACAGAAACTTATAACAGTACCCAGTTATTTAAAATAAAACAGTTTATTTTTTTATTTTATTTAAAATAAAACAACAATATCATTACATATAATTATGATTCCCTACAATGTGCTGTTCCAAACTTTTGGGGAAAAAGAGATACCGGAGAAATTAAAACGGCAGTCGTTAGATCAGTAGTTAGACCAACAATCATGTATAGCAGCGAGACATGGGCATTGACGGGGAGACAAAAATCCAGAGTCAATGCTATGGAAATGAGATTCCTGAGAAAAAATAGCAAACAGAAAGAGGACAAAGTACAAAACGAAACAATCAGACAAAAACCCAAAACTAGAACCAATCAATGAAAACATAGTAGATGGACAACTTAGATGGTTCGGGCACGTGTGTAGAATGTCGAACGTGAGACTAACAAAACGAATGTTCGAAACGAGGGTGCAGGGGAAAAACAAAAGTTTCCTGGAAGACCAGGAGTTATGTGGGTACATGAAATCAGGAAAGAAGTCGAGAAGAGAGGATTGACATTAGAAACTGAAAGAAACCTAACACAAGATCGGTTAACATGGAGGCTACAATGCCAAATTCAACTCCACCAGCCTTAAAGGTAGGGACGCTTAGGACTTAGGACTAACTAAGTAAGTAAGTAAACTTTAATGAGGAAGCAGCCAAATATTAGGCATTTATTAAAGAAAAAAGGGGAAGAAAGCAATCTTAAAACTCACCATTTGACTATATGCTTTGCAGAATAAGTTTCCATTGCTGTAGTGAAACTCGGAATAGGTTCTGATCCAGGAATAAACCAGGCTAAATTATTTCGGCATATTGCACTATTCACAAACAGAAGTATTAAACAAAAATTAAACAGTCGCATTGACCGACTAAAGGTAAATAATTTTACTGATTTACGGGATCTGATCTAAAGCATGAATACTTCAATTTCCGTTAGAAAAGTGTAAAACTATGGTTAAAGGTGTAAATTCTCTTAACAATAAGGGATTTAAAAGAATCACCAGAATTATAGGTACTTACTAAATATAATAAAAGTAAATAAAATTCGTATTTCCGGGTAAACCATTCTTCATCATTTTAACATCCTACAATAATTTTATAACGGCCTACTATAAGCACTATAAGTACTTTGTGTAAAAGATCGGGTATTTTATAAGAAAAAATGAAAAGGCAGTGAATGAGCCGTCTCTCTTCAGGTAGGTAGTTCTCGAAATAATAGATACGACAGCCTGTGCGGGGAAATATTTTGTGTTGAATTAAAAAATTAAAAATTTTTTTGGAAATGTCTTTAAATAGGCACAAAATATGCATGTTTCTTTAAAAATATGCAAAATTTAGTAAAGTTCTCAAATATGCGCAATATGCATGCAATATGCAGTTAGCATATAATCCGCTCCCTACTCATAATTCAAGGAAAAATAGAGCGTGGGAGAAGCATAGGAAGGAGACGCGTTTCCTATTTGAAGAACCTGAGCGAATGGTTTTGTAGCAGCTCAAGGGAACTTTTCAGAGCAGCTGTCTCGAAAATCAGAATAGCCATGATGATTGGCAACCTTCGTCGTTGAGATGGCAATTAAAGAAGCTTAATGGATCAAGATTAAAGGCAATGGCAATTAAAGAAGCTTAACGAGATGCTTAATGGATCTCTAAAATTTCCAGAATATTCTGTTGTAATTTACGATGATGCATTTCCATTAAGACCAACCTTTTTAAAACGTATACAGGATCTTTAACAACCAAACAAAGGATATTTAAGTATCGTTCTTCACGGGAAAAGTGGGATAGCAGGATAGTTATAGAAAACGTATTCAGTATGTTTCAAGTGAAACATTTTGAATTTTTCATTGAACCATTAATAATTAAAAGGAGGAAAATGTATATTTAGTAATAAAAGTTTGGACATCTGACTTAGAACGACTAGTGTCCGAGGATATCTGCATAATGGTCCAGTTGACTGAGAAGATATATTATTACAGAGAAAATTATAAGTGGTACATAGCGCTCATAATAAGTAGTTAAACCTCTGTCATTGGGCATTTAGCAGTAGGGATGGCGGTTTTTGACAAAACACCGGTTTTCGACTATACCGGTCTTTTTTGCTTACGGTTTAACCTGGCGGTTATAACCGGCCAAAAAAAACCGGTTTTCCAAAAACCGGTTTTTGGTTTGTTAATCCAATAGGTTACAATGTTACATTTACAATGCACTTTAGTTTGCGATACTCCACTCGACTCGATACTCGATATCAATAATATGATCAAAATTAGTACTATCGAAAGAACATCAATATCAATATAAATAAAACACCATTTTTAATAAGGCTACGTTATTCTATTAATTATTATATTTATTTACTATTTTATTAATATTCTATATTATATAATATTGATTATTATTAAATATAATATATACATATTGCAATAATATACAATTTAACCCAACCATTTCAACTTAATTATACAAAATTTCCCAGACTCTTTCAAATGGGATTTAAAAAAAATAATATCAACATAAATATTTTACTTAAAAATAAATTGGATAATGCAATTTATCTTTTATTTTTACTACCATCAAAAAAATTTATCATGTATTTTTTAACACGTTTGTACATTTTTGTATAATAGGTACATTTTAACCCATTTAATACTTCCAGTATGGGTGTATCATTTTGAAAACGTAGGGAAATCCTTGGAGATTCGTATTCGTAATCGGTAATTCGATATTCATAGTCAGACATTATTTTTGGTAATCAGAAAAAGTCATTCACCCACTTTCAATGTCAAGAGTAAAGTGTGAAAAATAGATGATGTTTGCGTCTACTTCACCAGATCACTTCTTATGTAAATATTATGATTACAAATACCTTTTCAACAAAATATAATAAAACTAAATTGTTCCTGGCTGATATGAGTTTGCACTTTCAGTTTGCTTCAATTTCAATTATGGTTGTGTTTGGAATAATTACTTGAGAATAATAATGATTGGGATCCAAAATAATACCTAACCTAATCCTAATCACCGTTAAAACCTAATAACCGGTTTTTACTTTAAAAAGAAAAAACCGATTATAACCGAGACAAAAACAACAGGAAAACCGGTTATTGCGAAGTAAAAAAACCGGTTTTCGGTTAAAACTGGTAGGTTTTTCCCATCCCTATTTAGCAGTCAATAGTAATTCACAAGTCTTATGCGTGATGAACTACCAGAATGGTTTTTATGTGGAAGGCTCGTGGCAGAATATCTGTATAAGATATACAGGTATCTTGCTTAAAGCTTAAAGCATCATTTACATTTGATAAGTTTACCGGCTGAAGTAATTGCGGAATATTTTATCCACACCAGATTTATTTTTTATTTTTTATTTTGTTCGTTTGCCTCTTCTCCAAAGAGAACTAAATGTAATTAAATAACGCGTGAAATTTCTCATAAAAGTAAAGATTGTTGAACCATAATTTTATAAATTCTAGTATTAAAGTTATAATTTAGTAAAATAGGAGTTAAGCAAGGTTTTATACATACCACATAGGAGTTTTGCGAACAAAGGAAATTTAAAGTTTTATCCTTAATATTAATTATACTCGTTAATTAAATTAATTATTTTTGGTTAAAGCTTTCAGTTGTTGTAGTTTGAAACTACAGTCAACGAGTAGAAGTGTTAATTTGAGGATTTTAGAAAACAACGTCACTACTACCCTCCTAGCTTTGCCATTATCCTGGTTTATTTTAACTCCCATTTTGCTGCTGTACAACGAAACAACGCCCGTATCGTCCATTATTTCGACTTTCATGAACTTACAACACAGATGTAAACTGCAACTCCGGGATCATACGTCGCTCCTGAAACCGGCAGATGGGCTTAAGTTAAGGGTTCGACAGGATGGCGAAAGACGGCGAAATTAAGGCAAAGCTACACGGCGACAGTTGTTTCAGGTCTATATATGAGAAATTGCATTTGCCGAGATGTCGCCCGCAACAAATTCGGTCCTTGAAAGGTTCAGGGAATTGTCTCTCTTGGGTCGGGTTAATCTTTGCTTTCTTTACCGCTGCCGGCGGTTGTATACAAGAACGAGAAGGTAAAATTATTTGACGTGGCAGTTTTTTTGCTTCGTGTTGAGTTCATGTTGTCGTTAAAAGAGAAATGTTCGACGAAAATAATATTGTTTCGGCAATATTTGTTATTTATTGTACAATAAAATATTTTTGGGGTCTTTAAAGAGATTTTAGATTTGAGTAATATTATGTTTATCGTAGTTTTAAAAGTGGTACGTTAGTAAAAGGAGTTTTGTTGTCATACATATTATACGTAATATGCTAATATATATTTATTACGTAGCATATTTTTTATGCTCTAATCAGTAGATCAAAACGAAACAAAATAAATTAAATTAGTATTTTAAAATTAAGAAATAAATTTCCAAAATTTATTTCTTTATGATTTTTTAATAAACTTCCCATTTAGTTTGCGATCTGTAAATTTTGCAATGGACAAATAATGATAATGACAGTAACAAAACATTTAGGAAATCTGTCCAGTAACAGTTTCTTTTACTTATATAAGGTAGGGTTTGGTTTGGAAACTGATCTACTACACAACACAACACTACACTAATAGAACAGTACTAAAGTTCGAAAAATCTGACAGGCAGATCACATGGAAGATGCCTTCTTAATATTCTCTCTGGAACGGACGTGTCGTTAGGGGTTGAGCTAATGCGTTGCGGTGAATTTCTGTGCGTTCGTCATACTTTTTACTTTTGGGATTCGTAGGATATTTGGACATAGTTATGCAGAATTGATCCATCCCACACTAACATAATTTTGAGATAATTAACTTTAAAGAAAATTTAATATAACAATTTGAAAGAACTATGTTTATTAATTTAAATATGCACAAGTTATTTTAAGGTGTTTATTACATCCATGTGCGTATTTTAAAAAATAAAGTTTATTTATTTTTTTCATATATTGATAAAAAAAAAACATTTGTATCATTTCTGCAAAATTGTGTTTCTTGTGGTACAAAGCAAATTTTATTATTTGCAGATATAATCCAAAGCGGTGTTTGTCTGTACTACTGTCAAATTATATTTATTTTTACCAAAGTCTGTACATAAAACAAAGATTTATTTTTGGTAACATATCTTTGCATTATAAAAACATTGAAATATTTAAGTTTAGAACGAAGAAACATTATTATGTAGAACTTTCTTCCAGGGGAAAATCTAGTTCATTTCTATACCCATTTATGTCATCGGGAATATTTTTGTTTCCTGTTAACTGTAGATATATATGTTTTGACAGTCTTTTGGAATAAGATCTAACAACGACTTAATGTCTTTTAACTTTGGAGCTGAAATCTCTTTACCATTAGGCCATAGAAGCAAAAGATTTTCTGGAATAAATATTTCCGTCAAAAGTTTATTCTTAGAATTTTTTTAATATCCACTTCCACAAATTCACTATCAAAAGAATTTCTCATGAAAATGGAATACGGGTTTTCTTTTTTTAATAAAATTTCTTTGGTTTTAAGCCAATTTATGGGCTTCTTATCAGTTGATAATTTTCTATTGACGAAAAGTTTTTCAAGTTTATGTGTACTATAGAAATTTTCGTTTTTCAATCTAGTAACCACCATTGGTTTATTCCTTTGACACGAACGCATGACATCCATGTACTCTTCTTCTTCTTCTTCTTCTTCAAGTGCCGTCTCCTAATCGGAGGTTGGATATCATCATCACTATCTTTACTCTATCCACCGCTGCTCTAAAGAGTTCTATAGAACTGCATCTAAACCAGTCCCTTAAATTCTTTAACCATGACACTCTCCTTCTTCCTATACTCCTTCCGCCTCTTATCTTTCCCTGTATTATCAGTCTTAGCATTTCATATCGCGGTCCCCTCATTACGTGTCCCAGATATGGTAACTTTCTTATTTTTATTGTGTTTATTATTTCGCATTCTTTACCCATTTCT
Organism: Diabrotica virgifera virgifera; assembly: GCF_917563875.1. Lineage (NCBI taxonomy): Eukaryota > Metazoa > Arthropoda > Insecta > Coleoptera > Chrysomelidae > Diabrotica > Diabrotica virgifera. The sequence goes on from NC_065447.1 coordinate 102,806,731, forward strand.
CGCAGTACTTCCGTGTTCGTTTTCCTCTGTGTCCATGCTATTCTAAGCATTCTTCTGTAACACCACATTTCAAATGACTGTAGCTTATTTATGTGTTCTTGCTTTAATGTCCATCTTTCAAGTCCATATTGTAGTATCGAGAACACGTAGCATCTCAAAGCTCTTGCTCTTAGTTCTAAGCTAAGGTCTTTGTTGCAGAGAACTGTTTTCATTTTTACAAACGCATTTCTTGCTATTTCTATCCTGGTCCTTATTTCTGTTGTTTGATCATTTTTCTCTGAAATCCAGGTTCCTAGGTATTTGTATTTATCAACCTTTCTATCGGTACATTTCCCAAATGTATGCTTGTTTGTATGTTTGTTTTCTTAGTTATTATCATGTATTTGGTCTTTTTTATATTCATTTTTAGTCCATATTCTTTACAGAAATTGTTTGTTTTGTTCAGTAGTAGTTGGAGTTGTTCAGCAGAGCTTGCTATAATCACGGTGTCATCTGCATATCTTATGTTGATAATAGATCTTCCGTTAATTATTATTCCTTCACTTTGAGATAGCAATGCTTCTTCAAAATTGGCTTCACTATATGCATTAAAGAGTAATGGAGACATAATACATCCCTGCCGAACTCCTCTCCTGATTTCAATGTACTCCATGTACTCTTCTGGTGTATAAATTCGCTTCTGTAATTTAAGAGCGGATTCTATTTTGCCAGGATCGGTGTCATTTGGCAGGTAGGAATGACCTTGTTCTAGAAATCTTTGTGAAATTTTCTGTAAAGTTGGAAGTTTTGACAAAAAGAGTTTCAATAGCAAAACGATTTTAATATTTCTATTTTGCCCCCCACATGAACCGCTCCAAAGTATTAAATGTTTCATATCAGGTTTCAGGAATTTTCCATGTGATTAATTAAACAACTTCCAGTTTCTTGAGCTCCGCGCCCTACTTCTCCTTCCATCCATACTATTGTGTATCATTTTGTCAATCAAAAAGAGAATAAAAATTTTACTTTTTTTAATATAACGCGGGCACATAAATTTAATACACCCTGTATATTGATTTGTAATTATATATTAGAAGTTAGCTTTTAAGCAGTGGGTTTATCCTTAATGAGTTTTTCCCTGAAGAATTAAAAACAATAATAAATAAAATTATGTGAATGGACAATTTATTTCGGGATTATAATTTTAAAACGGTTGCTTTGTTACGTGCGAGGCCAAAAGCCACAGGTAATTATTATATTTAGAAAAATATTGTAGAGAAAGTTGGAGTTTTAAGTCTCTATGTTTAAGCCCCAAGTAAATTTGTAGAGTTCCCGAAAAGTAATTATTATGAGTAGAAGTAATTGTTTGGAAGGATGCCAGGGTTTTTCGAATGAAAAAAGTGGAATGGGGATGAGAGACGGTTGAATATTCAGATAGTTTAAAAAAGGAGATTATTATGTGACCGGCATCGGAGAAGAGCAGTCAAAAGTTTTCGTGAACAGTTCAGAAGCAAGTACCAGTGGTTGTTAGATAGTGAAAAGTGTAGCTGAGAAGTGGAACGAGAGACAGATCAAATTGAAAAGAAATACCGCTTCTATTCTGTAAAGCCCAAGGGAGAGAATATTATTGTGAGAAAGAGAGGAGAGAATTTTGGATCTTTTTAACGAGTACTGGTAAAAAGAGGCCTGGCTCGTGTTTTGGAGAATTAGTTGCTGGTATGCTGCTGGATTGATGCTGAGAGCGGAGAGGGATTTGATGGGTAGCCTAACATAATCAACAAGGAAGAGCTGTTTGGGTCAAGAGGAGACATCATTGTGTGTGAATCAAAAGGTCAGTCAAAAATATGTGATAAATTTTCTTTATGCTCAGAAGTTAATTTTTTTTGAGTAAAAGCATATGAGCTAAGATTCCAATATTTCAAAAATTTAATAGGAAATATAAGTAGTTTTGCGAATACCTAAATTTGTTTGTTTAGTTTGTTTTATCAATGTTATCAAGAACAAGCCGATAAATATTTGTTAAATTAAAATTAATTTATGTGGTAAGAGTTTCATTGGGACAGTTATGCCCACAGGATTTAATTGATAAATTTTCAGAATATAGCTTTTGATAATAATAGTATATTAAGTATGGAGAACGGTAAGGGTTTTATACCGATCGAAGACAATTGTTTGGAGAAGGAGCGGAGCGACGACTCCAATTATTGTCTGAGATCGGTTACCCTTAACGTTCGACATGCTTATAACGTTTTTTGCACGATTGATACCATTATAAATTATAAAATTAAACATTTTCGTCATATTGACTAGTTTCATTCATTTTATTAAGATAGATACTTTGGTTGTTAGGTAATAACTAGGGTGCATAACAACAATGGAGAAATGAGTTTTTATTTAGTTGTCAATAATTTTAAGTACAATTTTGATTATTATAAATTAAAATATGAGCGAAAGTGAATTTGAAGAAATTGAACGGGCTTGGGAAGAAGGGTGTTCCGCAATTATTCCCGAAAAATCCAAAATCCGTTATCAAAATACCTACCAAAGTTTTAAAAAATGGTGCGAAGGCAAGAATTTAAGAATCGAAGAAAAGACTCTATTGGCATATTTCGTTCAATGACATATGCAGTTGAAAGCTCCTGGAAGCCTCTGGGCAGAATATTCAATGATTAAATCCACCGTTTCTCTTTATGATGGCATTAATATTTCCAAGTTTTCAACTTTGATCGCGTATTTGAAAAGAAAAAATGTTGGCTAAAGGCCTAAGAAGTTTCAATATTAATAAATAATTGGTAAGTTTTCTTTATTCTTTCAAAAAATAAATTAAAGTTAAGAGATTTTTTAACTCGACGGTAAGTGAATTACTTACCGTCGAGTTGGAGTACTTACCGTCGAGTTGGATTACTTACCGTCGAGTTGCTAGTAAATGTCACCTACTGACGTAAAATCTGTCACGGTAAACAGTCAAAAATGATCAATCGTGCAAAAAAGATATTTGTATGTGCTGAATTATGGTATTTCTATTTATTTCCTTTTCCTATTTCATCCCGATAAGGATCCACTAAGAGATACTGAAACCACGAGAGAGGATAAGTATAAACCTATGATAATTTATTTGTTTGTTTGTATGATAAAAAGGCACCCTGAGATTTTTCTTAAATTTTATGTATGATTTGAGACAATTGACTAATTAATTAAATAAATACTAATTATTACAAAAGTAAGAGAAAGCAGATCATAACAATACATAACAGTAACCTTTGTCTTCTGATCCTAAGTGGATACCACAATTATATACCCATAGTTGTCGTTTATAAAAAACGATGTTTGTAGGTATTCTTGGAAGTGGGGGAGTTTTCTGTAAATCAAATGTGATGCATTCCATTTCCTGGGACATTTTTGACTTTCTTTTAGATCGTCCCTCATTTTTGCTCTTGCATTTTGCCAAAGTTCAACAGGTTTCTGATGTTGGTCAGTTAAATAATTTCTCTCTTCTTCAGTTGCAACGTTTTATATTTCTGTCTTAAATAAATCACGTTTAAAACAAGTATCTTTGTGAAGCGATTTTGTTCGTAAATTAAATTTGTTTAAGTAAATATACTTATATTTTTCAAACGAAACACATTTTCTTATAGGATACTTTTCAACTATCATTGCAGTATACAACTCATACAGTTTTCTTACAGTCAGATTTGGCTGAAGGAATAATGCATCAGAGCAATTTGCTCTTTTGTAATGTGATGTGTAAGTTGGAATTAATTTTAGATGACGTATTACAAGTTTGAGGTCTTTATAAGGAGTTTTATTCCAACCTCCCTGCTTCTGTCCTCTTTGATCAACAATGCTATCAGAGAGAGCCATTTTTTTTAAAGATACGGTCACTTTTTGGGGAGAAATACCTAATGTTTTTACGAACATATATCACGACACACTATTTTTCCTGCTAAAGTATAGGTATGACTAAAATTTTTAATTTTCCATTTATAATGACCAAAGAAAATTGTGAGAATAACATTTGCTGATATGATTCAAGCTTTTTGAATCATTACAGTGTTAAATACATTAGTGCTATTGGCTTTATTTAATTTTGTAAAAATTATTCGGGCCACTCGGATCATTTTGGCTTAAAAAATAATGCCTCGTTTTAAAATTATTTTTAAAACGCAATAGGGCGTTTCAATATGCTGTCAAAATTAAATCAATATGGCTACCGGGAGGCAAACATAAATGTTATTCTATAGGTTCTTAATGTGTTTTTTAGATCATTTTAGCTTAGTTTCTTTGTAATTTTGTGTTTTACAAAGATTAATTTAATATTTTCTCTGGAAGTATTAATTTAGAAAGATAATATGCCTCATTGGTGTTGTGTTTTGAAGTGTGAAATGCAAAGTAATCGTGATAAAATTAACTTTTACCACTTACCATCAGTGCTACATTCTAAGCACAAAACTGAACTAAATAAGTTATCATCTGAGAGACAACAACAATGGTTAAATGCAATAAAATGTAAAGGTTTTACTAGCGAAATGAAAATTCTCCTGTCTCCTGTAATCATTTTATATCTGGCAAGTTACAACATTTGAACATTGAAACCAGCCGACTTAACTGATAACAATCCAGATTGGGTTCCTTCAATAAATATGGGGTATAAACACAATGAAATGTGTTCCCCAAAATCTAAAATGGAGCAGTATCAAAGGAGAATTAAAAGAAAAGGGTACCTACAAGAAAAAATTACTTTTTTTTATTCCTCTTGAACTGATTTATAAGATACTGGACTGTCTTATATTATACAAATACTAGGTCGGTCTATGATTTTACACATTTTTCATTAAGGATAGGTTACTGTTACTTTAGTAGATTTAGAAATAGTGGATAGTTAGCGGTAGATAGCAGTTATTTGGTATGGAAGCTAGTTTAGTAAAAGACAAGATTTTGCCAAATAGTCAAACAGATATTACAGTGGAAAAATTAACAAATACATTTTATGTCATTAACATTAACACAGGATTTTAAATATCAGCTTAAGAAACTAGCTTTATCGTGTGAAAGTATTGAAAATGATGATGCCAAAACTAAAAATTATACTGGTTTAGCAAATTACAATGTTTTTAAAATAGCTTTAAAGTACATTACACCATTTATCAAATACCATCAAAATACTGTTTTGTCACCAAGTGATCAAGTATTGCTTACTTTAGCTAAACTAAGCTTAAACTTAGATTATAAAGATTTGGGATATAGGTTTAGTATTTCACCCTACTCGGTATTAACTTAAATATTTCAAGAATACTTTGTATATAATGTGCCTTAGGTTAAAAAATTTTGTGTTCTCGCCTGATAGAGACATTTTAAAGAAAAATATGCCAAATTCACTTAACCCTGCTGTCCTGTTCGGGTCGATTTGACCCAAAAAAAAATTAATTTCTTATTTTACAAATTATCAAGCGGCGTAACGATTTGGTGTTGTATATGAGAATAAAAATCAACTTCCTGATTTTTTTGATAAAAGTTAAATTGTTAGATACCTATAGTACTTTCGGGTCAATATGACCCGCGTATTTAAACTGTTAAAAATTACCTCTGTATGTATGTTTAGTTTACAGTATTCTATATTTTTTAACAGTGTTTGTCACTCGGGCACGTCTATAAATAAAAATAGGTTTCTGTAAGCTAGAACTTTAATAAGAATTGTAGTATAGCTGGACGATGTTGCAAACATAGTCGCAAACCAAATTTTACATAATATGACCAACATGAGCGGACATCATGTTTTTGGAACGCACTGGAAAGACTTGTATAAAATTGGTTTCCAAGCATTGATCTTTTATTTCTAGCTTAAGCTTTTAAGACCCATCGTAAATCAACTGAAAGTTTGTGGAATGAAGAAACGGGTTATTGGTATTACTATATTTCGATCAACAATATCCTTTGAAATATTTAGAAAAATATTACAAATAATATGTTTTGATAAAAAACCTACTAGACAGGATAGAAGACGTGTTTTGATAAACTTGCTGCAATACATGAAATTGGGAAAAATGGGTAGAAAATCTATACCCACATTTTTTAATCCTAATGAAAATGTTACCGTCGATGAGCCACTAGTTGCCTTTAGCTTATCCTTTCAAACAGTACATTTCAAGGAAGCCAGCGAAATATGGCACAAAAATTTGGTCTGTATGTACTTATGAACAGTAAAACTTCCTATGCCCTAAAATTGCAGATATATTACAGGAAAGCAGGTGCCGCGCCAGTATGAAATCAGGTAATGCGTGTGGTGTGTGACTTGAGTGGTGATTTTGAAAGGCCACAATATTACTTTTGATAACTTTTTTACATCGTACAATTTAGGACAATTTCTTCTAAAAAAAGTACAATGCTAGGGACTATAAGAAAAATAAACCGGAGCCTCCAGCGAAAATCGCTAATAAAAAAGTTCGTCTTTTTTGCTTCACACAAGACATCACTATTGTTGACAATATTCCTAAAAATAATAAAAATATTGTGCTTACGAGTACTTTGCATCATGGAAAAGTTATTAATGTCAGAAATAAAAAAAAGCCCCACACTATTTTAGATTACAGTTCCAATAACGGAGCAGTGGATATTCTAGATCAGCTTGTTGGTACATATATATGTAAGAAGAAGACAAATCGCTGGCTAATGATTGGTTTTTATAATTTGCTGAACATTTCTGCCTACAACGCGTTTGTTTTATGGACATCAACAAATCTCCAATAGAATACCAATGAACAGACAAAACGGCGAATTTTTCTTGAGGAATTGGGAAAAACACTCGTGAAACCAGTTATCGTTTCCAGCAAAAAGATACCAATAACCAAAGGCTCACAATAACTGGCGAAAATAACACGAGCAGAAACAAATGGACAAGATGGAAATTCTAGTGAACCCTATATGGTTAACCTAACTCCGCCTGCTAAGCTAGCACGCTGTAAACTTGCTCTAAAAACGATAAAAAGACTAATATAACATTATGTTATGTATATATCATAAACATAATATTTGTAAAACCCATTCTTTTTGTTACTGTCCCAGTTGTAGACTGAATTAAATTATTGTAGATATTTTTTATTGGGCTTTTCTGGATAATCAAAGAAAAAAATACATTTTATTTTTGTTAATAAGGTTTAATTTACATTAGCAGCATAATTTTTTTAATTAACTATAATTTTATGTGTAATTAATCATATTAAAGTTTTGTTTAGCACCATTAGCTTATTTTATTTCGATTAACGAGCGTAAACCATAGTTGGGTCATATTGACCCGAACAGTATATTTGTGTAGTTGACTCGAACGGGACAGCAGGGTTAAAGAATCTTTTCATGGAAATACTACAGATGTAATTGACTTTTTCGAAATAAGGACTCAAACACCTAAAGTCTGTCTACCGAAAATACAGAGTACTAAAAACCTGTGATATGCACGTGATTGTTGAAAAGTAACAGCCCAAGAGTCGAATTACCTACTTCGCAGAAGTTGTATTGGTCAGTTATCGGCACTAATGAAATAAAAAATTTTAGTATTTCCAAAATGACACAAAATCTAGGCATCGGATAAAAAAGTTTATTTGAAGAAAGTGTATTTTTTGTTCTTCTTAATGGCGGTACAGGCTCGTTTTTTTAATATTGTATTTAATTACAGAGTAATTTCCACATATTAATATATTTTTCAAATTGGGCTCTGTACCGCCATTCTTTATTATATTACGAATACGTGTGCCAAATATCTCGAAAAAATATTCAAAATTACAGCCGCAATCTTACAACGCGTTTGTACTTCCTGTTGATTGCTACTGTTTCCTCTTAATGTCATAAACGTCAAAGTCTTGAAACGGCCTATAATGATCCATGTGTCTTGGTTCATTTTTGTAAATTACTCTTAAAAATATTTAAAGATTCAAGTAGCATGAATCATTACTGCACAATCGATTAAAGCTAAAAGAACGTTTAAGGTTGGACATTTTACTATTATTACTGTTGTCTTGCATAGAAAAAGTTGGATCATTTCAGCATAATTTAGTTCCGAATTTTACCGATGTAAATTTGTGTCCAACTCATATTATAAGAAATTGTGGAATGGATCACTTCTGCAAAACTACGTCCATTTATTCCTAGGATTTCGATATTTTGAGTGGAATATTTTCCTAAATACCCCACAATTGAATTCCATAGCTTCCTATCGGTTCCATTCAGCCAATGCGTGATGGTAAATTTCTATATTTACCATATTCTATTTCCGTAGATCTATATCGCTTTTAGGATGACTTTGTAAATTAGCAGTTTACTAGAAACTGTTAACAATTGTGGGAATTTTGTTTCGCCAGGTTTTTGAACCAAGAGGAAATACCATCCAAATGAGTCTGCAGGATTTGAGAAGCAATAACAGGAACTTTGTGAGATTCTATAGCAGCGGTATTATCTGCATATATTTATGTTGCATCTATTTTGCAAGTGAAAAAATCAACTGTGTAAATGATATAGAGGATCGGACCAACTACACTACCTGAGGCACGCCAGACCTTATTTGGTGTAGGGTTACGGTTTTTTCTTGATACCTGCAATGAAAGTATTTATTTGAAGGTAAGGTTTGATTTAAGGATAAGGAAAATATTGTTCGGTAACCTTTTTCTAATTTTGTATAACAGTCCATGGTGCCAAAATCTTGTGCGATCTCTAAAAGGTCAGCAGAGCAGAATTTTTGGTCTTCAAACGATTAATATATTTTTCTAACTCAGTGAACTTGTTCAATGGGGCAAGTTTTTTTATAAATCAAAAGTAATGGTTAGATAGATAGATAGATAGATAGATAGATAGATAGATATGTTTATTGTTTCTAATGAAAAATCATATAACAAGAGGTTGAGTACAAATTATTACACATAAATAGTCGACGCTTAAAGGAGATTTAGTTACAATTATTCATTTAATATAAATGAACGCAATCTGAGTGCATTAATAAAAAATGTACACAGTTCCTTAATCTCAGTGGGAGAATGGGTTGTATTTAAAAACAGAAAAAAGCTCTCGGTATTCTCTACAAATGATCGAATAAGGGGTGATCTAAAACACGAGTATAATGGACATTCCAACAAAATGTGGGAAAGAGTCTCTTATTTGTGTAAATTTGTAAATGTACAAAAAGTAATGGTTAGGATTAAATTGATTTTCTTTCAGAATTGGTTTTATTATATCTACAGGTAATTTTTCGTGTATCTCTGCCAGATCAGGAAGTAGTCTAATGCCTGTATGACGCTGTTAACGACAAAATTTTGAATAGGTAATTGCAGTTGATATGGGATTTGAAGAAATCCCTTTACTTTATCTTCAATGTCGAAATTATTTTCAGCGGGCCATGATTTCTGATGATGAGGGTTTCTAAATTGAGGCCTGTTTAATTTTTTTGACAGCTTTTCATAATTTAGTGTCAGAAGCTGTTAAGTTCATGAGGTTCAGGGAATTGTCTCTCTTGGGTTGGGTTAATCTTTGCTTTCTTTACCGCTGTCAGCGGTTGTATATAAGAACGGGAAGGTAAAATTATTTGACCGGTCAGTTTTTTTGCTTCGTGTTGAGCTCATGTTGTCGTTAACACGTTAAGGCCGATGTCACATTATGCGTTTTGACCGGATGCGGTGAAAACGCATCCGTTTCCAACGCAACCGGACCGACCTGTCACACTATGCGTTTAGTCTGGTGCAGTTTGTAAGCGCGTACCGATGACGCAAAACGCATCCGTTTCCAACGCAACCGTACCGATCTGTCACACTATGCGTTTTCACCAGATGCGGCGGAAACGCATCCGGTGAAAACGCATAATCTGACATCGGCCTAACGGGCATTGAGTCAAAAGTGAAAGCAAGTGACGTTGTGATATTATATTTATGCATTTTGCAGAGTAGAATAAAGAAATTGCTGAATTTCTTAGTTTATGGAGACAATGAGTTTTTAACATTTATTGCAAACATGTAGACGACGATCGTTATTGTTTAAGAAGCCTCTGACCCCGATTTTTTGTCACAACTCGTTATTTTAAAAAAGATGTCTATAGACGTTTTGTCACAATACATCAATGGAAATTAGACCTCTATAGACGTTCTGTCCGTCAACGTGTTAAAAGAGAAATGTTCGACGAAAATAATATATTGTTTCGGAAATCTTTGATTTTTTGTACAATAAAATATTTTTGGGGTCTTAGAGAGCCTTGATTGGAGTAATGCTAGTTTATCCTAGTTTTAAACGTATTGTGTTAGTTAGAATCGGACCATTGCCTTATCAGGGAGTAGGATAATGGGTCTGTATCATGTTCTTTGTTGGCGAATGGATTTAGTGTCCGCAGTCATATAAACCCAAACAAACAACATGTTCTTTGCTCAGCAGGTTTTCGTGGCTTAGGGATAAGTATAATTTGGGCTACCTTCGACAAAAGCGGAAAGTAGCTCGTCCTTAAAACAGTACTGTACATTCGTGTCAAATACTTTAGTCCATTATACGAAAGCTTGTTCAGAATTTTTGCACTGATTAAGTTGTATCCTGCAGATATTTTTTTTGGATTCAACAGAATATTTATGGATTGTGTGACATGGTAAAATTTTGGATAGGTATTTCCAATTGATATGGAATTTGCAGAAATCATTTCACTTTATCTTTAATGTCGAAGTTATTTTCAGCGGGATATGATCGGAAGACTTGTTCTAAGTGCTAGGTAAAAATATTGCTTTTGCCCCCATTACTTTTTGTCCAGTGACCATCTGTAGTATGTTCAGGAGGGTTTCTAAATTGAAGCCTTTTTAATACTTTTTACAGCACTCCATAATTTATAGTCAATAGCTTCTGAAGCTGCTAAGTTCATAAGGTTCAGGGAATTGTCTCCCGGGTCGGGCCAATCTTTGCTTTCTGTACCGCTGCCGGCGGTTGTATACAAGAACGAGAAAGTAAAATTATTTGACGTGTCAGTTTTTTGCTTCGTGTTGAGTTCATGTTGTCGTTAATAGAGAAATGTTCGACGGAAATATTGTTTCGGCAATATTTGTTATTTATTGTACAATAAAATATTTTTGGCGTCTTTAAAAGGATTTTAGATTAGAGTAATGTTATGTTTATCGTAGTTGGAGAAGTAGTACGTTAGTTAAGGGAGATTTTCTGTGATATACATACATATACTAATGTATTATCATGTAGTATATGCCTTAATGAGTAGACCAAAACAAAATAAATTGGAGTAGTATTTTAAAACAATTTCTTAAAAGTTTATTTCTTTATTATTTTTTAAATAAACGTACAATTTAATTTGCAATCTGTAAATTTTACAATTAAATCGGCAAATGATAATTACAGTAACCAAAACATTTAGGAAATTTGTCCAGTAACAGTTTCTTTTACGTATATAAAGTAGGGTTTGGAAACTTATCTACGACACAACAGTACACTTTAGAACGGTACTAAAGTTAGAAAATTCTGACAGGCAGATCACATGGAAGATGCCTTTCTAATCTTTTTTCTGGGACGTCTCGTTAGGGGTTGAGCTAATGCGTTGGGGTGAATTTCTGTGCGTTCGTCATACTTCTGGGATTCTTAGGATATTTTTATTCTTTAACAGAACAGATTTGAGCAGTAACATTGTTAGATATGTACCAGTGAGAGTTTAAGATAATTATAAGTACTTTGGACTGGAATCTTCGTAGGATTTCGATATTTGAGTGGGATGCTTCTTCGAAATGCCCCACAAATTCATTCCATAGATTCATATCTGTTGCATTCAGTAAATGAGTTTGTTGAATTTCTATGCGTTCGTCATACTTCTGGGTAGAATTTGTCTTTTTGACAGATTTCAAAACTCCTTTCTTTGTTCGAAAAACTCCTGTGCGGTATTCATAAAACATTGCTTAACTCCCATTTTACTAAATTATCAGTAGTAATTGCACAGGAGCTCCAAAATTATTGAATTTTTCCCGAGTGACACTTTGACAGTTTTAATTTCACGAGCCAAAGGCGAGCGAAATAATGTGAAAAGTATCACGAGGGCAAAAATTCTATATTAATTTTGAAGATCGAGTGCAATTTCTTGCAATTATTTCATGAATAAAACTGTTCAAAACCAAAATTTTATTGTAATTTATTTATGTAAGTACAAATTAGTATAATTAAACAGAGAGTTGTTATAAATATTTTACGGTTGAAAGTCATCACTTTTATAATTTTTAAAACATTAATTTTCATTAATGTCACTGAATGTATTTTTTCCTAGCAATGAAGGGCATCTGACGTAATATAGTTCCACCAATCCAAAGGCACTACAGCCCAAATCGAGCCTTGGCCTCCTTCAATAAGCTTCTCCAATCGTTTCGATTTACCGCTGTTCTCGCTGTTGTCTTCCCATCTCTTTTTAGGTCTTCCAACAGGTCTTCTTCCCTGCATTCTTGTATTCAGCAATTTTCTGGGAATTCTATTCTCATGCATGCGGACCACGTGCCCTGCCCACCGTAACCTCTGCAGTTTAGTGTGTTGTGCTAGAGTTGGTTCGCTATATTGCTCGTATATTTCTCTATTATACCTAATTCGCCAGTTGTTATTTTCACTTATTGGGCCCAGTATCCTACGTAATACTTTTCTTTCAAACACATCTAATGCATTGGCAGATTTCTGTGTCGCCACCCATGTTTCGCAGCCATAACTTACTATGGGCCTGATTATTGTTTTATATACCCGGAGTTTTGTTTTCCGGTATACGTCTCGCGATTTGAATATGTGGCCCATCGCGAAATAGGCTTTATTTGCCAGCACAAGCCTTCTATTTATTTCCGGTTCTTCTTCATTGCTTGCAACCAGATCCATTCCTAGGTACGTGAATCTATTCACATGTTCTATATCGTCAATAAAGTGTTGTTGCGCCGGTCTATTTGATCTGGTTTGTATTAGTAGTTTTGTTTTATTTGTGTTTATTGTGTATATACAAAGATTATCAGATGCGCACTATATAGGAATATCCCCCCAATCAACCAAAATTACAACTCGATGTTCTACAACAAAAATTTTAGGCCTAAAAGGAACTTATCTCATCAATCTTCCGCCCAGATGCGAATTCACGACCCCAATCCAGAGTTATATAAATTCAAGAACAACCATCCCAGAGGAACCGCTAATGCTTCCCAAAATTAGGACCATAGATATTCAAACAGCGACTAAATTCAAATCATTAAGAATAGATCACATCCCCTTAGACAAACTGCATGAACTCTCTAAGGAAGAGGAACATCTAGAGACCACTAACCCGAAATTATGGAACCATAGCCATAATCATTTTTGGATGACTCCTTTATATATCTTTATTACAATAATCTGCCTCTATATATGTTACAGGTATAAAACAAATAACAAAAAACCCAAATCTACCGACGAAACTCCAGAAGAGGCTAACTCAACAGTTCTGTTCGTCCCTCACAAAACTTCTTCAGGGGATGGAGTAGTTACAGTACAATGATTGCTACCATCCAGTAAATTCTACCACGTGGAGTCAACACGAGTCTACCGCTATTCTGGACCTAATTGCGACGTATCGGACAGCAAGATCAGCAATTATAAAATTATAAAACACCATGTAAAAATCAGTATTTCTCAGTATGATTTTAAATTATTGAGTTGTAACTAAAATCTTTGTTTGTCGAAATAAAAGTTTTAATTGTGAAGTTCAGTTTTTTAAAAAAGTGTTTTTCCAAAGAACATTCATAATTAGCGTAAGGTTTAGACATATATTATACTGAGTGTTATAATCTTACTCCAACCGTCTACTCGACAATTTTACTCTTCATATTGTAGATTTCGAGTGATTTGTTCAGTTCTCTGTAGTCCTCTGGGTTTTTAATTTGATTTGAGATTCTGTTTTCATTTATAAAGATCTTATTTTCTGTTATCGTTCTTCTAACCGTGGCTAATTTCAAAACGATTTTAGTTACGTCTACGCTTTCTATGTTGATTCCAGGTGGTCTTGGGGCCTTTTAAATGACTGGCGTTTACTCCCCTACCTGCAATTTGATTATCGTTTTGTTGTTGTGATTGGCGTGGAAATTGTTCCTTTTTGCTTTTTTGTTTTGTTGTTTTATTGTCGTGATTTTTAAATTCCCTAATCTGTTTATTGTTTATTTACTTTTTCTTTATTTTCCCTTTTAAAAGAAGCTGTTTCAGCTTCTTCGTCGGTATACTACGAAAAACAAGTAAATGCCGAAATACCGAAACCAGAAAACAGGTTTTTAAAGTTTAGTGTTTTATTTTGAATTAAGAGGACAACTTCTGTGTGATATTCGGTATTCTAATAAAAATTGCATATATCAGAAATGATATTCTTTAGACCGTACTAGTTTATCGTTTTCCTTTAGGTTTATGTCTTAGGTCCTTTATTTATGGTCTAACTTATCTTCTTGAGTTTCTTGTAGGAAAATCTTCTCTTCATTACTTCTATCTTCCTGAATGATGTCAGTAGTCTTTGTTTTATTTTTCTTGGTTGTCCTATGGAGACCGTTCTAATTTATCGTTTAGGTCTTTTAGGTTCTTTAATTGATTTATCTTACTTATCTTCTCGAGTAGTTTCTTTGGGGAAATCTTCTCTTCATAATTTCTCTCTTCCTGACCGCTATCAGAAGCCTGTGGTTTTTTTGTACTCGCAGTCATGTGAAAGATCTAGAGCTGTCAAGGGGAATCTAGAGCTTTCAAAACCGTTTTCGTCATTAACTGAGGTAAGTCTGCCGTTGTCGTATTTCGTATCACAGTCACTCTCACTTGCGAGTTATTCAAGCCTGTTAGAAATTGTCTTCATTATTATAAGGTACTGTTTCTAACTCTGTGGCTGTCAGGTAAAAAAAAAAACGAAAAATAGTGAGCAAATTAAAAAAAATTGAAAAGGTTTAAAAAACACCTGTCGAAAACCACCACAAAAAGTTAAAAAAACGAGTCTGCTGAGAATAATGTTCTGGTAAACATTATGAAAGATTGGAGCTACAATATGCACAAAAAAATGGGGAAGAGTATAAAGAATCCATTGTAAAATCAGTGTGGCATGTGACTGCCACACAACTCCAGAAAAAAATACTATGAAGAATATAGTAGAGGAATTGATCCATTTTCTGGTCCAGAGTTTCACGAAACTCGGGCATCGAGAAATTTTAAAAGAAAGCAGCTACAAGCTATACTCGAAAAACACAAACAAAGTTCAGCAGCTTTGAAAAAAGAAGAACTTGACAAAATAGTAAACTGATGGGATGAGCAAACAGCGGAAGCTTTGCAAAAAAAAATTTATAGTTTCTGTGGAAGTTGCTTGGAGAGGGGGCGAGGCAGCCGACTGCTTAGTGGACCATTTCAAGAATAGAAAATAATAATGTTGGTACGTGGACTGGCAGGATTGAATATAAGCCTGTATTTACGAGGATAATACAAGGCGGTTTACAATAGTGGGCCAATAGTAAGTGGTTAGTTAAAAATGAAGAAAATCCATCAAAATGTCCAGTTAGATTACTGGAAAAATTACTTACTAAAAGGACCTCTAAGATAAAAACGAGCAGAATTTTCCTTACTGTTAATCCTACTTGGAAGAAACTCTTAAGTGTTGGTTGGTACAAAAATATACCTACTGGAAGGAATGAGCTTGCAACGTGGATGAAGAGTTCAGCAGAAAAGGCTACTAAAATTATTATCCACTTGTTGCCCTCGTGCCACATTGACATAATTTCACTCCTCTTAGGTTCGTGAAATTAAAACTGTAAAAGTGTCACTCGAGTAACAAATCGATAATTCTAGAGCTCTCGGGCAATTACTACTGATAATTTTTTCTATTTTTTAATGATTTTAGCTTCCAGTCGTATAGTAATATTTTTGATCACGTGTTTAATTCTGTCCATTCAGTTTATTATTATACTGGGAATAATCTATTATAGATTATTCCCAGTACAATAATAATCTGATTGGATAGAATTTTGAGAACTGTCACATTTAACTTGCTTACTATCCGTTCACCTTGACAAGTTGAAAAATATGCGTTACATTAACTGCGATCAATGTCACTCACTGTTTTTATATAAAGACTTGAATTTTATATATAAGTAATAAAAAATAATCTTAGGAATATCACACGACAGTAAGAATAAATAAGAAAATAATGCTTCATTTTTTCTCAAATTTGTTTTCATTGGGCAATAGAAACTCGACACCTCCTCTTCGGATCGTGAAATTAAAACTGTCAAAGTGTCACTCGGGATACAAACATCAAATCATATTTTGTCAAATATTGATTTTGATTATTTCAGTCGTAGCCTATGACTCATACGAGATTCTGACCAATAGAAAGTTACAAAAATAAAAATTACAGCGATTATTTTTTAATGATTTTAACTTCCAATCGTATAGTAAGATATTTGATCAAGTGTTTAATTCTGTCCAATCAGATTAAAATTACACTGAGAATATTCTACTGTAGAAAATTACCGATAGAATTCTTTAAGTAGATTGTTTCTGTTTAATGGCAACCAGTTTCCTAGTTTTAACAACTGTCACATTTAAGAAAATATCCATAATATACGTATTAAAAATAATCTTACGAATATCACACGACAGTAAGAAAAAATAAGAAAATAATATTTCATTTTTACTCATCGCACACATCTTATGAAAGATATAATGTCACTCAAATTCAATAAAATTTATACAAATAGATTCTTTTTAAATTAACGATATAATCTTATCATTGCGCCAACTTTTAATTATGATTAATTACGGCGCAAATTGCAATTAAAGTTTATCAAAATGATATTTTGGGAGTTCATAAAAATATCAGTTACAATAACTATTACTCAGGGTGCTATTCAAAGCAGCTTAAACCCAGCGGGTCCTAAAAGCGGATTAGTGAAACTATTTATAATTTCCTACTTCTCACCAAATATTTAATTATTACATAGGCGTTCCTTAAAAATTATCAATGGTGAGTGGTTCGCCTGTTTAAATGTTGTGGAATATTAATCAATTTTTTATTATTTATGTATGGTTAGTATACATAAAATCTGTAACTAATTTCGATTAAACAATGCATTCATTAGTGAGTGGTTCGTCTGTGTAAATGTTGTGCAATACTAATCATTTTTTATTATTTATGTATGGTAAGTATACATAAAATCTGTAACTAATTTCGATTAAATAATGCATTGATTTCCCCACCACCATTGAGGTAAAATGCAAGGCGCGTTTTTTTTGCATGGTTTCCCCATTAGGCCTAATCCATGTTGTCATTAATTATTAAAAATTTATATAAAAAAATTAAAATAAAAACCAAGTTTTGGTATTCAAAAAGTCAACAATTACTGATTCAAATGCACGTCTCTATTAGGAGCGTCTAAGACAGAATGTAATAACTGTGTTGATGGATACCTTGGATACCTTACATTTGCGTCATGCCTTGCATACCCTAGATACCATAATACACTTGCAACATCAGCACAGCATCCAACAGTTCGTGCATTAGTTTTGCAAGTGCAGTAGTAGCCGTCGATTGGTATATTGTCACCGTCATTTTCTAGATGGGGTGGTTGAAAAGCTATCCATAATTGATGTTTAGTCGCCTGACGAAATTTAGAGTAAACACGAGCTCTAAGAAGAGCCTCTTCTTCTAAAAGTGCTTGAAATGTAAAATGTTCAATGTTTTCTCTCTGTAATTTATCTTGAATGTAACTGGGTGCAAGTTTTACTTGGTAGATTCCAATAGTCAAATCTCTAATCTGTTGTAACGACAAAATGGGAAATTCTGGTAAAATAAGTTCATCTAAATTCACCCATGCATCGTCTTAAATAAGTTGTAAGTCCAAACGGTCAACTTCAACACGAGATTTTACGACATTTTCATA
This sequence comes from Diabrotica virgifera virgifera, assembly GCF_917563875.1. Lineage (NCBI taxonomy): Eukaryota > Metazoa > Arthropoda > Insecta > Coleoptera > Chrysomelidae > Diabrotica > Diabrotica virgifera. Next base: position 102,824,607 of record NC_065447.1, read on the forward strand.
TGCAGCCAATTACTGCATTGTTTCTGCCAATTCTGCAGTTGTACCTTGCATTTGAATAGGTGGAAAATATTTATTAATTAAACTGCACCCAATTTTTAAAAACATTCTAATATTAGGCACATGATGGACCGGTATTAATCCACAAAACAATTTAAAAATACTTTTTAAATGTCCATTCCGAGCTTCAACTATCTATCTTGTTTTAGTAATTAATCGCGCTTTATTAGCATCTTCAGTAGACAACTGTCTTTGTCCTCTTGGCAGAAGTGGTGGCATATGACATTCTAGGCCTAAATAATTTAATAAATGAATAGAATCACGATTGCTTCTATCTACAATTACAATATCATTTGGTTGCAGCCAGTTACGCAAGTTATTTACTTCGTCTTGTTCCTCATCTTCAAGGTGATGTTGTAAAATTGCAGCATCGTTATTTCTTGAATCAGAAAAATAGGGGCCTTGTACGTCCAAAATATATCCGACTATCCGTCAGGTCCGACTATTAAAACAGGTTTGATTAAATGATAACCCTTATGTAGACAGTAAGTTTGGCGAAGACTTCGAAAATTAGACGATTTGGGAATTTTGAGATAGGTTCCATCTATGTAAATAATGGCTTGAGGATTGTCAGGATTCGGATTGTACAAAGAGTTAGAAAAATCTGTAACATGGGTTCTAATAAGCGACCAATTGCTTCTAAACCCAGATTTTCTCTAACAAATCGTTGACAAAGACTTGTACGTACTGCAGTTATTGTCAGACTAACGTTGGATCTGCTAGAATATGAGCACAAAATTTTTAATAAATCGTCACTTAAATTGTATTTTAATTTCATAAGAAATGTAATTAGATCCTTTTTAGTAATAACTCTAGTTCTATCAAAAATTATGACCTCATCGCAATAAGTATAAAGATCTTGAAAATTATTTTTACTTAAGTTTGTCAATGCTTTGAAGTCGTCCTCTTGAATACCCGTGTTTGTCTCGAAATGATTAGTAGTATTTTCAATTGCTGTCAGACGTAACGCTTGAAACCACTCTGAAACTTCTTTCGGACTTAAGTTAACATTACGCATATTACCACGCAAATTCTCTATTATATTATGATCTAACATACTGTCATCATTTATGTGATCACTGCAACATAAAGCAGCCTTTCCTACAAAAATCTCTCGTTTCATGTATATATCTACTCTAGCTTCTAATGACAAACGTTCAAGATTTCTAGCTCTATCACATACAAAACATAAATTATTTCTTTGTAATACATACTTGAATCTACAAGCAATCACATTATCATCATTACCTTGTTCAATTTTTTCAATGATGTATCTGTAGCAGTTTATGTGGATCACAATCCCAATATCAAAATTGGCTTCCGGTAGATTGTTGTTCATGCAGCGACCCAATGCAATCTCCTGAAATCTTAGTGGAAGATTATCTAAGTTCTCAACTCGACGAAAACCTCTAGCACGAACTCGAACATCACAAATATAACACAGCATTTTCACTAATTAAAATAGTTAATAGTTGAACAACAGTTCGACAAAAACTAACCATTTGGCGGAACGTAACGACCCTTTATAATAATTACTAGTTTACAATAATTACCAGATAAAGTTGACTAGTGACAAAAACTTTTGATTCTTTCTAAAGCAAACGATTTGCCTAATTTTTTTTTAATTGATCGATAATGTTAAAACACAGTAGAATGCAAATTAAGTCGTAATTCAATAGTGTTAATTAAATAAAATTCTGTTAAATTCTCATTAGTGCGTTAAGTACCCTTGTTTTACGGTGCGTCACTGGAAGTGCGTTGTCATTTATGATTTACAAGGTAAGAGGCTTAATAATCTTAAAAGATTTATGAAGTCCCGATAATTTGGATATCTTAAAATATTTTTTCTCCCTCTAACTTATGTACCTACCCATTTGATTTCAGATTAATTTATATCAATTCCTGCTCTTATTACTGAAAATTCAGAGTTGGCGGCAATGATAATAAGTGACCGTTACATTGAAACGAATCTATTCATGTAAGTTTTATTGAATTTGAGTGACATTATATTTTCTATAAGATGTGTGCGACGTCCTCACATACCACTCGAGCCCTGCGGGCTCTCGTGTCTATTGCCAGACAACAAATTTTCGAAAAACTGCAGCATTATTTTCAATTTATTCTCACTCTCTTGTGATATTATTTTTGTCTCTATTACCTCGAATTATTACATTATGTGCATGTTGTACTAAACTGTTGTCATTGTAGATACGGATACATGTAAGTAGGGAAACCTGTTTGTATCTGTTATTAATAAATAAATAAATAAATAAATTATACCCGATAATTTGTGATAATATCCCGTTGTCAAGCATTAAATACAACTTGTTACGGAGAACATCAAGCAACAGGTTTAGCAAATATTCAGGTAAAGATATCAATAAAATATTAGGTTAAATTATTTAAAAAGACAGTTTTATTCATTATATAGTACTCACTCGGTGAGTTACCCTCGATCTCTAAAATTATTATCGACTTGTTGCCCTCGTGAAACTTTGACATAATTTTAATTCCCTTCGGGTCGTGAAATTAAAACTGTCAATATTTCACTCGGGAAACAAATCGATAATTTCGTGCAATCGAGCTCTCGTGCAATTACTATAGTCCAAGTAATGAAGCTTAAAATAGGACAAAACCTCGCAATTTTTACAGAATGGATCGATTTGCTTGAAAATTTGAGAATAAGTAGTGGATAGTCCAAGGATCAAAATCTATATGATGCCAAAAGGCGCTTTTACCATGGGGGTGGTTGCCACCCCATGTCAGGGGTGAACATTTTTTATTATATTTTGACCGCAAAAGTTGGTAAAAACATTCATTCTAAGCAAAAAATGTTCTATACATTTTTTTGATAAAATTAATAGTTTTCTATTTATTCTCTATCGAAAGTGTTAGTTTTATATTAAAAAAATTAATGTTTTTAATCAGTTTTCTGCAAATAACTCAAAAAGTTTTTGTTTAATCAAAACCACTTTGCTTAAAAAATGTACCTTTTGAAAAAATCAACAAAACCGTGTTTTTAAATTTTCCTTAAGACCAATAGTAATCGAGCTATACTTTATTATATGTTATGTCTTCTTCGGCAAATGCTAAATACTGTAGTTTCAAAGTCAAAAGACGGGAAAACTATGCATTTTTCGAGGATCACTTGTTTAAACTAATTTGAAGTATTTAAAAATATCTATCTTCAAAAATAAAAAAAAGTCTTTAGCTCAAAAATTAGGTGGCTTATAATGAAAAGAATGTCAGACCCTATATTTTTCAGCGAAAAAGTGATCGAAAGCAAACCCATAATCACGACCCTGATTAAAATTAGTCATTGACCTTATTTCGTCTTCTTTACTTATGTATTATTAATAGGTTCTAGAAGTTTAACTGGTTTAGAATGATTAGTTTAAAAAAAATGGAGTCAAAAGCAAATATCGAATTTTTGAAGTTTGGTAAAAAATTCCCTTTTCTTCAGAATAGAAAGATTATCATCAGAGATACAAAAAATATTTAATACAAAAATTGTAGCTTATTTAATTGCTAAGAATTTGGTTTGCAAAAATTTTCTCTACGGTAAAAATTGAGTGAGCTATTGACAATTAAAACTTGTAATAACATGCAAAAATCACCTTTACCAACCCTTTCAAAGTCACCACTTTTTGCGACTGAGGATTTTAAAAGGATTTGGTATTAACAGTCTTATAGATCTTGTAAAAACCTACCAAATTATTTTTTAACAAACTTTTTAAGATAAAAATTAAAAAGGTTACGGTTAAAAAATCAATATATTTTTTTCAAAACAAAAAAAAAGAAATCTAATTGGAAGCATAATAATATAAGTTAGCTTTGCTTTTAGTCATTGGCCTTATTAATTCTTCTTTATTTATGTATTATTAATAGATTTTAAAAGTTTGACTGGCTTAGAAGGATTAGTTTTTAAAAAACTAGAGTTAAAAGCGAATAACGACTTTTTGTAGTTTGGTAAAAAATGCCATTTTCTTCAAAATAGAAAGATTAGCATCAGATATACGAAAAAATATTTTAATATGAAATTGTAGGTTATTTAATTCCCAAGAACTTGGTTTGAAAAATTTTTTTCTACGGCAAAAATTGAGTGATTGGTAAATGAGTATATATCGAAAAACATTGATTTTTTCTATATAAAACTAACATTTTCAATAGCGAATAAATCGAAAAGTATTAATTTTATAAAAAAATGTATAGAACATTGTTTGCTTAGAATAAATGTTTTTATCAACTTTTGCTGTCAAAATATAATAAAAAATTTCCACCTTTAAGATGGGGTGGCAACCGACCCCATTGTAAAAGCGCCTTTCGGCATCGTATAGATTTTGATCCTTGAACTATCCGCTACTTATTCTCAAATTTTCAAGCAAATCGATCCATTCTGTAAAAATTGCGAGGTGAAATGCTTCGGTTCCTGGACTACTACTGAAAATACTCTTAAATATCAATAAATTTTCATATTCATTTGAACCGATTTTCGAACTAGCTTAGCCAATGCCATTGAGATAACTAGTTATAATCAAACGAAAAATACTGTATACTAAAATAATATCAGCTTGTTTTCGATGGGATGGAATAAATAAAAGTCACAAATCCTGAAAACTTATAAATCCTATTGCTCTATAGTTTCAGGCTGATGTGCGAGTAGAAGTTATGCATAAATCTAATCTGACAATATCACATCACATCTGGCAATGTTAGTTCATGCATATCGTGGATGTGTGCCAGCCGAACAACAGATTCTAAATCAACTTTTTTTAAGGTAATCCTGGATTAAACTGCAATTACAATGAAATCTGAAAAACCAGCGAAAAATTGCGAAAATTACGACAAAATAGTATTGTGGATAGAAGTGATATATCGTGGATACGATAGAGATGGATAATTTACCAAAAACACTGAGATTTTTGTGATTTCAGTTCACCAAATTATCATTTTTACGTGAAATATGAGATCGGTATAAATATAATAATGACGGAAGAAATTTGACATTTGCTATTCTTATTAAAGATAAATTATTCTTAAAGATAAATTCTTACTAAAGATGAATTATTAACCCATTAACCGCCAAGCAAAGAAATACTACAATAATATGTAATATATTTGATTAACTAGAGTAAAATAAACTTAAACATTCGTAAAAAATTTGTTTTACACTTTGATAATGGCAGGTGTCACAACAACAAAATGGTTCGTTTTCGAACCTTTGGCGGAAATGAGATATAAAAATTGAAATACACAATTTTATTGTTTGTGAAAAGTCTCAAAACATTTAGAGTGTAAATGGACCTGGAAGTTTTGATAAACAAAAATAGTATGGTTAGAACATTGCCTACACCTTCTTCAGCTTCTTTCTCAAAAATGAAGTCGAACGGCCCTCTATCTTTTTTAGAAATTATTTTAGATATTTCCAGTTCACACTTTCCAATCCTGTATCTTGCACTGTGCCAGTTGCATAAATTCGACAAATCGACATGTTGTCTACAACACTACACAACCTCCCTTATGTAGCCCCCTCCCCCACCCTAGATTATAACAAAACTGAATACCAGAATACCCGTCTTTCTAAAGGTACGTATCCACTACGTTCGTAATATTGGACCACCGAGGCACTGCCGCACGGTCTTTAGCGCACTGTTGCACAGTCCGGGAGCGCCAACCATCCACTATGTTCACGAACCTCTTGCACTCCGCGCTCCCTGCAACTGCTCCAATCGATACGGTATGCTCTCCTCTACATATAAACCGACACCAATTGGAACACCGAGGCGGAGTGCCTACCATTCACTATGTTTACAAACATCTTGCGCTCCGCGCTCCCTCCAACTGCTCCCATCGATACGGCATGCGCTCCTCTACATATAAACCGCCACCTATTGGACCGTTGAGGCGGAGCGCACACTGTTGCATGGTCCGAGAGCGCCAACCATCCACTATGCTCACGAACTTCTTACGCTCCGCGCTCCCTGCAACTGCTCCAATCGATACGGTATGCGCTCCCTTACATATAAACCGCCACAGATTGGAGCGCCGAGGCAGAGTGCGCTAAATTTCACAGTCTGGGAGCGCCAAATGTGTCCACTATGTGGAGCAGTTGCAGGAGCTCGGAGCGCAAGCATAGTGGATACGTGTTTTTACACATAATAAAGAAATATCCCAACAAATTACTGCCTGTGCATCACCTTGAACTTATTCCTGATCAGACAGGATTATATATGTCGACTTCCGCCAATGGTTCGTTATCGAACCATTATTTTCAAACACGAGATTTGATGACTCATAATTTTTTTTTGTATCTTTATAACAATTGGTGTACAAATAGGTTAAAAAAATAATATTTTAATTTATTTGACCACAAAAGTGTCATGTCAATAAAATTACTACAGTAAAAATAAAGTTGTGTCGAAGGATTGAAAATGTCGGACATTTAGAAAATATTTTTGTGATGAAAGCATGATTTTGGAAATTAAACAAAATTAAATTTAGTTACACCTATATCTTCTGGTTGCTTAAAAAATACAAAGATCTAAAAAAAATTAACGAATTGTCAAAAATAAATTCTACAAAAAAATGGTGCGTTTTCGCACCTTTGGCGCTAAATGGGTTAAAGCAGTGGTTTCCAACCTTTTTGTACCTGCGACCCCCTCTAAAAAAATAAAATTCTTGCGCCCCCTTAATTTTTTAACAATCTAATTTTACAAATCCTCAACTCAATCTTGAAAATTTGCTATCACTAGATAATTCTATTATCATTTCCTGCTCTGCTGTCGTAAGGCCAAAACCATCATATTTTTTAATCACAAACGGGTTTCGAATCCATTCATATTTGGACATGTCAAGATCTTTAAAGTAAAACGAGAATTGCTTCCATAGGTTGGTCAAATTATTATTAATACGAACTTTACTTTCTTCTATTTCATCAGCAAGACAGGTAATTTTAAAAGTGGGAACATGTCAAAATTTTTCAAACTTATTATCCACAGTTCTAATTTTTTCATAAATGCAGTAATCTTGTCTTTTCGCGTAAATGCATGCATTTGAGGCCCTTGCATTGATTTATTTAAAATACTGCACCTTTGAATAATCTTAACTAAATACGCAAGTTTTACAAGGAATTTCGTGTCATAAAACAAGTTTGCTTATTTTCTATTATTATCAGTAAATAATATGGCGATCGCTTCTTTTAGCTCAGACACCCTTTGAAGTATTTTGACACGAGAAAGCCAACGTGCCTCACAATAATATAGAAGTCATCTATATTCTGAACCCATGGCAGCACACAATATTGCGAAAAGCCTTTCACATATTGGGCTATTTTTGATAAAATTTACAGCTCTTATAATAACTTCAAATACTGTTAGTAGATCTTCACCCATATCTCTTAAAACAAGCGATTGTCTATGAATCGTGCTATGCGTAAACTGCACGAAGAGCCTTTTGAACTCGTGCCTGTATACAGGCATTTTTTCCTGCCACAGATGGAGCTCCATCTGTGTATAGTCCCACAGAATGTCATTTTCAATGAAAAAAATTATCAATGATATTAAAAACTTCACTTGCTGTAGTATTATCTTCAATAAGTTTACAGAATAACATGTCTTCTCTAACATCAGTTTCCACAACATATCTTACATATATGTTCTCAAGTGTGCATCCTTAAAATCGGTAGCCTCATCAACGCGAAAGAAAATAGTTTTACTTTTTCTATTAATTGATTGAAGAGATCTTCAGATATTGGTCTTCCCATCGTATTACCTGCAAGTGGAATGATTTTAAGTTGATCAGCATATAATTTACTGAGCATCATAGCTATTATACCAATAGATGCAGATAGCATTAGATAGCAGGTAGATTCATTTTTTTTGACACCTATTCGACTTCTTTGGTTTGTATTCGAAAGTGATATTTTGGAAACAGCTGCACGCCCCCCTTGCAACACTTTCGCGCCCCCCTAGGGAGGCGCGCCCCACAGGTTGGAAACCACTGGGTTAAAGAGTAATCAAAAACTATACAGTTTATACTGCATGTAAATAAACAGTTTATATAAACCAACAAAACATATTTTAACTTTCTAATAAAAATCTATTAGTATTGTAAGACATGTTTCTTTGTTAGACTCATAGTCAGTAAACTTGTAGACAGTTTTAAAAAATTATTTATTTAAATGTTTTTTTTTTTGTAATAATCATCAACACGGTGGTGACTGCAATTACAATCTCGTCACAAGTAACCAACAAGAAATTTTATAATTGGTCTGCTGGTACACTTGTGCACGGTCGCAAGATTCTTAACCTTCCAGAGCTCTCGCTCCGCACTTTAACCATAGCTTCCTAATTCTAATGCTCAGCCAAACGACTAAGTGCGTGCTAGTATAGTCTCCTAATAGTTCAGTCAGGTTAGGCGAATAACAGGCCTAACCTTGCATAAGGAGCTGCCCCAAATTTTATTTTTCTAATCTTTAGGGGGCTCAATAATAGTGTAAATTTAAAATCTCGACTGAATTCGGCCGTTGCGTTAGCCGCCACGTTGATTTTAAACGAGAACCGTTTTTGCTCAATATCTCCGCCATTTTCAACTTTTCAACAGAAAGTATAACAACCAAAATTATTGAAAATACGATTTTCTATCATTTCTATTTTTACAATTTTTTTTGTGCTGTCGATATTTTCCGAATTAGGGCGGAAAATAGTGACAGTTAGAATATAATTATTGAATTATCCCTTTTATTATTAGTTTTAGTAAGGACAAAAATGTTCCTATAAAAAATAGAGAGAATTAAATTCTACACAATTTTTATCTCTTTTTTTTTTTGTTAAAGTTAATATTCAAGGTAGTACGTATGCGGTAATGGCGCGAGAGTAAGACCTGATTGATTTTTAACAATTGTTTTTGTTCAATATCTACGCCATTTTCAACTAAAATTGTTCCAAATATGATTTCCTACAATTTCTTTTTAACAATTTTTTTCATGCGGTTGATATTTTCCGAGGTAAGTGGGAAAATGGTAAAAAGTGGTGGGGCAGCATAATTACTGAATTGAATCTTGTTTCCGAGCTGCTTCAAATTTTATAATTTTTTCCTTTAGGGGAGATCAATAGTAGCGTAGATTTAAAATCTCGACTAAATTCCGCGGATGCATTACAGGCCATATTGATTTTAAAGGAGAACCGTTGTTGCTTAATTTCTCCGCCAATTTAAACTTTTCGACAAAACGGTAGCAACTAAAATTGTTGGAAACGCAATTTCCTACAATTTCTTTTTGACAATTTTTTGATGCGATCAATATTCTGCGAGTTAAGGGGGAAATATAATGGAAGCGGGGGGGGGGGAAGCGTAATTATTGAATTTTCTCAATTATTATTAACTTTACGACATAATTGTACATAACCAAAAATAAAGAAAATTATTACATTTTATACAATTTTTAAAACTTCCAGTGAAACCAAACCAAACTAAGAACATAAAAGACATATATATTATATTGTTATAAAAATTTATATGCATTACGTTCACTTAATTTTATTAACTAGCGTTTTTTATTGGTTGAATTTGTCTGTCGATAATTAAGTTTCATGTCACCTAACATGTTTTAATATTTCAACAATTTTTTTTAAATTTTGTACCCTGTTGGGGGAATTTCCCCATCTCCCCCTCGTAGACCTGCCACTGGTTCTGTCGAAAAATTGTAGTAAATCGTAATTGCAACAATTTCAGTCCTTACACTTTTTGTAGAAAAGTTGAAAATGGCGGAGATATTGAACAAAAACCATTGCTATAAAATCAATCAGGTCTTACGCTCTCACCTTTACCGCATACGTACTACCTTAAATATTGTTTTAATCAAAAAATTTAAATTAATTAAAAATGTACATAATTTATTTCTTTTCATTTTTGTATAGGTTCAAGTTTGTTGTAAAGCTAATAATAAACGAGGTAATTCAATAAATCAATAATTATGCTCTAACTATCACTATTTTTCACCCATAACTTGGAAAATATCTACCGCACGAAGAAAATTGAAATTAACAAAATTATAGAAAATCGCATTTTAAACAATTTCTGTTTGTACACTTTTTGTCAAAAAGTTGAAAATGGCGGAAATATTGAGCAAAAACAGTTCTCGTTTAAAATCAAGATGGCGGCTAACGCAACGATCAAATTTAGTCGAGATTTTAAATTTATACTACTATTGACTCCCCCTAAAGATTAAAAAAATAAACTTTTGGGGCAGCTCGTAATGTAAGGTCAAGTGCTATCCCGACTAAAGCTCGAAATCGAAGTGGAAGATCAAGTGAATAGAGCAAACACAGCCGCAAGTTGCCTGAATGACACAATGTGGAGAAATAAAAATATCTGAAAACAAATGAAAGGCAGAATTTACAAAACAGTCATCAGACCAATAATGACCAATAATTGTGTTCATTTGCATTAGTATAAAGTTTGCCCTGATGCGGACAGAATTGCGAAAAGAAACAAAAAAATTTAAAAAAACTTATGTAAGAAATCTTGGCTGAATATGCTATTCAGGAACCAATTGATTTGGATGATGAAGAAGAAGATTTGAATGAAATTCACAAGAAAATAATATGCCTAAAATTCCTACTCATACATTTCTTGGCAAAGACAATACATCACAAAGACAAACATCTTATACTTGGTAGAGGATGTATATAGTAACGGTAGAACTAGGGAAGAAAACTTAATAAAACATCCGCCTGGTGTATAACTGCCACTAAAAAAAATTTAAAACGGAGTTAGAAATTTGGAATTTTTTTTTCTAATACCATATTGAATAGAATTACCGAGAGTATGAATAAACACATTCAAGTAAACAGAGAGTTCCCTGAGTCCTCTATTGTTCATCCTGATCACAGATGAAATAATAAAAAAAGTAAGAACAAAAAAAAGTAGGAACCAAATGGAAGAAAAACAACTTAAAATAATCTGCTATGCAGACGACGCAAGACTAATCTCTCAAAGTGAAGATGATTTACAACGTATGCTGTACCAATTTAATATAACCTCTAGAAATTTAACAGGTTAATTTCCCCAAAAAAGGTCTAAATGTATGGTTATAACAACAAATCTAATAAGGTTTAAATTAGAGCTGGACGGTCATAAAATAGAACAAGTCATGGAGTTTAAATATCTAGGCATCACACTATCTAGCTACGAAAAGCTCGAAATCGAAGTGGAAGATCAAGTGAATAGAGCAAACAGAGCCGCAAGTTGCCTGAATGACACAATGTGGAGAAATAAAAATATCTGAAAACAAATGAAAGGCAGAATTTACAAAACAGTCATCAGACCAATAATGACATACACGGCAGAAACACGACCTGATACAGACAGGACAAAAAGAATGCTAGAAGCAGCAGAGATGAAAACACTTCGAAAAATCGATGGTAAGACACTATGGGATAGAGCTAGAAGTGCAGATATACGACAGAGATGCAAGGTGGACAACATTAATAACTGTGTGAAAAACAGAAGAGTAGAATGGAACGACCACATTAAGCCGAATGACAACAAACAGAGTAGTAAGGACGGCGAGAGACGGTTCCCCAATAGGAAGACGATTAGTGGGAAAACCACGAAAATGATGGAATGACAACTTACTGGAGGCACATTGAAAAACAGACAGAGTCATTTCTACACAAAAAGATAAAGAAGAAGTAAACAGGGAATACTATCAACGTGAAAGAGATGCCAAAAATAGAGAAATAATAGAAATCAAAGCTTTGATTTGGTTATTGTACCCAGCAATAGTTCGCAAATCTAGCCGATTAAACTCTGAGGAAATATGGGACAAAAAACAGGCGACTCTCAGTTGCCTATGTTTTAACACTGGACGTGAGCACCGAAAGATTAGTTCCTCAGTTTTTCCTTTAACATTATAGTTAAGAATTCACTAAATGATATTCATCTAAATATCACTCTAATATTTAGATGAACCATGTACTGGACGGCCGTCCGATGCAGTCACACGGGAAATGTGAAGATATGAAATAATTTTACCTGCTCACAAATTAAAGATGATTGAATTGACAGGAAACAAAAATTCGCAAAGAGTGCGCTAGTCATAATTACTCTAGCGAGTTTACAGTTAAAATAAAACTCACGGGTAGCATTTATATAAGGCTATATATTTATTTACAAGTTTACAGTTTGGAATTCTATGTAAAACTAACTTAAAATTAACATAATCGTTCCTTGTATCCTTAAATACGTTCTTCCAGAATCAACTCCTCCAACTCTACTCCTCGCGCTTTGGTTTTCGGTTATATCGCGATATTAGTCGAATTCTCTAGAATTTAGGCTCCACGTATCAGACAACCGAGTGGCAACTGTTACCTGGTCGGTCAAAAGTAGCTCTTTCGTTGCATTATTTTGAACGAAGTTTTAAATATGAAAAACATATCTTCCCGACAGGTGACGCGTTTGCTTGCCATTGACCAACAACATGATCGTGTGACCAATTCTCAGCAGAGTTTAGAATATTTAGACTTTTGGAATCCATTGATAGACGTTGATCCAACCTAGACGCACTGTTATTATACATCTGAGAATATAATGAACGCACAGCTGTGGATACGCCACTGTCCAGACAACAACACAAAAATAGGTGTTCCGATATTTAATTCGTTATCGGGTAATATCGAACTAAATTGGTGAAAAATTGTAGTGAAAGTGGTATTTAACGGGTAAGGTAGACTCAGAATTATTATTGGTTGTAAAAGAAACTGTTCTACGACGAATAACGTGATTTTTTAACAGTGGGACCAGTGGGTAGAAGTTAGTTATCCGCAAGGTTGAATTGTAACTAACTTCTGGCGCTAGCTGTGCGAAGCGGTGTAGGCAACCAGTAATTCACACCGAACCCAGTGACGTGAGAACTAGTAAGTACAAATTGTGAGAGTACTTTCTAAAGATTAGGCATCCAGTATTACAGTAGCATACGTTTTAAATTGAATTTAGCTTTATATTTTGATAAACTCCATTAATGTTAAAACTAATTATCAATAATTAAAAGAACGAAAGTTAACAAAAACTGTTAAAATTTGTAAATATTGGTAGACCTGTAGAGGTGGGAACGAATAATTTTAAAAGTTACAAAATAACTACAATAAGAATTGATATAATTAATTATTAAAAATAGAATAATAATTTTTTTTTAATTACTAAAAATACACAGACATTGCTACACTGTGAGAAACGGCAATTTTTTAAAGGGTCGACCTGGATACCAGTTTCTATCGCGGTATACCTAATCAAAATATATGATTCCGATGACTCAACTACAGCAGATGAATCAAGAAAAAGAAAAGCTACAGATGTCTTGGATGCTTTTCAACAATCTAAAAAAACCACCAGATCTCCAAAGAAAGATGACGGTTCCAACAAAGAAATGCTAACGCAAATTATGTCTATGTTAAAAAATCTTAAAGAGGACACAGAAGAAATAAGAAAACAACAAAAAGAACAAGATAAGAAAATGAAGGAGATTTCCGATGAACTAAAAGAACTCAAAAAAGAACAGATTGAAAATAAAAACGAAATATCAGCAATGAAGAATAATAATGAAAAAATGTTAAAAGAAATTAATAATTTGCAGAAAGAAATAATGAGTTGCAACGAGAGAATTCAATACTTTGAAAGCGACAAAAGAAGGAAAAATATAGTTATACAAGGCATCCCGATAACTACAAATAATCCAAAGGTATTAAGAGATTCAGTAAAAAATTTTATCGACAAGGAAATGGGTATAGAAGTAAAAATAAATGAAGCAAGGAAATTGGGAGATAAAATATACTTAGTCGAACTGGATAGCAAATACGAAAAGATGAAAATAATGAAAAACATACATAAACTCAAAGAACTGCCGAACCGCATATACATAAATGATGATCTAACAAAACGTGAAAGAGAAATACAATCCAAAATTAGAGCAACTGCTAAAGAAGAGAAGACCAAAGGGAAAATTGCTAAGGTGGGATATCAAAAGTTAATTTTGGATAATGAAGTATGGAAATGGAACAGAGAAAGAGAAAAGTTGGAAAGAGTAAATTATAACCGCTCAAAAAACTAATAAGCAATAACGGACAGAACAGTATTATAAAGACGACACGGCAAAGAAAAAGGAGACAAGAGGGAAACGACGAAACAAAAAAGAAAACAATAAAATCAAACGAAGTAATACGTATGGCGACATGGAATATAAGAGGAAATCACAAAGAAGGAAAATTAAAACAAATGGTACTTGAACTTAAAAGATACAGTTTTCAGATTGTCGCATTACAAGAAACAAAGCAATTAGGGCAATACAGTCAGGAAATAGAAGATTACTTATTCTTTAATAGTGGAGGGCAAAATAGAATGCTGGGTACAGGCTTTTTAATGCATAAAAACTTTAGAGCATCAATTGTCGAATTCAGAGCAATATCCGATAGACTGAGTGTTCTTAGAGTAAAGGGAAAATTCCAAAAAATTTCATTTGTAAATATTCATGCACCTTCGGAAGAAAAAGAAATAGAGGTAAAGGAAGAGTTTTATAACCTACTGGACCAAGTATATGAAACCATCCCCAAATATGATCTCAAAATAGTCCTTGGAGATACCAATGCCAAAATAGGTAGAGAGGACATATTTAAGCCTACTATAGGAAAATACAGCTTGCATCCAACAACGAATCACAATGGACACATGCTCATCGACTTTGCAAGAGAAAACAACCTTTTAATAAAAAGTACCTACTTCCAGAGAAAGGAAATACACAAGGGCACTTGGAGATCGCCGGACGGTCAAACGGTAAACCAAATAGACCATGTTTTAATAGAGAAGGATGTAGAAAAAAGCATAATGCATATACGTACATATAGAGGGCCAGATATAGATTCAGACCACTTTTTAGTGGGAATAAAAATGAAACAAATAATACCTATAAATAGAAACAGAAACAGAGAAAAACGCATGATGAACAAGCTAGTCAGGTTACAAACAGAAGAAGAAAAAAAGGTATACCAGTTGACACTTAACAAGAAACTGGAACTTATTACAGAAAATGACAATGTAGAACAAACATGGGACTTAATTAAAAATACTTTAAAAGCCGTAGCAGATGATACTGACAAGCCAATCAAGAAACAACAAAAGGCATGGTTCGACGATGAATGCAAACTAGAAATAGAGAAACGGAACAAGCTACGATTAGAAAGTCTAAGACTGAAATCAAAAACAGCGGAAACACTTTACATAGAGCAAAGAAGAAAAACCAGCGCAATTTTACGAAATAAAAAGAGAAAATTTTACGAAGATAAGTTGAAAGACATGAAGAGAATTACAAAAATAATCTTATTAGAAATTTATATCAAGGCATTAAAAATCAAAAAAGAGAATATAAACCACAGCCCATTTATTACAAAGATAAAGAAGGAAAAATGATATTTGATGACCAAGAAATATTAAAACGATGGAAACAATATTTTGATGAATTGTTAAACGGGGAGTACACAAATAATCACAATGAAGAAGACACAGATCATGGAAATGAAGAACACATAAATCACGATAATGAAGGATACACAGACGCCATAATGAGTATGCAAAGAGACAGTACGGAAGATATAGCACCATCCCCAAATGAAGTTGAAATTATTATTAAGAATCTAAAAAACTATAAATGTCCTGGAAGTGATTCTATAACAGCGGAAATGTTAAAATATGGAGGAGCGCAGCTGACAGACAAAATACACAAATTACTAAAAAACATATGGGAAAAAGAAGAACTACCAATGGAGTGGAAGCAAGCAGTGATATGTCCTCTTTATAAAAAGGGGGACAAAGCAGAATGTCAAAATTATAGGGGCGTGGCACTATTAAATGTAATATATAAGATATTAGCAGTCCACATCAAAAACAAGCTAGCAAGAAGTCTTAACAATAGCATAGGTGAATACCAGTGTGGCTTTAGAAAAGGAAGAAGTACTATAGACAACATCTTTACTTTAAGAGAAATACAAGCTGAGAGCTATGAATATAATAAACCAACAGTGGCACTCTTCTTAGATTTTAAGCAAGCTTTTGATAGAATAAAAAGAAAAGAAATATATAAAGCGTTAAAAAATCTAGAAGTTTCACCAAAAATAATAAGAATGATAAAGCTTACACTTACGAAAACAGAAAATAAAGTAAAAGTTAATAACAAACTAACAGAAAATTTCGAAGTGAAAGAAGGAGTACGACAAGGGGATCCGTTGTCATCACTGCTATTTAATGTAGTATTGGAAATGATAATAAAAGAGGCTAATATTAAGAGATCAGGACATATATATCGCAAAAAACGTCAATGTTTGGCATTCGCGGATGATGTAGTAATTCTATCCAGAAGCAAGCAACAACTAAAAGAGGTAGTAGAACGACTAGAAAAGGCAGCTCGAGAAAAAGGACTTTATATAAATGAAACAAAAACTAAATATATGGAATGGACCGACAAAAAATTTGAACAAGGGCAATATTTAATGATAACAACGAATGAAGGAACAATGTATAAATTTGAAAAGGTAGACAGATTTGAATATTCAGGGACCTTATTTTCTAGTAAACCAAATATCCGGGATGAAATACACAAAAGACTAATGTCAGGGAATCGTTGCATATATGCACTCAATAAAATACTCAGAAGCAAAAATATATCCAAAGCAGCTAAATTAAGAACGTATAAAACTGTGATACGACCAATAGTTACGTATGCCTCAGAAACTTGGACTATGACAAAAACCGAGCAATCAATGTTACAAGTATGGGAAAGAAAAATACTTAGAAGGATATTTGGGGGGAAAATAATCAACAATCAGTGGACACGAAGAACAAACAAGGAGTTAGAAGAATTGTATAAGGAGCCTAATATAATTGCAGTTGTAAGATCACAAAGACTTAGATGGTTAGGACATGTCCAAAGAATGGCCCAAGTTAGAATGCCTAAAATCATGTTAAGCGCTACAATAGGTGGTAAAAAGAGAAAAGGAAGACCTAGGACCAGATGGAGCCATGAAGTTAATGATGACCTGAAGTATCTCAATGCAACCAATTGGAAAGAAAAAGCGAAGAACAAGCAAGAATGGAGGAAGATTGTAAACCAAGCCATGAGCCTGCTTGGCTCGAAGTGCTAATGTATATATAAACAGGGAATACTATCAACGTGAAAGAGATGCCAAAAACAGAGAAATAATAGAAATCAAAGCTTTGATTTGGTTATTGTACCCAGCAATAGTTCGCAAATCTAGCCGATTAAACTCTGAGGAAATATGGGACAAAAAACAGGCGACTCTCAGTTGCCTATGTTTTAACACTGGACGTGAGCACCGAAAGATTAGTTCCTCAGTTTTTCCTTTAACATTATAGTTAAGAATTCACTAAATGATATTCATCTAAATATCACTCTAATATTTAGATGAACCATGTACTGGACGGCCGTCCGATGCAGTCACACGGGAAATGTGAAGATATGAAATAATTTTACCTGCTCACAAATTAAAGATGATTGAATTGACAGGAAACAAAAATTCGCAAAGAGTGCGCTAGTCATAATTACTCTAGCGAGTTTACAGTTAAAATAAAACTCACGGGTAGCATTTATATAAGGCTATATATTTATTTACAAGTTTACAGTTTGGAATTCCATGTAAAACTAACTTAAAATTAACATAATCGTTCCTTATATCCTTAAATACGTTCTTCCAGAATCAACTCCTCCAACTCTACTCCTCGCGCTTTGGTTTTCGGTTATATCGCGATATTAGTCGAATTCTCTAGAATTTAGGCTCCACGTATCAGACAACCGAGTGGCAACTGTTACCTGGTCGGTCAAAAGTAGCTCTTTCGTTGCATTATTTTGAACGAAGTTTTAAATATGAAAAACATATCTTCCCGACAGGTGACGCGTTTGCTTGCCATTGACCAACAACATGATCGTGTGACCAATTCTCAGCAGAGTTTAGAATATTTAGACTTTTGGAATCCATTGATAGACGTTGATCCAACCTAGACGCACTGTTATTATACATCTGAGAATATAATGAACGCACAGCTATGGACTAAGGTCATAAAACTACTCCTAAGCGTCCAAGAGTGGATCGATGAGTCGGAAAAGTTATCGTAACTAACTAACTAACTAAGTTATCAATCGAAGCAGCGCAGAAAACGACAATAAATATCGCCTCCGTACCACCAGATTGACAACAGTATTATGCAGCTGCTGCATTTTCGTTTTGCAAAGAAATTGAGAATGTTTATACATTTTTATCGTAACTAAATTTTGGGAGTTTTCTCCTTTTAGTTACATGACCTTTATCAGTCGTTGTAGCTGGAAATGATGATATGATCGATTTTCCTTATAGTCCATTCTTTCACGGTTTTTGCTCTCAATTTTAAAGAACCGCTTGGATTGACATGAAATTTGGCATACGTATAGCTTACATGTCAAAGAAAAAAAAGTGATATTGTGCCGATGTGTGCTTTTGCCCTGGGGGTGACTTTCAACCCCTCTTGCGGGTGAAAAAATATATGTCCAAAATAAGTCCGGAAATGGGTAAACTGACTAATTTTAAGTAACTTTTGTTCTATAGAGCTTTTTCGCCAAGTCAACATTTTTCGAGTTATTTGCGAGTGAATATGTTCATTTTTCAACAAAATAATCACATTTTTAGACGGTTTTTCGCAAATAACTCAAAAAGTAAGTATTTTGTCGAAAAAAACGTTCCCAACAAAAATATAGCCCATAAAAAAGTAAAAAAAATGGTGTACGCGTTAGGTCTCTGGATCTCGTAGAACCGGAGTTATAGCCAATGAAAAATATATTCATATTCACCAAATTTCAGATAGAATATTTCGACGTGAAATATCCAAAAAATTAAGCACTTTTTGGGGAAAACCCATTATAACTTTTTTAAAATGTTTAAAAAAATATTTCTGTTTTTACAAAAAGGTTCTAGCATTAAATTTAAGCAAGTTACGTTCAAAATAAAGTTGGCCCCTTTTGTTTTTGAAAAAAAAATCGGGAGAACCACCCCTTAATTAGCAACTTTAATGAAATTAATCATTACCGCTCCACAAATTATTTTACTTATGTTGTGTTTATATGATATGTAAGTTTCATCGATTCAAAGTGCTTATTTTTGAAAAAATTTGGTTTCAAAATAAAATTTTTAAAAATTTAAATTTTGAAAAATATGTTTTTTTTCAAAATAATTTAAAAATTGTTAGAGATACCAAAAATCTCGAAAAACAAAAAAAGTCAGATTTGATTTTCTGAATATCATGTATTTTTTTATTTTTCTGTTAGACAAAAATTGATTAAGTTTTGGTGTTTCTAAATTTGCATACATTCGTGATCAGTGACTCGTTCAACCCCTTTGAACTACAGCCCTTTCAATAATAAGGGCTTTGAACCGATGAAACTTACAGATCATATAAACAATATATGCACGAGCCAAGAAACTTGTGAAGTCATAACGATTTAGTTCATTTAAGATACTAATTAGGGGGTGATTTTCTCGATTTTTTTACCAAAACCAAAAAGACTATTTTTATTTTGAGCGTAACTTGTTTAATTTTGATGCTAGAAATTTTTTTTAAAGAAAAATGAAGCTTTTTTTAAACACTTTAAATAAGTTGAAATGAGTTTTCTCCTAAATGTGCTTCATTTTTGGTTATTTCACGTTAAAGTATTGCATTTGGAATTTGACGAATATGAACCTATTTTTCATTAGCTATAAATTTGCTTCTACTAGGTGTAGAGACGTGATATATACACCATTTTTTTTTAATTTCTTACAGGCTATATTTTTGCTAAGAACGTTTTTTCGACAAAATACTTACTATATGAGTTATTTGCGAAAAACCGTCTAAAAGCGTGGTTATTTTGTTGAAAAAATGAACATATTCACTGCCAAATAACTCGAAAAGTATCGACTTAGTGAAAAAACTCTATAGAACAAAAGTTACTTAAAATTAGCCAGTTTATCTATTTCCTGACTTTCTTTGGACGAATATTTTTTCACCCGCAAGAGGGGGTGAAAGTTACCCCCAGGGCAAAAGCACATATCGGCACAATATCACTTTTTTGTTTGACTTGTTAGCTATGTGTATGCCAAATTTCATGTCAATCCAAGCGGTTCTTTAAAATTTAGAGGTTTTGCCATATTTTACCGTTAAAGAATGGACTATTACCACGATCTTAAATTTATCAGCCATGATGTCCTTCTACTACGGATTATTTTACCTTGGATACTTCCCGAAATGGTCCGATGTAAAATATTTTTAGAGTGTATCGTATTTTAAAGCGTTTGAAATGTGGACATTTAGAAGAGTGTTAAAGATTTCATGGGTAGATAGAGTTACGAATATAGAAGTGTTAACGAGAATAGGCAGAAGGAGGGAAATTTAAAACACAATAAAAGAAAGGAAAATGCAATATCTCGTGTGATGAAAGGCGAAAGATAAAACAGTTTGAGACTCATAATTCAAGGAAAATAGAGGGTAGGAGAAGCGTTGGAATGAGACGCGTTTCCTGATTAAAGAACCTGAGACAATGGTTTGATTGCAGCTCAAGGCAAAAACTGTTCAGAGCAGCTGCCTCCAAGGTCGAAATAACCATGATGATTGCCAACCTTCGTCACAGAAATGGCACTTCAAAAAGAAGATCATAATTTAACGGAAATGTTCTAGCTTGCGTCGTTTTATTATAATGACCAGTTGTGTTGATTCGTTCAGTCATCTAAGAACCGCATCATTTCTAACTCTGTCGGCTCGCTTATCTTAGTAGTCGTCTGTATACTCACCTCTCAAAGGATTTGAAGCGTTCAAGCATAGTCTCACTTAGTGCGATGTCACATTATGCGGTTTGACCATCTTTCACACTATGCGTTTTAATCGGATGCGTTTCTATCGCATGCTCGGATGCGATAGAAACGCATCCATTTTCAACGCAACCGCACCGACCTGTCACACTATGCGTTTAGTATTAGTCTGGTGCAGTTTGTTAGCACGTACCGATATCTCAAAACATTTTGAAAAGGAAATTGTTAGATATTTCTGTATTAAAAGCGGAGGGAATATTGAGAGAACCAGTGAATCGCCAGCTTTGAGTTCACCAGTTCTTTTCTAACGCGATTCAATTGAAAGGATAGTTTTCAGAAGTTTTTCGAAAAAATTCGTTTTTATAATGATACATTTTTTCAATATTACCGGATGTCAATTAAATTTTTTGACGAGTTGCTGGAAATCTTGCGACTTCACATAACAAAAGAGACAACTCCATAAGTGCAGAATAAAGATTGAACACTCATATACAAAGACATCAGCCGTTATACATCATGTCTACTTAATTTGGACACATATTGCACCGTTAAGCTATTAACAAATTTTCAGCTTGCTATTAATCAACTTTTTTTGGTACGCGGGATCCAGGTCTATTAAGTTTTACGGTTGAATTCCAGTACACATTAATATTAATGTAAATATATTCGAGTTTCTCTCTTGTGATCAGTATGGTATCTCTGGCATATGATACCGCCATGATGTCTATAAATTTATTGCTAACTATCGTATTATTTAGTTTTCTTTCCGTTATCGCTACTGATTCATTCCCTACTGATAACAGGTCAGGTTTATTTTGATTGGGCTTCCAATTGCTTTTCATCCGGCTTGTCCTCCTGATTTGCCCTCTCCGGACTCTATTTAAAATATTCAGCTCGAACAAAGAGAAAACTGATGAAACAAATCATTTTTCAGAGGATTCACATTCGTATGTTTTACATGGACGGAATAAAGGAGTTTGAAAATCTCTGGAATCTTTTTATTGGGCTAAAAGCGGATATAATAAAATAATTTTATCGAAAAAAAATGTTTTCCATTTCAAATGAGGTTACTTATTAGATTACCTAGTATTATAATATTTATATGCTCTAACCGCACTTGGCATAATCAAGTGGTCACTGCCATTCGTTATTCTTCTAACTAGCTCTAATAAAATTTCGTTTTAAAATGCTAACTTCAATATTTTTCCAGATTTATGTCTTTATTTAGGTCACTGCATCCCAGTATAGGCAATAAAAAGATAGGACATATCTTTACTTCTTTAGAAAACTCGCTTGTAATATTTTAACTTGCCATTTTCCAATCTATTAAAGTTATAAAACGTACTATCAGACTCCTAGCATCTAACTTTCGACCAAATTTCATTTGCTTGTGTAAGTTTATTACTCACAAAAATAGGTCAGTCTTTGTTTAGGAAATGTGTGAGAATTGTTGCCAACTGAACTTCCAAGTTCTCCTTTGTTTATTTACTTATGTGTTTGCACTACTTTCTTAAATATAATCGTTATATTTATAAACAATATGTAATAAACAAAAAATAAAATAGCACTACAATTTATTGTCAAATTTGAAGTTGTACCTAAAACTATTTTAATTTGAATAATGGTGAACTTTTGTCTGTTAATAAAATTAAAATAAAATGATCTTATTTACATGCCATCTACGTGACAGAGGTTGGCAATCATCATGACTATTCTGATAATAAAATTATAACTTAAATAAAATGATAAAAGTATACAAATATTTATTTTCCTAACTAGTGCGGAAAGTGATACTTTCCCGCACGAGACTGCCGTTAACCCGAACGACGCGATAGCGGAGTTCGGGCAAGCAGTCGAGTGCGGGAAAGATACTTTCCGCAAGAGTTAGGAACAATATTTTTTCTAGGGCCGTACGTTTGGAAAAAGCCACAACAAATAGACTTATATTTTTTATTTCGCAGTAAAAATACACAAATTAATACAATCTTTGACAAGGTTGTTAAAACAAAACTTTCAATAAAATTTATTACCATGACGACGATTCAAAACCATTGCTATTGTCTACTGATTTGACTTTTGAATAAAATGTCAAAATAATTCAATTCCAGCGAATTATCAGTAGTAATTTCACAAGAGCTCTGAAATTATTGAATTTTTCCCGAGTGACACTTTGACAGTTTTAATTTTAATTATGTATAAATATTTTAATTATGTCAAAATGTCACGAGAGCAAAAATTCTGTATTAATTTCAGATGTCGAGTGCAATTTGTTGCGATTATTTCATGAATAAAACTGTTCAAAACCAAAATTTTATTGTAATTTATTTATGTAAGTACCATTAAACACACAGTTTTTATAAATATTTGACGATTGAAAGTCATCACTTTTATAATTTTTAAAACATTAATTGTCATTAATGTCACTGAATGTATTTTTTCGTAGCAACGAAGGGCATCTGACGTAATATATTTAACGACGGGAGATTATCAAAAATTATCGATTTAATTCAGATTTCTGTTGCTTTCTATTGGTCAGAATCTCCTATGAATGAAATAATCGCTTTAATTTCATTAAAATATGAACACAATAAAATAAATTTGAAATAAGTTAGTAAATAATTCCTAAATATTAGTATATTGCATGTATTATAGTGCCATATTACAAGGTATTCTACTTTCCCACGGCGGGAAAATTTACACGCCATGCGGAGAAGTGCAAATTTCGGAAAGGAAATGCGTGCGGAAAAGTTGTTGTTAAACTGTTAAAGTTAACACTGCCGTAGACAAAAGATATTTGTACTAAATCAATGAGCAAGCCGAATGACTTTTTACTTCAATTCAGCCTAATTCATGTTTTGCGTACTTTAGAAATCACTTACAAAGATAATAACAATATTATTGAATCGATTCTTAAATGTAGAAACGGTACCACAGACGTGAAAAGAAGGATGGATAATATCTATAATACATAAGAAAGATAGTCAACGAGATCCAGATAACTACAAATGTATTACTGAAAGGGACACGCGCCAACTCGTAAGTTTTATTGACAAACATTTTCAAATCAAAATGTACACCGGCCAATTCGTAACTTTTCAATTACCTGGCCTGCCAACTCGAAACCTTCTTCAGGTGAATTCGAAACCATTGATTAAATCTAATACCTTAAATCTAAACCGAATGTTTTTTGGTTTGCTTAAAAACAGTATATTTGTAATATAATATTATAATATTATGTACTTATAAAAAATAGCAAAAATTGAAATATCTTAATAAAATAATTGAAACAGTTTTATAGTGTTTCATTAACACGTGTTATAAATATTATTTTCATCAAGTATAGCTGTCCACGAGCTTGGTTTTTATCAAGTAATTGTAAATTCAATATTTAGATGTTTAGCAATGATAAATTATTTAAATCCATCTGATAATTTAAAAGCAAAGAGATTTTCTATATGTTTATTTCAAGTCTAAAAGATTATACCCTTATTTAGTTACGAATTCACCGGTAGTAGATTGGTTACCGAAAAATTATCTGAGGGCCAGAGTTACTAATTGGCCTGTAATTAGGATGGGGGATTAAAATAGTTACGAATTCACCGGGACCCACTGAAAGTAGCATAATAACGCTCGTTTGGCACACTAAGAATTTTGAACTTGTGATGGCTTGAAATATTCGGTGAAGGAAGAAAGGTTCCATATGATTGCTCGAGCCACTATTGGAATGTCGTCGTGCATTTCAACCATCGCACGTTTCAAATTCTTAGAGTGTGAAACGAGGGTTAGTTGACTGTACGGAAGAATTTTAAAAGACCTAATATGTGAGAAGTTCCATCCATACGAGTCACAGAAACAAAGCGTCTTTGGAGTAGGTAAATCCACAATAGACAATATTTTTTTATACCTCGAGTAATAGAAAAACGGCTGTCAAGGGTCCAAGAGTTTCATATACTCATAGTAGATCTAACGAATGCATATCGATGGCTTAGTGTGAAAACCTCGTATCTCAATTTTTTTGGAAAATGACATTTTTGTGGTTTTAGTTTGAAAACTTTGTCTCTCACGGTTTACAGCTGTTAGAAAAAATCCAAATACACCATGTTTTTTTCTAGAGCCATAAAAAGAAAACACGTATATCAAGTCATTTCTTGATTTAGTGTGAAGACCACGTATATAATCAAGAATGTGGTACTTAATTTGGAGTGTTTGTTTGAGAGTTTTGACTTGGAGAAGTGTTTTGTGTGAACAATGATAAGTTGTCATGCAAGTAGAAACATTTTATTTATCTTAATTCAAAAGATTTGTACTGTATTAACCTAGTATTTGGAGGTGCCCACTAGGATATTAAAAATGAAAACCTCGTAAATAATCATGAACACGGCATAACTATCTATAAAAAACACGTATATCAAGATATACGAGTTTATCATAGTTACTTGAGCAACGTCTATATGTACTGCAAGGATAATAATTACGAGTTTTTCATAGTTAGTATTTGTGTCTTCATTTTAAAAGCAATATTTGAAACATACAACAAAATATTATCTACAATAGAGCAATTTTTACAACGCCTAATAAACGCTAGAGGTCTAAGCGCAGCTGAAATTGACAACGGACCATATAACAATATTTTTTCTGTAATAGACCGCTTTTACGGTACCTAATAAACACTAGAAATTTAAACGCATTTATTGTAACTAAATATTAACCGACCATAAAGAAATAAAATTTTATTTGGATGGTTCAGATGTTGACAAAACAATTATATTCTTCAAACACAACCGAAAACTTAATATAATACAGTAATATAAAAACCATCACCAATTCGATATAATTCAATGCCTAAGCTAAATCTCCGACCCTATAATAACATCCTTTTCACAATAATCTCATTTTACAATCATTGGAACATTTTTAAAACGTAAGCTTTATCTCAGTGTCGATAGTACCTGATTAAGAATAAGGGAGCTGTGTCAGTTGACTTGTATTCGTTCAGAAATTAGATTAATTTATAGACTAGATTCAGGAGGGAGTAATAATATATGAACGTATGTTACTTGTTACCAGAAAAATCTATATACTCTAATCTAATATTTTTGTGTTATAGGTAATAATGTCAAGAGGAAGCTTAATGTTAAACCTTGCCCTCAAAGAGAAAACAGTTAACGCAGATCGTGTTTGTAGCAGTTCTAAATACATTCCAGTTAACAAAAAGTTTACTCAAGGTAAGTTATAAAATAATAGGCCCAGTACCAAGCCTACTTATGCACTAAATGTGTATGATGTTATCAAAAAAAATCATAGGCTATTTTGCTACATCTTAACCTTCTGATGTCCAAGGGGGTGAATTTTGACCCCAATGCATGTTTTTATTTAATTAATTCAGACATATTTTCAATTTTAAACTCATTATTTTTTTATTTGACTTTAATATTATTCTAGATACCCTCATATTTTGTAATAAAAATATTTTCTGAATTTGAGGGAAACGAACTCCTTTGGCCTTCCATGTTCCAATTTTATATTAAGTAAATACCACCTATTATGTGGAATTGTATGTAAGAAACATTCCAATATTGAAAAAAAAAAATTGTTTGTTAAACCTGTGGCGACGTAAATTAGTGTATATTTTAAAACTCTTTTAGTTATAAGTTCAGAATGATGATTCCTGTTTTTATTCAATTGTAATTAAAAATATGTTTTACTAATGTTTATTTATGATTTATTGGTACAATAGTAACAAAAAAATTACGAATACATACATTATTTTATTTTTTAAAACAACTTAATTTTTTTGTCAAATGTCATTTTTTACTGGGGGTAATTTTTTACCCCCGTTGGTCATCCGTGTAACAAAAAAGGTTGGTCATCGGAAGGTTAACTGAATAATTATATTCCTTATTATTATTACTATAGTTTTTAATTGTTTCAGACGAAGAAAATCAATCCTACTATGTAGGGCTAAAAAAATAATGAGTGCGCCTGTATTCTTCAGGTAAGAGTGGACTCTAAACAAAGTACAGACTGACATAATTAAGATATAATTAAAAGACTGAGACAATTAAGACATTTTATTATAGAATTGAGTTTGTTATTTAGATTAAAAGTCAATGATTTTATTGTTTCAAAAATCAATATATAATAATTTCGTCGTTTATAACTAAATAAATAACTTACTTTTATTTTTTTTATATAACCCTTTTAGTATTCAAATTTATGTTAGACATATATACATGAATCAATAATTGATATGAAAAAATCGTATATTTTAAATATCTAATATGAAAACCACGTATATATAGAACTTAAGAATGAATACCTCGTAGATCAGGTAAAAAATTAAATAATAATAATATATGGGCAAAATTTATGTGTAACTATCGAAATGTGTCCAAATTAAAAATATGTAAAGATAGTTTTTTGTTTTTATGTTATAATATGCAGTAAATAAGTTTTTTGCCTCTCCTGTAAAATTGTATTTTATTGAGATACGAGGTTTTCACACTAAGCCATCGATATGACAAGGTACGCATTAGTAGACTCTATGGAGTACGAGAAAAGACCAGCATAAATGTATCTATTATAGAGGGAGTGGAAGAATTATATAGAGATTAAACATCCAAAATTAAAAGCGGAAATAAAATATAAAAGGGTTTCCTGGTCACTAAAGGACTAAGACAAGGATGCAATGTATTTATGAAGCCCTTAGACAAATGGAAAAAGAGGTGCAATGGAATGTGACTACCGATTGCAAACACAATACTCCAAAGGTAATCAAGAAGAAAACCTACGGCAATTCATCACAAATAAGTGGCTGATTTTTTGGTATAGGTTTCGTTTAAGGGAAATTGCCCATTTTTTAATTACAGGGTGTTAAATTTTAAAAAACTCTTTTTATACCATCTGAACCGCTTATGCTTAACCCGCGAGTAGTCGCGCGGTGAGATAGAATCTCAATTTTTATCCTTTTTCGCGATAAATTGATGTAAAATTTTGCAATTTTGAAAAAATTTCGTAAGTGCCTCGTCGAAGGGTGTAGTAATGCGTAGGAATTTTTTTTCTTCTTCTTTTTGTGGAATTTGTGGCTTTGGGGAGATTAGCTTTAACCCGCGAGTAATCGCACCGTTAGATAGAATCTCACATTTCATCCTTTTTCGTAATAGAGTAAAACCTGTCAGTAACGGCCACTAAAAATAAAAGAACTATTGGCCGATATAGGTCTGGATCCCGCGTATGAAAAAAAAGTTGACTAATAGCAAGCTGAAAATTTGTTAATAACTTAAGGGTGTCTATTCGGATAAACTTTGATATATGGGAACACTGGAACAGGGGCAGTTTTAATTGTGGAACAGGTTAAAAATTTGGAACGGTCAGACCACGAAAACGGCACATGTATTTTGTCCGACAGAACAGACTTAAACTCTCCGAACAGAGATTAAACTCTCATGCAAAAATCAGACTGCTATTTATCACCAAATGGGCGTTTTAATGAGTGGAACATGTAGAATATGTCAAATGACAGGAATTATGACAGGTGATAAATAGCAGTCTGATTTTTGCATGAGAGTTTAATCTCTGTTCGTAGAGTTTAAGTCTATTCTGTCGGACAAAATAAATGTGCCGTCTTCGTGGTCTGACCGTTCCAAATTTTTAACTTGTTCCACAATTAATACTGCCCTTGTTCCAGTGTTCCCATATATCAAAGTTTATCCGACTAAACACCCTTAAGCTATTAACAAATTTTCAGCTTGCTATTAATCAACTTTTTTTTTCATACGCGGGATCCAGACCTAATATGGAAAGGTGGCTGCTATTGCCAGTTTTTGTAGTCTACATATAATTGGTTTGGGAAATTTTTAAAACTGGCCGTTAGAACAGGTGGCCGATGTTGGCAGGTGGCCATTAACACAGGTTTTACTGTACAGTAAAATTTGTCAGTAACGGCCATTAAAAATGAAAGAACTATTGGCCGATATAGAAAGGTGGACGGTATTGCCAGTTTTTGTAGTCTACATAACATAATTGGTTTGGGAAATTTTTAAACTGGCCGTTAGTACAGGTGGCCGATGTTGGCAGGTGGCCGTTAACACAGGTTTTTTTAATAAAATTGTTAGAAATATATATTTTCAATATAAAAAGTAGATAAAAATAGTACAAAATAAAAATTTGTTTTAAATTCGTATTTTGAGATAGAATCTCACACGCGACTATCGACGTTACAGAAGTGAGCGCGACTACTCCCGGGTTAATAATTGTATATTTAGAATTAAGTTACATTTCTTAAAAATAAATTGATATTACATACGGCGAAATACATCATTCTGTTAAGGTAAAATTATTCGTTATTAGATAATAAAAACAGGATATAAATCGTTACACGTAGATAATAATACATACAAATAATTTCTCCACTCTTAAACCACTGGCTTCTATACAATAATAAAAGGCTGGAGAGATTCCTTAATTTTTTCTTCTTTTTGTTAATAGCACTTTGTATATCAGCAATTACCTAAAACAAAACCATTATGCAGAAAGAGTAAACTTATTTTAATAAAAAAAATTTTATAAGGGTATAAGTACACACTTATTTTGAAAAAAGGAAATACAAAAAAAAAGAACAAATGCATGGGCTCACATAGAAACTATTAATTTTTTGGTATAAGAACGTTAGGTATCAGCAAAACAGTCTACAATCCAAAAACATTTCTTGGCATTTCAACAAATAATAATCAATCATATTTAGTTCAAACATGGCTTTATTTATCCTACCATTTTTGTTAATTTTTTTCTTTTTGTATATGAAATATTAATTATTTATCTGTATAATATTAAGTCACACAATAGATATGGTTTAGCTAAAACAAGAAGAAAAATACAACCAATGTAAAACATTGAAGCAGACATATATTGTAATTTTATTTATTTATATAATCTAAATGATACAGCAAACCTAATCATTAAGAAATTTTATTACGGGAAAGTATTATTAGGTTACATCTTAAGTCATTTAATACATATTAACTAATTCACGGTTTTCGGCAATAAAAGTTCTTAACCGTTAAGATGTATCTTTTAGACTAATTAATATTTCTTTATGACAAATATAGCACATGCCATGTTTGATATAACCTTGAATTGTAGGATTGTATAAAAGACGATACATTCAAAAAACATATTATAGTTAAAAACACATTATAGGCTCTCTTTACTGGGTTTTTAATTGTGCATGATTTTGCCATATGATACTTGTATTTCTTTTATCATATTTGAATCGCAAACTGCAGAAACGCATCATGTCCAATATGTACGAATTTTGTGCATTTGATTAAAATTGTTTCCAGTAGCAAAACGCAACGTTTACTACAAAAAGGAAACACGTCTGCATATTAGTATTGGCATGGCAACGCTTTCAATATCCTTTTTTACTGCAGAAAGGAAACTAGTGTGTTTCAGTTTATTAAGTTTTTTGTCTCTCCTAAAAAATTGGCAAAACTGGACTTGTTGCCGTTCTGCAGTTTGCAATTCATTTATTGTCTATTTCTACCTGTTCCCAACCACATATTAATATTTGGTGCAGTTTTTATTTGTTATTTGTGTATATAGTTTCCTCTTTATTTCTTGTGTTTTTTTGGATTCACCCATCTGGTGAACCATTTGTTCAATATATTGTTTTTTGTTTATTTCACGATTTTTATTTATCTACTCCTAATAAGTTTCCTGATAATAGATTACCTCAAAATATTTGCTAAGTAACAAAACTATCACTATATTATGTTTGACCAGGAGAAAGATCTCGCAGAATAAGTGTTATAGGTAAGTAGGTGGACGACTGTCACCGAAAATAGTTATTTTTGTTTATGTAGTGTGTTAACAACATTTACTTCTTTTACTAATTAACTGTTCAAATATTTTCTGGTATTTGGTCTCAGAACCTAATTATCTTTCCTTACCTGTTTCCGTTTCTAACGTTTCTTAATTTTTCCCTTGTAACCCCAAAAAGTTAAGTGGCGCCCTCTTTCTATCTCCCCTTATCTTTGGTAATTTTACCTATCTATCTTTTTATCTGTTTCTCTCTCTTCTCTAACCTACCTTTTCTTGTCTTATCTTTACCTATTTCTTCCATTGGCCCCATTCCACGTTCCAAAAGCTAGTTTCGAACCCACGACTCGCTTTCCACCAACCATCTGGCTGCCATTCGCAGTGTCTCCATTGGTGGCCTTTCTAGCACCATCCAAAAAAGGTTTCCGAGGTTAGAATGTTTCATTTCATGCGTGGTAACAGGTATGACGTAACTTCAATTTTATTGATTATAGTCGAACCCGCTTATTGGAATAGCCTTCGTGCCAAGCAAAAGTATTCCTATAACCGGGATATTCTAATAACCTTGCAAGACCAAGACCAGGCTAGTCTTGGTCTTGGTCTTGTTCTTGCAAGCTTGGTCTTGGTCTTGGTCTTGCAGCTAAAAGGCAGACTTGGTCTTGGTCTTGGTCTTGCACTAGCTGGTCTTGTTCTTGGTTTTGGTCTTGCTGCAAGAGTCTTGCTGGTCTTGCTTTTTTGGTAGTAATAATTTGAACCAAACAATTTAGAATAAAATGTACATTGAAATAAATAAAGATGTGAAGAATGAAACTATATTTTTTGCTTTAAAATTTTAACAGAATGTAGAATGTAGTTTCAAGCGGATACCAAATTTAACATTATACATTCACCTAATGACCTAATTCTTTCTCTCTATATAAAGAGATTAGTGTATATTTTCATAATGGTAATGTTTATCAGTAGGAAAAACCTGCATTTACAACCCTTGTTGCAATTGCCGGCCTTCGGTTGTGTCACGTTGTGTTTTGCATTCTGTCGATATCTGCTGCCTGCCTTCAGACCACGTCTTGTCTGGATTATTGTTTATTGCCCCTGTATTTTAATAAAATGTTAAAGAAAAAGAGCTTCTTAAAGGTGCCACAAATGGTCGGGGACCTTCAATTCACGGATTTTACGAAAAGGGATAAACGGTTTATAGTTGTTAACAGAAAATGATCTGCTCCTTTCACTCGAACACTGTAGTATTTATCCTACGAGGGTCAAATTTAAGAACATAAATAATTAAATTTTTTTAAGAGAACACAAAAATCAAATATTTTTTACTCTATTTAATCATTATTTAATATAAATAACTTTTTTTATAAACTAACTAAAACATAATTTTTAGTAAATATGGTAAATATTTACCATACCTATTTATAGACCTAATACTATAACATAATAACTAAACCTAATGGGGAGTTAAAAACGCCTAACTCTGTAATTTGTTATCTTGCAGTTCTTTAATTTTATTTAAAGTACATTGCTCTCGTAACACGAGTTATTCGCACTTTTTATTTTCACATATTTTTGGATTGAATACCCACTATGACATTTAAAGAGTTGAAAATATTCGGATGTGGGTAGTAAGAACTAGAATTTAAAACACACTGAAATGATGCGCATGCATTTCAAGTGCGGCACGTACTATTTGTACTACTGGCCCTTTCTGGGGAAAACCTAGATTCTTCCAAATAGTTTTCAACTATGAAATTAGTAAAATTCTTTACACGTTTGTCATCCGGGATTTTCACAAATAATTCAACTTTCAACTTTCGTTGATTGTAAAAAATTAATCCAAAAAATTATTTTAAAAATTTCCCAGTATCGGAATGTTTGTCATTATATTCAGAAACTGAACCTAAGCTTTGGATTTTGCGATACCAAGCTTGACACATTACAATCGACAACCAGTTATTTTTTATTCAGGCCACAATGCTTTCACAGCATTGTGAATCCCTTTTCAAAATCTATTATGATATTTTTGTATTCATTTTAAATTTAACGACCTACATTTTTCCTCGATTATGCGAAAAGAATTGAAATAAGTGTCAGTATTTTTATTAGACAAAAAAACGAAAACTACTGGCACATCAAAACCGTTTTTAATTGCATTTTTTTTTAATGGATTACCCTATCTATAATTACATTTTTTTGTCTTACAAGTAATTTAAATTGTCCTTGAACTGTCGCCGTTTGAAAACTTGCCTTCTGGTCACTTTGAAGGTTGAGAAAATGCAAACCGTTTGACTTAATCAAAACGACTTAAAAATATAACCAAAATGTTATATGTTTTAAAAATTCGATATTGTTTAAGGTTTCTTACAATGTTAGTATATATTATTGAACTAAAAAAATAAAGTTAAATAATAAAAACCAATTTTTCTCAAAAAAGTGCAAGAGTCTTGCAGGTTGGTCTTGGTCTTGCGTGGTCTTGCAAGGTTCGGTCTTGGTCTTGGTCTTGCAACCAAAAGGCGGTCTTGGTCTTGGTCTTGCTGCAAGACCAAGACCAAGACCGCAAGACCAAGACCAGTCTCGCTCATCACTACTACCGAAGCAGAGGTCGTCCACCAACACGTTGGACTGATGATATAAAACGTTGTCATAGAAATTGGTTGTAAAAGGCACAACATTGGAGCAGATGGAAAATTATGAGGGAGATCTATGTTCAGCAGTGGACAAGCGAAGATCGAATGGTGTTGGGAATAAGCCAGAATTTTACTTGAGAATTTTAATTAAAACATGTCTGTTAGGTGAGCATAACTCCCTAAACAGAAATTTATTGTAAATGAAAACCTATAAAAATATCAAAAATTTGAAAGTAAAACTATTTTTTTCTATATCCAAAGACCGGTCTAATATTTAGCTCAGTAAATTTGAGAGCAGAACTACATTAATAGCGAAAGATACGGTTAAATGTACAATTTATGTTTGGTATTGTACTCGTTTGCTACATTATACGATCTTATCAGATTTTGTCGAATTTCAATTAAGACATCTCATTTTGTTTATTAGAAACGTCGACAACAGACCCGCTAAAAACGGATAACAAATGCACGACTGTTATATGCCGTTTATGTATTATGTAGACTAGACTGTTTATAATTCATGTTTAAATATAAAATATGTTAAGAATATTTTACTAAAATAACCAGGTTCTATATTTTTCAATAGGTACAGTATGCGTCAAAATAAACAGTAGGTACATACTGAAATGAATATTGAAACGGTTATGATTTTTTTATTATATTTAGTATACATTATATTAGGGTGAGGCAGACAAAGGGCCTATTAGGAATATCTCGAGAACTAAAGGTAAGAGAATCATGAACATTGGAATACAGGGGTTTTGAGGTATGAACTACTATTTAATGAAAATAGTTTGGTCTCTTTGCTACTTTCGGTTATACCGGAAGTTGATTGTTACTTCGTTTTTTTAAATGGGTCACTCTGTATATTTTTACATTTTTGGTTTTTGCTCGATGTCTTCTTTCTTAAAATACGAGGTTTGGTAATATTATGCGGGGCAGTTTAAAAGATAATTACAGTTTTTTATAAATTTTGTAGCAATTTAGAATTTTACCTGTAGAATTTTACTGATTTGCTATCAAAAATTCCATTTATGTTCAAGTGATTTTTAATTTAGTCTATTATTAATAAAAATTATTAATATATCGAAATGTTTAATTTTAATATATGGGGTTGGTGAAAACTCGGAATGAGTATTTTCTGAGTTTTCTTAAATGGAATACCCGGTATTTTAGTATTGTAATGAAATGATATTTTATAGTACTTTTTTATTTCTTAAGCATTCCCTATACCTAACTGCTTTAATTTGTAAGTTATTCGTAGTTCTTTAAGCCAAACATTAACTGCAACCAAAATACGTGAAATTTTATTAGGTTTACCGTGAAAATATTCAATCATAAATAATTTTTTGAAAATAAATACATACATGTTAATATAGAATAATCCCTAATTAATTAATATTGGATGAGATACCAAAATGCCTACGTTGTTAACCCGGCACCTGCCAGGTGGCTTTGCAAGGCGCCAACTGCCACGTGGGGTGCTCACAGCACCCCTTAACAATTTTCTGTGATCTACTTGTTTAAAAAACAAAATAATATGTTGAGTAATACAAGAATATAAATAAACATGTTTTATTAACTTATTAGCCACTAATATGTTATAAAAGTTGAAAAATAAAATGAAAAATGTGTTATAAGCAAATTAGCAAGTACCAAGCCATAATAAATGAAGTCAAGTAAAATATCTAAAAAATTAAGATTTAGTGAGTATAGAATCTATATTAATAATTTAAATCAGCTATTTCAATAAAAAATGTAAATTTGACTTTTTTATCAAAAATACAAAAAAAATTTAAAACTTAAAGTGCCAGATGGTGACACCCCAATTCGACTTTAGAGCTATAAGTTCAGAATGACACTAAATAACCACTTCAAACACTAACACATATATGCTATATTATAATATTATAGAAAGCTACTATGACGCACAGCTCGGTTACCAAACTTGACATACCAAATATTGGATAAAAATATGTTATGGGGTGCTGGGAGCACCCCACGTGGCAGGTGCCGGGTTAAGATTGTTGATGCATAAAATATTAATAAAAACAAAACCATATTTTACCTAGGTGGCAATGTCTTTGACACTAACCTTGATTAAACATTAGACATAATATTATTTTTATAGTTTCAGTTACTTTGTTACAATTACTAATATAAAGTTTTGTAATGGGGAACTGATTAGTAAAGTTTTTGTCCTAGAAGAGTATAACAAAAATGTACTACTAGCAATAAGAATTTATCATCTGCAACTCCTTGATAGACGACAAGCAAGAAGAGAAACTTTTCAAAGTTTACTAGAAGAGTTTCGACGTACTAGACACTTATATTACGAGAACGTTCATACTAATATGCAGATTCTCACTGACACTAACATTTAATTCATTTTAAGCATTTACTGGTTTTTGTTCGATCAGATTACTCGTAATCTAAATGTCCAGTTCGTTGAAACCGCTTTAGAAAATTTTGAAAAGTTTGCTGATGATAAATTCTTATTGCTAGTAGCACATTTTTATTTGTTATACTCTCCCAGAACAACAAAAAAATATCTGAATCAGTTCCTCATTAGAGAAATTCATATTAGTAATGGTAGCAAAGCAACTGGAACTTCAAAAATAGTAGAATGTTTAAGCAAAGCAAATGTTTAAGCAATGTATTTAGTGTCAAAGTCATAGCCAACTAGATATGATATTGTAGGTTTTTATTAATACTAAACACACCAACAATCTCAACAACGTAGGGATTTTGATATATCAACCAGTATTAATAAATTAAGGGTCAGTTGAGATTAATATGTGTTTATTTTCAAAAAATTATTTATGATTGAACATTTTTACGGCAAACCTAATAAAATTTCCCGTAAGTTTTGTTGCAATTAATGTTTGGCTTAAAGAACTACGAATAACTTACAAATTAATGCAGCTATGTATAGGGAATGCTTAAGAAATAAAAAAGTACTATATGATTACAATACAAAAATGCAGGTTGTTCTATTTAAGAAAACTCTGAAAATACTCACTCCGAGTTTCGACCAACCCTGTATACTAAAATTATTAAAAATTTCGCTATATTATTAATTATTAGTAATAAGAGACTATATTAAAAATCACTTGAACATTAATGGAGTTTTTGATATCAAATTAGTACAATTCAACGGTGTGTGAAGTTTGCAACAAAATTAATAAAACACCCTAATTGTCTTTTAAACTACCCTGTATAATATTACAAAACCTCATATTTAAAGAAAGAAGCCATCGAACAGAATCTAAAAATGTAAAAATATACAGGGTGTCCCGTTAAAAAAAACGAAGTTACAATCACCTTCCGGTACAACCGGAAGTAGCAAAGAGACCAAAATATTTTCATTAAATAGTTCATACCTCAAACTATTCCAATTTTCATGATTCTCTTACCTGTAGTTCTCGAAATATTTCTAATAGGCCCTTTATCTGCCTCACCCTGTATACTCTTGCAAACATTATTCACGACGACGCACGTTCTTGATAAAAACAGATGTTAAACTAAAGATGCCCTCTGGCCAATGGCGAATCCACGGGGAGGGAAAATAAGGAAATTTCCCGCCTAACAAGGTCCAAAATTAACCCTCCGTTAGTCGTTAAACGGAGCATCAAGAGTCGCTACGATGTCAGAGACCGACAATTAAAAAAAAATAGTTATTGCTATAAAATTCGTACAAATAAATATTTTATATTGTGTATATAGGAATGACTGAAAAATATTTTTGAAAATATTTTATTAAAAAACAACAGATATAAAATGAAAAACCGCTTTCATTTCCACTTCCCTCATCATCAAAATAATTTTCATCGTCGCTAGGAACCATTTCCCATAATTCCATTCCAACGTTTTTGTTCGGCTTCAAAGGACATCTATAAATAAGACTTGACCAAAACTTACCGACAAAATGCAATAATAAGATGCTAAATCTTCACCTGAACTGCAAGTTATGCCAATAAAGTAATAACCACACCGTTAGTCGCTACGGAGTCTTGCACCGAAAATAGCTATAAAACTCGCACAACTGTACCCAAGTAGGTAAGAATGTACACTAAGACGAGGTTAGTTGATAGGAAGAGGTACAGAAAGTGGCGATAGAAAAAAACAGTTATTTTGTAAATCCCGAATGAATAATTCTGTCGTCGGTGTGTGACACCGATAGCGACTAACGGAGGGTTAAAAAAAAAACTGTTCAAACAGAAAAATACATTGGCTGACATGAAACTGAAACCACAGGGAGACAAAAGTTCAATCCAGTACACACGCTAGTTAGGAAAATTAAGGGAACTTAATGCCTATAAGTTAATATTTATGTTTTAGTTTTTCCTAGTTTATCTTTTTTATGTCTTTTGGTTGGTTTTTCATTGAAAATATCCTCCTAACGCAAGTTGCCCCCCCCCCCCACCAAATTTCTAGATCCGTTACTGCCTCTGGCACGAAAAAATCTTTAATCCTAGTCCGCAATGTCTAAATAGAAGACGGTGGATCTGCTCGATTTCTTCAGCATTCCCCATATGAGGCGCCCAGGCAACAGTGGCCTAAGCCACAAATTAAGCATTTTTAGATTAATGAATCAATAAAAGCAGCAACATTAAATCTTCAGATCAATGAGGGTCATTAAATTAAACAACATCAGGTATGCCGATGATACAGCACGGATTGCTGGCAGTGAAGAACAACTACAAATTCGGTTAACCAAAGTAGTGCGAGAAGCAGAACTATATGGTCTAAGGTGAATATAAAAAAAAACTAAAACATTTGTTTTTATTCTGGTGGGGTGTAGAATAGAACTATGTTGTTATATATGCCATTAGAGCGACAACTTAGTCTTGTTGTAGCAGTTGCCGCTAGGGCATCTATGCCATTTCGTTCGTTGCAATCCGGGACTGCACGCTGGGGTTTGTTTTGGTTGGATCGGGGAGAGCAGCATATGTTCCTCCTGATGAGAGACTAATAAGTTTCGAAACCGGTAGGGGCGCTTGATGCACTCTCTGATTGGACTAGAATATGGTTCGGTTGTATTTTAGTTTTGCAACGAAATTGAAAATGGCTATTCATTTTTTATTTACATTTACTCTGATTGGAGTACGAAGGGAACCATTCTCGTTGGAACTTTACCGCGCTGAGCAGATGGGACGTGAATTGTAAATTGTAGAATTCTCTCATCTTCGTTAGTCTCAGCATCCGGATGGCTTGCATATTGTAGAAGCCTCGGAGGTGTAACCAGATAAGGTTCCCATTGTTTTCATTCTGGTGGGGTGTAGAATAGCATTATGTTGTTTTATATGCCATTAGAGTGAAAACTTAGTCTTAAAACAATGGTAATTTCAAAAAAGCACACACCAGTTATAAACAACCTAGTCAACAACAATTTCGTTGAAATAGTGAAAAAGTTTAAGTACCTAGGATGTTGGATACATAAGATCTTAAACCAAGAACAAGAGATTTAAAGTTGAATAGAACAGGCAAGTGCGACAGTTACTCACTGCCCACAATCATGATCTGTCCCCACGAAACTGCATGATAAAGTGTTATGTATATAGTGTACATGGCATAAAAGCTTGGACGTAAATAGTCAGCTCGTTACGACGTTTAGAAAGATTTGAGATGTGGGTATTTCGTCGTATGCTGAAAATTTCATGGACCGACTACGTTAGAAATGAAGAAGTTTTAAGGCATATGAATAGAGAACGTGAACTCACAGAAATTGTCAAGAAACTTAAACCGTCTTATCTTAGATACATATTTAGACACGACAGGTATAACTTCCTTCAACTTATTATAGAAGGGAAAATAGAAGGAAGACGCGGCCCGGGTAGACGACAAATGACCTGGCACGCAACATCAAAGAATGGACAGGATTAGATTTTAAAAGTATAATAAGAAAAGACCAAAATAGAGACGACCTTGCAGAAGTCATCGCCAACCTTCGCTAAGAAGACGGCACCTAAAGAAGAAGAATAAGGGTCTCCATAACCCACCCCTATATTTGCTTAATGGCGCTACACAATTTGTAGCGTCATCCTATAAGCATAATAGAAATATGAATGCAAATATTGCATTTATATAGTGATGAGCGAGACTGGACTTGGTCTTGCGGCCTTGGTCTTGGTCTTGCAGCAAGACCAAGACCAAGACCAAGACCAAGACCAAAACCGCCTTTTGGTTGCAAGACCAAATCCAAGACCAAGCTTGCAAGAACAAGACCAAGAGCAAGACCGAACATTGCAAGACCACGCAAGACCAAGACCAACCTGCAAGACTCTTGCACTTTTTTGAGAAAAATTGGTTTTTATTATTTAACTTTATCTTTTTAGTTCAATAATATATACTGACATTGTAAGAAACCTTAAACAATATCGAATTTTTAATACATAATATTTTGGTTATATTTTTAAGTCGTTTTGATTAAGTCAAACGGTTTGCATTTTCTCAACCTTCAAAGTGTCCAGAAGGCAAGTTTTCAAACGGCAACAGTTCACGGACAATTGAAATTACTTGTAAGACAAAAAATGTAATTATAGATAGGGTAATCCATTTAAAAAAAAATGCAATTAAAAAACGGTTTTTATGTACCAGTAGTTTTCGCTTTTTTGTCTAATAAAACTACTGACACTTATTTCAATTCTTTTCGCATAATCGAGGAAAAATGTAGGTCGTTAAATTTAAAATGAATACAAAAAATGTCATAATAGATTTTGAAAAGGGATTCACAATGCTGTGAAAGCATTGTCGCCTGAATAAAAAATAACTGGTTGTCGATTGTAATGTGTCAAGCTTGGTATCGCAAAATCCAAAGCTTAGGTTCAGTTTCTGAATATAATGACAAAAATTCCGATACTGGGAAATTTTTAAAATTATTTTTTGGATTAATTTTTTATAATCAACGAAAGTTGGAAGTTGAATTATTTGTGAAAATCCCGAATGAAAAACGTGTAAAGAATTTTACTGATTTCATAGTTGAAAACTATTTGGAAGAATCTAGGTTTTCCCCAGAAAGGGCCTTCAAATTAATATTTTTCCACCTTCAAATTAATAACAAGTCATTTTTCATTTTTACTTAATTTATTTATGTAACTAACCAACATAATTTATTAAAACTAAAACTAACAAGTAGGTACAATATAACTGTCAACTGTCAAATATGTCAAATTATTAATATAAACATTGTTAAATCAAAATAACAATTTACTATTTTTTACCATTGTGAAAAATACAGGGTGTTTTATAAATAAACGTTAAAATGTATAGATACTTACGTAATAGAAAATAGATATTGTACAGGGCGTCAATAAGTTATATTAAATATCATGAATGAAATACCATGACGTCACTTGTACTTTTCCTCCCTAGGGAGGAAAAGTACAACTTTGCTCCCTACAATCAGGTCCGGAAAAGTATACTTTCGGTAGAGGTAGGTGGAAAAATATATTTCAATCCACTTAGTGCAGTCACTGAAGGTTTTCACCTCCGATTTCGTTGAACCTCCATCGATTTTCATGAAAATTGGTGAGCAGTTAGAGGATAGCTCAAGGAAAAAAGGTGACATGATGTCAACTTGTGCTTTTACCGTGGTGGCAGATGCCACCCCTTCTCAGGGGTGAAAATTCTTATTATTTAAATAATACCATAAATCGATAGAGAGACAAATTCTAAGCAAAATTTGTTATATAAAGTTATTAATATAAATTAATATCTTTTTGAGTATTTATAAAGATCAAAGATTTTATTTTTTCGTAAAAAATGCATGTTTTAAAGCTTTTTTTCACATATAACTCAAAAACTATAAGCTTTGAAAAAAAAGATATTATTACCAAAGTTAAATATAATAAAAATCTGAATACACTCCTTACTTAAAGAACTAAACTAATGGTACTTCAAAGTGAGTTATGGGTAATTGAATGTATATTTTTTTCAACGAGTACGCAAATCTAAGTATTCAAGCTTAAATAACGGAAAAACGATGAATTTTATAAAATATACCTGTAAAATATAATGATTTCAACAATTCTAACCCGTTTAGAATTCATATTTTTGAAAAAAAAAAAAAGATATACTTTAAAAAAATCAGAATTTTTAAAATTTTCGTAATTTTTATTTTCTTTTGATAATAACTACAATAATAATCAATATACGTAAAAAGTGATATATTATAACCAAATCTTAGTTTTATCTGTATCAAATATTTTACCTCTTTACTATTTCTGTAGAGTAAAAAATAACCGAGATAGAAACTTTTAAAGCTTAAATTTTTAAGAGAACCATATAACTGGGGCCACTCAACCTTTTATTTTTAAAAAAGTAAAGGGTTTGAAAAATTAAATTCAACGTGGTTTAATAGCCATTAAAATTAACTTTCAAGTAGTTTTTAGGCAAACCTGATATAGGAAAAATTAACTGAGTTATTAAAAAAAAATAATTTTTTTGGAAAAATTTTTAAAAGATAGATTTTGAAAAATATTTGTGGCATAAACTTTAATGCTATCAACTTGTTTGGGGGCTCATTTTATAGATATTTCTAAGTACGTTGACAAATGTTTAACAAGGTTATGTTATAAAATGCATCATTTTTCCGCTATTTAAGCTTGAATAGGTACTTAGATTTAAATACTCGCCGAAAATACATTCACTTACCTATTATAACTCACTTTTAGTTAACATTAAAAGGTTTTTCCAGTAAGGAGTTTATTTCATTTTTTATTAGCTTCAATTTTGGTAATAATAATTTTTTGGTAAAATCTTATAGGTTTTGAGTTATTTATGAAAAATCGGTTAAAACATTCATTTTTCTCATGAAAAATTAAAATCTTTGATCTTTAATAAATCAAAAAGTTTTGATTTATTTTAATAACTTTATGTAACACATTTTGCTTAGAATTTGTCCGTCTATCTAATTTTGGGGATATTTTTAATAAAACAATTTTCACCCCCGAGAAGGGGTGGCATCCACCCCCAGGGTAAAAGCGCAAGTTGGCACCATGTCAACTTTGTTCCTTGAGATATTCTCTAACCACTCACCAATTTTCGTGCAAATCGATGGAGGTTCAACGAAATCGGAGGTAATAGCTCATATCCACATTCAGTGACTGCACTATCTCTTCTTATGTAAATTGGTGATTTTATTGTGATATCCAAATGAGCCTTTAAGTGAATGCATTCATGTATGAATAATGTATCTTGATCGTCTTTATTTTGTATCAGATTTTCAGCTTCTTTAATAATTTCTTCATTGCTTAATTTTGGCAAATCTGTTAATAACACGAAAACGTTGATAAATAAGTTAATAAGATTCCAGACGTCTATTCAGGTGTCTTATTAGAGTGTCCATTAAAATATAGAATATGTGGATTTTCATCTCATCACTAGCTGAAAAGTTTAGTTCATCATCAGCCTCCTAGTCAAATTGAATTTTTCTTTCTCTTTCTTATTTCTTCATATGTTTTATTTGGGCACAATTTTTTGTCTTTCTTGCGGTAAAGTAATTTGAAAGAGCTTCATACTCTTTAATAACAGAACCCAGATCCATAATTTTTATATACAAATATTTTTTGTACGGTATTTTTGCCGCCCTCTCATAATGTGCCGCCCTAGGCAACTGCCTATATTGCCTAATGGATAAAACTGCCCTGGAAATATGCACTGATCATACACTTCAGACCTATGGTCATATCATTTTTACATATTGTCGTAGCTTAACAAACGCAGCCCAGCACAAACCTATTTTGCCCTGTATCACGTGCGTTTGGTTATTCTTTAGAATTTGTATCTGGTGTCCAAGGTATTTATACACATATACTTCTGTTATATCGGCGTCGTCTATTCCGATCAGTGCATAAGAGTTATTAGTCTAAGAGCTAGTGAACCCTCCGAGTAACGGTCTTCCTGTAAGACTAGAAATTTGTATAGTGATAAGATAAGTCATAGCACACCAAGGCTAAAAACCATGACATGTCAGGATTCAGCCCTGCACGGGTTTCTACCAGGTGATTCGAAAGGTGCATAATTTAGGGCGTAACATAAACTTTCTCCTGTAAAGTTTAAATTTAAGTATGTGTTTGAGTGAGTCGTTTAAAAGAAATTTGTATAGAATAGAATAGAATAGAATAGAAATATGCTTTATTGTCACTGAAAATACAAATTTTATGGACAAAGCTTAATTAAAGTCAGAAAAAATAAATAAATAATATCTAACAATAACAATAACAAATACAATTTTCTGAAATTTGATAAATCGTCAATATAAAAAAAATATACATAAATACAAAATATAAGTTAATAAAGTAAAGAAAAAAAAACAAAATCGATATATTGCAACAATTTATAGAAATTGCAAAGTGAATATACAACAAAGTAAACTATTTATAGACATAGGAACTAATA
This sequence comes from Diabrotica virgifera virgifera, assembly GCF_917563875.1. Lineage (NCBI taxonomy): Eukaryota > Metazoa > Arthropoda > Insecta > Coleoptera > Chrysomelidae > Diabrotica > Diabrotica virgifera. The sequence continues at coordinate 102,868,381 of NC_065447.1, forward strand.
AGTTTCAGCTGCTGCATGTGACACCCAAATATAGATAAGTTTGGTTACTTGTACATTACTGTAATTTCTTAGTTAGTCATTAAGAAACTCTTCTACTGAATAATATGGTCTTTTAGATAGATGAGCTTTTGTCATTTTACGGAACTTGGGGAAAGATGTTGCAGATTTGAGTTGTAAAGGAAGATGGTTGTATAGTTTTTTTGCGGAATATAATATAGATTTCTTTACTAACTCAGAGGACGGGATCGGTAAATAGACATCAAGATTTGAATTTCTGGTTGAGAAGTCATGACGAGGCCTTGCTAGAAAGGCATGCATGTGTTTACGAATTAAGCAAACAGTTTCTAAAATATATAAAGATGTAAGGGTTAAAATGCCGTGATCTTTAAAGTAACTTCTGCAATGTGTTGTTCTTCTGAGGCCAAACAGACACCTTATTGCTCTTTTTTGTAATTTAAAAATAACATCTAATTGGGCAGCTGTACTAGAACCCCAAAAAGGAAGACCATATCGAAGATGAGACTCGAACAAAGAAAAATATGTTAGTTTAGAAGATGCTAAATTGAGTTCTTTCGAAACAGATCTTATAGCATAGCAGGCTGAGGCGAGTTTCTTACTTAACAAATCGATATGAAGGGACCATTTGAGGTTGCTGTCTAAAAAAATACCAAGAAATTTTACAGAATCAACGGTAGAGATCTGGCTGTTATTAACAAGCAGGGGTTGAAGAGCACTTTTATAGGATAATGCCACTGTTTTATCCACGTTAAAAGAGAGTAAATTAGAGTCAGACCAGGTTTTTATCGTAAGCAAATCAGAAGTTTTAGTTGCATGAAGAGATGCAATAGTTGAGTTGCTCCAAGTGATACTGGTATCATCAGCAAAAAGAAAAATTTTTCCATCGATTTTTAAGTTAGTGATGTCATTTATAAAGATAAGGAACAGTAGAGGACCCAATACTGAACCTTGTGGTACTCCACATACAATGTTTTTGAGACTAGAGTCAGTATCATTGGCTCTATCTAGTTGTTTCCTATTATTCAAGTAAGATTGGAACCAATTATGGTATTTCCATTGCACCGGTATTAACAAAGAAACAACAACAAGAATCCAAAATACTGCGAAAAAATTTATTCCTAGCAAAGCAGCAGAATACAGAAAACAGCTACATAAAGAACGGCAAACTCTACGTAAACAATCAGCCCTATACCATTGAAGACCTAATTGAAGCTGAAGAAAATAGCACTGATAGACTCTCAAATAGGGCTCCATCAACACCAACAACAGTTACAGACATCCGTGCAGAAAACAACCTACTACCAGGAAATACCGAGAAGCCGAAATTTAAACCAGAAGAGAAGAGTGACCTAAATACGACACCATCATCTTCAAAAAATACCGGTAAGCCCAATACTCGCTTTCAAGACAATAAAAAGAGAAATAACTCCACTTCTAATAGCACAATTAAAAAATAAATTGGCTTGTTTAATTCACATATCCAGTGAGACTATATTTTAATATTCTAGACTTATTTATATACCATATTTTAGATATACAGAATATTATTTTAGATTATTTTATATTACTGTAATTTAGATTTACTTATAAATTTAAATTTCTGTCATTGAAAAATAGGAAGAAAAGTGAAGTTTATTAATTAATTATTTCTTTCTAATATTTTTCCCCACTCTTTTGAATTATTTTATATTTGTATTGTATTATTAAACAATTCATATAAAGAATATTTTGTTGTATATTATGGATATATACATTAGGAACATTAATCATATACCTTTTGAAACAAAAGAAATTAATAACTTATCAAATTTAAAAATTTAATGATCAACATTTTAAAATTTTACACCAAAATATAAGGAGCATTTACAGGAATTTTAATGAATTTGAAATTTTGATAAAACAATTAGATTGCAACTTTGACTGTATCGTGTTAACGGAAGCATTTCGTATTGGCGACGTTGGTTGTCATAAGCTTGAAGGGTACCGAATAATTTACAATCAAGGAAATATTAATAAAAATGAGGGAACAGTACTATACTTCAAAAATTATCTTGACCACTGTACAAAAATTATAGAAGTAGGGGAACATAAATTAATACAAATGCTGGTAACATGTAATAACAACAAAAAAATTCTAATCACTGCTCTTTACCGACCACCTTCAACGAATGTAGAACATTTCATGTCAAACCTAAAGGAATATCTAGAACTAACAAAATCATGTCATGCAGACTGTCATATTCTGATTGGAGATATTAATATAAACATATTAGAAAATAATGATAATACTAATGATTAGTTAAATACTCTCTCAGAATACAACTTTAATTCTTTAATAAATAAACCAACAAGACTAAATAACTCTCTGGATCACGTATTTGTAAAATTTAAATCCAAAGGTCCAATAAACGATTGTAAAGCAGCTGTTCTAGATACAAATATTACAGATCATAAGACAACTGTAGTCACTGTGCCACTAAATATTAAAAATAATCTACCCAACAGAAAGAAAGAAATATTAAATTACAATAACTTAAAATTGGACATTAAAGATTTTGATTGGACTGGGTATTATAACTTAAAAGATATTAATGATCAAACGCAATACTTAATAAATATATTAACGTTTTACATAAATAAACATACTGACACCATTAAAATAAAACGTTATAATTTTAAAAGAAAAAAATGGGTTACAGCAGGACTAGTAAACTCCATCAATAAAAAAAATAAACTATACAAACAACATATGAATATGCCAGGTAACAAAGAGATAAAGGAAACTTATATCAGATACCGTAAACATTTGAATATAGTTATTAAAGCTGCAAAGAAAGATTATTTCAGACAAGAAATTATTAAAAATATTCAATGTTCCAAAAACCTGTGGAAAATAGTTAATAACTGTAATAACGAACAGAATAATACCAAAAATTTTAAAGAAATAGTTACTGAAAATAATCAATCTCTTACGAAGATTGATGAGATAGCTGAAGAATTTAAGGATTATTTTTCCACAGTCGGAGAAATATACGCGAAAAAAATAAAAAAACCTTTATCTCAACCTCCAAAACAATGTACTACATTGAATTCCTTCTTTTTAGCAGATGTTAATGAAAATGACATTAAAATTATTATAAACTCACTGAAATCCAACAAACCTCCAGGAATGGATAACATCAAATCAGAAGTACTAAAAGAACTTGGGCATATTTTAACTCGCCCCATTACACATTTAGTAAATAGCATTTTTGCTGCAGGGAAATGGCCCGAACAGTTAAAGCAAACCGTAGTTATCCCCATACACAAGAAAGGTGATCCTAAATTATCAAAAAACTATAGACCAATTTCTTTAATTAGTTCACTTTGTAAGATTTTAGAAAAAGCTTTAAAGAACCAGCTAGTAAAATACCTAGAAAAATTCAAATTAATATCAAACAAACAGTATGGTTTTAGGGAAGGGATCTCCACGGAAAATGCCATATCATATCTAACAAGTAAAATATATAACTTAGTTGATAACAACATACCAACGGCTTGTGTATTCCTAGACTTGGCGAAGGCTTTTGATAAAGTAAGTCACACACAATTACTAGATACTCTGATAGACACAGGTATAAGAGGGAAAGCATATAATTTGATGGACAGTTATTTAAAGGGTAGGCAACAAGTAGTGAGAATAGAAGGGACACAAAGTAGCACAAGAAACATTAACTTCGGTATACCACAAGGAACAGTATTGGGACCAATTTTATTTATTATATATATAACATACTGACTTTCCAAACCAAAGGCGACATTTTAAGCTTCGCAGATGACACTGCGATCCTATACTCTGCTGACACTTGGATCAATTTAAAGCTTAAAATGGAAAAGGACCTAGGAAATATTATAGATATATTCAGTCATAAACTACTCGCGGTAAATATTGAAAAAACACTGTATGTACCATTTACCAGTTATAAAAGTGGCTTACCCGATTATAACTCGTTGATTATAGGAAATCTAATGATTAACAGTGCAAGTAGTACAAAGTATTTAGGAATTCAGATTGATTCATATCTTCGCTGGGATAAGCACATAAATCAAACTTGCAAAACTTTAAGATGTCTTTTATATAAATTTAGATATCTACAAAGTATATTAGATATCCATCATCTAAAAATTATTTATTTCTCCTTAGTAGAGTCACGTCTAAGGTATGGAATTCTTAGTAGGGGTGGCATTGCAAATACGCACCTAAAGCAATTGAACATTATACAAAGAAAAATATTAAAAATTATTTACAATAAAAAACTATGGTACAGTACCGACGATCTGTTTATTGAAGCTCAAGTGTTAGATATAAGACAATTGTTTGTACTTGCAATGTTGACTCACCTATATAAAAATAAACAGTTACTTGTACCACTAGAACACACATACGATACTAGAAGTAGAGCACGGCCCTTTATTAGAAAAAACTTAACAAAGAATTTTCTTTGGACAAAGAGTTGGACAAAGAAACTTTGAATACCTTCAAATAAAAATATATAATTTGCTTCCTCAAACATACAAAACCTACTTAATAACTATAAATTCCTGTAAATTAATAAAGTGCATATTTCAGAGGTATTTAAAAATAAATAATAGAAAAATGTTTAACCATCTTTTTGAATAAATAAATAACATAAACCTGTAAACCTATAATTAAACACAAAAAAACAAATAAAAAAATAAACGCTCAAAAATTGATGCTTCATATCAGGTTCTTTTTATTTATATTAATTTGTATTGTACCTACATGTAAAATTTTACTTCCTAATAATAATTATTTTTATATCCAACACAATATAATAATTGTTATGTTGTATATCCAACACAACTACACTAAATTGGCCCATGCACAACTTAATTGTTTTAATGGGTTCTATGGTTTGTTTGCGTTGAATACATAACTACATATATAAAACAGATCTATAGATATTGTATTGCATCACAATAATTATATATATATTTTTATATGTGTATATTTTTCAAGCAAATAAACGTTATTATTATTATTATTATTATTATTCAAAAAATACCTCGAATTCCATAGAAATTTTGTTTTTTAATCAAAATGTCGTGATTTACACAATCAAAGCTTTGGCATAATCACAGAAAACAGTGACAGTATAAAGATTATTGTTTAGTGCTTGGAAAACCTCATGAAACACAGAAAACAAGGCATCAGTGGTACATTTATTAGTTAAAAAGCCGAACTGATTTTGGGATAAGATGTTGTTATCAATGAGAAAGGACATAAGACGGGTTTTTATGAGTCTCTCAATAATTTTTGAAAGTACCGGTAGTAAGGCAATAGGTCTGTAGTTGCAAGCATTAGATTTTTCACCACCCTTATGAAGGGGAATAATAATGGCTCTCTTTAGGCACTCTGGGAATTTGCCTCTTTCAAAGGAATCATTAATTAGTGAGACACATTTTCTGTGAGATTTGAGAAGATTTTTATGCATAGTCCATCAGTACTACAGGATGATTTGCTTTTGATACTATTGATAGTTTGGATCAGTTCAGATATATCGATTGGTCTTAAAAATAATGAATTCGAGAACACTCCTGAATTGGGGAGATAGGAAATGGGATTTTTTGGTGGCAAAATAGTAGAAGTTATATTTTTACTCACATTAACGAAATATTCGTTTAGATTTTCCGAGTCTGGAAGGGCAAATGTTTGAACTGCGTGAGTTCTATTTTCAAGATCGTTTAATATGGACCAAGTTTCTTTTGCAACACTTTTAGAGCTTTCCATACGATTTTGATAGTATGCTTTTTTAGCTGATTTGATGAGTTTTAGATAGGTTACCCTGTACTTAGTGATATATTGAGTGACAGAGACGTTGGTAGCAAATTTCTTGATATACAATAGTGAGCGCATATTTTTGGCTGATACGCGAATACCTTCTGTAGCCCAGGGTTTGTGATGTTTTGGCTTAATTGAAATTAAAGGGAATGCCTTATTGAAGATAGAGACAAGCTTTTCTATAAAATCGTTGAAATTATAGTCCACGTCCGCAGAAGGAAAATGCCACTCAGAAGTTAAGCATAAATTTTGAAATTTATGAAAATTCCGAGCGGAAAAAATCTTACCTAAACGTCGGGTTTTCAAGGAGGGTTTGCTGAAGATGTTAAACTTCGTAAATACTGCTTCATGATCTGATAATCCCGCATTAATAATTGTAGAGCAGACATCAAGGGGTGAGAAATCTGAGACAATATAGTCAGTTATGGTAGATGAAGTTTTTGTAATCCTTGTAGGAGAATTAACGTGCATTGAGAGACCATATGATTCAAATATGTTGACCAAGGACATTTGGGTAGCACAAGCAGCATCATAATTAATGTTGAAGTTCCCGCATAGAATTTTTCTGCTTCTATGAGGCAAGTCATCTAACAAATTTAGCAGGTTCTGAAAAAATAGTTCCACAGGGGAGTCAGGTGATCTATAGATGCAAATAATATAAAGATTAAGATATTTATTATAAACTAGGGAAAACTCAAAGAAGGCTTCATTTAACAGAAAGTCATATTTTGTAATCAGAGAAAAATCATTATTTCTAGAAATAATTAGGGTGCCTCCATGAGCTGAACTTGGACGATCATACCTAGCAATTGTGGTATATTTTTCTACAAAAAAAGGCTCGTTGACTTCAAGCCAGTGCTCTGTAACCGCAACTATCGGGGGAAATCCTAATTCTTCCAGAAACAAAAATAATTCGTCAGTTTTATTTCTTATAGAACGAATATTAATCAGAACCATACTAAAGTTGTCATCACTAAAATTATTCGAGGTTTCTAGTTCCTCAGAACACGTCGTGTTATTTAAAAATTTCGTCTTGGCGAGCTAGTAGAATAATAATTTCGGTGGCATTTCCTTGATTTTTGTAGACGTATGATTTTTTCTGAACTTAAAAAGGACCTATAAGCAATAAGATCAGCTTCCACATCAGCTGGACCAATTCCATAGGCATCATTAAATTCTAGAAGAATTTTTCTTAGTTCCTCAGTCTTGGTAGGTAGTCCTTCGGAAGCCAAAAATAGTTTCACACTGGTGTTGGTATATCCATCACAAAATATTGAGGCAGGCTGGTCGTGTAGGAAAGCAAGATGTAGCTTAATTGCTTTTAATATATCCGGTTTCCTTAATCCTGCTAGAAGATATCGACTGTTTGAGTTATTGGTTAATCTAACTCTTGGTGGTGTTAAAGGATCCAAATTTATGGATGGTTCCAAAGTAACTTTCTTAATGAAATTAATTTGGGAACGGAACTTAATTTGGGAGTTTTGAACTTCATTTTTGTTTTTACTTGGAATGGTAATTGGATTTTCCAAGCTAACTGGGCTTCTGATGTGCTTCGGTTTCATATTTGCCTCAGATGAAGTTGTTGGTTCGGAGCATGAGGATTCTGTAGACCATTTAATGTTTACACCAGGTGGCCAAATTTCCTTATTAAATAATAAGTCAATATATGTTTTAGACTGAATACCTATTTTGAATGAGGACCCTGTTGTTGTGTTGGCATCTTTAAGAAGGGCATAACATCTTATATATTCCTTGATACCTAGCTTCTCTTTAATGTAGTGAACTACTTGAATAGGAGTGTAAATTGGGGTTAAGTTGCTAATAACGACAAAGTGGCATTTATCTTCTGCACTTTTTAATTTTTTGACTGGACTAACTTTGAAATGTTGAGTGTCTTCGGTTTGAGTACTTGAAGTGGCATACACAATGTCTCTCTTCGATACATCTTTCTTCGTTGGTATAACAGGTAGTTTATTTGAAAGATTACTCATTTGATTAGATATTTCACTTAAGTTTGAAGAGAGCCTATCTAGTCCCAATTTTATCTCAGATGAATTTGAATCTTGGACTTGCACCTTAATCGTGTCATTGGAACAGCCGAAAAAAACTGACGATATATTGAAGATATCTTGTTCCATCTGCCTTATCGATTTTAAAAGATATTCAGGATTTAGCAGGTTATTTAATTTATGTATCTCGTCAATTTTTTTCGTAATATAGTCTAATTTGCCGTTATTTTTGGTTAATAAATCATATGTCTCGATGAAAATTATCAAATTATCAGTGAGATTTTTTGTAACTTGAATTAAGGCGTCAAAATTCTCTTGTGGTATTTGATTTTTTGAAAGATTGTTAATTTTTTCATTTAGATATCTGAGACTAGGCGAATCACATAAAGTACAGAAAAATCTTAAATGAGAATTTTTTGGGTCCCGTAGAGTTTTTGCCGTTGTTTTATTGAGACCAGTAAATTTGATGCAAAAATACCGTTTACAATCTCCACGGCAACGTATCTGATATTTTTAGTTTTCAGAAAATTCAGCTAAGCAAATTTCACAATTTTTGGACGTCATGGTGTCAAGGTTAAATATTATACAAATATTTAACTAGGTCGTTTAAACTTGGTGATGTGATGATATTAATAAAAAAATAAAACACTTACAGCTAGTATTCACAACACATCAAATCAAAACAAATAACAAAATGTGTAAACACAAGAAACAAAACAAAACATACAACCGTACGCTTCCAGTGCTGGTAAACGACTGAACAATGTCCGGCGGTTTTAAACAGCACAAGACCTTGCCAGGCAAGGAGACGCATTAGGGTTTTTTGTTTTTTTTTCTAAAATTAATTTTTTGTATCGAACAATTTTTTTACAATTTTTTTTTTAGATTTTTGAATCATTCCAAACGGAAAAGGTGTTTAGTTACTTTTCTCTTAGGTTAACAGTTTTTGACATATTTATGTATAAGCGACTAAAAATTTAAAAACTCCGAAATCGGTCATTTTTCTCCAAAAATTAGGTGAAAAACTGAAAATTTCAATGTTGCCAAGGTAGATAGATAATTTTTAAACATAATTTACAGGGTGTAAAAAAATTCATAAGAAAAACTGGCTTTTCGAAAAAGTACTAAGAGACAAAAAAGATTTAAAAATATTGTGGTTAAATAATGGTACCACAATAATAATTTAACTGGAAGGTACACAAAAGTTTGGGGGCAGGTTTAAGGGAGCAAAGCTCCATAAAATTTTTATACGGTGTACGAATTTTACTATCATTTTTTTTAAGATCTTCCTGCCATAAAATGCCACTTGTTAGTTTTTAATGAAAAATCTCTAAGAGTTTTCGATATGTTGAAAAAAATCGATTTTCTTTTTGTAACTTCAAAGGGCTGTAACTTTTTATGTGCACATTTGTACTAAGGTAAGTTAGATTTTAATCGATCTATTTTTCTTCTTAGAATATGTGATTTAATTTATGACCTGCATTTTTGTTACACCCCGTATATGCGGAAAATTTTCAAGTTTAAATAAAAATCGCTTAAACAATTTTTGGCACATTTTTGACCATGGCAATATGCTAATTTTTTAACCTTCGCATGACCAAGCGGGGGAAATTATGACCCCAGCGTAGGTTTTTCTTTAATAAATTCAAAAGTATTTTCAATTTTTAACCCATTATTTTTTTATTTGACTTCAATATCATTCTACATATCCTCATATTTTGAAATAAAAAAAATCCCTATATTTTACGAATAAAAAATATATTCTGAAGTTGATGTTTAGTAAAATACCGTGTATTATGTGTAATTCCAAGTAGTTTTACGCTAATGATGTCGACTTTGCAAAGTAACAAGACACTTACTCAACATACACATTACACATGTCACTAATACTCATGTTGTGACTGGCTGAATGACATAAAGTCCATGCCATAAAAAAAATAAAATTAAAAAAAAAGAAAAAAAAACTTCATTTTTTTGTTAATTGTCATTTTTGACATTTTTAACCTGGGGTCATTTTCCCCCCCTTGGTCATCCGTGTAAAAAAACAGGTTGGTCATCGGAAGGTTAATAGGGAACCTTTACATTAATTTGCCTAAAGGCGCGTTTTCACGGGTCGATCTGGGTTGAACGATTTGGATCATTAGACCAGAATTCGATCTGTGCCGACAGCAAAAAGGTTTACACGGCGGTCAATGAAAGAAATGGCCAAATCAAACAAAAAGACAAATAAACGAAAGTCGTGGACCCGACCGTGGATTTTAAGACGAAATACTCTTGGTGCATCACAAAGCCTGCTCCAAGAAATGGTTGTGGAAGATCCAGAGGCTTATAAAAATCACCTAAGAATGGATAATGCACAGTTTAAAGAACTTTTAGAAAAAAGTGTTGGGAAAATTCAAAAAACGACACAAATATGTTGTTTTTCTGTTCGACGAGGTGTTTACACATTCGATTCCAGTCGTTCGACATCGATTCAGCGACAATCGCCTATTATATCAAAAGTAGACATTATTTCTACTTCCGTCCAATCGACTCACTCCGCCGAACGGCCAAGTCGATGTATGGTTTACATATTCAATTTGCTTTCGATTTAATAATCGATCTAAATCGTTTAATCCAGATCGACCCGTGAAAACGCGCCTTTATGGGTAAATTGAATCAGAATATTTTTCCGCACATATACACTGATGAGCGCGCTAATAACCGGCAAAATAGCGCAATAGATGGAAAACATATTAAATTGTCAGATAAAAAGGAACAAAACTAGTAGAAGTGTTAAAATTAGCGATAGTAACATTATACATTTACATTATATTGATTGTTTCCCACCTTTGGACGTGTCAGAGGAGTATGTTAACTAAAACTGTCAGTGTGACAGAGGCATTTCTCAAACTCGTTGGATACGTCCAACGGTGGGCAACATTCAATACAACTCGTAATATCAAGTTTTAAATTACTATCGCTAAATTTAACACCTCCACTAGGTTCATCCCTTTTTATCTCACAACTTAATATTTTTTCCATCTTTTGCGCTATTTGACCGGTTATTAGTGCGCTCATCACTGTATTTACGCATTTTATTAATTATTATACAGTGATGAGCGCGCTAATAACCGATAAAATAAAGCAAAAGATGGAAAACGTATTATGTTGTGAGATAAAAAGAAATCAAACTAGTCGAGCTGGGAAATTTAGAGGTATTAAGCTATAAATTTACACTATATTGATTTTTTTCCACCTTTACACGTATCAGAGGAGTATGTCAACTAACATTGTCACTGTGACAGTGGTAGTTGCCCAACACACCCGATACGTCTAAAGGTGGGAAACAATCAATATCATATAAATTTATGGGTTAATATCGCTAAATTTCCCAGCTTGGCTAGTTTCATTTCTTTTTATCTCACACCTTAATACGTTTTCCATCTTTTGTGATATTTTGCCGGTTATAAGAGCGCTCATCACTGTATATGTTACCGGCAAAACCTGATTTTAAGACAAACTAGTTTATCCTAGGCTAACGAGAGCACGAAGCACTGGAGCTAAAATTTTGCGCCTATGCCCTTAAATCTTTTGCTCAATCTGCTTTGAATAACACATTAAATTCAACTTCATGCTTAATTTTAATTGCTAATCATTATTTTCCTGCCGAAAACCGATTGCTATATAACTCTAATGCTCTGAGCCTGAAAAATATTTGCGTCGATTAGAAATTGACTAGAAATTGTTAGGGACACTCTTGACTAGAAATTTTTAGGGAACTATTCGGCATCAAATATTTTTTAGGGGTTCGTTGTTCGTGAATTTTTGTGGGATATTTTGTCCACAAAAGTTTGTGGGATTATTTGTAAGGAATTTTTTGTGGGTATTTTTATCCGAGGTTTATTTTCTGGGGATTATTTGTGGGTATTATTTGTAGAGATTTTTGCGGGGGTTTTATTGTCCAGAGATAATTTGGGGGGAATTTTTTGACCGAGATTATTTGTCCGCGGATTATTTGTCCTAACTTTGTGGTCATTCCATTCTGACTTTACTATTTCTTCCCCAGTTATTAATATTATCCACCTTGCATCTTCGTCGTATATCTGTACTTCTAGCTTTGTCCCATAGTGTCTTACCATCTATTTTTCAAAGGAGTTTCATTTTCGCTTTTTCAAGAAACCTGTTTGTTGTTATAATAATTTTTGTTGTTATATTATTAATATTATGTACACAGGGTGAGTCATGAGGAACTGTACATACTCCTACCTCGTATAGAGACCCCTATGGGGAGTAACAAATGACCATTAAAAAGTGTCTGCTCCCATTGTTTAATAATATTATACAGGGCGAGTTTCGCATTTTGACAGAAATTTGTATTCGTCATAATTCTTGAACGGTCAGATCGATGTGTCTCTTATTTTGGTCAATCGTTACACTATTACCATCTAATAAACTGATTTATTCAAATTACAAAAAATCAGGTCCGGCTTTAAAAAATTATTTCGTTTGTGTCTTAGAAAAAATTTCACCCTGTATACGCTTTTTGAAAACTCTAATATGAATTTTACAAATTAGAGAAATAGGCAATTAAAATGGCATATTTATTTTTTCCCCACACGATTACTAATTTTTTTATAAAAAAATCAAAAACTATAAATTAAAAGTTTGGTAAAGTGAACCATAAATTTAAAAAAATTAACTTTTATTACAAAAAGTAATTTTTTTAAACAAATATTTAATTTATATTACCATCCAATAAACTGATTTATTCAAACTAGAAAAAAATCAGGTCCGGCTTTAAAAAATTAGTTCGTTTGGGTCTTAGAAAAAATTTCACCCTGTATACGCTTTTTGAAAACTCTAATATGTATTTTACAAATTAGACAAATAGGCAATTAAAATGCCATATTTATTTCTTTCCCCACACGATTACTTAATTTCCAATTAAAAAATCAAATCAAATTTGTCAAAATCGCAATTTTACCATAAAAATAAAAAAAAATAAACGTTTTTCTTAGAATTAAAAGTTTTACCATTTTTTTTTCTATAACACGTCTAGGTCTAAAACTCTCCATAGCACTTCACTTTGGACTCTATAGTTTAACATAGACGTGATCAAATAGATAAATTTTTAATTTTTTTACCTAATTTTTGCGATTTAACTTTGCAATTCTCGAATCTGCACCTTTTATTTTTAAAAATTCATAACTTTTACGAGAAGAAGACTGAAAGTCTACAACAATTTTCATAGTCTTCACAATGATCAGAGATACGTGCTTTAGGTACTTCAGAAAAAAAATATTAAAATGAAACAGAGTGTAGCGAGTTAAGCCGTGATTTCATTTTTTTTTTTCATTTTTAGGTTAAAATTCCGATTTTGACAAATTTGATTTTTTAATAAAAAATTAAGTAATCGTGTGGCGAAAAAACAAATATGTCATTTTAATTGCCTATTTGTCTAATTTGTAAAATTCATATTAGAGTTTTCAAAAAGCGTATACAGGGTAAAATTTTTTCTAAGACCAAAACGAACTAATTTTTTAAATCCGGGCTTGATTTTTTTCTAGTTTGAATAAATCAGTTGATTGGGTGGTAACATAAATTAAATATTTGTTCAAAAAATATTAATGTTTGTAATAAAAGCTATTTTTTTTTAATCTATGGTTCACTATATACCAAACTTTTAATTATTCATAGTCAAATTTATTTTTTTTTTATAAAAAATTAAGTAATCGCGTGGGGAAAAAATAAATACGCCATTTCAATTGCCTACTTGTCTAATTTGTAAAATTCATATTAGAGTTTTCAAAAAGCATATTATAAAGGGTGAAATTTTTTCTAAGATCCAAATGAATGAATTCTTTAAAGCCGGACCTGATTTTTTCTAGTTTGAATAAATCAGTTGATTGGGTGGTAATATAAATTAAATATTTGTTTAAAAAGAATTAATTTTTGTAATAAAAGTTAATTTTTTTAAATCTGTGGTTCACTTTACCAAACTTTTAATTCATAGTCAAATGTGATTTTTTTATAAAAAATTAAGTAATCGTGTGGGGAAAAAATAAATAGGCCATTTTAATTGCCTATTTGTCTAATTTGTAAAATTCATATTAGAGTTTTCAAAAAGCTTGTACAGGGTGAAGTTTTTTCTAAGACCCAAACGAACTAATTTTTTAAAGCCGGACCTGATTTTTTCTAGTTTGAATAAATCAGTTGATTGGGTGGTAATAGTGTAACGATTGACCAAAATAAGAGACACATCGATCTGACCGTTCAAAAATTATGACGAATACAAATTTCTGTCAAAAGGCGAAACTCGCCTTGTATATTAGTAAACAATGGAAGCAGACACTTTTTAATTGTCATTTGTTATTCCTCGTAGGAGCCTCTATACGAGGTAGGAGTATGTACAGTTCCTCATGACTCACCCATCTCATACATTCCTGTGTTTTTGGTCCCTTTGCCTGTTTCAAACTTACTACATGTATTAAATCAAAACTAATAATATAAAATATGTACTATAAAACATTAAAGAAGAGCGAAAATCTGGTGATAAATCAAAAAACAGATATTGACGACATTTTTAATCACCAATGAATCGCTAAAATCCTACGGTTCTATTTTATCCAAAACTTTCATATATAAGCCAACGCGTTTTATAACTTTTTTGTCTGATTGTGTACTTTTAATAAGAAACGTTATCTCGCTACTGTTGAGAAAAGTGTCACGTAGTTTATTGCTGCCAAATAGACAAATATTTATTTTTGCCAAATCAATTTTTATGGGCAGTGAAGCGTAGAACTCCTTAATGTATTGCTGCTGAAAATGTTTTTGCTTAATCTGAACACGTCCATTTTTGTTTGGACAGGCGTCATGCCAGAAGAATCGGTGATCGATCTCGATGGTAAATTGTACATTTTATAGTTTTGTTCTTAGTGCGGCCGATATGTGAAACAATTGCACATTTAATAACACAAGCATATAATTTGGACCACATATACTACACATACAAAGGTTCAAATTTAGATAAAAATGTATACCATTTTTATTCAGATATGATATTCATATATAATTTAGATATGAGGCTATCTCAGATGTTTCCTTTTACAAAAATGGCGGGTATTCAAAATGGCGGCTATACATGTGTGTTTAATAGTACCATAACTTTTGAACGAAGAGTTCGATTTCAACCAAATTTGGTATATAGGTTATATTTTTGATTTACAAGATGGTTGTGGTGAACCAGAAGAATCGGTTTACCAGAAGTTGTGTTTTTACTGGTTGTTTATGTAAAAATATGTTTTTTTTTTCAATTTTTTTCCTCCGTATATATTAATTTTTCAAAAAGGTAATACCGCAATTGAAAAGAGAGTAGAAATATTTTGTAGAAAATATTTTGAACATTTTAGTTATGTTAACTACCATTTAATAAATGCATAACGTATCTTCATATGTACAAATATGTGGCAGATTCGTGCAAATATTATAAGAATTATTGTGTATTTAATCGTAAAAGCATATAATTTAGATCACATATACTACACACACCAAGGTTCCAATTTAGATATAATAGGCCAATCAAGTTAGGTTTTTTCTAGACATAACGGAAAAGACGAGGTTTGACAGTTGAAATGTGTAGTATGAGATATTACAAAAAGACTACCATCTTGGGATTCATCAATTTTTTAGTGGAACATTTTTTAAATAAACAATCAAAACGTCAAACTTAGTTTTTTGCTCATAACTTAAAAACTTGTTTATTTAGAAATTTGACGTCCACAGATAACTTTTTCAGAAAAAAAATACATCGAATGAGATACGCTAAATGAAAATCGGTTAATAAACAAAAAATGTTATTGCAAAACGGAAGACAAAATCACTGTTTTTAATTATTGTTAATAACAATTTTATTGTTTATCACAGTATGTTTTAATATAACTAAAATTGAGGGCATTATGGTGTTTGAATGGTGTGCAAAAAATGGTCCATTTCTGTTAAATAGTTTTCCCAAAATTTAATTTGTTTATAAAATTTTTTGAAAAACGAGCTAATTTCTGAGGCTGGTCCAGTTAATATGGCTGAATGTATCTCAATAATCCGGGGCTCATTTCCTTCGTTAAGATGTATCCTAACAGCGTATGAAAAAAAAAGTAAAAAAAAATTACATATACGTACACAAAATTATTTGTTAATAAATAGCAGTTTTTAAGCTTATAAACAATTATAATAATTTCGTAGAAATTAGATCAAATTAAATGGCAATAAAAAATACGGAAAGCTGGTTAAAATGCACAACTTGTAAAAAAAATTTAGGTCGTACGACCCTTGGGGTCTGAGATAGCCCGTTTTTTTTTTGAAAAAGTCACTGTTACGTTAATTAACAACACTAAGATCTGAAATTAACCAATATTTTATAAGAAAAGTCAAAGTTTTTAGCAAGAAAAAATGTTAAAAATTGTTTAAACAGTAGTGTTATAAACAAAAAGTATTTTGCGTTCCGACTAAAGTAAAAAATAGCGGGCGTAGTCGACTGACTGAATAGTGGGCGCGGTTGGCGACCGGCAGCAACTCCTAAAATTACGTTGTACCGACCACAAAAATCAACTTAAAGTGAATAACAAATTTTCATCATTCCTTATGTTTTCGAGGTCTCCGAATCCGAATATGGAGCTTATTTTTTTCTAGAATTAGTGGAACATGTTCAAAAATCAAATTTTATGCCAAAATGCGATAAATCAATTTTGATGATTTTTCAATTTTAACTCACTGTATTTTTGGTCGCTGTAAATATTTCCTTTTGAAAATTTTACTGTGTTATCTTTGAACCATTTAGATAACAATGCGATTTGTCCAAAATGATTAAACATATTAAAAGAGAAGTTGTTAATTTTTAAACATTTTGCCGTCAGATTTCGTTAGTTTCTTGCTTACTTAAAAAAGTTGAGTGACAAACTTTTTAATTTATAATTTTAACTAACACAGAAATAAAATATAATTCATGAAGAAGTTTTCCAAAAAAATTTAATTTAAAATATGCAATAGGAAAAATGTTATGTGACTTTATAGACGAGCGGCACACTGGCATACCCCAAAAAAAGCTTATTTCTCGAGATACTGATACTAATTTTGGTAATAGGTACTTTATATTTTTGATGGTGCTGAAAACTAAAATTAGGGTTTTTTTTGAATTTTACGTGGGGGAACATTATCAAAATCGCAACTTTACCCTAAAAATAAAAATCACGTTTTTTGCGTTTAACTTGCTACAACTCAGTTCCATTGTAATATTTTTTCTGAAATTTTTATAGTATATATTTCTCACCATTCTGAAGACAATGGGACCTGCTTCAATATTTTTGTCTTGCTACAAAGAAAGTTATAAATTGTTTGAAGTAAAAGGTGCCGATTCTTGAATTGCAAAGTTTAATCGCAAAAGTTGAGTGACAAAATTTGAAATTTAGCTGTTCAATTAATTTTTTGTTAAAATCTAGAGTACAGAGAACAAAATGTTTAATAGAAAAAAGGTGGTGTATCTTTTAATTTTAAGAAAAACGTGATTTCATTTTTTTTATTTTTAGGGTAAAATTTCGATTTTGACAATGTTTCTCCATCTAAAATTCAAAATAAAACTCATTTTCGTTTTCAGCACCATGAAAGACATAAAGTAAGACCCAAATTAGCCATTCACCACAGTGTGGTTGATATCTCGAGAAATTAGCGTTTTTTTTTGGGATTACCCCTCGTCTATAAGGTCGCGGAACTTTTTTTCTGTTGCATATTTTGACTTGAAATTTTCCAGAAAACTTCTTCGGGACCTATGTTTTAATGCTGCGTTGATTAAAATTATAAACTAAACAGTTTGTCACCCAACTTTTATAAGTTAACAGAAAACTAATGAAAAAATTGTTTAAACAATTTTCCGGCCGCGGTACCTCTTGGTACCCTTTGGATTTGTTATAAGGAACTTTTTTTTTGAGTAAGTTTGTGCAAAAAATAAGAATCGGAATAATTTACCTAACGGGGTCGACGATACAGCCTGGACTACACACGGATTCAAAATAGAGAATAAAAAATGGCCTATACCTACCAATCGGGTTCTACTGTACCAAGTTTACTATTTTTTTTTATCTATGGTACCACATTAAAATAATAATGTTTATCTTATTTTCATTGCAAAATTATCCAAAACAAAGCAGCTAATGGGATGTATAAACCTTTTTTAATTGGCCTTTTTATTGTCATTTTTTAAATTTATTTATTTAAAATATAATTTTACTAAATAAATGTGCAAGATAATAATATTCATAAAATGCAAGTTTCTACCAAAATATATAAATATAATATTAAGCTTCAAATCCGGTATACTGTCAATGTTAAAAATGGGCTGCAACGGTCTAGCGCTAGCGAATGGTAGTCCGCGAATTTATTCTCATTCGGCTACGCCCATTATTTTTTTTTACTTTAGTCGCAACGCAAGATACGTTTTGTTTATAACACTACCGTTTTAACAATTTTGAGCACATAAATGAGCACATGCTAGAAAACATAAATTGTTTTTGAAGCACATGAAAAATGAGCACATGCTAGAAAACATAAATTGTTTTTAATTAGTTAAAAAAGTGAATATTAAATTAAAATCGTGTGTGAAAATTAACGTTGCTACTTATACATACTCCAACTTTACATTTAGTACACATTTTGCACATGCTGGATTTGCAGTTTTCAGCTGCACATCTCTTTTTTTTTTCTATCAGGGGTGTTTGTTAAGAAATGTCCTATATTGTCAAAACGCACGTCACCGGAAACTCTGCTAATGGATCTACTGGAAATACTTAAACTCTGGCGACCCCCATGGTTTGCCGGATTCTGTACCCATGACAAATGTTTTCATAATATCTCGCTTGAGCTAAAACTGCGTCATAGTACCCCTTTTTCCTTTTTAAATTCCAACTGTTTTGCGCTGAACAGTCAATTAGCCAAGTAAAAAAGCACCATCACCGTTTTTTTACGGATTCCTATACGATATCTGGATATGTTTTGGTTCGTAAGATCAGTGCCTCCCATTGCAGAATTATATTTCGCAATAAATTGAGGTCTGCCTATGTGTACGTTCTTTCTATCGACCTGGGAATAGCGTTTTACTTCATTCACAGGTGAAACCCCATATGAGGTTGATGCGACGGTCACTATGGTGTTATCAGCCCACCTTTGGGTTACACCTTCCACAACCCAAGTAGGTTGTGGAAAAGGTTTGCTTGTTACTTCAATATCGCCACGACTCAAATGACTTTTGTCAAATCAACTTTTAAATATTCTTCATCCCCAACACTTTCAAAATCTATTTCCTCAATTGGACCATCTTTGCTCCCCAGTCGCTCTTCTTCTGTGTTATTCTTGTTAGAAAGAACAACCTCGGCCTGTGAGCGAAGTTGATCTTTTGACAAATTATCGACCACCGTCCATTACCATCTTCCTCGCCTGAGTCTTCAGCTGCCAGCTTACCCTCTGTAAGCTCAATGTAGATTTCGACCACTTCTATAATGTCATCATCGTACGTAATTTGTAATCCCTCTTCAAGTGTTAAGCCGTTTCTAAAAAAAAAGAACAGTATATTATAAAAGTCGGTAATAGCGCGTCCTAGCGTTGCCGTATGGCAACACTCATATTTGGGATATAATATAACAAATAAAAACTACAAGAATTGGTCTCACAATATTGAGTATTTTAAACACGTTATTTTGACTTTATATTTTATTAATATCAAACACGTATACGAATTTTTAGTGTCATTATTTTACTTACGCAAATCTGACGTCCATCTTGAAGTAACAATTTCACAAACGCTCTCACAAACAACTGATTTGAGAAATTAATTTTCGTTTTGGTGACACCCTAAATTAGACAAAAAATCTAATAACGTTAACATAATAACTAGTAGCACCATCTTTGTTTTTCGGTCCCAACTTTTCGTGTAAGAATTAATATTTTAAACAGTGTTTTGCGTTGCCATATGGCAACGCCAGTCTTTGATGGGTTAACGAAGGAAATGAGCTCCGGATTATTGAGATACATTCAGCTATATTAACTGGATCAGCCTCAGAAGTTAGCTCGTTTTTCAAAAAAATTTATAAAAAAATTCAATTTTGCGAAAACTATTAAACAGATCTGGACCATTTTTTGCACACCATTAAAACACCATAATGCCCTCAAGTTTAGGTATATTTAAACATATTCTAATAAACAATAAAATTCAATGATTTTGTCGTCTGTTTTGCAATAACTTTTTTGTTTATTAACCGATTTTCATTTAGCGTATCTCATTCGATGTATCTTTTTATTCTAAAAAAGTTACCTGTGAACGTCAAATCTCTAAATAAACAAGTTTTTAAGTTATGAGCACAAAACTAAGTTTGACGTTTTGATTGTTTATTTAAAAATTGTTCTACTAAAAAATTGATGAATCCCAAGATGGTAGCCCTTTTGTAATATCTCATACTACACATTTCAACTGTCAAACCTCGTCTTTTCAATTATGTCGAAAAACGGCTTATTTTTTACTAACTTGATTGGTCTATAAAGCCATCTCAAATTTTACCTTTTACAAAAATGGCGAGCATTCAAAATGGCGACTACACATGTGACTAATAGCACGATAACTTTTGAACGAAAAGTCCGATTTCAAGCAATTTGGTATACAGGTTCTTTTTTTGATGTGTAAAACCAAAATCTTGAACCGGAAGAATCGATTTACCAGAAGCTGTGTTTTTCCTGATTTTTATGTAAAAACATGTTGTTTTTTTTAACAATTCTTTCACCCTGTAGATAATAATTTTCCAAAAAGATAATACCGGCGTTGAAAAGAGCGTAAAAATATTTTTTAGGAAATATTTTGAACTTTTTTTAGTTGTGTTAATTACCAATTAATAAATGCATAACGTATCTTCATATGCACCTACATATGAACCTATGTGCGGCAGATTGGTGCAATTAATATAAGAATTATTGTGCATTTAATGGTAAAAGCATATAATTTGGACCACACACACATTACACATACAAAGATTCAAATTTAAATATGAGGCCTCTCAGATTTTGTCTTTTACAAAAATGACGGGCATTCAAAATGAATCTGACGCACACAGGTACATGTGAAGATACGTTATGCATTAATTAAATGGTAATTATCATAACTAAAAAGTTCAAAATCTTTCCTAAAAAATATTTTTACACTTTTTCAATTCTTTCTCCTTGTATATATTAATTTTTCAAAAAGGTATACCGTCATTGAAAAAAGTGTAGTATATGTGGTCCAAATTATATGCTTCTACCGTTAAATGCACAATAATTCTTATAATATTTCCACGAATCTGCCACACATAGGTACATGTGAAGATACGTTATGCATTTATTAAATGGTAATGAACATAACTAAAAAGTTCAAAATATTTTCTAAAACATATTCTTACGCTTTTTTCAATGGTGGTGTTACCATATTGAAAAATTAATATATACAGGATGAAAAAATTTAAAATAAATTATTTACATAATATAAAATAGTTTTACATAAAAAACCAGGAAAAACACAACTTTTGGTAAACCGATTCTTCCAGTTCACGACATAAATCTTTCAAATCACAAAAAGAACCTATGTACCAAATTTGGTTGAAATCGGACTTTTCATTCAAAAGTTATCGTGCTATTCGTCACATATGTATAGTCGCCCAATTTGAATGACCGTCATTTTTGTAAAAGGCAAAATTTGAGATGGCCTCATATCTAAATTTGAACCTTTATATGCACAGTATATGCGGCCCAATTTATATGCTTGTATCATTAAATGTGCAATTCTTATAATATTTTCACGAATCTGCCGCACTATCTATGAAATGAACTTTGGCACGGCGATTTCGGGTTGTTTTATTTTAGTTTTAACTAATGACAAAAAAGTTTAAAGTTATATTTTTTAAAAACACTTGTAGACGAGGCAATTAAGCACTACACTTACCAATTTTCTGCAGCAAGATGAGTAAACCTGGATCCAGCGTACCAAAAAAAAAATTAAACCCTTAAACCAACCTTTTTTAGGTTCCATGTACGCCCAAGGGTGGGTAAAAAATATCCACTCCGAAAATAGCTAATATATTTATTGGGAGTTGTTGGAAATGGATTAAACATAAGAATCTTATGCTTAATAAACACAGCATCTTCTAAAATATTAATATAAACAATTTACAAACCTGACAACAAAATTACAATGTACATCAAAATTAACATAACAGTAAACTCCATTAATGATTCAATAGAATTGTGTTTTGACTAGGAAAGTTTTTGGATAGTTCTGATTTATTTCATTATATATGGATTTTGGGCTGCTGAATCCGAATATGAGGTTTGCGGACAAAATTTCTTGCCGGAACATTGAAAAATCGCAAAAAAAGCGAAAAATTTCAGCTGTTTTCCGCTTTTTTTGCTCGACTTTTGCTCGACAACTTCGAAAACTATTAACTTTTAGTAAATAGTCTGTTAACAGAAATTAAAGTACTTATAATTATCTACAAATATCACTATTTACTTTCTTTTTTTAGACGAACCGTTCGGTCTAAACGAGAAGTTGAAATTGTCAATTTTTAACCGTCTCGCCAAATCTCACTTTTTACATTCAAAAATTTTATTTTTTATTAAAATGCTGTCATTTGATTAGTTCCTTCTAGTTTTCTGTACAAATAATAAATGTTAGTTTATAGGTATGGTATGTCTCTTGTGACAGCTTCCATGAGTCCATTCCGTCCTAAGAGGCCGGGAATGTCTCTGCTTTTCCCTTAGAGCCACAGAAGATCAGGCACAGATGGAGTCACAGTTTCAGTTGGCGTGAACATTTCCTTCGGATCTGTTATCTTGACCAGCGGTTCTCAACCACCGTGTCGCGACACACTGGTGTGTCGGAAGAACCTAGCAGGTGTGTCGCGAGATTTACGAATACGATATTTTTATTTATATTTTTTTACTTGTTATAATATACCAATCATGCATTCAACCATTTTTTTAACTATTAGGTATATACCACGTTATACCAATCAATAAAGTGCCAATCCGTAATTGTTTCCTCTCTAACTGTTTTTAAAATTTAACCGACATAACTTGCGTTATGAATAGTTGCGCAAAGCGGGAGATCTTGTTTCTTATCTTTAAGACGGAGCAACACGTGACGTACGCCGACGCGATCCGATTAACCAGTTTTTGCTTTGAACTATGCTCTCATTTCTCAGTCCCAGTCAGTAATGAGTTTGAGTAGTCCGTCACAGGTGTCACAGGTCACAGGTCATAGTGAAAATCAGGTCATGAAATAATAGGCATTACTAATAAAGTCTAATAACCGTGCGTAGTGGTAGTGTTTTGCTGATTACAAAATATTTTATGGTTTTTCATGCGCCTGGCGACAACAACCCTTTTTATAGTTTATAAAGCTAAGGTAAATTTAGTGTATATAAAGTATGTCCGCTATATCTTTTCCCATGCATGAAATTATTCACGAATTACTTTTTATACTAGGTCTCTTTTTTACTCACAGAAACTAGTATCGCAAAATGAACCCACTTTTCCATAGAAGCCACAATAAGTTAAACAAGGATAAACAGTAAATCATGTCTTTGATAACTTGTTTATTATGAATTTTGACGTTTATATTAATTATTTTCCATGACAGTGTCATTATCGTATTAAATTTGCCGTGCTTATTATTTTATTTGCATTTATTGTTTATTTGGTTTTATAAATCAATAAGTTATATTTATTTATCAATAAAATGTATTTGGTTTTATATTTATAAAAAATAAACATATTTCAGTTTAAAGGAAGAGTTGCAATTATGACGTTTAGGTCTCAGACAAAGACGAGTGAGTATTCATATTAATAATATCGTAGTGTTGATAACTCAATTGGCTAAAAATTTGCACTTGTGTCACTGTTTCCCCAAATGTGCGATATATTAAAAATATTAACTGTTTTTATATAATTTTCTCAAGAGTTTTGTATTTCTCAACCACAGGTATTCTCCTTTTCATGAACATTTTTCAGTGCGTCACAAATTATAGAAAAAAAGGTAAGTCCGTGATAATACACATTTATGACATTTATTCTAACGTGACATTTTTGTTAAATCTGACAGTTGTCAAATTTTATTTTCAATTTGGAATAAAACCAAATCAATTGTGTCTATTGCATTTATAAAATGGTATTTTCTTTCATTTGTATAGTCTTATAAATTGTACAGGTTATATTGATAATATTATTATTTTATTTAATAAATAATTCTTTTTTGATTATGGCGCCATCTATCGACAACTAGAATAATCACCAAACTAGAATAATTACCAAAGTATTCAAAGACGTGCCTTTTTTTCTGTCACATACAATTTAATGCGTTAGAGAGAAATCGAAAAACTGTGACGCACTGAAAGATGATCATGAGAAAAAGAATAATATTCTTAACAATATTAACTTTGTTGTTGTGACTTTTTTTAAATTTATTTATTACCGTTCTATATTTATGTTTATACTAGTAATAGTCGGTATGATATTTAATCTGTATAATGTTGAGTTCATCAATCTCCTCAATAGTGAAAAAGATTAAATTAACTTCAATAAACTAACTTTATACCGGGATAATAGCCATTTCCTAATTATTACATTGACAGTAGTATGTATCAATGATACATCGACGTATAGTCCAGGGTAATAAGGTTTTTTCCATGACACTCGAGCAGCCAGGGTACTGAAGCGTTTTTTCGACAGGTAATACCTATAAGAGCAAATTGTAACTATTTCCTGCGTAGGATCTGGCGGCCATTTTTATTTATAAACAATTAAGTGTCAAAAATGGCATTTTTCTCTTTTTTTTTCAAATCAATGGAAAACAGTGAAACTTATGGTTTTTTTAGAACAAATATCTTTGAGATTATGGAAAAAGCTTTAAAATGACGTATTACAAAGTTTGATAAACTCATTTATTGTTAATATAATTGCGAAAAAAGGTCGGAATTGCAAAAAAAATTAATTTCGAATATCTATTGTAAAAATTAGTTTACAGCTTTGAAATTTTTGTCATATAAGAGTTCTTTGGTGCTTAATATGTGATAAAAATTTCAAAGCGATTCATTCAATTGTTTAAATTTTATTCAAATTGTTTATCCCAGAGAGCATTTTTTTTACAATAACATAAGTCAGAAAAAAATTACTTCAGAAACATTCCACAGGTGTCAAATGAAAGAGCATGAGCTATATTTTCAATTTGGTTTAAAAAAAGCGAATAAAAAATGCGTTTATTAGTAATAAATAATTATGCAAAAGTATCGTAAATCTTTCCTTATAAACTTTTTATTTTGTTATATAAGAAATTATATATATTTATTACAATGTTTTATCAATTATGATATAAATAACATTACTTGGTAGTTGTGCACTTAAAACAGGGTAAAAAAGTTAATTTTTTTGGAAAAAGTTATTCAAAAAGTTTATAAAAAGAGATTTACGATACTTTTGCACAATTATTTATTACTAATAAATGCATTTTTTATTCGCTTTTTCTAAACCAAGTTGAAAACATAGTTCATGCTCTTCCATTTGACACCTGTGGAATGGTTCTAACGTCATTTTTTTCTGACTTATGTTAGTGCAAAAAAAATGCTCACTGAGATAAACAATTCGAATAAAATTTAAACAATTGAATGAATCGCTTTGAAATTTTTATCACATATTAAGCACTAAAGAACCCTCATTTGACAAAAATTTCAAACCTGTACACTTATTTTTACAGGAGTTATTGCAAAAATAATTTTTTTGGCAATTCCGACCTTTTTTCGCAATTATATTAACAATAAATGAGTATATCAAACTTTGTATTATGTCATTTTAAATCTTTTTCCATAATCTCAAAGATATTTGTACTAAAAAAATCATAAGTTCCACTGTTTTCCATTGATTTGAAAAAAAAAGGAAAAATGCCATTTTTTGACAGTTAATTGTTTATAAATAAAAATGGCCGCCAGATCTCACGCAGGAAATAGTTACAATTTGATCCTATAGGTATTACTTGTCGAAAAAACGCTTCAGTACCCTGGCTGCTCGAGTGTCACGAACAGGGTATATTTTTGTCTTATTACCCTGGTCTAGTACGTTTCATTAAATTTTCGGATTTAACTTGTTTGAAAATGAATCATGACGCATGGGAAAAGATAAAACGGACCTACCATAATAATCTAATGTTATTGCGTGAATTACAATTACTACTATATACCCCGTACGCAGTTTCTTGCTATTCACCAAATTAAACGTGGATGTGAAAAATGTAATGTAAAATAATTTTATTTTAATTACAGAGACGATGGACAAATTTTTAATACGGAAAAAGCCAGCATCAGAAAGCCAAAGCTCTTCTGAAGTAGAAGAAAATAAGGACGAATACACTAGCGCCGAAAAAAAAAATAAAAACAGACAAAGAAAGTTTAAACATTGCCTCTGCTTCGCAATCTAGCAAGAAAATTATAAAACCAGGATCAACAAAAGTACACAAGCGCCAGTACAAAGAAGAGTATTTAAGTTATGGATTTACCTGGACAGGTGACGAAGATAAACCTAATCCGCGGTGTTTGATATGTGGTAAGAATCTTTCAAACGAATCGATGGTTCCCAACAAGATGAAAAGACATTTGGAACAAAATCATCAAAGCGTTTCCCAAAAACCGCGCGAGTATTTTCAACGTCTACGTTTTTCCATTCAATCATCCTCAGTTATAATGGAAAAACGAATAAAACTCCCAGATAAGGCACTTTTAGCATCATATAAAGTTTCTGAATTGATTGCCAAAAAAACAGAAAGCCCATACTATTGGTGAAGAGCTTATTTTACCGGCATGTAAAGAATTAGTTTCTACAATGTTAGGCCCGGAAGCTGTTGAACAAATATCAAAGGTATCAAATGACACAGTCCATCGGCGTATATTAGATATGTCAATCGATATTCAAAGCAATGTTAGGGAGGTATTGGCAAATACACAATTTGGTCTACAACTGGACGAAAGCACGGACATTTCTGAAAAGGCCCAATTGATATCTTTTGTAAGATTTGTGTACGGACCGGAAATTATTGAACAGTTCCTATTCTGTCGTGAATTGGAAACAACAACCACTGGAGCTGATATATTTTCTACTGTTGACACCTTCTTTCAGGATCACGGACTTAAGTGGACGGATTGTATTGGGATATGTACAGATGGTGCTGCTGCAATGACGGGAAATGTCAAAGGATTTTTAAGTTTCGCACTAAAGAAAAACCAGTTGATAATAATTACTCATTGCTTTTTACATCGAGAAGCTCTGGTAGTAAAAACTACAGATGGAAGCCAACTGGGTGAAGTTATTCATACAGTTGTTTCTATGATCAACTATATTAAAACTCGTCCGGTGAAATCAAGGGTGTTTGAGAAACTTTGTAAAGACATGAACGCAGATCATAAAGTCTTGTTATTTCATAGTAAAATTCGTTGGCTTTCGAAAGGAAAAATACTAAACAGAGTTTTAGAACTTAAAGACGAACTACTCGAATTTTTTAAAACAGAAGATGGCCAAAGTGATTTTTGTAAAAATCTTAAAAACCCTCTTTGGTGTGCTAAGTTGGCTTAACTTTCTGACATTTTTAAGAAGCTAAATTCTTTGAATGCAACTATGCAAGGACGGAAGGAAACCATAATATCATCAACTGATAAAATAAGTGCGTTCTCCAAAAAACTTACATTCTGGAGCTCGATTATAGAAAAAACGATTTGACTGCTTTTCCCGAAACCTCTATAACTTTAATTAATTTGAAATCTGAAGAACAGACTCTACTAAAGGAGAGCATGAAAGAGCATTTATGTAAGTTGCAAGAAGGGATAACTAAATACTTTCCCTCTGTCTTGAGTGCTAACTGTGAATGGTTGATTGCACTTGACGAGAACAACGTAAGCAAGGCAGAATTAACCTGTTCTGAAAAGGAACAGCTTATTGAAGTGTATTCTGACACAGTTTTAAAATCAAAATTTAGAGAAGTAGCTCCGGATGTTTTTTGGATTTCAGTTAAGAATGAATACCCAGAATTAGCAAAGAAAGCAGTATCCCTTTTACTGCCGTTTTCGACCTCGTACTTGTGTGAATCTGCATTTTCTGCGATGAAAAATATAAAATCTAGCTACAGGTCTCGACTACTTGATGTGGACAGCGAGCTGAGAGTGTGTTTGTCTACAATTCGTCCTCGGATAGATATACTTTGCAGAAGTCATCAGGGTCAAATTTCACACTAATTTTAAGTATTCTTTCTGTTTTACCACTAGCAAAAATTTGTACATATAAGGGTGTCGCGAATCTGCAAGGAGTACGTTAGTGCGTCGCTGAGTAAAAAAGGTTGAGAACCGCTGATCTTGACTTCTGATAAACCTTGAGGTTTTGTCCTTTTAAAATGAATTAGTTGAACAGCTCCCTGACTTCCATAAACTACACGCGCGGGTTTCTATTTTTATCCGAGGAATAGATTGTTTAGGAGCTACTGCATGTTTTGGTGCAATACAAGAAATGCCACATATGACGTGCAAAGTGTGGTATTCGTCGATTGTATGTACGTTTAAATCAGCGTTATCGTACACCTGCTGTGTAAAGCACGGCAGGTCAATTTTCTGCGGATCGCCTGCGAATGCTGAAACTTTCAAGCGAACAGCTTCTGTATAGGATGAACAAAACCCCAAAGAGGAAACTACATCAACCTATTTTCTTGAGCCGTACTTTTTGCAGAGAAAACGGCCAACCCTGCAATGAATGGTGAGACCAACTATCTGGGCTTTACTGCCGCTAACAGACTTTGAGCAAGCGCCTTGCTTATCTGGAAGTATCAGCAATCGCAGGCGATCCGCAGAAAATTGATCAGCCGTGCTTTACACAACAGGTGTACGAAAACGCTGATTTTAACTCTTTCTATGCCAGGCCTTAGTTTTCATGTTGGTCCCTCAATCCCAAAGTTTTTTATGCTTAGAGTCACATTGCTTTATATATACGTAGCATATAAATAAACAAATAAATGACCAAACCATGTTTTTAATGAGTTTTTTAACCAACTTAAACGTTTTCTGTTCAAAAGTACTCATCAGAGAGCAAAACCAACTTGAAAAAATGTAACTAACTTAAAAAAAATTATGTAATGTAAATTGACATTAAAAGTTTTCAAATGATGAAAGGTAGTATCCAGTAGTATTAAAAGTTTTCTTTTGTGTGGTACTTTTCAAAACATAACACTACGCAAAGGCCGACTCCGCATCTTGCACACGTGTATCTCGATTCGCTTTTTTTTTTCTGGTCTTTTCTGTGGTTACAAACGCTTCACTTTCTAGCAGCTACCTATATAAGCGTTGCCACCAGTGCTACAATATAGCATATATCTAAAATATGTAAACAAATGTATACGGCAATGGGTACGCATGACCTCTCTTAGGTGCCAATATTTTGAGGCTTTGGAAAAATAATCTAACATTTTCGGGCATATTTCTACGGCATTTGGACACCAATGAGTCTAAAACTTTATAAGCAACGCATATTTTCGGCTTTGGTAAATTGAGACCATAGCACCTTGAATGTATATATACGGCGGCTGGGAATACAGACCCACTTTTTCAAAAACATATATATGCAGCGTTGGGACAGAAAGGGTTAACGTACATACAATCGACGGATACCACACTTTTTACGTCATGGATGGCATTTCTTGTATTGCACCAAAACATGCAATAGCTCCTAACCAATCCATTCCTCGGCTAAAATCTAAACCCGCACCTGAGGTTTATGGAAGTCAGAGAGCTGTTCAACTAATACATTTTAAAAGGACAAAACCTCAAGGTTTATCAAAAATCAAGAGCCTAAGGGAATGTTCACACAAACTGAAACTGTTACTCCATCTGTGCCTGATCTTCTGTGGCTCTAAGGGAAAAGCGAGACATTCTCGGTATTTTAGGATGGAATGGATTCATGGAAGCTGTGAGAAGAGACATACCATATTCATATTATGAACTAACATTTATTATTTGTACAGAAAACTAGGAGAAATTTATCAAATGACAGCATTCTAATAAAAATTAAAGTTTTGGAATGTTAAAAATGTGGGTTTTGCCGAAACCGTTAAAAATTGGCAATTTTCAACTTGCACTTTAGACCGCACGGTTCATCTGAAAAAAAAAGTAAATAGTGATATTTTAGGTACTTTAATTTCTGTTAACAGACCATTTACTAAAAGTTAATAGTTTTCGAGATCGAGATAGAAGCAAAAAGGCGGAAAAAAGCTGAAATTTTTCGGTTTTTTTCGCGATTTGTTCAATGTTCCGGCAAGAAGTTTTGTCCGCAAACCTCATATTCACATTCAGCAGCCCAAAATCCATATATAATGAAAGAAATCAGAACTACCCCAAAACTTTCCCACTAGGGAGCTCGTAGAGTACAAATTGACTGAATCATAATTCAGATTTGTCGATTTTCTCCACATTCTTCCTTTCAGCCTCCTCATTGGCGGGTAATTATGTTGATAATGTAATTATACGTCGATAATTATATGGATTATATTCCTACCAACGAGACCAATTATAGAGAAACCTTTAGTAACAAGTTTTACAAAGGGTGTACTTTTTATGCCCACCCATATTTAACTCAAGACATTACTTTTATTTTCAAAAATATCGGTAAAACCAAATTAACATTCGCTGAAGGGCTGTATTTTTAACAATATGTCATTTGTGAAAAATTTTTAAACACATAATAAATATTTACAAGGGAATACGCATTAGGTGGATATTTTTTACCCACCCTTGGGCGTTTAAGGGTTAACCCGCATTGGTCGCAAGGTTGACTTTTACGTGAGTGGTCGCGCATGAGATTTTGTCTTACATGTCCAATTTTTGCCTTTTCTTACAAAATAAAATTTTCAAACGAGGTTTGAAACTTTATATAAAGTTATAATTATTAGCTTTATACACGAGCGGGACACACTCAAACAAGCGCTTAGTTTTCGAGATACTGACCACGGAGGGGTGAATGGCTAATTTTATTCATACTTTATATTTTCGAGGGTGCTGAAAATGAAAATGAAGTTTATTTTGAATTTTATGTAGGGGAACATTGTTAAAACCGCAATTTTAGCCTAAAAATAAAAAAAAATTAAATCAACTTTTTTTGTGTTTACCTCGCTACAACTTTGTTCGATTTTAATATATTTTTTCTGAAAGTTTTACAGTGTATAGCTTTAACATTTCTGAAGGCAACGGTACTTGTTTCAAGCTTTTATTTTGATCCTGATAAAGATTATGAATTTTTCAAAGGAACAGGTGCGGATTTGTGCATTGCAAAGTTTAATTGCAAAAGTTGTGTGACGAAGTTCAAAATTTAGCTTTTTAATCACGTTTATATTAAAGCAGGGATTACAAAGAACTTTTCTGGTAAGTCTTAGATCAAAATGTTTTATAGAAAAAAAATATTGCAACTTTTAATGTAGACATTAGAAATCCCCAATATAACGCTTATTTTTCGAGATACTATCCATGGGTGAACAATGGCTAATTTTGGTCTTAGATTATGTTTTTGACCGTGGTGAAAACGAAAATGAAATTTAATTTAAATTTTAGGTGGGAGAATATTGTCAAAATTGCAATTGTGCCCTAAAAATAAAAAAAAATTAAATCACGTTATTTTGCGTTTAGCTCGCTACAACTCTGGTCCGTTTTAAAATTTTTCTCTAAAGTTTGTACAGTATAATATCGCTCACTTTCTGAAGTCAATGGTTTCTGCTCTAAGCATTTATTCTTTTTATAGTAAAAGTTAAGAATCTTCGAAAGTACAAGGTGCAGATTCGTGAATTGCAAAGATTAATCACAAAATTTGACTGACAAAATTTGAAATATAGATTTTATATCAAATTCAAAAATAAAACATGAGTACAAAGAAGTTTTCTGGAAAGTTTTGGATCAAAATGTTTCATAGAAAACAAATGATGCAACGTTAAACATCTACACTATAAATCCCCAGAATAACGCTAATCTTTCTAGATATTGATCATGAGTGGTGAATGGTTAATTTTGGTCTTACTTTATGTTTTTGATAATGCTGAAAACGAAAATCAAGTTTATTTTGAATTTTAGGTGAGAGAAAATTGTGAAAATCGCAATTTTGCCCTAAAAATCAAAAAAGTTAAACCACGTTTTTCTTAAAATTAAAAGTTACACCATATTTTTTCTATAACATAGACCTAAAACTCCCTATAAAACTTCTTTGAACTCTATGATTTAACATAATCGTAATCAAATAGATAAATTTTAAATTTTGTCACTTAATTTTTGCGATTTAACTGTGCAATTTACGAATCTGCACCTTTTATTTTTAAAAATTCATAACTTTTATAAAAAAAAGACTGAAAGACTACAGTTACTTTCATAGTCTTCACAAAGGTAAGAACTATATGCCGTAGAAATTTTAGAAAAAAATATTAAAATGGAACAGACTTGTAGCAAGTTAAACGTAAAAATTCGTGACTTCATTTTTTTTTCATTTATTCGTGATGAAAAACAAAGTATCTGAACTCTGGTGGAATAAATTTAAACTACTATAAATGGTATAAACAAACCAGAAAATTGTTGATTTGAATGAAATTTGGTCACTATTACGAAATTTTTAGTAAATTTTAGCATTATGAGTACATTAAAATATTTTAAATCAAATCGGTATTGTTCTGTTCCTCAACTGAATGTTTGTTTAAACCATTTATATCGGCCATTTTCCTGCAATCAACCTGCCCTCTATATTCCGTTTCAATCGCGAATATGTTAAAATTGCGATTTTGACAATATTCCGTCACATAAACTTCAAAATAAACCTCTTATTCATTTTCAGCACCATCGAAAACATAAGATAATACCAAAATTAGCCATTCACCTCCATGGTCAGTATCTCGAAAATAAGCGTTATTTTGGGGATGTATAACGTCAATATTAAAAGTTGCGCCATGTTTTTTTCTATTAAACATTTGTAACTAAAACTTTCCAGAAAACTTCTTTGTATTCTATGTTTTAACATAAACGTGATTAATAAGATAAATTTTAAATTTTGCCTCTTAACTTTTGCGATTTAACTTTGCAATTCACGAATCTGCACCTTGTACTTATTAAAATCGACCAGAGTTGTAGCGAGTTAAACGCAAAAAACGTGATTTCACTTTTTTTATTTTTATGGTAAAGTTGTGATTTTGACAATATTCCCCCACCTAAAATTTAAAATAAATTTCATTTTCGTTTTCAGCACCTTCAAAAACATAATCTAAGACGAAAATTAGCCATTCACCACCCACGGTCAGTATCTCGAAAAATAACCGTTTTATTGGGGATTTCTAATGTCGATAACAAAAATTTCACTATTTCTTTTTCTATAAAACATCTTGATCTAAAACTTACCAGAAAACTTCTTTGTACTCTCTACTTTACGATAAACGTGATTAAGAAGCTAATGCTTCTTAATTGTGCATGCACAAATCCGCACCATTTCTTTTGAAAAATTCATAACCTTTATCAGAATAAGAAATAAAGCTTAAAACAGGCACCGTTGTCTTCAGAAATGTTAGAGCTATATACTGTAAAAATTTCAGATAAAAATAATAAAATTGAACAAAGTTGTAGCGAGGTAAACGCAAAAACACGTGATTTATTTTTTTTTTTATTTTTAGGTTAAAATTGCGATTTTGAAAATGTTCCCCACATAAAATTCAATATAAACCTCATTTTCATTTTCAGCACCTTCAAAAATATAAAGTATGAATAAAATTAGCCATTCACCTCTCCTTGGTCAGTACCTGGTTATTTTAGGGATATCTCCCGCTCGCCTATGTACGCCAGTCAATGGAGGCAAGAATAGGATATTACCTCCGAATTCTATCCTACTCATAATTCAAAGTCTACCCTATGCCGATGTGTGCTTTTATCTTGGGGGTGGTTCCCACCCCTTCTCAGGGGTGGAAAATTTTTTGTTAAGATAACCACGTAATTCGCTAGAGAACCTAATCCTAGGCAAAAACTGTTCTATAATTTTTTTTTAAAACTCAATATTTTTGAGTTACTCGTGGTTGAAAATTGGCCATTTTCATTGAAACATAACACCTTTTCGAACGGTTTTCTTCCAATATTTTAAAAATATGCATCTAACTAAAAAAACTGTATAAAACATTTTTGTAGGATATAAAAAAACAAAGACACACTTGCCTACATAAATCTTCTAGTTATAATACAAAAAGATATATAGTAGGTGGAAAGAGTTTGTTTTTTGATGTATGCTCAAATTGGTGTATTCAGCTTGAAATAACAGAGAAACGGTCGATTTTGTGTGTATAGTGCTTCCAATACCTTTTGTAGTGCTTGAAATCACCTTTAAGGTGAGCAATATTAAAGGTAAATTACATTCAAACTAAGCAAGATATCTTGCAAACAAAATTGATAACTAATGTATTTTAAGAATATATGAGAAATAACTTTATTACCCCCATCCACCAGAATGTAAATGCATCATTTTCCGTCTACAATACCTTTTATTATAGTGTTATTTCTATGTTCAATAAGTTGGACGAGTTTAAAATGAATGATTTTTGAAAAAAATAAGATCAAATTATGAAGCGCATTTTTAAATTTTCTTAAAAATCTTCTTTTTTCTCCATGTAACTTGAAAATGATAACAAATACAGTAATGCAAAATAACGAAATTTTTATATAAAAAAACTCTACATTTCTGTGTTATATCTTTTTTTCGTATCTCTTATTATTTTCGAATTACATGGAGAAAAAGAAGATTTTTAAGAAAATTTAAAAATGCACTCTATAATTTGATCTTAGTTTTTCCAAAAATCCTTCATTTTAAACCAGTCCAACTTTTTGAACATAGAAATAACACTATAATAAAAAGTAGTTTAGAAAGAAAACGATGTATTTAAATTCTGATGGATGAGGGGTTAAATAAACTTCTCATTTCTTCTTAAAATACATTAGTCATCGATTTTTTTGGAGCATATCCCGCTTAGTTTCAATGTAATCGACATTTAATACTGCTCATTTGAAAGACCTTTCTAGCACACAAAAGTTCTTTCAAGTTGAATACATCGATTTGAGCATGCACCAAAAAACAAACTCTTCTCACCAACCAGATCCCGTTTTGTATTATAACTAGAAGATGTATGAAAGAATTAATCTCTTTTTTTTATAAGCTACAAAAATATTGTATATAGTTTTTTTGTTAGATGCATAGTTTTTAAGTTATTCGCAAAAATCCGTCCGAAAAGGTATTATTTTTCAATGAAAATGGCCAATTTTCAACCACGAATAACTCAAAAAGTATTGAGTTTTCAAAAAATAATTATGGAACGGTTTTTGCTCAGAATAAGATTCTCTAGCCTCTTCCGTGGCTATTTCATTTAAACAAATTTCAACCCCGAAAAGGAGTGAGAACCACCCCCAAGAAAAAATCGCACATCGGCATAGGGTAGACTTTGTTTCTTGAGCTATTCCATACTTCCTCTGAAAATATCAAGTAAATCGATGTAGTAGGATGGAATTCGGAGCCAAGTACCCTCATTGACTGCCCTAATTAGACAAGGTGACTGTTGATGCGCTTATACATTTTAATATAAAAATTTAGAAATAATTTTAATTTTAATATTACAATATAAATTTCAAATTTGTAGTGATATGTACCTTTATTTTATTGTCCTGTAACAGGACAAGCACTAAAATGATCTTGGCACGACTCGTATGGCAAATAAAAATAAAATAATGCTATAAAATAATTCTAAATAATATTATACACGATGGTCGCGCGATGAGAGAATATATCACGTAAAGCGCACTGACTTAACAATCCGACCATACTAAGTCAACTGAACTATCATCTGAGCAGACGAGTCTACTCGTTTGTAGAGCAAGGATTAGAAGACTACAGAGCAAGAACAACAGCATGTCCAATTTTCCAGGAAAAAAGTTGTGTGCAATATTCTGAAACCGTGAGAGAAAATCTCATAGAGCAACCAATGCCTGGTTAATAGCAAACTGAGAATTTGTTAGTAGCTTAACGGTGTCTAGTCGGGACAAACTTTGATGTATGGGAACACTGGAACGGGGAATTTTTAATTGTGGAACGTGATTTTAAATGTGAAACGTTTATGATTGTTTATGATTGTGAAAACTATAAAGTTGTTTTTAAGTTTATTGAATAGCACACTTTATACAGGGTGTTTCATTTAGGAAAAGGAAATACTTGAATGGTGAATAGAGGTCACCGAGGCGGTTCTGGGAATACCACATTTATTGCCTTACCGATTTTTATAACCGAGTTACAGGGTGTTTTATCTATTTTGCCAATTTTTTTCTGGACCCATAACTTTAGAACCACCCTGTATATTTTTTGATATTTGGTACACATATGTCTCATTTAAAACCCAAACCATCCAACCACTAATTACAAGAAAAATCCAGGTCCGGACTAAAAATAATTATAAATTCTTTGTGACCTTGAAACAACACCCTGTATATTGAAATTTTTAAAATCCGTTTACATATTTGAAAAGAGCACAAGAAATAAGTTTAATGGTTCACTTAAATTTTTCGGCCAGACAATTTAATGACTTTAATTTTGAAATTATATTGAAGTTTTTAAGAACTCGTATATTAAAAAGCTGGTTTTATTAACTTTTAGAAATACATTATTCAAGTTAATGAACAAATATCCATTTTAAAAATAATCAATACTTATTTGCTCTATTAGAACGACCCATTTACTAATCACAAGAAAAATCTAGGTCCGGATTAACAAAAAAACATAAAGTAATTGTGACCTTAAAACATCACCCTGTATATTGAAATTTTCCAAATTACTTTGCACGTTTGAAAAGATCACAAGAAACTGAGTTTATAGGTTCGCTTTAATTTTTTGCACAAAACGTTTAATAACTTTAATTTTGAAATTAAATCTATTGAAATTTTTTATAACGCTGATATTTTAAATCAGGTATTTTAATCAGGTATTTGTAACTTTTAATAATACATACGTTAATGACTAAATACTCATTCCATACGTAATCATTAATCAATTACTGCATTGGAATGACCCGTTTACTAATCACAAGAAAAATTCAGGTCCGTATTAACAAAAAAATATAATGTAATAGTCACCTTGAATAACACCCTGTATATTGAAATTTTCAAAATCTGTTTAACCATTTGAAAAGACGACAAAAACTAAGTTTAACGGCTCGCTTTAATTTTTTGAGCAGACGATTTAATGAATTTACTTTTGAAATGATATCGACATTTTCGTTAGAGTTCTCAGAATTCTTAAAAATTTCGGCACAATTTCAAAATTAAAGTCATTAAATTGCCTGAGAAAAAAATGGAAGCAAACCATTAAACTTAGGTTTTTGTGCTCTTTTTAAATGTTCTAACGGATTTTTCAATATACAGGGTGTTTTTTCAAGGTCACTATTACTTTATATTTTTTTTGTTAATCCGGACCTGGGTTTTTGTTGTAATTAGTATGTGGATCGTTCCAATGTAGTAAATAAGTATTAATTATTTTTAAAATAAATATTTAGTCAGTAGCTTTATTAATTCATTATTAACAGTTACTAATACCTTCTTTTTAATCTCAGAGATCTAAAAGAGTTCAACAGATTTATTTTCAAAATTAAAGTCATTAAATTTTCTGCGCAAAAGTTAAAGCAAAGCTATAAAGACAGTTTTTGTGCTCTTTTCAAATGTGCAATCCAATTTGGAAAATTTCAATATACAGGATGTTGTTTCAAGGTCACAACGTACATATGTTTTTTTGTTAATCCGGACCTGGATTTTTCTTGTGTTTATAAAATAGATCGTTCTAATGTAGTAAATACGTATTGATTACTTTTAGACTAAGTATTTGTTAATTAACTTTAATAATTTATTATTAAAAGTTAAGAATACCTGCCTTTTAATCTAAGTGTTCTTAAAAACTTAAATATGATTTCAAAATTAAAGTCATTAGATTGTCTGGCCGAAAAATGTAGACAAACCAGTAAATTTAGTTTTTTGTGCTCTTTTCAAATGTGCAAACGGATTTTAAAAAT
Source organism: Diabrotica virgifera virgifera (assembly GCF_917563875.1). Lineage (NCBI taxonomy): Eukaryota > Metazoa > Arthropoda > Insecta > Coleoptera > Chrysomelidae > Diabrotica > Diabrotica virgifera. Next base: position 102,906,416 of record NC_065447.1, read on the forward strand.
TTCAATTTAATTGTGTTGTTTCAAGGTCACAAAAAATTTATAATTTTTTTTTAGTCTGGATCTAGATTTTTCTGGTGATTAATAGTTGGATGGTTTGTGTTTTAAATGGGACACATAAGTACCAAATATAAAAAAAATTTACAGGGTGGCTCTAAAGTTATAGAGAAAGAAAAGTCAAGAAAGAAATGGGCAAAATCGATTAAACACGCTGTAATTCGGTTAAAAAAATCGGTGAGCTCTATTCACCATTCAAGTATTTCCGTTTCCCAATGAAACACCTTCTATAATAGGTATGTAAAAAAATATTTGTGCGACAAATATGTTGGGCATTTTAATACTATATTGGTGACTGGTGATTGAAAATTATATTGGTAATAAATAGCAGTCTGTTATAGTTTGCATGAGAGTTTTGAAAGGGTATCAAGTCAATTGGAAGTTCTGTCCGAGGAAACACATGGGATGTTTTCGTAGTCTGACTTTCGAAACCTCGAACCTATTCCACAATTAAAACTTCCCCTGTTCCAGTGTTCCCATATATGAAAGTTTCTCCGACTAGACACCGTTAAGATATTAACAAATTTTCAGCTTACTATTAATAAATAATATGAACTTTTATTTTCATTTTTTTGTCTGTCAAATCGTAAAATGATGCACACCGGAATATCTTTCTGAATCGCGGCATGATTAAAAAAATAAAATGAGAACAGCTTTGGACCGTTGTTCAACAAGCGAGTCGAAGGTAGGGATAATCAATACTATCTCCCTACCTCTCTACCTTCGACGTGCTTTTCATCAAGTTCGCGCCAGTGCTCTTGAGCGTGGTAAGAATCACAGCTGTTCTTATTTTCGTTTGTAAATTACTTCGCGATTAAAAAACATATTCCGGCGTGCATCACTTTACGATTTCACAGACAAAAAGGAAAGTGAAAATAAAAGTTGACAATACTTTAAACTCGTTTTTCTCAAAACTGCTTTTTCAAAGGCTGTAGACATTGTAACTCAAAAACTCCTTGACCAACCCACCTGGAATTTTGTATATTGTATATCTTTAGGCATTCCTTGAGGTAACGCTTTCGAGATATTTTTTGTTTTATAAAAAGACTAAGTTTTCACTCCAATGGCATATAAAATAACATAATGGACTGGACATAATGGATTGGACTGGGATATGTCGCGGCTGTATTTTCGTTTTGCAACGAAATTCAAAATGGTTATTCATTTTTGATTTATGTTTACTCCGATCGGACTACGAAGGGAACCATTCTCGTTGGAACACTACTACGCTGAGCAGATGGGACGTGAATTATAAATTGTAAAATTCCCTCATCTTCTTTAGTCTCAGCATCCGTATGGCTTGCAAATTGTAGAAGCCTCGGAAGTGTAATCAGAGAAGGTTACCATTGTTTTCAGTCTGGTGGGATGAAAAGTAACATTATGTTATTTTATATGCCATTAGAGTGAAAACTTAGTCTTTTGCTAGCAGTTGCCGCTAGGGTATCTATGTCATTTCGTTCGTTGCAATCCTGGACTACACGCTGGGGTTTGTTTTGGTTGGATCAGAGAGAGCAGCATGAGAGACTAACAAGTTTCGAAACAGGTAGAGGTGCTTGCTGCACTCTTTGATTGGACTGGAATATGTCACGGCTGTATTTTCGTTTTGCAACGAAATTGCTTACGAAAGTAGCAAAGCTTAAATGGAAGTTCGCCGGACACACCCTACGGCAGAAGGATGAAAGATGGACTAAGATGGTAATACATTGGAGACCATGGAACCACAAACGAAAAAGGGGAAGGCCACAGATGCGATGGTCAGATGACCTGAAGAAACACACTGGGTCAAAATGGATGCAAATTGCTCAAGATAGAGAGGCATGGAAGAAGGAAGAGGAGGCCTATATCCAAGGATTGATGTTTAGGGCTGATTAGATAGATAGAACGAAATTGAAAATGGTTATTTATTTTTGATTTTTTGTTTTATGCTTATTTTTTGATGTTGATCAATATAAATATGAGCAATAATAAATATGTTGATTTTTACCTGTTTTTGCAAAAAAAATTCGTTTTTTTTTTAATTCTGAGCGATATCAAAAAGTCAAAATTCGGTAAAACTAAAAACACTCGACAGCGTTACCTCGAGAAGCTTAGAAGCTAATAAAATCTTTTTGACTTTTTTGTTTACCATGATACAATGATGAGTTCTTGTGACCACCGCAAGGTTTCTTCAAAAATGTGCCACCGTTGGCTTATTTTTCAACATTTTTCCTTGAATTTTTTCTTAAATAATCTAATCTTTAAAAAATGAAATAATTCTACCACACTCTCAAAAAAATGTGCTTGAAATATTGATTTTAACCCCTACCACACCCTTAACGATAGCTATGACACGATTTTGGTAGGCAACCCATGCTCGAAATATTTGTCTAAAAAAAATGTCTCATCCGGCAAGCAGATGGGTACAGATCGACCTATATTCCGATCCCGTACTATCACTATTTTAATAATTATGTGCCCTAAGTAAATACGACGACAGATTGATACAATATCCCAATTAGCGAGAAACCTGATGGGACAACCAGTTAGACACAGTTTTAGAAGGAATACAGTGATCTAACATCACGATTTTAATTACGTACCCTAATCCCCGAGCCAAATAATTTTATAGTTATGTGTAGAGCTCGGGAAATATGCAAAATGCATATTAAGTGCATATTTGCATATTTCAAATAAATATTATAAACCTCAAACGATACCAGCACAAAAAATTTAAAGAGAAATGAGAAGTCCTAAATCTAAACAATAAATCTGAAATTATCGTGGAACCACTTTCCGGTAACATCCTTAATCGTTGCCTTTTACAATTTATAAGGCAAGGAGACGACAAATAAAGGAGACGAAGGGGACTCTTCAATATGCAGTCACATTTTGTTAGTGAAACAATTTTATTATTTTAATTTATGCTGCGCCATATGAGCGAAGGTGGAAAACATTTATAAATATTTTTTTTCAAATTTGTTACTTGTTTACCACACGCTTTAAATAGAGTAACAGAAACTGTAAGGACAGAATTCCAATGGTCAATACCTATGTATCAAATACCTATACAAAAATATTTTTAAAAGCCCTTCGACGAGTACTAGTCTGTCGCCAGGGGGGGTACAACGGCCTCCTGTATTGAGATGGATTTACCCAAGTTTTTTTTATGTATTTTGACCCGTAGAACACGAATTTTTTGGGTAACAGTTGATCCGGATGTCGATAAGATTGTTATAAACAAAGAAGTTGAGGAATTACATAACAGCGATTTCTCGCAAAACAAAACATGTTTTTGTATTTTTTGGGCCATTCTAACCAGAAAGTGTTCCTACAAATTTTTTCGTAGGATATATAGTTTTCGAGATAAACGCGGTGGAACTTTCAAAAAATCGAAAAATTGCAATTTTTGTACCCGAATAACTTTTGATTAAAAAATAAAATAGAAATTCTGCTTACCGCATTTGAAAGTTCAAGTCAAATTATATCGGTTTTAGTTATTTGCATTGCTAAAAATTTATTATTTTATTGTTAAACAAAAGTATAAACACCTAGTGCTGGAGTGATGTTTTAAATGATTTCTCATTTAAAACCGAACGAGTAGATAGAGTAGGTACAAGTGCAAGCGAGGCTATTTCTACGTAGCATGCATGTAAACGCATGTATTAGGCACGGGAAACACTATGTGTTTAGGTATAGATTTTTTTAGCAATAAACACATAAATTTTTAGCAATGTATATATTCGAAACCGATAGAATTTGACTTGAACTTTCAAATGCGGTAAGCAGAATTGCTATTTTATTTTGTAATCAAAAGTTATTCGGGTTCAAAATTGCAATTTTTCGATTTTTTGAAAGTTCAACCGCGTTTATCTCGAAAACTATGCATCCTACGAAAAAACTTGTAGGAACATTTTTTGGTTAGAATGGCCCAAAAAATACAAAAAGATGTTTTGTTTTGCGAGAAATCGCTGTTATGTAATTCCTCAAGTTCTTTGTCCATAACAATCTTATCGACATCCGGATCAACTGTTACCCAAAAAATTCGTGTTCTACGGGTCAAAATATATAAAAAAACTTGGGTAAGTCCATCTGAATTAAGGAGGTCGTTGTACCCCCCCTGGCGACAGGACTATACAGGTGTATAAAGATCGTTAACCTAATGTGCCTTTACCACCTGAAGCTGTGACAACTAGATGAGAAACATGGTTAAATTCTGTAAATTTCATATCCGATAATTTTGAGGGAATTAGCGATGTCATTTGTAGTTTCGATGTAGATAACAAGCTCAGGTGCTATAAAAAATGTGAGGATGTTTTAAAAAAACCTTTATTAAAAAGTAATGTGACACAAAAAAGTTTTTTTGTGAGTTTAGCATAAAATAAATATATTTTTTATTAAGCTTAAATGCGTCACAGCTAAGGCCATTGACATAATATAAATAATTAAATACCTTCAAAACAAGGTTTACTGCGTTTTTTATTTATATGCAATAAATGTTTAGCAGCATATTTTAGTGCATATTTCAACTGTTTTTTGTGCATATTTGCATGTATATTTTAGGGGTTTTTAAGTGCATATGTCCTGAGCTCTTGTTATGTGAAATATATGTAAATAAAATGGCTTAAGGATAATTTTCTCCGAGATATCTACTAAATAAAAAAAGTTTACTACCACGCTTGATGTTATGTTGTCATTTAGTTTAAATTCATATCGCTTGATATAATTATTAAAAAATGTATGAAATACTTTTATTAATATTTGTTTTAGATTATTCAACAACTCACGTAAAAAGATTTAATTATGAGTTTAAATTTATCAAAAACTTCACGTACTCTAACTCCCGCTGTTAAACAAATCTTCATCAGAAACTTTGTTTAACAAAAGCTTTGTTTAACTTCAAGGATTTTATTTTGACGCATTGCGTTCAATGGCTGCCGGAAGCTATAACATAATTTATCACTTACAAGCAGCTTTACACTACAACCTCGACCACAACACCGTTCCATGGTCCTTTATATTTTATATCTGTGTACAACATAGAGATGACCTTCATTATGTGCGTTGTCCATTGGCAATCAATGTCACTATCCTGAATTTGTTTACGGCAGATCTGAATAGTTCAGCAGATGACAATATGAATCATTGTCGCAAGCTTTGGAGCCACGAGTGTCTCTTCCTCCCTGGAGCCCTTCGGCTGTCCATTTTCCCTCGGATGATCAGCTGTTATACTCTATACTTATTTAATGTGACTCATAATGTGACCACCAACTTTCTTTCCTTTATAGTTATTCTTACCTCTTTCTCTTTCTCTCTCTCTCTCTCTCTCTCTCTCTCTCTCTCCCTCTCTCCCTCTCTCTTTGCCTATCCGGCGTAGTACCTCGTTTTTTGTCACGTGCTGGGTCCAGGATATACGTAGCATACGTGGGTAAGCCCACACTTCGAAGGCATCTACCTTTTTCATCAATGTTGCGGTCATTGTCCACTCCTCTATTCCATATAACAAAACCAGGTATACATAACATTTTAGAAGTTGGATTTTGGGAGGTAGGGTGAGGCAGTTAGAGGTGAAAATTTGCTTCATGCTAGTAAACAACGCTCTTGCTTTTTCTATTCCTCTTCTTCTTCCGCCTTCTTCTACATAGGCTTTAAAACCTGTTTCTTCTTCAATATTGTTCTCCTAAATTTCTTAGGTTATAGCACTATCTTTTTCTTGGTCTGCCAATACCTACTTCTTCGTGCATTTGGTGACTTATCTCGTGCTATTCATACTATCCTATCCTCTCCCACTCTACTATGTGTTCGTTCCACTCCTGTTTCCGTTTTGTCACCCATCCATTTATGTCTTTTACATTGCATGATCTTCTTATGTTTTCGCTTCTCTCCTTATCCAACAGCATTTTCCTTGATATTCGTCGGAGTATTTTCATCTCTGTTGTTTCTAGTAGTCGTCTCGTTTTAGATGTGTCAGGTCTTGTCTCTACCGTGTACGTCAATATAGGTCTAATTGCTGCTTTATAGATTCTTACTTTTTCTATTCTTATACGTATTTCGTCCGTTTGATTCCAACTTCAGTTAACTGTTGTTGGTAAGTAGATGTACGAATCCACGTATTCAGTTCTTTGATTGTCTAATATCAGATGTCTTGAACGGTGCTGGGTTTTGCTTACTAACATCCATTTGGTATTAGAGAGTGTAAAGAGAATATAGGAAGATAGACATGACGGCACGCCACTGTTTCCAGTTGGATCAGAAGTGCCACAGGGCAGCCTATTGGGGTCATTGTTATACCTATTGTACACCGCGGACTTACCAACAAACTTTCAAACAACAACAGCTGACAGCTACATAATAAGCAGATAATACAGCAGTAATGTCAGTACATCAGGACGCACGGACAACTGCTTAACTTCTGCAAACAAGCCTCAATAAAATGCAAACTTCGCTAAAACGGTGGCGTTTTCAAACAAATGAAACAATAAAACAGCAAGCAACAATCAAATACCTTGGAATGCACCTTAACCAAAAATTAAACTGGAAAACACACATTTATATGAAACGTAGATATGTAACTTAGTCTCAAATTATACAATCTATACTGACTGATTGGTCACAAATAATCACTTCCAATAAATAATAAAATGCCTGTCTACAAAGCAATCCTGAAGAAAATAGGGAGTTAGGGAATGCAACTTTGGGTTACTGCATCAAATTCCAACATTAAACTCTTGGAGAGGTTCCAGTTAAAGGTTCTTCGAATTACCACAAATGCCTCATGGTATGTTACAAATAATATTCTTAGGCACGACCTAGAAATTTCAACGTGGAAGAAAATAATAACTTTATTTAGATATACGACGACAGATTGATACAACGTATTAGCGACAAACCGGATGAGACAACCAGTTAGATGCAGTTTTAGAAGGAATACAGTGATCTAACACCACTACATATTTTAATTATGTGCTCTAATTCCCAGAGTCAAATAATTTTATAGTTATGTGAAATGTAATGTAAATAAAATGCCTTAAGAATAATTTTCTCCAAGATATCTATTAAACAAAAAAAAGTTTACTACCAAAGATTTATGTTATATTTTCGTAAAGTTTAAATTCATATTGTTTGATATAATTACTAAAAAATATATGAAATAGATATAAATTATTCGTTATTGAAATACTTTTATTAAGATTTGTTTTATTTGATGATATAACAACACCTCACGTAAAAAGATTTAATTATGAGTTTAAATTTATCAAAAGCCTCACGTACTCTAACTCTCGCTGTTTAACAAATCTTCATCAGAAACTATTTGCTATGGCTGTAAGTGCTTTCCGCACGAAGCGAAAAACCATAAAAAGCTTTGTTTAACTTCAAGGATTTTATTTTGACGCATTGCGTTCAATGGCTGCCGGAAGCTATAACATAATTTATCACTTACACGGAGTTCTGTACTACAACCTCGGCCACAACATCGCTGATTTTTATTACTTCGACATGACAGTGTTGAAATTTTATGTTGCAATATGGAGGACGTGATTGATACCGATTTCGTTGATGGGTCGAGGTTATTTTATAGCTAAGTTTTATGTTTACAGGAAATGTTTATTTCGTTGTTGAGATTTCAAATGTGTGGCGACAATTTGGTGAAAGAATTGAAAGCGTTTTTTGCGAATGGCGTTTGCTGATAAGTGTTATTAAAATTTTTAGAGGTCATAATATAAAATTAAAAGCTATACTATTCTTTTTTATAAAATTTAATGGACTTAAATTCCCTCCGATAGATTGTTTTTCCTTGTAGAAAGCAGAAAATATTATTCTTATGGGAACATCAGAGTTTGTTATCATTCAGAAAAGAGTAGTGCGGTTTCTTCTTGGGATGAAAATTAAAGACTCATGTAGGGTGAAATTTAAACTATTAAATACACTTAGTATACAACGAATAGACCACTTTTTGTGTCTATTAATAATATTTCATCGGAAATCTACTATAGTAATTTAGGAATACCCAGGGTGGAATAATAGGTCTACTACTCTTTTTATTTTATATAAATGATATGCCCGAATATACCTCAGAAAAACACATATTCATGTATGCAGATGATACCACCATACTTGTCTCAGCGGAATCGTTCGAGTTACCACATTCTAAGGTCAAGAATGTAATCTTGTCATTTAAAAACTGGTGCTACCGAAATAATTTGGTAATAAGTATAGATAAAACAGTATGTATTCAGTTTTCTTATGGTGAAAGAAAAATAAGTACTTCTGCGTTCGAAATTACAGACAACGTGATTATTAAATCAGTTGATAGTACTACAAGTTTCTTGGCACGATTGTGGACAATATTTTAAATTTTCGTGAACACGTAAACAATACCTGTTTAAAATTGAATCAAGCATATTTCGCGATATTGTCGTTAAAGGACTAAGTTACTGTAAATGCGTTGGTTACACTATACTATTCCCAAGTATATTCCATAATCAGACAAAACATTATTGTTTTGGGGACAGGCATCGGAAAGTTTGAGAGTAATTGTCCTACAAAAACGATTAATTCGAACAATATTTGGTTTACGCTTTAGAGACAGTTGTCGACAGTGTTTTAAAAATAATAACATTCTTATGCTTGCTTTAATATATCGCAGACCTAGTTCAATAGTGCCACAAGTGCAAAACACAATATTCTCGAGAAATGAGCAAAACGTTCTGTAGCAAACGCGTTATGCCCTGTAAATTATTTATTTTGAGAATGACTGGCTTCTAAACTTAGTCCAGAAAGCCACTGCGCATCCGCTAGGAAAAATATTCTAATTCGGATTTTTTGCACAATCTTACTCAAAAAGGACTCCTTTCAACAATTTTGAATGTTGCCAGGACCAAAAGGTGGTCAAAAATTTTTTAAACGTTTTTTTTTTGTTTTTTTCCTAAAATTATTTTTTTTGCATGGAAAAAAGTTTTCTTAGGTTTTTTGGATCATTCCAAACAGAAAAGGTCTTTAGTGACTTTTTTCTAAAATTGATAGTTTTTGACATATAAGCGATTAAAAATTGAAAAATTGCGAAATCGGCCATTTTTAACCCTCAAAAACTGTATGAAAAACTAAAAATTTGAATGTTACCAAGGTAGTTAGATATTTTTTAATCATCTATTGATGAAATCCCGAAGAGTATTTTGCAATACAATATTCAAAACTCCTTTGTTTTTTAATTGCTATTCAAGCGTGCGCGACACTATTCTCCACCGACAGTATGGTGCAAATGAAAGGAATAAATTCGTTATTTCGTAAACCGGCGACTCTAAGGAAAAATCCCGAAACAGGTCGATTTTTATTTTTAAGTTACGATATTGTGGCCTATATGGTATACTAGTGACGTCATCCGTCTGGGCGTGATGACGTAGTCGATGATTTTTTTAAATGAGAATAGGGGTCGTGTGGTAGCTCATTTAAAAGGTTCTTCAATTCTCTATTCAGTAATGTAAACATTTATATAATTATTTATACATGGTGTCCTTCTACTTCTTTTTTTGTCAAATAATCTAATTTAATAAAAATCTTTTGGATACCCTGTATCAATAATTATATAAATGTTTATACTACTGAATAGAGAATTGAAGAACCTTTCAAATGAACTAGCACACGACCCCTATTCTCGTTTAAAAAAATCATCCATTACGCCATCACGTCCAGATGGATGACGTCACTAGTATACCATATATGCCACAATATCATAACTTAAAAATAAAAATCGACCTGTTTCGGAATTTTTCCTTAAAGTCGCCGGTTTACGAAATAACGAATTTATTCCTTTCATTTGCACCATACTCTCGGTGGAAAATAGTGTCGCGCACGCTTGATTAGCAATTAAAAACAAAGGAGTTTTGAATATTGTATTGCAAAAAACTCTTCGGGATTTCATCAATCGATGTTTAAAGAATATCCACCTACCTTGGCAACATTCAAATTTTCAGTTTTTCACATAGTTTTTGAAGGTTAAAAATGGCCGATTTCGCAACTTTTCAATTTTTAATCGCTTATATGTCAAAAACTATCAATTTTAGAGAAAAGTCACTAAAGACCTTTTCTGTTTGGAATGATCCAAAAAACCTAAAATAACTTTTTTCCATGCAAAGAAAAATCATTTTAGGAAAAAACAAAAAAAAACGTTTAAAAAATTTTTGACCACCTTTTGGTCCTGGCAACATGCAAATTTGTTAAAAGGATTCCTTGTTAAGTAAGATTGTGCAAGAAATCCGAATTAGAATATTTTCCCTAGCGGATGCGCAGTGGCTTTCTGGACTAATTACAATTTAGGTAGCATATTATACAGTTATTCGCTGGATCTTATTACAATTTATTAAAAATAAAACGTTATTATGATTTTGATAGTTATGGCGATATTGCATTGTGAAAAAGTCATTTATATAAAACAATACCTAGGAGATACGGCGGCAATATAATGTAAAAAGCAATTGGTTTTTGCAGTTGTGGCTGTATTGAATTACATCGGTTGTATTGTGGCAGTGTATATTATCGCCACATCTCTCTTGATTTTTGCAGTTGTGGCCATATTGAACGTATTGAATTACATCGGTTGTATTGTGGCAGTGTATATTATCGCCACATCTCCGAGTTATGGCCGTATTGCATTTTCAAAACCTCCAAAAACCCTACAGTGAAATAACGAAGTAACTTACTTTATACTTATCCAAAACAATATTTTAGTTCAGGCTGTATTGCATTAGATGGGCCATTATATAGGCAATATTTTACAGCCTTAACCCAAAATTCGAATTTTTTGCAGTTGTTGCACAATTGAATTAGGTGTGCGATATATCTATAAGTTGTTATCACGCACGTTCACTAAGTTAAATGATCTTAAAACAGCAAATGACTTACACGCATATAACACAAGAAATGCCGGGATAATATATCTTCCCCGTCATATTCATACTAATTTTAGAAAATCTCCTGAATGTGCAGGATCCCTACTTTTTAATACACTACCATCTAGTTTTAAAAATTTTAATTCACTAAGAACTTTCTAAAAAAACTTTTACCAATTCTTAATAAGCCATGCCTTTTATTCAGTACGTGAATTTACAGAATGTTTAGCTCTAATTATTTAGAAGATGTCCAGTGTATTGACATGATTTATAGAATAATTGTTGGCGACTTATTATGTATTTGTCTGGTACTATAAATTATTTTTGTTTGTAACTGTAGTGTTGTAATGTTTATTGTATTTTTTTGACATGTCCTATGCATACGTGTATGTAACCAAGGGTTAATAAAATTATCCATCTATCTTATCTATCTATCGACTTACTTTTCCATCCACCTAGTTATTAGGCCTAATATACACTGTTATTAGGCGTCAACGCTCTTCGGGTAGGGATCTATTGAGGAATATCGCTGAGCCGCAAGCCCTTATCCCATGCCGTCCTGCTCCCCCATAGGCTGATCAGACACCAGATTATTCCAAACTAAGCCCGTAGATTCTTAGAATGTTTGACTACTGCGTTAGCCTTTTTATTTTTCTATGTACCGGACCGGATCTAGTACCTCGAACGCATATCCACTAGATTTGTCGATCGGGAGCCTCAGACCACTTGGCCATTTTATTGACGCCATCTAAATTTATGGATGTGTAATGTTTTTTTTAAGAACACTTCATTATCCAACCATTACATTTAAATTCCGCTTATTCCAGCTTAAGCCCGTAGATTCTTAGAATATTAGAATACTGCCTAATTAATAATACTACTTAAATCTTTTCATTTTTCCAAGCACCATTTTTTAAATTTCCTGGTCACTCAAACGTATAGCGAAATATTCTGTGACAACTTGTTTTCTATAAATTGTAAAAATATTAAAAAAACATACTCAATTGGTATTATAGTAACATTTACAGTAACTCTCGGTATGTGATACCGCAACTGCCAAAAATTACTTTAATCTCAAACTTAGTTTACCACTGAATGTTATAACTAAACTAATAAACGCATGTTTATTGAAACGTTTACGCTTTAAAAACACCTTATTTTAGACTTGTGTTAAAAAATTTGACAGCATCGGTATGTCATACCGCTAAGTAGCGGTTAAACGTTTAAACAAAAAACTTGTATTGGAATATAGGCACTGTACGTCATATGGTATTAAGCCATATTACATAAACAAACTGTTAAATATTTTCGTAATTTATAAATTTAAAATATTAATAAAGGTATGTGTTAGAGGTAACAGATTTCGGGATATACCTTTATTAGACAATATCTTTTCATTACCTATCATAAGTATTTAATATCAAGGGAAACCTAGGAGTATCAAGCGATAAACCCTTAAGCTCCTAGCGTTACAAATATGTAACGCAGAAACCGCTAAAATCTTAAGCCTTAAATTCAGGAAGTGATTCTAATTTTAACTGGATGGTGATGCAAGACTTTCAAGGGACTTGTTTACTAGTTTTTAGCGTTTGGTTCCAGGATTTGATATAACCTGTTAATTTAGTTGATGTGTCGGTGTTTATTATTTATGGTCAAAAAGGATCTCAAGTTTGAGTAAGTATATTTTCACTGTTCTATTGTTATTATATTTTGTTTAAAGTTGTTTCTTATTGATAATATAATTTTTCCGAAATTTTATTATGGTTTTGTAAATTATGCCTTTTATTTTTGGTGTTACATGTATGTAACGCTAGGAATATATGGGAGCAAAAAATCGGAACTTTTAGGATTGTAACGTATTTTTTGTTCCAGAAAAGGGTTTTCTCTTCAAGAACCGCTGGATATGATTGATGCCGCTGATACTTTAGACGTTGATGCTATATATACTGAACCCCCAGAATTTAATGTGCTTACAGACGAGGAGTCTGGTGATGAGTAAGATAATGTTTTGAACAGGTTTTCCGGGAAAATTATTAGGGCATCTGTTGAACATGTTATACAAAATAGTGAAAGATATTCTGAAATATATAATGATATTGACGAGGCTGGGCTTCCAGATCATCAGCAAATGCTAAAAACCAAGTGAAAGAAAAGTTGAAATTGATCTTATGAACCAGAATGTAGCTAGATACCGAGTTGGAATTCGCTATAAAAAATGGTTGTGGTATCTATTTAGTTTGATGCTGGAGATAACTATTAGAAGCTTTATAACAGATCCCATGATCCTATCCCACAACTAAAAATTTCAATGGTATCTAGTAACATCGTATATTATGAGATCTGGTACGGAACCAAAAGGTGCAGACAGGCCATCTTCGTCCAAAGTAGCCAGAGATATAAGACATGATAAAATTGATTATCTCCTAACCTATATTCCTGACCTGATAAAAAAGGAGACTTTGTGTACGTGAGGGCTGCAGTTCGCATGTACGTGCGATATGTTCTAAGTGCAATGTAGAAGTATACATCGAGTGCAACGTAGCTTTTCATCTACAATAATTTGATTATGTTTTTTCATTTATGTAATTTTGTATTTTTTTGTTATTTTTATATTTATAATAGGGAATATTTTAAATATTTTTGCTCCTATATCTTCCTAGTGTTACATTAACGGCAATTTTCTAAGAAATCCAAAATAATTAAGAAAAAAGTGTATGAATTTTGTTTTAAAACCTTCTCCTGTAGACAACGAAATAAAAAAATTTGTAAAGAAATTAAAATTTAGGATATCAAGGGTTAAGGTCACTTCATCAGACTGAAGTATTTCATGGTATTGATTAATTCTTAATTTTTGTCCAATATTTCGAGTCACACGTTCCTAGAGATATATAATGGGATTTTGTGAATACGAAGGAAATACCACAACTCGAGTGCTTCTACTCTAATTATAGTTTTGACTTTTATTTTTCAGGTTTCACATACATAAATCAAAGCGGTTCACATGTAACACTTTAACCCTCTTAGACACTTAGATCAACGCGATACTTCTTTTGCAAAATACAGAACGCCTTTTAATGAAGCTTTTGGGTGCTAGTTCTGTGATGATTGAAATTTCCCCGTCGCTATCAATCGTGTTGTCTATCCAGTTACCCAAATATATCAAGTGTTCCACCCTGACTACACATCTGCGCACTTTTGGTGGGCAGTTTTCAATATTAACTCTCCCGACCATAAACACCACCAACATGTTATCCACCAGAAACACATTGTTTCGATAAAATCGTTTTTGTTCACTTTTATAATTTGTCATATTATGTAAAGGATTTTTATTTTAAAAGTTAGAATATTCGAATACGAAAAATAAAGCTTACCAAATTTGTAACGCCACCCAAATAAGAACAGTACACTAATAATCGTTGCGGACTCAAACTCCGCAACTGATTATAATAGTCACACTAGTGAACCCCTTTAAGACTTAATGCACACTAAATAAATTAAATTAATGTTACATTTGGTCGGTCCTCTTATACGGTGTCGAAGCATGGAGAATAAAAATATCCACCATTAATCGTTTGGAGGCCTCTAAAATGTGGCTGCACAGACGTATATTAAAAATAACATGGACGGCTATGCTGCCTGCCACATGGCTTGAAAGACGTCAACGGCCACGTAGGGTGCTCACAGTCCCCCTTTAAATATTTTTTGTGATCTACTTGTTTATAAACAAAATAATGTGTTGAGTTACACAAGAATATAAAAAACATGTTTTATTAAATATTCTAAAAGTTAAAAAATAAAATTAAAAAGGTGTTATAAGAAAATTAGCAAGTACCAACCCATAATAAATGAAATGAAGTAAAATAACCAAAAAAAAATAAGATTTATTGAGTATACGCTCTGAGCTTCGCTGGTGTCGCTCCTAGCGGACTACTAATTCAACTTTCACCGGTAATTTTTAAATTTATTATGTAATTGTTATCGCTTAATATTTACAACGCAAAAAAGTAATTAAATTGTAATCGATTTTTTTAAGATTTTGCTAATCATTTTGACGTTCTATTGATAAAATATGAATTTCTTTCTTCGGATACTTTCACAATTATCGGGTGGATGGCGCTAAGATTAATAGATTAATTTATAATTACATATTACGGAACATTAAAAAACTTAAATTCAGTATTTAAAACGTAAGTATATTTAAGGTAAAAATTTATACCACAGCTTTGACCAACTAATATTTTTTATAATTAATGTTTTTAATTTTAATTTTAAATTAATCACTTTGACATTTATGTCAAATTTCCGGTAAAGGTTTACAGACTTGTCACTAATGGCGCTCGCGAATTTGTAAATATCCCCTCTACGTACGAGCTCACAGCGTATAGAGACTATACCAGTTAATAATTTAAATCAGTTATTTTACAATAAAAAAATGTAAATCGGACCTGATATATCAAAAATACAAAAAAAATTTAAAACTTAAATTGCCAGATTATGACACCCCAATTCGACTTTAGAGCTAAAAGTTCAAAATGACACTAAATAACCACTTCAAACGCAAACAGATCTATGCTATATAATACCGGGTGTCCACTTATATTTTCCCCCATTTTAATTGCCTATAACTTCTAAACGGCTCAAGATAGAAATATGCGGTTTTCGCTGGAATGTTTTATTTTAGCAAAGGTTTTTTCTGAATTGATTGAATTTTTTATATCGCTTTCAAATGCGAAAAAAAATGGCGGCTTTTTGAAAGAAACGTTGTTGACTTTTTTTAAAGTAACACCCAGTATATTTTTTTGTAAATTGAAAGAAAGATCATTTACCAATCCGGCGACATACAGTTTTTCAAAATCGGTTGTCAAATCACTGAGTAAACCGATTTAAAAAAAATTTTATATCGCTGGATAGGTAAATGAACATTTTTTCAAGTTTTTATGTAAATAACCATTTTTTAACAAAATGGCGGAATTTTGAAAAAAAATGTTATTGACTATTTTATTAAAACACCCAGTATATTTTTTCGCAACTTGAAAAAATGGTCATTTACCTATCCAGCGATATAAAAATTTTTAAAATCGGTTATCAAATAGTTGAGCAATTAATTTTTAAAATGAGAAATGCAATGTGGAAATCACATAACATAATATCAGTTTGCTTATATGTAATGTTATTTAGGTATGTGATATCCACGTTGCACCTCTCATTTTAAAAATTAATTACTCAGTGATTTGACAACCGATTTTAAAAATCTTTATATCGCTGGATAGGCGAATAAACTTTCTTTCAATTTATAAAAAATATACTGGGTGTTCCATTAAAAAAAAGTCAACAACGTTTTTTTCAAAAATCCGCCATTTTTTTTTTCGTATTTGAAAGCGATATAAAAAATTCAATCAATTCAGACAAAACTTTTACTAAAATAAATCATTTTAGCGAAACCCGCATATTTCTATCTTGAACTGTTTATAAGTTATAGGCAGTTAAAATGGGGGAAAATTTAAGTGGACACCCGGTATTATAGAAAGCTACTATGATGCACAGCAGAGTTAACAAACTTGAAATACCAAATATTTGATGAAAATGTGTTATAGGGTGCTGGTAGCACCCCACGTGGCAGGGGCCGGGTTAAGAGAGCAAATGCTACTCGCGAGCTGCTTGATAATATCAAATGTAGAAAGATGGCCTACTTTGGACACGTAGTAAGGGGAGACCGACATAATATTCTTCAAGAAAGGACGCAAAGAAAATGGTAGAAAACAGACCTCTTGGTTGAATAATATCAGGGAATGGACAGGTATAAAAAAGCAGAGCAACTATTTAGAATAGCTCGAGACCGAGACAGTTTCGCCATGTTAATCACCAACGTCAAAGGGACGTGATAGGGCACTTAAGAAGAAGAAGCACACTAAATCAAGACAGTACCAATACCCGAGGGTACCTGGACTCGCTAACTGATCCGGGACGAAACGAGTAAAATATAAAAATTAGTTTTTCAATAAGCGGGATCTAGGCGCGATTTGTGCAGTAATGTGCAAGGATAATTTTTTAAACGTTTATAAATTTAAAGAATGTTACTTCTTTGATGTTAAATAACAATCACTTTTCAAGATTCAGAGTTTTGATGTTTCTTTCAATATCTTACGAACGTTTTATAGTCACAAAAACTATTTTCAAGAGGTATACCTTTTGAGTGAATAAACTTCATTAAATTCAAACACAATTTATTGATTAGAAGTTGGCTAACCGAGGTAATTCCCAAAGGTACTTGAATTACTAACCACGAGGATCGGTCGGCGTCAAATTCTAAACTACATCCTCTTGTGGGGCGGTCAATTGTTGCTCCATTTTAAGCTTTGGCACTAATAAGAATATGTCATACAGTTAGTAAAGTCGATTACTTCAAGGGTAAATAACAAGGTCAGTGTTAGTAGTGAGTGACAATTAAATGAATTAATGTAAAATTTATATTTTATGTAATCTAACAACTCGAAAAATTTAATTTGTAGAACTGAGGACCCCATTGCTTAAAGTTTTATTATGAGTTCATAACTTGGACGATAATTTAATAGCACATAAATTAAATATGGGAAAATCAAATACATATATTAAAACAACATTAAATGATCAACTAATAATATGTAGTCTCATTCCGTACTAGATTTTCTTAAAGCATAAAATATACGTCCACTACTTATTTCCTTTTATACAGGGAGTCCCGAAAAGATTGGTCATAAATTATACCACAGATTCTGGGGTCAAAAATAGGTTGATTGAACCTCACTTACCTATATACAATAGTGCACACAAAAAAAGTTACAGCCTTTGAAGTTACAAAATGAAAATTGATTTTTTTTCATATATCGAAAACTCTCAGAGATTTTTTATTGAAAATTGACATGTGGCATTTTTACGACAGCAATATCTTAAAACAAAATTAAGTAAAATTTGTGCACCCCATACAAATTTTATGGGGGTTTTGTTCCCTTAAACCCCCCCAAACTTTTGTGTACGTTCCAATTAAATTATTATTGTGGCATTATTAGTTAAACACATTATTTTTAAAACTTTTTTGCCTCTTAGTACTTTTTCGATAAGCCAGTGTTTATCGAGATATTTTGAATATTTGTCGAATCCACCAAATATTTGTATATGGTTAAGTACGGTTATAGAGACCTGTTAATAATCTGAAAATTTATTTATAATTTACATTTTTAGGTATATTTTGAAAAAGAAGCTACATCTCGATAAAAGGTGACTTATGAACAAAAGACTAAGAGACAAAAGTTTTAAAAACACTGTGTTTACCAAATCCCCATAAAATTTTTACGTAAATATATTGAAAAAGAAGCCGCATCTCAATAAAAACTGGCTTATCGAAAAAAGACAAAGAGGCAAAAAAGTTTTAAAAACGTTGTGTTTAACTAACGGTACCACAATAATGAATTAATTGGAACGTACACAAAAGTTTGGTGGGGTTTAAGGGAACAAAATCCCCATAAATTTTTTATGGGGTGGACAAATTTCACTATAATTTTGTTTTAAGATGTTCCTGACATAAGAATTACACATGTCCATTTTCAATAAAAAATCTGTAATAGTTTTCGATATATTGAAAAAAATCGATTTTCATTTTGTAACTTCAAAGGGCTGTAACTTTTTTTGTGAGCACATTTGTACTAAGGTAAGTTAGGTTCAATCGAACTATTTTTGACCCCAGAATGTGTGGTATAATTTATGACCATTCTTTTCGGGACACCCTGTATATTTTGATTCATGTTTTCTATTTATGTTTTCTGTTATGGTATGTTTTTTTTACAATTTCGTATGCGGCAAAACGCGAGCGTAAGGACTGATTGATTTTATAGCAATTGTTTTTATTGAATATCTACGCCATTTTCAATTTTTAGACAAAAATGGCCAGAATTAAAATTATTACAAATAGGATTTTCTACAATTTCTTTTTAACAATTTTTTTCGTGCGGTTGATATTTTCCGAGTTAAGTGGGAAAATAATAAAAATGGTTGGGGGGAGGATAATTTTTGAATTGAATCTTATTTCTGAGCTTCCCCAAATTTTATAATTCTATCCTTTAGTGGAGGTCAATAGTAGTGTAAATTTAAAATCGCGAATGAGCCGCCATATTGATTTTAAAGGAGATCTGTTGTTGCTTAATATCTCCGCCATTTTTCAACTAAAATTGTTGGAAATGCAATTCCCTACAATTTCTTTACCTGAAATTTTTGTGCGATTAATATTTTCCGAGTTAAGGGGCAAAATAGTGAAAGTGGAGGGAAAGCATAATTATTGAATTATCTTATTTATTATTAATTTTACAAGATAATTGTACATAAACAAAAATAAAGAGAATTATACTTTATACAATTTTTGAAACCTCCAAAGAAACACCAACCAAACTACATAAAAGACATAAATAATAACAACTTATATGCATTACATTCACTTAATTTTATTAACTAGCGTATTTATTGGTTGAATTTGTCTGTCGATATTTTAAGTTCCATGTCAGCTCATATAGTTTTTATATTTCAACAATTTTTTTTTAAATTTTGGACCCTGTTCGGGTGAATTTCCCCATCCCCCCGAAGATCCACCACTGGTTTTCTCGAAAAATTGCAAGAAATTGCATCAGTTTCAGTCCCTACACTTTTTGTCAAAAAGTTGAAAATGGCCAAGATACTAAAGAAAAACAATTACTGTAAAACCATACATATTTTACGCTCGCGCCTTTGCCCCATACGTACTACCTTAAATATTGATTTCAGCAAAAAAATTAAAGAAACAAAAATTATGTAAAATTGAATTTTCTTTATTCCTGTATAAATACATTTTTGTCGTATAACTAGTAATAAACGAGATAATTCAATAATTATGCTCTAACTGTCACTATTTTCCGCCATAACTCATAAAATATCGACCGCACGAAAAAGTTGTGATAAGTTATTTAAAATCACATTTTTAACAATTTAAATGCTTATACTTTCTGAATTGAGCCTCCCGAAAGATTAGAAAAATAAAATTTCGGGCAGCTCGTAATGAAAAGTTAGGCCTGTTATTCGTCTAACCCGACTGAACTACATCTCCCTCCTGTCGTTTCCCCATTACTGAGGATCGTGATTTCTTCCAATATTCCTAACAATGTTTCTCCATTGGTCTCTATCTTCAGCTGCTCTAAGAGCTTCGCAGAATGAGTTTCCAGCTGAATGCTTTATTTGGTCAGACCATCTAGTTGGTGATCGTCCTCTTGATCTTCTCCCCGGAACGTTTCCAGAAACAATTAATCTCTCCAAACTGTCGTCACCTCTGCGAACTACGTGACCAAAGAATTGCAGAATTCATTGCAGACATATTGTGGACAGCCTTTTTTTAATATTGAGTTGGTTTAGAATGGAAACGTTTGTCCTATGAGCTGTCCAAGGTATGCGCAGCATTCTTCTCCAGCACCACATCTCAAAGGCATAAATTTTTTGGCGCTCGCATGCGCGAAGAGTTCAAGTCTCTGCTCCGTATAGAAATATTGAGAATACAAGGGCATTCACCAGTCCCATCTTGATATTTTGAGAGATAAATCTGTCTTTCCAAACTTTAGTTAGGCGACTCATCGCATTTTTTGCCATACCAATACGTCTCCGAACTTCTGTTTCACAGTTACCATCGTTAGTTATACTAGACCCGAGATAGACAAAGGTGTTTACTATCTGGTATGCCTGTAATATATTAGTCAGTTGAATAGTGTCAAATCTGTCGACCACCATTATTTTTGTCTTAGCTTTATTGATTTTCAGACCAACTTTATTGCTTTCGTACTCAACTCTTCGCAGAAGATCAAACATTTCTTGCTCATTTGCTGCTATAAGTGTAGTGTCATCAGCAAATCTTAAATTAGAGATTTTCCTACCAGCTACTGTTACTCCACCGGCCCATTCTTCTAAAACCATCCTCATGACATGTTCACCATAAATGTTAAATAAGTCAGGTGACAACACGCATCCTTGTCTAACACCTCTCTCGGTCTTGAATTGGTTTGAGAACTTCTGATCTAGTCGTACTCTCGCTATATTAGACTGGTACAGATTTTTAATAAGTGTCACCAGGTGCATTGGTGCGCCCATTTCTATTAAAATTGACCACAGATTTATCCATCTTACACAATCAAATGCCTTTTGGTGGTCAACGAAGCATATAATCCCAGGTACTTGAAATTCTCTAGACTTTTCAATGAGTTGTCTCAGGTTCAGGATTTGTTCTCTTGTACCTTTACCCTTTACAAACCCCGCTTGTTCCTGAGGTATTTGGTAATGTAGATAGGTTTTTAATCTCTTTTTGATGATATGCAACAATATTTTACTAGCATGTGTTATTAGTGACAGTGTGCGGTAGTTTTCACATCTGGTAGTAGTTCCTTTTTTGTGTAGTGGGATATAAATTGAGGTAATATGCCATCAGAACAGACCAGATCTCCTGGTGCCCAAGGTCACTGCAAGGGACATCATCTTTTGGAGCTTCTAGGACATTCGACAAATTGATGGAAACGGATTGCTTACGGGTTTTTGGGGTCGCTAAACACAAATATGGTATCAGAATTGAATTCCAGGGTACCTGGTGCCCAGGATCGCTACTAAGGCACGTCATCTTCTGGAGTTTTGAGTGTCTTCGGCATTAAATTGATGCAAATGGATTACTCAAGGGGTTTGAAGTCGGTAAACCTGAATACTCAACCAGAATCGATCTCCAGAGCACCTAGTGCCTAAGATCATAGCAAGGGACGTCATTTTCTGGAGGTTGAAAGGTACTCGGCATTTAATTGATACAAATGGATTACTGAAAGGTTTTTGAGGTCGGTAAAGACGAATATGCTATCAGAAACGACCCCTGGTTCCAAGGATCACTACAAGGGGCGTCATCTTCTGGAGTTTCGAGCGCTTTTGGTACTACATTGATGCAAATGGATCAATCATACGTTTTTGGGGTTGCTGAATACGAATACGCCATCAAAACAGACACCGGTGTACCTGGTGCCTAAGGCACGTCATCTTCTGGAGTTTCTAGAGTTTTCGGTACTAAATTGATGCAAACAGATTACTCTTATGTTTTTTGGAGTGAATACGAATATGACTTAGATGAAAGACTTTGGAGTATCTAGTGACCGCGAAGGATCACACTATCAAAATAAAATATAATAAATCGATTTTGAAATAAATCAAGGAAAAACTCTGTAAGATATAAATTCAGTTTATATTTATAAAGACTTAAAACAATTGTATAGCACAACATAGTTATTTTAATAAACAGTCCAAGTAAAATAGCAAAAATGTTACCAATTTGAACGTTTTCTTTGAACAGCAACTTCCGAGTACTCGGTGTGTACCAATTTAGTGTCGTAGTGCCTAAATGTCAAAATTCTAAAACATGATGTGCATAGCAGCCACTCTAGCCAGTAGGAACGCGGGGGGTCGGTTCTGATTTGATATTCGTGTTCAGCAAACCCAAAAACCTATGAGCAATTTGTTTGCATCAATTTAGCACCGAAATTTCTCAAAATTCTATAAGATGATATACCTTAGCCATCAGATACTCTGGTGTCTGTTCTGATGGTGTATTCGTATTAGAAATTTGTTTTCGATAGAAAACTCTCGAAAATTCAGACGATAACGTACCTTACGCTTATAGGCACTCCGATGTCTCTTCTGATGGCGTACATGTATTGAGCAATCCCAAGAACCCGTTAGTAACCCATTTGCATCAACTTAGTACCGAAAACTCTCGAAACTCCAAAAGATGACCTGCCCTAGGCACCAGGTGCCCTGGTGTCTGTTCTGGTGGTGCATTCGTGTTAAACAACCTCAAAAACCCATGATTAATCCGTTTGCAACAATTTAATGCCGAAACACTCCGAAACTTTAGAAGATGAGGTGCCTTAGGCACCAGGTGCTCCGTGGGTCAGATCTGATGGCGTATTCGCGTTCAGCCATTCCAAAAACACTCCAGTAATCAATTTGCATCAATTTAATGCCGAAATCCCTCGAAACTCGAGAAGATGACGTCCCTTGCAGTGGCCATGGTCACCAGGTGTTCCGTGGGTCTGTTCCAATGGCATATTCGTATTTGGCGACCTCAAAAACCCCCGAGTAATCCATTTGCATCCATTGTATGCCGAAAACCCTCGAAAATCCAAAAGATGACGTGCCTTAGTAGCGATCCTGGACAACAGGTGCTTCGAAATTAAATTCTGATGACGTATTCGTGATTAGCGACCCCAAAACCTAATTAAGCCGTTTGTATCAATTTAATACCGAAAGACCTCGAAACTCCAGAAGATGACATCCTTTGCAATGACTTTGGGCACCAGGTAATCCGGTGGTCTCTCCTGATGGTATATTCGTGTTTAACGACTTAAAACCCCCGAGTAATCCAGTTTTATCAATTTAATGCCGAAATCACTCAATCTCCAGAAGAGGGCCCCCTTGCAGTGACCTTTGGGCTCCAGGTGCACAGAGAGTCGGGTTTGATGGCATATTCATATTTACCGAATTCAAAAACCCGTAAGTAATCCGTTTGCATTAATTTGATACCGAAAGCACTCGAAACTCCAGAAGATGACGTCCCTTACATTGACCTTGGGTACCAGGTGATATTAGGGTCTGTTCTGATGGCATCTTCGTATCTAACTACCTCAAAAACCCCCCGAGTAATCCAGTTACATCAATTTAGTGCCGACATCCATCAAATCTCCAGAAGATGACGTCCCTTGCAGTAACCTTGATACCAGGTGATCCAGATGTGTGTTCTGATGGCATATTCGTGTTTAACCACGTCAAAAACCTCCCGAATAGTCCAGTTACATCAATTTAGTGTCGAAATCCATCGAAACTACAGACGATGACGTGCCTTTGTCGCGACCCTGAGCACCAGGTACTCCGGTGGTCAATTTTGTTATCGTAATTGTATTCAGTGGCCCCAAAAACCCCGAAATAATAAATTGTGTTCCTTAGTATACTGATTTTGACTTTATTTTTATATTTATGCAATTTTGGATGAATTTTATGCACTTTAAAGTGCAATTATGCATTTCCACCCATTTTTGAATAGTAGACTTTTTTTCTGACATCATCCTGAACATAATTAAAAAAACTATAAGTCTCTATTAGGTGCTGTATTTAAAAATCTATTTATTCGGGTGTTTTTAGTGCTAAATGGCCTCGTCTATTTATACTTTGGGTCGGCAAAGCGACCTCTATTTCTACGCTCTGTACTTTTATTCGCACTTTTAATTATATTGGCCAATTATATTAGTCCTGGTTGCTGGATAATTGTCAAGACCATAGTCCAAAAAAAATAATAAGAAGAAAAATAAGATGCAGGTTATGTTTAGCAAACGTAAACAATTGTATGTAGTAAATAAAATCAGTTATTAAAATGCAGTACTGCAAGCAAAATACAATTAATTAAATTTACCTTTATATAATAATTGCATATCGTATCAATATTGTGGAGCAATATATAATTTTTCTGCGTCAGTGACAGAAGGTATGAAATATACGTCAATTTGACAATTTCAATTGACAATATGAATTATTTAAGATAGTTGCAATATTTCTCCGCGACTCGCGCACGGTCGTTTCTCGTTTCCCTTTCCAAGGACTTGCACACCGCGAATACTTGACGTTACATTATATGAGTTACACTACATGATAATTGAATGATTTATGCACATGTTCATACAATTTTTTTTCTCTCATATTTGTATCAACTTTTTAAATTTTTGGATTGACCATTTGCAATAGTTGTTCAAATTATTCGGTAGTTATTTTTAAATAGTTCTTAAATGTATCTTAATCTTCATTTTTACTACTTCACTTATAAAATTAGACGAAGCTCCAAACGCCTCACGTATCCAATTAAGAATCCAAATTTTCCTTTTTTTCTTTTTATTTCCTTTTTTCTGGATCTCAAGCTCATGTATTAACATATCAGCAGTCAGCAACCACTTGAATACCCTCCATAATCGCTTTCGCCATCTTTGCAATGGGTATTTGTTATTTTATTTGACATCCAAATTAGTGGAGTCAATGAAGGTGGATATGAGTTATTACTTCAGATTTCGTTGAACCTCCATAGATTTTCATAAAAATTGGTGAGTGGTTAAAAGATACCTCAAGGAACAAAGGTGACATAGTGCCAACTTGCGCTTTTTGCATTTTAGGGGTGAAATACACCCCTTTTTTAAAAATTATTTTTTAGATTTCTGAAAGTGCAATCACTGTAAGTTTTCACTTCCTATTTTGTTGAACCTTCATCGATTTTCATGAAAATCGGTAAGTGGTTAGAGGATACCTCAAAGAATAAAAGCTATATAGCATCAACTTGCGCTTTTGCATTTTAGGGGTGTAATACACCCTACTTTTTAAATTGTAAAAAATGCAGATTTCCGCATTATGGCGCCAGTAATCTCGTTTAATTAAGAAAAATAAATATTTTTTTTATATTTACATATGTGCATGAAATACATTTTTTTTAATTTTTCAAACCTTATAGCAACCAAAAATCCGAAAATTAACAAGTCGAAAATCACGAAAACCTTATTCTTCTATATTTCTGAAAGTGTAGTCACTGAATGTTTTCACCCACGATTTCTTTGAACCTTCATCGATTTTCATGAAAACTGTTGATTATTTAGAGGATACTTCAAAAAACAAAAGTGATATCGACGCTTAGTGTGAAAACCTCGTATCTCATTTTACAGAAAACTTTACAGGATGAACTTTGAACTGAATTTCTGTATACTCTAACCTAGAAACACGAAACTATTTTTACATATTTTTGATTCTGAACACATTTAGATCGTTACACATAAATACTTCACATATATTTGAGGTGAGAGTATGCAGAAATTCAGTTTAAAGACTCTCGTGCAAAATTTTCTGTAAACTGAGATACGAGGTTTTGACACTAAGCCATCGATATGGCACCATGTTGCGCTTTCTGCATTTTAGGGGTGAAATCCACCTTTCTTTTTTTAATGATAAAAATGCAGATTTCAGCATTCTGGCTCAAGCAACCTCGTTTAATTAAGTAAAATAAATATTTTTTTTACATTTATGTGCATGATTAATAATTTTTATTAATTTTTTAAACCTTATGGCAACCAAAAATCGGAAAATTAGCAAATCGACAATCACGAAAAAAATTAATCTTTTATATTTCCAAAAAGGCAGTCACTGAAGGTTTTCACCCCTGATTTCGTTGAACCTCCATCAATTTTCATGAAAATTGGTAAGTAGTTAGAGGATACCTCAGAAACAAAAATGTTGTCGTACCAACTTGCGCTTTTATCCTGGGGGTGGATGTTACCCCTTCTCATGGGTGAACATTATTTTGTTAAAAATAACCTCATAATTAGATAGAGGAGTAAATTCTAAGCAAACTTTCTTTTATCAAGTTTATAAATTTTTTATTTAAATAATATTTCATAATTTAATAAAATATTATTGGTACAGTAAAACCTGACAATAACGGCCACTAAAAATAGAAAACAATTGGCCGTTATAGAAATGTGGCCGCTAATGCTAGGTTTCCTTTTCCACAAATACATAAAATATAATTGAAAATTTATTTATTTTACTAATTAAAGCAAATCTAATTCAATATAATTCTACAAACAGACGGAACATACTAAAACTAAATTCAATTTACTACAATATAAAACAATATCTATACGAAAAAACAACTACAAGAAAGACAGAATTTTTGTTTGTTTCATATTTTTTTTTGGATAAACGAAACATACTAAAATTAATTTAATATAGGTAATACATAATATAAAACAACATACTATAGCTACTACGAAAAATACGCTTATCACTAAAGTATCGTCGTGCTTCCATGCTATATTCAACAAAACCAACTTGGTAGGGCCTTTAATTAGATATCGCAAATCACTTTGGCTGATTTTGTCTGCATATATATTATGTTTGAGGAATCCCTTTTTTTTTGTTAGACTGGATATAGGACATTTCTCAAGTATGAATTCACATTCATGGTATATCGTTGCTATACAGGGATAATAATCTGTGCAATGTTATGGTACAGGCTACGTTAAATATGAAGTAAATGTGGAAGATATATACTGGTTATTCATTTCAATTTAATTTGATTGTTTTTTAATCATTTACAATATTTAAAATAATTAAAGACATAAAGTTAGGAATTTCAAAAATAAATTCAGTTCTCACTGGCAGGGTGGGAAATAATAAAGTGCCATACAATAGCATTTCATTACAACGCTAATTACAGGCATTACAGGCTGCTCCGTTTGACAAAACTCATACTCTCATTCAGTTTCGACCAACCCTGTATTAGCTAAAATTAAACGTTTTGCAAGATTAATAATTTTTAACAATAATAGATTACATTAAAAATCACTTGAACATAAATTGATTTTCTGATGTCAAATCACTACAATTATACGGGGGGTGAATATTGCTATGAAATTTGAAAATTAAAACGTAATTATCTTTTAAACTACTTCGTATAACATCACAAAACCTGATATTTTAAGAAATAAAACATAGAGGAGAATCCAAAAATGTAAAAATATACAGGGTGTTCCATTAAACAAAAGATAATTTTGTTTCACCCAGTCAATATGGGTGGCCCTGTATATTTGGAAATGTATTTAAATTCTGATATTATCTATGCCGCAATCTCACCTAAATAAACTTTTTTCGTATTCCCTACAACAAACGACTAATTGGACTTCCCACTACCTGTGTATACATACAAAATCTCCGCTATAAAATTTTTTCAAAGAAAATGTTATTGGTTTTTTTAAAATAACTCCGTTAAATTTTGAAATATGAGATTTATACAACAACCATTACAAAGCTAAGTAAAAGTTATATAACATTGTATTAAACATAATTTTCTAAATCCTTTATTTTTTTTAATACAAGGTGAAAAAGCCCCGGGTAGATGGTTCTCGCAGTAAAATTTAGGTTTTAAATGTTTCTATCTCGGTTATTTTTTGTCCTAAGAAAATATTAAAAAAAGATAATGCTTAAATATAGTTAAAACTAAAATTTTGTTCTCTACCATTTTTTAAGTATATCGAGTATTTTTGGAGTTATCAAAAGAAAATGAAATTCACGAAAATTTGAAAAATTCTAATTTTCTTTAATCGTATTTTTTTTCAAAAATTTGCAATCTAAACCGGTCAAAATTGTTGAAGCTATTACTCATGTTAAAATAAATAAAGTTTTAAATGGGTTACTATAAATTTTACTTTTTGTAGAAATGACGTATGTTTCATTTTTCATTCTTCCCTAAAAAATCTGAAAGGGTCCTCTTATTTCCATCATAACTTGCTTAATTTTGACGCTATCGACTTCTTATATAGCTTTTTGATAGTTACCTTTAAGTACTTTATTAAAATGTTTAATATCTATATTTAACAAAGTGCATCGTTTTCCTGTTATTTAAGCTTGAATGCTAAGATTTGAGTACCCGCGGAAAAAATATATATATTCAATTGCATATAACTCACTTTGTATATGCAATAAAGGATTTTTCGAATAAGAAGCTCACTTATTTTTATATTATCTTCTATTTTGGCAATAACAACTTTTTTGAAGAAACTTATGGTTTTTGAGTTATTTATGAAAAACTGCTTTAAAACATGGATTTTGTTCAGGAAAAATCAAAACATTTGATCTTTGATACCTCAAAAACTATTGATTTATTGAAATAACTTTATATAACAAATTTTACTTATAATTTGTCCCTCTATCGATTAGTGGTATTATTTTTAATAAAATAATTTCCACCCCCGAGAAGGGGTGGCATCCCCCCAGGGTAAAAGCGCAAGTTGGCACCATGTCACCTTTGTTTCTTGAGGTATCCTCTACATACTTACCAATTTTCATGAAAATCGATGGAGGTTCAACGAAATCGGAGGTGAAAACCTTCATTGACTCCACTAAGTAATTTACACGATCAAACTAGCTTCCAAGTAGCGCGCTCAGCGTTCAAGTTGACTTGGACTAAGTACACTTGGATGCAACTTGGATCGTGTCAACCCGTTTTAACAAATCTAATGCGATTGAATATTTCATTTCCATTCCGTTAAAGCAGTCAATCAAATTTCCAGGCTGTCGTACCTGAATACAGTAATATATAATCTGATCCAGGACCAATTATAGGCTATTGATTATGTATTTTAGAAAGGAACTAAAACGTTAACGGGATTTTATTGTTTTGTATAATCAATGGACCTCTAACTATAAAAAAACCGTGGAGTGCTACCATTTCAAGGGGTTCGTTTTCGAGAAAGGGGTGAATAAGTCCTTAGGCACAGGGCGAATTAAGGTGAGTTCTGTGCACTTTTGGTACAAACACGTCTACAGGAAAATTGCACCAGGTTAAATTTATAATCGAAATATCATATCTTAAAGTCAAAAATATTTTTTTTACAAAAAAAAAAACATTCAAAAGAAAAGCAAGAAAAAAACACGAAAGATAGCAATTTGGTTTTTTGCCCCATATCTTTTTTCCACGGGGATATAAGTATAGACATTCCTTCAGCAAAAAAAACTTTAATCGTTCCTCTTTAAAATGGTGTTTGACAAAAGTGTCTAGGATTTACAGTTACTGAAATAGGATATTTCAAATTTGCCACTCACAGCGCTTTTGGCCCACTTTCATTGTTACTTCGCAGACATTGTTTTGTAACTTTTTTCTACCCAGCTTTAGGTATGATACAATGATACATTTAATAGGAAGAATAGTCAACTAACTTTAAAGTTGTCTGCTGTGTAAGCCTCTATGACTATTTTTAAGAAAGATATGTTTTTTTAAATGTTGTGACTCCCTATGTTGTCTTGTTTCGATTTTTTAGGGTTTTTCGAAGACAAACTTAGGTTTAATTGAGACGCATCCGTGACCCGCATGTAGCTGGGGCAGCGCCTCCAGCTCACCCCTCCAGAAACGACATATCAATTGTCCCATTCCTACATCAAGGTCAAGAAAGCTTATTTTCTTTACTTTAAAATGGTGGATAGTAAAGAATTCTAGGACTATTTTTAAACAAGATATGCTTTCTCAAAATGTGACATATACACATGCAACAGGTCCGGCTAAGTTGGAACCATATGGAAAATTGTTTTATTATTAACTTTATGAAAAAAAATATTTTTCATAAAAGGCATAGTCTAAAACCTAAGATGCAATCATCAGATATAAAATTTTATCAATAGTATACGAGGTATGTTAAAAAATATGAATTTCGCTCAAGAGTAAAGTACTTTTATATTTCACAATATCGAAAAGTGTTATTAAGAAAAGTTATTTGGAGTTAAAAATTATGATCATCATGATAATTATAATTATGATAATTATGCAATTATATGCTTATAATTGAAAAAAAAATAAAAAAATTTAAAATTTTTCTCAAACTAGGGATATCCTTATATGTATATCCTACGGATAACTTGTTTAAAAATAATCCTAGCATTTTTTGCAATACATAATTTTAAAGTAAATAAAATAAACTTTATTTTATTCCACATTGTATATATCTAAATTTAAAAGAAAAAAAATGATAATGAGAAATTAAAAAATTATCATAAAAAATCACTAAAAGTATAAACTTGAAAAAGCATAACTTGCTTAAAAATAGTAGTACATCCTTATACGATAGACCATTTTAAAAGTAATTGACTTGTCTTTCTACTAAAAATACCATTGCATGTAGGTACCTAGAAATGCGTTGAAAAAAGTTACAGAACAATGCTTGCGAAATAATGCGGAAAATGACCCAAAAATGCTGTGAGCGGCGAAATTTGAAAGATACTGTTTCAGAAACTATAAATCCTAGAGACTTTTACCAAACTCCATTAGAAAGAAGAAGGATGAAAGTTATTTTTTGCCGAAGCAATGCCGGTACCTCTATCCTTGTGGAAAAAAGTTATGGGGCAAAAAACAAAAATGCTCTCTTTCGTGTTTTTTTCTTGCTTTTCTTTTGAATATATTTTTGTAAAGAAAAATATTTTTGACTGTAAAATGTGATATTTCCATAGTAAATTTAACATGAAACCATTTTCTGTACACATGTTTGTACCACAAGTGAATAGATGTCACCCTAATTCACCTTGTACCCAGGGACTAATTCAGCCCTTTCTCAAAAACGCACCTACTCAAATGGTAGCACTCCGCAGTTTTTTCAAATTTAGAGGTCCATTGATCATATGAGACAATAAAATCCCGTTAACGTTGTAGTTCCTTGTAGCTCTTTTATTTTAAACATAATCAATAGCCTATTAGGCCTGGATCCTGCGTACCCAAAAAAGTTTATTAATAGCAAGCTGAAAATTTGTTGAGAGCTTAACATTGTCTAGTCGAATAAACTTTGATGTACGAGAACACTGAAACAGGGGAAGTTTTAATTGTGGAACAAATTACACGTATCGAACGTCAGACTACGAAAACGTCCCATGTATTTTGTCAGACAGAACTTCCAATTGATTTGTTACCCTTTCATTAAACTCTCACAAAAATTATATTGTTATTTACCACCAATAAAAGTCCTGTCATTTGACAGGTTCTTCATGTCGGACTTATTAAAATGCCCAACATATTGGTTGGACAAACATTTTTTCATTACCAGAGAACGGCAGTTCTCGCCAATGGTGCACACCTACACCCCCTACACGCGACAATATACATATATACACGAAATTTTCGATTTTCTAAATCTGACTGAATTGAAAATTGGGCCAACTCCCTTCTTAAAGTTCAGGAAAAGACTCACCCATTCATATGTCAGGCATCCATTTTGGTCTAAGGATGTGGATTTTACGGCCCTTCTTATTTAGGATCTGTTTTTCGTTCTCGTCCCCAAAACTCCCAAAAACTTTAAAAATTTAACTCCGACCTTTGCGGCTTCTAATAGAAGCGATCATTACCTTTCCAACGCATGTCTAACTTTGAAAATCGGTTATACCGTTCAAAAGTTACCGAGCTCAAAAATATGATTCAATTTTTATTTCAAAAAGAGAAAATGTTTGTGGATATGTATGTACACCCTATTCCACGAACATACGCCTGTTTTGGATTACTTCGACAACGAATATTTTACTGTGCAAAATAAGAACAACGAAAGTAAATTGCAAATTACATTGTTGTTTATTGGAATAATTATTAGCGTCATGTACTTTCGTACTTCTTATGTTGCACAGGAAAATATTCGTTGTCGTAGTAATCCAAAACAGGCGTATGTTCGTGGAACGGCCCATATTAGTCGGAGAGATAGAAGCGGATTTTGTGCGTGATAAGTAATATGGAAGAACTATACGGGGATATGTTGAATTAGTTGTGTACATGACTTTCACCAACGGCCGGAAACCAGAGTTGGGGCCGAGGGTAGTTATAAGGGGGCAAAGTCGCGAATTTTATTATTTTTTTTATGACGCTCATGATCGAGATAGTGCACCAAAATTTGGCAATAAGTAGGTCATGAGGTAACTAAGTAAAATCTCTAGGGGCGGAACGCTGCGTGGCCGATAAAGGGGTGGGGGTAGGGGTGAATATAAAAAATATAAGGGGTTTTTTGTGACGTTCGTGATTGAGATAGTGCACCAAAATATGGGAATAAGTAGATCATGACATTACTAAGTAAAATCCCCAGAGCCGGAAACCAGAGGTGGGGATGAGGGTAGTTATAAGAGGTCAAATTCGCCGTTTTTATTATTTTTTTTTGTGACGCTCATGATCGAGAGTGCACCAAAATTTGGAAATAAGTAGGTCATGACGTAACTAAGTAAAATCTCTAGGGGTGGCACGCTGAGTGGCCGACAAAGGGGATTTTTTTGCGACGTTCGTGATTGAGAGAGTGCACCAAAATTTGGAAATAAGTAGACCATGACATAACTAAGTAAAATCCTCAGAGCCGGAAACCAGAGTTGGGTATGAGGGTAGTTATAAGGGGTCAAAATCGCCGTTTTTATTATTTTTTTTGTGACGCTCATGATCGAGATAGTGCACCAAAATTTGGAAATAAGTAGGTCATGAGGTAACTAAGTACAATCTCCAGGGGTGGAACGCTACGTGGCCGATAAAGGGGTGGGGGTAGGTGTGAATATAAAAAATATAAGGGGTTTTTTGCGACTTGCTAGATTGACATAGTTCACCAAACTTTGGGAATAAGTAGACCATGCCTTAGCTAAGTAAAATCCATAGAGCCAAAAACCAGAGTTGGGGATAAGGGTAGTTTTAAGGGGTCAACATTGCAGTGTGTATTATTTGTTTGTGATCCGGCACAACATTCGTCCCCCCTGCAGCGTTCCGCCCCTGGAGATTTTACTTAGTAATGTCATGATCTACTTATTCCCAAATTTTGGTGCACTCTCTCCATCACGAACGGCAAAAAATCCCCCATATATTTTTATACTCACCCCTGCCTACCACCACTTTGTACCCCAAGCAGCGTTTCGCCCCTGAAGATTTTACTTAGTTACGTCATAACCTACTTACTCCCAAATTTTGGTGCCCTATCTCCATCATGAACTCCACAAGAAAAAATAATAAAACCGCGAATTTTACCCCTTATAACTGCCCTCGTCCGCCACTCTGGTTTCCGCCCCTGGAGATTTTACTTAGTAATGTCATGTTCTATTTATTCCCAAATTTTGGTGCACTCTCTCAATCAGGAACGGCAAAAAACCCCCATATATTTTTATACTCACCCCTGCCTACCACCCCTTTGTACCCCAAGCAGCGTTCCGCCCCTGAAGATTTTACTTAGTTACGTCATGACCTACTTATTCCCAAATTTTGGCCCGCTATCTCAATCATGAGCGTCACAAAAAAAAATAATAAAAACCGCGAATTTTACCCCTTATAACTACCCTCGTCCGCCACTCTGGTTTCCGCCCCTGGAGATTTTACTTAGTAATGTCATGGTCTACTTATTCCCAAATTTTGGTGCACTCTCTCAATCAGGAACGGCAAAAAACCCCCATATATTTTTATACTCACCCCTGCCTACCACCCCTTTTTACCCCAAGCAGCGTTCCGCCCCTGAAGATTTTACTTAGTTACGTCATGACCTACTTATTCCCAAATTTTGGCCCGCTATCTCAATCATGAGCGTCACAAAAAAAATAATAAAAAACGGAATTTTGACCCCTTATAACTACTTTTCTTCCCCACTCTGGTTTCCGGCTCTGGGGATTTTAATTATTTATGTCATGGTCTACTTATAACCAAATTTTGTTGCACTATCTCAATCACGAACGTCGCAAAAATCCCTTATATTTTTTTATATTCACCCCTACCCCCACCCCTTTTTCGACCACGCAGCGTTGAGCCCCTAGAGATTTTACTTAGGTACGTCATGACCTACTTATTCCCAAATTTTGGTACACTATCTCGATCATGATCGTCATAAAAAAATAATAAAATCCGCGACTTTGACCCCTTATAACTACCCTCGGCCCCAACTCTGGTTTCCGGCCGTTGGTGAAAGTCATGTACACAACTAATTCAACATGTCCCCGTATAGTTTTTCCACATTACTTTTCACGCACAAAATTAGCTACCAGCTCTTAGACTATATGTATGTGTGTGGAAAAGTTAAACCGATCTGAATTTTTTTTCTGTGTTTGAAGAGAGGGTGAGAGCCGATTCAGAACCGGTGTAGTTTGTAAGTTTTGACTACCCATAAGCCAGCTATAGGACTTGGTATGTAAAAAACGGCATATTTTTGGTGGTATATGTCTTTGGTTCAAGAAGAGACAGGAGAACAGTAAATACACCAAATCAATAGCGTTGAGTTAAGCTTTCAAATGGAGTTTAAGATGTCAGGATCAGATATTCACACGGCTCAGTATAGCCGAAAAACTGAAAAAATAACCTGTCAAAATTTTGGTTTTCGACAATTACTCAAAATTTCCACATACGAATTACGCCAATAACTGAGCGTTTGCAGAAGGACTCTAGACGAATCTTACGGTTTATACCTTATATCCAGGAAAATTCGAATTTTTAAGTTATAAGCTTCATAAATATGATCAAATTTATTTCTTATGGGAAAAACCGTTTTTCAAACTCAATAATTCCTGTTATAGCTTCAGTAATCATACTTGCCTTAGATGCATAAGATACTACTTGTCAATACGTTTCAGACTCATGTTTAGTGAACAAAATCGGTTAAGCCGTTTAGAAGTTAATAAGCTACAAAGGTATAATCTAATTAACGATTATTCCTTAAATGGTTTATGTAGTTGTAGTGGTTACGGTTACGACGCTAATTTGATCTGGCAACGGGCACTACGAGTTCATTTACCGGCCATCCCAATATTTTTTTTAATCTATTTGGAATAGAAAAAAAATCTAGTGTACATACGATGAACACTAGATCATTTAGGAGATAATGCGACAAAGGCGACCATTTATAAAGCTTAACGTGTAATCGAAACATTGCATTCAACTTTATACATTTAATTTATAAATAACTGTAAAAAACTCCTGATACAAGAATAAAAAACCGCTAAACGCCGTAAAAATGAGTGGCGCATACAATATTCCAGCTACAAAAGATCTGATATGAATATTACGTGGCGGGAAATGTATTTTAAATTTGATGCAAAACAAAATTCTAGTTTTATTTTAAAAGATTTTTTATTAATATTTGCTAAATTTGAAGTAATCGCGCCACAAAAGAGTTTCAAAATTCAAACTGTATCAAAGTTACTCTTTTGTGGCGCGTTTTACTTCAAGTTGGTCAAGTTCAAGTTTTGCATCAAAATGAAAACATTTTCGCTCCACGTAATATTCATATCAGATCTTTTGTAGTACTCCAGGCTGTGGGTGAAAAATAGGTCGATTTCGGGATATAATTTAGGAACTTTTTAAACCTATCAGGTGTTGTAAAGGACGATGCCAGAAATAACTTATAATAAAATGTGACCAAAAATATTGTGAGATTTTTTTTATTGCGATTTTCATTTGTTAAATTTGCAATTTTTAAATATTGATTCTAGAGAAAAACATTTTAATAGAAAGTTGTAGTAAATTAAAAAACCTACCATTTGAGCTATGGTAAGTTTAATTTCGTTTATTGGTTATTGAAAAACAGCCTGCAAAATATCCAAAATGTCCGTTTTTACAATTGCGTTATTTATTGTAGAAATATTTTATTTTATTTTTTAAAGCTTTAAAATGAAGATCTCTCAATTCCAAACATAAAAAAAATTGTAAGACCGGATTAACGAATTTGTTGCTTAGATATTATAAATTTTTTATCCCAAGAGGTCAAATGTCGAAGGTTTTAACTTTTTGAAAAAAAAATCGTATAGAGTTGGTGAAACATCCGCTCTCCTTCTAAAGAGTTATATTTTCATATTCTGATGTAAATAAATGCGTAAAATATTTTTAAATCTCTAATTTTTGGGTTTGAAAATAAGGGGGCAAATTTCGCCATAAACATTTAGAGCTGAAGCGGCCCTGTACATCCTATGAGTTTTTAACTTACAGATTATTATTGTTGCTGAAGACGAAACGAAGATTTATAAAAAAATAAAAAATTTCTACGACCAACTCAAGCCGAGCTAAATGTTGGGTTTGAAAATAAGGGGGCAAATTTCGTTATAAACATTTAGAGCTGAAGCGGCCCTGTACATCCTATGAATTTCTAACTTACAGATTATTATTGCTGAAGACGAAACGAAGATTTAAAAAAAAATAAAAATTTTCTACAATCAACTAAAGCCGAGATAATTGTTTCTTTTTTCTTAAATCGTAGTGCCTTTATTTATAACAATTAAGAAATTATTTTACAGTCATTGACTAAAGAAAGACGCAAAGTGTGGTGAATGGGTGGGTGAATGTCGCAAAAGTTAAGGATCAATGTATATACGAAATGGCGGAGAAGGCCCTAAAACAAATTAAAGAGAGGAAGGAGCCGCCCGAAATAATACGGGTAGCAATTAATAACGAAATAAACAAAGAGAAGGTACGAAAAGCCCTGGAATTCGTGGGTAGGAGGGAGAAAATAACGTGGGAGATAATTATAAGATGCAAAGAAATGGATGAAGAAGTTAAAAACGAGCAAGAGCCCTCCTAATTAAAACCGGGAGCAAGTCGTATACAGACGTCTTAAAGGAGATGAATACGAAAATAAATATAGGGAAAATAGGAGTGAAGATGGATAGATTTAAAAAAAGCGAAGGGGGGGACATCCTCGTGAAGCTTAAATGAAGGGGAGCTGCAGAAAAGCTAAAAAGGGAGATGGACACGAGGATGTCCGGTATTAGTATGGCAGTAAGACGCAAAGAGAATTATTTCACAATAACTGGTCTAGACCCAGGGGTCACGGAGGAAATCCTGCATGAAGCCATACAAGCATACACCGGAATATCACAGGACGAGGTAGACATAAAAATGCTACGAACAAACCAGCACGGGGAACAGGTGGCAACCATAGCCCTGCGCCCTACGAAAGCGGAGGAATTGAGACGATACACTACGATAGCGATAGGCTGGGTGTTCTGTCCCATTATGGAGAGGTACACCCCGATGAGGTGCTACAAATGTCCCCATTATGGGCATAGCACATTTGAATATAAAGGGGAGAGCAGGGTAGCGTGTTGCTACAACTGCATGAAAACAGAGCATACGGCAGTGCAGTGTGGCAACACTGCATTCTGTCTCACTTGTAATGAAGAAGGTCATCGCATGGACCGCATGCAATGCCCAGCCTATCGGGCGTGGGTGTACGGCAGGGGAAGGGAAAGGGAACCCCAAAGGGTGCGTAAGAAAAAAATAAAAGTAAGAAGGTGAGAGATGGTTTCCTGGAGAACAGAAATGGACCCCTATATAGCCCACTTGAGAAACAGGAGACCACCTCTCACAGAGTTTCACGAAAAACACCTTATGCACACCACTATTTCAATTTAGTAAATTTTATTTATACACTCTATTTATTTAACTTAATTATTGAATTTTATTTATTTTATTTATTCATCTGTATATACTATTTATTGAAAATTTCTATTTATATACATTTTATCTATATACATTTTATTTCTTTTATTTATTTATTGATTTTATCTATACTTATTTATTTATTCACCTTAGTTTTTAGACATTTTAACCTAATAATAGGATGCGAATCCTGCAGAGGAGACCTCAGGGAACTGAACCTAAACGGACTTCAAGGATCAACCTGGTATAAGGATACTGCAGGTGAACGTGGGCAGAGCGCGCAGATCGCACGATCTTGTCCACGAAAAAGCTTGCAAGCTAGAAACAGATCTGCTCATCGTCCCCGAACCAAATAAGAAAATTACATCGGTCGGTGGGTGGGTACAAGATAGCCAGCAAAACGTGGCCGTGCTCATTAGGAATGGGGATGTGGGAGTTCGTGCCATTGTCAGTGGGGAAAATCATGTCCTCATCAGACTTAAGAACTTCAGCCTCCTGGCATGTTACGTGTCTCCGAACATCCCTCTACCTAGATACAAAGACATAGTTAGATGAGATAATGAGTACCGCCGCGAACGAAAAAGAAATTTTGATCGCCGGGGACATCAACGCAAAATCTAGGTTGTGGGGTTCCCCCATAAACGACAAAAAGGGGGAACTCTGGAATGAGTGGATTGCCCAGACTGGCCTCAAAGTTCTAAACAATAATAAACATACGTTCGTAAGGGGGCCAGTCAAACACATATTGACGTTACTATTGCAAGCGAGGGGCTATCAAGGAGAGTCCACGATTGGGATGTTCCCGACGATCAGTTATTTACCTACCACCGATACATCAAATATGAAATAAAGGTTAAAGGGGGAACAAGGCGGCCGATAGGACACATTAAAACATATTTTAACAAAAATACGTACCTATCGGAGGTCAGAAAAATAAATGAGGAAGAGATTTCTGACCTTGGCCAACTGAGAGGAGTACTCGAGAGCGCAGTAAAGTTGGCCACCGTGAAAAGGAAAAACAACCAAAAAACTCCCTACTGGTGGACGGATGAGATTGAAGATCTACGGGAGAAATGTCTCAGAGCTCGAAGGATTTACACGAGAAGCCAGAGCAACCTCGAGCTCAATGAACTATACAAAGAACAGAAGAAAAAATTAAACAAAACAATAAAACAAAGTAAAAAAGAGAAGTGACAGGCCCTGATTAAAGCTTTAGATGAGGATATACGGGGCGACTCATATAAAATTACCATGAAGTCCTTGAAAATAATGGCCCCATATAAACTTGACGAGGACCAGCGGATGGAATCAGCTGAACTCCTCTTCCCCACGAAGTCCAAAACTTTGTCAAGATTTTTCCAACAATGGTAGAGGAGTTCACGGAAGATGAAATTAAAACCGCTGGTCAGGAGATAAAGACGGGGAAAGTTTCCGACCCCGACGGGCTGCCTCCAGAAGCAATCAAGGTAATAGCAACAGAGAAACCAGGTTTGATCAGAAGAATGTGTAATGACCTACTGCAGAAGCAAGAGTTTCCCAGGGACTTAAAGGAAGCGAACTTTGTTCTACTCCTGAAGCCGGGGAAGCCCCCTGATTCAGCAGCATCTTATCGGCCAATATGCCTCCTGGACTGCCTTGGTAAGTTCTACGAAAGACTTATCAAGAAGAGACTGGAAGGCATGTTGCAAGATGAGAGAGCGTTATCTAATCAACAGTACGGATTCCGGAAAGGCAGATCGACAGTAGACGCCGCAACCTGGATAAAGGACTCGGCAAAGGCAAGCAAAAAAAGGTGGGTAGTCCTTGTTCTGTTGGACATAAAAAACGCTTTTAACTCAGCAAACTGGAGCCTCATTGTAGACAGAATAGTCGAATGTGGAGCTCCGGAATATTTGTCCAACATAATAAAGGACTACTTATCTGAAAGAACCGT
The DNA here is from genome assembly GCF_917563875.1 of Diabrotica virgifera virgifera. Lineage (NCBI taxonomy): Eukaryota > Metazoa > Arthropoda > Insecta > Coleoptera > Chrysomelidae > Diabrotica > Diabrotica virgifera. The sequence goes on from NC_065447.1 coordinate 102,946,263, forward strand.
ATGCATATCAAAGAAAAAGAAGATGAAAATGATCGCGGGAGTACCCCAGGGGTCAACCCTGGGACCCTCAGTATGGAATATATTATATAACGGGGTACTAGAAATAAACAAAGAGAGAGGAGTAAAAGCGATTGCATACGCGGACGATCTGGCCTTACTAGTCGAAGGCGATTGGGGCATAATAGAAAAAGTAAACCAAGCAATAAAGAGAACCGCGGAATGGATAGAAGAGAATGATTTAAAACTTGCAGTAGAGAAAACTGAAGCGATAATCTTGAGTGGACCGAGATATAGAAACAACATAATATTCGAGTACAATGGCTCCGAAATAAGACCCCAAAAGACCGTGAAATACTTAGGAATCACGTTAGACGACAGACTAGCATTCGAACAACACGTTCAGGAAGCATGTCGAAAGGCTGAAAAAAGAACCTCGGTACTAAACAAGTTAATGCCAAACATAGGGGGCCCGGGATCACAGAAAAGAACAGTGATGTTACAATCCATCCTATCGATAGTATTATACGGGGCCCCGGTATGGTACGGGGTCCTCCGGATGAAGAAATAGCTTCTCAGGGCACAAAGGAAACCTCTGATCAGGGTGTGCAGCGCGTACAGAACCGTATCAACCATTGCGCTACAGTTGGTGGCTGGTTCTGTGCCGGTGCACATCCTGGCTCGAGATAGAGTCCGAATGTACCAACGGGGCAACGGGGCAATAGGTTCAGGACCATTAGAAAGAAAGAGAATTATAGAGTTGTGGCAGAGGGAATGGGCAGCCGAAGTCGAGAAGGCAGTCTGGACGAGATCCTTGATCCCGGATGTAGTGAGGTGGTGCGGGTGTCGGCATCGGCGCGTCAACTACTACTTCACACAATTTTTGACGGGGCATGGATCGTTCAGAAAATATACCCACCGTATAGGAAAGACCGCTGACGATATATGTCCCGAGTGTGGGGTGGTTGATGACGTGCGGCATGTCGTGTTCGTGTGCCCTGCGTACCATGCGGGGCGTGCCGAGCTGCGGCTGGGTCTGGGATCCCCTCTAGGTGAGCCACACGAGCTAATGGACAAAGCCATTAATAGCAAAAGAGACTTCGACCTGGTCATTGCTTTTATCACCAAGACAATGAAACACAAGGAAGAGAAGGAGAGGCGTCTGCAGACGGGATGACCAGTATATTTATTTATTTAAAATGTGTTTGTGTCGTGGCGGGCAGTCAGCGGGGGGACAACCCTTTACATCCAAACCACACTGACTGTCTATTTTTATTTTTACATGGTTTTACCTATTTATTGATTTATTTTATTGTAGTTTATTTATTTATTTACTTAATTTTATCTATACAAGTAATCGTTCTTTGAACAATTTTATCTTTCTATTTCGTGTTTATGTTCTCTATCTTTACTTTTTCTTTTCCTTTTTTGCTTCTTTCCTATTCTTTCTTTTCTCTTTCTTCTCTCTTCTCTAACTCTATCTCCACTTTCCCTTTTCATCTCCTTTTATTCTAGTTCTTTCTTTCTATGTTATACCATGTTTTGTATCGTTTTGGGACAGTCAGTGGGGAAGGACCTTTTACATCCGATTATCGAGTCGAGTGGAGTATCTCAAACTAAAGTGCATTGTAAATGTAACGTTGTAACCTATTGGATTAAAAAAACAAAAACCGGTTTTTGGAAAAACCGGGTTTTTTGGCCGGTTATAACCGCCAGGTTAAACCGTAAGCAAAAAAAACGGTATAACCGAAAACTGGTGTTTTGTCAAATACCGCCATTCCTACTATACTGTGAAAGATCATTTTTTTCTTTCCTTGATTAGAGTGTTGCTCCATCGCACTTCATGTGCTTTCGTGTTTTCGTGGCATGGTTTCCCGTGATATTTTCATTTCTATATACATATTTGATACAGGTACCATCTCGGCTTATCTTTGACCTTAATATAATTAACTTTTAATGGTATCGTCTCCTAAACTTAACTTCAAATTTGTAACCTCGGATCCAGTACAGAAATATTTAGTTTTTCTTGTATTTAAACTCTCTTATTACCTATATTTTCTTGCTTTACATATTTGTTTTACATATATATTTTGTTTTGTCTTCGTCCTGCTCTGTTTGTAGCATGTTTTGTTTTGACTTCCCTCACTTCATTGCGAAGCAATCTGTAGATATAGTTTGCAAGAATTCAGAGAGGTCGGTTTATTATTGTCTATAACTGCAGTACCATTGTTCGCTACGCTAACATTAGAGGTACATGGAAATGTTCTTTTTCGATCCGGACTTGGTAGTATAATATAACTCTACTAAACATATCTTAGAAATCTAGATCTTTTGAATTAAAAATTTGTTGCTTACTTAGAAATCCAATGAAATATCACCAGAGAACGGCAGGTCTCGCCAGTGGCGCACACCTACACCCCGTACACGCGACACTATATATACACGAAATTTTCAATTTTCTAAATCTGACTGAATTGAAAATTTGGCCAACTTCCATCTTAAAGTTCAGGAAAAGACTCACCAATTCATATGTCAACCATTCATTTTGGTCCAAAGGTGTGGATTTTACGGCCCTTGAAATAAAAAATTTTATTAGTTCCAAAATGACACAAAAACTAGGCATCGGATAAAAAAGTTTATTTGAAGAAAGTGAATTTTTTGTTCTTCTTAATGGCGGTACAGGCTCGTTTTTTTAATATTGTATTTAATTACAGAGTATTTTCCATATATTAATATATTTGTTAAACTGGGCTCTGTATCGTCATTCTTTATTATATTACGAATATGTGTGCCAAATATCTCGAGAAAATATTCAAAATTACAGCCGCAATCTTGGAACGCGTTTTTGCTACCTGTTGATCGCTACTGTTTCCTCTTAACGAAATGGTCGAGGCATATACACCCAGAAATATTGTGTACAGTAAGAACTTTGTTTGAAAAGCTTTTATTGACTTTTACAGTACTAGAAATTATGAACTAGATAGAAGCAGAACGGAAGAACAATAATTGGCGCCAATAGGGCTTTTCATCGATTGTAATTTGTTTCGAGCTTCTGCCATATGTTGTATAATCTGTGTATAATATTCATATACACGGATTATGCGACATATGACAGAAGCTCGAAACAAATAACTGTGAAAGAAAAGTCCTATTTTAAAAGATTGGACCGGGAATATGAGAAAAAAAGATGGTACGCAGTTTAAAGCTACTAAAGTACGCTACTGTCCAAAACTATGTGGAATGTAATAAGTGAGCTTTTACAAGAAAAGTATTTTAGGGAAATGAATGTTATTTTTGACCCCTTTAAAAGTGTTGTATTTCAACAAGCTCAAGCGGCCTGCGATTGTGCAAGGCGAAAACTGCAGTCTGATCCTTCTAAAAGAAAACAAAGTTATGTATCATTAAGTTTGAAAAACTAACCAAAATAATCAATTTGTGGGTAGGGCTTACAATACCGAGCCAAAATCTCAATACCGGTATTTGGTATTTAAAATTTCAAATACCGGGATCCTGGTATTAAAACCGGTATTATGAATAAAAAATATACACGTTATATTTGTACTATCCGCAGTTGTTAATATCGACTTGTTATTAAATAATATAATATGAAACCTATTAAATTTTGTTTTGAAATAAATAGATGTTGTTTATAACATTACATAGAGAGTAGGAATAGATAGATACAAAAAATGTACAAATAGAAAAACTATATATTTGATCCTAGGTAAATTTTGCATATAATAGGATAGTACTTTTACTTATGAAATTTGCTATTTGCAAATTAATTTAACTTTACAATATATTAATACAAAGATTAACTTACTGTGACAAATATTTTATATGGATTAATTTGTATTTAGACCGCTATGTATTTTCAATTATTTAATTCAGAAAATAAGTGAGCCTAATTATACACCACAATACACAAAAAAATGAAAAATAGATCTGAAAATGTAAAAACAATTCTGATTAATAAATCTTACTGCTTATTTATAAAATAAAGTAGTTTAATTTTAAATATTTAAGAATTTTTATATAACTCATTTTATATATTTGTATAGACGAGATTAGCATGCATATGTATAGCTGCGATATAGTTAGCTTGGAGATGTGGTGAAGCGGCTGCATGCTTAACGGACTTCTTTTGCATCGGAACAAATAACGATGGATCTGAAACAAATCGAATTGAATATAATTCTATATTTAGTAAGACTTGCCAAGGCATATCAAAAATGTTTCCACAAAGCAAATTTTTAGTGGAAAGATGACAGCAACATTTGTCATGTCAGATTGCATAATAAATTAATTTCAAAAAGAGGCTTAAATATTAAATCAAACATATTGTTTTTAAGACCAAATCGTCACTGGAAAGCGGAAAACGATCACTGGTATATAATTGATAGATTCGACCGTTACTTGATGATAGTTCATTTTATCTAACAATAAAACAATGAAAACGTTTGTTTTCTATACTTCCACAAAATTTATTACAACTATGTGACTACAGCTGTTTCGGCAGAGTGCCTTTCTCAAGTGATTTAGATTACTATGGGTTTGTCTTTTTAAAGTTTTAACTGAAGTGGTTGAGGAGTGGGGAGCTGTTTTTCTCAAGTTGGTCATTCAGAATTATATCTGTATTTTTCAATTTATTAATTTCTTTATTTTGAATAAGGTTTAAGGCCTTTATTTTGAATATACAGAATTTGAAACTCTTCATTAAAAGACATACGCACTTCACCTTCTAGATCATAATCATTCTTTTAATAAACAGTTTCAAATTCTGCATATTCAAAATAAAGGCCTTAAACTATTTTTATTAGAATCTATGGAAATTAATAAATTGAAAAATACAGATATAATTCTGAAAGCCAACTTGAGAAAAACAGCTCCCCACTCCTCAACCTCTTCAGTTAAATACTTTAAAAAGACAAACCCGTAGTAATCTAAATCACTGCGTGATAGCAAAATCGTGCACTTCTAAGCCTAAGGCTACGGCTCCACGGGCTGGAAATTGACGCTAGCAGTAGCCGCAAAACGAACTTAAGGTTCCGCAGAACGGAATAGGAATAGCCGAACTGTACCGACTACAGGACTTGTGCGTAGTCGGTTCAGTTCGGCTATTCCTATTCCGTTCCGTGGAACCTTAAGTTCGTTTTGCGGCTACTGCTAGCGTCAATTTCCAGCCCGTGGAGCCGTAGCCTTAGGCAAGAAGGAGAGGCAATGGCCGATTGACTGGATGTGGTGAAACTTAGGGAATTTGATTTTATTGGATTCTCTGAGACGCCACAGCTAGAGATCGGTTAGGAGAAAAAGTAAAGTGGGCTCGACGGGAGCCCGCCTACGGGATTTTTACTGTGCCTCCGTAAGGGTAGACACTGCAAGGTGTAGTTCTATGGAATCTGCATCGGGCAGCCCCAGCCCCTAGGTCAGTAAAACGAGAACATCAAGAGGATCCCGTACCCAGTTCTGTCTGGGTACGTGAACAACCGCGATAGGGGTAGGGAAACCAACCCTGAAGCCGAGCTGGCGTCGAGCCAGTCGGCGGAAAAAAAGGTTCGCCAAGATTAGGGATTCTCCCCCCCCCCCCCAGACGATTGATCGAGCTAAGTCTCGATCACCCCCCCCCCCCCATGACCACTCCGCCAACATATGAAGATCCACGCAAAGTGGATCTTAGCCTTTTACAGGAACAACAAACGGACTCAGAAAGACTCAGAAGAGGACACGGAAAGCGAGGCAGAGAGAAGAAGCAAGTTAGAGAAACTCTTCTCACGAGAGACAGCCGAGAGAAGAAGCGAGTTAGAGAAACTCTTCTCAAGAGGGGCAGCCGAGAGAGACCTAGATCATGCAACGTATCGTCTAAATGTAGAAAAAGCAGAGGCAGAGCGACTAAGGAAAAACTTGAGAAGGATGCAAGACCCGCTCACGTAGCAACTGAAGAAAAAGGACGAAGAAATAGCCCGACAAAAGACCGAAAGAGCGGAACTACAAGAATCGATGATGAAGATGACGAGCCAGATGAACGAACTGCTCAAAGAGCTGCGAGAAGCTCAGAAAAACCTGAAGCTAGAACGCCAACAACAGGCAAAGCCCATACCGAAGCCAGAAAACAACCCAGCGCCCGATAAGCCACCGCCGATTAAAAAACCGAGGGCAAAAGAAAACTTCCCACCACTGCCACGAGGACCAAAAAACCAACTCCCCCCAGAACAAAACACAGATGGTGAGACGCCTGTCTTGGGGCGATCTGACGATTCAGAGACAGAGGACATGGTAACAAACGAAGAAACCACCGTGTTGCCCGAACAACAGGCAACACCTCACAGAAAGCCGCCTGTAATTAAATTACAGAACGTGAATGAGACAGGGGCTATCCTCACCATAGCCCAAAAATTAAAAGTCTACACGACAAACAAAATATCCAGGAGCGGTAAAGAAACACTCATCCAGGCGAAAAGCCTGGAAGATTACAAGAAAATGGTGAGGGTAATAGAAGAATACGCAGAGGCACACAAGGACAAAAGGCTACAATGGGTAGCCTTCCCAGTAGAAGAGGATAAAAAACCCAAAGTGGTTTTAAGAGGATTGACCTCAAATACCACCGAGGAGGAAATCCAAGAAGAGATGGAAGCAAGACACCAAATAGTCTGCCAAGCAGCCAAGAATATGACCACAAGAGTCGGCCCCAAAAGGCAACTACCGATGTTCGTACTGACTCTGAATCGTGAGGACGTAGAAAAGGCTAAGCTGATCACCAATCTGTGCCACATGAAGGTAGAGGTAGAAGACCTAAGAAAAGCGACAGATACAACGCAGTGCTTCAACTGCCAAGGCTTCCACCATGCACAGAACGCGTGCCACAAACATCCCAAATGTGTGAAATGCGGAGAAGATCACCACACGAAGATGTGTAAAAGACCCAGAGAAACAAAGGCAACCTGCGCTAACTGCAAAGGAAGTCACCCCGCAAGCTACATAGGATGCCCGAGAAGTCCAACCTGGAACAGACCACCACAACAGAGGCCACAACAACAGACCAACAGACTACAACAGGCAAACGGAGTCTCCTATGCCAAAGCCACACAGGGCAAAAACCAACAAGCCACCACAGCGATCCTTCCAGACGAAGACTACCTGGTCAGACTAGTCACCAACATAGTGACCAAGGTAGTCCAAGAAGTCATCCAAGATACCAGACAGACGATCAGGTAAAACCAATATACAAATAAAAAAATCATAAAAAAGGCGTAAGCCAACAAAAAAATCACACAAAATAAAAAAATCAACATAAAATTCTAGAGCGCCAAGCCATTGGACGGAACCCATTGGGGCTCGTTACAATGGCTTGGAGCCCAAGCAAGCAATTTTAGGTCCGCGGTTAAGTAAGTAAGAGGATAAAGGCATAGAGCGCATCACGCTGGGCCTAGTAATTTTTGCACTCGATTAGGGTACCACATGGAATCTTATTACCCAGGATTCCATTGTGAAGAGCATTTGGCTTCGATAGTTGTGCCCTCATCGCGCATCAGCGTGCTATGGGGGGAAAGGGATGGCCTGGGGCATTGAGGCGAGGTGGGGTGATCCCTGTTTGAACTCGGATCAAAACACCTCACCCCAATGAATTGTTACACCCGAATGTACTTTTTCGAAAGGGTGGACATCTCCCACAGGTCGGGTTGAATCAAATTGCTTGCTTGCTTGCATCTAAATCACTTGAGAAAGGCACTCTGCCGAAACAGCTGTAGCCACATAGTTGTAATAAATTTTGTGGAAGTATAGAAAACAAAGGTTTTCAGTGTTTTATTGTTAGATCACTGGTACGATAATATGCCAAATACGGAAAATACAATTTAAAACTGGACCAAATCAACTGCACAAGAAATTGGCTTAGATCCTCAAAAGAAAAAAGATTACAAGACACTCGAACAGATCGACAGCAGATATAATGTCCTCAGGTTATAACATAACTACTGACTGAAAATAAATTTTAAGGGTAAAAATAACAAAAATAAATATTATTGCACCTAAAAATAATTAAATCTCTGCGAATACGCCTCTAAAAATAGTAAATAATAGTGAAATAATAAAGTATGAACTACTGCGACATCGAAATTTTATTTTCTGTGTATTGTCAAGCATATTTTGCTGAACAAAAGGTTTTAAAAATTTGATAAACAAATTACAATGCCTAACAATCCGACATTTACATTTTAAATTTTTTTGTCATTCGTCACGATATAAAATATCGTGTAAATATTTTTCTCTTTTAACAAATCGAATACGATTGAATATTTCATTTCCATTCCGTTACTGCAATCAATCAAATTTCCAGGCTGTTGTACCTGAATACAGTATTATACAATCGCAGTGCTAAATCAGAATAGAGAATTAGATCATTTGTAAAAAATCAATTTCCTCTATATTGGTAAACTGTTATACCAGGAAATCCCGTATCAGTTTTTGGTTTAGCCATAAATTTTCAATGTTAAATGAAAAGATTTATAGCTAGCTTGACATTAATGGGTTTAAGTGATTATTAGTTACCGTAAACGCAAATAAAAACCACGTGATAATAATATTTTATAAAGCTTGAAGTATAATCAATCAGATAAAGAACTTTGACTGTTAAAATCTTTTAGTGTTATATTTATATGGGATCAGCTACATTTTGGTTGTGATGACAATTATATTTTTACCTAAAAAGTATTTTACGTTTCGATTGTTACTCCGGAAATCGTTTATAAAGGTTAATGTGGAAGATATTAGGAAACATAAATGTTAGGCTATCAATTCTTAATATGTTTTAGATCATTATTTTTAGTTGTGTTTCTTTGTAATTTTGTTTTGTACAAGGATTACTTTAACATATTCACTGAAATAATTAATTTAAAAAGATAATATGCCTCATTTCTGTTGTGTTTTGAAGAGTGGAATGCAAAGTAATCATCATAAAGTTCACTTTTATTGTTTACTATCAGTGCTACATTTTAAGCATACAACAACTAAAGAAGTTATCATCTGAGAGACAAAAATTTAAAACAACTAAATTAATAAGTTATTATCTGAGAGACAAAAACAATGGTTAAATGATATAAAACTTCCTATAAAAATGCTAAATAACTAAAAATATCCATGTTACGCTTGGAAAACTGTCTAAATCTTAGGCTAACTCAGACCCCTTGAGGAAAAGTGGACCTATATTATTTATTCTACCAATATTTAGCTTGAACTTACTAGCAAAATTTGTACTGTCTACCAACCACTTTATATGCACCAATGTTTATTAATTCACTTTAAAACTAAATAGTAAAAGTCGTTTAAGTGTTTCTACAACTAAAATCTAGACAAAATTTGCAACAAAATGTTCGGAAAATGCAACTAAAAAACTGTGTAAAAAAAGAATGTGTGTGTGTACTTTGTACGCACGTAAGAAGTTATACTTCTATTATATGATTTCCACGAAATAAATATACTTTCAACAGGTTATTTGTATTTAAAGTTTAAACTAATTTTTACTTACTACTTTCCAAAAATTTTTTATTAAAACATTACTAAAATAAAAAAAGTTAGATAACACACGGATTCGAAACAGGGACCTCTCGATCTCCGGTCGAACGCGCTACCACCGAGCTAAACTCCCTTTGCTTTGACAGCTTACAAGATTTCTCATACATACTGACAAATTTAATAGACCAAGTGAGGTATAAAAATACTTTAAAATTTTAAGTAAAAATACTTACTATTATTATAAAATATTTTATTCCCGAGGAAGACAAATCCAAAGACGCAAAAATTATAATAAATAATACATTTACTAAAAACACTAATATATACTTTTAATGACTTATTTGCGCTGATACATACATAATTTGAAAGATTAGCAACGAACTACATACTGTCTGTCTGCGCATGCGCCAGGGAAGTATAAAATTTCACCCTCGATCGTAAAGAAGTATAACTTCAAAAATGGTAAAAAAATTGGTACAAATAACATAAACAAACACAATGTTTGACAGTTTCCCTCCCAGCGGTTTCATAAATGTCAAAGTCTTGGAATGCCCTATTGGGATGAAAAAAGGTGTGAAACCGCCAGTTGTTGTTGAGATTACGTTGCATCCAAATCAAAAATTAAGGTTTGAGTACTTGCCTATGTTGTTTCTGGTAAGAGCCATGCTTCGGCTGAAGAGATGTAAGAGTGGATGTTTATGGCCTATACAGTCGAACCCGCTTAATAGAGTACCAGTTATAGGAATATCACGATTTATGGAATATAAATTCGAGGTCCAGAAACGTTTCCATTTACTCCTCAATAAATTTAACCGTTTATTGGAATACGTATTAATACAACAATACCGCTTATTAGAATATTATTCAAGTCAACGGATAAATTTTTTCCTGCAATTTCGAATTTCCTATAAATTTAAATTATATTTTGTATTATGGTTTCTCGCCAAGAGCTTCGAAGGCCTGTAGGGCTATTTTATTGATATTATTTGGGTTTGTCAGATAGGTGATAAATATTTTATTGCGTTGTTATGAGTACCAATTCAATCGTTTACCGACAAATTCAGTCGTAAAATAATTTCCTTTGTCTACAAACTATATATATTGCCACCCTATTGCCTGTTATAAAATTTTAAGAAACAGTTCGCCCATCCTAATCGCTTGTAAAGTTATAAAACGTTTTCGGGATGGTCAAACCATTGAAAAGTTTTGTAATTTTTATAATAATTCAGAGCAACAAATGTGACCAGTATTTTATGTAACAAAAAAACCAGCTACAATAATTATCGATTATTTTTCAAGACTAAATAAGTAGTTTTCTTATTAAGTATATTATGTATTTTAATACGAAAATATTGACATAATCTACTGTATTATATTGCACACATTTCATATTAATTACTGTATGCATCCACATAATATAATGTAATTTGGTTTTTTAATAAATACCTACGCTACGCTATTGTATTATTGACATAAAAAGACCTAAAACCATATTACCCCAGGCTGTGGGTGAAAAAACGTGATGTTGTTCTGAAGCTATTTTCTTGTGGCATTTTTACAATTTTAACTATTTAGAATGGGAAATAAGCCACAATATTATTAAAAAATGATTTTTATTAACGTTTCGACGCCCAAATCGGGTGCCGTTGTCAAAATACAAAATACTATTAATATAAACAAAAATGTTGTTGCTTAGTAAAAAAAAAAAAATTCTTCTAATAATTTATTTAATTTGACTCATTTATATCGGCAATTCAGATACATATGCTACATTTTAAAGTAGAAGACTTTAAAATGATATTGCCAATATTTATGAGTTGCGTTCCTGGGACGACTTTACTGAAAGATAGTTCATTCGATTACATGAAATCAACCCCAACTCAAGAATATCCGTCACAAAAAATCATAGCATGTGATCTGTCTTTAAAAAGACAACCACATGCAACGGTGACATTAAAATTCTCGCGTTAGAGATCTCATAGTAAATCACGAGGGAAAACCAGGAAAAACCTCGTGATACTATCCCGACATCGTAAGTATTTGGTCTTACATTTAATTTACTCTCAAAATTAATACCAAATTCTGACTTTACTATAATTTTGTTTAAATTATAAATAATATCAATAATACATGGGTATATAAGTAATACTAAAATATAAAATATGTACTAACTCGACTATTGACTTACTAATTGTGGTATTTTCTTTCTATTGACTTCCTCTTTCAGTATGGGTATCCACATCCTACTGCATTCCACCGAGGAATTTGCGACACAATTGGTTTCGTTTAGCATAATTAGAGCCGCTTCTTTGATTTATGTGGATACCCATACTGAAAGAGGAAGTCAATAGAAAGAAAATACCACAATTATTAAGTCAATAGTCGAGTTAGTACATATTTTATATTTTAGTATTACTTATATACCCATGTATTATTGATATTATTTATAATTTAAACAAAATTATAGTAAAGTCAGAATTTGGTATTAATTTTGAGAGTAAATTAAATGTAAGACCAAATACTTACGATGTCGGGATAGTATCACGAGGTTTTTCCTGGTTTTCCCTCGTGATTTACTATGAGATCTCTAACGCGAGAATTTTAATGTCACCGTTGCATGTGGTTGTCTTTTTAAAGACAGATCACATGCTATGATTTTTTGTGACGGATATTCTTGAGTTGGGGTTGATTTCATGTAATCGAATGAACTATCTTTCAGTAAAGTCGTCCCAGGAACGCAACTCATAAATATTGGCAATATCATTTTAAAGTCTTCTACTTTAAAATGTATCATATGTATCTGAATTGCCGATATAAATGAGTCAAATTAAATAAATTATTAGAAGAATTTTTTTTTTACTAAGCAACAACATTTTTGTTTATATTAATAGTATTTTGTATTTTGACAACGGCACCCGATTTGGGCGTCGAAACGTTAATAAAAATCATTTTTTAATAATATTGTGGCTTATTTCCCATTCTAAATAGTTAAAAAACGTGATATAATTTAGGAATTTTTGAAACCTATCAGGTGTTGTAAAGGACGATTCCAGGAATAACTTCTACTAAAATGTGACCAAAAATATTGTGAGCTTTTTTTTTTAATTGCGAATTTCATTTGTTAAATTTGCAATTTTTAAAGATTTTTAATTTTGCAGCTTACGATATTGATTTTAGAGAAAAACTTTTTAATAGAAAGTTGTAGTAAATTAAAATACCTACAATTTGAGCTCTGGTAAGTTTAATTTTGTTTATTGGTTATTGCAAAACAGCATGCGAAAAGTCCAAAATAGCCGTTTTTTACAATTGCCTTATCGATGGCTTAGTGTGAAAACCTCATATCTCATTTTTTTTTTCGAAAATGACATTTTGGTGGTTTAAGTTTGAAAACTTTGTATCTCACGATTTACAACTATTGGAAAAATTCCAAATACACTAGACTATTTTCTACAGCCGAAAAAAGAAACCATGTATATCAATTGCTCTCTTGATTTATTGTGAATACCACGTATATTTATAACCAACAATTTGGTACTTATTTGGAGTGTTTGTTTGAGAGATTCGACCTGCAGAAATGTTTTTTGTGAACAACAAAAGGTAGTCCGGCATATAGGAACATTTTATGAACTTTAAATCAAAAGATTTGTATTTTATCGACCTAGTATTTGGAGGTGTGCAATAAGCTATGAAAAATGAAAACCTCGTAAATAATAATAAACACAACTTCATTTGAGATGAAAAACACGTATATCAAGATATACGAGGTTATCATAGTTACTTGGGCAAAGGCTCTATATACTGCAAGGATATTTACGTGTTTTTCATAGTTAATATTTGTATTTCCAATTTAATAGCAACATTTAACACTTTTAGCTCTGTCCCAATATAAGATACTTGTCTCAATGTGCTCGAATTAAAAATACGTAACGCAATTTCTGTTTTTAGGTTATATTATGCAGAAAATCAGTTTTTTGCCTCTCCTGTAAAATTGTTATTTAATGAGATACGAGGTTTTCACACTAAGCCATCGTTATTTATTGTAGAAATAATTTTTTTTTATTTTTTAAAGCTTTAAAATGAAGAACTTTCAATTCCAAACATAAAAAAATTGCAAGGCCGGATTAACGAATTTGTTACTTAGATATTATAAATTGTTTATCCCAAGAGGTCAAATGTCGAAGGCTATAACTTTTTGAAGAAAAATCGTAGAGAGTTATTGTAACATCCAATCTCCTTCTAAAGAGTTATATTTTCATATTCTGATGTAAATAAATGCGTAAAACATTTTTAAACCTCTAATTTTTGGGTTTAAAAATAAGGGGTCAAATTTCGTTATAAACATATAGAGCTGAAGCGGCCCAGTACATCCTATGAGTTTTTAACTTACAGATTATTTTTGCTGAAAAGAAAACGAAGATTTATAAAATAAATAAATAATTTCTACGACCAGCTGAAGCCGAGCTAAATGTTGGGTTTGAAAATAAGAGGGCAAATTTCGTTATAAACATTTAGAGCTGAAGCGGCCCTGTACATCCTATGAGTTTCTAACTTACAGATTATTGTTGCTAAAGACGAAACGAAGATTTATAAAAAAATAAAAAAAATTTACAACCAACTGAAGCCGAGATAATTGTTTATTTTTTCTTAAATTGTAGTGCCTTTATTTATAACAATTAAGAAATGATTTTACAGTCATTAACTAAAGAAAGACTTATATTATCTTAAAATAAAAATTATTGTAAACTATAATTACATTAAATTATTAAAAATTATTTTTAAAATCGGTGCTTTTGCGAGCGGCCGAATTTTGCAAATCGCCCGGCTCGCTTCAAATCCGCGCTCTCGGAAAATTTTTACGTAACTTGTATTGGTAGGGGAGCAAAGTATGCTAAATGTGCAGTCACTCGAGCGTTTTGGTGACCTATTGGGTTGTGAAGAATAGGTTCTAAAACCAAAAAAAGTTAAGTAAAGTTTTCCATTTTAGTGGGCGCTTGCCATTTTTTAATTTAATTTTCCATTTTAAACAATCGTTTTTTCCGATTATAACGCCATCTATCCATAATTCGAAAAATTGTTTCGAATAAAAGTTACTTATTTTTACGTAAGAAATCCAAATCGGCAATAAAAAATCAGGGGCCCCTATTTAAGATTTTAAAGTAACCCCCCACGCCACCTCCGCGGGGGGGGTCGTGTTTGGTGCCATTCGATAGATTTTTAAAAAATATTGAACAAGTATATTTTACAGTTTTTCGATCTGATGTTCCTTTCGCGAAATATCGCGGGATTCGTATTTAAAATATTAAATTTACCCCCCACCCCTCTCCGTGGGAAGTCGTGTTTGGTATCATTCGATAGATTTTTAAAAAATATTGAGCACATATTTTTTAGTTTTTCGATCTGTCATTCATTTCGCGAAATATTCGCTTTTTTCTTGTGAAACTTTGGGATTCACCCATTTCCTTACGCCCCGCCCAAATCGTCAGATTTTTAAAATATACACTCTTTTGCATGTACTTAATTTACCTTATCTTAATCTGACAATTTCGAGTTTTTTTAAGGATAGATTTTTTATTTCGGGCCCCCCTTAACGAACTCCCCTGTGTTAAGAGCCAATATATGGTAGAGGTACATCAGCAGGGTACCAGGTTTCTCCCCATATGATAATCTGACGCGCTCGAGTAACTGCAAAAATCCCCGCTTGGGCTCCCCTACCATATTAAATTTTGACCGAAAACAATTTAATAATATTACCATTATAATATACAGTATATTTACCACTGTATTTTTTTTTTCTTGATAAACTTTTATATGTGAAATCTCATTTCTGAAGAAATAATATTACAAAAATGATACATATAACTATATTTTTAATTTTTGCATTGTTATAATAAATATAATAATAATGTTACTTCTTATTATACAATATAGAACTTTTTCTTCTTGTAGTGACTATCCGTTTTGGATGTTGGCAAACATCATGGCAATTTGGCAAACCCCATTTGGAAACTGAGAACCAGGAAGGCGAAGGATTACCTTGCTACAAAATTTACGTACGTCGTTCAACACAACAACTACAAATCTTTTTAGAGCAGCAGTACCGATTTAGTGTGCAAGTACAGATTGCCATGATGGTCGCCAACATCCAAAACGGATAGTCACTACAAGAAGAAAAAGTTTTATATTGTATAATAAGAAGTCACCTTATTATTATTATATTTATATAACAATGAAAAAATTAAAAATATTGTTAGGTATATATTTCATATATACCTATGTATCATTTTTGTAATATTATTTCTTCATAAATGAGATTTCACATATAAAAGTTTATCAAGAAAAACAAATACAGTGGTAAATAGACTGTATATTATAATGGTAATATTATTAAATTGTTTTCGGTCAAAATTTAATACAAGTTACGTAAAAATTTTCCGAGTGCGCGGATTTGAAGCGAGCCGGGCGATTTGCAAAATTCGGACGCTCGCAAAAGCACCGATTTTAAAAATAATTTTTAATAATTAAATGTAACTATATTTTATAATTATTTTTAATTTAAGATGATATAAGTCTCTCTTTAGTCAATGACTGTAAAATAGTTTCTTAATTGTTGTAAATAAAGGCACTACGATTTAAGAAAAAAGAAACAATTATCTTGGCTTCAGTTAGTTGTAGAAAATTTTTATTTTTTTATTAATCTTCGTCTCGTCTTCAGCAACAATAATCTGTAAGTTAGAAACTCATAGGATGTACAGGGCCGCTTCAGCACTAAATGTTTATAACGAAATTTGCCCCCTTATTTTCAAACCCAAAAATTAGAAGTTTAAAAATGTTTTACGCATTTATTTACATCAGAATATGAAAATATAACTCGTTGAAAGGATATTGGATGTTTCACCAACTCTCTACGATTTTTTTTGGAAAAAGTTATAGCCTTCGACATTTGACCTCTTGGGATAAACAATTTATAATATCTAAGCAACAAATTCGTTAATCCGGCCTTACAATTTTTTTTATGTTTGGAATTGAAAGATCTTCATTTTAAAGCTTTAAAAAATAAAAAAAATTATTTGTACAATAAATAACGCAATTGTAAAAAACGGCCATTTTGGACCTTTCGCAGGCTGTGTTGCAATAACCAATAAACGAAATTAAACTTAGCACAGCTCAAATTGTAGGATTTTTAATTTACTACAACTTTCTATTAACAAGTTTTTCCCTAGAATCAATATCCTAAGCTGCAAAATTTAAAATCTTTAAAAATTGCAAATTTAACAAATGAAAATCGCAATAACAAAAAAAAGCTCACAATATTTT
This sequence comes from Diabrotica virgifera virgifera, assembly GCF_917563875.1. NCBI lineage: Eukaryota > Metazoa > Arthropoda > Insecta > Coleoptera > Chrysomelidae > Diabrotica > Diabrotica virgifera. The sequence continues at coordinate 102,963,081 of NC_065447.1, forward strand.
TGGTCACATTTTAGTAGAAGTTATTCCTGGCATCGTCCCTTACAACACCTGATAGGTTTCAAAAATTTCTGAGTTATATCCTGAAATCGACCTATTTTTCATCCACAGCCTGGAGTATATACATATTATACACTATACACATTAACATAGTGTGTACTATTATTACGTATATTCGGTACACTTATTACGGCTAGCCACCATTGATCGGTTAATAGAATATCCCGGTCATAATAATATTTTTTGCTTAGCATGAAGGCTATTACAATAAGCGGGTTCGACTGTAGTAAATAAAATTATGATTATTCTGTATGTTTCTGCATTATTTCTATGCGCTATATTTTGTTTGGTAGTGTTTGCAAATTATCAGTTTTTGAATCATAAATTATTGTAAATTATATTTTCTGTATTGTGTGTTTCATATGTATAGTGTGTGATAGAGACTTGTGTCTCACATCTTCTTTTCTACTGTTGTTGATAAATTCTTGTTATTCACTTCTTCTTTAAGTATGGGCAACCAGAGCCTGTTGCATTCTGCTGATGGATTTGCTACATATTTTTCTTCATTTGGTAGGATGAAGGCCGCTTCTTTGATTTTTCTCTTTTTAATGTCTATTTATCTTCATGGTAATTAACCTTTAACTACACGCGCTGGCGTATTTTGTACGCCAGATAGAAGAATTCTACTGCAAACATATTTAAAAATTTAATTTTTGGCCTTGTTTATCTCTCTAACCTATCACTGGAATGTGCTTTACAATTTGGTTTTAGTTTCGTTATAATCGGCGTTCTGGGAAGATCGTAATTTACAGTTTATTATTTGTTGTTTCTGGTGGTGGACAATATACACCACGATTATATTAATCTAAGTGGTAATATAAGTACATATTTCAATTTTTTTAGTCATTATGGCACAAAATCTATTTTTCTTTATAAACAATACTTTTTCTCCTGTAAAAATTCACATTTCGAAAAATTTTTTATTATTAATTTTATTTATCATGGAATCCAGTTATTCCATGATTCCAGTTATAATCCCAATTGGCTTACTGGTAAGGAACTCGCAAGTATTCACTGATGCCGAATAAGGTTTATAACAAACAACTAAGTGTATTTTTTCAAAAAAAAATAAACAAATCCGCTGTTTTTAAGTGGATTTTCTTGTGGCGTATAAAGTACGCCACGCGTGTAGTTATGTTATAACTTGATGCGCGGGTAGTTAAAGGTTAGATCTTTATACTGTGATTTGTTTTCATTGTCCCAGTTATGTTTAAATATGTGTAATTTGTCTGAATTTATCTGTTTGATGTATGTTTAATGCTCGTTTATACTGACCACTCGTAGTCTTTCAGTTTCTCCCACATATAATTGGTTGCATTCACAGGGTATTTGTTAGATACAGCTCTCTGACCTTTCTTGTGTGTTGTTGGGATTGATTTTGGACAGGTTTGATAGACAACATACTCAGTTAGTCGTTTTAAATGTTGTTGTGATATACTGATCATCTGCAAAACATAGAGTGTACCTATAGCATGTTATCGTTTAGCGGTATACCCATATATATTTACTATTAGGCCTGGATCCCGACTATCAAAAAAAAGTTTATTAATAGCAAGCTGAAAATTTGTTAATAGCTTCACGGTGTCTAATCGGACCAACTTTGATGTACGGGAACACTAGAACGGGGGCAGTTTTAATTTTGGAACAGGTTACAGGTTTCGAACGTCAGACTACGAAAACGTCCCATGTATTTTGTCGGACAGAACTTTCAACTGATTTGTTACCCTCTCATTAAACTCTTATGCAAAAATCAGACTGCTATTTACCACCAATATAATTCCTGTCATTTGACATATTCTGCGTGTCGGACTTATTAAAATGCCCAACATATTTTTCGGACAAACATTTTTTCATATTGTGACGAATTACCGACCGCAAATAACAGGTTCCGTCTCGACAGCGCGTCACGTAAAGAGACATTTGGAGGAATAACTCACCGTACAAGTGAGGAAACAACTTCTCGAGGATGATCGATGGTCAATGGTCAAGGCCACGGATTAACTAGTTATGGGTAGTTCCGATTTTCTGGAACGTTCAAGAACCTGGTTGCTATGTTTTGTATTCAATATACAGGGTGTCCAGAAACTCTACCGACAAACGCAGACAGGAGATTTCTCAGATGATTTTAAGAGAATTTAGCCCAATTCACCTAGTCCGAAAATGCTTCCTAAGGGAGCTAGAGCTCTTTGAAGATGGCGTCATGTAATTAGTTTTTCTTAAATACCTCTAGAACGCTTTTATTTACAAAAACGAAAATTGGTATGCATATTAACTTTACACAAATGAATCGATTCCATCCATTGCGAATCGTACTTCAACAGCGTAGGTGAGAACATCGTTAAAGTATAGAACAATTATTAATAGTGTAGTAGTAATATTAATTATTATTTAATAAATATAGTTAGAGTTATAAGGATATTGTGAGTTCCTAGTGCATTTATATGGAGGTGGATAGTGAGGGGAAACCCCCTCCACAACCAGATCCTGGAGAAAATATAGATCCTGCAAATCAGATAAGTGGTTCAAATAATTTAAATTTAGTTATAGATTCTCCTTTAATAAATAAACATGCAAATGAACAAAACAACAAAAATCAGTTTGTATCGAAAGAAAAGTTTGTAGATTCTAGTTTAAATCCAACAGCGAGTTTATCGGTTTCTAATGACAACGATAAAAAAGATAAAACAACATTCTATTATCAGTCTACGGACACGGCTCCTTTTCAAATTTATATTGAAAACAATACGGATAATTATACAGGGCAGTTAAATGCAATAAAAATTGGAGAAATAATATTAACATCATATCCGCAATTAGATAATAAAATAAAACAAATACAGTCTATAGGGAAAAATCGTATTCGGGTATTGTTGAAAGATTATTTAAGTGCTAATATATTAATAAAATCACACATTTTAAAAAATAAAAATTTGTCTGCATACATTCCTAAATTTTTAATATTTCGTTTGGGAATTATTAGACACATTGATAAAGATTTACCAGTTGATTATTTGAAAAATAAAATTAGGGCCTATGATTTTCATCGTAAATTTGAAGTTGAATTTGTTAAAAGAATGAATCGAAAAATAAAAAATGCAAATAACGAAATAGAATTAATACCCACAAGTACCATTTTGGTTTCTTTCAAAAGTCAAACTCTACCTAAGTATGTAGAAATAAATAAGGTTCTTTACGAAGTAGAAGTTTATAAACAAAGGGTTGTAATGTGTAATAATTGTTATCGTTACGGACATATTGGTAAGCAATGTCGTTCTAAAATAAGATGCTTGAAATGCTCTCAGAATCATGACACAGTAACCTGCTCATCAGAAGAAGTTACAGTAAAGTGTTTTTCTTGCAATGGAAACCATTTTACAAACGATTTTAGTAGATGCCCAGAATACAATAGACAAGAAAAAATTAAACAAATTATGTCACAGTCAAATTGTTCCTTCAAGGATGCAAATAGTAGTGTTCCTAAAAAAAGTTACGCTGATATAGTATCTAAGCATTTAACTACAACCACAATTGATAATAAAATAGTTAATTCTAATCTAGAACAAAATTCATTATTAAATTCAGTTAATGTTCATGTACCGTCTACATCGTCCAAGTCATTTGCACCAATATCGTACCAGTCCAATACGCGACCCATTTCTCAACGATCAAATCCACATTCATATTCTCAAGCACAATTAAACAGCTTTCCAAAAAAAAAGTAAAAGATCGTATCCTTTATCTCCCGATCCTACATTGTCAGAGCACCAGTCCATTGTTAGTTCAGTTAACCTTCCGTTTAAAAAAGGAGGAATTTTGAGCACAGAACAATATCTTTCCAATATCCAAAAAGAAAATAATTCAGAAAACGAAGGTAATGAAATTTCAAACTTAATTTTTCAGATAGTTTTATCAACCATAAATATAATAAAGAGCAAAAATAAATTCGATATACAAGAAAACGAAATTACAAATATTATTAAAGCTAGTTTAAATAACCTTTTTGAACATGGATCAGATAACTCTTTGTCAATGGAATCTTAAATCGGCAAATTCAAATAAAGAAAACTTACAATATTTGTTAAATGAGAAAAACATTGATATAGCTTGCTTGTCAGAAACTAGATTTACATCCAATAAATATTTTAATCTTCCAGGCTACAATATTGTGAGGGATGACCGTTTAGACCGCAGTGGTGGTGGAACGGCCATCCTTATTAAGTCGAAACTTTTGTATACGGAACTACCGATCTCTGTTCTCCTACCTAATTGTAATCAAACATCCATTATTGTAAAATGTAATGATAAAAAAAATATTACTATTGTATCGCTATACGTTCCACCAAAAACTAAAATTTCTTTGCATATTTGGGATAAATTCTTCAGTTCTTTTAAGCCACCTGTAATATTTACAGGAGATTTTAATTCGCATAATATTGCTTGGGGTGGGCCAAACACAGACTGCTACGGCATAACACTTATGAAAGCCCTAGATCGAAATAATCTTGTCTATCTAAACGATGGAACAGCTACATTTATAGGAAATTATTTACAAACTCAGTCAGCTATCGATTTGACAATTTGTTCTCCTTGTATAAAACATTTACTACATTGGCAAACATTGAAGGATCTTTACGGGTCTGATCATATTCCATGCATTACACAAATATATATGTCTCCCAAAATTAATAAATCATTATCTTGTAGAAAATGGAATATTAAAAAGGCTAACTGGGATCTATATTATATGGAGTCCCATGAACAGTTTAGTAAAACAGAAGTTGGTGATTACAATTCTTTTATACAAATTGTAGAAACCACAGCAAACCTTTCTATACCTAAATTTAAATCCAATCAATGTTCAAATAAAAATAAACAATGGTGGAATGAAAAATGCCAGTATTTAGTACAGAAACGAAAAAATAGTTTTCATAAATATATGAATAATCCCACATTAGATAATTTGTTAGAATATAAAAGAACTGATGCTATAGCAAAAAAAACTTTTAAGCAAACTAAAAAAGATAGCTGGATAAATTATTGTAAATCTCTCAATAGATCAGTACCCCTTAAGACTATATGGAAAAAGGTAAATAACTTTAAAAATCGCAAAATCTCTAATCAAACTCAATCAGATCAAGAAGAATGGCGAGCGGAATTTCATAACATTTTAACTCCTCCATATGTATCACCTGATCCAATCTTTCTTGACTATCCAGGGGTGACAGAACACCATAGTAGTGTCAATTATCTCACCAATCAGTTTTCAAAACAAGAATTAGATACGGCATTTAAAAGGTCTGCCAATACAGCCCCAGGTTTTGATAATATGCATTATTCTATGTTGTTTAATCTTTCTAAACCAGGAAAAATTTTGCTTCTAAATCTACTAAACGATATTTGGTTAAATAAAATCGACATACCTTCACAATGGAAAAACTATATTTTATTTCCCATACTTAAGCCAGGAAAACCAAAAAATCAAGCATCGTCATATAGGGCCATTTCTTTATCATCATGTGTTTTAAAAACATATGAAAGAATGATAAAATCACGACTAGAATTTTTTTTAGAATCTAATAACCTTATTCATAGTTCTCAATTTGGGTTTCGAAAAAAAAAATCGGCATATGAAAACTTGGCCAATATTGTTACAGATATTCAACTATCACTTTCCAATGACCAGTCAACATCAGCTTTATTTTTAGACATAAAAGGGGCATATGACAACGTAAAATTAGATATATTATATTTAAAAATGTGTCAAATGGGAATTCCTCAAAGTCTAGCTAAACACGTATATATTCTATACAACAACAGAAATCTATTTTTCAGAGAAAATAACTCATCCTCTGAATGCAGACAAACATCTATGGGGCTGCCACAAGGTGGTATATTAAGTCCTATATTATATTTAATTTACTCAAGTGATTTAATTGTTGACATCCCACAAAATGTATCTATTTTGCAATATGCCGATGATATTGTTATTTACACTCGTCACAAATCCATTGAGATAGGCCATAAGCAACTTAATTATGCAGTAAAAAATTTAGACAATTGGACTTTGAATAATGGCTTATCAATTTCCGAAGAAAAATCAGTATTATTTACTTTTACAAGAAAAAGATTTCGTTGTACTTCTCAAATAAAGTTATCAAAATATGTATTTCCTTACAAATCTTCTACTAAATTTTTAGGAGTAATTTTAGATTGTAAATTAAATTGGAAAGAACACATAAATTATGTAATCAAAAGAACAGAAAATAGTGTAAATTTATTAAAAACTTTCAGTCATTCCTCCTGGGGAGGGGATCCAAAAATAATGTTACTGTTTTATAAAACACTTGTCAGATCTATTTTAGATTATGGTTCTTTATTTTACCATTCAGCAGCGGAATCAAATCTTAAAATAATAGATCAAATAAAAAACAAATGTCTTCGACTCAGTATTGGATACTTGGGAAGTACGCCTATAGACGTCATGGAAGCTGAAACATGTGAACCACCACTGAACCTGCGTAGAAGATTTTTGTCTGACAAATTCGTATTAAAGTTAAGTTCTCAGAAATCTAAGGTGTTGGCTAAAATATCCAGTTTAGCCAGTATGGTTTTGACATCTAAATATTGGGAGAAGAAAAAAACACCGTTATTAGTTGAAAGTTTTATTACCAATGTACACAGATATGAACAACTTTATCAATACAATGGTATCCCTTTATGGAATTATCCCTATGAAATGTTTCTATATCCAGTAAAGACTCATATTAATGTTAGATACTTGTGTCAAAACAGTGATATTATACAAAAAGAACATTATCGGGAATGTACAGTTAAGTGGAAGGAGTATGGAAAAATTTATACTGATGGATCGAAATCGAAACATGGAGTTGGTTGTGCCGTTTATTACCCTTCTAAAAATATTAAGTTAATATACAAACTACCAGAAATGTTGTCAATTTTCAGTGCAGAGCTTATTGCCATAAAACTAGCAATTAGTATGTGTTTAGAACAAGAAGATGATAAATTTGTTATATTCACAGACTCTAAAAGTTCTGTAGAAAAACTTAAAAACCTTTGTTTAAATCCTAATTTAAATTATATACTTCTTGATATTTTGGAATTTTATCACAATGTATTAAGTATGGGAAAACAAATTTATATTTCATGGATCAAAGCCCATTCAGGTATAGAAGGAAATGAAGAAGTGGATTCTTTAGCAAAAAATGGTGCGAAAAATGGAAGAATACTCGGATCAAAAATACCAGAGTCTGACTTTATTCCAATTATCCGAAAGGAACTAAAGGAAAATTGGCAGCTAAAATATGAATTAGGAGAGAAGGGACAGTTTTTTAAGAATATACAACCAAAAATAAGGGACAAACCATGGTTTGAGAATATATGTAATCGTTCAATTATTCGGATTATAAGTCGAATGCGCTGTAATCTTGCCTTATTTCCCGTGTATAAATGTAAAATAGGTTTGTTAGATAATAATAAATGTCTTTGTGATGAAATTGCCGATTTACAACATATTATTTTAGAATGTCCTTTAAAAAAATTAGAAATTGACAAGCTTTATCAAAATTTAATATCTTACAATATGAAATTTCCAATAAATGTTTCAAATCTATTGACATTAGAGGATAATAGTATTTATAATATTATATATCAGTATGTAAAATCTACTAACATTACATTGTAAGCAGTATTGCGACAGACAAAAAAAATTTTTTCATTGTAAGCCTAAACCGAAAAAATAATTAAAAAAATAAATAAAAAAGACAAACAACAAAATAAAATATGTACTAAAAAATAAAAAAATAATAATAATAATATAAAAAAACAAAACAAAAAAAAATACATAAATCCTAATAAAACGAAGAGAAATAAAAAATAAAAAAAAACAAAAAAAAAAACAAAAAAAATACATAAAAAATAATAATAAAAATATGCAAACAAAATCATTAGGCATTTACTAACATACCAATATTGTATTGTATACAAATTATTGTTACTCAATGTACCACGTATATAAATGTAAGTATAAGTAAGCAATGGTTGATAAAACTATAAGAAAACATGACTGGCCTTTTGGCTACGCCAGTGCCATTAACTTAGTTAAAAAAAAAAATCCATTGCGAATTTCTAGTACCGGTCATAGGCGTCCGTCTGGGGTAGGGCAACAGTTATTTTATCGCATAACTTTTTTGTCTTTAACTTTTAAGCATTTTTAACTCTGGATTATTAAGTTGTGAAGTATTCTAGTACTAAAAGATACTCTCGCTTTAAGTCGGTAGGACACATCGTTTCCTAGAAAAATCGATTTGAAAGTTTTTCGTTTTTGGAATTTGAAAAAAATTGAAAAAATTTTCAAAAAAAAAACGGTGTATTTTACTAACTTAAAGCAAGAGTAACTTTTAGTACTCGAATACCTCATAATTTAATAATCTAGTATCAAAAATGCTTAACCTTCGGAGTACGGAGATTATTTGACTTACTTAGATTACGATGATGGGTCAAGCGTGACCCATTTTCATTTTATTTATAAGGATGTTTTAAATAGTCAGTATTATTAAACAGTATCTTTAATTCAACAAAAAACAAACAAAATCCTAAATTATTGTATTTAAATTTTTTAAGATGGTTACCCATGGGCATATACTAGTTCGCTCCGGCGGCCAGATTTTAATACCTTACAGAAAACGGGCATAGGTAAATTTGCTCCGGCCATATATTTGAATACAGCGGAACCTCGATAAGTCGGATTAATCGAGACTGCGGCCGATCCGAGTTATCGAAAATCCGAGTTAGCCGGAGAATATGGTAAAAATTAATAAAACACGGTATACTTACAGATAAACTCCATTAGAATTGCAAAAACATGAAATACATAAAATATGCACAATACATCTTAATTACGTACAGTTGTATACAGTATTGTTTATTTCTTGGTAAAAAACTTGGTCAAAGTGAAAAAATGTTTGTTTTGTCTGATGAAAATCGGTTCGGGTTAGCCGGACTTCCGGGTTATCGGAGGCCGACTTATCGGGGTTCCACTGTCCGTATACCCGTAAACAGAGACGGCTGCGATTTACGTGTACCTACAAACATATTGAAAATATTCTTCGAAGTCCGAAGACCGGGTCAGGACTGACCCGGCATCATAGATGTTACGTAGAGGAAAAACTGTAATTTGCATGTTCACGAATTATATACGAAAAAATAGATTGAAACAAATAAGGAGAACTTATGATCAATCGGATTTGTAAAAAAATTATTTCATAAAATATTAAGAAATAACAGAATTTCGGGTCACGCTTGACCCAGTCTTCGTACTCCGAAGGTTAAACATTAAAGACAAAAAAAGTTATGCTATAAAATAACTGTTGACCTATCCAAAACGGACGCCTATGACCGATACTAGAAATTCCCAATTCATGAAATCGATTCATCTCTGAAATGTAAATAAATGTATCAATTTTTGTCTTTCTAAATAGTTTTTTTTTTAATTTTTTTTGTTGATATTCAAAAAACGAAAAATTTTCAAGTCGATTTTTCTAGAAAACGGTGTATCCTACCGACTTAAAGCAAGAGTACCTTTTAGTACTAGAATACCTCACAATTTAATAATTCAGAGCCAAAAATGCTTAAAAATTAAAGACAAAAAAGTTACGCGATAAAATAACCGTTGCCCTATCCAAAACGGACGCCTGTGATCGGTACTAGAAATTCGCAATGGATGAAATAGATTTATCTCTGGAAGATAAATACGCGTACCAATTTTTGTTTTTCTAAACAGAAGCGTTCTGGAGATATTTAAGAAAAACTTATTATAAGACGCCATCTTCAAAGAGCTCTAGCTCCCTTAGGAAGCATTTTCGGACTAAGTGAATTGGGTTAAATTGCGTTAAAATTATCTGAAGAATCTTCTGTCTTCTTTTGGCGGTAGAGTTTCTGGACACCCTGTATAAGAAAATAACTTTGTAAATATTGTCTGAAAAATAAATTCGTCGATACTGTTAGATAAATAAAATCGTATATAAATACGAACCGCTTGTTTTTTTGTAATTATAAGTTATTACAGTAAAAACCGCTACAATATGCTATTATCTATAAAGTTTGCTATTGAATAAAATTAAAAACAACCTGCTAGTTTTCACAATCATAAAATTGTCAGAATGACAGGTTTCACAATTAAAATGACGTTCCACAATTAAAACTTCCCCTGTTCCAGTGGTCCCATACATCAAAATTTTTCCGACTAGACACCATTAAGTTATTAACACATTTTCATCTTGCTATTAATCAACTTTTTTGGTACGCGGGATCCAGGCCTATATGTATTATTACGTTATAGAATATAAGGGCCTATATAGTGTGTGTGTGTTCACAAAGAGGGGATGGCATTAGATAAACTTTTTGCCACAGATATTTGAAAGTTGAAGATTGAAGATGTCATATTAAATTTTTATTTTAGAATCTTTAAGAAATTGTATGATAATATCATTAATAGTTTTGGTATTGAAGCTTAGTAGATGTGAAATATTCAGCGGTAAACTTACATTCCGCTCCTGAAGTCTAGCAATTAGTGCTTTCGTATGGTTTTTATTAAGTTCACAATTAAAGATTATATGATTTAAATCTGCAGTAGAGTAGTTATCACATGAACAGAGAGAGTTGATACGCATTCCTATTTTAGCTAAATGTGCAGGAAAATTGCCATGGTTTAATCTTAAGCGACTTAGGGATGTGGAATAAAATCGAGTAACGTGATAATCAAATATATGTGGGATATTTTGCGGAAGTTGTGGGTGTATGTTAGTGTATGGATTCCTCGAAGTTTGTACAAACTTAAGCCAAATAGTTTCCCATTTTTTTCTTAATTTTTTATGCAATTCGGGAATGTAATCGCTGGAGATTGTTAAATCTACTATTTCATTTAAAGTTGCTGAATTCTTTGCCATTTCATCCACTATCTCATTTTCTTTGATTCCGGCATGTCCTTTTACCCAGATAAAGACCAAGTCACTGCTATTATTTTTAAATCGAGCGATTGTCTTTCTAATATGGCATAACAACTCATTGTTGTGTTTTTTGGTTATTGGTTGCGATATTGCCTCAAGAGCAGATAAAGAATCTGATAGTATAACCGTGTCTCCAAAGTTCTGTTCAACCGCGTAAGTTAGGGCTCTTTCAATAGCATAAAGTTCGGCAGTGAAGATAGATGTACATTTAGGTAGTCTAAAAGAATTACCACTTTTTATATTAGAAACATAATAAGCGCTACCTACACTATTACATGTTTTTGAACCATCTGTATAGATGTATTTATAATTAGAAAATTCAGATAAGATTAATTTTACAATTTTATTGTTTTGGCATGGTAAGTTTCTGTATGTAGGTTTTATGATCTTTGGAAAGATTGCGATTTCCTCAATAGAAAGGTTATATATGGGTAATATTTGTTTAGTGTTAATGCTAAAGTTGTTAGTTTCTAGATAAGCATCTGTAAGAGGGGGAGAAGTTTTAATACTCCAATAAGAATTTGTTAAGTTATATTCAGTGAGACTGTTAATTTTACTTAATAATTTATGTGAGTCTAAAGTCCTGGTCTTTAATAGAAACTTATTAGACAAGAATTCTCTTCTAAGGTTTAGAGGAGGTTCCTGCGCTTCTGCTAGAATTGCAGCACATGGCGTTGACTTAAACGCACTAATACATATACGTATTGCCTTATACTGAATATGATCGATTTTTGATAAATTAGATTTTGACGATGAACCATATAAAAAGCATCCATAATCAATGATTGACCGAATATACGATTTATAGAACATTAATGCTATCTTTGGGTCGGCACCCCATCTAGCTTTACATATGCAACGAAGCATGTTTAAACCTTTTTCGCATTTGTTGATAATGTGATTCACATGGAGTGTCCAGGTTAGTTTTTTGTCCAAAACCACGCCCAGATACTTATGGTGAGAGGATACATTAATATCAACATTACTTAAATTTATACTGGTAGGGGAACTTAACCTATGTCTAGTGAAAAAGGTGATGCTAGATTTCTCAGGGGATAACGTGAAATTAAAAGCCATAGACCATCTTTTTACACATTGCATTATCAGTTCCAATTCGCATAAACACTCATTATATGATTTACGGCTGCTGTATATACAGAAATCGTCTGCATACTGAATGATTTTAATTGTATTATTTGTTTCATTTAACATGTCATGCAATTCTGCAGTATAGATATTAAAAAGTACTGGACTTAGGACTGAACCTTGCGGAATTCCGACTGATAATAATCGAGGGCCGTAAATGTGATTTTCTGAATCTCGAATGAAAACTTCTCTGTCCCTATACAAATCTGTGATTCTTTGTGCGAATTTATAATTTAGACCGTATTTTATGAGCTGTACAGTTAGAATATCAATATCCAGAGTATCATAAGCCCCTTTAATATCTAAAAACAAGCATGCCGTTATAAGATTAACGGAAAGTGCATTCTGAATGTCGGAAACTAAGTGAGCTAATGCTTCAGAGGTGCCTTTGCCTCTGCGATATCCAAACTGATTAATAGGTAATAAACAATTACTTTCAAAATGCAATTCCATTCTTAATTTGATAATTCTCTCAAATGTTTTTGTAATGCATGATATTAATGAAATGGGTCTGTAAGAGTTAGGTAGACTTAAATTTTTGTTGGGTTTAGCAAGTAAGCAAATTACAGTTTTTTTTAAACTTTGGTCATATAAACCTTGCAACCACCAACTATTAAAAATATTTAAAAGAATGTCTTTAGCAATTGCAGGCAAGTATTCAATCATTTTATATGTAATGCTATCAAAACCCGGTGCTGTACTTTTAGATTGTTTGATTGCTAATCGTAATTCCTCCAAACTGATAGGCATATAAAATGATTCATTGCATGCTACATTACTATTGAATTTACTGAAGTCGATTTTATTTGATGCAAATTTGGGAATAAAAAACTCAAAAAAATCGTCCACCATATCAGCTGATATACTGCCCGATCCCGTTGAGTCTTTGTTTGATATTTTTTTATAAATTGCCAAATTTTAGTAGGGTGCGTGTTTTTATTAATACTGCTTATGAAAGATATCCAGCTGTCTCGAGCTTTTTTAGAAAATAGAAATTTAGTTTGACTAGCTACATTTTGGTATTGACAATAGTTTGTATAGTTTGAGACACGTTTATACTGGTTCAGGGCTTCTTTTCTGCGACGAAACATATCATAGCATTCGGTATCCCACCATATTGGACGTTGAGTTACTTGTTGTCTTGCTCTTTTTAGGGGAATAGTTGCGGATGCTGCTTCTGAGACTTTTCCATAAAAATAGAGAAGCTTAGTAGATTGGAGTTTAGATTTTGGTTTGTACTAATTAACGAATTTTCCAGTATAGTGGAGTATGCAGACCAATCAGCTAATTTATCATTCCATTTAGATGCTGGATTTTTATTTATTATAACTCTATCCCTAATAATTTCAAATTTGATTAAACAATGATCTGAACCTAACGCATCTGGTACGACATCCCATACACAACAATCACTAGCCAAACTAGCAGAGCAAAATGTAATGTCTACCGCCGAAGGTAGCTCTTCTGGACGAGAAATTCTAGTTGGTTTACCATTATTGAGAACAACATAGTTATTATCATCTAAGGCTTCTACTAATTGATTACCACAAGCTTTATTAATATGAGATCCCCAAAGTGTATGATGGCTGTTAAAATCGCCACAGAAAATAACAGGAGAATTAAATTGCCGAAAGATATTTGACCAATCTGATTTAGAAACATTTAATTTAGGTGGTTTATACACCGATACTAGTATGATATTTAAGGACGGAAATTTAACTGCGCAAAGTTCTAAATCTTTTTTATATGCAAAAGTAATAGGAAAATTGATAAATTTAATGTCTTGGCGAACTGCAATGGCAACACCGCCAAAGCCATTTGCACTATCCTGTCGGATAATCTTATACCCTTTAAGTTTAAAAGAATGGTTTGGTTTTTTAAAGGTTTCTGATAAAGCTATAATATCTACAGGATTATTGTGTAAAAAATTTAATAAACTTGGATGGTTTTTAGAGAAAGAACGAATATTCCATTGGATAACTTTAATGTTTTTACTATTGAGTGTACTTACCTTATTAGTGGATTGAATCATCAGAACAAGATTCAATATCCATTTCTGGAATTAGATTTGAAGAACTTAATATAGAGGAGATCATATTTCTAATATTTTCTTCTAAATTGTAATTTGTTGCGGATGAATCTGAATTAACTACTTGTTTAACTACGGTTATTATCTGACTTGTTAGTTTTTCCTTATATTGGATAAAGTCATCTCTGTGAGGATTTGGTATGATGGGATTATGTAAAGATTTGGTTTTTTTTGTTTGAAAATGGGAAGAAGTAGGCAGAGACTGAGAAATAGGTGGAGACTCCGGAGCAGATGGTTTACGTTTTTTCACTTGTCTTTTGGGTGAAGTATTTCGAACATTGGGTTTACGTAGCAAAAAGCTAGAATTTGGAGTTTGGGACGAACTAGGGAGTGGTAGAGAGGGAAAATTAGTGGAATTATTAAGAACTGAAAATCTATTATTTGTAGAAATCTTGGTATAAGATGGATTATCATGCACTCTTTCAGCTTCTTTAAATGTAATATTTTCCCTGGCCATGAGTTGTTTGATATTTTTTTGTTTCTTATATACTGGACAATCTCTGGATGTAGAGCAGTGTTCATTATTTTGGCAATAAATGCAGAATTTTTCGCAAGAAGAGTCTGACGTATGATTTAGGCTAGAACAGTTTCGACAGTGAGAAGATTTGGTTTTACATTGCTTGGCAGAATGTCCATATCGCAAGCAATTAAAACATTGAACAACGGGGAATATATATGGTTCTACAGAGAAATTGCATAAATTAATTTGTATATTTTGAGGAAGTTCATTTCCTACAAATTGCACAATAACCATTTGTCTGTTTACATATGAAATATTACCGTCTTTATCTGTTACCTTTCGTTTCATGCGTTGAACTTGAACCACCTCTTTATTAGATATTATGGCATTTTTTAAATATTCCTCAGAAAAGTATGTGTCAATATTCCTCAACACACCCTTCTTGTGTGTAAAAAATTTGGGTATATACGCTACTAAGTTATTATTTGACATAATTTTATTATCAACTAGATAAGTAGCTTTTTCATACGACTTAAAAATAACTTTAACGCGATTAAGACCAACCGATTTGATATCAAGGACATCGGATTTTATATAATTGTCGGTCAACAAAACGTGACCAATCCGGATTGGGAAAATTCTTCCCAAATGCTTATCAATACTCTCAATATATACAAAATATGGACCTTTATCCTCAGTTCTATATCTATTATTTAAATCTATAAAATTATTTACATACCTATCCTCCTCTGCATCCTTATTTTCGGGTGGCGAAGTGCCACCCGAGGTCTCATCCATTATATATTTTTTTAATTACTTACCTAACCTACCTATTATAAACAATAAAGAAAATTAACAAAAGGAACACTAATTAACACAATAACACACAATACACCGAGAACTGCTCGTTTGTATCGTTAAAATCAAACTATTAAAATGCGGAGAATAAAAATTCGTGTCCACACTTTGACAATTATTTGACGTTTTTTTGGGCCTATATAGGAAGATAAATTAAATATATTCCATATTTATTTTAACCCTGCTGTCCCGTTCGAGTCAACTACACAAATGTACTGTTCGGGTCAATATGACCCAACTATGGTTTACGCTCCTTAATCGAAATAAAATAAGCTAATGGTGATAAATAAAACTTTATTAACAAGAAATTATGGTTAATAAACCAAAATTATATTGTTAATGTAAATTAAACCTAATTAACAAAAACAAAAGGCATTTTTTTCTTTCAAAAAAGCCTAGTAACAAATATCTACAAAAATTTAATTCAGTTTACAACTGAGACAGTAATAAAAAGAATGGATTTTACAAATATGTTTGTGATATAATACAACATAATAATTAGTCTTGTTATCGTTTTTACGGCAAGTTTACAGCGTGTTCGTTTAGCAAGGGGAGTTAGATTTAATAGACGGTTCACTAGCATTTCCATCTTGTCTACTTGTTCCTGCTCGTGTCCTTTTTACCAATTCGTAAGAGCCTTTAATTATTGGTATATTTTTTCTGGAAATGATGACTGGATTCATTAGTTTTTTCCCAATTCCTCAAGAAAAATTCGCCGTTTTCCCAATTTATTGGTATTCCATTGGATATTTATTGATGCCCATAACACGAACGCGTTGTAGGCAGAAATGTCCAGTAGATTATAAAAAACAATCATTGGCCAGCGATTTATCTCTTCTCACATGTATACGTGCCCACAAGCTAATCTAGAGTATCCACTGCTTCCTTATTGGAATTGTAATCTAAAATAATTTGGGGCTTTTTCATTTGATGAAAGAGATGCATGATGCATCGATTCATGATGCAAAGTACTCATAAGAACAACATTTTTATTATTTTTGGGAATATTGTCAAATCTTGCATGAAGCAAAAAAGACGAGCTATGAACTTCTTTATTCGCGATTTTTGCTGAAAGCTCCGGTTTATTTTACTTATAATCCCCGGCATTATATGTACTTTGTTTTAGAAGAAATTGTCCTAAATTTTACGATGTAAAAAAGTTATTATACACGTTATATTGTGGCATTCCAAATCACTACTCAAGTCACACTACTCAAGTCACACGCATTTCTGTATAGATCTGCAATTTTAGAGCATAAGAAGTTTTACTGTTCATAATTACATAAACCCCAAAGTTTTGTGCCATATTTCGCTGGCTTGCTGGAATGTACCATGTGAAGGGAGAGCGACCTCTAAAGTCAACTAGTTGCTTATCGACGGTAACATTTTCATCAGGGTTAAAATTTCTTTTTACATTTTCTACCAATGTTTCATAAATTTCACGTATTGCCGCAAGTTTATCAAAACGTCTTCTATCCTGTCTAGTAGTTTTGTTATCAAAACGTATTACATACTTGCAAACTTTTTGTAAAAATATCAAGCGACATTGTTGATCGAAATATGGTACGACCCGTTTCTTCATTCCATAAACTTTTAGTTGATTCACCATGGGACTTATAAACTCGAGCTAAAAATAAAAGACCAATGTATGTTTGGAAACTAACTTTATTCATGTCTTTCCAGTTGGTCATATTTATAATTTGGTTTGCAACATCGTCCAGCTATACTACACTTTATTTTACAAGTTTTAGCTTGCAGAAACCTGTTTTTATTTACAGACGTATCCGGCTGACAAACACACAGGTACTGCTAATTTAGAATACTGCCAACTAAACACACATACACAGGTAATTTTTAACGGTTTAAATACGCGGGTCACATTGACCCGAACGTACCCTAGGTAACAATTTCATTTTTATCAAAAAAATCAGGAAGTTGAATGTTTATCTCATATGCAATTGAAGGACCTCATATTAGGTAATAAAGTCACGAAACACCAAATCGGTACGCCGCGTAATAATTTGAAAAATAAGAAATAAATTATTTTTTGGGTCAAATAGACCCGAACAGGACAGCAGGGTTAAAATAATCTTACGGTATTAATGCGGAATTAATTATTATTATTTTGAAATAATATTGCTGTGAATATTTTCCTTAGCTGTATGTTATACAACAGCTAAGTGTGTATGAATAACATTTACCTAATTTCAACTTACTTTTTAAACTTAAACTTTTTAAAATTAAACGTTAACTTTCATAGATATTTTTCTTCTTATAAAAATAACCTTCTGTCAGTTGCACTTTCGCTACGAACTTTTATGCCAAGGCGCAAGAACATATTGACATTATTACACCAAATCTACTGACGTCGAATTTTGATATGCCAATATACCAACAGCCGTCTGGCAGTAAACATACTCGGGGGTATTTGCTTTCTAAAAGTGTGGGTGTAGAGATAAACATCGGTTTGAAGTGCTGGGAGTTCAAAATAAACTATAAAATATCAACCCTTTTCTATGCTTTCATATTTGTTTTTATTATAAATATATACAGTTATATTATATACAGTAGGGTGGCTACAGTATCGCTGTAGTGCGGAAAAGTTGCGATTGGTAATTACAAGAAAAACAAAACAAAAATTATTCAAATCGGACTTTATCTTCCGATCACGCAACGCGCCTAAAGATTATGAAAAAATGAAATTTTACCTTTTTTTCGGAAATTTTTATTTATTCCCCATGTACATTTTATTTATCGCTATAGTAACAATTATTTACAGTTTGCATGATTGAGTAATAAAAACAATAGTTTTAAGCACTTAACGAATATCTTCTGATCCCGCAAGGTCAATCAAAATCTATAAAAATTTGAAATTGTTGATGATTTTGATAAATTAAAAAACATTTGTAGGGTCGGAAAACTAAAGCACGTAAGTCAAAAACTATAGATTTTCAGAAATCGAATAAAACTGTATAAAAAATAATTCAATATTTCTTAAAAACATTTATTGCATTTTATGAGAGTGTGTATAACATCCTTACTTGTAGCTAAGTAGGTATGACTCTATAAAAAAGTATGGAAAATTGTTTTTCCTGACTTATGTTAAAAAAAAAACAAGTATATATGACTTATGTCTAACAGCACAACTAGGAATTTTAGTTTGTTACAACACAATATTTTCTTCCATCAATCTATATTAGCTACATTTTCCTTACTAGGCAAATCTATATAAAATTTATGGAAAACATTAATTTGGTATTATTGTTAGTAGAGAAACTAAGTCATATTTTTGTCTTTTGGTATAGTTAAAGGCAATAGTGATATAATTGGAATGTTATTAGGTATACAGGATGGGTGCGGCCCAAAAATTAACTGTCATCAACACGCTTAACTTCACGCGCAACTTTGATATATCCAAAAAGCATAGGATACGACCTATCATATTCACAGCAACTCGGATACATAATATTAAGAAAAGCAAATATTTAGAATATTATAGAAATTGAATCAATGATGTATCAAAGTTGCGCGTGAAGTTGGCGTGTTGATGATAGTTGAGATTTTGGGGGCGACCCATAAAGGATGCGCTCCGTCTTAAATGTATCTTGTGGAAATTTGATTCCATTTGTAAGGTGTCTTTGTAAGATACCATTCTAAATTCCGTATCACAGCGGAGCCACCTTTTGTCCAACCATTTAAACTGCTTTCCATCTACATGTTTATTTCTTAATACCAAAGTAAAAGTCCAAAAATCCAAAAAGTCAGTATTTCCACAACGTAAAATTGGTTACTGCTGGCCTAATAAGTTGACTCCAGTCATGAGCAAGATATATTTGGATTTCTGTTTTCTTTTTTCTTTCTATTATTCCATGAACTGTTTAACTTCTAAATGGCTATGTGCGGGAACCATAAATTGATGGTTGATTCTCTCAACAGTAAGTTATGTACAGCTCACGTAAACATAGAACCCACGTGAGAACTTCTATTCTGACCTCCACAGGTATCAGAGTAAAATATTACACTTCTTGTGTTATTAGGTAGGTTTGTTTGAAGATGTTTAAAGAGACAAGATTCCATCTGATTCGCTCCTCGAGTAGTAGTAGATTCATACCTAGTGTGACCAACTAGCCCGAAAAATCAGGGACATGGCCCGAATTACGAAGTCGTGTCCCGGTGTCCCGGACAAGGCTTCCGGGCCATCCGAATTTTCAAAGTTTTGCTAAAATTATATTTTGAAATTTTGAATACGTTATTCTTCTAAGAATTCACATCAGATTGAATTCGTAGGACGAAAAAAAGTCGACAATTTCTAGAGTGTAATACTAACACCACGTCCAAAACCCATGCATTTTATATCGTGGTATTATAGATTATAGTTCTACGGACTATAGGATATTCTATAGAACTCCTATAGTTCTATAGGACTGATCGGGTCACAAGGAGGTCCTTAGAAGAATGGGGAAGAACCGAGAAGTACTAACCACCATCAGATCTCGAAAGTTGGAATACTTTGGACACATTATGCGAAATGAATCCAGATATACCCTCCTACAAGCCATTCTGCAAGGAAAAATAATTCGAAAGCGAGATCCATGAAGAAGAAGAACATCCTGGTTAAAGAACCTCAGAACCTGGTTCAACACAACATCTGTGCAGCGTATTCGCGTTGTTGCAGATAAAGTAAAGATTGCCATGATCATCGCCACCATTCGTCACGGATAGTCACGTCAGGAAGAAGAAGATAGTTCTGTAAATACTAAAATGGTTGATTTTTTTTGTTTCTGTATTTTAATTATCGTTTTCTTAAAAAATGGCCCGATTTTTATTGAAAAGTCCCGGATTTCAGGTATTTTTTTCAGCCTTGTCCCGGATTCGAGTGACTTGGAGTTGGTCACACTATTCATACCACATATATCATAAAGCTCTTCTAGTCTTATTGTCATGTACGGTCAAATTGAACGTCCACAATTGACGTTTATAAAAAGCTACATAAGAAGTCAATGATGGAGTCAGTAAACACTATTGTAAATCACATGTATTGTATGAACTTTTACGGTACTATTATTTTGATACATCTGTGCGTCGTTTTTTTTTTAGATTCGTAAGCTTGATCTGGTTTGATCTGGACTGAAGTAGGTTTGATAGACAAAAATTTGATATACTTTGGTGACTGTTAGGAGGGAAGGTAAATACTTCTTTGATGCCCTCTTTTGGTGTAGTAACTTTCTTACGACGGAAGAGACAAGATATGGTTTTTTATTTCCTTCCTTTTGTCCCCGGATATTTAATTTTTAGGTACAGTTTTTCCACGTATATCATTAATTTTTGTACCACCTACTGAAGACCGTTTCTTCATTGCCACCCCCTACAAATAGCTTAACGCAGTACATCTATTACAATAAAATATTTATACGTCTTCATATTTCGCGTTGTCCTTAAGAAGCTTTTTCTACAATCTCTATTAATGATGACATGTAAGCAGCCCTTTTTTAGTACAGTCGGAGAAATGAAAGAATACTCATGAACGATCACATCAATCACTTATTTTGTATTTGCTTTTTTTTTTCTATGACAAACGTTTGTTATTGATAGAAAAAGACAGCAAATACAAAATAAGTGATTGATGTGATTGTTCATGGGTATTCTTTCATTTTTCCGACTGTATATACTCATTACCCAATATTCACTGAATATCGCTTCTCTCTTAGCCATGTTTTAAGTAGGTACCTAAAGTTAAATATCTGTATAGTCTTAAACAAGGAAGACGATAACGTCAAGTACTTGATGTACCTAACAACTTAAGTCATGCTTATAAATCAGCAAATCTGAATATATTCAGTTGTACTTTTTCACATAAGTCAACTTATTTTCTTTATAACATCTAAAGATTTATAGCAATTGAAAGGTTGAAAAAGTACGCTACTTAAAATCAATGTGAAATAAACGTGTATGACGTATGTGCTTGAGTCAGTCGGTGGAGAAAAAATATATGGACATGTGCATGTACAAAAAGAAAAATCGGTTTTTTTGACTTATGTGCTTTAGGCCGCGTTCAGAGTGGACGAGCAAAGGGCAAAGAGCAAAGAGCAAAGAGCAAAGAGCAACGAGCAAAGAGCAAAGAGCAAAAAGTGCACGTTCAGAGTGGACGAGCAAAGAGCAAAGAGCAAAGAGCAAAGAGCAAAGAAGTGCTAATAGCGGATAATTACGCTAGACGAGAGTTTAGTTCTTTTCCACTCGGCAGTATGGATAGGAGCGGTCGGATATTTGCTCTTTACTCTCACAGTAGTCCATGTAGTGAGACCACTCCCGTCTGAAAAAATTTCCGATTCGGTCTCTTTGTGGATTCTTATTTAAAAATATTTTAAAATTTCCTTTAAACAAATCTGAAGGGTGCCGGGCGGAATTTTTGGGCAGAAATTGTTTAAACAATTTTTTTTAAACAAATACAAAAGATCACGTTTTTTGCTCTGGAACATATATTTTTAAGTTTTGTGGGTCATTCTAAACAACAAAGATATCTTGTAAATGTTCTCAAAAATTGATAGTTTTCGAGTTATAGGCAATTTAAAATCTGAAAAATGCGAAAATACGCATTGTCGAGGCCTAAAAACTCATATTTAAATTAGTATTTTTGAGGTTGCCAGATACTTAAATTTAAGTTTAAAAATTGAGCTTCAAGACTCTGAAGAGTGATCGCGTCTAACCTTAATTTATACCGTTGTTTTTTAATTGTTAAATATGCGTGTTTATCCGATTTTTTGCCGGTGCGGCGCGCTCTATTTAAAAAATCTCCTATTTTCCTCCGAAAATAATTTTTTCTAGATTTTTTGGGATTTTCTAAATAAAATAAGTTTCTTGACATTTTTCTCAAAAGTTAACAGTTTTAAAGTTATAAGCGATTTAAAATCCAAAAATGAGTTTCTTATTAACTTATAACTTTAAAACTATTAACTTTTGAGAAAAATGTCAAGAAATTTATTTTATTTAGAATCTCCCAAAAAATCTAGAAAAAATAATTTTCGGAGGAAATAGGAGATTTTTGAAATAGAGCGCGCCGCACCGGCAAAAAAATCGGATAAACACGCATATTTAACAATTAAAAGACAACGGTATAAATTAAGGTTACAAGCGATCACTCTTCAGAATCGGAACTGAATGTTTAATCATCAATTTAAGTATCTGGCAACCTCAAAAATACTAAGGCCGCGTTCAGAGTGGACGAGCAAAGAGCAAAGAGCAAAGAGCAAAAAGTGCACGTTCAGAGTGGAGCGAAGAAATAGTACGAGCAAAGAGCAAAGAAGTGCTAAACCAGAGTGGGAGCTGGTAGTTACGCGAGACTAGAGTTTAGTTCTTTCTCACTGAAAGTTATTTTCTTTTTTTTTTTCGAAAACTCCTCATTGAAAACGTGGTACTTCCTAACTCGCGGAAAATGTTAGAGAATTCATCGTAAAGGCAGGTATACATATGCGCTCTTCTCGGTGTGCGAGCCGCTCGCGCGCAGCATGTCCGTCAGATTAGTACGTGTTTTCAAGTGGCGCACAAACGGCACGCACACGGCGCACCACAATCTAACTACTGTCGGTTTTTCAACAAAAGCTTTGATGGTTCGCAATACGTATTTGGACGAGTTTGCGAGTGGTTTGTTGGTTTTGGCGCGCCTCAGTTGAAAATATCAAAAAACACATTCATAAATTAAAAATGTAACTTTGTTTCTGGTGAAGCAACACAGTTGGAAAAAGCAGATATAATATTATAATTGTCACCGGAAAGCGAAAAAGGTAACGCACAACTTGAAAGAACCTATAGATTTCTAGCTTCGTTTCTGGTGAAGCAACGCAGTTGGAACAAGCAGATATATTATAATTGGGTCACCGGAAAGCGAAAAAGTAACTCACAACGTCGAAAAGCCTATAGTTTTCTAACTTTGCTTCTGGTGAAGCAACTGAGTTGGAACTAGCAGATATATTATATTTGTGTCACCGAGAAGCAAAAAAGGTAACGCACAACTTGGAAGAACCTATAGTTTTCTAACTTAGTTTCTGGTGAAGCAACGGAGTTGGAACAAGCAGATATATTATAATTGTGTCACCGGTAAGCGAAAAAGGTAACGCACAACTTGAAAGAACCTATAGTTTTCAGGGACTACCTATTTCGCTTTCCGGTGACACACTTAATAGTATATCTGCTTGTTCCAACTGCGTTGATTCACCAGAAGCGAAGTTAGAAAACTATAGGCTCTTCCAAGTTGTTAGTTACCTTTTTCGCTCTCCGGTGACACAATTATAATATATCTGCTTGTTCCAACTCTGTTGCTTCACCAGAAGCGAAGTTAGAAAACTATAGGTTCTTCCAAGTTGTGCGTTACCTTTTTCGCTTTCCGGTGGCACTATGATAATATATCTGCTTGTTCCAACTCCATTGCTTCACCAGAAACGAAGTTAGATAACTATAGGCTCTTCCAAGTTGTGCGTTACCTTTTTTGCTTTCCGGTGGCACAATTATAATATATCTACTTGTTCCACCTCCGTTGCTTCACCAGAAACGAAGTTAGAAAACTATAGGTTCTTCTAAGTTGTGCGTTACCTTTTTCGATTTCCGGTGACACAATTATAATATTTCTGCTTGTTCCAACTCCGTTGCTTCACCAGAAACGAAGTTAGAAAACTATAGGCTCTTCCAAGTTGTGCGTTAACTTTTTCGCTTTCCGGTGGCACAATTATAATATATCTGCTTGTGTCAACTCCGTTGCTTCACCAGAAACGAAATTAGAAAACTATAGGCTCTTCAAATTTGTTCGTTACCATTTTCGCTTTCCGGTGACACAATTATAATATATCTGCTTGTCTCAACTCCGTTGCTTCACCAGAAACGAAGTTAGAAAACTATAGGCTCTTCAAAGTTGTTCGTTACCATTTTCGCTTTCCGGTGACACAATTATAATATATCTGCTTTTTCCAACTGCGTTGCTTCACCAGAAACGAAGTTTGAAATCTATAGGTTTTTTCAAGTTGTGCGTTACCTTTTTCACTTTCCGGTGACAATTATAATATTCTGCTTGTTCCAACTGAGTTGCTTCACGAGAAACAAAGTTATATTTTTAATTTATGAATGTTTTTTTTTATATTGATAACGATTTCCGAAGTGAAAGTCGAAACGTCAAATAAACTTGATTTCAAACTCGAATTGTGGCTTATGCCCAAATAACATAGTAAATCTTATTTTGTATTTCTCACGCCGCGCCGGTAAGAAGACAACAATGAAATGACCTTTTTTACATTGGTCCGCATGTATATTTTTTATTTCAGCTTCGAGATGGATGACGTCACTAGTATGTAAATGCCAAAAAATTATATTTTAAAAATAAAAATCGACCTGTTTCCGGATTTTTTCTTAAAATCGTCGTCGTCGGTTTACGAAATAATGAATTTATTCCATTTGGTTTTGCCACACTGTAGAACTAGTAATAATTATTAAGTTACATAATATTTATTTAATTACAAAATTTCATAATATTATAAATTTAAAAAGTCATCGTCATCCTTTGAATAGGAAATCTTTCGATCCCATAACAGGCTTCTTTGAATCATAATACTTGTTTCATAACACTTCAGCTATCAGGTTACCGAGGTTCATTTTTCGGAAAAATACCAAAATAGTCCATGTAATGAGACCGATCCCGTCTGGAAAAATTTCTGATTCGGTTTATTTGTGGATTCCTATACAAGTACAGTTTGATACAATATTTTATCTACGATAAACAAATAAAAAAACTGTAACTCTTCGTCACTGCAATTCATTTCTATTCTACAATTTTTAGAACAAAACTGTCAAAATTTTTGTTGTAATTTATTGCTCATAATGTCATCACCATGACAACGCGAAAATTAAGGATATTTGACTATATGAAAGTGTGTCAAAAACAGTGCTAAAAAGTAAATGTCATTTAAAATACATTGTTACTTCACGCACACTTTAAACCCTTCACGCACTGCTATCTATAATGATAGTTTTCACAAACTAAAACCTTATACATAATAATATATGACATAGAGTAGATGAAATTGTTTAAACAATCTCTGCCCAAAAATTCCGCCCGGTGCTCTTCAGATTTGTTTATGGGACATTTTTGAATAGGAATTGACAAAGAAACCGAATCAAAATTTTTTTCAGACGGGAGCGGTCTCACAACATGGACCAAAGAGTGCGAGCGGAGAAATCAAACTTGTTTGGTTTTGCCGCTTTGCTCTTTGCTAACACTCTGTGTACCTCCATTTCCCAGTATGAGTTTGATTTCTCCGCTTTGCTCTTTGCTCTTTGCTCTTTGCTCTTTGCTCGTCCACTCTGAACGCGGCCTTAGTCTGCCGGCCCTAGATTTAGTTATCTCATTTTTCTGTTGCATTGTGAAGCTCTTCTCTTGTTTAGATATTGTATAATAGTATTTTAACGACCCAGAACTCACAACAAGGAAGTGGTTGCACTTTTTACTCCGCCCACACCCTTCTCTCCCTAAACCAATGAGTGTGCATACATAGTACATTTCTTTTTCATTTGTTTGTGTCCAGCTTTTAAACGTCAACTTTGAATTTTGATTTGGTGGTAAAATCTGGTAGCATGGACCTTGATTTAAGGGTTGCCTTGATGAATCCCTCTCTTGATTGGGTCCCACATACATTAGACGATACTTCCGTGACCAACTCTACGTAGCGCTAGACAGCTTGCGTATGGCAGGGATGGTTTTGTACATTCCAGTCTGGTGTGTTGCCTGATATAATGTAGCAACTTATATCTTCATTTGAAACGCTTTGAATAACTGGTGGAGAAGATAGTTTTGCAACATTCCAATCTATTATTTCAGTGTAGTCCTGTGCTTCAAAATTTAAAATAGGAGGGATGAAATTTCTAATACGTTTATCCTTGGCTTTAATCTATCCGGCTTTAAACACTCTCATTATCCCTAGCTCTCTAATGTGTTTCCTTTCTCCGTAGTACTTGAAATTTTGAAGCACGGTACTAAACTAAAATAATAGACTGGAATATAATGTTGCAAAACTATTGCAGACTGTTGCAAAACTATCTTCTCCAACACTTCTTCGACTTGTTAAATGAAGATATAAGTTCTTGCATTACATCGGCGACATACCAGATTGGAATGTACAAAACTATCCCTGACACACGCAAGCTGATGAGAGGTGCCTAAAGTTGGTCACGGAAGCATCGTCTAATGCAGGGGAGGCAAACCTGTCGATCGCGACCCCTAGGTCAGTCGATCGATGACAAGAAAAAATTATCTACCTACCTACCTATTCCCGTCCTAAATATTACGAAAATTCCTAGTCGGTAGATCGCAGAGAATTAGAAAGGCAGACAGTAGATCTCGAGTCCGATTAAGTTGGTCACACCTGGTCTAATGTATGTGGCCCCAATCAAGAGATGCATTCATAAGGGTAACACTTAAATCAAGGTCCATGCTGCCAGATTCTACCACCAAATCACAATACAAAGTTGACGTTTAAAAGCTCAATACAAACATGAAAAAAAAAATTACTATGTAAATAATGTAAAAATCACACTTATTGGTTGGTTGGAGAGAAGGGTGTGTGTGGAGTGTGTGTGGAGCTAGAAGTGCAACCACCTCCTCGTTTTGAGTTCTAGGTTGTTTAAGTATTGTCATACAATATATAAACAAGCGAAAAACTTCACAATGTAGGAGAAAAATGAGATAACTAAATGTTTTTTAATTTATCAAAATCATCGAAAATTTCAAAGTTTTATAGATTTTGATTGACCTTGCGGGATCGGAAGATATTCGTTAGATGCGTAAAACTGTTGTTTTTATTACTCAACCATGCAAACTGTAAATAAATTTTACTATAGCGTAAAACGTACATGGAGAATTAATAAAAATTTCCGAAAAAAAACAGTAAAATTTCACTTTTTTCATAATCTTTAGGCCCGTTGCGGGATCGGAAGATAAAGTCCGATTTTAATAATTTTTGTTTTGTTTTTCTTGTAATTACCAATCGCAACTTTTCCGCACTATAGCGATACAGGATTATCAATTTGACTTTTTCGCACCACCCTAATATACAGTATTATATACAGCATGGTGAAAATGAAAGGAATATATTCGTTATTTCGGAAACCGGTGACTTCAACGAAAAATCCTTAAGCAGGTCGATTTTTATTTTTAATTTATGATTTTTTACATATATATTATATATTATATATAATACTAGTGACGTGATCCAACTGCGCGTTGTGACGATAATATAATTTTATCGTCTAGAGTACGCCAATGAATTAAGTAAAACACGTTTTTGTACTGTTTCGAATGATATAAAAATCGGATCGAAAAGTCTAGTTGATTATTATTCTTGGAGCGTTGATCGAAGAATAATAGACAACAGCGAGGTACAAGAGGTGAGTTTATGTAGGTAGTATTTACCGATTATTTTCCGCTGTCGTTTTGGCGAGCTAAGCGGATCCGACAGTTTCCTTCTTACCTATCCTTTTACCTATCCTTGTATGAGCGGTGATCGTATATCCTTTATATGTCTTTTGAATCCGGCGAGGTGAGCGGGATCTCCTTTCTCCCCTTTCCTTATACATTCATGTCGTATTAATTATAGTATATTATTTAACGAGCATGTAATGATGGCTATTACTCACGATGATATATTACAGCCATTACAAACAAGTAGAATACTATACTTTTTCTACGACCTTCTTTTTATTTTAATTAGTAAAAAATATAAATATCAACTACTCGAGATTAAAATTATAATTAACAAACATAGCTGCCTAAATGCTCTTTAACAATAGCACGTGGCTGAATAATTGGTTGCCTACTATTACTAAATTTTATATTATGTATTTTAGAAAAACAACAAGAAATAGTCAATTCAAGTTCTCTTCGTTTCCGAAACATTATGAGTCCAAATTTGTACCTACTGTCAATGTTTCTAATAAATAGGAAATGGCTATTATTTTGGATGTATTTCATAAAGTTATAATCTACATTTATATTCAACTATACATAATATAATAGTATAACTATATATTATATTATAACACATTTAACACAATATAAATTTATAAAATAAACAAAATATTAGTTATAAATTCCAATTAACACAAACAAAATGCGCTAAAACGTCAAATTTTTTAGTAAACAAGATACAAACGTAAAAATATAGGTACTGGCAAAGTTACAGTTAAAATTCCTTTAAAATAGTTAATTTTTGATATAAATTACAGTAATTATTGTATAAAATAAACAAGTTTAAATAATTGCATTTATTAAAAATGGCATTCACCACTTGAACCTAACTTCAGCCCGTGAGTAATGACCCGCAAGTAACTTCAGTCCGTGAGTAATTAACTGTTACTCACGGGCAATGTAATGGGTTTTATTATCTATTCAAAAATAGTGAATAATAAGCATGTTATTAAACGGTCGTAGAAAAAAGCAATCCCTATTTCGCGCGATCGTCAAAATCGTTCATTCATGTACAAAAATATCCTCACATCGGCCCGAACAGGAAGCTCGATGCGTAGGAATTATAAATATATTTTATTAACGAACTTAATGAGTAATTTTATGCGGATTTAGACGAGGAAGAAGCACAACGGACCAAATATTCGTAATCAGAGAATTACAAGCAGAAAGCTATGAACACAACCTACCAACGATAGCGCTATTCATCGATTTCCAGCAAGCGTACGATAGAATAAAGAGGAAGAATTTAAAGCAGGCGCTTGAGGAATTGGGAGTTAGCAGAAAGTTACGCAACATGATACATATTACGTTAGAAAATACAGAAAATAGAGTCAAAATAAACAACCTATCATCAGACACATTTATAGTAAATGAAGGAGTAAGGCAGGGTGATCCTTTGTCATCATTACTCTTTAACCTTCGGAGTACGAAGACTGGGTCAAGCGTGACCCGAAATTCAGTTATTTCTTAATATTTTATGAAATAATTTTTTTACAAATCCGATTGATCGTAAGTTCTCCTTATTTGTTTCAATCTATTTTTTCGTATATAATTCGTAAACATGGAAATTACAGTTTTTCCTCTACGTAACATCTATGATGCCGGGTCAGTCTTGACCCGGTCTTCGGATTTCGAAGATTATTTTCAATATGTTTGTAGGTACACGTAAATCGCAGCCGTCTCTGTTTACGGGTATACGTACAGTGGAACCCCGATAAGTCGGCCTCCGATAACCCGGAAGTCCGACTAACCCGAACCGATTTTCATCAGACAAAACAAACATTTTTTCACTTTGACCAAGTTTTTTACCAAGAAATAAACAATACTGTATACAACTGTACGTACAATTTGTAATTTAGATGTATTGTGCATATTTGTAATTTAGATGTATTGTGCATATTTTATGTATTTCATGTTTTGGCAATTATAATGGAGTTTATCTGTAAGTATACGGTGTTTTATTAATTTTTACCATATTTTCCGGTTAACTCGGATTTTCAATAACTCGCATCGGCCGCAGTCTCGATTAATCCGACTTATCGAGATTCCACTGTATTCAAATATATGGCCGGAGCAAATTTACCTATGCCCGTTTTCTGTAAGGTATTAAAATCTGGCCGCCGCCCGGAGCGAACTAGTATATGCCCATGGGTAACCATCTTAAAAAATTTAAATACAATAATTTAGGATTTTGTTTGTTTTTTGTTGAATTAAAGATACTGTTTATTAATACTGACTATTTAAAACATCCTTATAAATAAAATGAGAATGGGTCACGCTTGACCCATCATCGTAATCTAAGTAACTCAAATAATCTCCGTACTCCGAAGGTTAACTTATGCCTAGAAAAAATAATGCGAGAAGCAAAAATTAATAGAGAAGCACTCCTATATCAAAAACGACACCAAGTTTTGGCATTTGCGGATGATGTGGTGTTGCTTGCAAGAGGAACAAAAGAGCTACAGGAAATAGTACAGAGAATAGTAAAAGCAGCGAAGAAAATGGGACTCTACATAAATGAAACTAAAACAAAATGTATGGAATGGACAGATGGTCAGTTCAGGAATGGACAAAAGATTAAAGTAGAAGTAGAAGAAGGAACATCATACGAATTCGAAATGGTAGAAAGATTTACATACCTAGGAGCAATAATATCACGTAAACCGAATATTAAAGAAGAAATACAAGCTCGAATAATGGCAGGCAACAAAAGTGTACATGCGCTTAATGGAATGCTGAAAAGCAAGTTTTTATCAAGAAAGGCAAAAATACAGTTATACAAAACAACTATCCAACCAATAGTAACATACTGCAGTGAGACATGGACAATGACAAAAAATGAACAAAGTTTACTGGAGATCTGGGAACGGAAAATCCTGAGGAAGATATATGGAGGAATAATAAGGGACGGTTTATGGTTAAGAAGATCAAATAATGAGTTAAAGGAATTATACAATCAACCTAATATAATAGGAGTGATAAAGGCACAGAGACTTAGATGGCGAGGTCACATAGAAAGGATGCCGAACGCGAGGACTCCAAAAAGGGTACTAAACTACAACATAGCCTCAAAAAAGAGAAAAGGAAGACCGAAAAATAGATGGAAGCAAGAGGTCGAAAAAGATATGGAAAAAATGGGGTTAGAAGGTCAGAGAAGAAAAATGAATAACAGGAAGGAATGGAGAAAAATCACATACCAAGCCAGAGAAGATCTAGGTACCTAAAGAAAAGTAAAAATGAAGAACGAACAAACTTTTCAAGCCATGGGCCTCTAAGGCCTTTAGTGCTATTATATATATATATATATATATATATATATATATATATATATATATATATATATATATATGAGTAATTCAGGTTAATTATCTTATCTTTTGTTTATTTTAATCCCAAATAAAAATGTTTTAAAAGGCGAACCCTTTTTATTCGACTAATAGTTACCTTGAGCAACAACAACGCAACGACCTCATTACATTGGCGCCCGAGCAGATATTTTAAAAGGGTTTAAGACATTTAAACGGATTGTACGAATTTATATTAAAATATGGCGGAGTCAGACGGCACGGTAGGTTTAGAAATACTGGATGAGACGGTAGGCTGGGTATATAAATTAAAGAAAGAGGAATTAATTAACGTTTTGGTAGAATTTAACTTAGATACGACAGGTAAATTAGACGATCTTGGATTAAGAATGGTCTTACACTTACGCTCAAAAAAGACCGGCACAGTTACCAATATCGAAACTGAGGATCCTAAAATAGACAATACACGAACGGAAAATGAACACAGTCAAATAATGGACGCAGTTAGAAAATGGGGCTTACATTTTGACGGATCCAAAACCCCACAGAGATTTTAGAGAGGCTATACGAACTTAAAAGCTGTTACCGGATTCGAGACGATGCTTTAATGAAAACACTACCAGAAGTATTTAGGGGAAAAGCGACACTATGGTTCCGAAACAACGTCGACCCCTGGGAAAACTGGAACAATTTTACGGAGGATTTTAATCTTGCTTTCAAATCAGCAAACTGGTTAGACGATTTGGAAGACCAAATCAGAACGAGAACGCAGAAAACAAACGAACAGTTTGAAGATTTTCTATTAGAGCTTCAAACGCTAATCTTAAGGTACGGCAAAATGGACAAAACACAACAATTAAAAAGAATTTACAAAAACGTGCACTCAAATTACAAATTATACATCAAGGAAAAATATGTCACCTCCATCAAAAGCCTTATAGGCCAGACTGAAAAATACGAAACGGTTCAAAGCAACATAAGAAAAATAGAGGTGGACAACACTTCACAAAGAAGAAGCTCCCGTTTTAATAGAATGTCCCAGGAAACATCAACAAACAAACTATTCAACTTCGATAGACGAACATGCTGCTGGAATTGTGGAAGAAAGGGCCACAATCGTGATACATGCCGTTCAATGCCGATACTTTTCTGCAGTAGATGCGGAACATTGAATATCTCACACAAAGATTGCAGTTGCCCAAATTCGAGAAATGACACAAGGGTCGAAACACCCAGAGACATCTCGAACCCAAACCAGAATTAAGGTCCTCTGTCACATCTTGCCGTAATCAAACAACCAATTTCGACAACAGACCGCATTGTTCACTGACGTTCACAAACGGAGAAACGTTTCAAGCACTGTTAGATACTGGATCACAGAAATATTTCATCGGGGAAACAGCTCGAAAGACACTGTTAGAAGATAACATAACCGAAGAAGAGGAAAGAACAGATATTAGGCTTGCAGACAGTAGCACTCAAGAAATAAGGCACAGCTATCATATTATATGCCTCATCAATGATGAATGGCGTCAAATTAAGTTTTATTACATGCCAAATCTCTCCTCACAAGGGATGTCTATTAAGCTAGAAAGACCATTTCATAAGGGAGCCATGAAACATACCCCATATTTTTTTGCTATTTTATTGCTAATTTATTACGCAAATTAAAAATTTATTGCTTCATCCCCTTCAGAGAAACAGGTGGCCATTCCAGCTTAATATTAAGCTAGAAAGGCCAACATTCATATATCCGGAACGAAAGTAGATAGAGAGTTGCTTCCGGTGGCCTATTTTATTGCTAATTAATTGCTAATTTATTACGCAGAACAAAAATTTATTGCTTCATCCCCTTCATAGAAACAGGTGGCCATTCCAGCTTAATATTAAGCTAGAAAGGCCAACATTCATATATCCGGAACGAAAGTAGATAGAGAGTTGCTTCCAGTGGCCTATTTTATTGCTAATTATTTTCTGAAAAATTGAGTTTACAAGAATTTAAAAACTCACCCCCTTCAACCCCTACCGATATCATCATTCCCCGAAATCCACAAAAAGTGAAAATAACCAGTTTAAAGAGCTAAAACCAAGTACGTATTTTTTGCTTATTCATTGCTACAGGTCTAAGCCACAAATGAATTTTCTGCTTCCTCCCCTAACGAGCCACAATTGCTACTGCGGTTTAATACTTAAGGCTACAATACTCAACACTCCTATTTCAGGAAAGAAAGCAGATAGAGGGTCGTTTCTGGTGGCATATTTAATTTTTAATTAATTGCTGAAAGATGGGGTATACCAGAATTTACAAACTCACCCCCTCCAACACCTAACGTTATGATCGTTCCACGGATTTCACAAAGAGTGAAAATAATCAGTTTAAAAACTTAAAACCAAGTGGGTATTTTTTTCTAATTAACAG
This sequence comes from Diabrotica virgifera virgifera, assembly GCF_917563875.1. Taxonomy (NCBI): domain Eukaryota; kingdom Metazoa; phylum Arthropoda; class Insecta; order Coleoptera; family Chrysomelidae; genus Diabrotica; species Diabrotica virgifera. The sequence continues at coordinate 102,996,938 of NC_065447.1, forward strand.
CTGCAGGTCTACGCCAAAAACCAATTTTTTTCTTCATCCCCTAACGAGAAACAATGGCTACTGCGGTTTGATCCTTATGCTACAATACCCAACACTCCTATTTCACGAACGAAAACAGATAGAGGGTCGTTTCCAGCGGCATATTTTATTGCTAATTAATTTCTGAAAGATATGGTATACAACAATTTGCAAACACACCCCCTCCAACCCCCACCGTTGTTCTCATTCCCCGGATTTCACAGAAAGTCAAAATTACTAGTTTAAAAACCTATGACCAAGTGGGTATTTTTTTCCTAAGCAACTGCTGCAGGTCTACACCAAAAACGATTTTATTGCTTCATCCCCTAACGAGCAACAATGGCTAATGCGGTTGAATACTACAACACTCAATTCTCCTGTTTCAGTAACGAAAACAGATAGAGCGTCGCTTCTGGCGGCCTATTTTATTATTAATTAATTGCTTATTTATTACGCAAATTACAAATTTATAGCTTCAACCCCTTCAGAGAAACAGGTGGCTATTCCAGCTTAATATTAAGCTAGAAGAGCCAGCATTCATATTTCTGGAACAAAAGTAGATAGAGGGTAGCTTCCAGCGGCATATTTTTTTGCTAATTAATTGCTGAAAGATTGGGTATACCAGAATTTACAAATTCATCCCCTCCAACCTCTACCATTATCATCGCTCAACGGATTTCACAAAAAGTGAAAATTAACAGTTTAAAAATCTAAGACCAAGTGGGTATTTTTTTCCTAAGCAACTGCTGCAGGTCTACGCCAAATTCGATTTTATCGCTTCATCCACTAACCAGTAAAAATGGCTACTGCGGTTGAATACTTAAGCTACAACACTCAATTCTCCTATTTCAGTAACGAAAGTAGATAGAGGGTCGCTTCCAGCGGCATATTTTATTGCTAATTAATTTCTGAAAGATATGGTATACAACAATTTAAAAACTCACCCCCTCCAACCCTCACCGTTATCATCATTCCCCGGATTTCACAGAAAGTCAAAATTACTAGTTTAAAAACCTATGACCAAGTGAATATTTTTTCCTAAGCAACTGCTGCAGGTCTACGCCAAAAACGATTGTATTTCTTCATCCCCTAACGAGCAACAATGGCTACTACGGTTGAATACTTAAACTACAACACTCAATTCTCCTGTTTCAGTAACGAAAGCAGATAGAGCGTCGCTTCCGGCGGCCTATTTTATTGCTAATTAATTGCTTGTTTATTACGCAAATTACAAATTTATAGCTTCAACCTCTTCGGAGAAACAGGTGGCTATTCTAGCTTAATATTAAGCTAGAAGATCCAACATTCATATTTCTGGAACAAAAGTAGATAGAGGGTAGCTTCCAGCGGCATATTTTTTTGCTAATTAATTGCTGAAATATTGGGTATGCAAGAATTTACAAACTCACCCCCTTCAACCCCTACCGTTATCATCATTCCTCGGAATCCACAAAAAGTGAAAATAACCAGTTTAAAGACCTAAAACCAAGTGGGTATTTTTTGCTTATTAATTGTTACAGGTCTACGCGAAAAAGGAATTGTTTGCTTCATCCCCGTAACGACCAACAATGGCTACTGCGGTTTAATACTTAAGCCACAATACCCAACCCTAATATTTCAGGAACGAAAGTAGATAAAAAGTCGCTTGCGGCGCTATATTTTATTGCCAATTAATTACTGAAAGGTGGGGTATAGAAGCATTTACAGACACTCCCTCTCCAACCCCTACTGTTATTTTCATCCCCTTAATTTCACAAAATGTGGAAATACCCAGTTTAGAGATTTAAATCAACTGGGCATTTTTTTGCTAATTAATTGCGGCAGGTCTACGCCAAAAATGAATTTTTTGCTTTATCCCCTTACGAGCAAGAATGGCTACTGCAGTTTTATAATAAACCCACAGTACCCAACACTCATATTTCATTTATAATTTTCATAAATGCTTATTAAGAATATATGTACAGTTCAATATTAATTTGTAGAGTTATTTATACTTTAGAGTCTATGTTAAATTGTCGATACCCATTATCACATATCTGTAGCACGTGACCCAATGCACAGATTTTGTATATCGTTTTTTAATAACTAAATGGTAATATTATCAGATTCTGTAAAATCTGTACATTTAAAATAAAGTATGCAACGTCCTTAAAAAACGAATATACTAAGACAGTTGAACATAATTTTTGCATTTATGCGTGCTGATAATAAGCTGCGAAAGAATTTAAGCATGGGTACCAAAAAATTAAAGCAAGTGTTGTTTATTTAATTTTAATTTATTTTATCTTTAATGTACATTAATAATCTGAGCGCTATTTTTTTTGTTTCTTTAACGAAAAATGATTTTTCTAGTAAATCATCGAAGCCCATCCAAGATGTGTTTGCTCTTCGATAGGTATAGGTTATGTAGTGAATACCTCGATTTTCAATAAAATCAGACAAACTGTTTCCTCCTACACCAGTGTATCCGATAGCACCCATTAATACTAGCTGGTGGTCGTCGTCGTGAAGTATTTTTAAATTTTTATGAAGTGTCTTTAATGGTATGGTTTTAATATCTTCATGTTCATTACAGGCTTGAAAAACCAAAACATCCCCTGCAATGAATGTAAATTAATTAACTTTTGTTTTTTATAAAATACCTGTAGAGAATTTGGAATGAAATTCAGTACAAAAAAGACAAAAAGGGTGGTCATTAGCAAGCACCTAAACAGAAGCGTGAAGGTCAATGTCGACAAAACATTGACCTTCACACTGTGACAAAACAAAGATCTGGAAGGAGTGAAGGAGTAACAAGAATAACGTGCCTTGGAAGCAACCTTGATGAAACTTTGTACCACTCACTGGAAGTAAGAACACATCTGGAAAAGGAACGTACAGTGTTTTACGAAATGCAAAAAGTTCTATGCAACCTCCAGCTGGAGATCTCATTGAGAACTAGAATACATAAGTGCTATGTTTTCTACATCTTCTTCTATGGGGTTGAAGCCTGGACAATGACAGAAGTAACAAAAAAAAATCCAAGCATTCGAACTCCGGTGCTATTGTAAAATGCCCAGAATATCCTACATGAGCCATACGACAAATGCGGAAGTCTTTCGGAGGGTGAACAAGGAAACAGAGCTTATGCTTATAAGAAAAAAACGGAAAATACAATTTTTTTTTATTGTAAGAAATCAAAAGTATGAACTGCTCCAACTTAACGAAAATAATCGAAAGCAAAATCAATAGCAAAAGTGTACCAGGAAGAAGACGCAACTCTTGGCTTAAAAACCTACGACAATGAACGAATATGACCTCCACAGAACTATTCAGGATGGCTGCAAATAAGATTAAATGGGAAAATGTAATGGTCAACGTCCTTAAGGATAAGGCACCGTAAGGAGAAGATAAAATATATGAGTAATTCCACATAAACTCTCTATATTTCTGTCACAGATTGTGGATTTTTTGAAATTTAGGGGCATGCTTCTGAAACCACTTTTTGTTTGTTCTTTAGGACCTGAAAGTCAAGCTGTTTTGGGAATTGAAATCGAAACTTATGTCATATGTCCGAATTATCTTTCCTATCCTTGTTTGCATTCATTAAATGCAATTTTGTAAATTGTTTGGTACAATATATCAACACTGTCGAGGTAAACTTGCACGTTAAAGCAGATGGCCTTAACAGAATTTGTCTAAAGTTCAAAGTAACGTTCCTATTACCTATTTTTGAAAAAGAGACAAGTGTATTTTAGCATGTTTTTAAAGCGAAGGAACATTCCTACTAGCTATTTTTGAACAAGCGTATTTTAGAATTTTTTGCGTTTTTCTCTATTCCGACTATAATTTCAACACAAAAAAGATACAAGAAACATTTCCATATGGCATAAACAGAATTTACCTAAAACCGTAAGGAACTATCCTACAAGCTATTTTTTAATGAGAGATTAGAGTATTTAGCATGTTTTTTTTTTTCATTTTTATGCATTTATTTGTACTCTGGCCATAATTACAACGATAAAAAAGTAACAGGTCGGTAACATTTTCGATGTAAAATTTTACACTGAAAAACGTGATACTAACAGAATTTAGCTAAAGCCTGAAGGAACTTTCCTATAACCAATTTTGGAAGGAGAGATTAGAGACAAGTGTAGTTTAGCATCATTTTTCATTTTTATGTATTTATTTGCACTCTGTCCATAATATCAACCCTAAAAAAAAAGATCAGGTAACATTTTGGATTTAATATTGCAGGATAAAAAAGATGACGCTAAGAGAATAATTAATACAATGCTCGTAGGAACATTCATAAAAGCTATTTTTAAAGTAGATGTTAGTGGATTTTTTCTATAATCCATCTTCATGTGCCGTTCTCGTGATCAATTGATTTAAAAATAATACTTTTATAATTAAAAGTAATTTAAGAGGATACCCTTACGGTTCTTAATATTGTATTCAGCTAAAAATCTCAAACTAAATCACCACCAAAATGGCTCATCAAAACGGATTGTAGAAAAAGTAATTAAGCTTAAAAAACATCTTAAAATCCACTAATCTCTTCTTCCAAAATTGGTTATAGGAAAGTCCCTTCAGGCTTTAGCTAAATTCTGTTAGTATCATGTTTTTCAGTGTAAAATTTTAGATCGAAAATATTACCGACCTGTTACTTTTTATCGTTGTAATTATGACCAGAGTACCTACAAATAAATGCATAAAAATGAAAAAAAAAAACATGCTAAAATACTCTAATCTCTCATTAAAAAATAGCTTATAGGATAGTTCCTTACGGTTTTAGGTAAATTCTGTTTATGCCATATGGAAATGTTTCTTGTATCTTTTTTGTGTTGAAATTATAGTCGGAGTACAGAAAAACGCAAAAAATTCTAAAATACACTTGTTTAAAAATAGCTAGTAGGAATGTTCCTTTGCTTTAAAAACATGCTAAAATACACTTGTCTCTTTTTCAAAAATAGGTAATAGGAACGTTATTTTGGACTTTAGACAAATTATGTTAAGGCCATCTTCTTTAGCGTGCAAGTTTACATCGAGAGTGTTGATATATTGTACCAAACAATTTACAAAATAGAATTTAATGAATGCAAACAAGGATAGGAAAGATAATTCGGACAGATTTAGACATAAGTTTCAATTTTAATTTCCAAAAAAGCTTGACTTTCAGGTCCTAAAGAACGAACAAAAAGTGGTTTCAGAAGCATGCCCCTAAATTTCAAAAAATACCCAAACTGTGACAGAAATATAGAGAATTTATGTGAAATTACTCATATATTTTATCTCCTTCTTACGGTGCCTTATCCTTAAGGACGTTGACCATTACATTTAACCATTTAATCTTATTTGCAGCCACCCTGGATAGTTCTATGGAGGTCATATTTGGCCATTGTCCGTTTTTTTATTATAATCATAAGCTCTGTTTCCTTGTCCATCCTCCGAAAAACTTCTGCATTTGTCGTATGGCTCATGTAGGACATTCTGAGCATTTTACGGTAGCACCAGAGTTCGAATGCTTGGATTTTTTTTGTGTTATTTCTGTCATTATCCAGGCTTCAACCCCATAGAGGAAGATGGAGAAAACATACCACTTATGTATTCTAGTTGACAATGAGATATCCAGCTGGAGGTTGCATAGAACTTTTTGCATTTTGTAAAACACTGTACGTTCCTTTTCCAGATGTGTTCTTACTTCCAGTGAGTGGTATAAAGTTTCATCAAGGTTGCTTCCTAGGCACGTTATTCTTGTTACTCCTTCACTCCTTCCAGATCTGTTTCGTCGACATTGACCTTCACACTTCTGTTTAAGTGCTTGCTAATGATCACCCTTTTTGTCTTTTTTGTACTCAATTTCATTCCAAATTCTCTAGAGGTATTTTATAAAAAACAAAAGTTAATTAATTTACATTCATTGCAGGGGATGTTGTGGTTTGTCAAGTCTATAATGAACATGAAGAAATTAAAACCATACCATTAAAGACACTCCATAAAAATTTAAACATACCCCACGACGACGATCATCAGCTAGTAATAATGGGTGCTATCGGATATACTGGTGTAGGAGGAACCAGTTTGTCTGATTTAATGAAAATCGAGGTGGTCACTACATAACCTATACCTATCGAAGAGGAAACATATCTTGGATGGGCTTCGATGATTTACTAGAAAAATCGTTTTTCGTTAAAGAAACAAAAAAAATAGCGCCCAGATCAATAATGTACATTAAAGATAAAATAAATTAAAATTAAATAAACAACACTTGCTTTAATTTTTGAAACCTATGTTTAAATTCTATCGCAGCTTATTATTAGCACGCATAAGTGCAAAAATTATGGTCAACTCTCTTAGTAAATTCGTTTTTTAAGGACGTTGCATACTTACCCTCTATCTAATTTTGTTCCGGAAATCTGAATGTTGGCTGTTCTAGTTTAATATTAAGCTGGAATAGCCACCTGTTTCTCTGAAGGGGTTGAAGAAATACATTTTTATTTTTCGTAATAAATTAGCAATTAATTAGCAACAAAAAAGGCCACCGGAAGCAACTCTCTATCTACTTTGGTTCCGGATTTATGCATGTTGGCTATTCTAGCTTAATATTAAGCTGAAATAGTCGCCTGTTTCTCTGAAGGGGTTGAAGCAATAAATTTTTATTTTGCATAATACAGCAATAAAATAGGCCGCCAGAAGCGACCAGCTATCTGCTTCCGCCCCTGAAGTAGGAGGGTTGAGTGTTGTAGCTTAAGTATTCAACCGCAGTAGCCATTGTTTCCCTTCAGGGGATGAAGCAAAAAAAACCTTTTTGGGGTAGACCTGCAGCAGTTACTTAGAAAAAAAAATACACACTTGGTCTAAGGGTTTTAACTGGTAATTTTCACTTTCTGTGAAATCCGGGGAATGATAACTATTGGGGTTGGGGGTGAGTTTTTCAATTGTTATATACAACATATTTCAGCAATTAACTAGCAATAAAATATGCCGCTGGAAGCGACCCTCTATCTGCTTTCGTTTCTGAAATAGGAGGGTTGGGTATTGTAGCTTAAGTATTAAACCGCAGTAGCCATTGTTGCTCGTTAGGGGATGAAGCAAAAAATCGTTTTTGGCGTAGACATGCGTAGAAGTTAATTAATTAGAAAAAATACCCACTTGGTTTTAAGACTTTAAACTGGTTATTTCCAATCTTTGTGAAATCCACGGAACGATGATAATGGTAGGGGTTGGAGGGGGTGAGTTTACAAATTCTGGTATACTCCGCCTTTCAGCAATTAATTAAAAATAAAATATGCCGCCAGAAGCGACCCTCTATCTGCTTTGTTTCCTGAAATAGGACTGTTGGGTATTGTAACCTCAAGTATTAAACCGTTGTAGCCATTGTGGCTCGTTAGGGGATGAAGAAAAACATTCATTTTTGGCTTAAAACTAGCAATTAATAAGCAAAAAATACCCGCTTCCCTCTATCTACTTTTGTTCCGGAAATGTGAATGCTGGCTCTTCTAGCTTAATATTAATCTGGAATAGCCGCCTGTTTCTCTGAAGGGGTTGAAGCGATAAATCTGTAATTTGCGTAATAAATAAGCAATTAGTTAGCAATAAAATAGGCCGCCGGAAGCGACGCTCTATCTGCTTTCGTTACTGAAACAGGAGAATTGAGTGTTGTAGTTTAAGTATTCAACCGCAGTAGCCATTGTTGCTCGTTAAGGGATGAAGCAATACAATCGTTTTTGGCGTAGACCTGCAGCAGTTGCTTAGGAAAAAAATACCCACTTGGTCATAGGTTTTTAAACTAGTAATTTTGACTTTCTGTGAAATGTCGGGGAATGATGACAACGGTGGGGTTTGGAGGGGGTGAGTTTGCAAATTGTTGTATACCATATATTTCAGAAATTAATTAGCAATAAAATATGCCGCTGGAAACGACCCTCTATCTACTTTCGTTCTTGAAATAGGAGTGTTGGGTATTGTAGCTTAAGAATTAAACCGCAGTAGCCATGGTCTCTCGTTAGGGGATGAAGCAAAAAATTGGTTTTTGGCGTAGACCTGCAGCCGTTAATTAGAAAAAAATAGCCACTTGGTTTTAAGTTTTTAAACTGATTATTTTCACGCTTTGTGAAATCCGTGGAACGATGATAACGGTAGGGGTTGGAGGGGGTGAGTTTGTAAATACTGGTATAACCCATCTTTCAGCAATTAATTAAAAATTAAAGATGCCGCCAGAAGCGACCCTCTATCTGCTTTCTTTCCTGAAACAGGAGTGTTAAGTATTGCAGCCTTAAGTATTAAACTGCTGCAGCCATTGTGGCTCGTTAGGGGAGGAAGCAAAACATTCATTTTTGGCTTAGACATGTAGTAGTTAATGAGCAAAAAATACGTACTTGGTTTTAGCTCTTTAACCTTTCGTTACTCGCGCCAACTTTTTGTGATCGGATACTCGCGCACGGTGCAGGAGACCGGGTCCAAAAATATGGGTCAGCAGTGTTTTAAAATTATTTTTTTTTGCAAAATTGTGTACGATTAAATTATTTAATGAATATATGATCATATAATTTTGTAGATATGCGTTTGTGTTCACATTATATTACTTTAATCAAAAATTTAATAATTTTCATTGTTATCCATTTATATGTATATACAAAAACTTTGGAAGTGAAAAAAAAATTGAATATGGTTAAATTTGTTTACTAAGAACTTTAGATCTTAATTCAATACACAAAAAATTAAAAATAAAGAGTAATTGTAGTAGCAAAAAAAGTTATAAAAATTAATTAACGTTTTTAAAACATGAAATACACAATGATGTCACATTCATTGGAACAATGGTGTTCCAAACACAGATATTTTGAGCATATTTGGCAGTAAAACTTTGTTTTTCTATTTTTCTTCCAATCACAAACAGCACAGCGATCTGAAGTTCCTGGTGTTACGACTGGTACTTGTTCTGTTGGTAAACCACATATCTCCCTAAACCTCATTCTGATGGTTCTGGGTAAGTTATATATTTATATTTATATATATAAATATAAATAAACTAATCTATAAACATTGAAAATAAGGAAAAGATCTTAAATTACCTTACTAAATAAAAATATCGATGTGTGATCCAAACACAAAAATTGGTGCACAAATACTCGCACACGGTGTACGGGACCGTGTTGCGTAATAACAAAAGGACAGTACTATTTTTTACACTGCGAACTGACTTTACCCACAGTTGATTGACCACTGAAGAAGTATACGAAGTAGCCATTCAAAATCCCCACTACAAGCAGAGTTACAGGAGTTTATTTACAGGCCCGGTCTCCCACACCGTGTGCGAGTAACGGAGGGTTAAACTGGTTATTTTCACTTTTTGTGGATTCCGGGGAATGATGATAACGGTAGGGGTTGAAGGGGGTGAGTTTGTAAATTCTTGTAAACTCAATCTTTCAGCAATTAATTAGCAATAAAATATGCCGCCGGAAGCTACCCTATATCTACTTTCGTTCCGGAAATATGAATGTTGGCTATTCTAGCTTAATATTAAGCTGAAATGGACACCTGTTTCTCTGAAGGGGATGAAGCAATAAATTTTTGTTTTGCGTAATAAATTAGCAATTAATTAGCAATAAAATAGGCCGCCGGAAGTAACTCTTTACCTACTTTCGTTCCGGATATATGAATGTTGGCCTTTCTAGCTTAATATTAAGCTGGAATGGCCACCAGTTTCTCTGAAGGGGATGAAGCAATACATTTTTGTTTTGCGTAATAAATTAGCAATTAATTAGCAATAAAATAGACCACCGGAAGCAACTCTCTATCTACTTTCGTTCCGGATATATGAATGTTGGCCTTTCTAGCTTAATATTAAGCTGGAATGGCCACCTGTTTCTCTGAAGGGGATGAAGCAATAAATTTCTAATTTGCGTAATAAATTAGCAATAAAATAGCAAAAAAATATGGGGTGTGTCTCATGGCTCCCTTATGAAATGGTCTTTCTAGCTTAATAGACATTCACAAGGGATACTAGGCATCGATGACATACGGGAATATGGATTCTGCATGGATTTTTCGAAGAACTTCAACGGCAGTAAAGACAATACAGACGTTAACACCGAATTTGCAACACAAGTCGATGAATTGGTTCCCGCAATACAGGAACGAGAGACTAGTGACTTCACAGAAAGTACTCACAACGACGGCGTCGCAAAAAGCCAATTCAAAATAAAACCCACTTTAACGCAAGAACAACAAAACAAATTGGAACATTTCTTACAAACAGAAGTGAACAGATTTGATAAGATCGCAGGAGTAACCCCATTAATCAAACACACGATTAAACTCACACACAACACTCCTCCAATAAAACAAAGATACAGGCAGAGAAACCCCGCCATGCAACAGATCATAAACGACGAGATAGACACCATGTTGAGAGAAGGAGTAATAGACGAGTCTAACAGCCCTACAGCTTACCAATTGTCTTAGTAAAGAAGAAAAACGGTAGTTACCGATTTTGTATAGATTTCAGACGTATCAACGAGATTTCCGAAAAAGACGCCTATCCACTTCCGTACATCAATCACATATTGGACAAATTGGCAAATACCACTGGCAGAAGAAAGCAAACCTTTAACAGCGTTCATAGCACCGGGTAAAGGATTATTTCAATTCAGAGTTCGGACTACACGCAGCATCAGCCACGTTCCAACGCCTATTGGATTCAGTTATAGGACCCGAAATGGAACCTTATGACTTCGCATACCTAGACGATCTCGTAGTTCTAGGAGAAACGTTCGAAGAACACATGCTGAACTTAAAACAAGTATTTAAACGATTACATGATGCAAAGCTAAAAATTAACTTAGAAAATGCGAGTTCTGCAAAGACGAGATCATATACCTCGGTCAAGTAGTCAATAGGCAAGGCATCAAAACTGGCGAAAGCAAGATTAAGGTCATCATCGACTACCCAGCCCCAAAAGCTCTCAAGCAGCTAAGGAAATTCCTAGGAACCACATCTTGTACAAACGTTTTATTCACGATTACTCTAAGAATATAGCACCACTAACACAATTATTAAAAAAGAAACAGAAGTGTATTTGGGGTACAGAACAAACAATCGCTTTCCAGAAAATTAAGAAACTACTGACACAGGTTCCCGTTCTAATTTGTCCAGATTTCAGCAAAAGTTTCTTTCTCCAAACAGACGCATCAGACTACGGTCTCGGAGTAGCTCTAATCCAGAAAGACGAACAAGGACACGATCGATTCATAGCTTACACCAGCAGGTCTTTGTCGAATCCGGAGAAAAACTACAGTGTAACAGAAAAAGAACTACTAGCTATCGTATACGGAATAGGGAAAATGCAACCATACTTGGAAGGGTATCAATTTTCAATCGTAACCGATCATCAAAGTCTAAAATACCTACAAACCATAGAAAATCCGTCAGGAAGATTAGCCAGAATGGCTATGACTTTACAACAGTTCGATTTCGACGTCATTTACCGCAAAGGAGCACAAAACCACGTAGCAGATGCCCTCTCTCGGGAACCAGTAGACTCAATTAGTACCATTACATTCGGAGAACTACAAGACGATTGGTACAAAAAGAAACTAGAAGAGGTGAAAACTAACCCACAACGATTTCCAGATTATATGGTGAAAGACAATCGACTGTATCGATATTTCTGGGATAAATATGACTACAAAGAAACAGATTTATCCAACCCGTGGAAATTCTGTATTATATCAAATAAACAAAAACAGCTGATATCTGAAAACCACGAAACAACAACAGCCGGACACTTAGGTGTAGCCAAAACAATAGCAAGACTGGCACGAAAATACTACTGGCCAAACATGTTTAGAGACAACGCAAAATTCGTCAGAAGCTGTCACAACTGTCAGATGTACAAACCTTCACAGCAACAGATTCCTGGGAAAATGTACTCAACTTCCATCCCAAAACAACCATGGCACACCGTCACAACCGACATGATTGGACCACTACCAAAATCAAGCAAAGGCAACATCTACGCAATCGTTTTCCAAGACACTTTTTCGAAATGGGTAGAAATTTTTCCCGTAAGACGTACCACAGCCAGCGTCGTATGTCAAGCGTTAAAGGACAAAGTAATAATGAGATTTGGATGTCCAACCAAACTCATATCAGATAATGCCACTTCATACGATAACAGTTAGTTCAGAAGTCTACTGAAAGAATTCAACATCGAAAAAATCGCAATTCCACCATATTCCCCACAGAATAACCCAGTAGAAAGAGCAAATAGGGTAATCAAGACAATGATTGCTCAATTTTGCGACAACAATCACAAGAAATGGGACGCATATATCCCAGAACTGACTTTCGCAATCAACTCAGCAAAACACGACTCTACCGGATTCTCTCCAGCATTTTTAAATTTCGGACACGAACTTGACATACCCAGTAAAATTATAAAAGCGCCTAATCGGCCCGACACAATTCCACCATCGTACAAATGGAATAAATTAAGAGAAACTTTCGAACTGGTAAGAGTCAACTTGGCTAATGCGTTTACATCACAAAGCCACTACTACAATCTACGCCGCAGAGAGTGGACTACGAAAATCGGAGACAAAGTCATGAAGAAAGATTACATTTCCAATGCCGCCAAACAACTGAACGCCAGATTAGCTCCCAAATTCTCCGGTCCATATACTATCGACAAAGTACTATCCAAAGTAATTTTTCAGTTAAAAGACGCAACGGGAAAAACAATTAACAAAGTTCAAATCAAAGACATGAAACCGGCTCACGACGATAGTACATGACTCCGTCCTCTCCCTTAACCAATCCCGAACCACACTATCCACACCAGTTATACAACGACACGTCTGAATTACATACATTTATCAAAATTAAAGTCATCATCGAGATCTCAGCAGTGTTGAGACTGCCACAGAACAGCGCTGTAAGAACGCCGCCGCCTACTCCAGGACGAAACACCAGGACAATACGGAAACACCAGAAAACGATACAGACGTTAGTGCTAGTGCTAGTGCATTAAAGGTTATTCGTGAGTTTAATTTTCAGAAAGACGTATTTTTTTCTCTTTTGTTATAGTTATAAGTCGGTTCAAGTAGCTAAAATTTTGTTCCAAAATTTTTTTAGGAGAGGGGGGTGTGACTATAATATAATTTTATCGTCTAGAGTACGCCAATGAATTAAGTAAAACACGTGTTTGTACTGTTTCGAACGATATAAAAATCGAATCGAAAAGCCTAGTTTTTTTATTATTTTTGGAGAGTTGATCGAAGAATAATAGACAACAGCGAGGTTCAAGAGGTGAGTCTATGTAGGTTGTATTTCCCGATTATTTTCCGCTCCCGTTTTGGCGAGCTGAGCGAATCCGACAGTTTTCTTCTTACCTATCCTTTTACCTATCCTTATATGAGCGGTGATTGTGTATCCTTTATATGTCTTTTCAATCCGGCGAGGTGAGCGGGATTTCCTTTCTCCCCTTTCCTTATAAATTCATGTCGTATTAATAAAAGCAATTCCTATTTCGCGCGATCGTCTAAATCATTCATTCATGTACAAAAATATCGTCACCTCGGCCCGAACAGTAAGCTCGATGCGTAGGAATTATAAATATATTTTATTAACGAACTTAATGAGTAAATAAGGCTGATTATCTTACCTTCTGTTTATTTTGATCCCAAATAAAAATGTATTAAAAAGCGAACTCTTTTTCTTCGATTGATAGTTACCTGGAGCAACAACGACGCAACGACCTCGTTACAGCGTAATAACATAATAAATAATTTTTATAAATGAGAATTAAGGGGTCGTGTTTTAGCTCATTTAAAAGGCTATTCAATTCTATATTCAGTAAGACATATAAACATTAACATAAATATTTATACATATTTATACAGGGTGACCAAAAAATTTTGAATCAAATTAATTGACACAAAAGGAAGAATGTATGTAATTTATTTAACTCAAAATATATTTTACTGCTGTCATAAAACAGAAAAAATATTTATTTAATAAATAAACGTTGCTTTTCGCTTAGATTAAATGTTCAAATTGTAAGAGACGAGTGGGTGGCAGTTTTAACATTGAATTTATGCGAACACAATATCTACCTTGAAATAGGAATATTTTTTGTGTTTTCTGAGAGCAGTAAAATGTATTTCGAGCTCAATAAATAACATATATTCTTCTTTTTGTATCAACAAATTTAATTAAAAAAAATTTTTGGACACCCTGTATAAAAAATATGTTATTGTTTATATTGAATAATAGAGATCTGAATAACTTTTCAAATGAGCTAGCACACGATTCCTATTTTCATTTAAAAGATCATCGATAATCACCCACTTGGAGAGTCGATGTCGAAATTAAACTTTTATTTTATTTATTCTTGAATACTTCCTGAAAGGCATGGGATACACTTTCTTCTTTCTCCCCTTCCTTATACCCTTTCAGGTGTCGGATAACAACACGAAATTTGTTAAGTGGGGTCGTTTTTTGGGACGAGACACGTAAATTCTCCACCAAAAATTATATATTACCCAGAGGGCGCCACATACGCCTGTCAGCGCTCATTTGTTAAGTTTAATTTTTTTTATCCTTAACCCGCGAGTAGTCGCGCGGTGAGATAGAATCTCAATTTTTACCCTTTTTCGCGATAACTTGATGAAAAATTTTGCAATTTTGAAAAAATTTCGTAAGTCTGTCGAGGAAGGGTGTAATAATGCGTAGGAATTTTTTTTTTCTTCTTCTCTTTGTGGAATTTATGACTTTGGGGAGAGCCAATTAGTTTTAACCCGCGAGTAGTCGCGCCGTTAGATAGAATCTCACATTTCATCCTTTTTCATAATACAGTAAAACCTGTCAGTAACGGCCACTAAAAATGAAAGAACTATTGGCCGATATAGAAAGGTGGCCGCTATTGCCAGTTTTTGTAGTCTACATATAATTGGTTTGGGAAATTTTTAAACTGGCCGTTAGGACAGGTGGCCGATGTTGGCAGGTGGCCGTTAACACAGGTTTTACTGTACAGTAAAATTTGTCAGTAACGGCCACTAAAAATGAAAGAACTATTGGCCGATATAGAAAGGTGGAAGGTATTGCCAGTTTTTGTAGTCTACATATAATTGGTTTGGGAAATTTTTAAACTAGCCGTTAGGACAGGTGGCCGATGTTGGCAGGTGGCCGTTAACACAGGTTTTCTTAATAAAATTGTTAGAAATATATATATTTTCAATATAAAAAGTAGATAAAAATAGTACAAAATAAAAATTTGTTTTAAATTCGTATTTTGTGATAGAATCTCACACGCGACTATCGACGTTACAGAAGTGAGCGCGACTACTCCCGGGTTAACTCTAAATAATTTTGAGATCAAAACTTTTATTCCTCTATTATTTTTACAACCCAGCATTGGTCGCTCTTTATATGATATTTTTTCGCATGGTTTCAGAATATTGCACACAACTTTTTCTCTGGTAAATTACAAATGCTGTAGTTCCTTCTAGTCTCCTAATAATCCCTCTTCTACAATCGAATGGACTCGTCTGCTCAGATAGCGGTTAGTGGTTTAGTTGATTTATTCACAGCATAATGCTGGCCACTCACTTGAGGATATCGAAGAGGCCGGGCGACTCACAGGCGGTTAATTACGGCATTATCGAAATGCCTCCCACTTTTTCAGGTAAATATTTTCATACATGAAATGCCTCCCGGGTACAATCGAAATGCCTCCGGTTTGTTAAACATTTAGACTGATATTTTGTCTACTTAATCTCTGTATAATGAGACAATGTTGCCAAATCATAATTTAAATAGGTACTAAAATGTACATAAAATATGGTAACATAAATATTTCACAGTATGACATATTTCTTTTTAGAAAAGAAACTTGTTCCGACAATCTAATAGCCAGCTTTTCTGGGTAATTCCAATTCCGATTCTTATCTCTTTTTAACGATTCCATGAATAGGTACTTTTACCTTAATCATTTTGTTTGTTGATATTGTACTAAATATGTACTAAATATGTACTAATGTACTAATAAAACCTGCAAAGCATTTGTGAAAACACAGGGATGTGAAAATACGATAAATGAATCAATATTAGATCATAACCACGAGAAGTTGTCTGCCGAAGTTTACAATAGAAAAGCCGTAAGCAATCCAATAAAAAGAGCAGCCGTGGAAGATCTCAGCGAAAAATCAATGAAGCTCATCTGTAAAGAACTTAAGAAGACAAATATAGAGACATTTACTATCAATGATATCAATAGGGCGAGACAAAATTTATATTATGCTAGAACCACTAATTCTTTAATTAAACTTCCCAAAAATATATCTGAATTTCATCAAGGAAATTTTATAATTAAAAACGAGAAAGATAATCATATTGTTATATCAACATTCTTATCAAATCTTCGTTTTCTTTCGACTGTTTCCAATTGGTATGTTGACGGAACTTTTGAATACTGTTTCAAGTCCGCCTACCAATGAAACGAGTTTGATTCATGCTCATAACACATTTTTATTTTCGGAAAGTTTCATAAATGGCCGGACGTCTATTTGTTTAGCAGTGTTTTATTTCCATGAAACGTGATTTACGTTTCATGTTTCTTTGATGTGCGGCCTGCCTAAAGTAACAACTTCAGACTTTGAAATTTCCATTCATAATGGTATTCGTATAGCATTTCCTGAAGCAGATCTTCATGGATGTCGTTTTCATTTGGGACGGACATGGTATAGAAAGGTTCAAGCACTGGGATTAGCTCCAGAATACCAGAAAAAAGGTGTTAACTCAACCGAAATTACGTATTTTCTTATTTATATTTTTTGTATTTCATTCTTATATCCTGAAGTTCTTAGCGATTTTTTTGCTATAAATTTGGCAGAAATTAAACCAGTCGATGAGAGAGTCACCCAATTCTGTGATTATCTTGTTGATAATTACATACCTGAAAATTCAACATTTCTTCCACATCTTTGGGCTAAGCACTCTTCATCCTTACAAAGAACCACAAACCCATGCGAGAGTGTTCATTTCAAGTATAATTCTTCTTTCTACTTCCCTCATTCCAACATTAATAATTTTATTGGTATAATTTTACAATTTCAAATAAATACCTATACATATTGTTACGCGATTGACTCTACTATTTTATTTATTTATACCTTTAGGCACTAAGTTTAATTTAAATAAAGGAAGACTTACTTATATTATTTTATTTACATCACTTATTTATTTTAATAATTACAAATAACACCAACTAACACATCTAATTTATTTGCAAACTCAAATAAATGATTTAATTAACTAAACATAATAATTACGATAACTAATAAATACATTTCACTAAGTCCGATTCGAATACAATTATATCACGCGTCGCGGCTCGTTCATTGACTGACTGGCCTGTGCTCGAATTCCTGTTCTTAAATACTCTGACAGCGGTCGCCTCGAATCGCCGTGGAAGGTCTGGCCTTTACTCGTAACCCCGGGAAGCATCGAGAATAATTAGGCCGGGTCGTGAGGCGTCACATTGCCCCCTCCTTAAAAGATGGTTCCTTGTCGGGACTGGAACTGGATGCTGGTATCTGCAACTGGACCCTCTTTTACAACTCCCAGTTGTATAAAAGTGACAGGGGACGGTCTTCTCTCCGCACCAGTAACTATGCGGATTGCAACAGACTAACACCTGGACCTCGGTGTCTTGGAAAATTTCTTCTACCATATTTCGGATAACTCTCCAGTCTAATTGGCTGCATTCTAACTTTGGCATGGCTAACTTTTGCACGTCGGACTCCAACACGTGCTCTCTCAATTGAATTAATGCATCCCATACATCTTGGTAGGTAGGTTGGTCACGGACAGTGTCTTTTGTTACCAGATAGAATAGGTAACGTGATGCATCTTGGAGTTTCAATGCTTTGCCAGGAGCTGGCAGTTGGCATTGAAGTTCTGCAACTCGACCAAACTTCCTTCGGAAGGCGGATGCCAACCCTCGTGCGTCTTTGATACTGGCCGGGATGGTATGGGCCAGCGAATAGTCATCGGGAAGTGCGAGAAGATCTCGCTTTTCTTCAGTGGTAACACCATGTCTTGCTTTACCGGTACCTCCGTAGGCACCCATGAACTCTTCAAAGGTAAGGTCAGGTATTCCTCGAATTTGGTTGACTTCCACTTCTTCATCTACGTCGTCGTCTCCCTCGTACGGCGCCAACCGGTTATGGTGGACTATCATCGGCTTTCCCCTAGGAATCTTGCTTATTCAGTAGATAACGTCATTGATTTTCTTGACAATGAGGTACGGACCTTCCCAGAACTGCTACAACTTGGGAGAACAACCTGTTCGCTTCTTTGGATTATAAAGCCAGACTTTGTCGTGCTCCTTGAAACATCCCTTCTCGGCTTGGGTATCGTATCGTTTCTTCATTCGGTCGCTAGCTATCTGAAGATTAGAACGGACCAACTCATGTATATCGTCCATTCTTCTTCGTAATTCATTCACGTAATCCTCACCAGCAACATCTTCTCCAGGTCGACATCCAAACTCTAGATCACAGGGTAGACGCATCTCACGTCCAAATAGGACTTTTGTTGGTGTTTGCCCAATTGATTCATTAACAGCAGACCTATAGGCCATTGCGAAGAACGGAAGGTACTGGTCCCAGTCTCGTTGATGATTGGACACCATCTTTGTCAAATACTTGCCGACTGTCCTATTCATACTGTAACAAAAGAGAAATCTTGGCCGACCGCCGTATAACAGTAAACACCTCGAGAATGACGTCATCGAATGATCTAGGCCTCGGCGGAAAGGAGGAGGAACTTCTCGAACGTACGACCCGTAGGCGGAACACGCTGATAGCTAGAGATGGGCGTCGATTGTTTCAGAATAACAACTGGGTTTAAATACGGGCATATTTTTAAATAAAGTTTAGTCTTAAGCTAAAGTTTGTAAAGTAAACTTGTATAACCCTTAAATGCCCGTGATATGAAAATAACCATAAATGCCCATGTGGGGTCTCCTAGGGGCCCCACTAAAATTTTCAATTTAGTAACGTCATTTAGCACTGACTAAAAGGAAAACACGGTTAAAAATAATTTTAAGCATATTTGAATAATTTTTATTTATTTTTCATACAAAATTAACGGCTTTTCTAGAAACAAATTATTTTCAATTCGAACAAAATTAAAATTAAATAATAATATAAGCATATAACTTTTAGTTGCAATTTTTACATACAATAGTTTTTTCTTCTTTTCTGTGCACCTGGGATATAAATTTTTTGCAAAAAGAGCAAACGGTATTCACTTTTCTGTCACAGTTTCGCGGACACTGGTAACAACGAGCACGTTTCTTAGCTGAATGGACGGATTGAGTTGCAACTTCGATAGTTGGGTTTACCATTGGTATGCCACAATCTTTTAGAGCAGATTTTACATAGGCTTTATGTTTTATATATTTCGCTCTTTTTTCCATGTTGTTTCGAGCAAGCTCAGCCCCTAATTGTAACAGGAAAATACGTCTTCGTGAAAAATTATTTTTCTTCCAATCAGGATTTTTTTCAATGTATAAAATATAGGCATTTAGTGCACATATGTCTATAATATTCATAAAGAGCCTGAATGGCCAACGAGCAGTTCTTCTTTTACAGGAATATTCCCTAATCAGTTTGTCGGCATTATCAACACCACCCTTGGTATTATTATAGTCTAAAATCATCAAGGGTTTGTTTTGAGAGTCTTGACAAATTATATCACTATCGTGTTGACTTGAAAGAAGATGTACCATCCTGTGTATTTTAGGTATGTACGAAACCATAGCTAATTCTTTAGTAAAAGCAGATATTGACGACTCCGCAGGTCTTTTTGTCAAACTTAGTTGTGGTGGTGTATCAGGTTTATTTTTGCGGACGGTCCCAAGTAAAGTAAGGTTTTTAGATAAAAGATATTGAGCAAGAGGAACACTGGTAAAAAAGTTGTCAGTTGTAATTCCTCTCCAACTGCCATGATATGGTTCCACCAGATCTTTCACAACACGAAATCCCTGATTTTTCTCTATTGTACCACCTGGTAGTTTTCCAAGGTACACCTGAAGTTTTGATAAATAAGATGTTTTAACATCCGCGGCAGCCCAAATTTTTATCCCATAGCGGCAAGGTTTTGATTTTATATATTGTCTAAAAGGACACTTTCCTCTAAAACTCACTAACTGTTCGTCAACGGTTATATGTTCGTATGGTTCAAAGGCTTTGTCACAGTTAGAGACGAACATGTCCCAAATTACTCGTATCGCCGCTAACTTATCCTGTTCCTTCCGCTCCACCCTGGTCACTTTGTCATCAAACCTCAAGAAACTCGATAATTCTTCAAATCGGTTCCTAGCTAATGCGGCTGTAAAAAATGACCGGCGTATTGAGGTGTCTGTAGACCATATCTCTCGTGTCGATTCTTTCCCACACCTTAAAGCACCAGCTTTGATAAGTGCTCCTAAAAAGCTATCCAGTTCATTGTTGGTAAGTACCGTCCACTCTTTTTTGTTATTCGGATGTTTTTCGTTCCACTCTTGATAACGCCTAACAGCTTCTTCATTAGTATGAAGGCATATGACATTCTTCATCTCTTCGGTCAAAAATAAATTGAAATAGTCTAAAAACGTGTTGGAATTTTTACTATAGTTTGTTAAGCCTGGATGTACATTTATAATATTTTTTTGTTGCCTCTTGGATCTCACGAAAGGTAGGCTATTCCACTGCATTCCAGATTTGGATGTATATGTTGGACCACTAACCTCACTAATATTATCGTCCACTTCGGTAGGTTCTGCATCTGATTCCTCGTCACTGTTGACTTCTAAATTGTCCTCAGTTTCCGAAACATTTTCCTCAAAAACATCTTGCTCTTCGCTATCTGATTCGTCGGTAATCTCATAGTCGAAATCGGAGTCTGATATCCCTTCTTCTATATTTCGGATAATTTTTTCATGTTCTTGGTCGCTTATTGTCATTTTCATTCTCTTACGGTCCATTTTTCAATGTAAACTGACGAAAAATGTTAAAAATAATAAAAATATTCTGGTGCCTCTAAATGCCCAATCGGGGTCACAGCGAGACCCCACTTATCTAAATCTCTCTTACAGACCACTGCACCTCACGAATGTTCGTGGTATACTAACAGAAAACGTAGGAGACACGTCCACACAAATACCTGATTGCGCGGTTGCCAAATGTTTCAAATAAAGATATTATAGCCAAAAATGTATGTCTGGGGTCCCATAGTGACCCCGATTGGGCATTTAAGGGATAAATAAATAATAAAGTCGTATATACATACCCGAACGCTCGTTTATTACAATACGCTCCACCATTCCATCCGATTGCTGGTGATAGGCCGTGGTTCTTGTCTTCTTCATGCCTAGTTTATCACAGATTCCTTGAAATAGATCGCTCTCAAAGTTCCTTCCTTGGTCACTATGGATCTCCAGAGGTACTCCAAATCGGCTGATGCAGTCTTTGATTAACACATCTGCAATAGTGGCGGCCTTCTGGTCTGGAATTGTGTAGATCTCCACCCACTTCGTGAAGTAATCCATTACCACCAACATGTATTTGCATCCATTGTCACTTTCTGGAAATGGCCCGGCAATATCCAAAGCTATTCTTTCAAACGGACTTCCAACATTGTACTGTCTCATAGGAGCCTTTTTTTCCGGTAGGGCCCGTTACTTGTAGCACAGGTAGTACATTTCTTACACCAGTCCTTCACATCGTCGGAACTATTCATCCAATAAAATCGTTCCCGAACTCTCTGAAGGGTCTTCTTTACACCAAAATGCCCTCCTGATGGACTGTCGTGTAACTGACGAAGTACTTCGGCTACTCTGCTCTTTGGAATCACCAACTGTGTTCTCCTCACCGAACCATCATCATTTTCTATTACTCGTTTAAGCAAGCTGTCTTCCAAGATAAATGAGTCCCACTGGGCCCAATACGTCTTAACTACTCAGCCTAGGCTTGATATTTCTTGCCAAGATGGTCGACGATTTTCTTCTTTCCATTTTCGAATCTTCTGTAAAACTGGATCTTTTTCTTGTTCTTCCTTGATCTTGGTAGGCGTCCACTCGTCGTTGACCACTGTTGTTCTTAGTACTGCTGCTTCCTTTGACTCTGTTTTGTTGCAATGGGAACATTCTGCTGGACACGGTCTTCTAGATAGAGAATCAGCGTTTCTGTGGCTAACTCCGGCCCGATGCTCGATCTTGAAATCATATTCTTAAAGTCGTTCAATCCATCTGGCTATCTGATCCTCTGGATTCTTAAACTGCATTAACCATTTAAGGGCGGCATGGTCGGTTCGGATTAGAAACTTCCTTCCGTAGACGTATTGATAGAAGTGTTCCACTGATTTTACTACTGCTAGAAGTTCTCTTCTCGTGACGCAACAATTTCGTTCAGGTTTTGAAAGCACTTTACTAAAATATCCAAGGACTCGTTCCTGTCCTCCTTGGATCTGCGACAGCACTCCTCCAATTCCCACATTGCTTGCATCCGTATCTAAGATAAACTCTCCTTCTGGCAGTGGATACCCTAATATTGGCGCTGTAATTAAATGCCTCTTCAAAGTTTCAAAGGCCGTTTGGCAGTCTCCATCCCAGCAATAATCCGTTGCTTCCTCTGTAAGTCGCGTTAATGGCTTAGCGATATCTGCAAACTTCTTAATGAATCTCCGGTAGTAAGTACATAGTCCCAGAAAACTTCTCACTTGATGTTTATCAGTTGGTTCCGGCCATTCCTTAATGGAATCGATTTTTCCTTTGTCCACGGCCACTCCTTCTTTGCTGACTATATGGCCTAGATAATTGACTTTACTTTGAAATAGCTGGCATTTCTTGGGGTTTAACATTAACTGAGCAGCTTTAAATCGATTAAAAACGTCTCCTAAAGTCTTCAGGTGGTCTTCAAAAGTCTCCCCCAAAACGATTATGTCGTCTAAATACACCAGGCACGTCTTCCAAGATAACCCTCTCAACACATTTTCCATAAGCCTCTCAAATGTCGCAGGAGCGTTACAGAGTCCAAACGGCATAACGTTGAATTCCCATAATCCAGATCCTGTCGTAAAGGCCGTCTTCTCTTTGTCCACTGGATCCATTTCTACCTGCCAAATCCAGACTTCAAGTCCAACGTAGAAAACAATTTACTTCCAGCCAATGTGTCCAACGTGTCGTCGATCCGAGGCAGAGGATAACTATCTTTCTTGGTAACATTATTCAACAAACGGTAGTCCACACAGAACCTCGTAGTTCCATCTTTCTTCTTGACCAGGGCCACCGGAGAGACCCATGGGCTCGTAGAAGGTTCTATCACCCCGTCTTTCCTCATTTCTTGAACAATCCTTTCAGCTTCCTCTCTCTTCGTCTGTGGTAATCGTCGAGCTGTTTGACGAATTGGCCTAGCGGTACCAGTGTCAATTTTATGTTTGACAATTGTCGTTCTCCCTGTCTTTCCTCCTTTCGGTACGAATATGTCACGATATTGCCGAAGAAATTCCCTTAATTTCCTTTTCTCCACTTGATTTAGAGATTGGCCTGCAACTGCAACCATGTGGTCGAACTTGTCGTTGGAATTATCTGATGTTGTTGTCTGACGGATAATGGACGTCACAGGTACACAAGTTCCTACTTTTGTCTCCTTCTTGATGGTCACCGGGTAGTCATTGACATTAATCAATCTCACGGGAATTTCTTTAGCAGAAGTAACCAATTCCTTTCCAATTATGATTCCTCGGCCAACCTCCTCGTCGTGGTTCCATGGCTCCATTATAACAGGTGTTCCTTCTTCTACAATTCCCTGTAGCCGCGCTACGATGATCGTTTCACTCCTCGCAGGCACAACTGTATCTTCTTTAATGGCTGCTAGCACAGTGCTGTCATCATGTGGATGAAGAAACACCTCCTCGTTGCCAACTTTGATTACCCTGTTCTTAAAATCCAATTGAAATCCATGCAAATTCATTACGTCCATTCCTAATATAACATCTTCTTCGATGTCTGCAACTATGACAGTATGGACGAACTTTTCTGCTCCAATCCCTAATTGTATCTGGATTTCTCCGTGGATGTTGGCATTTTCACCTGTGGCAGTCCGCAGTCGCAACCTCGTTGGTAAGAGTTTCTTACGGCTGTTTAAAACTGACGGTCGCATAATGGTCCTGGTTGCTCCGGTATCCACCAACAATGTATACTTTTTACCATTTATTTCTCCATCCACATATACACTATCTTCACGACATTTCAAAGAAGCTATTAGTATGAGAGGGTCTTTGGAAAAGTTGCGGGTCGAAGCTGCCCCCCTAAGGCCGACCCATTCTAGTTTTCCTGCTGGTGAGTCTCTTGATTGTTATTGTACCTAGGGTACTTACACGAACTCCGTACGTGTCCCATTTCACCACAGTTCCAGCACCTTATGGTCTTCGTTTTCCTGGATGTAATGTCTTTCATCATATTAACAAGCTGGTCAAGTTTATCCTCATCCTGTTCCTCTTTCACAGTCCTCACTTTACTGTACCCACCAGAGGCCTGGGTAGCTGATTCGTATTCGAGAGCGGCAGATAAGACATCGACCAGCGTCTTGTGACGAGCTAATCGCAGTGTTCTTTGCATTTCATGATCACGAAGGCCATCAATAAATGTTTGAACAGCCAACTTTTCCATCATGTGTTCGGGAGCTGTTGGATATGCATATCGTACTAACCTGGCAATATCGACCTCGTATTCTTGAAGAGCTTCATCTTTCTTTTGTCTTCGATTTTTAAACTGCGACTGATAGACATGCTCTAAATGTTCGTGCCCGTATCGCATATTCAGTCTCTTTTTAAGCTGCTCGAAGTCATCTGTCTCCTCTACGGCTATGGTCTGGAGGACATCCAAAGCGTCGCCTCGAAGAGCAATAGTGAGGTTTACAGCTTTTTCTTTTTCGGACCATCCGTTCGCTCTGGCCGCCGATTCGAACTGTTTCATGTAGTTGTTCCATGATGACTTTCCGTCGAAATTTGGCACCTTAACAATACTCCCTTCAACTATCGACCGTGGCTCCAATTTGTATTTGGTTTCATCATCTTTAATGTCTGTTAAGATTGATTCCATCCCTTTGTCTACTTTCTCCGTTTCCTCCATTTTCTTCTCTATTTCCTTGATCTTTTCTTTAAAAGTAGATTTTATGGACGATATCTTGTCGTCAAAATCCGAAGTGACTTTAGAGATCTCGTTAGTCATCTTGCTTTCAAGGGATGAAATATCACCCGGAACTTTCGAAATTTTACTAGAAACTTTCTTTTCTAACGATATAATGTCTGTCGAAACTTTAGAAACATCGGAGGAAACTTTCGAAACATCCGAGGAAACTTGGGAAATTTCACTAGAAACCTTTTTCTCTAACGATGTGATCTCTGTTGAAACTTTGTTCTCTAGCGATGTAATGTCTGTCGAAACTTTCAAAACATCCGAGGAAACTTGGGAGATTTCACTAGAAACTTTGGTCCCCAACGACGTAATGTCTGTCGAAACTTTGTTCTCTAACGATGTAATTGACGAAATCAAAGCAGCATGATTGTCTTCAAACAAATAGGTTTCTGGATCTTGACCCTCTTCCTGAAGAGCGTTCTTTAGACGTTCGACTAGATCAGCCTTTTTCCCAGTAGAACTCAGATCCCTTTCTTCCAATTCAAGTCTCAGGTCTGCAATTTTTAGCTTACACAAGGTAGACATCATCACACACTTTATTTATTACGATTTATATTAATTTATTTTTAAAGGTTCCACACTGTATTTAAACCGAAAATTTACGTTGATATTTATTTCAAGTATCCTCACTTCTGCACCATTTTGTTACGCGATTGACTCTACTATTTTATTTATTTATATCTTTAGGCACTAAGTTTAATTTAAATAAAGGAAGACTTACTTATATTATTTTATTTACATCACTTTAATAATTACAAATAACACCAACTAACACATCTAATTTATTTGCAAACTCAAATAAATGAAAAATGAATAACCATTTTCAATTTCGTTGCAAAACGAAAATACAGCCGAACCATATTCCAGTCCAATCAGAGAGTGCTGCAAGCACCTCTACCGGTTTCGAAACTTATTAGTCTCTCATCAGGAGGCACATATGCTGCTCTCCCTGATCCAACCAAAACAAACCCCAGCGTGCAGTCCCGAATTGCAACGAACGAAATGGCATAGATGCCCTAGCGGCAACTGCTAGCAAAAGACTAAGTTTTCACTCTAATGGCATATAACATATCCCACCAGAATGAAAACAATGGGAACCTTCTCTGGTTACACCTCCGAGGCTTCTACAATTTGCAAGCCATACGGATGCTGAGACTAAGGAAGATGAGGGAATTCTACAATTTACAATTCACGTCACATCTGCTTAGCGCGGTAAAGTTCCATTGGTTATTCATTTTTGATTTACATTTATTCTGTGTGGAGTATGAAGGGAACCAGTCTCGTTGGAACTTTACCGCGCTGAGCAGATGTGACGTGAATTGTAAATTGTAGAATTCCCTCATCTTCCTTAGTCTCAGCATCCGTATGGCTTGCAAATTGTAGAAGCCTCGGAGGTGTAACCAGAGAAGGTTCCCATTGTTTTCATTCTGGTGGGATATGTTATATGCCATTAGAGTGAAAACTTAGTCTTTTTCAAATAAATGATTTAATTAACTAAACATAATAATTACGATAACTAATAAATACATTTCACTAAGTCCGATTCGAATACAATTATATCACGCGTCGCGGCTCGTTCATTGACTGACTGGCCTGTGCTCGAATTCCTGTTCTTAAATACTCTGACAGCGGTCGCCTCGAATCGCCGTGGAAGGTCTGGCCTTTACTCGTAACCCCGGGAAGCATCGAGAATAATTAGGCCGGGTCGTGAGGCGCCACAATATTAAAATGAATTCTGTTTCGACACAAAAAAAAATGTTGCCGAAAGTAAAGCAAAAATAAATTTTCTAAATGAAAAAATTTTAGAATTAAGACAATGTAAAATAAATAGATTAGAATTTGTCAAAGTAGTATCATATAAATTTAGGAAAAATATTTTGTAATTTTATATTTCTATACACATTTTGTAATATTTTCCAAATAAGTTCTTTGTGATGTTATTTTTAATAAATCTATAAAATATGTACTTATTATGTTTTTGTATTTTCTGTTACAGTTATTAAGGTACCAAGGGTATTGGGACCGTGCAAGTTCGGCAAAGCGACCCCTATTTCTACGCTCTATACTAAAATTCGCACTTTTAATTATATGGGACAATTATATTAGTCCTGGTTACTGGATAATTGTCAAGGCCATAGTCCAAAAAAATAATAAGAAGAAAAAATAAGATTCAGGTTATGTTATGAAGACGTCAACAATTGTATGTAGTAAATAAAATTAGTTATTAAAATGCAGTACTGCAAGCAAAATAAAATTAATTAAATTTACCTTTATACATATAATAATTGCATATCATATCAATATTGTGGAGCAATATATAATTTTTCTTCTTCATTGACAGAAGGTATGAAATATACGTCAGTTTGACAATTTCAATTGACAATATGAATTATTTAAGATAGTTGCAATATTTCTCTGCGACTCGCGTAGGGTCGTTTCTCATTTCCCCTTCCAAGTACTTGCACTCCGCGAATAAGGATACTAACGCTTGAGGTCAATGGTGTATATACCGAGGACCTTTGGTCCGAGGGATATACGTTGACCGAAAGCGTTATTATCTATAATACCCGCGGTGCATTCAGCGTTTAATGTACGACCAAATTATTTTTTATATGCAAAAAATTTGAGTGAATTTTGAATTAATTAGTTTTAAAATAAGTACATTTATCAGCAATAGTCGTAACGTAATTGTGGTAACCATAGTTTTACTTAGGTTGTTATTTGTCAAATTGACAGTATTTAACTAGCCATTTTAATTTAATGCCCTGGGGCGTTAGGGCGTTGTTTTTAAAAATAACGCCCTAGGGCATTATATCATAC
The DNA here is from genome assembly GCF_917563875.1 of Diabrotica virgifera virgifera. NCBI lineage: Eukaryota > Metazoa > Arthropoda > Insecta > Coleoptera > Chrysomelidae > Diabrotica > Diabrotica virgifera. The sequence goes on from NC_065447.1 coordinate 103,025,004, forward strand.
TTAACTCACTTCGAAATCATGTCATTATTTGTCAAATAATATACCAGTCGGACATTAAACTATTAATGTCCGACTGGTTTATTATTTGACAAATAATGACATTATTGCGAAGTCTATTAAGTACGATATAACGCCCAAGGGCGTGTTATTGAAAAATAACGCCCTAGGGCCTATTAAATTTAAATAACGAGTTAAATACTGTCAAGTTGACAAATAAAACTCTAAGTAAAACTATGGTTACCACAATTAGGTTACGACTATTTCTGGTAAATATACTTATTTGAAAACTAATTAATTCAAAATTAATGCAAATTTTTTGCATATAGAGAATAATTTAGTCGGACATTAAACGTTGAAGGCACCACGAGTATTATAATAATACGCTTTCGGTCAACTTATATACCTCGGGCCGAAGGCCCTCGGTCTATACACCAAAGACCTCAAGCCTTATTATCCTTATAATACCCTTGGTACCTTAATAACTACAATAACAAAAAATAATGGTTATTATAAAATATATTATAGTGGTTATAAAACTAATTGTATGTTATGTATAACTAGTTAGTTGAAATTTATAAACACCGCCTAGTGTGAATAATGTTTAATACATAAAGGTTGAAAATTAAATAACAAAATACCAATTTTGCCAAAAATTTACAAAGGGACGAAGATGTGTCAAAGTTTCACCTTCACATAAAGATTAGAAGCATGTAATTTATTTAAAGCTTGGGAGGCAATTCATATGTGACCATTTTAGCGACAGGTAAGATACCCTTTTTCGGGAGGCATTTCATATGCAGCCGTTAATTAAAGGCCAAAATCAACACATACGCGCAATTTTCGTAAAGGCGTTGGCACGCTCGATCACAAAACTGCACGTGTGTGGCATCTCGACTGCAGTTCATTAGCTTATGCCTGGTTTCACCAATAGATCTTAAGCTCCATCTTAGCTAAGCTATACTTATAGATAAGGCCTCCTTGAGTATCACTTACGTTGCACCATAATTTTCGATTCTTACCTTATTATCAAATATATCTATTACTATATTATGATATTTTTATTATAATATATTATAAAAATATAATTTTAATCCTTATGTTCTTCTCGTCTTAAGCCTTAAGTCTTAAGTCTTAAGATACTATGTTGGTGCAACCGGGCATTAACTACTCAAATAACGGCCTTCAGTCCTGGCCTGCATGCCATGGCCTCTTCGATATCTGTAAGTGAGTGGCCAGCATTATTATTATGGCCCGATTTTTAAGTCAGTGCGCTTCAGGTGAGATATTTTCTTATCGCGCGATCACCGTGTATACTATTATTAAGCATTATTTTATAGCATTATTCGGTATTGTAGCATTATTTTATTTGGTTTTTGCCATATAAATCGTGAAAAGATAATTTTACAACTTGCCCTCTTGCAGGACAATCCAATAAAGGTACTAGTAGAAACATAAAATTTACATATTTATTGAAATATTAAATTTAATATTATTTCTACATATTTTTAAATTAAAATGTACAAGCGCATCAGCAGTCACATTGTGTAAAGGTTATATAATAACTTTATATTGAGTTTAAAATCTATTTTAAAAATTTTGTTGTGTAAAAAAGGTAAAAGAGACAAACATGAGACAAAATCTCGTGCGCGACCACTGACGTAACAGTCAACCTAGCGACCAATGCAGAGTTAAAAAAGATATTCTACATTTATCTCGCTTAACTCAACCGCTTTAGAGATAAACGCATTTTAAATCTACGATGTAAAATTCTATTTTTTGCATTTCATTGTAGTTACTAAAAACCATTTGTCATATCCTTGTAGCAAATATAGGCACTGTACACCCTAATAAATTATGTTAAACAAACCTTTCTGCCTACTACCAGTGGCGTACGACGGGGAAGAGTGAATGGTTGGCCCTTCCCAAATTCTACTCCACTGGCGGAATTGCTATTTTACTACAATTTCTCGATTATCCAATACTTTCTATGTAAATTATATACTCATCTTTCGTAACGATAAAGTCATTAGTTTTCGAGATGGAATTTAGGTGTCTCGTCCCAAAAATCCCTCAGTTGCCTGTCACATGCCTGTCAAGAACTATACAAAAATAAATAAAATAAAAGTTTAACTTCAACACCCTGTATTTCGGTTATTATCAAATTTGTATTAGGTAAATTAGCTTAAATCGACCTATTTTAATCTCAGAAATCTAAGGCTAAGCTATGGCTCATTCATTACCAAACACCCTGTATAAATATGTCAAAAAATCATAATTTATTAGAATAGTGTAGGACACAGAGGTTGAACCTTGCAAAATGGACACAAGTCAGGTTTTATTTTTTTTTCTGTTATATTAAGGGGTGCTTATTATAAGACTAACTTTTTCTGAAAAAACTTCGCCCCGGAACCCCCCTTTTCACCACTTTAAAAGGGGTAATTTGTGGTTTTTGCGGAACGTAGCCCTTCCTGTACCTTTTACAAAAATTTTTTTTTATAGAAATATGAAGAGGACTATATTTTCTACGATTTATTTCCCGACAGCATATGTCTATAATCCACCGTTTAGCGGGGGTGGCGCTCCAAAGTTGACAAGTTTTTAAAAAAGATGTTTTAAAAAAATATATAATTTTCCCTAAGTGTAACGGAAATTAAAAAGAAATCCTGCGACAATTATTCACAAATAAGTGACTGATTTTTTGATGTAGATTTCACTTAATGGTAATCGCCCTATTTTTAATTACAGGGTGTTACATTTAAAAAAAAAACACACCTTTTTATACCATCTGAACCGTTTACGCTAGAGTAAAAAGACTTTCAGCGATTACCCATCTACTGGCGCTATTTACAAATTTGTATAATGCACCCCCATTTTTTCCCCGGAACCACCCCAAAAAAAAGAAGAATTAATAAATAAATTTATGGAATCCTTCCCACACATTGCCCTTTATTAATATGCTTCATATATAATTTTGTGCACGTTATTATTACCCATGCATGGACACCAAAAGCGATTTCCTAGCGCAACCCCTGTAGCCAAAAAATAATAAAAAAGGGGGTTGATTTTTTTTTTGTTTTTTGCTTTTTGATCCATATGGGCATATGCTTCATCAATAGTGCTTTTCAAAAATATATATGGTTATTGCAACATCCCTGCGGAAACCACCCATATCCTTGAAAATATACTGCAAAAACTACCCCTATCCCCTGACGAGGATGTTTTTACGATTTTCTCATTACCTATGCATTCTTTTTAAACCAAACCTATACAAAGTTAAAGACCACTATTTACTCTAAAAATTAGGTTCTATTCATTTTTTTCGTATAAGCAACCGTTACGGCACAGTGGCGCCGTAAACCTCATATATGCTTTGGCGGGCTCCAGTTTTTTTTTCGTCATGTGTTCGTTTTATTGATAAAGTACTTATGAAAAATAAAACAGCATAGTGTAATCTACAAATAATGACTCATGCACATTTTACAAACTTTGCGCCCAAAGCCACAGTGGTGGCCCAAAATCAATCTTTGCACATTTTCGGCACCTACACGTATTTTATTGCATTAATGCTAGCTTAATAGCACAATATTTACCCTTAAGTGGTCGCTAAGCAGTGGCGGATCCAGGGAGGGGAGATGGGGTGATCACCTCCCCCCACCCCTCAAACCAAGTGATAATTTATTTAAAGATTATAAAAATATTCATTTATTTTCATAGAAATTGAGCCAATTGGCACCCCCCTCTTAACGATGCTGGATCCGCCACTGTCGCTAAAGCATACCACCCTTTGCACCGCTTAGTAATACTCAGCAACAATGACGTCTAATATAGTCTTAAAGTAGTGAGAAAGACTAAAACTAGACTCTGTGTATAAGAATGTGTGGTAGGAGGATACATGAGAGACGTTGCCTGTTTATCATCTGGATATAAAGTTATGACGTTTTAAATAAGAATGGTGTACTGTTTATGCTTAAGCGACAGTGGAGGATCCAGCATCGTTAAGAGGGGGGTGCCAATTGGCTAAATTTCTATAAAAATAAATGAATAATTTTATAATCTTTGAATATAATATCACTTGGTTTGAGAGGGAGGGAGGTGATCACCCCCATCACCCCTCCCTGGACTCGCCACTGTTTAGCGACCACCTAAGGGTAAATATTGTGCTATTAAGGTAGCATTAATGCAATAAAATGCGTGTAGGTGGCGAAAATATGCAAAAAATTAATAATGGGCCACCACTGTGGCTTTGGGGTGCAAAGATTGTAAAATGTGCATAAGTCATAATTTGTAGGTTACACTGTGTTGTTTTATTTTACCTAAGCACTTTATCAATAAAACGAACAGATGACGAAAAAAAAAAACAAAAACTGGAGCCCGCCAAAGCATATATGAGGTTTACGGCGCCACTGTAAGGGTTGCTTATACGAAAAAATTAATAGGACCTAATTTTTAGAGTAAATAGTGGTCTTTAACCTTGTATAAGTTTTGTTTAGAAAGAATGCATAGGTAATGAAAAAATCGTAAAAACCTGCTTGCCAAGGAATAGGGGTAGTTTCTGCAGTATATTTTCAAGCACAGGGGTGGTTTACGCAGGGATATTGCAATAACCATATATATTTTTGAAAAGGACTATTGATGAAGCATATGCCCATATAGATCAAAAAGCAGAAAATCAAAAAATTTTCAACCCCCCATTTTATTTTTTTTTGGCTACATCGGTTGCACTAGGGAATCGCTTTTGGTGTCTATGCATGGATAATAATAACGTGCACAAAATGATATATGAATCATATTAATAAAGGGCATTGTGTGTGAGGATTCCAAGAAAATCATTTTATTTATTAATTCTCCTTTTTTTTTGGGTGGTTCCGGGAAGAAATGGGGGTGCATTATACAAATTTGTAAATAGCACCAGTACATGGTGTAATGATATTCCTATATGCTGAACATTCCTCGACACTGGGAACCGAGCAATTCTCTCAATTCGCGCAGATGCCCCCACCGAGTTCCACCTCTCCGAGACAACACCGGCACACGGATATTTAAAAAGGTCGCAAGCAGAAATCAAGCCATTCTCGTCCCGGTCGTCGAAGAGTAAGGTCACTGCTAGCACACCCCACTCTTACCGACGAACAGCGAGAAGCCTGAGAGCACCAAGTGCTGAAGAAGCGGCGCACGGTTAGCCCTAAGCGATTAGTTTGGACTCAGTGTGAAAAACCAACGACGCTTGGCCGTGTAAACCAAAAAGGTAGACGGATTGCGGGGTTTCAGAGGAATACTCTGGCCCTGGGCTCGAGCGAGTTCGCTCGCCCCGAACTCTACCTAGTGTTCACATACGGTTCCAAGAACAAGTGCGAGTAAGGGGACCAAACTAACCGCGAAAAAGGCTTACAACGAGGGACCCACCAGCAGCAGGGTAAACTGCACCCATCAGGTAGTTATAGTCACTGTCTAATGCCGGAAAAGCACGGAGGGGTGGACAAGCCACCTTTATCCCTGGGGTTTACCCCCCAGAACACCTTGAGGCTGAGGTGCCCTCCGATCGCTAGACTTGCATCCTCCCATTTGTCATGCCTTCATCTGTAAGGTCCGTCAGTTCCACCCGGTCGCTTCGTCCTCGGACGACGACCTCGACAAGCGTTGCCACCACCACTACCACCACTACAGCCACCACTACAGCCAACCAGTTTGCTTCCTTGCAACAGGAAGGCACTGTACCCCCATCCAGAGGCTACAACCGTGTCACGGCGGAGCTGGACCTCGAGACGCTTAGCGCGGAGATGCAAATCGTCCGCGATAAGTATCGCGAGGCCTACCTCCGCATCGAGCGGGACGACGCCTCCAACCCCCTTCTGCAGCGATATGCAAACGATTTTCTGCCTCTAACACCAGCACAGGCTGGTCCTCAGCGTCAGAGCGCTCGGAATAGACATGGTGCTATACCAAAAATTCCAACCCAACCGTCTAAACAAGCACCCCAACATTCTCAACAACAACCCTCTCAACAGCAACCCTCTCAACAACAAGCATCCATCAGCGCTTCTAACAATCCTGAACCCAACGATTTCGTCTTCCAAAGAAGACAACTAAGACAAATGTCTTATGCCAATGCCGCAGCCAATCCACGCCCCAAAACCCAAGCCAGAAACCAAAACGTCATTAACGCCATAAACGATCCTACACTGTCCGAATATCTCATCAAAGATCTCCCAAAAGATCTGTGTAACAAACGCACCTTCTTTCGGCAAATAAATGCCACCACTCTCTTAGCCAACAAAATCCATTCTTGTAAAGTACTCTCTCATGGAATCGCACACCTTCGACTTTTCAATCCGATAAATGCAGGGGATATAGAAAAAGCTATCCACATAGCAACTGGCCAAACCATGGTTACGGTTCACAGCCGTAGCAGAAATGCTAACACTTCCACTAAAGAGCCCACCTACCTCCTCTGCATTACTGGTATCGACGTGGATTACTCCGAGCAGGAGGTCACCGACTTGCTCACAGAACAACAATTCCCAGTCGAAAGACTGTGGAGAGTCAAAGCTTACAAAACAGGCAAGGACTCTAAAGTGATCAAGGTGGTGACCAAATCCTTGGAGAAATTCACGTCAGCATTGAGCCGAGGCATAACTCTAGATGGTGAAATCTACAATGCCGAACTCCCACATGGCTCCGACCCTACAATCCCCACCCCAAAATATTGCAGCAAATGCTGCACTAACGGACACTCCATCGACGAATGCCCTCAAAAAGCATTCGTCTGCCCCCACTGCGGCGGCAACCACAAATCCAGCGCCTGCACCAAACAGCAGGAACCCAAATGCCCGAATTGCGGCGGTGACCACCCCGCATACTCCAACAAGTGTCCACAAAGACACACCATCCCCTCCGCCCAACACGAAATACAGCCACTAACGATCGAAAGATCATTCCCCCCTTTCGAACTCCCTACAGAAACAAAGAACATCTTGTCGATTCAGACTGCTCTGTTGCTGAACTTGTTGCCCGAACTTCGTGAACATATCGCTGCAATCACGGCTAATTTGATTAGCCAAGTCTACGACCACTCGACAGTGGTCCACGGGTACGGGAGCAATGTCACGGTGACATTCCGCTCCAACCACTAAACACCCTCCCTTTATGGATTTCACCCTAGGCACAGTCAACTGTCAGGGTCTCTCCAAAAAGAGACCCCTCATCAAGAATATCCTGTCGAAGCACAACATCCAGATCCTCGCACTCACAGATACTCTGTCGAAAAACGATCCATACTTCGCAGGATATTCGATCATCCATCGAAGCCGCTGTCAGGTTTCACGTGGGAATGGTATTCTCGTGAAACACGGAATACCGCACAACACACACACATTCCCACAAAATTTTCGTCCACCTGATGTGGACTTCCTGGCAATTGACGTGCATATCCCCAATAACGAAACCCTCACGATAGTCTCTTACTACAAACACCCGGGTCAGCCACTCAGCAGGCACTTGCTTGTGTATTTTTCAACGCTTAGCAGGGCCGTGCTGATGGGTGACCTAAATTGTAGACACACTCAGTTTGGTGATCACCGTTTAAACCCAGAAGGCATCCGCCTCACGGATTATCTACTAGACCTTCCCATTTCAAGAATCACCAACACTGAATTCACGTTTTTGAACGCCAATGGGGCCTCTATTGTCGACCACATCCTAGTTACTAGTAACATTCTGGATCGGTTCGGGGATAGATGCCACATAGGCGATTCAATAACGTCAGACCACTTACCTCTTCTTGTCGACACCGACATACTAATTCCAAAACAACCAAACCCTCCAAGATCTATAAGAGACTATCGTCACGCTAACTGGACTGAATTCCAAAACTTCATCACACAAAATCTCCCTATGTTAGGCGAACTCGATACTAACGACAGTATCGACACCAGTGCAACAGAGACGGAGGTAAATTCTGGCAAAAATTCAAAGTCCTAATAAAACAAAAACTATCTCAACCATCTCATCTGTTGGTCAACAATCACATAATCAATTCCCCAGAAGGGAAAGCCGAAGCATTCAGAAATTCGCTTCAAAATAATTTTCAAACTCCAGATAACCCGAACTTTGATCGCATATTTAAATTCAACAAAGAATACATTGTAAATGTTACTCTCAACCACTACATTCCAGTCTATGATCCTATCATGGACCCCCTCACAGACAGGGAAACGGAGAGCTTTTGCCAAATCGGCAAAAACAGCGCTCCCGGACCTGATGGCATCAACCGAAGGTGCCTCAAAAAACTTCCAGAGAGTATCATTCCTCTTCTAACTAAAATATTCAATGCATGTCTCAAAAACAGCCACTTTCCTACTCCTTGGAAGGTGGCCAACACCATCATGCTTTTGAAAAAAGGCAAACCCCCAACCGACGTGGAATCCTATAGACCAATTTCATTAATCAATACTCTGGGTAAAGTTCTTGAGCTAATCCTAAAAGAGAGGCTCAATGACTTTCTCGAAAACCACAATATCTTACCAAAATTCCAATACGGATTCCAGTCAGGTAAATCTACTAAACATGCATTAATAGATTTCACTACCAAAGTTACTCAAACCATCAACGATGGTTCATTCGCCATAGCCACATTTCTGGATGTGCAGAAGGCTTTCGACCAGGTCTGGCACGACGGGCTTGTTCGGAAACTTCTGGACATCGGGCTACCATTGCAATTTACCAAAATTGTACACTCCTACTTCCACAACCGTACTGTCAGAGTTAAAATAGGCGATCAAAGGTCCACCCCTTCACTCCACAAGCTGGAGTTCCCCAGGGTTCAGTCCTAGCACCGCTGTTGTACATCATCTACAACAGCGACATCACTAACCAAAATATCCCAGGTACTCGGCTGTTTCTCTATGCAGACGACACGACTCTGCTCTCAACAACCTCTCGATACAACCCAAGACTCCTCTTCAGAAGAGCCCAGGCTCTGTTGGACGGCGTCGGCGAATGGTGTTGTAAGTGGAGAGTCACGCTGAACGCGAACAAAACAACAACAATTGTGTTTCGCGCCCCTTCTGTGTCAAATAGAATCATACGCAATGAAGACGACCAATATCCACTGAGACTGTTGGGAGAAAGGCTTGTTGTTAGCCCGACTGCGAACTATTTGGGAGTACTGTTTACCAGGACTCTCAACTGGGACGCAGATCTAAAGGCAACTTTAGATAGGGTAAGGAACAGGGCCAGACTTCTCAACGCTCTCTCGGGAAAAATTGGCAAGACACACAAGAAGACTCTCATTCACACTTACAAGACCTTTATTCGACCCGTCATGGAGTACAAATCATGTATCTACTCTCTTTGTTCAAGACAAAAACAAGAGAGGTTGTTGAGAACAGAACGTAGAATCTTGCGTAGATGCAACTATGAGCACTGGCGATATCCCTCAAACGAAATCCATAACATCTCGAACACCCCCAAAATCACCGAGAGAATAAACTCTCTGAACAGGAACTTCACAATCAAAGTAATCAACGGCCCCCCTTCCGACACACAAGAATCTCTCAAATGTTCCTGTTCATCTTCCGGCCACGTACTCCACCGAAAGCCCAAACGCAAAAAGATTCATGTACCGTCCGCTCTAATGCAAACATGCATTGACGAACTCCCGGTGGAGTACGAAAACATCCTTGAGGCTACCCCGTTAGCCTACCGTACCCACCTCTAACATTTCCTCTTCCCTACCCCGAACAGGGAGAAGTTGGTTTTTTGCGGTTTCCCAACTTCATTGCACAATTATACCTGTTCGTCCCAAGAAAATAGCCGCAACTATTTTCTCCACTCGAACGCACACTGTCCACGCTGCACTCAAAGCCACCTCCTGACCGCCGACGAGGGACACAGGTTCGCCTGTCGTTGTACAATGGTTTCTAGGGAGACTGGTAGAGAGCAAAGCACGGACAGTACACGTAAATGTCTATGGAACCAACAACAATCCATCAAACTTTCTTCTCTGTTGACTTCTTAGCCTTCTGGACACCACCGTCCGGCATAACCCAGGATCCAAGAACACCAGGACACGGCGCTTGCCCCAGTGTGTTTTTCGGACTGTTTGCTTTTGCTGCCAACACAATACATTCACCTCAAACCCTGAAGAGGACAAAATCCTAAACGGGGAAGCACATTGAACGCATTTCTTCTAAACATTATCTAGACAAGCAAATCAAACAATGTAGTAGTAGTAGAAATCAAGCAGTCCTGAACGACCGTTCTGGGTTCCATAACCAGCCAGGCGAAGTGAGCGAGACTTAGAATTTCGTTTTTTTAAATGGGACACCTGTATATTTTTACATTTTTGGATTCTCTTCGATGTCTTCTTTCTTAAAATATGAGGTTTTGTAATATTACACAGGGTATTTTAAAAGATAATTACGTTTTTTTATTAATTTCGTAGCAATATTCACACCCTGTAGAATTGTAGTAGTTTGGCATTTAAAACTCTACTTAGGTTCAAATGATTTTTAATATACTCTACTATTGTTAAGAATCATTAGCATAGCTAAATTTTTAATTTTATTATACAGGGTTGGTCGAAATTCGGAATGAGTATTTTCTGAGTTTTCTTAAATAGAACACCCTGTATTTTTGTATTGTAGTGAAATGATATTTTATAGTACTTTTTTATTTCTTAAGCATTCCCTATACCTAACTGCTTTAAAACTGAAGCAAAATACATACTACTAAACAAACACATAGTTCAAAAGCGTAGTACATTCTTCTATGTACCTGGTAAATAGTAGCAAATACTGCGAAGAAAAGCAAATGTTTTGTAAGTGTAGTGGAATCTTCAAAAATGTAGTACATATTTGAAGCATTAGCATTTACTACGTTTTATGCCACCATGGGCACTTTACTTTATAGTTAAACTAGTACCTATTTACGGTTATCGGAACAAACTCTTATAAAATAATACTTTTATTTGATGTTTTATGACTTGAAATACTTGGATTTTTTATAAATAATATATAAACAATAAATAACTTTTTATTAATTGTACGCCTTGTAGTCCTGTCGCCAGGGGGGGTACAACGGCCTCGTTAATTCAGATGGACTTACCCAAGTTTTTTTTATGTATTTTGACCCGTAGAACACGAATTTTTTGGGTAACAGTTGATCCGGATGTCGATAAGATTGTTATAGACCAAGAACTTGAGGAATCAAATAACAGCGATTTTTGGCAAAACAAAACAATATTTTGTATTTTTTGGGTCATTTTAAGCAAAAAATATTTCTACAAGTTTTTTAGTAGGATGCACAGTTTTCGAGATAAACGCGGTTGAACTTTCAAAAAATCGAAAAACTGCAATTTTTAAACCCGAATAACTTTTGATTAAAAAATAAAATAGCAATTCTGCTTAGCGCCTTTGAAAGTTCAAGTCAAATTATGTCGGTTTTGATTATTTGCATTGCTAAAAATTTATTGTGTTATTGTTAAACAAAGCTACAAACAACTAGTGCGTGAGTGATGTTTCTATGATTTCTCATTTAAAATCGAACGAGTAGGTAGAATAGGTACTAGTGCAATCAAGACTATTTCTACGTTACATGCGGTAAAACGCATGTAAAAGCACGGGAAACCCTACGTGTTTATAGCTTTGTTAAACAATAAAAAAATAAATTTTTACCAATGAAAATAATCAAAACCGATATAATTTGACTTAAACTTTCAAATGCGGTAAGCAGACTTGCTATTTTATTTTTTAATCAAAAGTTATTCGGGTTCAGAAATTGCAATTTTTCGATTTTTTTAAAGTTCAACCGCGTTTATCTCGAAAACTGTGCATCCTACGAAAAAACTTGTAGAAATATTTTTTACTTAAAATGGCCCAAAAAATACAAAATATTGTTTTGTTTTGCCAAAAATCGCTGTTATTTGATTCCTCAAGTTCTTGGTCTATAACAATCTTATCGACATCCGGATCAACTGTTACCCAAAAAATTCGTGTTCTACGGGTCAAAATACATAAAAAAAACTTGAGTAAGTCCATCTGAATTAACGAGGCCGTTGTACCCCCCCTGGCGACAGGAGTATTGCCTTAAATCAATTATTATTTTTCAAATACACTATCAATACTATTTAATAAACAACTCTTTGATTGATTTTATTTTCATCGTAAAAGTGTTAAATGGCAGTAGCAGAATCAACGGCTATATCAAAATACATCTCTACTTGTCACTGTTTTGAGTCTTGTCATTATATTATAGTCGACTGAGTGCGTTGTATGACAAAGATAGCGAATGTTCGATTTGAAAAATATCACCACGGACAGGGTGTCTATTTTTTCGGATCCTGAAAAAACTAATAAATATTTTTAAAAAATTTAAACACAAAATGAAAGACTAAATTATTATCGAAGGCCGAAAGTCGTCCCGTACAATATATAAGAAGTTTCTGTCGAATGAGATATTTGAAATTAAAAATCACAGTCTTTCTCTTAGTTTTTCACCCCTGTAACTTAATAAAATAAACATTAAAGAAGTTCTCAGGGACTTTCGGCCCTCGCTAATAACGTAATCTTTCATTCTGCGTTTAAATTTTTCAAAAATACTTATTAGTTTTCTCAGGATTCGAAAAAAAAATGAATCTCCATTTGAATAGCATTGCAGCCGAAAATATGTACCCATCCTCTTAAGCCAATTATTAAAGATATTTTAAACTCGTCCGATCAAATTCATAACCTAATTATTAGTTTCTTGAAAGACATTCAATTATTTAACACAATTTGATCTTTTATTTTTATAATCTCTACCTGTTATTTACAATTCAGTGATTAATAATTAATCATTATAATTAATAATTAATAATTATTGTAGTAATTAGTTTTAAGTCTTATAATATCTAATGATTGTATATCCAATATTTTTGTCACATTTTTTACCTAATGTTATTTAAGATTTAGAAATTAACTGTTGTAATAATTAGTTATAAGTCCTCATTGTAATTAATTATTGTATAACCAATATTGTTTGTGACAATGGCCATTGAAGCCGAGACACATAAATTAAAATAAAAAAAATTAAAATATATTGTAGTGGCTTGTGATCCTTTGACTACTCAAAAGAATTTAATTCCATTTAAAGCTGAAATTATGTTACCGAAAGAAAAAAATTCCTTTTTGATTCTTTCCAAAAGGGATATTGAACCATCGAAATGTAAATTCGACCAAAAAATTTTGCGGTCTGAGTAAGGCCGCAAAAGCTAGACTTTTTTATTTAATTTAATTTCACTTATTTTTACATTCCAGTTGAAACAGAAGAATTAAGAATTTTCCTTCTTATTCGATTTATAAATTTGATACTATTTGTTCAGTGTGACTCATGAGGCACTGTACATAACCTGCTTGTATAGGGGCTCCTATGTAGAATATCAAATAACCATTAAAAGGTGCCTGTTTCCATTGTTTAATAATATACAGGGTGAGTTGCAAATTTGGACCGACATTCCTATTCGTCATAACATATCTTTTGAAAGGTCAATTCGATGTTCAAATATTAGAGTAGTACCACCTAATGAACCGATCTATTCAAACTAGAAAAAAATCAGGTCAGGTTATAGAAATGTAGCTTTTTTAGATAATAGAAAAAATTACAGCCTCCATAAGGTTTTTGAAAATTTAATAGAAATTTTACGAATTAGACATGTAGGGAAATAAAATGGCGTATTTATTTTTTCTCGACACAATTACTTAGTTTTTAATTAAAAAAATCTTTTACTATGAATTAGAAATTTGTCAAACTAAACCATAGATTTAAAAAATGTGATTATTTGAAAAATTCAATTTCTTTGATCAACTATTCGATTTATAGGTAAGTACTATCACTAATTGTGCTTTCCAATTTAAAAAAAATAAAACTTTTGCTAATTTTCGGAATTCCAAAGGCACAAATAATAATTTATTGTTTCGACTAATATTCAAACATCGTCCTGTATAATATATTGTTATATTTCTATTTGATATGAAAATTAAAATTTGATAATTATAGACAAAATTCAATTTAATATAAAATATTTTCAATTTTCTCAACCACGGGCATATAAATTTAGAACAACCTGTATACAACAAATTGTTATATTTAATTTTAAGAAGTGATTAAATAAGACTCAAGTGAAATCGAAAATAGGTCATTATCGTTGTTCGCGGAAGGATCGGTCATTAGCCGATGCTAAATAAGACTAAGTGGAAATAGAGAATAGGTCATTAAAATTTGTATATAGTAGAAAGTAATTTTAGAATGGGAATTAACTATTTTCTTTGAAATCCATTAAGCATATTTAGAAAGTTTAAAAATTGGTTTTTAGGAATACTGAGAATGAGAGTTGGTGGTGGAAGTTTGATTTGTGAATCTGGAAGGGATATTTAGAAAGTAGGGGAATGAATGACAAATAGAGAGCAGAATGTTTTGAGCTGTCGAGAAGTGAAGTCGAGTCGTAGACGGTAGTGTACGGAGAGTGAGAAAGCCGGTGTAGTTCCGTGAGTGTGGAGTATTTATCGTGGAACGAGAGGTAGGCCAGGTTGAGAGTAAAAGAACCTCCTTGGGCCAAGAGTTCCCGGTAGCTGATTGCAGTTTCGAAAAAGGTAGAACACAGCATCACGACAGAAGCAGGAAACGAGAGCTATACGAGCTAGTTTCAGAGGAGAACATTACTGGAAGCCAGGACGAGGTATTGATTGCAGCCAAGGATAGCAGGAAACGGGTCTTGTGTGAAGACATTCTCAGTGCACCAGAAAAAGGTCAGTCTCATTTGTTTGGACATGAATGTATGGGTTTTTCGTAGTAAATACCACATTTAAAATTGAAAAAACATAATCAATAATATCAGAAAAGTTTCATCAAACTTAAATAGAATTGTTGCTGATAAATCATAATAGTTAAATGTTAATAAAAACTTTCAATTGGAAATCAAAAGGAAATAAGATTCCCATGTATAAATGTTATTTTTAAGAATAATAAGATATAGCAAATATTAAGCAGTGATTGCCATTTAAATAAAATAAACAATATTTTGATTACAATTGTAACCCATATGTGTTATTATTTTACTCTTTTCTTTCCTATCCCGATTAGGAACCATTGAGAAATACTTAGAAGCCACGTATGTAAGTAATTAATTTTATAAAAAGCCCTGAGATTGAAAACATATTGATATGTGATCTGGTAAATTAATTAGATTATTATTAATGCATTGATTAAATTAAATGACATATAAAAATATTATCTCATATCAATAATCAAGATCACATCAACTGTCGTCCAACGTGGAGGGCATTGTAAAGTATTTCTAGTGGCAAATTTGAAGGATAGAAAGAGTAAAGCCGGTATTTGAAAATTTATATGCCTGTGGTAAAAAGTGAGATACTTACATTTGATAACATAAAATTTTAGATCTCTTTAGGTACAAATTTTACATAACTGATTTAATATTTTATTTTTACGATATTACATTTGATATATTTATTGACAATTTATAATATTTGGGTGAGAAAAAGTCGTCTTGGTAACATACTAGTAAAATTTCATATTTGGCGGGGACAGTACTTCTTGAAAACAAATGTCTGTGACAAGAAGCCAAAGCAAAGACAACAAAAAACAAAAAGAACATTCAAATCAAGAGAATAATTCAGACCAAGAAGACATTTTAGACACGACAATCATGGCATCAGAACAGCAAGAATTATCAGGAATAGATAAAATATTACAAATGATGCAACTCCAGTCACAAAGAATGGAACAAAAACTGGATGAAAATCAACGTGAAACGAAACAAGCCATGGAAGAAACATCAAAGAAAATGGATAAAGTGGATCAAAAAATGGATGAAACACAAAAAAAAATGGATGAAACACAACAAAAAATGGATGAAACACAACAAAAATTGGATCAAAAAATGGATGAAACACAACAAAAAATGAAACAAGCAATAGAAGAGAACAACAAGAAAATGGAGGAACGCATAGAAAAGTATGAAGTGAAAATTAAAGATCACATGCAAGAACAAGAAATGAAAATTCAAAATAAAATGAAGGAGTTAACGAATTGCCAGAAAAAATAAATGGAAAGTTTGGAAAACAAGTTGGAAAATGCTATTCAAGTAGACAGAGAAGAAGTGGAAAAAAGAATCACAGAAATAGAAAAACAAGTCACCGAAAACAGGACGCAACAGAATGTCGGAGAAAGAAGAGAAATGGTTATACATAGCACAGATGACGTGAAGATAAGGTTTGGCGGGGATGTAAGAAGATTACACCCAGTGCCGTTCATAAATAGCCTGAAAAAGAAAATACAGCACATCGGAAATTTCGAAACAGCAAAAGAAACTATCAGAAACCATCTCAAATATGAAGCAAGCCTATGGTTCGATAGCAAAGAAGAAGAATTCGGCAATTGGCAACAATTTGAACAAAAATTTTTGAATTATTTCTGGGGAAAAGTCCAACAATTGGAAATTAACAAGGAATTGCAAAATGGGAAATACAATGATAGGATGGGTGTATCAGAAAGGACATATGCTTTGCAAATTTACAATAATGCAAAAGATTTACAATATAATTACTCATCGGAACAATTAGTCGAACTGATTGCAAGACATTTCGAGGAAACGCTGGAAGACCATATCACATTGCAAAACTACAAAGACATAGATAGTTTATGCCAATTCCTACAAATAAGAGAATCACGTCTAAGAGAAAGAAAATCAAGAAAGTCGCGAGAAGATTACAGGCCCCGAGAAAAACAAGATTACAGAGATAGAAATCAAAATAGGAGGGACTATACAAGACGAGATTTTAATCCCAGAAGGGAAAACGAAAATAGAGACAACGGAAGAGGAAATTATGAACAAAGAAATAGGCAATGGAATGAGGACAGAAATCGAGAATACCAGAATAGAAACACCACACGCTCAAATCAAGAAAACAGAAATAATGGTAGACAAAATGAACAGGGATATCGAGAAAACCGAAACAGATCCGACAGACCAAGAGAAAATAGAAGAGAGGTAAATAATACCCAGACAGAAGAATATGACGGAGAGAGAAATTATGACGAAAATATAAACAACAATGAGCAACCGGCGTCTTTTCACGACGGCGCTCACTAAAAACAAAAGAACAAACAGTGGAAATGAATTTGGCAACGAAGCAAGGACAAAGAAGAAAAGGGAGAAAAAGTCAGAAAAGGATAAAAGAAAATGAAACCTGTGGCTCCTCAAAAGAAGAGTTGAGCCCAGAAGAAGAAAATTTGAGAGTATCAGAAACAAAGGAAACCTGGGATTCCTCAAAAGAAGAGACGAGCTCAGGAGAAGAAGAAATAAAGCAAAAAAATGAAAGTGAAAAGAATATGATTGAAACAGTGGTATTTGAAGAGGAGGTATATGCAAACGAGGATGCGGAATGCACGGTAAACATGTGTGAAGAATCTGAAAAAAAAGACAGAAAATTGATATGTGGAGAAGGGAAAGAAAAAGAATTGCGGTTGATGTTAAGAAACTACGAAAATTTGATCAATGAGGAAAACAGAGTGGCTAAAAAGTACGAACATTCATTTGAGGTGAAAAACTTGGGAAATTTTCGATCAAAGACTTACCCGATTCCATACAAGTATCGACAAGAGGTGAAAGAAGAAATAAATAAAATGTTGGAAGATCAAATCATCGAAAGATGTGATTCACCGTATGTTAACCCGATTGTGATAGTAAAGAAAAGCAATGGAGAATTGAGATTATGTTTAGATGCCAGGAATATCAACCAGCACACTGTATCACAATATGAATCACCTCTAAACATCGAGGCCATTTTTGGAAGAATCACCGGGTCACACATATTTTCGAAAATTGACTTAAAACACAGTTTTTGGTTGATACCGTTAGCTGAAAAGTGTAGAAACTACACCGCTTTTTCTATTGATGGTATTGTCTACCGGTTTAAGGTAGTGCCATTTGGATTGCAGAGTGCTTGTGCTGCACTCGTCCGAGCTCTACATACCATTTTGAATCGCCATGAAGATTTCATAGTTCATTATATCGATGATTTATTAATTTTTTCACAAGATACTCAGAGTCATCTGGAACACATAGAAATAATTCTGAAAGAATTGGACACAGCGGGATTGAAATTAAACATTGAGAAATGTCAATTTTTTCAAAAAGAAGTCATTTATTTGGGTTTTCAATTGGACACCAAAACAGTAAGATTAGCCGAAGACAGAGTCAAGCTCATAGATGAATACCCAAGACCAACGAATTTGAAAACATTGAGAGGTTTTCTTGGCACGATAAATTATTTTAAAAAGCTGATTCCCGATTTGAGCCAAAAGGAAATCCCTCTGATAAAATTGCTTAAAAAAGGAATAAAATGGAATTGGAAAGAAGAACAGGAGGAAGCTTTCGAAACATTAAAACGAGAATTCTCAAAAGGAACGAAAATATACCACCCCATTTACAATTTACCTTTTATACTCCGAACTGATGCGTCCATACAAAAATTTGCAGGAGTTCTGTCTCAAATACAAAACGACCAAGAAGTACCGATATGTTTTATATCTCGAGTGACTAAAACACATGAGAGAAAATATAGTGTTACAGAATTGGAGTTTGCCAGTGTACTATATTGCGTAAACAAATTGAGGTTTTACTTATTGGGAGCAAAATTCACAATCGAAACAGACCATGCAGCTTTAGTACATATCATGAAGAATAGATTAGTAAATAATAGAATACATAGAGGCATTCTATTATTACAGGAGTATGATTTTGAGTTCCGATATATAAAAGGAAAAGACAACATAATAGCCGACGCTCTAACACGGGATGAGGACACCGGAAAAAAGGAAACAATTACTCTACAGGTGGGACTAAATAGATTAATACAAGAAGAAGGGATATATTCGTTAAATGAGATAAGGACAAACCAGGAAGACCTAGAGGAAAGAGAGAAAAGAAGAGCGGAAGTAGAAAATAACATATATTTTAAGAGAATAGACGGAAAGGAACTATATTTAGTGACACAGACATTGGCCGAAAAGATAATAAAGAAATTACATGAGGACAATGGGCATATCGGTAGCAGAAAAGTTTGGCTCGTTTTTAGGGAAAATTACATAAGCCGACAGGATTACCGCATTGCAAAGGAAATTACCCAGAAGTGCGATGTATGTCAAAAATATAAGAGTCGGAATTTCAAAAACGAAAATGTTGCCAAAAATATTGAAGCCCGAAACAAACTAGACATTGTAGCAATAGATATGTTAAGCGATCTAATTATGACCACTAAAAGGAACAAACATATTCTGGTAATGGTGGATGTGTTTTCAAAATACGTAAAATTATATAGTTGCCGCACCACAAAGGGGGAAGAAATATTAAGAAAAATCGACAATTTTATAGCCATAGTAGGAACACCAAAAAAGATTCTACTGGACAATGCAACGTATTTCCGAAATGATCGTTTCAAGGGA
The DNA here is from genome assembly GCF_917563875.1 of Diabrotica virgifera virgifera. Taxonomy (NCBI): domain Eukaryota; kingdom Metazoa; phylum Arthropoda; class Insecta; order Coleoptera; family Chrysomelidae; genus Diabrotica; species Diabrotica virgifera. The sequence goes on from NC_065447.1 coordinate 103,044,504, forward strand.
CAACTTCGAGAACGAGGAATAGAGACAAATTTTGTCAGCATCAGGCATCCACAGAGTAATCCTTCGGAACGATTCATACAGGAAGTGACGAAATTTCTTCGCATTGCAACAGATGGTCAACATCGCCACTGGGACAGGAAAATGGCGGAAATAGAAAGGTATCTAAATACAATTCCGAGCACAGTAACAAAAGAGACCCCAGAATACATCATGAAGGGTGTACTGTCGATAAGGCCATGGGAAGACCAAGAGCCAAAAGAATATCAACAGGTGATTGAAACCGTACAGAGAAGATTACGGCGAAGCAACGAAAAATATATCCAAAGACAGGAACAAAATAGAAAAAGAAGACCAGTGACTTTCCAAAAGGGTGAAAAAGTACTCGTGAGGGCATTACGAGTATCAAATCTTCCTGGGGGCATTTGCGCAAAGTTGATGCCTGTTTTCGAAGGCCCGTATATCGTGAATAATGAAAATGGGATAAATAGTTATGAGTTGAGGCACAGGAACTCGGAAAAGATCCGAGGAATTTATAATATTCACGATGTATACAAATATCACGAATAAAAGACAGAATTACATGAAGTAGATAGTAAGTTAGGATATAAGACGTAGATTAAAGTAAGGAAATATACAGGGAGTTGGTTTTGCCTCGAGAAAATTTATTTAAAAATGCAGATAAATTTTATCGAATACAAGGCGGGGATTTGTTATATTTCTATTTGATATGAAAATTAAAATTTGATAATTATAGACAAAATTCAATTTAATATAAAATATTTTCAATTTTCTCAACCACGGGCATATAAATTTAGAACAACCTGTATACAACAAATTGTTATATTTAATTTTAAGAAGTGATTAAATAAGACTCAAGTGAAATCGAAAATAGGTCATTATCGTTGTTCGCGGAAGGATCGGTCATTAGCCGATGCTAAATAAGACTAAGTGGAAATAGAGAATAGGTCATTAAAATTTGTATATAGTAGAAAGTAATTTTAGAATGGGAATTAACTATTTTCTTTGAAATCCATTAAGCATATTTAGAAAGTTTAAAAATTGGTTTTTAGGAATACTGAGAATGAGAGTTGGTGGTGGAAGTTTGATTTGTGAATCTGGAAGGGATATTTAGAAAGTAGGGGAATGAATGACAAATAGAGAGCAGAATGTTTTGAGCTGTCGAGAAGTGAAGTCGAGTCGTAGACGGTAGTGTACGGAGAGTGAGAAAGCCGGTGTAGTTCCGTGAGTGTGGAGTATTTATCGTGGAACGAGAGGTAGGCCAGGTTGAGAGTAAAAGAACCTCCTTGGGCCAAGAGTTCCCGGTAGCTGATTGCAGTTTCGAAAAAGGTAGAACACAGCATCACGACAGAAGCAGGAAACGAGAGCTATACGAGCTAGTTTCAGAGGAGAACATTACTGGAAGCCAGGACGAGGTATTGATTGCAGCCAAGGATAGCAGGAAACGGGTCTTGTGTGAAGACATTCTCAGTGCACCAGAAAAAGGTCAGTCTCATTTGTTTGGACATGAATGTATGGGTTTTTCGTAGTAAATACCACATTTAAAATTGAAAAAACATAATCAATAATATCAGAAAAGTTTCATCAAACTTAAATAGAATTGTTGCTGATAAATCATAATAGTTAAATGTTAATAAAAACTTTCAATTGGAAATCAAAAGGAAATAAGATTCCCATGTATAAATGTTATTTTTAAGAATAATAAGATATAGCAAATATTAAGCAGTGATTGCCATTTAAATAAAATAAACAATATTTTGATTACAATTGTAACCCATATGTGTTATTATTTTACTCTTTTCTTTCCTATCCCGATTAGGAACCATTGAGAAATACTTAGAAGCCACGTATGTAAGTAATTAATTTTATAAAAAGCCCTGAGATTGAAAACATATTGATATGTGATCTGGTAAATTAATTAGATTATTATTAATGCATTGATTAAATTAAATGACATATAAAAATATTATCTCATATCAATAATCAAGATCACATCAATATGTTTATCCATTCATCGTTAGCGTCGTTTTATTCAAGTCTCAAAATTTTCGTTTATTTTTTCTCAAAAGAAAAGACTACAGTTTGTAAGAATTGGCTTTATTTTTGAGTTAATCCAAATTAAAATTAACATTTAACATAAGAATTATGCATTTTGTTTTTAAATGATCTCCTGTCGGTTAAGATAGTGCAAAATAGTATGGTATAGTTAGACCCAAACCCAGACATCCAAAGTGAAAGTTATCCTCCAACACCAAATTGTTCTATATGGTCCACATAATGTTCAGAAAAAAGTCACACCATTTTGAGCGCGGGTTTGGGGGGAGAGGGGGAAGAAATCGGCAAATTCGTAGTTTTTTACGTTTTTCGTCAATATTTCTAAAACTAAGCGGTTTAGCATGAACAACCCTCTACACAAAATTGTTCTACATTAAATTTTAAATAAAAAAGGCCCTATGCATAACCCTTCTAAAATGAACGGTTCCAAAGTTACGGAGGTAGTATAGTATAATTGGTCCAAAAAAAGGCCTAACCCAGACATCCAAAGTAAAAGTTTTCCTTCAACACCAAATTATTCTGTATGGTCCACATATTGTTCAGTAAAAAGTTACATTATTTTGAGCGTCCGGTTTGGGGGGGAGATGGGGGAGAATTCGGTAAATTAGTAGTTTTCTTAGGTTTTTCGTCAATATTTCTAAAACTATGCTTTAGCGTAAGGAATGTTCTATAGAAAAATGTTCTACATAAAATTTAAAACAAAAAAGGTTCTATACATAATATATTATAAAATCAACGGTTCCAGAGTTACGGAGGGTGAAAAGTGGAGGTTTTCGATACTTTTATATTTACCGATTTCTCCCCCCTCTCCCCCCAAACCCGACGTTCAAAATGGTGTGACTTTTTTCTGAACATTATTTGGACAGTATAGAATAATTTGGTGTTGGAGGATAACTTTCACTTTGGATGTCTGGGTTTTTGGTATAGTTATATCATAAATATTGCCCAAAAAATATAAAAAGTATCGAAAACCTCGAATTTTCACCCTCCGTAACTCTGGAACCGTTGATTTTGTAACAATTATGTACAGAACATTTTTTGTTCTAAATTTCATGTAGAATATTTTTGTATATAACATTGTTTACGCTAAAGCATAGTTTTAGAAATATTGACGAAAAACGTAAAAAAACTACTAATTTACCGGCTTCTCTCCCATCTCCCTCCCAAACCGGACGCTCCAAATGGTGTAACTTTTTACTAAACAATATGTGGACCATATATAACATTTTGGTGTTGGAGGAAAACTTTTACTTTGGATGTTTGGGTTAGGCCTTTTTTTGGACCAGTTATACTATACTACCTCCGTAACTTTGGAACCATTCATTTTAGAAAGATTATGCATAGGGCCTTTTTTATTTCAAATTTAATGTAGAACAATTTTGTATAGAAGGTTGTTCATGCTAAACCGCATAGTTTTAGAAATATTGGCGAAAAACTTAAAAAACTACGAATTTACCGATTTCTCCCCCCTCTCCCCCCAAACCCGACGCTCAAAATGGTGTGACTTTATTCTGGACATTGTGTGGACCATATAGAACAATTTGGTGCCGAAGGATAACTTTCACTTTGGATGTCTGGGTTATGCCATCTTTTGGATCAACTATACTATACTAAAAAGCCCCCAGCGATATTCCTAAAATGAAAATAGAGTGTTGATATACATCAAGCTCTATTCGATCATAAATCTTTGTATGGTCGCTCCCATGCCCTAAAAAATTACATTATATTATTTCGTTTTTTGGCAGTACCTTGGGTTCTAATCATCATAAAATTTTGGGCACGAAATTCAAAATTTTTATCAATTTTGGAATTTTTTAAAAAGGTTTTAAAAAATGGGCCAAACGTAACGGCGACAAAAAATATATCATTTTTTGGGTGTCAATGTTGGAAAGATATTTTTAGGATTTTAAAAAGTGGGGCATCATTATCAAAATAACTAAAAAAATCATTTTTTATACATTTTTTGGTATTTTTTTTAACTATTTTGACCCTAATTCGCTTTAAGTGACACATATTTAACCCGGATTCTCGGGCGGATTCTCCTTCTTTATCATAATCCTTATTGCCCTTCAGGGCGTCGGATATCGGGTTCCTTCTTTTATCCATTTCTTCCAAGGGCTTCTATTGGGGGCCAGGTTCTTCATATCCCTCATACACATGTGTCTCCTTTCACCTATATCCTGGATCTGGTCCATCCATGTTTTCCTCGACCTTCCTTTGTTTCTTTTGTTTCCCATTTTGGCTTCATGCATCTTTGTAAGTCCCTTTTTTGCTTTTTTGACCCGGATTTAATTACATAAAAAACAAAAAAAAGTATTTTGGGGGTATCTTCAGTTCTCATTATCTTAAATACTTCTTTTTTTTTTATTTCCTATGGTATTTTACAAAACATTTGGCGAAAAATTAATTTTTTTTTAAAACGGACATTTCTGAAATGCGTAATGCCGAAAATTTATTACTTTAATTAATGAAAAATATCGTTTGTACCATTTTATTATTTTTATTCTATTTATTTATTCTATCTAATATTCACGTATCTCAAAACTATTGGATAGATTATAATTCAGAGCTCTTTAGTTTAGTTGCCATAAAAGACAAAAAAATATATTTTCAATGTTATATCCAATTTTTTATCCAGTTTTTGGAATATGTTAGAAAAAAGGCATAAAATAATAAAAAAATATATCGACGGGTTTTTGACAACACATCGTAAGCATCAATTTTTCGAAAATGCGATTTTTATCTTAAATAGTTCCTTACGATAGTATACAGCTAATTAAAAATTATTTTTTCCTAATAACATCCGAATTGTCTAAAATTGAATTTAATGTTTATCGTAACCACCGCATTTCAAACTCATTTTGTGCCTATGGTATCGTAAACGCCAAGGTAGTACCGACAGTTGATGGTAAACGCCATCAATCTTGTCGTTTACTTTTGGATATTTTGCCGCTTACGATAAGATTCAATGACCAAAATGACCGTTAGGATTACTCAGTGTTATCTTAAGGGCCCGTTGTTCGAACGCTAATCAACAATGATCACTATCAAATATTTAATTACTGTCACCAAAACTGTCAATATCAATTTTTATTGGGTTGCTGAAAACATAATTGATTAAAATTATGAGATTAGTTAATCAATTAACATAACAATTATTAACATAATTGATTAAGTAATTTCATAATTGTAATCAATTATGTTTTCAGCAACCCAAACAAGGTTGACATTGACAGTTGGTGAGAGTAATTAAATATTTGATAATGATCATTGTTGATTAGCGTTCGAACAACCGGCCCTAAATGTGTTAGAATTCAGTGGAAATTTTATTTCGCTCCAACAATTTAAAACGAAAATAGTGGTAGTTCTTATAAATCCTTTTATTAAATAGATGCGGTAAGTTTTTAATACTTATTTTTATGGTTTATTGTCTTTTTCATAGAATTAGAAGTCTAATTTACTAATTTGGTAATGACGTAACCTACGGTTTTTAGTTGTTTTTGTGCACATATCATAAATATTATATTTGCAACAAAAATATATCAACTTAGTAGTAAATATATCAATGTAGTAAGTTCACTGAAACCTGAAACAAATGTAGGGGAGTCAATATAGAACGAACATTGAAACATAGTTTTTAATTCCAAACAACTTTTTTTATTAACAATTTTCGATATTGTGAAATATAAATCTATTTTACTCTTGAACAAGATTCACATTTTTTGACATACCTCGTATGAAATTAATGAAATTTAATATCTGATAAGTAGTTTTTTAAACTAATAATAAAAAGTAATCAATAGGTTCCAAGTTATGCAGACATACTGTGTAAGAGCTCAAAAACAATTACATTTATACATTTTTAAGCTTGTTATTATTTAGGTAAGTTGTAGGTACAGAAAAAGGTTTTGATGACTTTGTAGAAACATTTTTTCAACTGATATTTTTCGGGTATTGTATTACCTACATTTGTTTTATCTTTCTTAATTTTCTCAAAAAGATGTTGTTTATTTCATGTCTAACGCAAAATAATTTAGTGCAGTTTAAAGACTACATCTTAAGCTTTAAAAAACACATAAACCTATGTCGGAAACATGTCATACCACAGGAGTTTGTGCAAGAATATGAAGAGTTAAGTTACAAAAGTGAAATTCCTGACACATTGGCAGAAACTGATGAATAAGGTCAGAGTGTCACATATTAATATCTATTAAATTTTATTTTTCTTTGTCGATTTTTGTCATGAGTCACGAATAATATTTTTCCTCTTAAGATACTTACGTTATTTATGAATATTCATTTATAAATTGATACCTTAAAACTATCGATGTTTATCTTAAGCGACAAGCTTCAACTAAAATTTACACAGACAAGGTCTCACAAAGTATCGTATGCTACATATTTTAATTAAAGAATGCTATATTACAGTTTTTTTTCTTTAGTTATTATCTTTTTTATGTACTAATTTATCACAGTTTCAAAATTTTAATTATATTAACCGAAAAGTCGGTAGAAGAAAAAGTCGCCTCCTGTAAAATTTGCGTTTTGTCGGTTACGATGTTTTGTCAAAAAGCCATCGATATCCTATCTTATAAAATATTGTTCTTATATAGGTACCTAATCATAATTTTTGTTATGTGAAAAATTTAATTAAGGTACAAAAAGAATAAGTAGTCGAACGTGAAATTGAATTGAAAAACATCGAGAAGATCGTTGAACATACTCGTACAAAAATGTAAAATAAAGATTGCAAGTTTTGTAGAGATTCGATGTTTGAGCAGCGGCCGATAAACAAGTGTTTTTGGTTATCGAACTAGTTAAATAGTAATTACTGACACATATTTAAAAGTAATTAAAGTAAAAACTACTAGTGAAAGTGATTTGTATATGGAATATTTTTAAGTAGATAAAATTTATTACTTGTGACAATTTGGATTTGAGTATTTCAATAAATCACGAAAATTATCTCTATATTATCCAATTCCATGAACGGGTATCGCAGCGAAAGCTGTAAAGCAGCACCAGTGTTAGATTTTAAATAAATTTAAAAGATGTCATCTTCCAGTCAACCACAACAAATTGCATCATATTCAAAAGCAGTTAGCCAACCACGCAATATATTAACCCCAGACAGAGACCAAGCTATTTTATTTAACACTTTAGAGAATTGTACAATTAATGACTATCTTGAAGGATTGAGTCAGCATATAGGACCAATAATATAATTTTCGCATCCCGTATATCAAACGGTAGAATATGCATTCATCTAAAAACTTAGTAGATAAATTCATAGCAGAAACAAAGGAGATAAAAGTAAAAGGAAATACGAGTATACTAGAAGCAAGAAGATTAAAAGTTCCACCAGTCCGCTTAATTCTGTCCGGTGTATGTCCAAGTACACCTTCCAACTTAACTAAAGACGAATTAATAAAACTAGGTCTAAATCCTCTCTCAGACATATCATACCTACGAATAAGAGCAACCAATCCTGCCTTCAGTCATATTCTAAGCTTCCGACGACAAATTTTCATTTCACCTTTGCCAGAAAACTTTGTATTACCTGAATCCTTTATCATCGAGTTAGAACAAACACAATACCGCATATTTATAGCCCAAAACAATACATGTTTCAAATGCAAATTACTCGTTGTCCTAGGTGAGCGACGGAAAACGACGCGACGCGATGCGATGCGTTGCGATGCGATGCGACCAGTAATTCACGCGACGTGGGGCTTATGTAGCGTCGCATCGCGTCGCTTTCCATCACTCAAACCAGGACAAACGTGACGATGTCAATTATTCATTCCTATTCTTAAGTGTGAGGAAGTATACGGCAGTGTTACTAGAAAATTCGTATTTTAAATACTTAGCTAAAAAATTCCATAAACGAAAAAGAAAGACAACAAATGTCATGTATTTAGAACGAGTAAATTTGGAGAGTTTAATTATTTATATCCGAAATTAATGAAATAATCCACGTTGGTTTAAAGAGTATTGTGGCTTATTCACTTTCGATTATATAATTGCACCTGTTAAACTCAGTATTAATAACTGAGCTATCAATAACTGCCAATAAGTAATTTTCAAAAACCAAATTCTATTGAGGAGGGGCTGTTACTGACTTTAAGGTATGTTAATGAAAAAACACTGGTACTATATAGTTATTATTAGTTTTTATTTATTTAATAAACTATTGCGTAGCATAATTTGAATTGAAAAAAGCAATGGGGCGTCACACTGTGTCGTGTCTCGTCGCGAACAAATCAAGTTCGCACTTCGTCGCGTCTTGTCGTAGACTGATTAACCCGAAAACGTAGGCCATACACAAATACAACCATTACTTGATATTTTCGCGTCGCGTCGCGTCGTGTCGCGTTGTCGCGTTTATCGTTCACCTAGGACAACGGGTTAACTGGACACCAGGCAGCTAATTGTCCAAATATTTCATCTCATAACCATCCTTACAATGAAAATGCAGTGCAATCGGAGATGAAACAAAATTCATCAATAAATCATACTCAACAATATAATCCAAAAAATACTCCCACAATTTTAAATAGCACTCCCTTCACACCTACTACGTCTTCTCAAACCACATCGCAAACCGTAGCCATCCGGCATTTATCAATAAACCCAACCCAACAGCTGTCACTACAAAATACATCCATACATTTAACCAAGTCTTCAGTCAACACTACAATCGCAACACCTACATCGTCTGAGTCATCCTATAATATCCAAAAACAAAAATCAACTTCACCTGAAACAAGTCAACACTTACCTCTAAACAAAATTACACATATGAATACTCACGAACCCCAGATAACATCGGACAAAGCAGCAAGAAAAAGAACCTTACAAGATGCTACCTGGCCACTCGCCGAAGACGAATTCGAAAAACCTAAACTTCATTTAAAGAAAAGAACCAAAACTGACGACAAAAACTTAACAGATATAATAACAAATTTTCGAACATTTCTAGAACCAGTTAGAGAATATCTAGAAAGCGAAATACAATTATAAAGCTTCGATCAAATAGTGGATCTATTCGAAAATATACAAGGAGAAGAAGACATAATCAGCATAACAAAATTATACTCAGAAGACTCTCATACACTTATAAAGTTTCTAACAGAATTACATCCATATTATACCGACAAAAGAATGAAAACCAAAAGCACCAGATTAATAAGAAAAATTGGCAAACACATAGGTTTACCAACTGCAGTAAAAACTTCATTGTCGGGAGAAGACTCCGACTCATCTATAAACTCCTCTAAAGAATAATTATATTCACTTCTCTACTTCAATGGAACTTAAATTAGTTCTATACCCATTTCGAAAAACTTAAACATATTATCTCTGAAAAACACCCATCTATTATCTGCCTACAGGAAATAAATTTCAAAAATTCAAGCCACGTATATAACTTTCTTAATTATTCATGTTTCTACAACAACATATTAAACCAAAATATTGCCAGTGGAGAAGTAGCAATTTACGTAGATGAAAAATTCACGAGTACACAGTTAAAAGTGACTTCAAATAATATTGAATTAATAACTATCGCAATAAATATACCTCAAAAGATTTATATAATATGTAATATGTATATCCCACCAAATCAAACCATATCCCAAGAAGATTTAACAGCTATTTTGGAACAAATTCCCTCACCTAGAATTATCGTCGGAGATCTTAACTGAGACAATCCGATGTGGGGCTTAATAAACCTCAACCCGAAAAGTCGTATTATAGAACACATTATAACATCCCAAAATCTGAATCTACTTAACGACGGAAGACCAACCAGATTTAACATCTACAATGGCGCAACATCGGCAATTGATATTTCTCTGTGTGACCCAATTCTGTCCACCACGTTAACATGGGACGTACTACCCTACTTATATGGTAGTGACCACTACCCCATTATAATTTCTTTAACACATCAGAACACAATAAATATTGAGTCGTCTCTCTCAAAGTGGAATATTAAAATTGCTGATTGGACTAACTTTACCAAACAAATCGAACAGGACATTAAACAAACCAACTTCACATCATCAAACGACATAGACAAAATTTAAGTACATTTTTACAAACCATCACAGCAGCCGCAGTTACATATGTAGGAAAAACAAAAATCCTAAAGAAACATAAGCCTCTTCCATGGTGGACACCTGAATGCAGCCAAGCTACAAGAGAGTATAAGAAAGCTTGCAATAAACTAAAGCGTCACAAAACAGACGAAAACACAACGGAATACAAAAAACGACGAGCTGACGCAAGATACATTCTAAAGAATAATAGAAAAAAATACTGGAAAAAATTAATTTCATCTCTAAATACCTCTTCAATAATAAGTACAGTTTGGAGAAACTTAAGGAAAATCTCTGGTAATAGCCAACAATATAAAATTCCTTTTCTATCAAAAAATAACAAAATAATTAGTGATAGAAAAGAAATCGTAGATATGTCAGCAGACCAACACGAGTTAAATTCCAGTGATGAAAATTACACTGACGATTTTAAAATGCATAAAAACAACGTAGAAATAAAACATACTGGGATTCGACGAACAGGAGATTCACAACCTTAACGTTCCTTTTTCCTTAATAGAACTTAGTCCGAAGCAATAATACTACCTCTTCTCAAACCTGATAAATCCCCGGACATCACCAGAATCATATCGACCAATATCTTTAACCAATATTATATGTAAAGTGTTAGAGAAAATGGTAAATAGAAGACTGAGATGGTATTTAGAAAAACAAAAACTTCTTATCCCACAACAAAGCGGATTTAGGCAAAATTGATCCACTGTAGACAACTTAATAGACTTAGAGTTAGGCATCCATGAAGCATTTGCAAATAAGCAAGATTGTATCGCAGTCTTCTTTGATATTAACAAAGCTTACGATACTGTGTGGGGATTCAATATCATAACGAAATTGCATAATTGGAATATCAGAGGAAATATGTTAAAATTCATATCAAATTTTCTTCAATCTCGCAGCTTCATAGTTCGATCAGACAACGTAAACTCAGATAAAAAAGTTCAAGAGAACGGAGTACCACAAGGATCAGTTATGAGCTCAACCCTTTTCCTAATAGCCATAAATGATATACTTCAACAATGCTCACCGATTGTCAAAGGAACACTATACGCTGATGACTTAGTTTTATTTGCCAAAGGAAAAAACTCTACATCTATACAAAAACATTTACAACGGACAATCAATCAGTTAGAATCATGGTCTAGGTCTATCGGATTACAATTCTCACCGACAAAAACTAAATGTATTCTATTCACACGAAAACATAACACTCGAACTCCACATCTGAAGCTAACCGAACCCTCAGTTTCACAAATAATGTCCGATTTTTAGGTATGATTTTCGACCAAAAGTTATCATGGAAAAAACATACAGAAGGACTTAAAAAATCGTGCCAAGCTGAATTAAATTTTATGAAAACTATTTCCAGCAAAAACAGGGGAGCAGATCAAAATACACTATTACATGTATATAAATCTTTAGTCAGATCCAAACTCGACTATAGTGCGATAGCTTATCCATCAAGCAAAGCATCAGTGTTGAAAACCTTAGAAACTGTTTAAAACACAGCTCTACGAATAGCTACATAGGCGTTTCGAACGACACCAGTTGAAAGTTAACAATGCTTAACAGGACAACCACCTCTAAGTTTACGATGAAAATATCTTTGTCTCTCATATGCTTCTAAAATAGCCAGTAATAAAGAACACCGTATCTATACCAATACGTTCACAGATCGATTTCAAGGCACTTTCTCTGCAACAAGATTAGATCCACCATTTTACGAAAGAATTAGGAGAAACCTTCATGACCTACATCTTCAATTTCCTGAAATTGTCCCAACAAATTTCCCAACTTCTCCACCTTGGTTAATAGCAATTCCCAAAATTAATATTAACTTTAGTATATACAAAATAAGTGAGACTATAACAAACCTAATCAAACAATCATTCTTAATTGAAATGGAAACTTGTAAAAATCACAATAAGATATACACTGACGCATCCAAATCATTAGACGGTGTTGGTTCAACCATCCTTACACCCAATACATCATTAAAATTTAAATTCAAGCCTATTACTTCTTCATTCACTGCAGAGTTGTATGCAATATTACAAGCACTTATCTACATAAAAGAGTCGAAACAATCCCCGTCTCTCATAATAACCGATTCACTCAGTCCACTTCACACTATCAAACGTCTTTACACAAATAATTCAATTGCCTTACATATTAAATCAGAAATAGCAATCCTAAATAAAAATAAGATCACTGTCGACTTTATGTTTATCCCATCGCATTCAGGTATACAAGGAAATGAAGAAGTAGATCTACTAGCTCGCTTAGCATCCTTCAGCCAGGACTCTATTCTTATTAACGAGGTTTCTTCCGATGACTTTAAGTCAGAAATAAAATATAAATTAAAAAAAAACTAAGTTTTCAATCTAATAGCAAATAAAACAACATCCAAAAATGTTATTCTACATCCTACCAGACTGAAAACAATGGGAAACTTCTCTGGTAACACCTCCGAGGCTTCTACAATTTGCAAGCCATAACGGATGCTGAGACTAAGGAAGATGAAGGAATCTTACAATTTATAATTCACGTCCCATCTGCTCAGCGCGGTAAAGTTCCAAAGAGAATGGTTCCCTTTGTACTCCAATCGGAGTAAACATGTAAATCAAAAATGAATAACCATTTTCAATTTCGTTGCAACACAAAACTACAGCCGCATCATTATTCCAGTTCAATCAGAGAGTGCAGCAAGCACCTCTACCGGTTTCGAAACTTATTAGTCTCTCATCAGGAGGCACATATGCTGCTCTCTCTGACCCAACTAGGACAAACCCCGGCGTGCAGTCACGGATTGCAACGAGCGAAACGGCATCCGTTACGGCTTGCAAATTGTAGAAGCCTCGGAGGTGTTACCAGAGAAGGTTCCCATTATTTCAGTCTGATAGGATATAGAAAAACATTTTTGGATGTTGTTTTATGTGATTAGATTGAAAACTTAGTTTTTTGATAGCAGTTGCCGCTAGGGCATCCCTGCCATTTCGTTCGTTATAATCCGTGACTGCACGCCGGAGTTTGTCCTAGCTGGGTCAGCAGCATATGTGCCTCCTGATGAGAGACTAATAAGTTTCGAAACCGGTAGAGGTGCTTGCTGCACTCCCTGATTGAACTGGAATAATGATGCGGCTGTAGTTTCGTGTTGCAACGAAATTGAAAATGGTTATTCATTTTAAAATATAAAGTGTTTAGTGCGTGGCAAAATAAGTGGAGTGCGTCGCAAAATAAACTCAGGGAAATTAAACAATTAGTGAAACCGTGGCTCCAACCAACAGCGAACAGACCCGACCAAGTAATAATAACACGTTTATGGCTGAGACAGAGCAACCTAACACATAAACACCTCTTTACGCGAACTGTGCCGCCTATGTGTGAAAACTGTGAAACAACACTCTCCGTGAAACATATATTAACTGAGTGCAAATCATATGAAACAACAAGAAAGAAGTATACCATCCCAAAGAATATAAAGGAAGCCTTAGGAGTAAACCTGAACGTTAAAAACACAATAAGTTACCTTAAAGACTCTGGACTTTATCACCTATTGTAATTTTTACTAACTTTACTTTTGTTATATTTTTTAGATCGCTAATTACCCCTGTGGTTACAGCGTAGATAAAAAAAAAGTTTTGTAGAAAAATAAAGAAATTATTTTTTTGTTGCCTTAATAGGTATTTATGATATAAATGTTAAAAGTACACGTTTAAGACACGCATGTGAAAGTTTGCAGAATGAGCGATAGCGAGTTCTGTAATTCATATGAGTGCCTTAAAAATGTACTTTTTAACACGCATATCATAAAATATTTTGTCTACAAACGTAATTAAAGGACAATATCTACAAAACCTTTTACTTGAACTTCACTGACATTCCATTTTCATATTTTTTTGACATTACATCAAAATTGCCTATACCGTCAATACGAACTACAGTGCCTTAAAAATATTTTAAAGCACTAGTGCCTTAAAGTAACATTTTAATGCTCGTATGGAGTGCTAAAAAGTGCCTTTTTAACACGGTTGTAGAAAAAATATTTTTAACCTTTTTCTCTATAGTGTTTGACTGAAACGCTTCATCAAAAGTTGTAAACAGTTTTAACACTTTCGTACAACGTGCAGTATTGCGTTGCCACAAAAGTAGATTTTTATTCATTAAAACTTTTAGTAACTGCACTCGCGCAAAGTCGCTTTTAAAACCTTTTAATTAAAATGTATTGTAGTGGCTTGTGATCCTTTGACTAGTCAATAGAATTTAATTCCATTTAAAGCTGAAATTATGTTACCGAAAGAAACAAATTACTTTTCGATTCCTTCAAAAAGGGGTTATTGAATCATCGAAATGTTGATTGCAACCAAAAAAAGTGGTGCGGTGGTTGGTTGATAAAAGCTTAGCTTTTTTATTTTAATTAATTTTATTTGACTTCTTTTTACATTTGAGTTACAGTAATTAAATAAGAATTTTTAATATTATTCGACATTAAACTCGATTGTACCTACATATTAATATTGCGTGAGTCGTGAGAAATTGTACATGCTCCTGCTTCGTATACTGGTCAATATGTAGAATAACAAATAACCCTTAAAAAGTGTCTGGGTCCATTGTTTAATAATATACAGGGTGAGTTGTGAATTTGGACTGAAATTTCTATTCGTCGTAACATGACGTCTGAAAGGTTAGTTTGATGCCCAAATATTAGAGTAATACCATCTAATCAACCCATATATTCAAGCGAGAAAAAAATCAGGTAATGTTTTAAAAATTTAGCTTGTTTAGATGATAAACAAAATTACAGCCTCTACAATGTTTTTGAAAACTTATAAGAATTTTACGAATTATACTAGTAGGGAAATAAAATGGCGTATTTATTTTTTCTCGGCACAATTACTTAGTTTTTAATTAAAAAAATATTTGAATATTAATTAAAAGTTTGTCAAATTGAACCATAGATTTAAATATGTGATTTAAAAAAAATCAATATCCTTGAGCAACTATTTGATTTGTAAATATAAATGCCATCACAGCTTGGGCTTTCCAATTTAAATAATGCAACCCTTCTGCCAATCTCCAGAATTTCAGAGGGTAGGTACGAATAATTTTTTTGACTTATAGTCAAACATCGTCCTGTGTAATATACGTTTATTAGTTCATCGTTAGTGTCGTTTTATTAAAGTCTAAGAACTCTAGATTACTTTCTCTCAATAGAAGAGACTACAGTAATAATCAGCTTTATTTTTGAGTTAACAAAAACAAAATTTCCATTTAAAATAAGAATTAATTACTTGTTTTGTTTTGTTATGTATGTTATTAGACAAGGGCACATTGGTAAAAATATTAGTACATTTCGATGTTGAGAGGTGACTCACATTTTTTTGCAGAAAATGCTTGGAAATAACTCATAATAATTTATCCTCCCACTCAAAAAGGTCCGGAACATTGTTTAAATAATCAAAATATCAAAAAATGAAGGAAAAATTCGATTTCTTTCTTGGTTTTTTGAATATAAATTTAAAAGTATTCATTTCCGAGAAAGTTGTACTGACATAAAAGTTGCGTAATTAAATTTACTACAATATAGGATTAAACATTTTAAACATTTTAAAAATTGTCGTTGTAAAATAGCAATTATTGCGAAAAAACCATAAAAAACAAGTATTCGAATTTTACTTTTTTAAACCATATATCCTAAACTTAGGACCTTCATATTTTACCCAGAAAAACTCTATGATTTAATAAAACAACACTGTAAATTTCATTAAGATCGGTTTTACATATTTTGCTAAATAAATTTTGAAATCCAGCTTTCGCAAAGAAAATTCATTTTTTCAAAATGTTGCAGGACTGAAAATAAAGCAGACAGCAAATTGATTTTTTTTTGACATATAGAATGATACTCTACCTTTCATTTGCAATTCTCAAAATAAAAATCGGTTAACTACTACAGCGTCAGGATTTTTTAAATAAACATTAATTTTGGTACTACGCGCAGGACAGCGGATACGTGTGCTCTGATTGTGCATTCCAATGACCATTGATATTAATTGATAAATTTTAATTTTTAGTACATTTCGATATAACTAAATGAATTTGTTTATTGCAAAATAAAAACGCATACTTTGTCCTTTGAAATTACACTTTTTTTAGCAAAAACTTTGTTTTTTCATGTATTTTAACTTAGAGAATAAAAGCTTATTGTTTTTAAACATATGCACTTTTTTAAACAATATTTTACAAACAATAATCAAATTAGTTTGATTTTTGTGGAATTAAAATATTAAAACACAACAAAATATAGAGTTAGAAAATAATATATTATATAAAGATTTAAAGACAGTTTGGTGGAAATCAACTTGTGTGAATCGAATACCGCTGTCCTGCGCGTAGCACCAAAAATTAATGTTTATTTAAGAAAATTCCTGACGCCGTGGTAGTTAACCCATTTAAATTTTACAAATTGCAAATGAAAGGTACATTATTCTTCTATACGTAAAAAAAATTTAACTTCCTATCTGCTTTATTTTCAGTCCTGCAACATTTTGAAAAAATGATTTTTTTTTTGGAAACCTGGATTTTAAAATTTGTTTTGCAAAATCTAATAAACCAATCTTAATTAAATTTACAGTATTGTTTTACTATGTCAAGAAGTTTTTTGGGTAAAATATGAAGGTCCTAAGTGTGGCAAAAATGGTTGAAAACCGTAAAATGCGATTACTTGTTTTTGTTGTTTTTTTGCAATGATTGCTATTTTGTAATAAGGGTGACAACTTGTAATATTCTTAACCAATCCTATATTGAAGAAAATTTAGTTACGAAAATTTTATGTCAATGCAAGTTTTTTCTGAGGTGAATACTTTTAAAGTTATAATCAAAAACGAAGAAAAAAATCAAATTTTTCCTTCATTTTTTGATATTTTGATTATTTAAACAATGTTCCGGACCTTTTTGAGTGGGAGGATAACTCAATTATTATTACAAGAGTTAATTCCAAGCAATTTCTGCAAAAAAATATGAGTCACCTCTCAACGTCCATCTCAAAACAGATCCGCCCTGGACTATATGTATTTTGTTATTATTGTTTTAAATTGTCTAGTCGGTTAAGGTAGTAGAAAACACCTTCAGCGATATTCTAGAAACTAAATTAGCGTGTTGATCTACATCAAGCAGTATTCTACCAAACAAATTTTTAAAACTCTGGCTCCTCCCGTATTCCCCAAAAAAATTAAAACATATTTTATCGTCTTTCGGTGATACCTTGAGTTCCAATCATCATAAAAATTTTGTATTTTTTCTTTTAATTTGTATGATTGTTTATTACCTAAAATACAGGGTGATTGATTAGTGGGGTAAAGCTTAATAGATCTGCTATAGTAATAGATAGCAATAAAAGGTAATAACAAAAATTTAAGCCATCTTTGAGCCATAATTACAAAATTAGTTAGAATGTTACAGGGTGTTCGATAACACAGTGGCAGACCAAACTTATGTTTTTTTAAATGAAACACCCTATACTTTATTTTAAATTCGAAATTGAAATTATACAGGTTATTTACAAAGTTATAACCAATGTTATATCAAAATCGTAACCAGTTCAAAACCCTATATAAATAAAAATAAGCAAAACAGCAATGATTTGTTAATGCCATATTTTTTTACGTACTCTCAAAATTTTCAAAAATGATCGATATTGCTAATTTTCTTTATATCAAATACAGGATGAGTCAAAACGCAAGTACATTATTTTCTCAGTAATTTTAAAAGGAACACCCTGTATTTTATATCACTACTGAAAAGTACCATTACCGTACTTTAATTTTTAGATAACATTCCGTATGTCTAAATTTGTTGGTTTTCGAGATATTTTTATTTTTCAATGGACCAATAGCGTGGCTACCCAAATCACCAGAATTTAATAAACTGGACTGATTTTTTTGGGATTACGGTAATAATGAAGTTTATAAAATACCTCCAACAACAAGGGATGAGATGAAAAATAGAATACAAAGTGTATTTCGATGTGGTAACTTACAAATGCTTCGTAGAGTAAGTAGCTCATTCAATGATGGTTTTTAGGCGTGCATAAATATGTTAGGAGGTAATTTTGAACACCCTATGTTATTAATATTAAAATATTTTATTAAAAGTAGCTTCTAATTTTTTCAAACATGTTTTTTTTGCAAAATGTATTACTGATAAATTATGTTTCGTTCTTTATTAGTTACATTGTTACATTTACATAAAAAAGTAGTGTTTAGTTGTCTTCACAAAATGTGGTATTTTGTGTTTGTGTGTTTTTTTTGTATAATTTTTACTAATTTTCTATGTTTATTTGTTGCATTTACATAAAAAAGCATTTTTAATTGTTTAAAAAATGTTGCATATTGTGGTTGTGTTTTTTTTTTGAAAATGTATTAATAATAAATTATTTTTATTTCTTTATTTGCCACATTGTTACATTGATTACCGGATTAATAATCAGTAATCTTCAATTGTCAATTCAGTCGTGGCTTATTTAAAATTTGGATAAATTTAGACACCTAAAATAATTTGCTCTGAAAATTATTTAGACTTTAGACATATGGAATGTTGTATAAAAACTAAAGTACCGTAATATTACTTTTCAATAATGATATAAATACAGGGTGTTCTGTTTAATATTCCTGAGAAAATAATGTACTAGCATTTTGACTCACCCTGTATCTGATATACAGAAAATTAGTAATGTCAATAATTCTTGAAAATTTCGACAATAAATAAAAAATACGGCATGAATAAACCATCACTGTTGTGCTGATTTTTATTTATACAGGGAGTTGAACTTGTTACGATTTTCATACAAAATGGGTTATAACTTTGTAAATACCCTGTATAACGTAACAAACCTTTATATTTTTGTAATGAAGAAGATAACACGATTTCGAATATAATATAAAATATAGGGTGTTCCATTTAAAAAAACATAAATTTGATCTGCCACTATGTTATCGAACACCCTGTAACATTCTAACTAATTTTGTAATGTGAAGCTCAAAGGTGGCTAACATTTTTGTTATTAACTTTTATTGATATCAATTACTATAGCGGAGCTAGTGAGCTTTACCTCACTAAT